>NC_052060.1:45868347-48268347 GCF_903992535.2 Arvicola amphibius | reverse complement strand
GGAAATGTCTGTTGTGTTGTTTGGAAACACAGTAGTTTGCTTTAGAAAGAGAACTCCTGAGTGATCTTGGTTGAACATTCAGGATTAATTTTATTTCTATTAGTTGTCAAATAACTGAGAAAGGTGACACCTAAGATTTGCAGGAGAAATAATGTCGTGCACAAAGTACTATTTTACAAGTAAAATTAAACACGAGAGCTGGCAAAGCTAGACTTCCACAGGCGAACTTTGCCCTTCTTAAACAGGCAGCTGCAATAAGAGTCCCTTCACCCAAAATAGCTCTCCACCAGTCTGTCACTCTGTCTGAAATCCACCAGGGCAGTGGTTTCTAGCCTTTTCAGAGTGAGGTCTCCTACAAGCCAAGGCTCACGGAGACTATCTAATAATTCTTGAATTCTGAGGATATAAATATACATAAAATCAAAAATACACTGTTTAAAAATATTATAATTCCAGAAACTACACGCATCTAAGTGTATTGAAAAAGTGACAGAAGAGACATACAGATTATATATTGAACAGTAAGGTTCTTCTCTTAAACAAGACCATAAACCACAATTGTAAATATATAATTTGTTACTGACAGTGCAAGTTCAGGGGTCTGCAAGAAGGCGATCATTAGCCTTATGGATTACATCACAAATTCCACTTTTGGCATGAAAACATCTCTCTTTTTGGATTAATCTTTTTTGAAAATTCACCAACTCTCAGAAATGGGAAATTGTGTATCCGCTGCCTACAACTAAGAAAGCCCACAGTTCCTGTCCTTTGTTTATTAGCATAACTAATAGAATTTGCTTGTAACTGCCTAAACATGGTTTTCACCTGAAGATATACCAAGGTTAAAGATCTTCTAAATATCAGTAGAAGTTTGATCTCTCAAAGATTTCACTTCCAAGCAGTGTGTCTGTTTGACCTGAACTTTTTTCTCTAGTGTCCTACTAAAGTACGTAACACACATTCTTAGCTCAAGTTTCCTACAAGTTTGACATCATAGATGAACTATCTCCTGGCTCTATTAAAAGGATATCTGGCATCACGGAGCAATGAAGAGGGCCAAGATTCCAGAGCTGGTGTTAGCTGACAGTGAAGTTCCACCACTCGATTTTGGGAAAAGTCAACTTACATGTCTGACAAAGGTAACTTCCTGAACACTCCGCTCCTGATTCCCACAGAAATTTATCAAACAGAAGAAAGAAAAGTTTAATTAAGTAAAATAGTGGCTCAGCTGTGCCATTTTTAAGATAAGGTTCAAAATAAAAGAAAGATTACATCCGGTAAAACCCTAAGAAAACAAATCTTAAAAGGTAGCATTCAATTCCAACACCAATTAAAATTTTATCATACAGTATAGAGAAAATCAGTTATACTTTGTTATCATCCAAGGTTTTTGTGAAGCAAAAGAAGTGATTGTTCAAATATAGAAGGGAGTTTCTGCATGGAGTGGGGGCCAGGGGATAAGCTTGTCTGTGAATTATCACCTACAGAATTCCCCAGATTTGTATCTCCTAGGCTGAGAAATTCTAATTCAGGTAAATCTGTTTCAGGGGTCTTAGACTAAATGAGTGATTTGAACACCACTACACCATTATCTCAGGTCACCCCAAAAGCTACAAGTCTCTTAAAGTTTGTTCCATATAACGTCCACTGTCACAGAATTATAGATACCAGGGCATGGAGATGAACCCAGTGGTAGAAGATTCCTTTACCCATCCAGGGAACTTTATGTTCAGACCAAACTACCAACTAAACGTGATGATGTGCCTACACTCCATCTGCAAACTCGGGGAGGTTATTAGGAAAGTTGTAAATAGACAGCTACAAGCGCTTTGGTGTCCGTCTTGAGACTTAAATAATGTTTAGCAGGTGTCAAACCAAGGCCTGCTTCTCTCTGATGTTTTCCTCCACGACCTCCATAAGCCCCCGCCAATCTGCTGAACGCTCTCAGAAGAATATCACACTATTATAACCTTTCAGGGTTGCAGCCTTCCACGTCCACTCTAGTTTCCTACAGCTAAGCTCCAACTCATTCCTATAGCTCAACCAATTTCATCTTGGAGTTGTTAATTCCGTTAGTTACCATTAAGCTATGTAGCTAACATAATTGCACCTCCAAATGTCTTAGAGACTCTAAATTTTTAAAACTAAGTTTATTAAAAATAACCCACTTAATGGGTACAAATAGGCATCTCGAATTTTATCACCTAGGTTGCTGCCTGCCTAAAACTCTTCTAAAGTCAGAAACAATTTTTAAATGTAGCATATTTGAAGCTGTAGCCTGCTTTCTGAACTAAATGCTTGAACCATTCTCAATATTATTTAAGCAGCCATTAGCAATTAATTAATTTGCACCTGTCAATACATGCAAAAAAAAACCAATGTCTTTTCTAATTCATAATACGTGAATATATTCTTGTTTGGAGATAGAGACTTATATTTTATTACCTCTCAAAACACCTCAGAGCTCATTATAAATATATTGTTACACATATGCGATATATTCTTATTCTCATTGGGGAAGCATGAAGGAGAACAACTTGACTAGCTCTGGTTCCACAGAAGCAAGAGAGCAGGGCAGTCTATGCAGTCACTCTGAGCTAAATAATTTCTGAAAGTAACAGAAACACCTGCAGTATAATTTGGAAATTTGCAAAGAGACATTTTAACCATCTATGGTGTATTCTTAACGAATATAAAACAATAAGAAAAGTAATACCAATCAGAGAAAAACAAATGACGGTACTTAAGAGCGACCACAAATATCTGAGAGGTCAGGAGAATAGACGGCCTCCTGCAGACTTTGGTGTTAAAAATATTCCAATGATGTATTTTTGTAGCAAGCCAAGGGAAAATGTCCATAAATAGCCCTAGGAAGACTGGCTGGGAACTCAAGCTGCCAGTAAAAATATTAAATTAAGCATCATTAGAAATATTTCAAATCCAGTTGGTATTTTAAAGGGGAAAATATGGAGAAACTGAGCCATGGTGATATAGCGGAGCGTGGAGGGCAGTTTTATTTGATAGCTTCACATTCTTTCTTTCCCCATTTCATATCCTGTGTACCTTCACCCAGATTTTAATTTTTATTCATCATATGGTTTTGTTGTTGTTGTTCCTGAGTGTGTGTGTGTTTGTGTGTATGCGTAGGGGTGCTTGTGTGTGTGTGTGTGTGTGTGTGTGTGTATCCTGTCCTGACAACATTCCCTTCTGAATTTCAAGTCCTTTCTAATAGTCAACTCCTTTATTCCTTTCATGGCAAAACAATCTATATGGGTGGGGTGGGTGTGAGGTCACAAGAGGAAATGCCTACTTTCTGACACAAGATATGTATCAATAAGGAGTCCTTCATCTAATACACATTTCCTTGGGTGTTCGCTGTCGGCATTCAACCATAAACTGTCACGCGGCAGCTGTAACTCTGATCCAAGCTCAGGTTTGTGAAGTTTCACAATTTTTTCCCTTGAGAACAGCCAATACCGAGTTCGTGCAGTCCCACAGAGCTCAGATCTGTGAATAGCACACTGTGAGAGTCCATATAAGGAATAGGATACTTGGCCCCTGGCAGCTGAGGAATGCCCAGCTCTTCTGAACACACAGTAGCCATGATGGTGAGGTGGAGACTTCACAGCCAATCTGACAGATTTCTCCCACACTAAATCAAGAAAGAAGGCTTAACAGAAACTGAGGTGCTAGCCAGCAACACTTTAGAAAGACGGTCTATGTACGATACCTTCTAATTTCTTCAGAACAATAAATATCTATTTGCTTGTAAACCCGATTAATTGGACACAATTTAACTGGTTATATTTAATCTGAAAAGCTTCTGACATCAAAGGCTTGCATGTTTCAGTTTCTTCCTCTGATGACTTTATGAGTCATTTTAGATCTCTATTTATGCCTGCCTGTATTTGGGAAGAAATGAGGAAAGCGTGATAGGGCCAGGGTTCAGAAGCAGGAATGGGGTCATGCCTGAATCATCTTTCCAGTCTTTCCCATTTGGTGAGGGAATCCCTTCTATGCTATCTTCAGACAGAGACAGTATTCTTCCTTGTCTTATCCTTTGTGTTTAATGTAATATATATATTAAAATACATATTTGAATACATTCAGCATTTTTCTCTCATATTCCAATTTTCTCTTTGTCTCTATCACAAATCTTTACAGTATAAGCAATCTCAGATAACAACTGTAAACATACAAAAAAACAAAACAAAAACAAACACCCTGTTTCCTTTCTTATCATACTCAGCCACTGAAAGCAACAAAAGGAGTTAAGTCAGCCCAAGACTCGTTTTCCTGTTTTCCTCCTAATTCTACTGAGAATTTCAACATAAGCAAGAATTCAGTGTAAGCGGGGGGGGGGGGGGGGGGGGGCTGTCATGGGGCTTTCATACCATGATTCCCCCAAACCTCTGAGCTTCATAAACATCTCCAGGGCTATGCAGAGGTATGCAGAATGGCCAGAGATGGATTTAATTTGTTTTTCTCATTTCTTCTCTAGTTTAATCTAATGAGATTGTGGTTCAGGACTTGGGAAATTATCCTGTTTGAGGAGGTTGGTTCATGGTGCCCTAACAATTACTGCGCCATGTATTTGATAACTAGAAGTGGAAGAAAAAGCGACTCCTCTGAGTTCAGCACAGTGTATTGGTCGGATGACAAGTTGGGCACATGGGCTCTTCGGTGTAGCCCACCGGCTTTGTCTGCCTTGAGCAAGAACACTAAAAGCTAATAACGCCCTTTGGAATTTTAATTCCCAAAACATTCCTGTGCCTAAACTGAAGCAGCACAATCAGGTGTGAACAATGACTCTTGCTTCCCACACGAAATGTCCAGCAAACAATACTGGGAACAGAGCCAAGAAATGTCATTCCACTCACTTAGGACTTCCAGAATAGTCTCCATCCCCAAATGCTCTCCCTTCTTCGGCCCTCTGACTAATCCAGCCACTCAAAACCTTTCCTGTTTACTCTGTAAAAGAATGGTATTTATAGACCTGTCCTCTTTAGCAAACGAGCCCCACATAAAAGCCTTCACAGCGGCATACACAATAAATGTCATTTGAAAACCTTTGAAAGTAGTTATACTTTTACAAACTCCACACAAACAAACAAGGAAAACAGAGCCAAACCCAGATGCTTGACAGGTATCAATGTATCAGCATCAAGTGTGCTGAGACCTGAATGCAGAATGCAGATCCAGATTTTTTTTTTAAATTTTTTTAAGAGAGTACAGATGCCATGACATTTATTAAAAGGCATGCTACAGTGCTATACTTTTTAGGAAAAGAGAATGAGATTCCGTGTAACAGGTATCAAATACACAAACTGGAAGGAAAACGGAATCAATATTGTAGTGTACAGAAGCTTGAATTAACCGATGAAACAGTTAAAAAATATGGATTTAATATTTTCTCATTTTTGCATTTATAACATAATTCACTTAAACGATCACAGAATCCCTTTCTTCCAATACCACAAACTGTATTACAAATGAAATCTGGTTACTGCTGCTTATGAAAATATACAAGACAATCACTATTTTCTATAAAACCACTTTATATGTTAACTTGTTCCCCAAAACCTTTTTTTTCTTTTTGACCTGGTTTTAAAAAAAAATGTTGTTACAAATATTTACAGCATTTTCTTCTGTTATATGAACATTCTTACAAACAGAAAAAGGGAATTTTATGAACAGATTATGTAAAACACTAGACATTATTAGAGATTTTTAGCTATGCTATCTCCCCACCCCCAAATACCCAGGATGGATGATCATTTTCAGATCCAGATTCTTAGGGATATTAGAGTAACTCCCAGGGTTCAGGCTAGCCCACAGAGTGGGTACTAATGCTTCAGGAATTCCAGGCCTTGTTTTGTTATGCTACACCTTGCAAAATTGCAAAATTGATCCTCCCCATGACCTAGATTTCAGAATTTAGTTGAAGAAATCACTAAACATGAGCAAAGGTTTGTTTCTGAAATCTTAACAAAAAAATAATAAATAAACATCCCCCAACACAATAGATGAAGATCCTCGGCTGTTTCCCTTACATAAACAAACCGCCTTCAGCTGAGACATCCAGAAACATCTCTAATAGCACCTAACCTGCCAAAGGTCAACTGGCTGGAGTTCGTTTTCCTTTCTTCCGTCGGTGGAAATTTTCACAGCCACTGTATCTTTTCAAAGAAGATTCTGTGTAGCTCCATACATCATGAAATGTTGGGGCCTCCATTCTGCTGCACAGCATTGAAGTAGTTGTACTGTTTCCATTCTGTTCTCCTGTGGGAAGGGTTCTCACCCCCGTGGTTTCAGGGAACACACAGAAGGATCTCCGAATGGATCTGCTGGTCTTGTTTTTCTAACTCCAGCACTCCCCAGTGCTGCAAGAGATGACGAAGATTGAGTCCGACTCATGGAAGGAAACGTGAATGTGAATGTGAATGTGAATGTGAATGTCGGTGGTATAGTGCTGATTTCTGCCAGTTCTTTACTCTCCATCATCACCTTTGGTGCCCATGCCACTGCCTTGCTATTGTGCTTTATAAAATTTTAAAGCCATGGCCAACGGCTCAAAGCTGTGAATTGCCTCGGTTGCTTTTGTGGTTTCCAGAGCTAGAGTGTGAAGCTCTGTTAACTTACAGGCACCTCTGTGGTCATACCAGCTTCCATGTAGAGGCTTTTACAAGTCCTTGTAATTCACCCGTTCACATAATCCTTTGCCCTTAAGCTTCTCTCCCCTTTAATCATCCTATAAGAAAGCAATCATAACTGTAAGCCGCAGTTAACAATAAATGGAAGGTATCATTACTATACAATTTGACTAAGTAATTAACATCAGCTAAACTTTGTTCTCGTTCCCTGACACCCAATAATCCAGAACAGAGATGCAAGGTCATGTCTGGGTCCTCAGCTTTCAGTTCTCTCCTGCTTTCTAAAAGGTATCATGTAAAGAAATTACTTCTGTGGGCACACCAGCCAAGGCTCATTCAATGGCAGATCAGTGACTGCACTGGGTCAGGAGGGAGCTGGCCATCTAAATCTGCTCAAAGAAATGAGGGCATCAAAACAAGTAGGGCAAGGCAGAAACTTTGAACACTTGGGTTTCAGTAAAATCAGATTGGATGATACAGGAGGTGAGCCACAAAACTGAAGAAGATGGGACAAAGTATAAAGGAACAAGTCTACCTCCTGACTATCCTATCCTGATCCTACCCCACTGTTGGTAGGTAACTACTCCAAACCTAAGCTCAACACAGCCCTCACCTGGGACAGAGATCTCAAACACACACACACACACACACACACACACACACCATTATAGCCACTTCCTCTTTACTTCCTCTTTGTATCTCTCTCTGTCTCTGTCTCTCTGTCTTTCTCTCTCTCTCTCTCTCGTGTGTGTGTGTGTGTGTGTGTGTGTGTGTGTGTATTTGTTTTTTGACCTTCTGTTTCCCTTTACTATTTTCTTTACCCTGAGTAACCAAGACCTCAAGTCTAGTTTTACTGACAGAAATAGAAGCCTGGACACCCTTTCCATATAACATAGGATGTCTTTTTTTTTGCGGTGTTCTGCATCTTAATTTATTTCCATAGTTTGGCTGAAAGTTCTTTGAGAGAGGGAATGTCTTTTCATTTTTTTGTTCTTTGTTTGTTTGTTTAATATTTTATTTTCTATTTGCATGGGAGATGGGTATGGAACCTTCACAAGTGCTCTATTGCTGAGTTATCTTCCTGGGATTCTCTTATTTTTCTTGGCTTTCTCTTGATAGCAGAAACATTCCAGCCACAGGAAAATGCAGATCAACAATTATATATAATATGTTTGTGTTATGAATGTGTTCAAATGTTCAAATAGGAGAATTTGTCACACTTACTGAGGGAAAAACCCTTAAGGGAAAGTGAAAAGCCGTGAGTCATCATGAAACATAAAAACCAGCTGTAAACAGTGAATACACGAAGCAGTGATTTCACAAAGGATCTTAATGCCACCTGTGCTCAGGAGACAGAGACAGGCAGATCTCTCTGAAATAATTCCAGGCAAGCCTACCTAGTTTACAAAGCAAGTCCCAGATCAGGCAGACCTTGTAGTGAGCCACTGTCCCAAAAATAAACGAATGAAAGAATCTAATGGCAGTGAATTTTATGGCATGCAATGTATTGTTGGAGACTCTGACCCACACACCCTCTTTCTCTTTAGATTCTTTCCATCCAATATCTTGTTTATTCTTTAAAATGTCAAACTATGACAGGAGAACTATTATTGCCTATTTATTAATAATTGACTTATCAAGAATTAAATGAGAGTAAGACTCTGGGTTCAACACCCAAAACCTCCGGTGTCCTGCCCAGTAAACAGCCTCATCCACATGGTGACTCTGCAGCAGCTAGCCACAGTTCCACAGTTTCCGTCTGGCCAGCCCCAGTGTCCCCACTGATGACTCAGGAAGCTCAGGATCATCAAAATGAGGACTGAAAGTCAGGTGTGGGGCTCCATTCTTACAGTCCCAGCAGTTTGGAGTTAGAGACAAGAGCAACAACAGTTCAAGGCCAGCCTAATCTACATAGTAAGACCCTGTCTCAAACACACACACAAAAACCACAACCCCACAAGAGAGGACTGTTAGGTCATCTGGTGTCATTCAGACCCAAGTATTAAAATAGAGTGTAAATGTTGGAAACACAGAGGCACTGACAAGAGGGTGAAGAAAATTCAAGGGCCGGACCTTGATCCCTTATTGCTAGGGCAACAGAAAGCAAACATACACCTCTCAGTGGCCTTCAGAAGTCCCTATCCCACAAAGTCAAGGGGTCCAACGTTATTGATATGAACAATACCTTACTAGCCAAAGATTACTCACAATGATTTTTCCAAGCCCTCAGGGAAAGACACACACACACACACACACACACACACACACACACCCATCCCCTCCACCTACCTGACTGACAATCACACAGTCCTGCCTCAGGTTGTTAGTACAGAAAGGGAGTAGACAGGTTATATGCATATTCACTTTATGCTTAAATAAAACAATAAAAACTGAACGAGGGTGTGTGTGAGGGAGGATTATCAGAAACATACAATACCCTCTCCAAGGTCACTTTGGAAGTAAGTTAGGGAGACAGGACTCAAAGGAAGGCAGCTTGACACAGCCTGTGCTGGAACGTCTTCACTGCTATGGCTTTGATACAGACAGCAAAGACGAGAAGTGGGACCAGCAGTCCCAGTCGTTACGCTTATGATCATTCATTTTATGTGCCCCCTTGACTCAGTGGCTGCCTACATATTCAGTCTGACATTATTCTGGGTATTCTGTGAGGGTGCTCGTCACGTTACTTGAAAGTGACGTTTAAATTGGCAGATTAAGTAAAGCAGACGACCTCCTTAGCGTGAGTGGGCCTAATCCAGTCTGTGAAAGGCCTGATGAGAACAAAAGCTGATCCTTCACCTAGCAACAAAATTCCTGTGGCTTAACTGTCTCCAGACTGGTACTCCAGGCTGCCAACCTCTGGACCAGAACTGCAAACCAGCTTTCTGGAAACCAAGGCTTCAGACTAGACTTGAGACACACCATCAACTCTACTGGGTTCATAGTTGTGATGCCCCACTGCACCTTAGGAATCTGTTAGCCACCATAAATTTCCTTCATAATACATAAAGCCTAACCTTTGTAATACATCTCTGTCTCTCTCTCCAGATAGATAGATAGATAGATAAATAGATAGATAGATAGATAGATAGATGATAGATAGATAGATAGATAGATAATCTGCAAATATATTTAGATATACACAGAAGTAGAAGTTTGAGAGAGCTGGTCACATTATATTTGCAGGTACACTATATCTACAGAAAGCAAGAGATGCGTGCAGGCCAGTGCTCATTTTGATCTCTCCTTTGTATTCGCTCCAGATCCCAGTGCATGAAATGGCTCTCACATTCAGGTTGGGGCTTCTCACCTCAACTGGTCCAGTTTAAAAAAAAAAAGTTTCTCTCAGGTATAGCCACAGGCCAAGCTAATCTAAACCTCACTAAGATTCTTCCCAGGTGTGGTGGTTTTAATGAAAATGCCCCCCATAGGCCCATAGGGAGTGGTACTATTAGGAGACACGGCCTTCTTAGAGTGGGCGTGGCAGTGTCGGAAAAAGACTTCCAGGTTTCAGAAGCTCAAGCAACGCCCCCGTGTCTCACTCTCTTTCTCTTCCTGCTGTCTGCTGATCCAGATTCTTAGCTCCTGCTCGGACACCGCGTGCGCCTGTGTGCTGACATGTTCCTGGCATGATGGTAAAGTGGACTAAGCTTCTAAACCTGTTAAGTCAGTCCCAATTCAACGTTTTTCTTTATAAGAGCAGTCATGGTGTCTCTTCACAGCAATAGAAATCCTAAGACACCAGGTAATTATAGATTGTGTCAAGTTGACTAGTATAACTAGTCACTACAACGAGTAGACCCAGTTAGTTCTATTTCTATGAAGAACCCTTGTGAACACAATACTTCGTCTCCATGTGCCATGGAGCTCAAGGTTCTTTTCTGAGGTCCTTTAAGTTATTCAAAGGAAAAATGAATATTTCATCATTGTCCTTTCAAAATGTAAAAACATACCTGACTCGTATTATAATTTACAAGTCTGGAAGCTTTTAGATATTCATATAAAAGCTGATTTAAAATTTAATTTCCAAATGATTTTCAATACATAAAGAGTTTAGCAATTAGGATTCATATCTCAATTTAGTCACATAACAAACACTCTAGAAATAAAACTTGAATAAAGGTGGGGTGCTGCCTTTGAAAGTTTGTTAAAATGTGGGAATAATTTAGGCTTTCAGATGTCACTGTTTTTTACATTGTGTATTTATTTGGAGAAAAAGGGCGAGGCAGAAGAAGGAGAGAGAGAAGGAGAGAATGTGTGTGCTTGTACCATGGTGCACATGTGGACATCAAAGAATAACTAGCAGGAGTCAATTCTCTCCTTCTACCATGTGCTCTGTGGTAATTTGAAAGAAAATGACTTCCAAAGGGACTGACACTACTAGGGGGTGTAGCTTGATGTGGTGGGTGTGATCTTGTTGGAGGAAGTGTGTATCACTGTGGTGGGGGGCTTTGGGGTCTCATCTATGCTCAAGACACACTCACTGTCACAGACCACTTCCTGTTGCTTGTACAAGATGTAGAACTCTCAGGTACCTCACCAGCACCATGACTGCCTACACACTAAAACATTCCACCATGATGATCATGGGCTGAACCTCTGAACTGCAAGGCATCCAACTAAATATTTTCCTTTATAAGAGTTGCTGTGGTCATGGCGTCTCCTCACAACAATAGAAGCCCTCACTAAGACAGAGTTTCAGAGATCAAACTCAGATTTGTCAGCCTTTACAGCAAACACCTTTACCTGTGTGCCTTCTTGTTGGCCTAATGGTAACCCATTTTAAGGGATAAAGTGTTTTTGTTTTTCCACTTTTGAATGGGCTTTTCCTCTGAAACATTTAATCTACTAGTCTGTAACTTGATTTTGCTTTAGGCTCAAGAAGAAAGCTGTACTCAGTTGCTTCCTTCTTAAGCAAGTCTCAACTATCCCCACATACCTTCCAGTTTTTATTTGCAGGTCTGATTACCACATGAGCTTTGGGACTTGATTTTCAACCAAGAAATCTTACTCTTGGGAGCTGTTCACTCATGTACTTAATTGATCAAATACATAATCTCATGTTGAAATAGCATCTGAAATGTCAACAGCCTGTGGTTTAGTTCCTTATATGGCTATTTCAGGATAATTTATTCCTCTTGTTGATAAACAAGTTTTAACAAAGAATGTGTTCTCTCATAGATAGTGTTCTGAGGTCTAAATTAGATAAATGTCTAACTATTTCCTTTGCTCTATGGCCTCTTAAAAATTGCTCTTTGGAACATGAAGATTAGATGAATCTTAATAAAAACATTAAAAATAGAACTCAGAATATAAACTAATATGTCTATGGTTTCCTAATGCTGTTATTCCTCTAATATAATATTTACAAAATAGAGCCTCATTAGATATAATTACATTTTTTGAATTGAATCAAGGGGCCTGGGCAGATGGTGCCATGGGCAAGGCGCTTGCTCTGCAAGCACAAGGACTTGAGTTTCACACCCCAACTCTAACCCAGCGTTGAGGCTCGCCTTACCGAGAATCAAGGCTTTCATTTTTACTATATTCTTATTTCTCATGTCAGAAATTTCCAGGATGTGATCTCTCTTTATTGACTTTTTTATCTTTTTCACTTTCTTCCCTGGGGGAAAAATGAAGACTCTATGTAACATATCATTTTCAAATCAGCTGTTATTTCTGTCCAGTTTGTTTGATTTCATGTATATGACAAGGATTTTTGGTTTTTTGGGGGTGGTGGTGGTGGTAGTGATGGTTGTTTTACATTACAGCATCCTTTTAAAATGCGTGTGTGTGTGTTGTGTGTGTATGTGTGTCTATTTGTCTGTGTGTATGTGCACGTGTGCTGAGAACACGACTCAAGTTTTAGCTAAATTATTTGGTATGGAGCTCTATCGAAACAGAGAAATAGATGTAGTCGTTACACCCGTTCATTACCCTAGGGACACAGTTGAGTAGATCCAACATTGAGGGTGAAACCAGGGTTTTACTTTCTGTTTAACAGGACAGTGGCATGCTTGGTTGCTGAGAGCATCTTAAAATGGAGAAATGGAGAACTTGATTCGGCCATTTAGAGTCCAGTGGGAGAAGCAGTTTGCAGGAAATATTAGCATAGTTTGAGTGTAAGTCGAGGCGTTCACATGTTTCGTATAAGGTTAATGTTACTAGCTGCGAGTGATAGACTGTTCACAAGATAAGACCCCCTAGGAGCACCAGCGGGCAATGCTCAGAACACATTGCTTCCCTCCACTTATCTACTCTGACAAGATTAGAGGGCCTCTGGGGGCTGGGCATTCCTCTGCATTGAGCCAGAAGTCAGATGGAAAACCACAGAACTGAGAGTACAGAGAACTCTCTTTCTGAAAAAAAGAAGAAAAAAAAAAGTAGTAGCTGATTGTATATACAGATTTGTATAGGAAGAAGGGTTTTATTTCTGTGCTGTTAATGATTCAAATAAAATAATCCATTGGTGCCTGTCAGATATTCAAGAAGGAAGAGTTAATACAAGTATTTGCAACTGCCATTGTTCATCAGCGGCGGAACATCTGAGGTATACAAGAACTGTCAAATAGATTGCAGAGACAAAACATACAGGAGATAAGGCAGTATTGATTTACTCTCAGTAGGCCAAGCACAGAGCAGAGCACTCTGCATGGTACAGTGAATAGGCCTTACAACAATCTGTAAGTTAAGAATCAGTACTCTAACTGTGCAGGTGAAAAACTGGGTGTTGGTTACACAGCACACCATCAGGTGTCAAGTCACGGTGTCACTGACTCCTGTCAGTCAGTCTGGTCCTGGCTCATCACAGATGAATGTGTGCGGCAGTGAGATTACCAGCCTGTTTGAATTAGTTGGGGGCACCACAGGGTGGAGAAACCATGCCGGGAGGCAGGATTAGCCAAAGCACCAGGCAATTCTCAGATCATTTATTTTAACTTAGGTTTTGTTTTGTTTCCTTGCTCACATTCAAAACAGGGATATCTGAGAAGTAGGTAGCTTTCATATAAGCAGCAATTCAGCTTCCTCCTGCCAGGGGCTGTTCAGGTGTCCATTTTGCCCTTTCTGTTGTGTGGAAATAGGACATGCCAGAGATGCAAGCCCTCGTGGAAGGTGAGTCTCCTGGTGCTTTGGTCTTGAATTTTCCAGCCTTCAAGATGTAAGAGACACATTTCTGTGACTTGTAAATTATGCAGCTCATACCCATAGATCAGCCATCATCAGAGAAGCTTCTTCTTGCAGTAGGTGGGAATTAACACAAATGCTCACAACAGGACAATGTATAGAAAGACAGACTTTGGAGCATATGGTCTTATATGGGACATCTTCATTAAACCCCTCCTCAAAGCTCAGGGGTCTTTGTGGAAGAGGCAGAAAGATTCTAAGAGTCAGAGGTGGTTATGACTGTAAAGAAACAGTGTCATCCAGACACAGCAGGACTATGAACTCACAGAGACTCTGGCATCATACACTGACCTCTGCAGGCTCAAGACTAACAGAATCCCAACACTGAAAAGGAAAAGTGGACACAAAGTTCCACCCCTAGTCAAGAAGCTGTTTGCAATTGATACCTGATAGGGAATAAGAAATTGGTTTCTCCCATGGCATGTCACTGGATGTATAGACCCCAGTACAGCCAGGCCACAAGCCCAGGAGTAGTTAACCAACACAAAAACGGACTCCGTGTTTGTTTGTTGGCTTTTGTGGACTTTTTGTTTTGTTTGTGCGTTTTTTTGTTTTATTGGTTTTTGTTTGTTTTGATTTGATGTAGTGTTTCTGTTTGTTTTTGAGAAAGAGAAAAATCATGAAGTTGGTTACTTAGGGAGGTAGAAGGGATTTGGGGGAAGGTAAAACTTGATAAAAAGTATATTGTGTGGAAAAATTTAATAAAAAAGAAAAGAAATATATATTTACATATATATTCCATTATAGAAGTAAAAATACACTAAAATACTGCATTATCTATAAGAGGGATTGAGTTTGGGACTCTAGCTTGCTGTCTTCAAGAATAGAACTACTGTTTCCGTTAGGGTGCTATTACTGTGAAGAGACACCATGACATAGCAACTCTTACAAAAGAAAACATTTAACTGGGATAGCTTACCGGTTCAGAGGTTTAGTCCACTATCATGTCAGGACATGGTGGCATGCAGGCAGACACGGTGCTGGAGAAGAAGCTCAGTTACATCTTGATCTGCAGCCAACAAGAAGTGGACTGTATCTATACTGAGCATAGTTTGAGCATAGGAGACCTCAAAGTCCACTCTCACAGTGACACACTTCCTCCAACTAGGCCATACCTAGTCCAACAAAGCCACACATCCTAATAGTGCCACTCCCAGGAAGCTACACTCAAATTACCACAACTGCAGAGGCATGCAACTGATTTAGCACTGATAGCAAAAAATTGTTGCCCTTTTGTATAATTAGCTGACCACTGTCTTTGATTCCCATTTTAAAGGTACTTTTGCTAGTGCTTTCCTTCCCTGTCCATTTTTTTTAATATACTCTGTCCACTGAGAGATTTTTCTCAAATAGCTATTTTAAAACAGTACACACAAGGGCTATGCTTATGTGTGCATGTTTGTAAACTTGAACTTTTCAGAGTTGCATAAATGTAATTTTGACTTGTTTTTGTGTAATTGTGCATGCATGTGTGTGTGTGTGTGTGTGTGTGTGTGTGTGTGTGTTCATGTGCGTGAATGGAGGCATGTGTAGCCCATGGCATACATGTGGATGTCAGATGACAGCCTTGGGTTCACATTCCATCTCATCAGCGTTTCTTGTAGCTGACCCACAAGCTTCCTGGTATTCTGTTTCTACTTTGGAAATGCTCAGATTATAGATGGACACGTCTGAATTTGATCTTACATGAGCTATGGGAGCTGAGCTTAGTCCTCATGCTTTCTTAGCAAGTAACCACATCTAGCTCTTAGAATGGTTCTGTCTCTCCTTTTAATTCCCCACTAAGTAACCAACACCATCTTCCTAGCACTTGTTTTTTGTTTTTATTATTACAGTTATTTTTTCTTTTTCACATGACAAATACATCAATTACAAATATACCAAAATATTATCTTATAGAAATGAAAGTATTAATAAAATGTATGCTTCTGTTGGAATAAAATAACAGAAAAATGCCTTTTATATTAAACAGCTGAGCATTGAGCAATAAATTTAAACTGATACTTTTCAGTTACTGAGTATCTGTCCTTTTGTTGGATCTGGAGAGTTCTCCAGAGGCCTTATCTTAAGTGCTTACTCCTTAGCATGGTCCTATTGGAAGGTGCTGGGACCTTATACATGGTGGGGGTTAGTGGGAAATGGTAGGTCCCTGGGGTGTGGGTGGGATTTAAACAAAACTGTGGAATATCAGGTACCCTATCCTGTACCCCTTTCCTTTTAGGGCTGAAGCCATAGAGCTAAGTGAATCTGTGTTTCTAAATTGACAGTTTCAGGTATTTTTTTTCACAGTGGGAAACTAGCTAGCAGGAGCCTCAGCAACAAAAACAACACGTTGAGAAGACAGAACTTGCAGTTACTCTTATAAGATAAGAAACAATTGAAGAGAGAAGAACATGCCAAGGTCTGTAGGGGTCTCCAGAAGGATTTGGCTGAGTTCTGATGTGCATATGTATGAGATGAAACAACCCTTCACATCTTAGGAAAGAAAGGCCTTTTAGCAAACAGTAAGCAAAGAATTCACACAAAACTAGTGATCCTGTGTTCTCTTCAGCTGGAGTGGACAAGCCTTTAAACACACAAGGGCTGGATACAATCCTCAGAAACAAATCTCCTAACTTAGATCTAGTCTAAAAGTCTCTCTAGACACATCCTACAAAAGTTAAGGCTAACTTGGAAGCTTAAACTAATTCTAAGCAGTTTAACTTCTTTTTTAAAGCTTGTACTATTTAAAGGGATATAACAAAGTACAGCACAAGGTTTACAAGCAAAAATCACTATGGTATTCGAAGAGTGACACATACACACACAGGCAAAAATCAGGAACATATCCTAGCCACAGATATAGACATAGGCATGATAAGGTAATGAAACAAGGGGATTAAAAACACTGAGACTCACTTTAAATATGACTTTCATGTTCAAAATAGCATGAAAAAGATGAAAGATACAGAAATGCAGAAGACTAAAACATTAGAAATTGTTTAGATTAATAGTGCAGTTTATACAATGAAAGTACACTGGATTAATTAGGTAATTAACAGCATATTGTACACTACAGTAATATCAATAAGTTAACATAAATACATGTTTACAGAAATTAGTCAAAATAAAAAAGGCAATTTTTTTTACAATGAACAAATTTCCTTGAAATACAGTTTTAAATATTCTTTGCTGTTGTTTGTGTTTGGTTTCTTTTGCTTTGTGTTAAAGAAAGAGTCTCATGCAACCCAGGTTGCCTTCAGATTCAATGTGTAGACTGGGATGGCCATGAGCCTTTGACTTCCTCTATTCGCCTCTGAAGAGTGCTATGAGTTACAGGTGTGCCAACATGCCTAGCTCCTGGTATTAGGTGTTCTGACATACACATAAATGGAATCTCAGAATGGGAAGAGGAGCATGGGAAACTATTTGTAGCACTAGTCCCAAATTTAACAAGAAACATAAACCCATAGATTACAGAGAGTCAATAAACCCCAAGCAAAATAAATTCAACAGATCAACACCACAAATAAGTTGCTGTGTCCAGCTGGTGCTGAGCTGAAGACATAGCTCAGTGAGAAAGCCCTGCAATTGGTTGCAGGTGTGAGTGGCAGATGCCTGTAATCCTAGCACTCAAGACGCTAAGGCAGAAGAATCCTGAGTTACAGGTCAGCCTGGGCTACATAGTGCAAAGTATCCAGCATTTGGGAAAAAAAAAGAAAGGTATTGCATTATGGGATAATCCTTTGGTATACTGTGAAGATATGTCTCTACCAAGGTACCTTCTGATTGGCTTAATAAAGAGTTGAATGGACAGTAGCTAGGTGGGAAAAGATAGGCAGGATTTCCAGGGAGAGAGAGGAACTGGGGGAAGAATCTGAAGTTGCAGGATTCGCGGCCGGCAAGATGTAGAGGGTGTAGGACAGACGGTAATGAGGAGAGATAATGAGCCACATGACAGAATGTAGATTAATATAAATGAGTTCATTTTAGTTTTAAGAGCTAGTTGGGAACAAGCCTAAAGTAACGCTAAGCTTTCATACTTATTAAGAAGTCTCCATGCCATTACCTGGAAGCTGGCAGTCAAAAGAAAGTCCGATTACAGTTTTGCTGAAGAAAAGTATCTTAAAGGCAGCTTGAGAGGAAAGAAAAGCAAACACAAAGTTAAAAATAACAAGACTTCTTGTCAGTGAACAGGGAAATGATATGGACCAATATAATTTTAATTTGTTTTGTTTGTTTGTTTGTCTGAGACAAAGTGATGTAGCCTAGATGATTCTCCTGCCTCAGCCTCCTGAGTGCCGGCATCACAGAACAATATTTCTAAAGTACCGAAAGGAAACAGCAAACCCTCTGATCTCGGATTGACACTCAGTGAAAATCTGTTAAATTTATTTCAAGAATAAAAATAAACTAAATGACATTTTCCTGGCAAATAAAAGCCAAGCAAGTTCAACAAACAAACAAACAAATAAATTGAAATTATAAAGTAAAGGAAGTTCACCAGCAAAAGTAAAACGATACCAGATAAAGAAACTAAAGAAAAGTCCATGCCCCAGGAGATGTTCAAAAGTGCATAAAACACATGGCCTGCAAGTGTGAGGACCTAAGTTCCAATCCAGGACCATATAAAAACAGGTCACATAGCAAGAGTGTCTGTAATCCTCGCACTCATACAGAGCATGTATATGCCCATACACGTAGAATATTATTTATACATTGTACAAATACACAAGCCAAAAACAAAAAGGAAAAGATTAATAATTTGAAAAATCACATCTTCCCAAAAATTGAGTTGACATTGTGAGCTGGTGGCTACCCTTGAAATAAGATCCTAGACTGGGGACAAGGTAACTCTCTGGGAAAGCATGAAGGCAAGGGATCTACTAGTAGGAGAGCCCCCTGTTCCAGGAATTCCAGGATTGCAAGCACTCATAGAAGCCTAATCTGTTCACTATAGGAATCCGCTAAAATGTTCCCGACAGCTTTGGTTGCTCTCTTACCTAAACAGAAAGAGTGATTCATTGCAGCTAGTCCACTAACTGACTTCATGCTGAAGGCATCAGGTAATACGGCAAGCTGGAACACTTGTAATTGCTACCTAGCTCCAAAGCGCAAACAAACAGGCCACCTCGTCCATCTAATGAAGGCCAACTGGTTCTGGTCTTAGGCTTCACTGGGTAAAGGACAGATGACAAATACTTTAGAGAGGGATGTGTGTGAACGGTTTTAGAGTCTGAGGCAGAGCATATCATGCTACAAGGGCAGTGGAGGGAAGCGTAGCTAGGATAAAAAGGAGGCTTTAAACTAGGGAGCATGTCGGAGCTCCTGCCAGAAAGAAAGTTAGAAGGAGCTGAGGTTGCACCTGTCTGTCTTTAGGCTCACAAAAGGCTTGAGTGACTTTAATGCCCTGCTAAGCTTTTCTTTCTGGCTGTTTATTTACCATCTGGTTACTTATTTGCCATTTAAAGACTTAATTCTTATTACATTGTTACTAGTCTATTTAGAAGGTCTCCCATACAAGGAAGTCATTAACAAGATTCAAAAACTTGAATGAACACAGTGATACAGAAGAGAGGAAACTGAACCATCTTCCCCAATGATCATCCTTACTACCAACCCCTCAGTGGCTGTCGCAATGCAGTGACACCCACCCTACTCCCCAGGGCCTACAGTCCTAGGCTCAGCTGGTCTTTATATTTCTGACCACACACTTAGTTCCTCTCCCACTGACTTGCTGTGATTCTTGCTTGACCTCTTTGCAATGCTGAAAACATTACATGTACATATTGATAGATGTTTTTATTCTTTGCTTGGATATTCGTCTTAGATCTTTGTGTGTCTCATTCTACTATATCACCCAGTAGTCTGTCTGCTTCTATATCAGCTGTTTGGAAAGCCCTTGCCCAGATATTACCCTTACAGATCATTATCTTCATCCCCTTTCCCTTCTTTAGTAGTTTGTATAGAATTTGTTGTCACTAGAACGGAGTCTATTCATCTTTTTTTTTTTTTTTTGAGCCTAGCCTGGAACTAGCTCTTGTAGACCAGGCTGGCCTCGAACTCACAGAGATCCGCCTGCCTCTGCCTCCCGAGTGCTGGGATTAAAGGCGTGCGCCACCACCGCCTGGCTATTCATCCTTTTTTTGTCCATAAGACACACCAAACTGTTAGCTCCTTGAGATTATGGATTCTCTTTGGTGATATCCAAGAAAGTACCCAAATGAATGAATGAATGAATGACTTTCAGCAATGGTAACTAGATATTTTGATGAAATGTTTCCTATCATTTATTTCCTATATTCCCACAATTCTGTGTACAAGGCACAAACAAAATTGGAAATCTCTATTGTTTTCATTTGGAAAGAAAGCAAGGAAAGCACTAATCAAAAATAACTGAACCAATGCCATTTCTGGTAATTAAAATACTGCCAACAATCCAGCACACTAGAATGAGTGATTAATTATGTGTTGAAAACTGAGTCCCAAAGTAGGTAAAGGGAAAACAATCCCAATGAAGACAACATTAATGTTTGTGTTCTTGGAAGACCATTTATTTCATTTATTCTGTTTAGATGGTGTTAAGTGTCTCCAAAAGAAAGCAAGTTTCATGTGTGTTAACCACACACGTGTTTGCTATGAAGTGTCCTGGCTTTCCCCAGGCTTCAGCAATGCCATTCTATACTAAGCTGGACACTCCAGTCCAGCAGGTTCTGGAACACTGCCAAAGCCATGGATGTCTTCAAAGGCCATTTTCAGATTGCAGGGCGGATCTGTGTTCTCTGGGAGCTTACTCGTGTTCTTCTAGATGTAGAAGATGACCTTTTACCAACTCCAGGCATTGCTCAAATATGCCTGCAACCTATGACTGCCCCGGGAACTCACTACATAACCCAGAAAGGTGAAGTCTAACCACTTTCCCCATCATTCTCTTTTAGAAAATGAGATACTGGAGTCAATAGCTCCTTTATGAACCTTTCTCTGAGCATCTGTAGCATTCCAGTCCTGTACTCTGCACTACTATTTAAATGGCAGATGATACCTAGTGAATAACTGGTGGAGGAAAAAATGTTTTCTCTATGGCTTCCAAAGTAGTACATAATTTAAAAAAAAATTCAGTGTTTCAGTCTAAAACATCTGTAAGAATGGGATAGTCAAAACTCCACACATTCAGATGTGCTTTGCAAGCATTACATGGTAAAATGGTTCTCTTTTTACCAGGAAAGCAGTAGAACTTTCAAACATGCCAGTAACTTCCAAAATCACTGTTGTAAAATTGTGGGAGGTGGACCTTGGCAGGTGAGAGCCAGAAGTCTCATGGTAGGCAGGAGACAAATGCACCAAGCAGACAGAGCTTGAGTGCATAGTTTATTGAAAGAAGGGTAACGGGGAGGGAATAAAGAGACCCAGAAAAATAAACACGCAGAGAGAGACTTGCTTGCCTCTTCAGAAGGATAGCAGGAAGAGAGCAGGAGTAGGCAGGGCTTGTCTCTTAAAGGGACCTTTGCACCTGCGTACAGTCAGGGTACTTCTTGCCATGCACAGAGGAGTGACACACTTTGCCAGGTTCCCAAGCAGAAGTCCCGAAGTGTGCCTGGATGCTAACAATCACCTCTTGATTTGCAGTAATGTAATGTTAAACCTGCATATATGAAGAAGATGGATAGCAAGAATGAGCACAATAAATCTGACTGTAGACTTCTGCCTTAAGCCTAAGGCTCTGTAAACTCTGTCTAAATTGGTCAGAGAAGGATACAAAAACAACACTGCTAAGAACCCCTGGAAATTGCTCCCAATGGGCCTCAGAGCCAATAAAAAACACCAAGTGTTTCTGGAGGTCACTGTTATATCTGGAGATGGGACAACTGATCCATGCCAAACTCAAGCAAGTATAGGATTCACCAAAGTCATTTTTTCCTTCCTTCCAAGTGCTGGGATTATAGGCATGTGCCCCCAAGCCTGGAAGGATTTACGAAAGTTAAATGCCAGGGTACTTATTCAGTCCAACTGGTTTGGTCCTTTACTCTCCTGTTAGTGTCCTGTGTATACAAATCACACCTTAACCAGGAAAATGTTTGGAAGATCATGCTGAAACTATAACAAAACTGAGCTTGGCCCTCAGCTAGCACACAATCACCAGTCAATAAATCCTTTCCCCCTCACTTCATGTGTTATCTTATTTTAGAAATGATACTTGCAGTGTTTGTTTAGATGTTATATCATTTTTATCTTTATCATTTGCTAGAAAGTGCAAAAAAAACCCTTTATTCCAGACTTCTGTTACCACATTCAGAAAATTTATGAGTATTTAGTTTACAGTTTCCTAACTTAGTGATTGTATTAAAGTGCTATGAATGCAGTAGAAACTTTGGTTTTTTTTTTTTTTTATTTTATCCTGGACTAGAAAAAGGTAAAATGAGATTTTCAGCAGCAGTGGGCCACAGCTTTGTCCAAAACCTGCTCATGAGACTGAACAGCTGGGACACTTGCAAAATCTACTCTACTGCTACACTATGATGTCCAATGCGTTATATGTTTACTACTAAGTGCATCTCCAACTTAAAATGTTTTCTATTTCTAGTGAGTATATTGGGATATAGCCTGACGCTAGTCAAGGCACATGATTTTTATAGTTTCCTTTAAAATTTCATTTATGGTCAGAAATTGTGGTGCACACATTGATCCCAGCATTTGAGACAGAAGCAAATGGATCTCTCTGTATTTGGGGCTAACTCAGTCTACATACTGGAGTTCCAAACCAGACAGAGCTACATAGAGAGACTTTGTCTCAAACAAGAGTTATTTATAACTTTAAAGGGAATAAAAAGTAAAAATGACTCAGTCAGAAGTAAAGTAGTAGAGCTGAGGTAAGGATCTTTGGCAATGCCCTTGCAAAGAGCGATAATAATCCCATATTAAAATGCCAATAAGCTTGCACAAAGAGCTTCCCGCTACTGTGTGGCACATTACTCAGCCTGTAAGGAGGCTCTTTTGTTCTTTTTATCTCAAGGGCTCTACAGCATTTAGGGTTTAAACAGTGGGTGTCACTTGCCATTCTTAGACAGGCAACAATAACAGCAACAAAGGAATCACTCGGAAAGAAAAAGAAAATTCAGTTTAATTTAACTATGATTGTATTCGTCTCCATTTTTTTTCAAGGAAATCAGAATGGTTTCTTTAGATGAGAATACAATTGTATTAATAGTAATTTTATAATTTTAACTACTGAGCTTTAAAAACAGTCACTGAACTTTTAAAAACTTCAAGGGAAGGAGAAATCGAGAGTTATCTAATTAGTATAAAGTTTTGATTACTAAGGTAATAGGTTGTAAAGCTCTAGAATGGTTATAAACTGTACAGTGGAATGCTGGTAGTTAATTATGCTTTTAAATTGTTAGAGTAAATCTCACACTAATTTTATGTTCACTATTAGAAAACCCCAGATGGACTCAGTATTGGGAAATTATGACTATGTCTATGAGCTTGATTCTGATGGTAGTGCCTTAAAATGTATACACCTGACAAAAGTCAGCAAATTATACACATGAAATACAATTACTTTTAAATAAATTGTACTGAAGAAGGCAAAATAAATCCCCTTCAGTGATGATTCAATATGGAAGTGTGAATTTTAATCAGTGTAATTTAGCCAATTTGAATACCATTATGTGGCCAAGCCCCTTCTAAAATTTGGGCATACAGAAAGCAAGAACCAAAGTCCTGGTCCCGTTGAGCCCAGATTCTCCAGATTCTCCAGATTCTCCAGATTCTGAAGGAGGATTAATCTCGAGCCCCCTTCAGAACATCACACCCTGGAGAGTTTCAGTAAGGATCTCAGAAGCTATGCTTGCTTTCTAGATGCCTAGAAGATAGCAGTGAGACTCCTGCCGAGGCGCAGATGTAGTTTAATGTAAGAGATATGATGATATGATGCACGTCATTACAATCATGCCCTCGTCATGCAGAGTCTAGAAACAGGAGAAGCTTAGTGGTAAGAAACTGCAAACCTTTGCCTCCAAAGAGAATAATAACCAAGAACCCAGAATGTGAGATGGGAGCTGGAAAGAAAGCTCAGCAGTTAAGAGCGCTGGCTGCTCTTTCAGAAGATCTTTTTTATTTCCAGCACTCACATATAACTTACAACTGTACATAGCTTCAGTTCCAGAGCACTCAAAAACCTCTTCTGACCTCCTTGGACACCAGGCATGCAGAAGGCTCACATGCATACTTGCAAACAAGCTAATACACATAAAATAAAATTAAAACATTTTAAAAGAACTTGAAACAGCCTCTCTGCAAAATGGTGTCTTAGTAACTTCAGTTATAAACCGTGGACTGCTTCATAACATGTCCACAGAAGACCCCAGAGTTTTAAATTAAATTCACTTCAAAATAAACAGAAGAAATATAAATTTTGACACACACACTGTTTTGCATTACAACATTAGGGGGCTGGGGATTTGGCTCAGTGGTAGAGCATATGCTTAGCATGTGTGAGGCTCTGTGTTTAATTACCAGCACACGGCGTGAGTACGAGCACGCGGTTACACACACACACACACACACACACACACACACGCACACACACACACTCGCATGCACGCAAGCACGCACACGCACATATACTGGGGATCCTTTTTCCAAGAGTTCAAAGTACAAAGTGACATGGCAGACAGGGGTTTATTAGATATGTTATTATGGAAAATTACATGATGCTTTCTGAACTCCTCACTGCTGTCCTTAATACCACACTCCATTTTATTACCTTACCCTCATTGGTACCATAAAAAAAGAAACAATAGAAATATCATTTCTCTTTTTGAGCCCACAGAAATGAAAACACCAGTGGTCTTGGCTGCACGTGCTTATAACCCCAGCATTGAGAACAAGGCAGTCAGATCTGGAGATCTCACTGGCCAGCCAGTTTAACTGAAATGACAAACTTCTGGTTCATAGCCAGACCTCGTTATGGAGCAGTAAGACAGAAAACAAGAGAGAAAACTCACAATGTCTTCCTCTGGCCTTCCCACATACATACTTGGATATGCATGCCTGCACACACACTTGCATGCATGCATGTATACATATCTCTCTCTGTCTCTCTGCCTCTCTCTGTGTCTCTGTCTCTGTCTCTGTCTCTGTCTCTGTCTCTCTCTCTCTCTCTCTCTCACACACACATACACACACACAAGAAAAAGAACAAAACCAAAGTACTGTTTCATTTCAATCAATGGCCAGTGCCATATGGAAATCAGAGCTTGAAAACATTGCCTTTTATCAACAGGCAAAAATGCCAATGTGGTGTGGTTGAGATCTTATACACAGGATCCAATGTGGGAGAATCTGATGTTGGACATTCGCTAGAAAAAAAATGGTGGTTCCTTCCCCCACCTCTTAATTACTCCTTGAAAAATAAACTTGGTGACCTCATCTGTAAGTGTAAATAAAAAGTGAAGCTGCTTCATAGAGTTATTGTAAGAATACAAATGTACCCCAGAGCCCTCCTCACAAACACTGCCATTGCTATTGCTCTTGATTGCCCACCATAACTAGATGGTAAGACCGTCTTGCTGAAGACACAGCATGATTTGGTTGCAGGGCATGGAGACATTAAAGGCATAGAGAGAGGTGGAGCTGGCCTGGAAACATCTCCCCTGCTGGCTAGCTTTCAAAGTGCTGAGCAGGCCACTGGGAGAAGGCAGTCATTAATGGATTTACCTGGCAGTAGACACTGCATGCTATACTACACAATAGTGACAATATAATTATGGGGATAATCAACTACTTTCTGATTAGATCTGGGACCTGCTCCACCAAAGGGAATTCATGCCTGGTTCTGTAACCTAAGCCCAAGGTCAGAGGCGTCTGTAGGAGAACCTACTACAGTTGTTTCGCTGAGGACATGTAGTCACACTGCCTTCTAAATAGTTACAGGTATATCCCTATGTTCGTACCACTCTCAACTTTGGCTAGAGTCGCTTCTTTTGGAGGTGGGCAGCAGTCACTGCAGAGACTCACAAATGATCAAACCTCTGAGAATTAGTGATTGTCGAGTGCTTGGCCCTCAATGGGACATGTGCATTAACTCCTGCAGTGCTCAGCACTCTTCCAGCTCCTGCATTCTTCTGCTGAGGAAGGCTGTCTTCCAGGCCTGACATGACTCTTGCCCTCATGAACTCTCAGCAGCTGTCTGTCAGACAGGCACAAGATCAAGCCTGCCAATTAACTCCATATGGGAATGGGAATGGACTCATGTGGCTCCATCCCAGCTTAGGAGTTACTGGCAATTTATAGCTTCTTTTGGAGCGACAGCCATTTTGTTCCAGGTGTGTGGCCCTTGGTGGTTGTCCATGTACTTGCAGACAGGGTTAATAGGATTCAAGAGGTTGTTTTCAAAGAAAGAGAGGGCATGCAGGTGGGAGGGGCATATGTATATGTGTGGGGGCTGTCGGGAGGAGTGGGGAAAGGGAGTTTGGGGGTTGGGATAGATATGCTCAACAGACATTGTGTATGTTATGAAATTGACAAAGAATAAATTAAAAATGGTTTAGAAAAAAGACATGTGAAACAACTCTGCCTCCTATCTTGAACATCTGTTCACAGTTTTAAAAAAAGGGGGAGGGGGGTCTTTATTATTTGCTATTTTTCTCATGCCAAGTATGCAAAAACCAGATGCAATTACATTGAAACATTTGCTTGTTAAATAAATATTTAATGAATATGTATCATGTTGCTTAGTGCTTGCTTACTGCTAGGGGCAATATAGTAACAAAAGACTGCATTTCCACTGAAGATACTATTATTTTAAAATGATAAATTATTTTCCATTGTCCCCACAGTCTGAAACTATTACTGTAGATATCCAACTGTTATACTCAGAATCAACATAGGAAAACTTCATTTAGTGGACTATATTAAAATTGTGGGCTATAGAATTTTAAACACGTAGCCTACAAAGTCGAGGGCCTATGGCCTGTTTACATGGAGATGTATTCAGCTTTGTTTTCTTTGGATAGTTTCTTTACATGTTTGTATTTTTGGACATCACTGCAGCATGGAAAGAACACTGACGTCAGGAGGTCTGGGTTCTATTTCTGACTGTTGATCTTCTGCAAAGCCATGAGGGAGGCATCTTTTTTAAAGGGGGTATTACTTACTTAGGTCACAGAAGCTTAACGCAGGGCTATCAGCTCAAGCGAGGACAGTGTGTGTTCGCGACAGAGGGTTCCCCGGACCTCCGTCTTCTTTTGTGTCACCATCCCACAGCTCTTCCTTCAGCTTAAGAACCTCTTAGGGGAAGGGAGGTCTTATTACCTTAAGACTGAAAGGAAAGGAAGGAAAGACCCTAGCAGTTCTTGATAATGAATAATTAAATAGGAGCATAACGAACTTGAGAGAAAGAGAAGATGAGAATCAGAGGCTTCAAGCTCCATGAGAAGTTTCACCTTTTCAGTGATTCCGGTGGACTTCTCACTGGCAATAATCATATTGCTCTGAAACCCATTCCTGTTTTCTCAGAATGTCATTTTCTCCAGTTTGTTTTTTTTTTTTTGTCAACAAGCTAGATACCCCCTTATTCTGTTCATTCCTAGTCTCCTCATTTTCCTTCTCTACTGCTTTCTTTTCCTGCTAAACCTATTTTCCTCTCTTGATTGATTGCTTTACTTCACAAGAGTATGATCATTCATTAAAAGCCTTAATAAAAAAATCAAAGCAAAAATCTGTCATAATAAAAGCCTCAAAATTGCTAATCAGTGTTATGACAACATACCAGGATAGCAAAGTTGCAACAAGTAACACCCAAAGGCCATTCATTGCTCATGTCCCCAAGAAGTACTTTCAAGAAGCAATATTCTGTCACATGATGCTACTTAAAAAATTTTAAAGAATCCAGGTGGTTGTGGCACACGACTTTAATCCTAGCACTCAGAAGACAGAAGCAGGCAGATCTTTATGACTTTGAGGCCAGCCTGGTC
Source organism: Arvicola amphibius (assembly GCF_903992535.2). Lineage (NCBI taxonomy): Eukaryota > Metazoa > Chordata > Mammalia > Rodentia > Cricetidae > Arvicola > Arvicola amphibius. The sequence continues at coordinate 48,240,554 of NC_052060.1, read as the reverse complement.
TAAATGAGCTCCTTCCAGGACAGATACCAAAGCTATAGAGAGAAACCCTGTCTTGAAAAAACCAATAATAATAATAATAATAATAATAATAAATGGAGATTAATAAGAATTATATTTATGTTCAATGTATAAACCACTCTGAGCTAAATATAACTCTTGATACAGTAAGATACTTTTATGCCATTCTGTATAGGCACTTCAAAGAGATTATCTGTAATAGTTGTAATTGCATAGACAAGAAAACAAATACAGGTAAATACATGCGAACAAAAACGTTTGATTCAGATTTCACAGGATTAGCCGTAGAATTTCTTTACATTTAAAAACTAAAAAGAGATTATTTTTGACCAGAATACTTACATCTAACATTTTATTTGTATGTATGATATTAAACTGTGATCCTTTCAGAGTTATTACTAATAAAAACATTCTATCACAAGAAAATTTCTTAGCATCCCCACTGCCTAGGTACTATATGGTTCTCTTGCCAACCACCTTGGTGAAGAAGAAAAATCCCCTTTTGGCAAGCATCACAACCAATTGTGTCAGCAACCTATAAAGGAGAGGTTTCTCCTCTTACTTAATGTTTTTCTTTTGTTTGGGAGAGGGGATAAAGAAAGGGGAGGGGAAAATGTAAAACAAAACAATAAAAAAGAAAAAAAGAATTTGCATCAACTGAAATTAATGGAATGTTAGACCTTCTACCCCAAAATGTGATACCATGGCATTTTAGAAAGCAGAAGAAATGGGAATTTATGTCTCCATATCCCACAGGAATAGGTCACAAAAGAATTTTGACTTTTCTGGGAAGCAGGAATGCCCTGATGAGAGACAGCTTCTCTAAAACATAACCTAGGGTTATGATTCTTGCTAAGTTCCTCTCAGCTTCTTACAAGTAAATCAGTTTTTCCTAATAAAACTTTTTCCAATCATCTGCTTGTTCATCAGACTTTAAACCACACAGATTTCACTATTTCTTCACCATTTTTGAAGACTATATCACACAAAGCTTAGAGTGGGTTCATGTGTTTTGTTTCCTTGACAAGTTGTCTTTTGTTGTGGGCAATTCAGCCACGACACTAGCAATCTTGTGTTCCCTATGATGGCATGGTTGGTCAGGACAAATTCTAAAGGACTAGCAAGGGCTGGCTTGTGGAGGAAGCCACTCAGGACAATGAAAGAAGTTATAAGTTGTCTGGCTGTGCTGGCAGACTACCTCTTTTTTGTGAGTCCTCTGCTGTTTGTATGAGAGAGAGCTAATCAAAGAGAAATTTAGATAATCCAAACCCTCTTGAAATTATTGCCATATTCTCCAAGTGTGTCGGTGCTGGGATAAGGGAGGAGGATGGTGAATTCTTGACCTTCATGGATTGTCTCAAAACATTTTCAGTTTCAAGATGCTTGTAAAGAGGGTTAGTATAGCAATCTTAGATTGATATCATATGTGTACTTGAAGGGAAAATCCATTTTAAAAATTTTACAGATAAATATTAACAAAATCATTAAATGAACAAAAAGACAAAATTATTTTTCTATGTTGTTCAACTTGAGAGCCATGCAAGGACTTTGATTCCTTGTTAAACTCCCATAGAGATAGGATTACTATTCGGTCCTCCTTTATTTGTCTTCTTAATTACCATGTAATGTGGTATGTGTGCTTGTGTGTGTGTGTGTGTGTGTGTGTGTGTGTGTATGTGTGTGTGTGTGTGTGTGTGTGGTTTGTCTGTGTGAGTTCTGGAGAGCATATAAAATAACACACATAGAAGTAGGTAGACGATCTCAGATGCTTATCCTTGCCTTCCACCTCAATTGAGTGCTCTTTATCACCAAGTATGCAAGGTGGTTGGCTCATGAGCTTCCAGAGATAATCCTGTCTTCACCTTCCATTTTGTTGTAGGAGAGTTGGGATTGAAGATGAACAATAGTTTTTGTGGATTCTGGGGATATATAGTCAGATGCTCTCGCTGGCATAGCCGGTGCTTTAACCCTGAGTCATTTACCCAGCTCTCTTCTCTTTAACCACTTAGGGAAAAGAAGAAGAAAATAGGCTAGAGTTCTTTCTTTGACATCCACAGAAGTTGGAAAATTCTGAGATTGTGTTTACCAGCATTCAACTCTAAATGGCAGATGATAGGAAGGCGGTAGGTTGTATAGTCAGAGGTCAATAGTAGTGGGTCAGGTTTCTTCCTGAAGTTCAGCAATGTGCCTTGGAGTTTCACTCAACATAGAGGACTTTAATATAAAATGGCATTCCCATAGATAAGCTGTAGTCATAGCAGTGGCATGCCTCTGTGTTTCAGTAACAGAAAAAACAGAAACCAGAAAAGTTGAAAATGAAGACTTGAAACTCAGCTGTTAGAGGTTGTCAAGCACTGGGATGGGAAGAGGTGTTATGGCTATCCTACATTCCTTACAGAAGTGACCACGATGGGAAGACTCCATACCTCACAACAGCTACCACCCATGGGAAGAGTCCATCCCTCACAACAGCTACCACCCATGGGAAGACTCCATCCCTCACAACAGCTACCACCCATGGGAAGACTCCATCCCTTACAACAGTTACCATCCATGGGAAGAGTCCATCCCTTACAGCAGTTACCATCCATGGGAAGAGTCCATCTCTTACAACAGCTACCATCCATGGGAAGAGTTCATCCCTCACAACAGCTACCATCCATGGGAAAACTCCATTTCTCACAATAGCTACCACCCATGGGAAGACTCCATCCCTTACAACAGTTACCATCCATGGGAAGACTCCATCCCTTACAACAGCTGCCATCCATGGGAAGAGTCCATCCCTACAACAGCTGCCATCCATGGGAAGAGTCCATCCCCTACAACAGCTACCATCCATGGGAAGACTTCATTTCTCACAACAGCTACCACCCATGGGAAGACTCCATCCCTTACAACAGTTACCATCCATGGGAAGAGTCCATCCCTTACAACAGCTACCATCCATGGGAAGAGTCCATCCCTTACAACATCTACCATCCATGGGAAGAGTCCATCCCTTACAACAGTTACCATCAATGGGAAGAGTCCATCCCTTACAACAGCTACCATCCAAGGGAAGAGTCCATCCCTTACAACAGCTACCATCCATGGGAAAAGTCCATCCCTCACAACAGCTGCCATCCATGGGAAGAGTCTGTCTTTTGCCTTAACAACATAAGACTTCCTGAAATGCTTGCCTCTCTCTTAATTTCAATCCATATGTCAGCAATGTTCTTATCCAAATTGTATTTTCCTGTTACACTTTTCTTCATGTAAGATAGCTGAAAATTGAAGAACGCCTTATAAACATCTTTTAAATGTGAATTAACAGAGAGATGTTCTAGGCTTTTATCACCTTCTAGCAAGTTTGTTTCCTAGCATGAATGGGTCTTGGCATACCTTTCAATTATATAATTGGACTAATAAAAGTGAGTCTCTGAGCATACTTAGTTTTAATTAAAGAACATCTCTCACCCCCTCACATGTACTTGCCCTGAGAATTTAAATCTGAAAAGAACCTGTTAAGTACTCTCATTACCAAATTTTAAATACAACATTAATGAACTAAAACCCTTACAATTTTATTTGTAGCATAAGAAGCAACCTGTGGGATCTTGTCAGGAATAATGTTTTATTTAACTAAAGTTATATACAATTTTTTGATGCATCAATGATAGTAATTAGTGAGTCTAGATAATGGATGCATTGGAGTTTATTATAGTGTTCTTCTATTTTGTACATATTTGGCAAGTCCATAACAATAAATTAAAACAAGAACAAAATGCAAACAGAAACACACACCAGAAGTTTTAAAGCACATTTTCAAAGAAATTCCCACAATAGAGGCAACGTGGTTTGTTCTCTGCCTGGGTTCTTCATGTATCTGTCTCCACAACAAGGAAAACGTTAGCTCCAGTTACATGGGCAGTGGTATCAGGTGTCCACTCTGCCTCCGGCTCTGTGCTATTCCTTTGCCAGGAGGCACTATATTTGGATCTGTGTCTAACTGTCGACACTCTGGTTCAAGTTGTAAAGAATCAACTCATTTCTTTTCTAGGTGGGATTGATTCTTGTCTGCCTTTGCCAATGATTTTGAAATATCTCTGACAGAGGATTTAAATTTTCCTTAGGAGATGTTTCCACTCTCTTGATAAAAAACTAGAAATTTTCTTACAATGCCAATTAGTGCATTTTATTTTAATCAAACCCATCACTTCCTTCCTCCCTCCAACTTCAGCTGGGTCTCTCCTTCTATAGCCACCAGAAATTCTATCCCTCTGTCTCTCTACCTCTCTTTATCTCTTACTGTCTCTCTCCCCTCTCCACCAAAACAAAAATCCTAACTGAGTCCAACTAGAGTTGACTGCAGTGCACATGGGTGTAAGGCTGTCCACAACCTGAACAACCAGAACTTACTCCTGAAAACCTACTTTTTCTCCTCCAGGAACCATTGACTGTCCATAGCTTCTCAACTAGGTGTAGTGCCTGTGAGCCTACTCACCCATTCCATAGTTTGACTAGGAAGACCTTGTGCAGGTCTTTGTAGTCAACTAAAGCTATTGAAGGTTCACCAGGGCAACTGTCAGTAATGTCCAGAAGACACTGTTCCATGACAGGCGTATCTATTGTAACATACTGTTACAATAGATTCCACATTGTTCCTTGAGCCCTGGGGGATTGAAGAATATAGACACTCCCTTTGGAGTGTTCACTTCTCAGTCACTCCTTCCCTGCACCTGGATTGCTTATGGGTCTTTGTGTTAACTTCCATCCACCACAAAAAGAAGCTTCTCTTAGGAGAGATGAGAACTGGATTCATCTATAGATGTAAGGATAGTATTTAGAAAGCAGTTGGACACCATACCAGTTTATCAAAATTATAGTAGTAAGTCCTCAGTTGGTGCTTATGGCCTCTCTAGCCACAGGTTCTTTGTCAGATTTCTCAGCTTGTTTGTCCTTTGTGTATAGGAGGGTTGTGTATGTGTGTGTGTGTGTGTGTGTGTGTGTGTGCATTAATTTTATATCCTACTAGTTCCCTAGTAGTGTTTATCAGAAGTTTCTTGGTGGAGTTTTTAGGTTGTTTTCTGTATACAATTATATGATTACAAATATAGATACTTTGACTTCTTTGTTTTCTATTTGTATCTTCTTGATCTCCTTTAGTTGTTTATTGCTCTAGCTAAGACTTCAACTACTATATTGAGTAGGTATTGAGAGTGGATGTCTGTAGATAGAGGCTGCTTGTTCGTTCCCAGCTGCCCAGAACCGAAACAATCACACAGAAATTGTATTAATTAAAACACTGCTTGGACAATCACTTGCTAGCTAGCTCTTATATCATAAATTAAACCATTTCTATTAATCTTTGCATTACCAGGAGGTCATGGGCTACTGGAAATGTTCCAGTGGACTCCCATGAGCATCTTTTGGCAGCTACATGGTGTCTTTCTAACTCCACTTATTTTCTCCTCCTCTATCTGATTGGAATCTCTGCCTTGCTTTATTCTGTGCTGCAACAGGCCCAAAGGAGCTTCTTTATTAACCAATGTTATTCACAGCATACAGAGGGGAATCCCACATCAGATGTCCTTATCTTGTTCCTGATTTATTTTCCTTTTAGGATGAGGTTGGCTATTATGTTGCTGTAAACTACTTTTATTATGTTGAAGTATGCCCTTGTATCCCTAGCCTCCCCAGGACGTTTATCATGAAGGAATATTGGCTTTTTTTTTGCATTCAATGAGATGATCATGGTTTTTTGTCTTTAAACTGTTTGTATTGTGGATTACATGTATCAATTTACATATGTTTAACATTCCTACATCTCTGGAATTAAGTCATCCTGATATTTTACATGAATTCTTAGCTCTAACTTGCAAATATTTTATTAAGAATTTTTTTTATCTATTTTCATGAGGGATATTGGTTTGTAACTTTCTTTGTTGGGTCTTTGTATGGTTTTAATATCAGGATAATAGAGGCTTTGTGAACAAAATTTGGTAATGTTCCTTCTGTTTCTATTTTGTGAAATAATTTGAGGAATATTGGAATTAATTCTTCTTTGAAGGTCTGGCAGAATTCTGTACTGAATCCATCTGGCTCTGAGATTGTTTTGGCTGGGAGATTATTAATTACTGCTTCTATTTCACTAGGAGCTGTGGGTCTATTTAAATTCTTTGTTTTGTCTTGATTTAACTTTGGTAGGTTGTATTTACCAAGAAATTTACCCATTTCTTTTAGGCTTTTTATTTTAGTAGAATACAAAAAATTAAAAGTGTGTTCATATAATTTTCTGAATTTTCTCAATATCTGTTGTAATGTCCCTCGTTACCTCTAATTTTATTAAATTGGAGCTTCTCTGTATATATTTTGCTTAGTGTGGCTAAGGGTTTGAAATTTTTGTTGATTTTCTCAAAGAACTAACTCTTCATTTCATTGATTCTTGGTAATTTTTGTTTTATTGATTTCAGTACAGAGTCTGATTATTTCTTTCTGTTCACTCTTTTCGGATGCCATTTCATCTTATTTTTCTAGACCTGACTGGTGTGTCATTATGTTACTAATATGAAATCTGTCCCTTTTTGGACATAGACTTAGTCCTATGAATGTGCCTCTTAGAAATTCCTTTGTTTGAATCCTATTTTAGGTATGTTGTGTTTTCATTTTCATTCAGTTTGAAAAAGGCTCAAATTTAATTAATGAAAAGGTTCAAATTTAGATAGAAATTACTTGTTTGTTTTTATCCACAGATGTTTTTCTTCATTGAGTATAACTGATAATTTTGTTGGGGATAGTAGTCTGTGTGGTTCTTAGAGCTTTTAGAACAACTGCCCAGTTCCTTCTGGATTTCAGAATCTCTACTGAAAGTCATGTTTTTGAACCTGCCTTTATATGTGACTTTGTGCCTTTCTCTTACAGGTTTCTGTATCCTTTCCTTGTTCTGTACATGTTTTGTTTTGATTATTATGTATCCTGGGGTATTTCTTTCCTTGTTCTATCTATTTGGAGTTCTGTATGCTTTTTGTACTTTCATAGACATCTCCTTCTTTAGATTGGGGAAATTTTCTTCAATGATTTTATTTAAAATATTTTCTGTATCTTTGACCTGGGTTTCTTCTCTTTCCTCTATTTCTATATTTCATAGATTTGGTATTTTCATAGTGTTCCAGTTTTCTTGTGCCTGGATTTTTTATATTTAACATCTTCTTTGACTGAGCTATGCATTTCTCCTACCTTATTTTCAAGACCTGAAATTCTCTCTTCCATGCTTTGTAATTTGTTGGTGAGGCTTATTTCTCAGGTTTTTTGTTTGACATTCTAAATTTTTCTTTTCTAATTTTATTTTAGTTTGAATGTTCTTAGTGATTCTATTTCTTTGTAAAATTCTACTTTCAAGTCAGGAAATGTCTTCATGGTTTTATTCAAGCTGTTTGTATTTTCATGGTCTTAATGAAGTCATTTATTATAATCTCTTAAAGGTCTTTGAATATATTTATAATTGCTATTTTGAAGTCCTTGTCTCATGCTTCAGCTAAATTGTTTTTCTCAGGCCTATTGCAATAGGGTTGCTGACTTCTTGGTGAGGCATATTGTCTTGGCTGTTAATGATTTTGTTTTTCACTGAGACCCAGGCATCTGGAGCTATGATGTCTGAAGTTTTTCTTGGTGTAGATATCTGGTCTCATCTTTGTTGACTGGATATTACATTTTTTGGTTGCTCTTAGCCATTCTGGATCCTAACCAAGTGTGGTGCCTGTAGAGTCTCTTGTGGGAAGTGCATCTGTTGGTTGGCAATTACACAAAAGAATCAAATGGATCAGAAGGAAAGGCTCGATGGGGCAGTCGAAAAGAACTAGGTGTTCCTTGGTTCACACCAGGAGGCACAGCCCCCAGAGGAAGGAGAGGGGTGGGAGAAAAGGATCTTGTAGCTAGGCTGCAGCAGAACTAACAGGAAGTCTGGAGAGACTGGAGTGGAGTACAGCAACGACAATAAAGTCACCTACTGATTCCCAGTCTATAAGGCTACTGAGGGTTCCCATTAGAGAGCGGTTTTGCGAGCCTGTGGGTGATACAAAGGAATGGATATGGGTCGAAGGAAAGGTTGAAATGGGTGAGTCGAAGGATGGGCAGAAGATCTGGTGGCACTGTGGGTGTGCATCAAGGTGTGCATTGTTCAGAAAATGTGTGTGAGGAGCCAGGAGAAGCGTCTGCAGGCAGGCTGCAGCCGGATTCTTGAACCATAGTATTAATTAATTATTAGATAACTTTCAGCACTCCATCCCTTAGGTTTGGCAAAGAATGGCACACCTTAATGCTTTCCACTGTGCCTACCTTCCAATAAAAACAGCAGTTCCCTTGCTTTCCCCACGTGTATAAAGGAATTCTAAATACCTTTAGCAGAGGTACTATTTTTTTGGATGGTGAGGTTTCACTGTAAATAAAGTATGGTAAGATTATGTTTCCCCAAGGATATTTCTAATCCAAAATACTACTTAAGACCTCATTTGTCCATGAGCTTGTTAATTATGTCCTTATAACTCTACCCTTGATGGAGAAATGTGTAGAAAGGTGTGACATTCACAACCCACTGCACATAAATCTAAGAAGGCTGTTTAGTGAGACAGCAGATTAATTTTTTTTTTTTTTTTGCCACAACCAATTAGTAAGGTCTGCTCCAGGTCCATGTTTTTTTCCTTTTTTGACTTCCTCCTCAAACACTTTCTTATGCCAAGTCTTTTCAATTACTACCCACACATTACCTCTGAAATCATTCATGGTTTGGAACCTCTCAACCACTGTGTGACAGCTCAATGGATTCACCGATGAAAACGGGGAGCATATGAGAAATATTCCTCTCACACAATCGCAGACACAGGGCTCCTCTGCACTTGTTTCCATTCTCAGTTCTCTGTCACAGCTTATTTATCAGTCCAGTCTTTTTGCTTACTAGAAACCGTCAGCAGGATACATTGTCTCTTCAAGAGTATTCTTTTTTCTTTGTTAGCAATTATTAATATGACTTCCAAGGGAGAGACTTGAATCCCTGAAGCTAATTTAAACCCTTCCTTCTTACTCAGTTATATATTTCCTCAGTTGCCTAGATGATCTGGGTTTATATTCACTCTAATTCTTTTTTTTATCTTTCTCATCCCATTTTCCTTCTGTTATCTTCATACCTAGCCTAGTTCTGCCCTTCTTCCAGGGTTCTTCAGAGTGCCTTTAATTCCCCTTAGAATAACATAGTCTTTTTTGTTTCTCCTCAATACTGAATATTGAAGTGTGAGACTAGGTAACTCTGCTATTCTGTCCTACATTTTAACTGTTAAATAGTCTTACCCTGCTATTGCTTTGAAGACGCAGAAGAAAAATTGACATAGAGCAATTAGAAACCTTTTAAAGACTGGTGGTTTATAAAAGCTCATCATGGCCACGTCATCTTGCAATTAAAAGTTTCTGTTATTTTTGAAGGACTGCAGAGGTTCTGAGTCATATATTGGATAATAAAATGCTAAAGCAAACATTTGTACACGTAGGTAAATACTATATTTAGATGGGATAGTCTGCAAACTCTTTAGCCAAGTTGGATAATCTTTTGATTCCCCACTCCCTTCTTCTCTTCCAGCTGGTTTTGGTGGAGTGGGAATATGGTTTCTTCTTTGGTCAGTGCCTTATTGTTTTGCCTGTTGAGAGTTAACAAGTCCAAGGCTGCTGATTGTGTTTCCCAATGGTTTACTTCTCTTCCTGCTAGTGCCAACTCAAAGACTGTTCTTCAAATCATGACCAGCCATTTTATAAATGGTGGGCATAAAGAGATGGACGAGAGGAGTCAGATGGGTTAGTGACAGTTCACAATAAGGCAAGTCAAGGCATCTGTCCTCTGGGATATGGTTCAGGAAGTTCATTCGTCCACATATAAAAATAACTGGACATTTCTATAATTTGTACATGTATGACCTCAGATGTTAGTTTCTATACCTTTTCTTCTTTTTCTCATTTTTAAGTTAGGTAGTTTACTTCATTTATCAACAGCAAGTGTGTTCTTATGAGAAGAATGGCTTACTTATATTACAGTTATTTGTCATTAAATTAAAAATACTTTTATTATTTTATTTTTCACATGTATGAGAGTATTTTTAAGATACATATATTTTTATATTTTGAGAATCTCATACATGCATACAATGTATTTTGATCCTATTCACCCTCTATTCCTTCCCCTCACTCATCCTTTTCTTACCCCTTCCAAGCTTTGTATCTTTTTTAAAATTATTATTTTTGAGATTGTAATATTCCTACATCATTTCCTCTTTCCTTTTCCTCCCTTTAACCCTTCCCACATGCCAAACCTTGGTCTCATTCAGATTCATGGTTTCTTTTATTTTAATTATTTGTGGTGGTTTGAAAGAAAATGATCCCCATAGGGAGTGGCACTATTAGGAGGTGTGGCTTTATTGCAGTAGATGTAGCCTTGTTAGAGGAAGTTTGTCACTGTGGTGGGGGTGGACTTGGAGATTTCACATGCTCAAGCTACAACCAGTGACACAGTTGCTTCTGTTGCCTGCAGATCAAAATGTAGAACTCTCAGCTTCTTCTCCAGCACCGTGTCTGTCTGTATGCCATCATGAAAATAATGGCTAAACTTCTGAAACTGTAAGCCAGCCACAATTAAATACTTTCCTTTATAAGAGCTGTCATGGTTATGGTGTCTCTTCACAGCAATAGAAACCCAAATAAAGACATTTTTGTTATGCATACACAAATATATGTATACATATATTTCTAAATATATAAATACAACATGATCAGTCTGTATAATGTTACTTGTATGTATATATTTTCAGAGCTGACCATTGGTATTGGATAATCTTTGGGTTTCTCTTCCCTGAGGAAGGCTAGTTCTCCTGCTCCGAGTATTCCTTAGTTGCCAGTACTCCTTTGTCTAAGGTTGTGGAGCCTCAAGTACTTTTCCACTTCCACGCTAACGAGTCTATTGCTGCTGTCCTTGTTTAGGTTATGCTTAGGCAGCATCGTTGGTGAGACTTCACGGTGCAGCTTTTCTGACATTTTGAGGAGACACAGTCTCACAGTAAATGTCCATTCTTCTGGCTCTTTTGCTCCCTTCTCCTTCTCCAATGTTCCCTGAATCTTAGGTCCAGGAGTTATATTATAGATGTATCAGTTGGGACTGGGATCTTCAACTCTGTGCTTTGATCTGTTGTCATTTTCTGTAATGGCCTCTTTCTGTTGCAAAGGGAATTTTCCTTGGTAGGGGTGAGAAATACTTATTTGTTTACATAAGGAATAATACTTACAATGTAGTTAGGGACTATGCTGTTTTAGTAAAGTGGGAGCTGTAGGTTTTCCTCCAAGATCCATGATTTCACTAGCCTTGGGTAGTTGGCTAGGTTTCCAGTACCAGGTGGATTTCCCTCTTGTTGGATGGATCTTCAGTACAAGAGAGCTGTTGGGTACCAAGGTGTGTGTGCCCCAACTGTAGCCTTAAGGGTATCATGACATACCTTTTAGGTTTATTGGTCTCATAGTTGGGTAGGGCTGTTTGTTGTTTTTCTCCTTTAGAATTTTCATGAGGGGCTGCCGGGTAACATGAAAACGAGTCCTCAGGGAGGAGGCTTTGAGGTCAGCGCTAGCTCAGGTCCTCTGAGTCCTGTGTCAGAAATGCATGGTGTCTTCAGCAATAAGGACTTACCTTATGCTTCTGGGGGCAACCAAATGCAACCTAGAATGTTTTGGGAATCTCTTGGAAACACTGACCCTCAAAAAAGGACTCACATGCCTTGTTTTGTTAGATAGTCTACAGCTCTTGAGGTGAGCATTGTGTTCTACCTGCATGTAAGTCTATTTACCAAATGAGTACCCTGTGCTCTCATGGCCAGAAGAGGGTATTAGATCCCTTGGAACTGAAATTACAGATGATTGTGAGACACCATGTAGGTTCTGGGGATCAAACTCCAGTCTTCTGGAGAAGCAACCAGTGCTCTTAACTGCTGAGCCATCCCTCCAGCCCCATAGCTACCATTACGTTTAATCATGCCCTTCAAGTGTCTGTTTCCCTCTCTGAAAATACACGGTTGAAAGAATTAAATAAGATACTTGTACATAAAAAACCATAAACACAGTGCATGGATAATGTGTGCTGAAGTTCTCTACTTGTCTTTTATGATACAACAATCTAATCACTTAATTAGGGAAGTTTTATATAGCTATCATTTAACACCTACTTGGTACCAAGCATGTTTTGTATATATGGGCCACCTTCTGTAGCTGGAGTTCTGAATCAGAGGATTCAACTAAGCACAGATGTATACTGTCAGAAAGGATTTCATGACTATACTGAATATATACAGACTTTATTTCTTGTCACTTTCTCTATAATGTGACATAATAGCTGTTTACCCTGTGTACCAGAACTATATACATAGTCTATACGCAAACTTTACAGCATTTAACACAATGAATGTTAGCATCTAGGAACTTTGATATTGGAAGGCATTCTGGAACCAATAAAGTAATATAGTTAGTATCAAGCAATACTATGGGATCACTTGATAACCTCACAGTTATTTATGATTCCCTTCAAGATGAAGCAACAGATAAGTACTCATCTAGTCACTAAATACAGTTAACTGGGATCCAAGAACATTTCTAGGTAAGCAGTTTTTCTTTTTAGGGGGGTGGTGTTATTGGTGTTGGTGGTACTGGGGGTGGTGGTGGTAGAAGTGATAGTGGTAGAGGTGATGGTGGTGGTGATGGTGGTGGTGGTGGTAGAGTTGATGGTGGTGGAGGTGATGGTGGTTGTGGTGGTGGTGGTGGTTGTGGTGGTGATGGTGGTGGAGGTGATGGTGGTTGTGGTGGTGGTGGTGGTGGAGGTGGTGGAGGTGGTGGTGGTTGTGGTGGTGGAGGTGGCAGTGGATGTGTTGGTGATGGTAGTGATGTTGGTAGTGGTATTGAGGATAGAACTAGGACCTCACACATGCCACGTAAGCCCTCTATGCCTTTGAGGCATACACAGATAGGGAAATAACTTTGGAGCATTATAGTTTAATAATTCTTTGGAAATGCGACAGGTACTGTTTGTTTAAAAGGAAGAGTTTTTTCAGAGCCATATGCAAAGATTCTGTGTGGATGTAACCCAGAAAAAAATGGCTCTCCAGGAGTACAACTGGATAAATATCAATTTATGCATAACATGCTCATTTTATACCAGAGGCTTTGGACTGCAGTGGGAGTCCAAATCAGGGGGAGGAGGTTCAGGGTCAACTTTGCAATAAGGACTAAAATTCCAGGTACATTTGGGACACTATTTATTTACTCTCAACTATTCCTTCACCATCTCAAGATGTTTATTCTCTCCTGATACTGCTTGTCAAGCTAGTGAGATTTCCTTGATCTAGGCTCAACTTTGCTCTTTCAGCCACAAATAGGTGAGGGTGTGAAGAGATGAACTCTTACAAGGTAACACTAGCGACTGACTTGTCACAAGTGGGTCTATCATATTATATGATCTGTTGTAACTTCAGTTTTTAAAAATTGTAAATAAGGATGACATTCATCTTATGAAGGCAACTGTAACACTTTCTGTTTTGCCTAGCATGGTGTTTGTAAAATGTTAACTGATTTTAACAATTTGTTTTACTTTTGAATGAGATGTGAAACATAATATATATTAAATCACTCTGAATGGTAAAACACAGTAGTCAAATCTCCCACTGGAAAAATTTTCCTTGCCAACTAGTTTTTTTTTTTTTTTTAGAATGTAATACAATCAACAACTGTCCAACAAAAATATGCGAGTCACACTCATAATAAAATTTCTAGTATATACATCAAAAGATGAAATTAATTTTAATGTTTTAAATAAACAGATAATATAATTTCAGTATGTAATCAACATACATATTTTTAAATTTAAAAAGATTTAAAATCCCAGTACATATGTGTCAAGTTAGTCACTAAATGTTCAACAGTATAGTGAAATGTCATCCTACTGAAAGTTATATTTAATGGAAATAGTATCCTACCTGTTTGTAAATTTAGATTCATTAGAATAATATAAAACATTTTCAAGGTGATTTAAACTCAAACTCTAAAAATCCCAGTAGCCACATTTCAAATGCTAATAGCCACCTGTGGCCAGTGACTTCTACTTATTTAGCTTTGGTCCCATTCTAGAATTTTGCTTGCACATCTAAAGAATCATGGACTTCTGTGGGTTTTATTTTTGTTTGATCCACTACTTGACTAACACTTGTCTTTTTAACATTTCAAAAGACAATTCAAAGGATAAGAGAAAACTGCAAGTTTCTTTTGGAGTGTCCACGTAACAATTATTAATGTTTGCTTGTGAGTAAAACCAAACAACTTTACAGAAGTAGGTAAATGTGTTGTTGATTTGAACTTAGAAGAAGTCGAGGATATTGTGGCTGAATCACTTTTGGTCTCTGCTTTCTATGGCTGTCTTCTAGCGCGACGACAGATTTAACTTCTGCCTATTAGGGTTAGCGATTTTCACCTTGCTGACAAGCAAACTTCAGAGTTTGCACTTCTCAGAGTACACAGACGTCTTTCACGAAACCAGGCGGTAGTCGCTGAACTTGCGTCGCCAGAGATTCAGCCAAAGCCCCTTTCTATTTTTAGCCAGACCAACTGCGGGTCAATTCAAGTTTCTGCAGGGTGAAAAGCGCTCAGACACAAAACAGAAAAGCGGAAGCCTAGCTCTCTGCCAGGTACCATTCGAAATCCCCAGAGACTACACCCACCGAAACTCCACAGGGGAATTGTTTTGAGGCGGCTGCAGCCAGCCCCAGCAAGTCCCGGCACCCTGCCTGGAGAAGCCACCGCCTTCTGAACCCGGCAAGGCGCGGCCCCGCCCAGCCCGGCTTCGGGGTGTGGCCAGGCGCAGAGGGGGCGTGACCAGCCTCGGGGCGAGGCGGGGCGAGCGCGGAGGCGGAAGTTCCCCGCTGGCCTGAGACGGCGCACAGGCACCGGGAGCCACTTGTCAGCGCTGCTCAGAGGCGGAGGCTGCCCGGCGCGGGTCCGGAGGTGAGAGGCGGCGGACGGCGCAGGAGCGCGTCGTGGTCCGCTCCGGGGAGAGGAGGCGAAGGAAGTGGCGGGATGTTGCGCGCCGGGGACCGCGGGGCGGGAGGAGGAGCGGGCGCGTGTCCCCCGGGGAGCCGCGGCTCCTCAGGTGCTCTGGGTGCGCGCGGTGGCGGAGGTGGCAGAGGTCCCCGGGCAGGGAGGGCGGCGCGGGAGCGGGCTCGCGGCGGGCGGGATGGAGCCCCGCAGCCCGGGCTGTCGGGGACTGGCGCTCGAGTGAGCCGGGCGCGCCAGGGGGCGCCCGCCGGAACCGCGGGCAGGCGGCGCGGGGCAGCACCTCGGCCCCCCGGGACGCTCGGGCGTGCGGAGAAGGTGCTCCCGCACGGAGAGCGGCGCTGTTTTGTTTGCTGGCTTCCAGGCGACGGAGAAGCGCTTCTTTCCCCTCCGTTCAATATTTGCCATTGTGTAACCTGCTGGGGGCAAAGTCGGTGCGCCCAGAAATAAAGCCCATCTGGCAAATTGGTCGCGATCGCCGGAGTTTGGAAACCGGTTTACTTTGTTGGGGCTTTTGCCGGACGGCGCTTCTGCTGCGTTTGACAATGAGTGGAAAAAGGAAGGGTGTCTGGACTGGGCAGTACTTGGAAAGAAAATTCGTGGCTGGGCTGGGCAGAGCAGGTCTAGGGTGTGATCGCCGGATCCTATCCCAGGTCCTCCTCCTTGACCCGAGGACGTCTGAACCCGCCTGCCACGGAAACTGCTGGCTGGGGAACCTTATTTGGCCAACAGGGCTAGGCGTGAACCTCAGCTGGGAAACGTCTCGTCCGCTTTCCTCCTGCGCCTGAGTTCTTCAACCCTCCCACCATTCTATCTCAGCAGGGGAGAAAGAATCTGAAGACGGTCTTCTTTAATTGAAGGGCTTGTCCCTCGGGGTGGGTCTCTCCTACTTTTCTCTCACCAAGGAAGCGGACTTAGAAGCGTGGGGAAACTCCAACCTCCCTCACTAGCTCTAGAAGGAAGGATAATTTAGATAGTCCCTTAAAAACAACAACCCAGAACTCCGCAGAAATTCCAACATTTTTACTTGTTTGAAAGCAGAATAAGCTGTTATTTCCTGCCTGTTCTGTTGGTATTTTAGGGTTTGGGCACTAATAGCCACATGGGGGAGACTTGGAAAAGGCTAATAAAAATAATGCCATTGCTTAAGGATCAGAATATTTAAAGACAAATGAATTCCAAGTGAAGCTTGCAGAAGGGGAAGTTAGAGAAAAAGACAACCGGTTTTATGGTGTGGCTGACCTGGCCAGTGCTAGAAATTTTAATAACAAATGGGAAAAATCGGGAAGGGAGTCCCTAAGAAAAGGGAAGGTACATGGATGCCAGTTGATACATGAAATACATTCTCTCCTAGGGAAGCGTGGAACCGGGAGGAAGTTCAGCATAACTTTCACGTTCTTCCCTTGACATAGTTAAAGATTAAAAAAGGACAGTGGCCTGCGAAGTATCGGTTGGCTTACAGATTTATTTGTACTGCATGGCATTATCAAGACTGTCTCTGCTGGTCTTTGTCTACTGGTCCTGCAGAGATCTTTTTCTAAGGGGAAGGCGATCTTGTGTGGCATGTTATTAATTCCTTCCTATTCGTTTTTCACCTGCAGTTTAACGGTTTGACTTCTGGCGTCCTTTTGGGTTTGCTTACTGTCCTTTTTTTAATCTTTACCTGAGCCAAGGGAAGAAAGTGGAGGTTATGCCGAGCTTCCTCCAACTCCGTGCTTTCCTGGGAGAGAGTGTGTGTGTACTAAAGTAATGGCACTCTGTGGTAGATCAGCACTACCTTTCCATCTGAAAAGCTTCACGGTGCACATTGTCCCTCACGTCACTTTCCTTTAGAAACTAGATTTTTACCCTTTTGAGAAGAAGGAATCTGTTTGCCTTCTGCTCAGGGGCACATCTGCTGCTGGACCTGATAGGATGGCTAGACCTCCGAGTGGATTTAAAACATAGTATATGGCCGGGCGGCGGTGGCGCACGCCTTTAATCCCAGCAGTCAGGAGGCAGAGGCAGGCGGATCTCTGTGAGTTCGAGGCCAGCCTGGTCTACAAGAGCTAGTTCCAGGACAGGCTCCAAAGCTACAGAGAAACCCTGTCTCGAAAAACCAAAAAAAAAAAAATAATAATAATAATAATATATGAAGGTGGTTGATATAACAGGACAGATTTTCTATGGAAGTCAGAAATATATTTTTGTTTGCTTGTTTGTTTTTGCATTGGGAATTGGTCCTATGCTCTCATAGATGCTTGACAAACTCTACCATTGAGCTATATAGTTCCATCCCTTAAAGCTTTGTTTTGACAAGTGTCTTTAAAGTTATGAAATCATACACCTACCATACTTTTTAAATGGAAGAACTGTATGTCTTTAATATTCTTTTTAAGGAGGAAACTACCTTCATTCTTCCCAGTGCCCTCTAATTACTAATAGGACACTCAAGTAAATTTTGAAAGATCTACCCTGGAGTCAGTATGAGCCTCACTACAGTAAGACAGGGGGAAAAGGACAGTATCATGGTAATTTTCAAAGGCTCCAATTTAGTTTCATTAAGGTTTACCTTGTATTTCAGTTATGGTGAGTATAGCCTCATTTACTGGCTCAGGAGACTTACTCCCTGATGGATGATATATGAGTATAAAAGAAAACAAAGATTCAGACTAAAATACCACTTGTTCTAGAATATAGCCTAGCATTGCCTGTGTAAAAAGACAATAAGGCCTTAGGTTCAATTCTCATCCCAGAAATTCTGAACTCACTGAGAGTAAAGCAACACTTGAAATTCCCTTGACTGTGGGAACTACCATGTTCCTATAGAAGAAGCTATAAGTTACTATCCTTAATTAGAATAGTTTGGGCTCATCTCATCTTTAAATAGTTAATTATTTAGAAGACACAAACAGAGCCAACAGACCTGCAGTTCTCTGATGTGGTCACATAACTGAAGTGAGAGAGATCCAAAGTGTTCCTGCTGATGACAGTAAAGAAGGATGCACAGGATGCAGCAAGACAATCACGCTGGGTTACAGTCGAAGTAAAATCTGATTCTGGTCTGGGTGTATAATTCCGCCAGTAAGATATTGAAATTTGTATGTGAGAATCCACAAAGTTTGGTTTTTGCAATTTGTAAATCTGGACAGATGTCTAAGAATACTTTCTGACAGGGAGTTGGCATGAGCATTAAATAAATGTTGATTAGCTCATGGATTCCTTTTCCTCAGCTGAGATTAATCAAGAGTTTGCTAGATATAATCTGTATGTCCTTTCATCCCAACCCAAAATAACTGAATAGTTCTGTTGGCTTGACAGACAACGTATTGATATATGTAATTTGGTTTCTAATAAACATTTTTATTAACCATCTAACTTTCTTTTGTAGTTTCTTGCATTTTTTCTGGAACTCCGCATCGAACCTTGGAACCATGAGCAACTACAATGTGTCATTGGTCGGCCCAGCCCCTTGGGGCTTCCGTCTCCAAGGTGGCAAGGATTTCAACATGCCCCTGACAATCTCTAGTGTAAGCACCCTTTTCAGATGTTACTCCATTCATCCACTGTTTGGTCCTGGGACTCTCAGGACTGTGCTGCACAAGTCTCTGTTGACTTGTACTATACTTTCTACACTTGTGGGATCTTTGTTTCCTCTTACCAACTTTGGCTATCTAATAAAGATGATGAGGGAAGGTACTTAACCAGGACAATTTTATGTCTGTTCAACTTGTTTTCACTTCCTCTGATATTAACAAAACCAAAATAGAAAACCTCTAATGCTAAGATTTTGAATTGCCCCTAGTTTGGGAAATTCTCTGGGCTTTAGTTTGTTCAAAAATACTTGTATGGCATTGTACTATCAAGTTTCAGTGGCTCCTTTCAGTTCCCAACACTGTCATGACTGGATTTGGTTATTGTTTCCTCACCCCATATTCTGGTGGAGGTAGTAGTCATGAGTAAGATGGGAACAAGGCACTTAGATCTGTGGAGAGAATGAAGGGTGTGGATCTCCAGCTAGATTGTCAGCCTATGACTAGTTGGGATTTGACTTTTTACCTCATTGGGATTTAGCTGAATGCAGTGTATGTGTGTGTGTGTGTGTGTGAGAGAGAGAGAGAGAGAGAGAGAGAGGGGGGGGGGGGGAGAGAGAGAGAGAGAGAGAGAGAGAGAGAGAGAGAGAGAGAGAGAGAGAGAAGGAATGAGTCAGGGGAGAAAATACTTGCTCATTGTAGCTCTGGAGGGCCTGGAACTTGCTGTGTAGACCAGGCTTGCTTTGAACTCATAGAGATTACACTGAACTCTAACTCCTGAGTGCTGAGAGTAGAGGTGTCTGACCTTAGAATGTCTTGATGGTCCCGAAAAGGAATAATTAAGACTTCTATTTATTGAGACTGTGTCAAGCAGAGTTTCACTCACCAAAAGGGAATTATTACTATTATTTATTTGCATAACTTCCTTTGTGTGTGTGTGTGATTTGTACGTATGTGAGTATGTTGGTGTACACACTCATGGACAGGCCAGACAGGAAGTTGGGTATCAGCCTCCATCACTGTCTGCCTTACAGCTGTGAGACAGGGAATCCCTGAACCGGAAGTTCACCATTAGGCTGGTTGGTTAGTGAGCTTTCTTGGGACTGACCTGTCTGTCCATTGACACAGCCTTTTAAACATGGGTGTCAGAGGCCTGCACAGCAAGCGTTTTTACCCAGTGAGCCATCTTCCCAGGCTTCTGCTTGTGTAACTTTCTAGAGATTTGTTGCATATTCTTCTGAATATGAACTTTATTTGTTAAAATATTAGCATATTATATACAGTTCCCATACCTTGCTTTTCTCTCATTCTCCCCATCTTCTTTTTACCCTACATCCCTCCTTGCTTTCCTTCCTTCCCTCCCTCTCTCCCTCTCTCCTTTCCTCCTTTCCTCCCCTTCTTTGTTTTTTTCTTCTTCTTCTCCTTCTATTTAAGAAAAGTTTATGCCCCCTGCTTATTACAAATATTACAAATCTCCTTTTAAATAATGGAGTTCTATTATTTCTTGGCAAAAAAACTACAAATAGCTTATTTTTAACTGTTGCAAATATTTTTCTAGATTTTAGTTAATCGTATTTTTCAGTAAAGTATATTAATAATATGTAAGTTCTAAGACTGTGTTTAATTTTAAATGTGCAGTATCCACGTGAAAGTGTTGTGTTGGGATTTAATTCAGTACTTCTGTACTGAAGATCTGTGATGAAGGTGAAATATTATGGTTTTATTTTAACTTTTTTAATATTACTTTTCGCTTCCTATTTTAATTTACTAAAGAAATTGTTGTTTAAAAGCTTCTTACAGTACTTACTGTTTACTTGTGTGTGCGTGCGTGTGCATGCATGCGAGTACTTGTGCTCATTCATGTGCACGAGCATGCTCTGGTACAAGGTACAAGTCAGAGGACAGCTTGCAGGAGCCTCTTCTTTCCTTCCACCTGTGGCTTCCTGGGGCCGAGCTCAGGGGCCTTTTTCCTGCTAAGCCGTCTTACTACCCTTAGTTTAAAGTATTTCAAGCTTTACTGAGAAAAGGTCCAGAAATGAATTGGTACCTAAATGAAGCAAACTCAATCATTGCTTTGTTGTTTGGTAATAAAGATGTAAAACATACATATCTGTTGTGTGGTGCCAACATCAGAGAGTTTTATGTGCTTCAGTTCCCTGGCAGACAGTGAGGTGCTAGCTCCATGTTATGATGCTGATACAAGGGAACACTGCATACATACATATATACATGCCATTCCCTGGCACAGAAATGCTTTCCCTGTGTAGACAGAGTGCTAATTAAAGGATTTTGAACACACTGATTAAAAGCGACCACGATAACAAAGCTGCTGAGTTATTTCTGTTCTCTTACAAAAGTGTCTGCCATCTCCTGTGACCTTTTTGGGCCTGTGCAGTGGGGCATGCAATTCATTCTGGACTGGACAGGATTGGGAGGGGAGGGGAGGAGAGAAGGGAATGTTGGCTCAACTTGGCTGCAAGGCTCTTGGCCTTTTAGTGTAGTTATTTTTAACCCCTTGTATGGTTTATTTTAAACATGCCCAATAATAATGTCTAATGAAAAATTTGTGCCTAATAACATTTATATTGTGTTAAGATTATTAATGCTACAAATGCCTTACTTATTTTAATTACCCATCTGATTACACTTATTCTGCTTTTTTATGTAGAATTGCAGGAATATTTTTTTGTGATCACCATGTTCTTTAATTAATAGAAGCAGTTAAAACCTGACAGTGTTCCTTATAAGATGTGTAATTTAGTGATTCTTTTATGTAATGTTGCATATGAAAATTTTAGCAAATTTGGATACATTAAAATCTTTCAGTTGATGTCTTTTGTAATAATGTGTAATAAAAATTAAAGTTATTTAGGAGTGTGAAACAAATCCCTCAGTTTTAGGGACTAGGGCAGTTATTATATTGTTAATATTTTTACTTAAGGTATGTTATAATTGAAAAAAAAAAAGAAACCCAGAAGCTTGTACATCTTTATTTTTAGAATTCAGAAGCACACAATTTTTCTTGGGATGGGATGTATTGAACTAAAGGGCCATTTCCATTTCTTAGAACACTGAAACGTTGGGGTATTAAGTTAACGTTGAGGTCAGTAAGCCGCTGGCAAGGACTCAAACATTCTATTTCCCCGAAATTTTGTTATATTAGTGTTTAGTGTATTAATATGCTAAACTGACCTGGTTCACAAAGAATGCAAACTAAACTTCACATTTCTTCGTTTATCATCTGTATTGTGCAGCATTTTGTTGGTAGGGTTGTAAGGTAGGCTGGGCAGTGCCCGCTGACTCTTCTAAAGGGTGCTCAGACTGTGAGAACAGCACGTTCATGCCGCTGTCTCCAGTTTTCTCTCTAAACTGATGTGTTGCTGCTGGAGTTTGTAGGCCGCTTCTCGTGACCCTGTGTTTATGGGAATAGCCCTGAAGCCATGGAATGTGGGGATGGATGGGCTTCTCTGGAGCACTGTGGGTTTGTTGGTCTTTGCCAGGATATTTTATAAGAAGAAAAAGGAGACTAGTTGTACAATTCAAGGCTATATTTTGGCAAGCTGTTTTTTTTTTTTTTTTCTTCTTGGTGGAGTTATAAGGACTTTTTAGATATAAGTGTTTTTTTCGATTCAGGATCTCAAAGTTGCAGTACCTGCTGTCTCGTTATCTGCTGTGTGACCCCAGAGAGTCTTCATTACTAGAATTTGGATTTCTCCGGTGATCGCCTAGTTCTGCATTAGAAGCTTTAGAAGTTGCTTTAGGAGTTTAGAATGAAGTTAGATTTTTATTTTAAAAAAATATTTCATTGACATTGATTCTCAAGGGTTAGAGGAGAATAAATTGTTATAAGTTCAGACACAGTTTCATTTCGAGTTAAAAAGTTTAAGAAATAGACCATTTTCTCAAGTATGGAACTCAGTTTGGGGAGATATCACAGAATACAGAAAGACAGTTGTGAAACACTTGGCTGGGAATTCATATACTTGGAAGTTATAGACATTCCTCCTAGAAGCCACTGAAGAAAATACGAAGTTCTGGGGAGTACAGAATTAATATGGTAAAGAACTAAGCACCACCCTGCAGTACCGGATAGTGTGTTCCACCTATCTCATGACAGGATTTCATGAAATGACAAACATGTTGACCAGTGTTTTTCAGGTTTAGTGGGTGTAAATCTTTTGTATTTGGAGGGATTTGCTTCTTTAAAAAGGCATTAATTGAAATGGTCCTCAAGGGATGGAATTTGAATACCTCCAGTTTTTCTGCCATTTTCAGTACACTGTCATGGCTTGACTCCCTTCTAAGCCTCCCTTCTAAGCCGTGAATGCAGGGAACGCTTCTCCAGACAGACCAGCTGCAGTTGCTCTCCTGGATAACAGGCTGAAACACCCTGCAGGCCCCTTAAGCCGAAAGGAAGAGAACTATCTTACTTTGAATAAATGGGTCCATTGTTAGTTTAAAGCTGTTGAGTCACGGTGTCCAGTTACAATGTTAATTTAGTTTATTTAAGTACATAATGTATATTTCATATGTATATTCACTCTCTGCTTTTAAAATATTAATTGCTTTTTTGGGGGTGAGCTAGGGGGAGGGACTAAGAATCCTGACTTGTCTGATGTGGTTTTCTCTTTTGTGGTCACAAATGTCAACCACCTTTAGATAATTCTAAAAATGCTTTTCTATTGTAAAGCAATAAAAATCAATGTATTTTATTTCAAATGAGTAACTTTAAAGAATTTTAAGCTTATTTGCTTTTTACCAAACTCTGATTTTGTAGGGAAGTTTTGTAGGGAAGTTATTATTTATTTATTTATTGAAAATATCCACCTCTTCCTATTTCCCTCCCCCTCCCTTTCCCCCCCCCCTCTCCAGTCCTAAGAGCAGTCAGGGTTCCCAATTTTATGGGTAAGAAGGACTCTTTTATCTCCTGGAAGAAACAATACTGTAGGGCTTTAAACTTACGTGGAGACGAGAAGAGAAGGATTTCATTACTTAAGAGTTAGTATTGCTCACGTAAATGGAGAGGGCTGACTGAAGCCTGTGGTCTATTTGGTTAGTTCTGTGACCTTTTTTGGTGGTTGTGGGCCCGGTGCATGTGAGCATGTGGTCAGCCTGCTGCCTTTGTTTCTAACTTCCTACATGTAGTCCTTCTTGCCTGCAGTCCCATTTCCTCAGGTTGAGTCATAGCCTTTCCTCCAGTTCTGACTGAGTGGAGGAGAAATCTTGATAAGATTTTATTAACCTAGATGCTAATACTGTTTTTGACAAAAAAAAAAAAAAAAAAGAGAGCTTGTTTCTTTGGCTTCTTCAAGGGAATTATTTATTGTGCTTCTGTTTTGGCAAGTGAGACTCTAGGACCTTATTTCAGTTTCTGAGGTGGAACAGAGATTGAGTATGCAGTGTAAGAACTTGACAAAGTGATACACTGTCATGCGAAATAGCAGTGTTTGTGTGCGGAAGTAAATGAAATAGCAGAAATGGAAGGGAAACGTTAATTGAGTGACTAAAGGGTAGTCCCTTCATTGATCCTCAGCTGCTTCAGATGCAGAGCACCGCCCAGCCACACGGAGAAGGCAGTTTGATTTCTACTAACGAAGAGAGAAAATCAGAGTGTTTCTTTAGGTAATAAATGAAACGGACAAAGCAGTACACGCTGTTTATGTGGACTTTCTCTTTTTTTCCCCCTTAAAGATGCACTTATTTTTACTTTACGTGTATGAGTGTTTTGTAAGTATGTACGTAAGTGGACTGCAGGTGTTTCTGGAGCCCACAGAAGCCAGAAGAAAGTACTGGGTTCCCCCGGCACTGGAGTTAGGGTCTGTTGTAAGTCATCATGTGGGTCTAGGAGTCAAACCTAGATCCTCTGCTAGAGCAGCAAGTGTTCTTAACTGCTGAGCCATCTGCCCAGTCAAGTTTTAGTATTCACGTTGTCTTTTCTTCTTCACCTTTCGTGTTGAGTAAGTGGAGTAATCTACACTTTGAACAGATACGCTGGTTTCTTTTATAGCCCATAGATATGTTGCTGTCCATTTATCTATCTGTCAGTTACTGGGACAGAGTTCACCCTGTTTGTTGGCATTTAGGCTTTTAGTACTCACTGAGGGCTAAATAGTGGCAGCACATGGCCCAGGGAGGCTTAAATAAATGCAGGGCCATAAAATGAATATTGAGCATTAACAGGAAAGAATGAAAAAAAAGTGAAAAGAGAAAAAAAGTTGAAAACCTACAAACTTAGTCAAATTTGATATTTAAGAAATCTTGCTTAATCCTTTACCCCTTCCTGTTATGAATGTTTTCTTCAGAAAAACATTCATATAGTTTAGAATTTAAAGATATGAATGCTTTTTCCCTGTTATTCATTTCTTTCTGAAACATTCAGTTTTAGTAATTTCTTGTATATACTTCTAGAGATATCTATACATCACATAACTAAGTGCATATCCTCCTCATAACACAAGAACTAATATTACGATAAAGAAAATTTTGGCAGTCTTTTTTTTCTTTTAAAATCAGTTAGCATATCTTTCTTTTAAAAAAAAAACCCTGTGTTTGGATATGTCATAATTTGTGTTAGCAGTTTATATCATTGGACTCTTAGGTTTGTCCTAAGTCTTTTGTATTTACTGACACCAGTATAATTTTTGCATGCAAGCGCACACATACACACCAGTATATTTGTTAGAAGAATTCCTAGAAATGGAACAGCAAGTTAAATGCTTGAATACATTTGTTATTTTGGTTGGTATTGCAGAATGTCTCTGAAGAGACTCATACCTGTGATGTGAGCCTGGCTGTTTCCCCATCCCTGTGCTACCATGAGTCTCAGGAGACTTTCATCTTTGTCAATCAGATGGGCCAAGTTCCAGCTGTTTTCCTTTTTCAGGTTTAATTACAAGTGATACACTACGATTTCTCCATCTTAAAGTGGTTCATTATTTTCTACTTGCAGATGAAAGAAAACTGTTCTGTCTTTGGAAATGAAATTGCTAATTTCTTAGGGATTTAAAAATTTCTTCATCCAGAAATCTTATTAATAGTTCTCTCATTTGCTTTTTTTTTAAAAGCAGATTTTCTCTCTGTTACCACAATTCTCTCAATACATGACAAAAGGTGATTTTGTGTGTGTGTGTGTGTATGTGTGTGTGTGTATGTGTGTGTGCACGTGTGCGCTTGTGAAGGCCAGAGGTCAACAACTGATGTATTCTTCCTCAGCCACTTAACATCTTATTTTTTGAGACTAGGTCTTTCACTAATGTGGAGTGCATGGATTTGGCTAGGCTGGTTGTCAGGGAGCCCCAGGGATCCTCTTGTCTCTGCTGCTCCTGGATTACAGGCATATGCTGTTTTACCTGCTTTTGTTTCTGTCTCTTTAAATGTGAGTGCTAACCTTAGGTCCTCTTGCTGGCTTTGCAAGCACATTACTGACAGCTGTTTCTCCACTTTTCTGCCCCTGCCACTTTCTGGAATATTTTTGACACAGTTCTGTTTGAACAGTTATGCAAACCATATTTAAGAGTTTCAAAGTTGTTACTTTTGGAGTTGCTCTAGCTGCCCGGTGCACTGCATGGTTTTGAATCCCACTCTTCTGCAGCTCTCTTTAATGATTTGACAAGGTGCTGGCCATTATAAGGTGCTTGGTCAGGTTGTGGGATGTAATAAATTCACCCTTTATTGTACTGCTGTAAATACTTAAATGTGAAGAGTTTTGAATTGAAGAAGAACTCCTCATTTCTGTGAACTGTTGCGTGCTCTTTAAAATGTCTGACAAGGCACCCTTCCTTGGGACTGCTTCCTTTTCTGTATTAAACTGTGGTGGTGGAAATATGCTGACATTTATGAGCCCTTGCTTTTGTCTACGCCCTATTGCAGGTGTTTTGTTCATGTGTAACAGTATATTAATTCCTCTTAACATTTCCAGTGGAAAATATCTTCAATTTAAATCTCTTAATTTATAGATGAAGAAACATGGAAGTTAAGTAATATATTCTAAGTTGTATCCTAATAACCAAATAAGTAATATATCGTAAGCTACATACTAATAACTAGATAGGCCCAGGACTTGAAACCAGCTGAACTGTAGTAATAATTCTTTTAATCATTATACCCTGTCACCAGGGACAGCTGAGTATGTGTGTTCATTTCATGAAGAACAGATACTGTACTGCTGGCCGTGTCAGTACACACCCCTAATCCTACCCAGTGTAGAAGATAGGTAGAGTTTATTGCAGAGTAAATTACTGAAGCACTCCCAACAGCTGTGAGCAGACATTGGCCAAAGAGATCATTGTACCAATCTATATTCTAGGAAAGTTTTATATTGTATTTAAAATCTCTAGAACAGATAGCTTTTCCCAAGGCATATTTTCCCGACCTGCTGACTGACAGGTCCATTTGGGGACTTATGGGGAGGACTGGTATGCCCTTGTTCTTTACCAGATAGCTTCTGGCTAGATGGTAATCCTGTGATGTTCTGTGCAGTTCAGAATAATTTTTATATGGATTTGACACAGCAGTTCTAATTCTGCCCTTTAGTCCTATGCACAAAAGATACTCATGGCCCCATATTCCAGCATTTCACATAGTTCAGTGAGTTATGTTTCTCGAGAGGGCAAATAGCTTAGCATGCCCAAGGAATAGAAAGGCCAGTGTTGTGGGATTGAAGTAAGCTAGAGGAAAGCAGAGGCAGATGAGGGGGTTGTACAGTGTGTCTAAAGCAGAATGAGTGATAAAGAGGTTATACGGTGATGGGGATGGTATTAGGAGTGATGATAGGCAGTCCACACATTGGAGACTGATTCTGAGTCCTTTGAATTAGAGTTGAACTGGAGAGTAGGCTGTGAATTGTGGTCTCAAGTTTCTACAGGCTAGTGTGCTTTGTAAGTTGTGTTTAATAGAAATTCCACGGGAAGAATTCAGAAATTTTTTTTTGAGCCACGAAGACTCTTTATCCTTTCAAGGTGACTATTTTTGAAGTAAAAATATATTTTCATATGTATTTGTTTTGAGCAGTCATTTATAGTTGTAACACATTCATGAATTTTTTACTGTTGCTTGCACAGTAACTGCATGTTTTCTGTTGCTTTAACACTTTGCTGTAAGAAGCAGCTTGTTCCCACAGATGGCTTCCGTCTTTACTTCCTTGTGATGTTACAACCTTTTCTACTCTAATAAAGAAGAAATGCGCCGGGCGGTGGTGGCGCACGCCTTTAATCCCAGCACTCGGGAGGCAGAGGCAGGCGGATCTCTGTGAGTTCGAGACCAGCCTGGTCTACAAGAGCTAGTTCCAGGACAGGCTCCAAAGCCACAGAGAAACCCTGTCTCGAAAAACCAAAAAAAAAAAAAAAAAAATAAAAAAAAAATAAAGAAGAAATGCTGCGTGCACATTCAGGAGTTGTTTACAAGTTTCTCTGGCTGCACAGTTAAGAGCATGCCTCTGATGCAGTGGGGGGTAGTTTGTTTATCCTACATTGTATCTTTTGAGTTGAAAAGGTTTTCAAATATGTCTATTCTTCTTCTTCTTCTTCTTCTTCTTCTTCTTCTTCTTCTTCTTCTTGTTATTGTTATTATTATTATTATTATTATTATTATTATTACTATTACTATTTTTTTCCTTGAGGCAGGATCTCATGTTGTCCAGGTTGGCCTTGAACGTGCTATGTAGAGGAGAGTGAGCTTGAATTTCAGGACCATCATGCCTCCTCCCAAATGCTGGTTATTACAGTTGTATTTCACCACGCTGTCTTTAAAATCTGTCTGTTTTTAGGCAGAGTGTTTTTAATCTGCGGATTGATCAGAATAATGTAAAGAGTTGTTGGCAGGCACTGGTGGTGCATACCTTTAATCCCAGCACTCAAGCAGGAAGAGGCAGGCAGATCTCTGTGAGTTCTAGGCCTACAGAGAGAGTTCCAGCAAAGCCAGAGCTGTTACACAGATAGACCCCATCAAAAAACCAAACGCCAAACAAAAAACTATAATGCCTATGTTATAGAATAGTAAGTAGTATAACTTCTCATTTTATATTTAAGTTAGCTTTTATAAATTCAAAGAAACATTAAACTTATGAGTTTGAGATTTTTAAAATCTTTTGTATTTTTAAAATATTAAATATTTTAATAATGTTTAGAAAAAACACCTGATAATTATCAACATTAAATAGTGAGATCAATATTCCATGTATAAAATATTACTTTTCTTAATTATTTTACCCTATAATTTAAAAAAAACTTAATTTCTATCCTCAATAAAAATCTAAGATAACAGATTATATAATAATGACTAGTCAAATATTTGTAAGCATTTTATTATCAGCTAATTGTATTAGGGCTCTCTGGAGGAGCAAAGCAAACATACACAATCTGTATGTATGTATGTATGTATGTTTATATGTGTATATGTATGTGTGCATAAAGAGACTTATGATACTGGTTTATGTGATTGAAGGCTGGGAAGTCCAGTGATGGTTGCCTGAAGACTGGAGATCTAGAGTATCCAGTAGACTCAGTTCTTGAGATGGGGAAGTGTTACAGTCCCATTTGGAGCCCTAAAGCCTGGGAAGGGAAAACATTAATTTTAGTTATAAAACAGCAGTGATTTTACAGAAAAATCATAATTGAAGAAGCTTGGTGGGGAATTTTTTCCCTCATGGAAGGTAGAAAGCATAGAGATGAGACAGTAAGGGCAGGGATAAGGTACTCAGAATGATCTCCCCCAGGAACTGTTTCCTTCTGCTGGGCCCCCAAACAGTACCACCAGGAGGTGGCCCTACATTCACCACAATATCTTGTGGGGAATAATTAAAATTTAAGCCATACATCTGTTGTTTCTAGCGACACCTTTACAGATACACTAAAAACTGCATTTTCAATCTCTTAATATTATCTCTCCACTTATTTTTGTTCATGGAGCTCTTACAGAATTTATATTTCCTCCCTAAATTCTTATTAGAAGTTTTGGGTTACATTAATTTGTTTGCTCTAATATTTGTTTATTTATTTGGTTGTGTGTGTGCTCATGTGTGTGTGGAGATCAGAGAAAAATTTGTAGGAGTTTGTTCTTTTCTTCCACCATGTGGGTTCCTGGGATTGAACTCATGTTGTCAGACTTGGCAAGTGTCTTTAGTCAGTTCTTCTCACCAAATTTAGAATATTTTTGCTGGACTATATTCCATAGGCTTTATGAATAGTTACTACAAGTATCAACTCAAAGCAGAATGTGTGTGTGTGTGTGTGTGTGTGTGTGTATGTGTGTGTGTGTGTGTGTGTGTGTGTGTGTGTGAAGGTTGGCTCCATAATTTATTAGCTGCATATATTTGGACAGCTACAAATTACTGAACTGTGCCCCAGGATCCCGACTTGCTAAATGAGATTAAGAATGGTATTTACACCATTGGATTCCTTAGAGAAGAGAATAAACCCATGTGATGTTTTTAGAATAAGGACATGTGGTAAGAACACTGTTAAGGCTATCTAATACTAATATATCTTCTAGAGTAAATGCTTATTAGTAATAACCTAGTTAAAACAATTTTGAAACAGTATTTTATAGTTCTCAATTAACATCTTTGAAATTCAGTTCTAGTTTTCTTTTTTGGAAGAGTAGGTACAGTAGAAGCACTTATGCCAATCAAATTTCTTTCAGATATCTCTTTTTTCAAATTTCTTTCTTTAAATCCTTATACATGCATCACATATATACACATATACCTGTGCAGTTGGAATTGAATTGCTTCAAGAAGGCTTGTGTGTATAGTATGTGCATAATATACATTTGCTGAGTAAGTGGTTGTGTTGGCTAGCTTTTATGTCACCTGACCCAAAGCTAGAGTCGTCAGAGGGGAATAAACCACAATTGAGAAAAGGCTTCCGTTTGATTGGGTTGTAGGCAGGCAAGTGTATGGGAATTTTCTTCATAAATGATTGGTAGCTGAGGGTGCAACCCATTGTGGATGGGAACACCCTGGACTGGTGGTCCTGGGTTCTATAAAAAAAAAAAAAGGCTGAACAAGTCATGGGGAGCAAGCCAGTAATCAGCACCCCTCCATGGCGTTGCATTAGCTCCTGCCTCCAGGTTCCTGTCCTGTTTGAATTCCTGCTCTGACTTCTTTCAGTGATGAACAATAATATGGAATCATAAGCAAAATAAACCCTTTCTTTTCCAAGTTTCTTCTTATTGTGTGTGGTGTTTCATCATAGCAGTAGAAAACCTAGCTGAGACAGTGGTTCATTCTCTTATTGCATCTGTCATGGCATAAACTATCATCAAAGAGATTTGAAAGGAAGTCTGATACCCTGGTGCATTCCACCAGATAGACAGCTATCCACAGTGATTGGCAGTCATTGTAGGTTTTTGTTTGTTTGTTTTTGTTTTTCCTTTTAAAGTGACATGATAGAGTGTATTTCTATTTTTTTCCAGTTTATTTTTTATTAAAAATTGCCATCTCCTCCCCTCCTCCTCCCCCTTCCCTCCCCTCCCCTCCACCCACACCCCCACTCCCTCCCTCTTGAGGCCAAACAGCCATCAGGGTTCTCTACACTATGTTGAGTCCAAGGTCCTCCCAACTCCCTCCAGGTCCAGGAAGGTGAGCAACCAAACTGACAAGGCTCACACAGAGCCCGTCCATGTCGTAGAGACCAAGCCCATCGCCATTGTCCTTGGCTCCTCGGTCAGCCTCCACCATCAGCCACCCTCAGAGAGTCCAATTTGGTCGCATGTTCCATCAGTCCCATTCCAAGTGGACTTGGTGGTCTCCCATTAGTTCTGTCCTGCCGTCTCAGTGGGTGAACGCGTCCCTCATGGTTCTGACTTTCTCATGATCTCTCTCCATCCGCTCTCTAATGAGAAGTGGTTGCTTTAGAGAATAGTTTTTACTTGTGGCAAAGAATAAGTTTAGTTATAAATAAATGTATAGTCTAGAGAAGATAAGCATTATCTGCTATTTGTCCTATTGCTTTCCAGGAGTGCTGTCAGTATCAACAGCCTTTGTGTGCAACTTTCTATGTCCCTTATCTCTTGTCCGAGCCACAGCCAGCTTTCTGTATATGGGATGAGTGCCTGACCAATATGAATCCATTTATGGACAAAATGAGGAGACTAGTATTTGATCATGCTAGTTGCAGGCTGCAAGAAGTTCATGAAGTCCAAAGTTCAGCTAGTCAGAGCTTTAGTCATCTTAGTACATGGAAGTAATTGTTGCTCCTTCTTAATTTATTTATTCATTCTACAAATATTTATTAAATTTATAATATGCTAGATACTCTAGGAAATGACATAATAATACAAATTAAACAAAGGTCTTGATGTTTCACATCCATATTTAGGGACTCAAGGAAGAGACAATAAAGACAGCTGATAATAAAACTGTAATACACAGTGTCTTAGGTTGTTTAGGCATTTGTTCCGTATCATTTGAAATTGCTTTTGTATATTTTACTTTCAGGAATGTTTTGCTTTTCTCCATTTACACTTGGCAACAGTGACTTCTTGAAGACACTAATACAGTGAAGACACTGTACACACTAGCAAACTTCTTTGGAGTGTACCCAATAGATACTAGAATTTCTCAACTTCCCCTTTCAAGCTAAATTAAGTCTAAAGGATGAAAACCTTTCATAAGGGCAAAAAAATTATTTCATCTTAATGTTCTAGGATGTTATCAATGAAAAAACGGGTACAGTCACCATCCCATAAGTTATCAGTGAAGTACATTTATTCTCACCCTACAACTGAACAATGTGAATGCCTATAAACAGAGACTATTCTTCATTTTCCTGTGCCTAAACCTGAATAATCATACAGAAGCTATATTAATTACCATACTGTTTGGCCGATGGCTCAGGTGTATTTCTAGCTCTTACATCTTAAATTAATCCATTTCTTTTACTTTATATACCACTGTGAAACTTCTGGTTTGTTACCCCTTTCTTCTTGAGCAGCTACATGATGTCTCCCTGACTTTACCTCCTTTCCTCCTCTATCTCTGCTTGGATTTTCTGCCTTGTTCTATTCTGCATTGCCATAGGCCAAAGAAACTTCTTTATTAACCAGTGCTAATAGCATACAGAGGGGAATTTCACATCATTTACCACCTGAAGCTAATTTATCTAATAAACTGGTAATCATAGGTCAGTTGTCTTGGCTTTTGTTACAATCACCAAAATGGTTTGGTACAATTTTAAATGGGGAAAAAAAAGTGAAATTTTTTTTTGAGAGGGCATTTTTTAAAAAGTGTTTTTCTTTTGTTATTTCAAACCTTTATTTCCATTAAGATACACATTTTTTAAAATTTCTAGATAGTTATCTAACTTATCCTAATTAAACATCTTATACTTTTGTTATTCTTTTACTCTCTTAGTACAACCCTGCCCCCTTTTTGGGCAAGTGAAGGAGGTGGAGAGGTGGCTGAAATGAAAGCCAGAAAGAGGTTACTGTGGTAGAAAAATACAGGCTGGAGGAGGAGGATAAACAAAACCAAGCGTTTTTATAAAGGCTGTGATGAAACTTAATTCTTTGCTAATTTAAAATGATTAATAAAAGAAATTTCCTTATTTAAGGAGCTTGCTGTAAAAAGAAGGAAGGGATCCATCTAAGTTTAGTTCACTGGCAGTGCTCTAGATGCAGAGTGCCTTCCCAGACCTGGTGACGATTTTACAACTTCATCTCAGTGATTATGGTAAAAGTGGGGATTGTTTCTTAAAAACCTAGAAGCCAATTTAGCAAGTGGCTTAGTTTCGGGAGTTTCTTGGTATTTTATAGATGTGGCTCTATCTATGTATTAGGATTGTTACTCTTATTACTGCTTTTACTTAGAGTTAGTTGTGCCTGGATACTTAGTAATTAAGCTTGTACAGCAAATGGAAAAATAGCATTTTGACATGGACTAGAAATTAAAAACAAGTTGATGTAATTTTTTTTATAAATGATGAATACAAAGTGAATAGCTTATAAGTTTTTGTTTCTTATTGGATTAGAAATACATATATTTTTGGAAAGATTTTATGTATGGGTGTTTTCCTACAATAATGTTTCTGCACCATGTGTGCATGAAGATAATAGATCCCTGGGACTGGAGTTGCAGCTGACTCCACATACCTGGTCTGAAACCCATGATGGAGATATTTAGCCATAGCTGGCAACTGAGTACCAGTTTATTGACATCGTGCTTCGTGATCCACCTTGTGCATGCTGGGAAGGAAATTTGGGTCCTCTGGAGAGCAGCAAGTATTCTTAGCTGCTGAGCCATCTCCAGCTCCCATCTTATTATCATTTTATGCTTTTTATGATGTGTTCGTGTATTAGTCAGCATTCTATTGCTGTGAAGTGTAACCATGACAACAGCAACTCATGAAAGAAAGCATTTAGTTGGTACTTTTAGTCCATTATCCTCATGGCAGGAAGCATGAAGGCATGCAGGCAGACATGGCACTGGAGAAGTAGCTGAGATTTCTACATCCACAGCAGCAGGAAGAGAGAGAACTGGGCCTGGCTTGGGCTTTTGAAACCTCAAAGCCCACCCCTGGTGACAACAATGCCACGCTTACTGCATCAAGGCCATACCTCCTATTCCTTCTCAAGTGGTACCACTCCTGTGGTGGCTAAGCGTTTATATATGCAGACCAGAGGAGATATACATAAGGGTTGTTAAGTGCTTTTTCCCCCAGTTACAGGTAATAATTGCATCTGTTTTCTGAGTTTGAATGTTGTTCTCTGACCCCCTTACCCAGCAAACACAGGCAAAGATGCAGCAGTCACGACTTTGTATTGTCTCTTCTCTTGAAAAAAGAGGTCTTACTTTAGGTTCTAAGTAAGCCAGAGACTAGTTAGTAAAATAAAACCTCTAGATCCTTTAGGTAAGAAATTTTCATATGTATATAAAATAGATTGTGGTATATACCGAGAAGGGCATATTGGTGAAGCAACTAAAATAGGCAACATCCAAAAACTAGGGCCATTCTTAGGGCTGAGGGATGATTGAATGTGATATTACCAGAACCTGTATGTAGGGCTATCTGGCAGGAGTGGAAACTGCATAGAAGAAACAGAGCTACTAGGACTCAGGAGCAATCTGGACTATTGGTGAGACTTATCTAGAAGCTGGAGAGCTAGGAATCCTGGGGAATGTAGTAAAGAAAGGCAAAGCAAGCCAGTGATAGGTCAAAAAGCAGGGACCAGTGGGAGGAGGTAAACAAGCAAACAGGTGAATTCTTTGCTTAAGCTGGTGTTATTAGTGCTTTTGTATTCTAAGACAATTTTCTTTCCTCAAGGTTAAGGATTCTTTATGAAGGAAGGAATTTTTTATATATGGTACATCTTCATAATGCTTGTAAATTGTTTGATGTGTTATTTCTACCAGTCTATGTAGGTTTATATATATTCATGCAATGACGATAAGGTAAAATTATATTTCCATTTGTTGTTTTTTTTTTTTAAAAACTTCAAAGTTTGAAAGTCATTTATACTGTCACACTTGCTTTTTTAAGTTGTAAAAAGATTTGTTTGCTTGTTTTTTGAGATAGGGTTTTGTTCTGTTAAGCCCAGGTTGGCCTTAAGCTGGATTTGTCCATCCCATTTTGAGAGTATTGGGATTACTGGCATGTTCCACCATGCCTGACTGATTTTCAATATTTTTACTGATAAGCATGAATTACTTGGCAATTTGTTTTGGCGTAGGATTAGCATATTATTTTTTATACAGGTAGCTTAAAACAGCTTGCAACATTTTATTTAAAAAATATTATTTTTTTCCCTTAAATTTTTTGGTTTGTCTCTGCTGGGCTTATATAGGTTTATTAATGATCTATGATTATAGTATAAACAACATTTGAAGTATCATTTTATCTAGTTCATCAATATATTGGCTTAAAAATTGCATTCATCTTTGGTTTGTCTTGAGAGACCTATCAGCATTTTACCTCCATTGTATGAAGTAAAATGTCTAATATGTCAGGTGTTTGGGTTAACTTAAGACTTTTAATATTAGCTAAAAATAGCTCAGTTCAGTACTGGTACATGCATAGTGCTTTCTATGAGTGTCAGCGAAGAACTGTCGTGATTGCTGTTTTATCAATCAAAATTGCTGATTTTGAGCAGTGAATGTCTAAGAGTATCGAGTTTTGGATTGACATTTTAAAAATTAGTTACTGTAATCATATTTTCAGATATTTGTGGTATATACAGCATTGTCTAAATGTGGTGGACAGAAAGTAAAAGCCCAATCATCAAGAGAAGGGGATGGTGATGTAGTTAATTTAATGATTATTTAATCATTAATGTATGATGTAGTTAATTTAGTGATTGCATGCCATAGAACAGAATATCATATCAGTGTAGTCACAGAATTATTAACTTACCATTTTCAGATAACTGGCTTGTGAGTGAGAAAGTGTTAAATTTGTGTTATTATCAGGAAACTATCCTCTCACTTTTAATTTCAGAGTGAGAGATTTCCTTCAAACCACCTCCTTTACATGTTCACAATCAAATTATGGCATAAATTGGTACTAATTAAGGTCTTATTAAAAAGCTGAAATCTCTAATGAACATGTATAAAAATAGAACGATATGATGGAACCTGTGTACCATTCCTAATATTCAACAGCACAATTTTTTAAAAATTGAGTCCTCTTTCATTTCAAGCAAATTCTACCAACTGTATAAATTTAGCTATGTATTTGATTATATATCTCCAGAAGTAAGAATGCTTGTTTATAAATCTTAATTAGGGGCTGGAGAAATGGCTCAGTGGTTAAGACTACTGACTGCTCCTCTAGAGGACATGGCTTCAATATTCAGCACCAACGTGGTGACTTCATCTGTATGTAACTCAAGCTTCAGTGGATCTAATGTCTTCCTCTGGTCTCTGAGGGCACCAGGCATGCCCATGGTGCACAAACGTACATGCAGACAAAAGACCCATATACATAAAATAATAATAGTGGGAACTTAAAAAAATCATGCCACTATTAGCACGTTTCAAATGTTAATACTTTTTCAGGACCACAGTATTTTCATTTTTTTGATTGCCATTCCTAAGTACATATCTCTTTAAAAAATGTTTATATATTATATATATTAACATATATATGTTTTGTTTGTTTGTTTGTTTTGTTTCATTGAGACAGAGTTTCTCTGTAGTTTTGGAGCCTGTCCTGGATGAGTTCTTGTAGACCAGGCTGGCCTTGAACTCACATTGGTCCACCTGCCTTTGCCTCCCGAGTGCTGGGATTAAAGTCATTTGCGCCACCTTGCCTGGCTTTATTTATATAGTTTAACATTCGAATCAAGATTCAGATAAGGCTCATAGTTTGGTATTCTGTAAATTTAAGTCCATTTTTTCCCTGTAAGTTTTTTTCATAGTTATTGCTTGGGATTTTATATTAAACTAGGTAACATATTGAATAACACATTCTTTGATGGATAACACTGAAAAGATGAGTGGCTTGAAATCAGAATTTAATAAATTGGTTGTTTGTTGCTATAGTCATAATTACTGACATAATCTAGATTTGTCATTTGTCTACTTTTCTGATTATTGTCCTATTTTAAAAATAAAACTCCGTGTTCTGAAGCCATTCTAATTCATATTTGTAGAATCATGCGCTTGATGTGTTTATCATAAATACTTAACTATGAAGATAAATTTTTTATTCATTTACTATCTAAAGTCACCTTGAACAGCACACACTGGGAAACTGCTGTAATATTAACACTTCTCCTGTTCCATCCACTCACCTCCTGGGTTGAAATCTAATCAGGTACCTTAGGCGGGACCAATTCCTGTACGTGTCCAGAAAGAAGGTACATTTTGTACAATGGTTTTATTGCTAGTGAGGTTTGGTACCACTATGAGATCCTGGTTCAGCCAGCTCAACATTTTTTATCTTTCAGGTTCAAATTCCATTACTGTGACATGTCAACAGCTTTGCAGAGGGTGGAATAGAAACAGGAGCCTGCTTTTGGATTGCTATTGGAGCATAAGTTTGTTATTGATAAATGAAGTTAAACAATGACTGGAAACATTTCTCTGCTGAATAGGATTCAGTTTATAGGGAAAGTCAAATTTGAATATTATAAGATTAAAGGAAGATAACGATTTAAAAGGAACCTGAAAATTGTGAGGAAGGTAATTCAGTCAGCTCTCATTTGCTTAAAGATAATGAACTTTGTGGGGTAATAGAATTTCTTGATATGCCTTATGCAAATTTTTGTATGTAACTATGCATATATAAATGCTGTTGTTTACATTTAAAAGTAAGCATATTGTAAATAAAATTTAAAGTTATTATGTTCACAGAGTTACCCTTATTTTTAAACTCTGCAGCTAGAGTTGCACAGGACAGGAAGGGAGGTGAAGAGAAGCTCATGTTTAGAGAACTGATTCCCCAGGCAAATACGTGCCTGGCTACTTGTTACCTGGTGCTAATAGGAGATGAATGCAGTTACAGATTCCATTTGATTGTAGCCACAGTCAGTAGCCTTCAAGTGTATTTCTCGTAGGCATCACCATTTACTAATGTTGGCTCTCTAGATTTTGAGTACAGTGTGTCTTCCTTAGGATATATGTTATTGTTGTGTTGAACCTATGCCATTCTCTGTCTTGTAAAATAGTCTAGAAAGGTATTTATTTACACAGCATGTGGTCTATACGACATGATTTTAGAATATTATGTGGTTGAAGTTAAGTGGACCCAAGGACTTCTATATAGTTTTTAAGCCTTGTTTTTTTTTTTTAATGAAAAGCTTGATTTCTAGTGGGCTTTTTAGTTACCCAAACATTAAATCAGGTAACATCTCTGGGTAAAGGGCAGTTAATTCTGAGTGAAGATTAGAGTGGATGTGTGGCCTAAAGCCTTCTTTCCGTCTGTGTTCTCACGCTCTCCCCGGTTTTGTAGAACATAGCTGTAGGCTGTTTGCTGGGACTATCTAGTTTGGTACTGACATTCTTTCTTTCAAACAATCTTTACATTTATTTTTGCATTTGAAAACATGACCAAGCATTAAAATACTATTTGTCTTTTAGCTTGAGATGGGCTAGGCAAAGTTTTGCAAGTAGTCTGCTCACTTACATTGTATGTCTGAAGTCTAGGTGATGAAAAGAATACCCTTTGTGCAGACAGTGATGTATGAGACTGAGGTCTATTAAGTACTTTTCATCCCTTCTTATGAGTAGAAATATTTTCTTCCTTTTGGCTGTCAGTATGCTGACCTAAGAGATTAACTTGAAGAGGCTTTGCAGTGCATTCTAAGATGAGGTAGGGAGTCTTACTATTTTGCTGAATCAAGTGCCCTTTCTTCCCATCCCCTGTGGGATTTCCTGCTCTGTCTGGAAAAGTGGGCAGAGTGCTTGGAATTTCTTCTTGCTCTATGTGATAATTAACTAGATGAAACCTGTGTGTAGCTGAAGAGAAAGAAGGAAGGAGTTTAGACCAGTGATAACATTTAGTTGTTTGAGACAGTGTATCAGTGTGTAGACCTGGCTGACCTAGTAATCAGTAGGTAGGCCAAACTGCCCTTGAACTCAAAGAGATCTGCCAGCCTCTGTCTCTTGAGTGCAGGGTTTAAAAGTGCACACCACCATACCATTGCCACAGTGACGTCATTTTGAAATTTATCTTGGACTACATGTCTTCACACTACTATTTACAGAAAGAAAATCCAGTACATTCTTTTTGAAATGACTGCAGAACATTCTCTGTTATATGTAGCTGAATGTAATCCTGACTTTTCTACACAAGAATCGCTTCATATATTATGGTAATATACGAATATAATAATACACGTTATTAACCTCCCTAGACAGTGCTGCCATGGAGATTTTTCAGTGAACTTGGAGCCATCGAAGAATTTAATGTGCCAGGATGAAGATATTATGTTAAAAAGCAAATTTTCAGTTTAATTTGAATATAATATATTCACGAGACTGTCCAAAAGTTTTGATCTCAAGTTCTTCATCTGATTTCTATGTATTGTTTTCAGGTTTTCTGCATCTTGTAACATGACCTTGTCTTAAAAGACAAGCAGGACTGAGACGAGTTGTGTACTGCTCTTGTTCAGACTCGCTATCTTCAATCTGATGTTACCATGCCTCTGCTCCCTTTGAAAACTCATTAGGATAGAGATTTGGTTGTGTTTTGGGATCACAACATCCCAAAATTGTTTTTTCTGTTTTATATAACACAAAATCATTTTATTTTGTGTGGTGATGAGGATATTTAGGCTTTCTTGTAAATGTTTGTAGATGGGTTGTCTGTGTTTCTTATGAATTGTGAAAGGAGCCAGGCATAGTGGTGGAGACCCATAATCCATTACATAGAAGGTTAAGAATTTCAAGTTCCAGGTCAATAGTAATACCATGTCAATGATCCCCTTCTTCCCTGCACAGAAAAATGTATGAGCAAAATTTGAGAAGGTATAGAAGAGTATCTAGAAATTGGCTCACCAGTGTTGGAATTACTAGGAGCTCTTTATAAAAATGTAGATAATTGTGGCCCACTCAACACTTAGTAAACTTGCATATTTACGGCAGGAAGTGTGTGTGTGTGGGGGGGTGGTCTTTGTTCATTTTATTATCATATTATAATTCTGTGTGGTGCATGTGTGCTGACTGTGGTGGGTACACATTTGGAGGCCAGAGGTTGATGTCAGGTGTCTCCTCCATTGCTTTCCGTCTTATTTTCTGAGACTGGGTCTTTTACTAAACATGATGGTCACTGACTGGCTAGACTGTCGGTGCTCCTCTGCAGGCCTCCTGTGTCCACCTTCCAGTGCTGAGATTACAGGCATGTACTGCCATGCCTGGCGTGTTTTTACATGGATGTTAGGAATCTGATCTAAGCCATCTCATTAGCCTCTGGGAGACTGTTTCCTAGCAGTAGAAGTGACGTAAGGGCAGAAATGTTCAAGAAGTACTATTATTTTTAATCTTGTAGATTGTACAGGTCCAGCACAGGCCTTTGAAGTTGTACTTCTGTATTATAGTGTCAGATCAGCCTGTCTCTTTAGACAAGTGCATCTCCCTGTTGGTACCGACAGTAATGCACTCTAGCTTGCTGAATAGTGGCTTTGTAATATGAAATCAGCTTTTAGCTTGTTTAATGTGACTCCTTAGTATTTGAGGAAATATTTTTCTTGGAATAATTGAAACTCTTCTTGAATGGAAACAACCTGGTTTTCTACGGTTGGCTAAGGAGTTGGTTTTCCATTAATGGTGCTTGCCCAATTTGTAGGATTTATTTTCAGGCTTTCCAGAAATTCTCATTTCCTTCATTTAATTGGGGAAATCTCTCTCTCTCTCTCTCTCTCTCTCTCTCTCTCTCTCTCCCTCTCTCCCTCTCTCCCCCTATTTAGGTGTTAACTTTAGTCACTCTTTCCCTAGAACACTTGCAGATGAAAGTACATTCTCTTTTTAGTTAAAAACAGTATAGCTTACTTACATTTTGAGTGGTTTTTAAAAATATAGTATTATTTCTAGACCCTATTTTTGGCTTTAAATGTATATCACAGATAGCTATGGAACACTTTCTTTTACTATTTTTCTGATACAAATTTCACTTCCAAATAAGACACATAAGCAAGCACACCTTTATATGCATGTGTAAATATGCACAGTAAAGTAAAACATTGCACATATTTTGAAATGCTCCCACCTGTTGTGTAAGTTC
This sequence comes from Arvicola amphibius, assembly GCF_903992535.2. Classification (NCBI taxonomy): domain Eukaryota; kingdom Metazoa; phylum Chordata; class Mammalia; order Rodentia; family Cricetidae; genus Arvicola; species Arvicola amphibius. The sequence goes on along the minus strand of NC_052060.1, from coordinate 48,199,276 downwards.
TTTAGTCTTGCTGGGAGATGTTTTTGAGGACTTCTTGTTGAGCATGTGGTTTGCATTCCTACTCTCCACCCTCTTTGTTTATTAGGTTTTTATTCATCCTAAAATGCTTTACTCTTTACTGAAGCACATGCTATAAAGGAGCTGCCTTAGGGCAATTACTTTTCTATGAGTAACATACAGGAAGAGTCTTATGGAGGTAAAGCAAACAGTATACTTCATATCCTTTTATGGAAAGTACTTTTGCAGGAAGAATCACTTTGTCATCCTTATTAGGAGTCAGGCATTTCAGAAAATGGCCTTTTGGTATGGTACTAAAGGTGTCTTTTCTTCTCTTGATGAAATATAAATAGACCTTGAAGATTTGGCAGTCCTTCACTCTTGGACTTGTAGGCTGTCTTTGGTCTTCAGGGAATAGATAGTCTAACAAGACAAACATCTATCCAAGCAACTATAAATCAGGCCTATATCAGTCTGGGACATTCTGTTCCTGGTTTGGGAACTTTACAGACTCTGGCAGTATCTGTCTGTAGGTTATACAATGTGCAGTTCATTGGAATGCATGTGCATGTCTGTGATACATACCTTGGACAGAATTACATAGGAGAGTAAAGCTGGGTGTGTATTAAGCAGTTCTAGAATTTGTTGTTTTATGGTTCGGGTCACAATATAATCTTTCCTAATTAGGTGCAGAATGTTCAGAATATTTAATGGAATCTAGTAACATCTTTTTAAACAAACACACGAGGTCTTGGCCTACCAGCAAAGTTTCAGCACTTCTATATCTGGCGGTGGCACCATGGCATCTCTCTGACTCTGCCTTCTTCTTCCCAGCATTCAGTCCAGTTTTCCCCGCCTACCTAAGTTCTGCCCTATCAACAGGCCAAGGCAGTTTCTTTATTCATTAACCAATAAGAGCAACATATAGACAGAAGGACCTCCCATTTCACACTGTTCAGAATTTCCAATAATTGTGCAGATGAGAAATAGCAGCAGAAGCAGTTATAGCTAGTTTGCTAATCATATAATCCAGCTGTGAAAAGTTGTGAGATGATCCAGGAAATGATCGTTCATGATATAAAATTGTACTGGTAGGCCATTGCTTTTATTGATACCAATGTTGCATTAACAAATAATTTGATTAATTTGAATTTACTCAGAAGGAGGTAGGACTGGATTTTTGATAAGCCACATGCCTGTTTCTTTTTATACCACTATGTGAATGTGAATTTTATACTATAAGTGACTGTATGTCATTTAAAAATTAATCCTTATTGGCAAAAAAACCAAAAGCAAACCCCAATTTCCCATCTTGGTTATAAAGCAATATGTCTATACTGACTGGGGCGTTTTATGTGCAGGTGTGTACCTTCCTTGTGTTCTCTAAGAGGTTTTTAGGGATGTGGTCATTTTTGCCTTTTAGAGGTATTGCAGTGATTAACTTTGATCAGGAAAAGCCAGGAATTGAATGAGTGCTGTGGAATCAATGTAGCTGGCACTCTAGTATTTGTGCTGGTATTAGTTGCTATTTTTATTACTGTAACCAAATACCTGAGATCAACAATCTAAAGGTAACATTTTGTTTTGGCTCATGATTTAAAGGGTTTGGTTAATGGTTCCTTGGCCCATGCGCTTAGGAGAACATTACGGTGGAGGGAGAGTGGGAGAAACTCTTCCTAGTTAGCAAGTAGAGCTGGATCTAGAGGTCAGGTGTAACTGTCAGAGGCCCACCCCTTCCTTCAGCTAGGTCCACCTCCTGCTGTTTCCACAACCTCCCAAAATAGCACCACCAGCTGGGGACCGAGTTTCAAACACAGAACACTTAAGGATCGTTTCATTTCCAAACCATGACAGTGCTTGAGACAAGAACTCTTCCAAGTTTGTGAGGTATTCAGTCGGTGTTTGGTTAAATCACTTCCTGAGGGCACTTCCTAACTCTGACATTTACTATCTTTAGCTGATATTTTAGCATTAACATTATAACATTACAGAACTGTTTCCTTATTTCTTGTTCCTACTTAAAATCTTGGAACAGTTTTCCTTTCTTCTTTTGGACCAAGAACAAATTGGATATTAAATAATCTCTTAGGAATCCATCTTAAGTGCCAATTAACTTGTTGAATACACCATTGGCATGTTATGTTGCTTCTCTTTCACGGCTTGGAATATTTTTCAATAACAACCAAGGTTTATAACCATTATGACTAGAAAGTATTAGCTGTTCTTCATTGAAAACATCAGTGAGATGAATTCCCATCTTATCATCTTCAGTCATCAGCATAAAAAGACTATTGCTGTAGAAATCCTGGGCCTGTGATAGGGCAAAGTAGAGCTAGGCAGGGAAAACTAAACTGAATGCTGGGAGAAAGAAGGCAGAGTAGAGAGAAGCCATGCAGCTCCCCTGGAGACAGACGCTGGACCTTTACCCAGTATTCCACAGCTTTGTGGCATACACAGATTAATAGAGATGGATTAATTTAAGATGTGAGTTAGCCAGGAATACACTAAAGTTATAGTAAAAAGTATTGTAAATAATATAGTTTCTGTGTGGTAAATTTGGGGCTGCACAGCCGGGAACTAACTAGTGGCTTCCAACATCAGATTATCGCTTTTATCATGAGAGAAATATTTAACCTACCTTAAAATACTTTGTCTTAATTATCCTGATTTTACAGATCATAATTATGTATACTTAATGGACATAATATGGTTTTGATGTGTGTAAACATCATGGATTGACAAATCTAACCTAACATAGCCATCATCTTGGTTTTTTTTTTTTTTTTTTTGAAGGGGGCTTTTTTTGAGACAGGGTATCATTATATAGCCCTGGCTGTCCTAGAGCACACTGTGTAGACCAAGCTGGCCTGGAACTTTCAGAGATCTGCCTGTCTCTACTACAGAATGATGTTTTAACATAGCCAGCCTTTCTTTTTTGTTTTTGTTTTTTTCTTTTTTTCTAGTACAACTTAATTTATTCAGGCATTTTTATAGATACATTATTAATTACATTTATGCCGTCATTTTAGTAGATCTCAAACCATAACCGTTGTATGTGAAACTTTGTATACGTTGATCAGTAATTTTCTATCTACTTACTACTCTCAAATATCATTTAAAAGTAATTTACATAGTTGCCAGTGATGTTTTGTTTTTCAGCTTTAAGACATTGAACTAAATTTGAAGGATTTATTAAATTTTTAAAATTTTTGTATCCCTTGTCACCCACTTCTGACTTGGTAAGGAATAATAGATCACATTAAATTTATGATATAGTATCTTTATTTTCTTTCTTAAAGCATATTCCACATCTTTATTTTAATATCATGTGTTGTAATGATCTGACTTCATGTTTAATTGTGCTTTTTATTTATAATCAAAATCAATCTGTTTATTGATTAATTTATTAGGGTCTTCAATATGAAATGAGCTCTTTTGAAAATATTAATTCATGTAGGATGAAATTACTGATTTTAAATGCCGCTATAATTTAGTGACATTTCGGTACACTTAGTGTTGTAATCTAGTTTCTAAACATTTTCATACCTAAGAAGAAAGTCCTTCTATTCCTTCCCAGAAGCAGTTTCTCCTCATTTCTGTCTCCTATTTCTCAGGTATCAGTCCATTTTCTGCCTATAAATTTACCTATTCTTTATAGTTCATGTGTTTATGAAATTATGGTATGTTATTGTCTTAGGGTTGCTATTGGTATAATGAAACGCTATGACCAGAAGTAGGTTGGGAAGGAAGGAATTTATTTATTTTTCTTTCGCATCATAGTCAATCATTGAAGAAAGTAAGGGCAGGAACTTAGAAGGGTGGGAACCTGGAGGTAGGAGCTGATGCAGAGGCCATGGAGGAATGCTGCTTACTGGCTTGCTCATTTTGCTTGCTCAGCTTACTTTCTTTAGAACCCAGGACCACCACCCTAGAGATGGTAACCACCCACAGCAGTTGGATATAATGGAGGCATTTTCTGAATTGAGGTTCACTTCTCTCAGTTCACTCTGGTCTGTCAAGGTTACATAAACGTAACCAGCACAGCCACCTTTTACATACGTTTCTCTTTTCATACAGTTTGTGAAGTTTATTTAGTGGTCTATATTGGTACCTCATTCCTTATCATTGACTAATACTCATCATGTGAATAAAGCACTTGTTTATATATTTTTAAGTGGTAGTCACTAGCATTGTTTCCCTCTTTGGACTCTTGAGGATGCTGCCATATTCATATGTGTTATGTTCTCACTGCTCTTGTGCATACATCTAGGAAAGGAATTATTAGGCCGTATGGTACTTCTGTTCAGCCTTCTAAGGAAGCAATGATACTGTTTTGTTAGGTAGCGGCATTGTTTTAATTCCCACCAGCAGAGCATGAGGGTTGTATTTAGTTCACAAACTTGGGAGCCTGGAGAGATGGCTCAGTTGTCAAGAGCACTTGCTGTTCTTTCAGAGGATCCAAGTTGTGTTCCCAGCACCTTTGTAGAGTGGTTCATAACTAGCTGTAACTGTAGGCGCAGGATGTCTATTACTGTCTTTGGCCTCTTGCATGGCCTGATGTGTGCAAGATACACTATTCAGGCCAACACTCACAGAAAATAGAAAATGAAATAAACTTGTAAAAGTAGATTGCTAATAACATGAAACAAGAACAATTGTTGTGTTGCAGTCCTTCTAGTGGGTATAAAGAGCTATGACTGTGGCTTTATTTCCATTGTGATAGATAATGATGAAGCATCTTTGTGAGGACTTATAAGATACTTTTATATTTTTGTGGGGACATCCATTTAGATCCTCTGCTCATTTTAAAGTTGAGGTATTTGTTTTGATAGTACATAGTGGTTGTTTTTTATTTTTAATTTTCTGTACTGTATCCTAGATAGAGGTCTATGGTTAGTTTAGGCATATGATTTAAAAAATATATATTTTTCCATTCTTCAGGATTCTTTACTGTCTTCATGTTAATTTTAAAAACTCAGTTTTTAATGTGTTTGTTCCTTGTGCTTTTAGTGTTGTGTAAGGAAGCTTTGCCTAATCAAATTATTGAAAATTTACTCTTATATTTCCTTCTAATAGCTTTATACTCTTAGGTTGTTTTGGAATGTTAAAGATGTGTTACATTCTAGGCTGTTGTGGAATATTAGTTTAAAATGTGTTACATTCATTTATGTTGTAGAATATTTGTTTAATGATGCAAAGGTGTGTTGCATTTGTTTAACTCTGTAAAGTTGTGTTTCTTTGGTGACCTAAAACACCTGGTTGGTCTAATAAAGAGCTGAATGGCCAATAGCTAGGCAGGAAAGGCTTAAGTGGGGCTGCCAGGCAGAGAGAATAAATAGGAGGAGACATCTAGGCTAGTGAAGAAGAATGGGAAGTGGGAGGCAAAAACATATTTAAAGAGAAATGGGATAGTTTAAGTTAAAAAAGCTGGCTAGAAAGAAGCAAGCTAAGCTGAGTCTCGACATTCATAAGTAATAATGAGTCTCCATGCATTTATTTGGTAGCTGGGTAATGAGTGCCGAAAGAGTAAAAAAAAAAAATTAGCTACATCTTTTTGTTATTTAATTATTTAATCTATTTAATCTATTGTAAGAGATCTAACCCCGTTCTTCTGTATGTGATTATTAATATGCCCTGTCTTCGTAGCTTTCTGTTTTTGTTTGTGTGTTCATTTTGCTTTATTATGTGACAGGCTGACCCTGATTACTGGACTCACTTGATCCTCTCGCATCAGCCTCCCAACAAGTAGCTGTAACTGCAGACATATATCACACATCCAACACCTAGTTTTAGTTTACATTTTCCTAATAACGAATGATGCAGAACAATTCCATTTGGTTCTTACTTGTGGATTTTCTTTACGAATGTGATATCTCTTGCCTTTCATGTAATAATTTCATGTACTAAAAATTAAATAATTTGCTTATTAACAAAGAATGGAAGCTAATTCTTTGACCTCATTAGCTATCAAATGATATTTAATTTTTTAGAACATTTTATGATTTTTAAAACTCCTATAAAGATAATCATTTACTAGTATAAAAATAGATATCCTAAATATCCTTCATTTTTATTTTTTTAAGTTCTTTAAGGTAATATCTAGAGGAGTGTATATTGGGATCAGACTTTTATGTGATTTTAAGTTTTGGGATATTTATTATCAAATTACCTTCAGAAAATAGACTGTCCTAAAATTACTTGAGTTATTGAGAACAATTTCTAGAAGCATATATTTATTATAATCCTGTGATCTGCCTTCCATAATCTGTCTGTCCATGAAATTTTGGCTGGGTACATTTCTTGCCTCCACTATTTTTCATATGTTTCTGTATTCCTTGGCTAACACAATTTTTTTATTTTCTTCTGTATATGTTTCTTATGAATGGTTAAGGATCTGAGTTTCTTTGTGATTCTTTGCATAGATGTGTTTAAGTTAGGATATATCTTTTAAGGTTCAAAATACTGTGGTCTTTCTTATGGAAGCCCCAGAGTACAAGATTCATCACTGGATTCTGGAATTCTTCTTGCCATCTTGGGAGTATCATCTTTGTTTCTGTGAGGCAGTCTTTCATAGGCTTGGCCTCAAACTTGTATTCTGCCTCACTCTCCCTAGTTGCTGGGGTTACAGGTGAGTGGCACCACGCAACGTTCCATGTGATTTTAAGTAACTTTTAAATCTATTTTTATTTATTTTTAGGTGTGTGTGTGTACATGTGTACATGTGTACGTGTGTACATGTATACGTGTGTATGTGTGTACATGCATGTGCATGTGGACAAATTTTGAGAGTTGTCAAGAGCACTTGCTTTTTCTCCTGTGAGTTCTAGGGTAGAATTCAGGTCATCTGACTTGGGTGGTAGGTGCCTCTTAACCACTGAGCTAACTCACTGGTGAAGAAGACTTTTTGTGTTTTCTGAAGGTGAAATTTCAGATTATTTTGTCTTTACTCTTGTAGGGTTTGTAGGGTTTGGTGCATGATTTTGTGTGGTGTAGCAATTAGTAATGATTAATTTATTTGAAGTGTATGAGGGTTTAGCCTGAAGGTATGTATGTGCACTGCATGTTTGCCTTGTTCCTGCAGAACTTAGAAGTGGGCATCAGTCCCTGGAACTGATGGATATACAAGAACACAGATTGCATCAATAGTAGGATTGATTGATTACACATGATTTTAGACATTTGTAGGGCAAATTCCCAAAGGGAAAATTGTTGCACCTGTAATGTTAATGTATATTGTCAAACTGTCAGTAATGTATCAGAGTGTCTTTTTCTCTATACCTTGGTAATGTGTTTCATGTTCATATTTTAGCTCCCTAGATAGATGAAAAAATATAGTTTAGTTTTTAGATACTTTCCTATAAGTTAAAACTATGCGTATTTCCTTCTATAGGAAAACCTATAATTTAGGATCTTTGTAAATGCTAAAAATCATAAAAAGTGATTCTTATACATATCTTAAATAAAAGTAGACTTTTCTTCTGGATAAGGTACTGTGCCTTTTGGAAAAATACCCACTTTCAGTTTCTGAAACCTTATAAAAGTATTTGAAAATCTGTGAACTTTATTAGCAGATTTGGATGAATACACGCTATGCAGTCATGAGGACTGATGTTGAGACTTTTTAGTACTCTGAATTGAGCTGACTCTGGCAGTTTCAGTGCTGGGAGACAGAGACAGGAAGGTTCCTGGTGCTTGCTGACTAGTCTTTCCAACCAGTTGGCGATTTTTGTGTCAATTAGGGAGATGCCCCAGTGTCTACCTCTGGCCTCCACAGACACATGCACAGGCAAACATACTCACACACATGCAGACATTGTACACCTAAGACAGAAATTGTCTAGAACATTGTGAAAAATGAAGCCATAACAATTAGAACAGTGTTTACTTTTATAAATTTTATTTATTTTTAGCTTTTATATTTACTTCCACTAACTTTTCACATAGGAAATATAACGACTAACTTTTCATATAGGAAATATAACGATTTATTTTTTTGTATTCCTATTAACTTAAGAATTTCTTTTTTTTAGCTTTTTAAAATTATTAGGGTACTAAGATGGTCTTTGATAGCTAACATAGGAATGCTGTCTATTAATTGTCAGTAAGTGATAACACCAAATTAGATATCAAGAATAAAATTTAGCTATTTTTAATAGAAATTTTGTAGCAGTTTGAGTTTACCATAATTCTGTCGGTTAAATCTAACAAAAATGTAGGATTTGTGTGTTTGTGCGTGCGTGTGTGAGTGAGTGCGTGCGTGCGTGCGTGTGTGTGTGTGTGTGTGTGTGTGTGACTCATTAGACTGAAAGATACTGGAGATTTTCAAGGAGTAGTTCTGAGATAGTTGGAAAGCTGTCTTGTTATTTCATCAATCAGTGATATATGAGATGTTTACACCCTCCCTTTTATTCAGCCTCCTCAGAGAGAAGCTTCCATATCCATGAGGTAGAAGGAAGATCCTCCTACCACAGGAGAGTGTTGTCATGTATGTGGGTGTGTGGGCCTATGAGTGTATGTGCACCTGTGTGCGTGGAGGACACAGGAAGGTGCTGTTCTGTTATTTCGCCTTGTTCCTTTGAGACAGGTTTTCTCATTCAGTCTGGAGCTTGAGTTTAGGCGAGGCTGGATACAGGCATGCTTTGTTGTGGTGCTGAAGACCAGGTTACACTAACTTTTCCATAGTGACGAGGATCTGGGTTCAGATCCTCATGCTCACATAACCAGAACTCTGAACTGCTGAGCCATCTCTTGCCCCAGGATTTCTTCTGTTACTAGTAAAGTCACACAGACTCTTAGGACCTGTTTTGTGTTAAAAGATACTAGCTATGTGGAGCTATTTCTCCATCTACCAAGCAATGGCTTTCCAGGGGAAAATGGCTGGATATCCTCTGAGTCTTCAGTTCCGATGCTATATACACCTGTAGACAATATCATAGTCTATACACTGAGGACTTAGTCCCATCAGACTGTTCCCATCTGATGCCAGTTGTAAGCAGTAGGTTGTTATTTACATTCAGGGTGTATATTAAGGTTCCCATATGCCCCTTTGGTTTTGATTGATTTGGTAGAGTGACACCTTTTCCTTTTTTTTTTTTTCCCATAAAGATACTACAAAAAGTGTAGATGAACAGCCAGATGGAAAAGATTGTATATTGTCCTGTATATTGTCCGGTACCATGCAAACTTGACTGCCTTCAGGGAGATGATTCCCCCAGGTGAAGAATGAAGGTCGAGTCAGTGCCATCTTTGCAGGCACTGAGTCAAAACTTCCATGTCTGACCTCGTGTTTATTCTTCTCATACTTTTAACCACAGGAAAACTTTGGCAAGGGGTTTCTAGGTGACAGCTGTCACTATAGAGCTTTAGACAGAACAACATCGAAACTCCCTAGCAAGGTAACAAAGCACCTGTGACCATTACAACAAGAATGAGTTCTAGTGACTGATAAACAGAGCTCAGGGCCTGGGCCTAGAGGAAGAATCAGTGAGAAGCATAAGTATAGATTCTGTTGGTGGAGGATGCAATAGGGCCTCTTTTATGGGGATGGCTTGTATTCATTGAGAGACAGAACTCAGGGTTAGGGTCTAAACCAGTGGTTTTCAACCTGTGAGTTCTGACCTCTTTGGCAAACCTCTCACTCCAAAAGTATTTACATTATGATTCATAACAGTAGCAAAATTACAGTTGTGAAGTAGCAACAAAACTAATTTTATGGGCCTGGAGAGATGACTCAATGGTTAAGAGCACTGGTTGCTCTTCCAGAGGACCTGGGTTTAATTCCCAGTATCCACAAGGTGGTTTACAACCATCTGTAACTCCAGTTCCAGACATCCTCTGCAGGCATCAGGTGCGCATGTATGCACATATGTTGCACAGACACACAGTAAAACAAAACACCCATACAAATAAAGATAACATAATAATAATCAATAGTTGTAAAATTTAATGGAATAACAAGGAGTCACCAGGTTGACCACTTTTCATTTTGGCATTCTACATGACCAGGAGTCATTCATTTCCTTCCTTTGAAGAAAATAGGCCCCTGTGATTGACAATTCTGGTTTCTTCAATGCTTCCTGGAAGCTGTGCTCCCTATAGTATATGACAAGGTGTATAGGAGGGGCAGTGTCCATGCTGCCTCTGTGTGTTCCACTTTCCAGACACTACCTTATGTTCAGCTATCCAGAAGTTCTTTGTAACATTTTTATGGAGACCTTTTTGTATATGGCTAATTGGTTAGATCTTTGCCTATTGCTGACCAATTCAAATGCCTTCCCCTCCCCTTTTTCTTTCCAGTTGAATGTTGGGTAGGATGTTTAAGCTCTTTATTCATGCCTTGGTCTTTCTGCACTCCTCATCCTGGTGCTGTCGAAGGCCTCTCAACCATCAGTCATCTCAGAAACAGACAAAAGTCATTCCTAAAAACTTAGAACTTCAAGACCTGGACTTTAGAAGTTCATTTTACTGTTACAGCAAATGTTTTAGCTGTAGAAATTTATAGCCTGCACACATTCATAGCTCAGAGTTCTGGAGGCTGAGAAGTCCTAGGTCAAGCCACCAGCAGAGTCAGGTCTAATGAAAACTCATTGGTGCTTTATCACCGTGTCTCACAAAGCAGAAGGCCAAAATGGCTCTCTAGAGGTTCTTTTGTGAGAACACTAATCTTTTTCACAAGGATGTGGCCTCTTTAACCTGATCTTACTTGGGTGAAGTCCTCACCACTAAACATCACATGGCAGGGCTAGGCTTCAACACAGGAATTTGGGGGGCATGTAAACATTCAGAGCATAGCATTTACATGATGTAAACATATACAGTACAGTGAACATAGTATTTTCCCATGTGGGAATAGGACTAACTGCAGCTTAAGATGATAGTTCTACTAAGAAAAGAAAAACAAAAGAAACGATGTATACCATTAACTCTAAAACTTCCTTGATTTTTATATTTGTTAAACCTTTGTATTTTTATTGAATTTAGGTTTCATTTGTGTTTTGTTTTTGGATCCAAATACTGTGTTTTACATTCATCATATTTTGCTTTCCCTTGAAGATGTGAAGAACATTTGGGTCTTTGTTGCAGAGTACAGCACACTCTTTTCTACACCATTTTCTTGTGTCTTCAAGTTGATTTGCATTTCTTCTAAATTTACCAAGTTGATTTGGAATGAAGTTGTTAGAAATCAGTGTTGAATCAACTCTAAGAATTGGAATTTGTGTTACTGACTTCTGATTGTGGACTTTTCAATGTAGGATTTTAAAAAAAGATACCATTGACTAGATACCTAAATATATGTGTTAGTCCGCTTTTTTATCTCTGTGATCAAATACTTGATATTCAAAAATGGGGTTTATTTTGGCCTACTGCTTCAGAGATTTAAGTTCATAGTTTTTTGCTTTGTTGCTTCTGGGCTTGTGGTGAGGCAAAACATCCTGGTGGCAGAAAGGGATGGGGGCAGACTATTGTAGTGGCAGGAACAAGGGGCCAGAGGAATGAATATGCTGTACTTGCTGGTTTTTTCACCTTTTTATTCCAGATAACTTTCTCCTTTGTCTTGGGAACTCTCATGGCGACATCTAGGTCATCTTAGTAATATCTTAATTTAGTCAAATTTATCAACAAAATTTAACCATTACAATATAGTTTTATACTTTTGAATGAAAAAAAGATGCATATATCAAAAATTGATTTGAGTTAGGGTTAGGCCATGTTATCAACTTTTTGTTTTTATATCCATTCAAGGAGATAATTTTGGTTTGCAGATGGTTTCAATGGAAAATATGATGCCCAGTACTTTCCTCTCTTATTTCTTCCAATAAAAACAAAACACAAGGAACACAATGCTTATTTGAACAACAACAACAACAAAAAACCAAAAACCAAAACCTACCATTTCCTACCTCTGAAATCTGGGAGTGGAGCGTGCCTCAGGGTAGCACCCTTTTCCCAGTCTGAAACTTGCCCTAACTGCCTAGAGAGCAGTTAGTGAAAATTTTTTATTATTCTAGTGGTTTTGGACTAGAGCCATTTTTATTCCATAAACTGTGCTATTGCCTTAGAAACATTTTGTGGAATCTATTTCCCATCTGAGTGTTTCTGAGTAATAAGCTGTGTGTGTCAGCATGTTAGTCTGTGTCTTAGTCCTGTAATATTACATAGATAGCTGGAGAAATGATAAAATACAGTCTTTTGCTTCTGGAATGAGAGTTTCCAAACTTGAATGATAATTTGCTATTCTCTCTTCTTTCTGTCTTGCTCATCCAGAAATAAACTTAATTAGAATGACCAGCTGAGAATAATAAGTAACCAGTGGGTTACTGAGTGAATTTTCTTAGAAATACATTTTTAATGTTTAACTTTTCTGATGTTTATTAAAGAGATATTAGCATAATGTTAATTTGTGAACTAAAAGGGTAAACTACCGTTCTAAAAATGAGTTCTTTAAAACCCTTTTCTATCTATTCCTTGTCAATTTAACGGAGAAATAGAAAGTGTAGAAATAAAACACTATCTAATATACTGACTGGTGATTATTTAGTCAGTGGGTAGGGACGTGTATATTTTATGTGCCCATTATTTCTACTCAGACTTTAAAGAATGTAACTATATATTATCCTTCTCTTTCTGCAGAGCTAACTTGTACATAAAGGTAGTTTGCGTAGTGTGGTATGGTTAATGTTCACATCAACCAATTGCTCAAAGAATGGAACCCATGTTTGACAGCTAACTCCAACTCCTTAAATTATTGCAGTAGTCTCCCACTAAACTTGGAGCTCACTGATTTGGCCAGACTGCCTGCTTAACAAACTTTAGGGATTTGCTTGTGTGGCCCTCACCTCCCACCTGCTACTAAGATGTTTGCTACCATGGCTGGCTTTTCACTGGGAGCTGGGGATCTGAACTCAGTTTGTCACACTTGTGCAGCAACCCTTTTTTGCCAATTTAAGACATCTCCCTAGCTGCCAAAGGCTCAATTTTAGAGTATCTTAGTCCTTTCTGTAGCCTTTCTCTATTCTTTTTTTCTCCTTTCCTTCCTTACTCACCCCCCAACTTGCTCTCTCTCTCTCTCCATCCCTCCCTCCCTCCCTCCCTCCCTCCCTCCCTCCCTCCCTCCCTCCCTCCCTCCCTCTCCTCTCCTCTCTTCTCCTCTCCTCTTCCCTCCCCTCCCCTGTCCTCTCCTCTCTCTCCTCTCTCTCCTCTCTTGGTTTTTTGGGACAGGGTTTCTCTGTAACTTTGGAACTTGCCCTGAAACTCACTCTTGTAGACCAGGCTGGCCTTGAACTCACAGAGATCCCCCTTCCTTTGCCTCCTGAGTGCTGGGATTAAAGGTGTGCGCCAATACTGCCCAGCTGTTTCTCTTTTTATCTGTCTGTCTGTTTATCTTTTGTTTCTTTTTCTTTACCTGGACTGAGTTTAAATTGTGTTTATTGTTGTATCACCAAGTTGGGAGAGCCTGAAACATGATAGACAATAAATGCTTGCTCATTCTTTATCTCTACCTAGTTCTCATGCACTTTATTGCAAGTATAGTGAATGTGTGAGGACATAATGCAGTATTAAATATCAGACTGCTCATTTGCTACCACTGAAAAAGATTCCTGTTCTTTAGATTAAATTACTGTTAAAAAATCATTTGAGGTCTGAAAAAGTAGAGATTCTAGATGTTCTTGTCTCTGAGTAAGCTATGAAGTTTTGGATTTCTAATGTTGCTGTAAGTTCAGGTTCAGAGAAATATCTCCATTTGCCTAAAGAGACATGAGAATAATTTGTATGGTCCACTTAAGCTCATGTGCACCATTTAAAAAATATCTTTGTTTAGCTGAGTGGAGGTGGTGCAAGCCTTTAATTCAGCACTCGGGAGGCAGAGGCAGGAGGATCTTCTTGAATTCCAGGCCAGCTGGTCTACAAGAGCTAGTTCCAGGAGAGGCTCCAAAGCTACAGAGAAACTGTCTAAAAAAAAGAAAGAAATATCTTCATTTAGTAACGTTGTAGCTTTTTATCCTGCTCCCCTGCCCCATTTGAAATGGTTTTTCTATTCGCCCATTTTATGTATTTTCTACTTTAACTAATATAAACATCCCAGATCTTTCCATAACTTCCTTTGCATCCTGGATATTGAAATTTATCTTGATTCTTTGTTTTGAGACAGGGTCTCTCTTATATAGCCCTGGCTATTTTGAAACTCATTGTGTAGACCACACTGGCTTCAATTTCACCTACGTCTGCCTTCCCTGTGCTGGGATTCAAGGCATACACTAGCATGCTCTGCTTGTCTTGATTCTTACTCACTTGTAATATTAATTTTGTGGCTGTCTTTGAACAGTTTCATAAAATCTTAGTGTTTGGTTGTATGGCTGGTTTTAACGATTTTATACCAATCCCAAGAATTTTCCCAGTATAATGTTTTGCAATAGGAAAATATGAATAATATATATTAAGCATTTGGACAGTAATTAAAATTATTACCATGAACATAGCTTCTAATGGTAATGGCAATTAGATAAATGAAAGATTATTACTGTAAAGTATTTATTATCTTAGAGTTGAAAGAGATTCTAGAGTTATTTTATCCTGCTGTCCCATATGGCTCAGCAGAATTCAGACAAATGTAGTGGCTTGCTTAGAGGCACAGATCTGTTAATGGCTGAGCTAGAACAGCCCTCATGTTTCCTTGTAATAAAATGTTGGGCGGATGTTGGTTATCATACAAGTACATACAGCTTGTGAAATTGTAATTGGCCACCCATACTCTGGACTTCATGTTAGTGTCATCTGAAATTGAATTGTGCATTTGAAGTTCACCTTGACAGATGTACAGTATTTTTCCACTCTATGTTTGACATGAACAAAATGCCTTTTATTTATACTATAGTATTTTATCAGATGCTTATGCTGTTTAATCCATAGACTGAAAGGGAAGATGTGATATGATCATTTCTTAGAAGCAGCATGCATGCAGTGTGGTCTGTAGAGCAGCAGCTATGTGGACAGACTTGACATACAGAAATGGAGAGCAACTATTTATAAAGCTGATGTAGTAGTTGGACAGGATAATTGTGCGCGTGCGCACGTGTGTTCGTGTAGCATAGATTTCTGGAGTGATTATTCTTACTCTTACAGATGTGTATTCTGAATTACTGCTGTGGATAGTCTAGGGAGAAAGTGCATTCTGGTCACAAGCAGTCTGAGGAGTTTGAGCTTTGTGTAGAGAAGCAGATCCCTGTGAAGAATGAGATTATATAAAACAGCAGACGAGAGAAAGGGCTGTGTCCTTTAATACTTGTTGTCAGGATTGAATGCATCGCTTTATTGGAATAGTTATTAGATATTTATGTTATTAAGACTATAGTTTTAAGAATTTAAAATATTTTTTAAAGCTACGTTTATCTCTTATTTCATGAGAAATTCTTTTCACCATTAAAAATAAATATTCGTTCTTCCTTTAGCATTCCTAAATTTTCCTGACATTAATGGAGTTTTATCTTGAGACATCTGAAGATGGTTTGCTTATGGGTTATGGGGAATTTTCTCCTTGCTCTACCAGTATGCTGGTACTAGTGGTTAGGAGCCATACTTTTAAAAACTCTGTTCTAAGATTTCATTAAATCATAAGTTCTTAAGTTTTGGAGTCGTACATGCTTTGAGAATTTGGGGAAAGTTTCACTAGTTGGAAAATATGTATATGCTTGCATGCGTTTTCAGATGGCCTATGAACAGAACTTGGTGGATGAAGGAGGAAGTCTGCAATATATGGTTATCCTTTTTAATCTGTTCCAGGGAAAACTGGAATTCATTAATTATGTTTAACCTTTTAAGTTATGTTAATTGTGACTTTGTTTTTGATTTTTTAAAAAAGCCTTTTCTGTAAGTATTCCAGATAGGAACACTTTTTTTTTTTATTTGTGACAAGTTTACTTAGTTATGAGATGTTAGTGGATGCATTCTTCTTATAAACAACCAAACCTTTATATTTCTGGTAGACTGATGTTTACATACTAATTGCAAAATGCATGAAATCTTTGGGCATAGACGCACAAACTGGCTATAAAACGCAACTATTAATGCAGCATTTCAGTAGTAAAGCACAGCTTAAGAAGACGTTTGTGTTTTATTTGGACATGGTAGGATAGAATAAGAAGTGGTATCTAGTGAACTGGTAATAGCATAGGTCTTGTGTTTGAATTAGGTGGTTCAGGAAAGCATAGGTCTTGTGTTTGAATTAGGTGGTTCAGGAACTGCGTAAGGCTAGAGACGTAAGCTCTGGCTCACCTCTGTTTGGTTTGTAATTCATACTGACACATACTTTGAGGTATTCTCTTTACTGCTTCCATATAAGGTATTTTCCCCTAACTTTTGGGTAAAGTTGCTTACGGTTTGACTCACAAACCAAAAGACAGAACCCATAGTTAAAGTGCTTGCATGAGTCAGAGTCTCATTTTTTTTTTTTTTTTTTTTTTTCAGTGAGGATGTCAGGGATTGCTTTGTAGCTTTGCCTTTCTCCTGCTCCAACCTATAAAGAGCCAAATCATTTTATTTAAAAGAAAAAGGCATCAAATACAAAGCAAGCTCAAGCTTTAAAGGGATACAATCAGTTAGACATCTGGTAGTCTACTTTTGTTGCTGTAACAAGATTTTTGGTTTGGGATATTTTATAAAGGTAAAAATTTGATTTGATTTAGCTCATAGTCATGAAACACATTAAATCTTTGAGCCTAAATTTGTAGAATATAAAACAAAGTGAACCTTTGCATGCTTATATTGGGGGGGTTGGTAGAATAGATTAAGAAACTATTTCAACAAATGAAGGGAAATAAGAAATATAGTCCTTGTACTAAGCCAATATTAGCAGACTTGGATTAGTTTAGGAGAATGAAAGTTCAGGATTAGGCTACATCTTAGTGAAGGCCTTCTTGTCTGGGTAGCCATGTGGTAGATGGCATCATGTGGTGAGTGAGTAACTATGTAGAAGGAAGTCATGTGACAAGATGGGAAGCAGGGGGCTGTGCCCAGCCTTGCTCTAAACTTGTTCTTGTGGAATATGAGGGTTCACAGGAACCCCTCCGAGGACAGTGTGCCAGCAGTGCTTCCAATATATAAACCACAGCCACCCCATCACAGCTTCCAAACCAGTGACAGTCATTTTAAAAAATCCTTTAGCTGTGTTTGAAGACTACTTCATGTACTGACATTATACAATAACATAAGACGGACATAAAGTAATCTACTGTAATAGTGTAAGATAGATTAATAAGGATTAGAGTGACAGTAAACAGGTTGGGATTTGAGAAAAGCCTCAGTGAATTCTTTTTAAAGCAATACTTTTTATTTATTCATCTACTTTTTACTTTGCTTCTTTTTGGCTTTTTAGCCTCTAACTGCCAATAAAACACCTGGCATTTTATTTGTAATATTGATGCTAGGGTGGCATTCACTCTCGTTGGCAAGAAAACAAGTTCTCGGGTATAAATAATGGCCTTTTACACTCTTACATGTTTTTGAGAGTTAATGATGGAGCAAACTACATTATAGTATAGACCTGGGAAATGCATTGGAGACAGGTTCTTACAAAGTTTCTACCCTAGACCCATGTTTTTGGATTCAATTTTTAAATTTTGTAAGAGATATAGTACATATTAGAAAATATATTTTAAAATAAAGTTAAGCCTTACTTATTAATTAGATTAAAAATCCCAAATTTTCCAATTCTTTGCCTCAAGAAAATCCTATTCATCAGATAGATAGAACTTTTTAGCAATCCCCCCCACCCCTCAAATATGGTTTTCATAATTGCATTAGAAAAACACTAGCTTTTATTTTCCCATGGTTTGGTTCTCATGGTTTTTTGACATGGGAAACTAGCGTTCCTTTCTGGAACTATCATATTTATTGTTCCTTTTTTACGTTTACTGAGTTGTTGGCATTCCTGCCATACTGGTGGTGCTAGGGTCATGTGTTTCCAAGCATTCCGAGTTTGTTGAAAATATGCAGAAGGCAGAAAGCTTGGGCTTGGTAATGTCTCATTATGTAGGTATATGTCTCCCTACATGCTGTCTTCATTACAGGACACTTTCCAAAATAAGTTTGCTTCAGACTAACAATAACTGCTGCGTTTAGTGAAATTCTGAAGTCGAAGTGTTGTTGTTATGTCTATTTTAAAGCTGATTTCTATGGTGAACTTGGGCTTACATATTTTTTGTGTATCATATCTGTGCTGGTGTTTTCTGACTTTTTAAACTGCTACTCAGTTTCCAGTTAAAGGAAAAAAAAAGGTTTTTACTTGTTTGTTGACCATGTCTTCCAATTTGGAAACGTAAATTTCATCAGAGAATTCTAAGACCGAGTCACTACTGTAGCCAGGCCTTGCACAGTTAAGCAGCTGAGTAGATCACTGTCAAGGGGACTCTTCGGAGGTAGACTGCTTGGATGGTCTGTGCTCAGAGTGGATTGGTAGGGTTTTTTAAGTAGAAGCTGTTTCTGTGAGGAAGGTTTCCTCCGGTGGCAGCAGCTCTAGCTGGGTAGGGGTGAAAGGGCAGTGTCACCCTTCGGAAGTCATGGGGAACTTTTTAAGGGTAAGATAGTCTTTTAACCCGCATCTGTGGGACATCCATCTTGTCTTGGTAGTTTGCCTGTCGCAGGTGTTTTCTTTCATTTTAATTGTATAAAGATGCAGTGCTGCTTTTTTCTCTTTCATTAAACAGTTTCGTTAAACAGGACAAAACACTACTGGAACCATGTATTTGTAAGAAAACTAAAGTTTAGGTACTTGTAGTTTTTAAGTTTACTTAGGTTCTTACGTAAAAATTTTTAAGTAAAATTCTTAAATAAATTAAAAAAGCTACTTAACTTCAGTGATATAAATACAGCTGTGGAAACACTGGCTCTAAATCATACCAACTATAGCCATGCGTGTTATTTTTCCAGCATCTATCAAGATGTGAAGGACTACTGTTTAACTTACATAGTTTGTATATGTGTCTGTGGATACATATTGAGAGATACGGTTAGGTGTGTTTTCTATCCCTGGGTGCCTTTCCCTTGTTGTCCTGGCTCCCTCTTCACCTTCTGTGATAAGTACCCTCTTGTTTTCTCCTCTGTGTTTTATGCTTTGCTTTGCTTTTAATCCTTCTCTCACCTTCTACTCAAGGTTTCTTCCCCGGCATCCATTTAGAATCTATTAGCCTCTTGGTACAGTGATGCACTTAATTCTTATGTGTAGCCAGTGATAAGTTATCACCATACTGTGGTGATGGAGTTTGGAGCCCTGATTTGGGCTGTAGAAAGCAGGACAGGAAAATGCTCCAACAGACCAGGAAAGACAATAGTAGACAGGTTTTCCATAAGGCCACCAGCTCACAAAAAATGTCACAGAGACTTATTATTAATTATGACAGCTTGGCCTTAGTTTAGGCTTGTCCAACTAGCTCTTATAACTTAAATTAACCTGTATTTTTAAATTTCTGTTCCTGTCCGTGGCTCTTTATTCTGTAGTGTCCAGTACTACAAAAGTAGCCTAACTTTTGGCTAGAGATTCTGTCTTCCTTCTTCCCGGAACTCTCTCTGTTCAGAAATCCTGCCTATATCTCCTGCCTAGCTATTGGTTGTTTCACTTTTTATTAAACCAATCACAGTGACAAATCCTCACACAGTGTAAAGAATATTCCAGAACAGACTTATGAGTGAAGGAAAGGAATAGTTGGCCTTTCTTTTAGGAAGGGAAGGAAAAGACAGAAGCAGATTTGACCAATATGAATAATAAGATTTAATCAATATGAACTTATAGGAAAAATAGAGAAAATTTATTGTGTGATTTGACATGTAGTAGCATTATGGTTGTCAGTAAGTGGCTCCATGAGGCATGCAGGACTTTACTCATCATTTTCAAAGATATCTGGAGCTTAGAGGTTAGGCCAGGTGACACAACCAGCAAAGAGAGTGTGAATATGGACTCTTTATCGTCTCTCTTCAAAGCCTGCGCTCAGTAGTGTAGGAATGTACCAAGTCCTTCAGCCAGTTGGAAGCTCTTTTTCTCAGCTGCAGAACAGACCAAGAGTACCTGCCAGTAATAAAGAATATTGAAGGGTGTCCTGAAGTTTCTCACAGTTGATGTTCAGTAAATAGTACTAGTTACTTTATGACTCCCTCCTTTCTTAGAACAGTAGAAGACATGAGACAGGATGAGCTACCCCCTACAGTGCTGGAGGAAGGGTTACTGTTGGGTATTTCCAGTGAAATAAGATGAGCTGAGGGAAGCCCAAAGCTCTCATTCTGTTTTTCACACACTACAGGCAGTCTCTGCTCTCTACTTAGTGAAGTCTGCATTTCTTTTAAAGAGGAAAATGTAATGCATAATTACAGATAATGGGTTAAAATGCACCTATTCCTGTAGAGTAGTGATGATCGACCCTTACCCTCTAAGTAAAGATACTGATTTCCTAGCACACAGTGTCCTGTATTGTCTCCTTTTCAGCGCTGGCAAGCACAATTGAATTCAGAGCTAGTCCCAATGTGTGCAGCCACATTAGCTAGCAACCTCAGTGAGACCAGATAGTGAAGAATCTTTAAAGAGACATGTAGCTACAATGAGGTCTATGGAAAATTGGCTAACAGTGCTGACAGATGGATAGAAAGAGTAAAGGGAGAAGCATTTCCCTGTCGTTAGTTTGATTTATACTGAGCTTGACTCAGGAACCTCTGATGGCTGCTTATTCCTACACATTTTGTCTTTACAGAGGACGGGCGACTGCTGTATCACACACACAGGGTACACTGGTGACAGGAAATAGTTACTACTTCAAATAAATGTAGCTCTTCAGACTTTTTTACACGTTGTAAAAGATGAGCCGTGTAAATAGTGAGTGACCCTAGCTGTTCACTAACGGATGAATAGAAAATGAAAATATGGCATATTTACAGTTACCTCTCAGCTAGTAAGAAAAGTAAAATTAGTGGGTACAAAGGTGGACCTGGAGAAAATCCTGACTGAGATAATCCAGGCCTAGAAAGATAAACGTTGTATGTTTTCTTTCATTTATGAGTGTTAGGTATGTGCTTTTCATTTGGAATACTCCCAGAGGTCAGGATATCACTAGGGGTCATGAAGGGAAGGAGAAGGCACTGGTGTAAGGTCTTAACAGGGAATTATGGACGGGGAGGGGAGGACGGGCTAGAAGATGGCAACTGGGAGGGATAAGTGACACTAAAGATTTTTCAGAAAAGCCATATGAAACCCACTACTGTAGAGGCTTCCTAAGACGTATCCACACGGACGTAAAGAAAGAAAGTGAATTGTAAGGGTTAGGATGGGATGGCAGTGGCGCTACTAGACAACAGAGGACAACAAATAAAGACCCAGTCCCAGAAATAGTTGTTAGCCTTTGACACCCCCCGAGCCCCCGGACATTTCAGGCTATTATTGCCTGTGCTCTTAGTTTCCCTCCAGAACTTGCCAGTTCATTTTCCTTTTGCCAATAGTGCTGTAACAGTGTGTGAGCTATATAGAGGGCAGTTTTATTTAGGATTACCATTCTGAAAGTCCAGGGTTAAAGGGCCACATGTGATGATGGCATTCTTTTTAATAAATCCATCCCCATGGTGTGCAGAGAGGATGTCACTTGGGAAGGCAGGAATGGCTGGGCAGATTCCATTTCTGTTTCTTTTATAGCCACCAGGATTTTATAATGGGAGCCCTATCCTAATGACCAGGGCTCAACTTCAAACATCATAGTCAGATTAAGTTTCTTAAATACTTCACAGTGAAGATTCAGTCTCAGCACATAGATCTTTGGGGGCACATTCAGACCATATTTAAACTTCAGCAAACACCATTTTTGAAATGTGCAGCTAGATAATAGGTAAGATCGAGGCGAAAGAAGATCAGGCTGTGGTCAGAAAGGAAAGGACAGGACTGACAACATTTAGTGATTTTCCTATTTCTAGTGAGAGAATTCATGAAGCTGTGTGAGACTTTTATGCTTTATAACCTAAAAGTAAGGGCAAGATAAAGACAGGCCTGAGAGAATGCTGGGAAGTCAGTTGTGAACATTTTGACACTACGCTAGGATCTCACCATATAGTAGGCATATGGAGCCAGGGAGTATAAAAGTTTTATCGATCCTGTTTTGACATTGTATTCTTTCTGCATCATGTCTTTCCTTTATATAAGTGCTGGAAAGAAAGTATTTAAATTGTTTCTTTTTAGCATATTTAAAACAAGTGCCACAGGCTTCCCTGCTTGTGTTTTAAGATTTCTGCGTGTGAGGATGCTGAGGTAATTGAGCTGAATATCTATTTCTGGTTGTTACTTTTACTTGTATGCTTGTTCCACTTGACCAACATGAAGTATAGGATGAGCTGTTTAATTTATGGTTGTCTTCATTATCTGGATTATGAATTTTAATGTATTTGCTTGTTTTAATAGGGATTAGCTGTCTCTTTGTATTTTGGGCTAATTTTTATTTTGTGATGAGACCTGTAACTTTGTAATGGTAGTTTGCATATAGATGAACTTTAAGAACTGTAGGATGCGAAGACCTTAAGATCATCATTTATGTAACTTCCACAGTTCTTGTGACAGCAATCTGAGGTCTAACTAGCATTTACCGAGTTGTTATCTCATGTAATCGTGTAACAATCCTTTAAATGTGTGAATTAACCTCCCCAAATCACATACAAAGGGGCTGGGGAAATGTCTCAGCAGTTAAGAACACTGGCTGCTCTTTGAGAGGACTTAGGTTCAATCCTCAGCACCCACATGACAGCTCAAATCTGTTTGTAACTGCAGTTCCAGGGAAACGGGTTCCCGCATACATACTTTGAGGCAAAACACCAATGTACATAAAATAAAAATAAGCAATTTTTTTTTTAAAAAAATCACATAGAAAGTAATGGCATGGTTGGTCTCAGCAACTGTTTCCTGTGTAAATGTGCCTCACAGTTTCTATAATCTTGTTTTGTGCAGTTGAGATGAATAGTTAATATATTTTCTACTCTTGGGTAAATGCTTTCTTTTATATTTAAATTAATAAAAGGAAATACATTACATTAGCCTACGTATTATTTAGCACAGTGAAATCATGTTAGTAGAATGCATGCTTAGGGAAAGTCTGGGTTGGGATGAAATATGTTTTGTCAGTTTATTGCGCAGCGCTGTTTTCTTGAATTTTAGATCTAAATGATTGCTTTTGTGTAATGGGATATGTCTGCCTTAAGGAAAGAATTTAAGAACTGGTAATATTGAAAACCTAAATGAACGTAATGTACTGTATTTATTCCTTTGTCCCAAATTATATAGAACAGCACTCAGTTCTAATTTGGTAAACTAAGTTTGTTTTGTTTTTTTTCTTTGTTTTAATTAGTATTTTTTTTAACCAAAATTTCTTTTTAAGCCTAGACAACAATGAAAACCCTAAGAGAGACATTCATAGATCTAATCTACATGGGTAGTAGAAAAAGACAAGATCTCCTCAGTAAATTGGGAGCATATGGACTTTGGGAGAGGATTGAAGGGAAGGGGAGAGGCAGGGAGGGCAACAGAGAAAAATGTAAAGCTCAATAAAAGTCAATAAAAATGTACGATGATGATGGGAAAATGTTTGTAACTTAAGAGCTAGCTACTTAAGTATTTTTAGGTGTACAATTAGGCTGTATTAATTGTATTCATAGTGTTATGTAGTTGCCATCACTGCTTATAGGAAATTTTTATTGTCTCAAATAGGATTGCTATAACATCTTACTAGTTACTTCTTGACTTTGGTATGGTCCATCTATCTTCAGCCACCTAGTGTAATGTAATAATCATAATAATCTGCTTAGACTAATGAATGCTGAGCTTGAAAATGGTTAGAATGGTTTCTCTTGTATTTGTTTCATATTTCCATCTATTATGAAAACTTCATTGTTTTTCTACATATTGTAGTTTTATATTTACTTTCCAGAGGCAGTGAAACACATATTTGCAGCTTGTAGGAGATCAAACTAAATGATGTAAACATTCAGACATTTTTATTGAGTATCCAAAGAAACACTGGGGGTTAAGGATTGTGATACACAAAACGTCTGGCAGTCTCAAATCAATGCATTTCCTTTCCTTTCTGTTAGACGCCTAGAGCAGGAAGCACACCCAGCAGAAAAGATACTTGGCCCTGTGATCTAACAGAAGTTAATCCGCAAATGCGGATGTAAGCTGAACTCAGGGAGGATGCCAAGATCCTTTTTTCATGTGTGTGTGCAAACAGAAATGCAACAGTTTAAAGAGTTTTCAAAACTTATGTTTAAAATTAATACTTTGTTTTAGATTTTATTCCCTTTCTTTTGCTAAAACACAAAATTTTCATGAATACTTTGCTTCTCTTTCTGTTTCTTAACCATCACACACTACTATTGCATAGTAAATAAATAACGAAATTATAAGGGACCATTTTCAGAATATTGTTTGTTTTTAATAACGAATTTAAGAAAAAGCATGACAATCATTTCAATTTAACTTCTTTTATCAAGCAAGATAATTTTATGTTGCTCTAATAATATATTAACACACTTTTTTTGTATTAACAAAGTGTAATTTTATCTACATTAGTGTTCTTATGTTTTAAACAGTGATGTTTCTAATAGGGTTTATTTATTGCAGCTGAAAGATGGTGGCAAGGCATCGCAGGCGCATGTGAGAATAGGCGATGTGGTCCTCAGCATTGATGGGATCAGTGCACATGGAATGACCCATCTTGAAGCCCAGAACAAGATTAAGGGTTGTACAGGCTCGTTGAATATGACTCTGCAAAGGTAAGATGAGTTTTGTTGCTGGGAGAGAACTCAGCCCTGAGAAACTATTTCTGTATGTTTGATTCATGCTATGCAAGAAGCAGTTTCTATACTGCTGTTTCAGGTAAATAAAGAAAAAGTATAGTAGCTCTTCAGTCGGGTATTCCTGCAGCATGTGAACTGATGAGAACTTTGAGGTATTTTTCATATCATCCATATCTTCATGAACATTGCTTGTATGGTTTCCAGAATTCAAGAATTCTTAAAAACTTTCGGTAGGGCTCAGGCTAAGAATTCTTACTGTAGGATAAATATTTCTTATTCTGAGCAATATATTAGGGTAGGGCCTTCTATGATATGGTTTGACTTTCTCTAGTGTCTTTTTACCTTTATTATTAAGACTGGACTTCTAAATTTTATGACTTTTTGTTTGTTGTTGTTAAATTCTTCTGTCCGCAACAGTAAATTATACTCTTACTGATGATAATAAGCCTGTGTTTTGAGAATCCCAACAATGGGCCTGCTTTGTAGTCACGATATCACAGTGCTTGTTAGAAGCAGAGCTGGCCACGCTGAATCAGATGTGGATATGAGGATCAGAGGTGTATGCCGTTGAGCTCCATGTTATTGTCACATATTTACTGTGAGAGTCACTGCAGTGTCTCTGGCTTAGCATGAAGGAGAATCAGCTCTGAACTTTATTTATAAGGATGGCACCTGATCAGTACCAGGTCATAAAGTCCCGGTTTTAATGACTTCTGTTAAGAACTAATAGTATTTTTATTCTTTGAGAATTCATGCATGCATACGATATATTTTGATTATTTACCCCGTAGCCCTCCCTAAGTGGGTGATAGCATACCTACCCCGAAACAACTTCACCTCAGTCTGTCCCATCACCTCTGGGAGGCAGGGCCCTTCTCCCCACCTGGCATCAGGGAAAATTTTTGGTATTTATTGTCACTTAGATTTATAGATCTAGTTTGTTGTGCTATGATTGTCTAACCAATTGAACCTTTGCATTTTTGTAAGTTGCAAAAAAATTTTTCAGTGCTACCACCGAATCAGCAGTTATACATACACACATTTTTGATAGCTATACGTTTTAATCCATGGAAAGATAATCTGTGAATAATAAAACCAGTCTAATGCTAATGTTTTCATACTGCTTGTCTATAGAAGCATGCAACATAAACATTATTACTGATTAAATGAAGATACACATTTTTCTTCATAGGCATTTTTGCCACGTTTGATTTTGAAGGGAAAGAGTAGTTAAGTTTGTCTGAGATATCAAGAGTATAAAACACATACATAATGATGATGGCTGCTTCTTACACCCTAAAACTGAGTCCATATAGCTGCATAAGCTCTTTTGTGGGCTTTGATCATTTTTTAATACCAGCCTTCCCGTTTTCACATTGTCCTCTTCATTTTATAATCTAGACACTAGATTCCTTATTTTTATAAACCAGGATTCAGTATTTTATTTTCTTTTGAAAACACTGAGTCTCATAAGAATAGATGAAAACCAGATGTTACCCTGTTTGGATGCATTTCCAACTCCAGCCGTCTGCTACTAAGTCTAATAAAGCTACTGAAGCACAAAATCTGACTAACATAAAACTAACTCAATATTACAAACATTTGTGGGTTCTGTTCTGTTGAATCTTATCTTTCTTTTTCCAACACTGAAATTTAGGGACCCAGAATATAAGAATTTTAGATTTCTGTTTTAATTATTTGTAATTTTCTTCATGTTCCTGATGATATATTGTATAATATGAGCCTTTTATGACATTAATTTGTGCATGTGTGTATGTGCACGTGTCTGTCTCTCTCTGTGTGTATGTGTGTGAAAGTAAGTAAGTTAGATTCACCTCGACTCTCATTCCTCAGGTTCCACCTCCCTTGGTTTTTTGTTTTCATTGCCTTGGTGCTCATCTGTTAGACCTACCTGGCCTGTTAGGGTGTTCTAGGGACTACCCTGCCTGTTTTTACCTCCCCAGTTCTGGGATTATAATTATGGGCCATCACTTACGGCTTTTTTATGAGTTTGGCGGAACAGCTAGGTCCTTTGGCTTGTGTGTCAATCACTTTGTTGACAAAACTATCTCTCTAGCCCTAATATGGATATTTTCCAAAGTGTATGACATAATATTGAAAGTTCTACTGAAAAAGTGCTTTTGCTTTTTAAAGAGAAAATACAACGCTAAAAAATTGTCATTGAGTCTCTCCTTCTATGGCCCATCTCCTTTTCAGTTCTTTTTCTTGTATCCCAGCAAATAATGTGAACTTGAGTACTGTCATTAACTGCTTTTTTACCAGTCAGACTGTTCTTAATTCCTCTTCCATAATGAATTACCCACAATGGTACTTTTGCTATGGGACTCCTTTTTTAATAAACAGTTTTCTTTGTGAATATGGAATATTCTGCGCAGATTCACCTTAGTCCTATTTTCCTACAATCAGAGTGTGAGAATCAGACTTCTTCTAATAAGAGTCTTCTTTTAAATGTTACTTACAAGACAGCGAGTGGAGCAGGATTTGGAGGCAGGAGGAGATCACTTGGATAAAGGTGTGATTTCATAGGGATACCTACCTTCTTGTGTTGTCTGGAGGTTTCTGTTCTGCCTGGTCCTGCAGTCATTCAGTCTCAAAGAATCAAACAGAGGTTTACATTAATTATAAACTGATTGGCCCAGTCTCTCAGTCTCTTCTTATTAACTAATTCTTATGACTTATATTAGCCCATAATTTTTGCCTATATTGGCCATGTGGCTTGGTACCTTTTTCTGTGAGGCAGTCACATCTTGCTTCCTCTGTGGCTTGGTCGCAACTGGAGACTGAGTTTCCTTCTTCCCCAGAATTCTCCTGTTCTCATTGTCCCGCCTCAACTTCCTTCCTGGTCGCCCTGCCTATTCTTCCTGCCTGGTTATTGGCCAATCAGCATTTTACAAAAAATAATACAAGTGACAGGATAAATGGCCATTGTCCCACAGCGTTCTTGGATCTAGCAGGAAGCTGGGGAACAAAATGCAGCTTATTTTTTTTTTTACTTGAATTGGGGAACTGGACTTTGCTTCCCTGTTTTGCCTGTGTTAGTTTTTGATGGGAAGCTATCTTGGAGGAGCTAGGAGAAGAAGGGAGGGTTAGGAGGTAGTTTAATTTTTTTCCACAGAAAGTTGCTGCCATGAACATTTAGCAGCAGTGAAGGGAGCCTTAGAGCTTTGGTGTGCTGGAATACAGGCCTGGCAGCAGCCTGTTGTGAGGTTTTTGCCCACACCTGAGTCCTCTGCTTAGAAGGTTTTCTCTCGTTTTATTAGGGTTGACCTGTGTTCTCTGATCACTATTGCTCATTACTGAGTGCCCTCCATTCTGCTTGACAGAGGTTTCTCACATGTCTCTTTGCTGCCTCATCAAATTCCTTTCATCTGTTTGCTGCCAATGCCTATGCTATTATGTCTACAAAACCTGCTTGGAGCTTTATCTCCTGCTGTGCTAGTTTGCTTTTCGGTTGCTGTGACAAAACATTCATCAAAAACAACTCCAGGACAGAAGGGTTTATTTGGCCCATAGATTATAGCCATTACAGGGGGAAGTCAGGACCAGAACCTGGAAGCAGGAACTAAAACAGAGACCATGAAGGACTGCTGCTTGCTGGCTTTCTCCTCACGACATTCTCAGCCTTCTTTCTTCTACAAACAGGACCACCTGTCAGAGTGGCACTGTCGGTAGTCTGATGGAGGCTGTCTTTCATAGGATTTTATTGCTGTGAAGAGACACCATTACCAGGACAACTCTTATAAAGGAAAGCATTTGACTGAAGATGATTTACAGTTCAGAGATTCAGTACATTATTGGCATGATGGGAAGACATAGGCAGGCTTGTTACATCTAAATTGGCAGGCAGCAGGAAGAGAGAGTGACACTGGGCCTGGCTTAAGCATTTGAAACCTCAAAGCCCAGCCCTTGACACACTGCCTCCCACAGAGGCCCAACTCCAATGACTGCCACTCTCCAGGAGCCTGTGGGGACCATTTTCTTTCAAACCATCACAAAGGCATTTCCTTAATTGAGGATTTTTCTTTCCAGTTTGCATGTCAAGTTGACTAAAAACTCACTAGCACACTTGTCTATGATCTCTTCCTACTGCTGCAACCTGTCCCCCCACAACTTGAAGGAAACAGTATATGTTACTCATTTCTGCATTTAATTGCATACTAGGTACAATCTGAAATATCTAGGCTAATTTTATGAAGTCATTTACAAATAAACCTAAATAGTTAATAGTCATACCTAGTGCTGTCTGTTGCTAAGCTAATTATCCCATGCATTTTAGTTCTTCTCTGTTTAGACTTTGTGAAAGCAAGACCATGCTTTTTGTACTATTTGTATTTGATGATAAAATATTGTATAATTTAGTGTTTTAAATACACAGTGGACCATAATTTGGTATGTCAGCATTACTGACCAAACTTAGAATTATTTATTTATTCCACAAATATTTATTGAACTTTACTATAATCCAGGCATTATTGTAGATACTGAGAACAAAACAGTGAACATAACAGACCCCCACACCCCCAAGTCTCTTCCCTTCTAGTACTGTCAGTGGGCAAACAGACTAAAGCCAAGAAAACTAAGTATATAATACATTGATTGAAATAGGCAACTACAAGGGAAAAAAAGCACTTAGAGGACATAGAAAGTGCAGACAAAGGGGTTGTTATTTAAAACCGTGGTGAGGAGAGCTTTTCTAGCTTATTGGGCCTTGGGGCTCCTGTTACCTGAGGCAGAAGGACAAGATAGACATTAGCTCTTCAGAGCACTGTAAATGAAGGCAGTAGGAGGAAGGCGAAGTCAGAGTGTAAAAAGTGGGCAGAGGTAGCTAGAACCTGTAGGGCCTTGGGGGTTATTATATGTTTGCAAATATAAGTTATTTTTTTTATTCTATGGGAGTAAAAGCTCTGAGAAACTTCTATAAAGTTCTAACTGCTAGAGCAGAGTGTGGGAGATAAGTGATTTTGATAATGTAGAGAGGATGCTGGAGGGAAGGATATCACACTTCTCTCACATCTTACTAGTGAACTACTGCCTTTTCTGCTTAGCAGTGTGCAAAAACTGATGAAAAAAAAGATGAAGACCCTTGATGCTAGATTCCGACCTCTAGCCAAGATCCTAGAGATCATGCATGCACACATGTATGCCTGTGTGTGTGTAAGTAAGAGAGATCACAAAAAATTATCAGCAATTTTGTGTGTTTATTTTAAAAAAAGTTTTGGCTTTAAATATTATATATTCACTGATTTTTGAAGTTTTTGCTTTTTGAGACAGGGTTTCTCCAGCTTTGGAGCCTGTCCTGGAACTAGCTCTTGTAGACCAGGCTGGCCTCGAACTCACCAAGATCCACCTGCCTCTGCCTCCCGAGTGCTGGGATTAAAGGCGTGCGCCACCACTGCCCGGCTTTTGAAGTGTATTTTTAAAAAGTAATTTTATCATAAAGTTAAAACTCAGTTATTACACAATAAAATTTAGAAATTAAATAAAATTAAAAATTTAGAATAAGTAAGAATTCTTATTTGATAGGATTGGTCTATAGTTGTTATTCCATATCTTGTCCAGTTTTGGAACACATAATAAGGTAAACATTGTGTTTCTGTAATAACCTAAAACAATCACACTTGACTCTTGTTCTACTGTAGATATGAATGTATAAACTCATGAGAGACTTTAATTTTCTTTTCCAGAATTGGGTGAATTATTTAGTTATTTGTTTGTGTGTTTGTGACTTAAATTAATTTAAGAATACTACACTGGATTATGAGAAATTCTACCTAAAATTGCTTCTCCAATTAGAATAATCAGGCAAATAGAAGCGATTATTTTAAAATACCAAATTCACTTTTTTATGGTTTTTTTTATCTAAGTCAAAGTAGATCAATTTTAAAATAGCATCATTTCAGTTAACAAGTAAAGAAAATTACACTCCAGTGCTCTTAAGTAACTATTGGCTAATAAAGTTAGATTCTATGAGTAAGACTTTAAACTGCTTCACATTTCAATACTTCTCCACATGGGGCATTAATAATAAACTTGCTACTAACTTACTGTATGATTTGGGGAACGTCACTAAACTGGTCCTTAATTTTCTTGACTATAAAATGAGATCATACATGATTTCAAAATCCCATTTTTGCAGTAAAATGTCTGGGTTTTGTTCTGGTTTTTCAACTGTAGCGGGTAAGTTCCCTGGAGCTTTCCACTGATCACACCAACTGCGCTTGCTTATCTTGGCTGAGAGAATCAGGAAATTGGGCATTCTTCACCGGAGCCTTCTTCCACTGTGCCAGGATAGCAAAGGGACTTGGAGGTGAAAGGCACGTCAGATAGAGATGTAGATAGCACTTCATCTTCAGAGGGTAGCATACACTTTCATCCTTATTTGTTATTTTTTAATTAGGCCTCTTGGAATCATGGAAAAATTTATGTATGGCTTTTTTGTTCTTCCTTGTTTTTCATTGGTGGTGGCATGTCTGAGGGTTCTTTTTTGCCTTTTGTTTTTCTTATTCAAATTTCATTTAGTGTATAACTTGATCTGATTGGAAATGAAAGGTCTAGAAGAGTTGAATTTTGAAAAATATTGGTGTACCCTTTTTCTGCCTCTTTGGTCTATATCCTAAAAAAACAAAACAAAACAAAAAAAACCCAAAATTGTCAGAGGTCCAGTAACTACTATTAATGAATGACAGATTGGAATAATTTAACAGGCACATTGAGTTACAAGAAAAAAAAGAGAAAGTAGCCTTGAACCAGACTGAAGCTATTAGTCATTTTCTGTTTTGTTTTACCGGATTGCTTAATACCCTGTTACTGTAAGCTGTACTGGTTCAGCTCTACATTTATTTTACTAAAAGCATGGAGGTAGGATTTTAGAAAGTTACAAAGTTGGTTTGTTTTAAAGTCAGATGTTTTCAGTTCTGTATCTGCAGTATTTGGATTAAGAATGCTAAGCCAGGTCCTGTTTTCTCCTTGTCACTTCACATTTCTTCCTGGTACCTGTTCTGCAACTTGACATTGGCTTGTTGGCTGTGTTTCAGAGGGACTTTGTGATTCTATCCCCACCCTTAGCACCATCCGTACGTGAAAGGCTGTGTAAGCGTGTGTGGCCGTTTGTTTTGTGAATGACTTTTCATGCACACCACTTTCTGCTTAAGTCAGTCCAGTCAAGGTCGGTGTTAGCATGCCCACTTTTCATAGTTTAGAGAGTTTATCTGATTTCCCTAATAAAGCCGTTTCAAAGGCTATACCTCAGCCCTCCCTGCCTTTTTTTTAAGAGACAGGGTCTCACTGTGGAGTCTAGGCCTGGCTTCTAGTCGGGATCCTCCTGCCTTAGCCTACTGGGATCACAGGCCTGTGACACCATGCCTGGCTGTCGTAGCAGAGACTTACTGCTGTAGCAGTGGGCTTGGTGATTAGATGAATTCCTCATGTGTACTTTAAAAGGTGGCACAGAAGCACAGTAGAAACAGCTGAGTCCTTCACGTGAAAACACTTGCATTTCTCTGAAAAGAGTACTTTTCATTCTCTTACTGTTCAGTGTTCTGTAGAGATTAGAACCCAGTTACATCCTTTGGCTTAAAAGGACTCTACAGACAAATAGGCTAGTGAGCCATTAGGTGGAGTACTGGGTGGTGACTCTGTGTATTTGGTTGCCCATTCTAAATTTGAATATATTCATTTTTTCTCTCCCAGGTTGACTGTTTTGCTAAATTAGTATTT
Organism: Arvicola amphibius; assembly: GCF_903992535.2. Taxonomy (NCBI): domain Eukaryota; kingdom Metazoa; phylum Chordata; class Mammalia; order Rodentia; family Cricetidae; genus Arvicola; species Arvicola amphibius. The sequence goes on along the minus strand of NC_052060.1, from coordinate 48,166,741 downwards.
CTGTATTAAAGTTTAAATTTTTATTTTTTAGTTTTTTGTTTTTCAAGACAAGGTTTCTCTGTGTAATAGCCCTAGCTGTCTTGGAACTAACTCTGTAGACCAGGCTGTCCTCAAACTCATAGAGATCCGCTTGGCTCTGCCTCCTGAGTGCTGGGATTAAAGGCGCCAGTCACCACTGCCTAGCTTAAGTAGGCTTTTTATATGTTACTATGAGTAGAGATGTGTTCTAGAACTAGAAAGTATCTTTTAAAGGACTATTTGCTTAATATAACCAGAAAAGTTATTATTAGTGAGACAGACAAAAATGTCTGTGATCTTATTTATCTGTCTCTTTCTTTAATTCAGTAGTGATAAAGATTGTTGGAAATAAACATGAAAGTTCAATGTAGTTCAATTGTTGAATTATCAATAGTGAATGAGTTGAAATTTATGCCCTGGCAATGCTGAAGCACGGATGGGCAGCCAGTATATGGCGGTTCTGTTGACTTGTCCATATTGGATTTTATGGTCTAAATTGATGAGGATGACTGACCAGGTCTCTTCCTCAAGAGGGCACCAGATCACATTACAGATGGTTGTGAGCCACCATGTGGTTGCTGGGAATTGTACTCAGGACCTTTGGGAGAGCAGGCAGTGATCTTAACCACTGAGCCATCTGATCATAATCAAACTTGGTAACATGAACTTCACATCTTGAAAGTGTGCAATTGTTTTAAGCACGTTGTCATTTATTGTTCAGAAGAAGAAAATTTCAATGTTATTATAAACCTCTTGGGGAAAACCCTAGTAAATACATTTTAAGAACTAGAGCTAGATCCAGGACAGGCTCCAAAGCTACAGAGAAACCCAGTCTGCAAAAAACAAAACAAAACTAAACAAAAAAAAGAGACTTGTTTTTTTTTATTTGTAAATGGGGCAACATACATAGTGCCTGCTTTACAGAGTTATTATAATGAAACAATGTATAGAAAGAGCGAACAGAAAAAAAAATCAGGTATTTCTTTCTCTTTTTCTCTGTCTTAAATTGAGGCGTGTTAATGTGGCGTCCACTGTAAAGTTACATGGAAGTCGTGTTTGTTTTGTCTCTTGGAAACATGGGTGTGACTGCAGGAAAACAGAAAATGAAAGAACTTAGCTGGCAGGCACTTCTGAGAAGGAAAGATGCGAATATTAGAAGATAGGGTTCTTTCATTTTCACACAAATGACTTTTTTGATTGAAACCTTCCCAAAGAGTGTGTGGTTGCAAACACTTTGCTTGCTGCGTATTCACTGCTGCTTTGGTCCATGACTGTCGTCTTATGGTTTATGTCCCATCTGGTAGGAAAATGGTAATGCAAAAAGAAGCCAGGACACACCTTGCTTTCTCGGCTGAGTCCTCTTGTTCTCCTTAGAGGAGCCGTAGAGCGACAGTTCCTTTTCACGCGGTCCAGACGGAGAGACGAGCAGAGAGTGACGATTGTTCTTCCACTTTCCCATCTTTTTTACTTTTCTATGGAGTACAAAATTCATTTGTAGTTTCTTTATTTTCCTAGGTAACATTGAAGTCAAGTAACTTTCTAACTTCTGGACTGTGCTTTTGTGAAGTATTTAGAAATAATTTTGTTTTAAGATCTGGTGTTTGTCAACACTACCATTAATACTAAGATTTAGTTGGAGAGATGTCAGCGTTCATTTAAAAATGTACTTTTTCATCAGCTTTACCTCATGCCTGGCAGTTAAAGGATAGATAGCAATTTTGTAATTCTTTCCTTTAAGAAACAGAAATGTTTTCATTGGGATACGTCATAGAATGTGATGCATGCTCAAGGAGCACAAGATCCTGTTCAGACGAAAGGCTTCCTGGAGGTGTTCATGCCTGAGCTGGGTTCTGAAGGAAGGCTCCTCAGAACAACATGTCCTGAAGCAGGGTGGTGGTGGCGAATGTCCAGCAGGACAGGTGGAGGATGGGCGCAGTGATAAAGACAAATAGAAGGCTTTGAAGGGTCTTAGAACTGTTAACTGTTTGCTCTGGTATTTAGCCATAGAACCTGGGAGAAGGGAAAGAGAAGAAACCAGAGATAGAGACAGACAGGGTGGCAGTAAGTGAGGACTTGTGGATACTAGCTCCATAAGCTATAGCATAGTCTGGTAGGAGGACAGAGAAGAGAGTGTCTCTCGGGTGTATAGCCTGACTGAGCCTAGGCTGTTAATCTTAATATGGTCTCTGCTCCCTTGTGTAACTAAAACTGCTTCTCACTTGTATGTCTCATAGACTCCTCTAGGGCAGTGTGGTAGAACTGCATTCTCCACCTTGCCTTATACATTTGCATCTCTCACTCCTATATGCTTTGATGAAGTACCCAACAGCCATCCCTTTACCCAAATTAAAAAATAAATGAATAAATAAAACTATTTTCTTGCCAACCTATCATTCATCTTTAAGAATCTGATTGTTAGCCTTTCTATAAGGTCCCCACAGACTATTTGAGACTAGAGTAAAATATATGATGGCATCACAGTGTGGAGAGAGAGCCAGCTCCTAGTGTGCTGGTCATTGGGCATAGAAAAGCAGTTCTCATATTTTCTCTCAGGCAACTCCAACTTTACCTAAGAACTTTCTTTTTTTTTTTTTTTGTATGAAAGACTTCTTAGACAACTCTTTCCACCTCATCAAGATAGTTTTAGTTTTATTTAACAGATTTTATAAATACTGTGGTTCAGTTTTAAAGGAAGATAAAAGATATAAGATACAAGTGTCTACATTTATTTTAAAAATCCAAATATATATGTGTTTTAAGTAGACTTAAGTCATGGATACTTGTGTAAACAAAACAATTGTGATTCATGTTGCGATGACAGGCTAAAATTATTTCAGGTCATCAGAATGTCAGGGGAGGAGAGGAAGTTCATGCAACATGAGGGTGGGGAAGAGCATTCCCTTAGAAAGACATAGTTCACTGGGCAGTGGGGGAGAGTGGCATGGGAATATCCCCCTGGCTGGATCTACTTATCAGCAGATTAAAAGGGGTACTCCATAACACTGGACTCACCCATGTAACCTGGTCTTTTTTTTTTTTATCATTTAAGATTAAAAAAGCTCAGTAGAGATTTCAGGTGAAAAGAGCAGCTCCCATTCTTACTGTATGGAAAGAAGGGTTCCTTGCCTGCCATCCTGGTTGAAACAGAAGATACTCGCTATGTACTTGCTGGCTTGAGTTGTGGAGAATGCCACTCTTAGCAATATAGTAATTTTTGCTGCTATTGCCTGATACGTTTAGAAATGTTTCATAGGAAGTTAGTAGTGAGACAGACTGGCCATTCTTATATGTTTAACTATAGCAGTCTCCTTTGAGTTCCAAATAAACATCTCTGCCCATAGTTTAAGGAGCCTTTAAGAGTTGAAATGCAAGGCATTCCCAACTGTTTCCCAGTAGCTGCTGTTGCTATTATAGTTTGAAAGACTGATATTGCTCAGGCTTATAGGAGATGAAAAGTAAAAAGGAATGAGTGGCTGTTTTAGATACATGTAGGGCAAAGTATTATACTGTCAAACTTGTCTAAATTTGCCTCCATTTTCAAAAAAAAGGTCAGCTTTATAACCCATTGCCTAGCGACTCTGGTTCTTTTTCATAATTACTTTTTCTGATCCCCAGTAACAATCTTTCTCTGAAATCAGTATGAACTTTAGGTTGTTTGTTTTTTTTTTCTTTTTTCTTTTGGTTTTGTTTCTTTGGTAATTCAGTAAGGAGGGTCTGTTTTCATGTTATATTAGGCATTCATTTGATAATTCTGAATTAAAATCCTCCTATTAAAGTCGAGTTCCCTTTATCTTGGCTCTTTTGACTGATAGTGCTAGCACCGTTTAACTGGGAAACTCATCTTGTAACAATGAACGCAAGGGACTTTCCAGATCCTTTTTGTTTTACTGGAATTATGTTATATACACCAGACTTTGAAATAATAAATTATGTATTAGTCACATGTGTTTTTGTTTTCTGAAAATATTTTTGGTTGTCCAATTGATTCTAAAATCTAAGAATTTTTGTATTTGAAAGATAAAGTTAGCTTACCGACTCACTTAAGAATTTAAGACTCTTTGACATACTAAAATAAAGACCAATAGGTCTTTTCTAGATTTCAAATACTCTATAATGTTGGCATAGGTTTCATTTTCTAATGAGAAGCCTGGTTTACTGTAGTTTGTCAAAGAATTGTTCTAAGGCCTCAAAAATTAGTTGTGGAATTTTGCTGAGATGTTTTTATTTTTGCATGTAAATTCCCTTGTTGTGTGATGTTTACTGTTTATTTTAATAGTATAGGGAAGTTCTTTCATTTTTGTTTATTCATTTGGGAATGCTTACATTAATTGTAACAATATTTGTGTTTCTAAGAACTTTTATGTTGGTTTTTCTTCTGAACTGCAAGGGAGAACATTTGGAAACTGTCTTTGTGTTGTTTTTAGTGTAGCATAAGAATTCACTAAGTGAGGAATATTAAAGAAGTAAGCTGTCTTTCCAAGATACTGAGCTAAGAACATCGTATACATTAGCCATTTAATGTTGGGAGCAGTGAGACCCCAGATCCTGAATTGCTTGTAATCCCCTGATCTGAGTGCCTACAGCTGGTCTGAACACGAGACCTTCAGGTGTTCCTGATGGCAGGAGAGTGGTTTCTGGTGGGTTTGGCTGAGGCGTGGCTATCTCTATATAATCTGCCCCCGAACACAATAACGGGGGCTTTCTGAACCAGCGTTGGGAGTTCTGTGTGTCTGTCACTGCGTCTGAGTTCTCAACCTCCAGCACCTTTTCTGAAGCTCTCCAACTGAGGTCTAGCACAGAGCGCAGACCAGGGCCAAGATTTCGACAATTTAATCTTAGTATTAACATTTATGACAGATGCTACCTTATAATAGTTAATATGTATTCAAACCAGTATTCAACCTGTCTCTTTCCCTAATGTAACTTATTTTTCTTATATTACTACACTGTCTTTTTTTTTTATGGCTTTTTTGAGGCAGGATTTTTCTATGTAGCCCTGGCTGTCCTGGAACTCCTCTGTAGACCAGACTGGCCTCAAAACTCAGGAGACCTGCCTGTCTCTGCGTCCCAAGTGCTGGTATTAAAAGTGTGCTCCATCACCACCCAACACCTGTCTCTTTAAATATAGAAATTAAAAAGTACAGGCGTTTCAAATGATGCTTATTCTTCAAAATATACAGTAAATAGTTTTGAAATTAAATATATCTCAAAGGAAACAAAGTTTTCCAGTAATTTGACTTTCTAGATTTTAGTTGCATCAGTAATACTAGCAAGGAGTTGATGCTGTTTGAAAATTTTTAGTTAGAAGCTTACAAAATAAATTCACAAAGCTCCACAAAACAAACAAACAAACAAACACACCTGACAGCACCATTACCTCCTTCGTTCACTCAACAGTGCCAGTGAATCGACTGCTGGATGAGGCCCAGCAGCTTTAACACCCTCCTCTTAGGAGGTAGATTTTCAGTTGAGTGGAAAAGCGTGGCCACTCCCACGCATAGAGTCTTCATAAACTTAGAGTTGGGAGAAACAGCACAGCCACATCACTGCGTTCCGTTTATACTCTGAAGAAAAGTTTGAACTCGCTTCTTGTTATGTGACAGCTCAGTCATAGTACAAGCTATGGAACTGGAGTCAGGCAGAGGATTAGCAAAGAACAGCAGACAGGCATTAGCCTTGTGAACCTGACCTTGTGCCATGCCTGCTAATTGACCTTCATCTGCTGCTTTTTCCTTGTGCTTTGTGGTTCACTTACAGTGTTTTTAAAGCTGTCTCCTTAGTATCATGAAACACCATGACTATTAAATGCACCAGTGTTTCCTTAGATTGTTCATTTTTCTGAGTTTCCTTTTGTGGAGTGTCCACCACTGGCCACTAAAGTACCAACATGTCCTCTCAGTACTATATGTGTCTGAAATTTGAATTAACCATTCATATGAAATAGAGCTGCAGAAAGGCCCTGGGGTTCACTGCCTAGTAGACAAATAAGGAAGTCAATGAAAGGTTTAGTAATGGTGATTGGTATTTATTACTGGTAGCTCAGAGCAGGTCAGAAATCCTCAATCTGTGTATTACACAGCTAGGATTTAAAGCCCAGGCATTCTGCCTGGTGCAGTGAGCAGGGCGGAGAAAGAAGACTCTGGAGCCAGTTTCACAAGTGTAGGTAGGAACTGTCAAAGGCCCAGAACAGGTTGAGTGACTTTCTGCTGAGCAGCTCTGCTGATCTTTGTCTCTGTGTACCTCCTTCTGTTGCATATCTTCCATTTAAAACTGCTCTGCCCTTTTGTTTGGTTTTCTCTCTTAGTAACACTCCTTTAACAGATACTTGCCAAGTTGTCCTTGGTGTGGCCCTGCTTTAATTGTTCGGATACGATGAAGGAAAGAACTCTTCTTGCATAACAGGAGTGTGTCCTGGGGAAGGACAAGTGACTGTCCCATGTCAGTGTGAGAAGCCTGCCTGAATGACAGTAGCTTCTGGGGGAGTCATTCCCATCGCATTCTTAGATAATATTTGAGATACATCCATGTGGACTAGTGAGTTCTCTAGCTGCCCTAGGTTAGAAATTTACATCCCAACAGCATTTGCCCTTCCTGGTCCTTCCTCCACCTGGGTTCCTCTCCTGCTAGTCCTTCTTAGTACCTCCCCTCTACCTTCCCCCACTCCTCCTCCATTTCTATTCAGAAAAGGGCAGGCCTCCCATGAATTACAACAAAACATCACAGGAAAACCCTTAGAATCAACTAACCTAGGCTCATAGGGCTTCACTGAGACTGAACTGACAACCAAGGAGCCTGCGTGGGACTAAGCTCTGCATATATGTTACAACTGTATAGTTTTATCTTCTTGTGAGGACTCCTAACAGTGGGAGCAGGGCTGTCTCCGACTTCTTTGCTGGCTCTTGGGACCCTACTCTTTCTACTGGGGTTGCCTTGCCTTAGTACAAGACGAGGTACTTAATTTTATGCCTTGGCACTCTTTAATGCCATGAATCTTCTCTCTTTACAGGTGCAGAATGCTTCATAGCACCTAAGACCCCTCCTCAATTTTCCAGAATCTTATCCTTAGGAAAAAAGAAAGGATCTCATCTTGTAAAGCCTCGTTAACATCTGCCTTGTGACTTAGTTCCTGTGGAGGCTAAGGTTATTCCTGCCATTTCAGTGTTTGCTCCGCCTTCCTTTTACACACTTACTGTATGCTAGAGTGTCTGCTGAGCTGAGTACAGATCTCATTGTAGAAATGACTAAAATAAATAAAATCATAGAAAGGAAATTAGTTATCATCATATATCAAAATATAACAATTATTATTTGTTAATTTGAAATGTATTTATTAGGAAATGAAGTATAATTTTAAAAATTTATTTCATAGAAAAACAAGAAGCATATTTTCTACCTCTGAGAAATACAAGAGACTAGATTTGTATATAAACTGGCAGCCCTTTTACATAGGATCATTCATTAGTAGTAAAGTTACTGCTGTTTATTATATATAAGGACATTTGACTATGCTCTTCCATCAAATCCTTCCGACAGTTTTGGGTTACTAGAGTAGTTTTCCTGTAGCCACGGTATAAGTTACCACAGGCTGAGAAGTTGAAAGCAACAGGAGTTTATTGTGTCTCATGTCAAGCATGAGTCCAGAAATTTGAAATCAAGGCACTGCATTTCCATGGAAGGAGACTTCTTCCTTACCCTTTCATCTTCAGATGGGTGTGGGTACCGCTCCTTCCACTAAGAGAACTTTTAATATTTTGTAGATTGTATAATTTATATAACATGCCATTTTGAGGTATAGTGAGATGATCAGATTAAGCTGATTGGCATATGGATGACCTCATATTAATTTTTTTGTGATAAAAACGTTTCAAATTGACGTTTTGTTTAGGGAGATGTCTCAGTGGGTAAAGTGCTTGTTGTATGAGTTGGAGGGACAGTTTGGGTCCCCAGCACTGTATAAAAAGGCATGGCAGTGCGCTTCTGTAACCCACTGGTAGGGCCGTGGGCCTTAGGGGCTTACTGTCCAGCAAGTTTATTCTTAACCACATGCTCTAGGTTTATTGAGAGACCATATCAGAGAAATACCTGTGATGGACTTCTGTTCTCCACAGGCACATGCACCCGCACATCGAACGCACCAATGAATAAGAAGGTCTGTTTTTTTAAAAGCAGTTTCAAGAATATAGTACATTGTTCTCAACTATAATTACCATGTTATAAAATGTTTTTACTTTTAGTGGTTTTTACGAACATGATACACTGTCATTAGCCATAATTACTATCTTACACAACAGACCTCTTGAACTTATTCCTCTGAAATTTTGTACCCTTTGTTCATTGCCTCCCAAAAGACTCCCCATCTTCCCTACCCCTAATAACCATCATTGTACCTTCTTCTGTGAGCTCAGCTCTTTGGACTGTGCCTATGAGAATAGTGATATTTTCTTTTAGTATATCTAAAACAATTTTTGCATTTCTCAATTAGTACAAATTATATTTTTTCTCTTTTTTTTATTTCTAAAGAAAGCGTAGTGGTAGCGTATGTGCTTACCAAAATACTTGAAGTCCTGGGTTCAATTTCTAGCACCAAAATGATGACAGCTAAAGTGATGATGAAGATGTCCTTGATGTTTCTGTACTACTTTTTTTTGATGCTTTCATTGATTAACAGTTAGGTTAATTAATTTCCTATCTTGGCTGTGCAAATCGTGGTATAATGAACATGGGATACAGATATTGTGTCACTATACTTAGATCATTTCCTTTGAGGATATATACATAATACATGTATGTACACACATATATTCATTCACTAGTAAAAGTGTTAGATCAGCTAATAGTTTTATTTTAAAATTATTGAGAAACCACCTTAAGTGTTTAACTAACCTGCTTTACCATTCACAGTGTATATCACATCCCTTTCTTCTGTGTTTTTGCCAATACTTTTAATGCTGGCCCTCCTTGTGGTTGCCTCAATCCAGTTTCTGCCTCTTGGGTCTATTTGCTTCTTCCTCTTCAATGTCTGTCTTCTGTCTTTTATAAAGACAGTTGTTCTTGAATTTAGTTAGGGCCTGTGTGGATAATTCAGGATGATCTTATTCAGAAGTTTTAATTTAGTTAGTCTGGAAAGAGAGCTAATACTTGGATCTGTAGTAGGGCATATATTCAGTTTAGTAGAGCAGATGTTCAGTGTGTAAAGTTAGACAGTCATGTCCTCATTTTACAGGAGACATTGAGTGAGAAAATCCCGGCACTGGCCAGACATGAGTAGGAGCTGTCCCACTTCATCTCCACAGTGTGTTCCTAGTTCACTATGCATAGCTGGTCAGCTTTCATTACAGACTGTGTTGCTTCTGTTTTGGAACGTATATGCCTAAGATTTATTGGTGCATATTTTAATGTAAGGACAAGTGTTTCCTTTTCTCCTGGTTTTTGTCTATGTTCCCCTGATGCTTACTAAAACTAGCTTCAGCCTACAGTTTACAGTTCATCATCAAGAGCAGCAGCTTAAGGGAGGATCTTTGAGGGAGCAATTAAAGCATGAAGAAACATTGCTTTTTCAGCTACCTTTCTTATACAGTTCATGTCCTCCTGCCTAGGCAAGGCACCACCCACAGTGGGCTGGGCCATCCTGTATCATTTATTAATTAAGAAAATGTTTCACAGATATTCCCATAGGTCAGCCTGATGGAGGCAATTCTTCATTTGGGGTTCTTTCTTCCCAGGTAACTAGGTTTATGTCACACTGACAACTGAAGCCAACTGTGACATATGCCATGATTAACTCTCACACTCTCACAGGAGAAAAGGCAGTGCCAACAGCAAACTTGTTTTTCTTGTTTAGTGAAACTAATCAGAAACATCGGACTTTTAATCCTGCTTCATCACTTCTTGGCCATGATGAACAGATTTCTCTAGTTTTTTAGAATGTGTTTGTTTACTTTTAAATTGGGAAACTCCAGTTTGTAGTACTGTTGGGTGTGGGGCTTGTTTGTAGTGATGGCAACTGAACTCAAAGCTCCATACATGCTAGACAGGCCCTCTTTTGCAAAACTGTTTCCCAGGCCATTAACCTACTTTTAAACTTGATGTTAAGATTCTATTGCTGAAGATGCTGACATAGGAACAGAACTGATAAAAATGAAGTATATACATACATATGAATGGTTTATTATAGTAGCTTGTAAGATGGGGTCTTAGTCCAGCCATGCTGTCTCCTGATAGAAAGGCCAGGGATATTGTAGTGCTTCAGTCTATCAGATTGAATGTTTTTTAGCAATCCCAATCTGGTGCTGAAATATCAAGGTATTCCTAGAGACCTTCTTATTTACAGTCTACTATAGAATCCAGAAGAAATAGGTTCAAATATCAGTGAAGTACTGCCTCAGCAACAGGATAGATGAATTTGCCCGTGAGAGTGAGATCAAGTAGGCAAAAAAGTAAAAGCTTCATTTTTTATCGTTTTATGTAGGCTGCCACCAGAAGTTGTGGCCCAGACTTAGGGTAGGTCTTCTGGTCTTATGAACCAATCAAGAAAATCCCCCATAGGCATGCCCATCCTGAGTTTTAGTTGATTCCAGATATAGTCAAGTTGACAGCAAAGATTATCCATCCCATGTTATACTCAACTGACGATACAGCATGGAGAAGTCATGCTGGTACTGACAAGTTTCTGATTTTACTTAAAGCTCACTCCACAAGTTAAACCCATAGCTGGTACCCTTATTGGGTTCAAGAACCTGTGGCCATAGGCCTAGGGTAGAACCTGCTACTATTCTATTAAATGAACATATTATTAAATCAACTATTAATGACTTATCTCTGTACCCATAGATTACTGCATTTCTCAGCTCCCATGAGGGAAACTTCTTGCAGTAGATTGCAGTTAACACAGACTTACAACTATGGATCACTCAGCCTTAAATAGGACATCAATATTTTCCCTTCTTCCAGGGCTCAGGAATCAATGCATAAAAGGGGTCTAGAATGATCACAAGAGCCAGAGGCAATGGATAAGTATAAGGAAATGGTGCTCTTTAGACACAACAGTGTAGCTAAACATGAATTCACAATGAATGTGACGGCATGCATAAGACCTGTGCAAGTTCAAACCAGACAAATTCCAGTATGAAGCAGGGAGATGGGCATGCAGTCCCACCCCTAGCTGAAGAGGATAGCTTCTGGGAAAAGGAGGGTCAGTGTTCATTAAGGCTTGGCTTCTAGTAGTTTGAACATGATCCAATGGATGGCCTCACACCCAAAAGTTATATTGGCAGCATAAATTAAACAGGACAGAGTTAGGTAGGTAGGGAATGGGGGAGTGGATCTGGGAGAAGTTGGAGGGAGTATGAATATGGTGAAAATATATTGTATGAAATTTGCAAAGAATTATAAAATTCAAAAAAGACAATTAGAGTGAATCTACTTTTACAGGAAACAAGTAAAGGCTGGGAATTTGTTGAGTACTTTGCTTGATTGTTTGAAATTTGAATCATATAACTAAATTATTTATTTTATGTGTATGCGGTTTCTGCATGTCTGTGAGCCGTGTGTGTGCAGTACTTATGGAGGCCATTATTGGACATCAGATCCTCTGAGCTGCCATATGGGTGATGGGAATTGAACTTGGATCTACTGAAAGAGCAGCTGGTGCTCTTTTTACTTTAATATGTGAAGTTGGGCTTGTATTTGGGATCATTCAATAACATCAATAAAAATTTACTGATATATACAGTGTATATATGAGTCCAAATATGCTTTGTATCTAAATGATAAGCACTTTTTGCCTGCTAGCAATGCCTAAAGACTCTTATCTAAGCCTCTTTCATACTATGTGAATATCCCTAATGGATGAGCTTCTAGAAATGAAACTGGTAAATAAGGAATATCTATAGAAAAGTAAGATACTTTCTTTTCTTTTTTTTTTAAGTATAGCATTTTTTTTTTAGCAAATAGCTAAATACTCTCATATAAAACCTCCTCACTGTTTGTGAGTATGAAACTTGGAAGTATTATGTTGCCCAGAGTACAAATGAAGACCATTAAATTCACAGAATGTCATAAAATTGACCAAGGGCAAATATGAGCATAACTGATACTTAATACAAATATTAACTTATAGCAATCAAGAATGTAGGAAACTAAGAGGGGTAACCAATAGGAATAAGGATAGTAAGACTGTAGGTACTTAGCAGCTCAGATGGCCTTTTCAGCTCATATACTTCCAGGACAGTGGAAAGCTGAGGATTTACATAGTGAAGAAATTGAAACAAAATGCAGAGCTTGACTGGATGAAGGGCATCAGATCGCCATCCCTAGGAAACTGCATAGGGAAAGTGGAGAGCTGAGAAATGCCTGTTTATCTGTAAACTGTGCAAGACTTACAGGGAAGTGGGTGTGCCGGCCATGAAGAAGATTAGATGAATTCCTAACATGTTTTTAAAGCAGAGGACTGTGAGTCAGTGGTAGAGAATAAACAGGCACTTTTTATTTGATGTCTCTTAGTTCACCTCTTTAACCATTACTTTTACCTTCTACTAAGGAAAATGTGATGAAAACAGTCCATTTTTTGTCTCTTTTTTTGAAAATCAGAATGTGTATGAACCATTTCTACTAAAACTGCTAAAATGTAGCCATTGCCTCCTCTGTTCTGTATAGTGGCTCTCAGAGTAGTGAGGTGGGGGAGAGTACTTACTGATTCATTGCTTCTCTGTCTTCCTGGTAGTAAATAAGTATGCTTCATGTTAAGACCATGCGTCCACTTTCAGAATCCTCTTCATACAAGTGTTACGGCACATATACTTAAAGAAAGCAAAAGATTTTATATATAAAGATTAAGTGGATCAGAAGTGTTATAAATGCTGGCCACGTGCTTGTAGGCTTTGTTGCCACACATCACACACATATGTAAGGAAACACTATGACTTTATCTAGACCTTATTACATCTGAGAATAGCTTTGGTGTATTATCTCCAGTGCCATGCTAGCTAATTAATGCAATTCAAAGTATCCCTCTAAGACACTGTGGATTGTTGAAACTTTGATGACATGTAGGCCCATAAATAGCTATTTTGGAACTCTAAAAGTGTTTTGAATTCTAAAAACTGTAATTGTAAAATGCAAGTGTGTCCAACAGAAATTCTCTGTACCCATGGCGCAAAAGTGAATAGTTAAGGAATTTACAAATTAATGGTGTTTAATTATTTCTCACTAAAATAATCTATCATATCTTGGTATATTCAGTATACAAGATACAAAGGAATTCAAGAGATTAATAAGTAACTTTTCTTGGAAAGCCACCACCCAGACTGAGACTAAGGTATTTGTCAGAATAAAATTAAATACATGTAGAAAGAACTTTTAAAAAGAACAGGAAGTCATTAAGAGAAGAGAAAACCTGAATTTTACATTCTTATTTAAGGCCTTAGATGAACTAACACAGCCACAAGAGCAGTTTAGAAACACTAAAGGTCAGGAGAAGGGACTCCTATCATAGATCAGAATATAAGCTAAGGGGAGAAGGAAATGTGCAACAGACAGCCACGCATCATCTGATGTCAAACTAGAAGAGATTTCTGTAGGTTAGGGTAAGGTAAAGGGTTTTGTTGTTCTTTTTCAGTGAAGCTATTTATGTTTTCACATTCTTTGGATATGTTTACTGTATGCCTTCCTGCCGATGATGTTGGCAAGTGCTGCAGACAGAAAGTTGAGTCTCCTGAAGATTGTTAGATGTACCATTTGTGAAGTCTCAACTGTAACATTCCTATTTAGGTTAACATGCCAAAGCCAGACTGTAACAATTTATAAATGATCCCTAAATCAGTAGACTTTAGCCTCTACCGAAATAAGACCCCAAAACTTGACTGAGTTTGTCAAGATTAAAATTGATGACTAGTGTCTATCCCAAAGATAGTGAGTTTTTCTTCTAACTCTGTCTCATGTGTTGTGAAATATTAGGGTCCTTGAAAAGACTCATGTCTTACTCAGCTGTTCGTTACCTTTCTAGTAATATAACAACATTTTGACAAACAGGTGATGTTAAAATCTGCATGAATATGAGAATTTAAATCAGGGCAGTGGTTATGTAATTGGTCACCTGTCCATGTATGAACTGTGATGAAAGACACAGTAAATATTGAAGTCAGCTCTCAAAGGAAAATAAGTCTTCCTGTGCCCAGAGTCTGAGTTGTTTTCTAGAAAGAAATGCAGAGCTGGAAGAATCTTCCTTTTTCTGCAGCCTTCAGAGAGGCTGATGAGTAATTTTTTTCCTGTGTGTGTGTTCATGGTTATTTAGATGTTAAGTAGTCTAAGATATTGCACAGTCAAGTTTTAGATAAGAAGAATGTTTTGAAGATTAATCATTATTCTTAGCTGCTACCTAATTCCTGACAAGAGTTTTTGCAGCTGAGATGACCTGTGGACACACACAGTTTTTTACCACTTTAGTTGTAAAACAGACATTTTGATGACTGTTTTTTATGTGTTGTTGTAGTTAGTTATTTTCAGAGTTTGGAGAACTCCACTTCCAGCAAAAGCCATACATTTGGTGACACTGTTTCTTGATGGTGTAATATAATTCTACAAGTCTTCACACTGAATGACTGAGAGATTTGTTCAAAGAAATTTGGCCAATGTTCTTGTGGTTGGAAAAATGGGAGGGGGTGAATGTATTGTTTAAAAGCCCGTTTGGTGAAATACATTATATCTGAGACTTAGTATCTTTAAATTAGACAAAATTCCAGCTCTTTTTCTTGTTTTTGTGTTTGAGGCAGTGCCCTGCTTGGTAACCGAGGGTGGTTTGAGTTCTTAATCTTTTTGTCTCAGTTATCCTCCCAAATTCCAGGATTACGGCATTTGTCACCTCACCCAGCAAAAATATTCTGCCTCACAAATATTATCTGCTTAACATTTAAACTCTGAAGAGATAGTGTTGCTTTTGACTTCTGACTATGATTAATATGACTGTAGGAGAACAGTTTTTTTTGGGGGGTTTTTCGAGACAGGGTTAGGAGAACAGTTTTTGATCATCTGAATGAAAATACATATAAAATACCTTAATTAGCTGCCTGTTCAAGGTGCAAATATTAATATGTAGTTCTCATATAAACATGGAGTAATAATGTAAAATTTTCCTCAAGAAAGAATGCGTAAGAGAGTGAATCATGAAGGAAAGGGCTTTCTGTCTTAGATTTTGTTTATAAAATAGTGTTTTTTGAAACTGGCTGAAGCTACAGAGATCTAGATATAGTAGCTGTATATATTATATGCATATGAGCATGTAGGTTTGCACACCTGTGCTCACACATATGAAGCCCAGAATAGGGCATTGGGGTTTTCCCCTGATGCTGTCCATGTTATTGTGTTGAAGTAGGGTCTCTCATTGAACCAAGCTTGTTGTTTTGCCTAGGTTCACTGGTCAGCAAACTATCAGGATGTCCTTGTCATAGTTCCCCAACACCAGAAGTCCCAGGCTGTCATGAAAGTGCCCTACTTTTGATGTAGATGCTTGGGGACTCGAATTTAGGATCTCATGGTTGCCAAGCAGGTGCTCTTAAATGAGTCATATCCTCAACCCTTTAAATTTCTTTAATTTAATTTTCTGCAGTGCATAATTAATTCTATGAAAATAACATTTGTTACAGAGGAAACCTAGAAATTAGTAGACTCTTTTAATAATGGTATCGAGCTCTAAGTCTTGCTTTGCTTCAAATGCAGTTTATATATTTTTAAAAATTTTTTATTTAATTTTTTAAAAAAAAATTCATTTTACATACTACCCACAGTTAACCCTCCCTCCCACCTTCCCTCAACCCCCCATCCACTCCTCAGAAAGGGTAGCGCTAGTCTAAAACATATGACATATCAAGTTGAGATAGGACCAGTCCCCCTCCCTGTATCACAGCTGAGCATGGTATTTTCCCTAGGGAATGGGCTTCACAAAGCCAGTTCATGCACTAGGGATAAATTCTGGTTTCACTGCCAGTGGCCCCACACATGGCCCAAACCACAGAACTGTCACCCACATTCAGAGGACCTAGTTTGGTGCTATGCAGGTTCCCCATCTATCAGTTCACAGTCAGTGAGCTCCCACTAGCTTGGGCCAGCTGTCTCTGTCTGTGGGTTTCCCCATCATGTTCTTGATCCCTTTGCTCATATAATTCCTCCTTCCTCTCTTTAACTGGACTTGGCCCAGTGCTTAGCTGTGGGTCTCTGCCTGTGCTTCCATTGGTTACTGGATGAAGGTTCTATGATAACAATTAGAGTGGTCACCCATCTTATTACAGGGAAGGCCAGTTCAGTCACCCTCTCCACTATTGCTTGGAGTCTTTTAACTGTGGTTATCCTTGTTGATTCCTGGGAATTTCCCTAGCACCAGGTTTCTCCTTAACCCTCATAATGGCTGGCTCTGTCTATCAAGATATCTCTTTCCTTGCTTTCCCTCTCTGCCCCTCCCCCAACTCAAGTATCCTATCCCCTCTTGTTCTCTCTCCTTCACTTCACCCCAGCCTCTCAACCCCCTGCCTCCACCCTCCCTTCCAATTTACTCTGGAGATCTTATCTATTTCCCCTTCCTAGTGGCATCCTTGCAGAGCTCTCTTACTATCCCCCTTGTCACCTAACTTCTCAGGGGCTTTTATTTCCTTGACAGTTGTTGTTTGAGAAGGTAAATGAGAATGCTTTTTTTTTTTTAATTTTAAAATAAAGACACCAAGAAGGTGCTAACATTCAAATACAATATAAAGGGGGAACAAAATAGTCTTTAAGCTGTTCTTTCTGAGCTTTGATTTTCTTCTCTCTATGTAAGACTCCTTGACATGTCAGACTGTCCTGTAGGATCGGAGCACAGAGCTGCCAGGAACTAGGGGAGTTTTCTGCCTTTCCTAGCACATCACCCAGAGATGCTCTGATTTTATCTGTTTTTCACAGCATAACTTTAACTATTTAGAGTGCAACCAAGGATTATAATACTACCTTTTGTAGAATAATTTAAAAATTGGAACTTTTGGGTTTGATTGCTGCTTTCGTTTTGTTCTAGGTAAGATTATAAAAACATCAATTCTCCCTTTTATTGTTTTCTATAAAATTACCTGTTATTTTCTGAGGGCTAGCAAAAAAAAGTCATTTTAAGTGAATGCTGATCTTGGATGTTTCCAAAACAGCTGTGATTATGTTTTTGTTGTCTAGCAGTGGTTCTCAACCTTCCTAATGCTATGGCCCTTTTAATACAGTTCTTCATGTTGTGCTCATCTCCAACCATAAATTATTTTCGTTTCTATTTCATAAGTGTAATTTTGCTACTTTGTAAACAGTAAATGTGTTGAAAACAGAGATGTCTAAGATGGTCTTAGACAACCCCTGTGACAGGGTTATTCGACCCCCAACAGGGGTCATGAGTCACAGGTTGAGAGCCAACGTTTAGAACATTTCAGTTGTAATAGTGATAGTTTGACTTAATTTGCCTGCTGTCTTTGTAGACTAAAAGAAAATAATTCATACTATGAAATTATTATTTTAATTTTTTTTTTTTTTTTGGTTTTTCGAGACAGTGTTTCCCTGTAGTTTCTAGAGCCTGTCCTGGAGCTAGCTCTTGTAGACCAGGCTGGCCTCGAACTCAGAGATCCGCCTGCCTCTGCCTCCCGAGTGCTGGGATTAAAGGCGTGCGCCACCACTGCCCGGCCTATTATTTTAATTTTATTAGGATATTGTGATAGCTTGATACAGAATTTTTCTAATATTAAAAATAAATGAAAATGATTTATCATGACTTCGATATTTATACTGTGTAAAGGAGGTCTGAATGGCCTGATGGGGTCTTTGTCATTTTTTTTTCTTTTTTCGTCTGCTTCTATAACCATTGCTGAAGAACTTTTTCAGGTTTCAGAACCTGTTGTAGTTGTCTTACTCTCCAACTTTATCAGACATAGACCACAGAAGATATTGATAATATACTTTTGGGGTGCTTCTGAAAAAAGTACATTCTGAACCAGATCTTCTGCTACTGTTATTTGTCCATGCTATACCTCTGTAAATGTTTCTTATAAGTAGTTGCTTTTAGCCACTTTCAAGACTATCCTAATACCGTTAACTACTAGTCTTCAGAACTCACTCAGCTCACCAAGCATGGTGAATCATTCTACATCTTGTTTTCATAGAGACTCAGAATTATAAGCTTATGCTAGTGTTTGCTTTGGGGTAGTTTTCCCTGGAAAAAGATCAGCGAGATGCTGAAATGCACGCAATCTTATGTGACAGACAGCTGAAAACAAGGCCACGGGTGAAAGCAGCCAGACTCTTAGATGTTGTGCATGTCAAAACGGAACAAAGATTATAACGCAAGTTCAGTGTTCTGTAAATATGGATCCCATCATTAATTTAGGTATGTAGCTCACCACAGCATTGGGTGTGGTCTGCGAACACAGCTGCCTCTTTGATCTCTAATTATTACATTTTATTGCCGTGTATGACTGGGCCTTTGGGTTAGAACTAGGGATGCAAATGAAAGAGAAGGACATGTTGGGTTTACAGAAACATAGATGATTTTGGCTTTTGTTGTTTGTATCATTATGCCTTTTTTGTTCATAAAAGTTACATAGTTGGAAGCACTCTTGGAGAAAATTTTAACATTGTGGATTTTTTTCCCCATGGGAATTAGGAATCGTGTGTATTTTCTCATAAGTCCTGTAGTAACTTCTTTTTATTGTTTCTTTTATTTTGAGATGATAATATAATCATTTGCCATTCCCTTTCCTACCTCTAAACTCTCATATATATCTTTTCTTGCTTGCTTTCAAATTCATGGCCTCTGATTTCATTGATTGTTGCTCCTGCTACACACACACACACACACACATACACAGACACTCATTTCAATAGATGAGTACAGTCCACTCTGTAGAATGTGACTTGTGTATGTTTTCAGGGCTGACCATTTGTTATTGAATAACCAATTGGTGTGCTCTTCCCTGGGGAATAGTTTCTTACCTGTATGGACTCCACTTTCAATTGCTGAACTGCTTTTTAGAGGCATTCACAGCCCACACTGCACTGAAGCATTGTCTCTGATAGCAAGTGCACATCACTGCATGCTGTGGTGCACTAAGCAGTGTTTAGTGTTAAAGTCTTCTCTCATAAAAGTCAACATTCTAGAAGAAAATTATAGCTGCCATTGTATTCAGTTTTTCAAACCATGGAGTTTGATAAACATAGCTTACAGAATCTACTTATGTGGCAAATACTGCTCTAAGCCTATCACAGTCATTTTGCATTTAGTTTCCAAAATACCCCTGTAAAGTCTATAACCATTGCTAGCATTTCCTTCTGATTGAACAGTCGGTAAATGGAGGGCATAGGGTTAGAATCTAGGCAATCTGCTTTTAAACCAGGTGCTCTCCTGGACAGTTTAGGGCTCTGACAATGGCTTTTCCAATCGACCAGATAAAGATGGGTAATGAAAAAAATTTGCTTATCTTTTGAGGCCAGTATAAGTGTTAGGTTTATTTGGTAGTCTGTTTCAGTTCTTCCTGCCTTTCCTAAATGAGAAATACATAACTGTAAAAAATAAAGCAATTAGTTAATATAAACAGATTGACAGAATAAAAGAGAAAAAAAAAAGAAAAATCTATGGCCCGGTCTATGTGATAAAGATACTTGTGCTTTCAAGCCAGGCAGCGGTGGTGCATGCCTTTAATCCCAGCACTTGGGAGGCAGAAGCAGGTGGTTCTCTGTAGGTTCTAGGCCAGCCTGGTCTAGAAGAGCTAGTTCCAGGACAGACTCTAAAACTATAGCGAAACCCAGTTTTGAAAAAAAAAAAAAATACTTGTGCTTTAAGCAGCAATACTGGTGCTGGTTGGGCATCATTACTTAATGGCCATTTTAGTCACACAGCTCCATTGTAGAGAGTATACATCGAATTATAAACTCATTCTTGGTATTTGGCAAGAACATTTTAAAATATATCTTTTATGTGCATGGGTGTTTTGCCTGCATGTATATCTGTGTCCCACATACATGTCTGCGTCCCTACTGAGGCCAACAGAGGGCTGCTGATCCCCTGGAGCTGGAGTTATAGTCCATTAGTCACTGCTATGCCCAGATAACGGAGTCCCCCAAAAACCAACTAGGAAACCAAGTCCTGTATGTAAAAGCAGAGAGCCTTTATTCTTGTTCAAGCTTGAACTTGGGCTCTCTGTGTGTCCAACACATTGGCGCAATCGGAGAGCCCCGAGCTCACTTGGTGTGGGTTTTCTATAATAGCAGAGGTTAAGGTGAGGGATTTCTAAGGATCAGGATCCCTGATTGACTGACATTTGTCTAGGAGTTTCCTGGTGAAAAGCAATGGGTGTGTGCTGGCAGGTGATCCTATCTACAATGGTTGGAACGTTAGGAATTTCCTTTGGATGGTCTATTCCTGGGTGGTGCCTGGGTGGTCTTCCTTTGTGGTCTTTCTTGGAACCAGGTATTGCCTTAGGGTAAATTACTAAGACTCAGGCCTCTATCTATAGTTTGTTATGGCTGGGTCCTATAGAGCTTAGGTCCTCTGGAAGAGCAGTCGGTGATGATGATCTTATGAACCATCTGTCTTGCCCCAACAAGAACATTTTTAAGTGAAAAAAAATTAGAAAACAAAACCATTTTGAAAAAAGAATGGTTATCTTGAGAGAAATAAGGAACTTTGATGCTGAAGTTAAATAAACATGTTGGTTTGTTGTAAATTGTTCTTTGGAGATTAGAGGACAGGGTACATTGTGTTTGCTTTGTTCCTCTCTATCCTTTGAGAGCTCATAGAGAGGAAATGGACATGATTGGAATCTCCTATTCCCATTCTTTTGCACGTCTTTTCAGAGATTATTTATTGCTGACCACGTTAGGAAAGCAGTAGGGTAGAGGGAATGCTCCTTTTTCATGAAAGAATCTACTACGTAAGTTAGCCATTGTAAAAGTTAGCTTGACTTGTCCACATTTTCAAACAGGAAAGCTCTATTTGTTTAGTCAAGCATCATGAGTCCCTGCTAAAGGATATCACTGTGGGAACAACACATCGAATCTGTAGTCATCCTTTGTATTCTCAGTAGTTATGTCAGAAGCAAATTTGGTAAGGATCAGCTTTAAAGAAATGTCTTGTAGAGAATCTTTCATTGCTAAGGGTGTTGTTACATCTGTTTATTTTGTTCATTTGAGTATATTACTGCATGCACTATTCTTCAGAAGTTAAAACTAATTTGCTCTTGTTTTACAACATTGCTATTTCAGGACAGCTCCGTGAACACTAGTGTGTGACCACTATCAGCCAGAGTTTCTGTTTGTTAAATGGCTATAAAGCTCTCTCTCTGCCTTTGAATCCAGATTAGTGCTTATCATAGGCTCACGAACAGTGTATCCACACATTGCCCACTGCCCCTTTTTATTTTGTAAATGAAACAGATTAGAACTGAATAAATTTTGACAGTTCACACATGAAAGTGTGTATATTATTGGTTCATACTTTCACTGAGTAGATCATGACTTTAACTATATTTTAAATTATACATTATGATTAAATGTTTAAAAATAGTTGTTTGCTTGGGCCCGAACTACTCAATTATTTGTGGTCTCTGGAATAATAGCACTGTGACCTTTTTTGTTGCTGGTCTCAATGAGGTAGATACAGAAGTTGGATTAATATGTAGACTGTGCATAATGGTTGGACATTGCTAGGGCTTTCAGGTTTGATCAGAGGAATCAGCCACTGAACAGGTATAGGCTAGTTTAGGTTCTGAGCTTCCATGCTTATGTTGTAAGCAGTGTCCTGTTGAGCACTGTTCTAGATTGCTTACTAATAATGTAAAGACAATCATGGAGAGAGGTAGTTAATTTGGATGAAGACCTTCTCATTTATTGTATTATATGTCCTGTGAGGTTAATTAGCTGTTGTCAGATTTTCTCTCTATAATGTGGAAAAGGAGTTAGAGTTGAGAAAATAATTTGTTTCATATGGTTGCTCTGTTAAAAAGAAAATGTAATACTTAATATTGAAAAGCTTTGGATTTTGATTTGTCCTAAATTTTACAACAAAATCTTTTAAATTACCAGCCAGAAATATAAGCGGTGCTGTGTTCTTTTACAAACAGCCCAGTTTCTATGAACAAAAAGTTTCCTAATAAGTAAAAAGAAAACAGAATGAGTGCATGTTCTTTTCTCTGTAATCATAGAAACATGAATAGATCACAAAGGACTTGGTAATATTCAAAAGTATTTGCAAGTTCAGGGGCTGGAGAGATGGCTCAGAGGTTAAGAGCATTGCCTGCTCTTCCAAAGGTCCTGAGTTCAATTCCCAGCAACCACATGGTGGCTCACAACCATCTGTAATGGGGTCTGGTGCCCTCTTCTGGCGTGCAGGCATACACACAGACAGAATATTGTATACATAATAAATAAATAAATAAATAAATAAATATTTAAAAAAAAGTATTTGCTAGTTCAACTGACTGTAATTTTTCTTTTATTAGATTTAGATAGGATCACTTGGATTGATTTGAAATTCAGTAATGAGAATGCTGGACAAGATTCTATTTCTTAATCAGTAAGTGAGATTTAAGAACTGACCTTGAAACTTAAGCAAGGATAGGCCTGGCCTATCTGTGTCTACAAACAATATATTCAATAAGTTTAAATGCCCTGACTCTGAGTGCCAAAACCTATAGATTAAAAACAAAGCAAAACAAAACAAAAAAACTGAACCCACCCATTATTTTTTGAATGTTAAATCAATAGAAAAAACTAAGCTATGAGATGCTAATAAATAAAAAGTTTTCATCTTATGTGTTAGCGGAGATGTATGCCTAATAAGGCTGTGCTGAATACTGGAATGCTTATCCCTTTAAATTTTACTGAAATACCTAAAAATACTCTCTTTACAAAAATTTGTAATGAATGTGTTTTGCCTAGACAGAAATAGCAGAGAGGCTGTGTCTGGAGAAAGTGAACCGCAGACAGTCCTGAGCTTAGGGCTGGGCAGGACGCAAAGGCACCCCAGAGAGCTTCCCAGTCCTAGATGATTGGCAGGCCTAAAAACAATGTAGAGGACAAGAGCTTTGCTGCATCTCGTGGTTAGTTATTGGTCCTGCTTCTCAAAGAGTTATTACCCTTACTCCTGGAGAGTTGAGATGAAAAAGCAATAGTATCCCTCTGGGGCTCCTGAGTTTTTCTACGGAGAACAAACTGCTCTTCAGGATATGGGTTGTGACTGCCCAAGCCATCTATTTTTACCAAGGTTTTCCAGAGTAGTTAACTTTATCCCTCACTTGAAGTCTGTGAAAATAGTTATGACTATTTCTTACTCATGCTTTCTATTATATCATGAACCAGCTCAATCTTGTGAGCATTGTAGCATTATGACAATAGAGAATAAGATGGAGAAGTACAAATTAAACTCTTCCTTAGTTACAAACAGATTATTAACTGGGTGGGGGTGCCACACACCTTTAATGCCAGCACTAAGGAGGTAGAGGCAAGCCAGTGTCTGCAAGTTTGAGGCCAAGCTAGTCTACAAAGCAAGAAATTCTGTCTCCAAAAACCAGAAGCTAAACCATCAACAACAAACAAACAAAAAAAAAAGCACGTTATTTTCATGTAGATCATACGTACTGTGAAGGTAATTTTTTTTTTCTCTACCTTAAGACTGGAAGAGAAGATTTCTCTATTTTGTTTTTAATAAACTATAAAGGTATTAGCTTGTGGTTGATAGAAAATATAGATTTGATTGGTAAGCATGGGAATTACATTGGTCAACTATTTTCATGAAAGAACACAAGTGTTTTCTTTCACTTGTTCTTTTTTTTTTTTAAGGTTTTATTTATTATGTATACAGTGTTCTGCCTGCCTGTACACCTGAGGGCCAGAAGAGGGCACCATATCTCACAGATGGCTGTGAGCCACCATGTGGTTGCTGGGGTTGAACTCAGGACCTCTGGAAGAGCAGTCAGTGCTCTTAACCTCTGAGCCATCTCTCCAGCCCCACTTGTTCTTTTAGAATATTTTAAGACTGTTTCTAGTAGTTAAAAGTGCATGGGTACAGAAGACAAAAGTTTTTAGTAGTGCATAAGAAATGAACTGAGGTGCAGGATAGATATAGCACTGTTGACAGTAGGCTTCAACCAAACCTATCCTCTCACCAGACTTTTGAATCAGTGTCTGGTTGTGTGAATTTTATTTGAAGGTGATGTGGAAATTTAGATTCATTTGCAAGCAGTGGGAAAGTTTGAGCTAGAGTTGGTAAGGTGATTGAAGTGATTGTAGTGTCTGCCAACAGAATAATGGAACTTTCTCATTTCTTATACCTATCAGCTGTTGGACCTTCTGAAATATTACATTTTGCAGAATGATACTGAACTTAGAAATCCAAATAGCCTTTGTTCTACAGGATTAGCTCTTAGATGGTTTGTTGAAGTCCAAACTGAAGGAAGCCACCTGTGGTTGCACATCTTTTCCCCCAGAATTTGAGAGAATGAAAAATGAGGATTGAGGGTTCAAAACTAGCCTGTGAAACCGTCTTCAGAAAAACAAACAAAGCAGATCTAAACAGAAGCTGACAACTTGCCTTAAAATCCAAGTATAGTTACATTCCACTGTGTGAATAAAGTTTTATTGAATAACAACCAACCTTATTAGTCCAGGTTTTATTTGTATCTTTCTTTCTATAATGACAAATCTAAATAGTTTGATTAGAAACCACAGAGCATATAATATTTTCTGCCTTTTCCTTGTCAATAAGTTTTACTATTTTGTAACAATTCAATTGGACATATATTTTACTCTCTATGTAAAACCATTTTTTGAAATGGTACTTTCACTATAATGATATTTCAAAGTAAGTCTGGATTATTGTGAACTTTAAAATTCCTTTCATTTAACCTTTACCATATCTGTAAACTATCTATCTATTTTATGCTTACACCTTTAGTCATAAAACATTTTGTAAATCACTGTTGAAAAAGTTCAGTTTTCCCTTCAGTTATCCTGAGGTTGACTTTAGTGTGGATAAAGGATACAGTGGAGAGGTCGATTTTTTTCCTTCAAAAATATTATTGTTGAAATAAATGTAAAGTATAATTTTTCTTCTTCTGAAACAGAGTAGAATATTGTGAAAGTTTGCATATAGCTTAAAAATAGCCTTAAGATGCACAAAAAAGTTATAGAATATAACACATGTTTCAAAGAAATATAAAGAAAGCATAGTAAAATTTTTATAAATATATATGAGGATAGCTAATTGTTCCATCTGTTTTTAGAATGCTCTAGAATATTTAATCTTTGGCCAAGCCTATTGTGAAATATCACCAGATCTATTTTGGTGTGTCTTGATTAATTTGTTTAAATTTTTTCCTTCATATTGAGTAGAATGACATTAGAATGGATTCTTCCTCCACAACACTATTCTCTATAATTTGGGATTCTTTCGTCCTTAACGATGACATGTACTGAGATTAAAGGCACGTGTTGCTATGTTTAGCTGGCTTGTTGCCTCTTATGACAAAATCCTGGAACTCTGAACAGTAAACACTTGATAGATTTGCAAATGAGTGAGAGACATCAAGTGACACATACAAGTTACCAAAGCTAGTTAAATTGATTAGCAAATTGGTTTGAATTTCCCAACATAGAGTGAAATGAGCTTCACTTACAAAAAGGAAGAAAGGCTTAGGTGACGGAGTTTGTTGTGAGATTTGATATATCGGAGGGCAGGAAAATGATGACAAAACTATCACTACTACAAATTATTTTGATACATCTAGGCTTTCTTTCTGAAAATTTGAGTATTATAGTGTTTCAAAAGTTCTGAATTCATTGTTGACCTCAGAGTAATTTGACTGATCTTCATGTTTGCATTTAAGTCTTAAAATTTAGCTTGATACAGCAATAATCCTGCGTCCCCTCCACCCACTGTGAAAATGACATAGCCATTAGGTTTTTTAGCTGAACTAACTTCTTTTCCTCCCCATCCCTGCCTGTCTCCTTCCCCCTTTCTCTCTCCCTCCCTCCTCCCTCTCTTCTTTCTTTTTTCCCATCTATTCTTCAGCTCTTTAGCTCGATTTATAGTTAGTTGGTCAAAATTTTTTTTTCAAATTTTTATCAACTGCTATTGACCAACTCACAAGGAAAGTTAACAGCAAAAGCACTCAACAGCAGCAGTTGCCAGGAGATGCCTTCCTGTCCTTGACATCTCAGAGACACACTTGATTTACAGCCCTGTGCTAGCACAAGGTCAGGGCTCTAAATATGTGGCCAGAGCAGTTTCCATGCACCTGTTCCATTTTCCTTATCTGTGCTTAGATAGTCCATCCAGATTTGTGTTCCATCTAAGTGTGTTTTGTTAGTTCCTGTAGTTAAGAGAAGATGTGAACGGGAGAGAAAGCATTCCTGCAGTACATGTAAGGGGAGCTTTTGATGAGCGGAATGTTTTTATGTCTGATACATAACTATTTTAATACTTTTATTTGTAGGACATATTCTTGAGTAATTTAGAAAAGTTCAGGGGATTGTTGTCACAAGTGTTTAAAATACTCAGGGTCTCTGGACAATGAAGTACAGAGGATTCTTTAAGAGGCATTCCTCTGCACTCTTGCCTGTTTGCTTTCTTTCACATTTGGACTTGCTTTGTTATTATACATTGACATCTTTGTAATTAAAGTGATTAATGATGTGCCCTAGTGTTTGTGGGTCTTAAGGTCAGGAGGTCCAAAGATGGCCATCCTGTGGGAAATTGAGAGCTCACTTCATAAAAGATGAACCAGACCTCTCATCCTATCTGCATGGTTTTTTATGAGTTAAATGTTAGATTGGACTGAAAAAGTCTCCTGGTTATCAAAAGTAACGTAAATTAATTTTTATCCACATAGTTCTGTTTTTTTCCTTTGTTAAATAAAAAATATATGGTTTGTTCATGCAGTATTAGCAGATACACAAACATGGTTTCAGTACAGCTCCAAATACTGGGTGTATAGAGTTGTAGTTTTGTCTGATTTTTTAAATATATATATATATCTAATCCATGATAGAGCTATTGCTAAATTATAGTCATTTTTTATGTTCTTCATTCTAACTAGGACATCACAATTCTAGTTTTTAATAGGTTTGTTATAACTGCAAACTCGTTTCAGCTGTTAAGCTGGAAGCTCTGAAACTGGTTATACCTATATACAACAACAACAAAACAAAACAAAACAACAAACTAACAACTTTGAAAGCTTATTCCAGCCACAGGGACAGCTTTGTTCTTTGCAATCCATATTACGGGGATAGTACTGAGCTAAGGCACTGGTGTCTCACCATGCAGGCTTACTCTTGTCAGGGCTTCCCACTAAGCAGAGAGAACAATAAGCCAATTGTTGAGCCATGGCACTGTGCCTTTGCCAGGACCTCAGCAGATTGGAAACTCACCCTGCACAGGAGTGACTCGCAATCCCTGCTGCCTGAAGGGAGAGGCATTATATTATGTTTTAAAAAAAATCCTATGCCATAGTTTTTTAAATATTCATTCGTTTAAATGTCTTAAATTTACTCTTTTTCACGTAATATGTGACATTGCTAAAGGAGAAAGTGCTTACTGTTTGTCCAACTTAAAGATAATTATAACAGATTTAATTTGGGCAAATGCTTTTCCAGATTCACATATTAGGACTTTCTCCACAGAGAATACTGAATACATATATTCATATATACACATACACACACACAGAAGTAGAATTTTCTTCTTAAAATATGGTCAAATTATGCTTTAGGAAAGTCATCCTGAGTATCTTGTTAAACACAAAGTTCAAGAGAGTACCAGCGAGACAAGAAAGATAATTTGTATAAGCAAAAGTTTTTAGATTATGCATTGTAAAGTTTTACGATTATAAATTGTAATATTTCTTTTCCTTAATTTTATCTGCTACTCCTGGGAGACTTAAGTAAACATTTCAGACATTGCAAAGATCTGTTCATTCTTTAAATATTTATTTTAAATGATGTTTCTCAAGCCCCACCCTCAACTCTGCTCTTGAGAACTATTCCTGAATATCAAGCTGTCTCTCAAATATGTACCGTCGACAATCCGTAGTATTTTCCTTAGTATTTACAGGCGTGTGATTGAGATGATGTATAGCTTGGACCTTCATGTTTCCCACATAACTTTCATAGTAGAATGCGTTGTTTAGATTTTTCAAGGTAGTTTACTGTGAAATAAACTTTGAGAAAGTTTTCCTTTTTATAAAAAGTACATATTGATTCTATAAGTTAGGGAAGAGGCACACAAAAGAGAAGAAATAAGTATCATTTAGAGAGAACTTTTCCTAAAATGTTTATAATAATGTGAGTGTTTTCTAGTACATCAGTAATATTGTAGGTAGTTTTATCATACAGTGTTAAAATGAAATTTTTTTTTCAGAAGGATTTTAAAGATTAAAAGAAAACTGTTGGCCTAACTTACAAATTTACTTCAAAAGGCAAAGTAAAACATATTAACATAACTGGCTTAACAGAATATTTTAAGCTTTTGCTGAAATTTTGAACTTCTATAAATATTCAGAGATGTCACTTGATACTAATGGCATATAAGAAACCTTTTCTTTCAAAATTTAATAATTCTATGGTTCATTTTATGGTTAGTGTTTAAAGCAAGGGAGTTGATTTTTATTGCACTTTGTGGTCCATCAGCTGTTTCATTTGACATTTAATGATAAGCCAATCTATTTTTCCATGCAGTAGGGTATTTGTATAATGACCCACCCTGGGATTTTGTAGGCATATTGCCATTCTTTCTGAAATGCTTATCTTATTTCTTCTAAAACCTTGTCAGAAGCCAAATGGGGTGTGTTCAGATTTAATTTTTTTTCTGTAAATTTAATTTTTTTCAAATACTGTGTTTATATTACTTCCAATTATATTAACATTCATTCTGAGCAGAATAAGTTGCTGAGACAACAAAATCAGTGCAAATCCAGTTCTGGGCCTTTGTTGTTGCCAACACTACTGAAGTCAGAGGGAACACTAGAACAAATGAAGTGATTTCTTTTCATACATATAAGATATCTGTATTTATCTTGAATGCAGTAGACTTGTGACTGTTAGTAGATTTTTGCTTGCTTATTGTGTTGCTGAGGATTGGATCCAGGGCCTTTGTTGCCCATAGTGGGCAAGCTGAACTACACCAGCCGTATAGCTGACCTTTATTTACAAATTATATTGCTAGACACGCTCCATGTATCTTAAGACATCCAGAAGAAAAAGGATATTGGCAACCTTTCAGTAATGTCTTGGGAGGTTTTAATGACTAGATCCTTTGCGATTAAATTGGATTGTGAAATTTGAATGAAAGGAAGATTCCACTGCTCTGCCCTCGAACTTGCCTGTTGTTATAATAACCCTGCAAGCTACAGAGAACTTGTTTGGGGACCCATGGGAAGTTACGCAGTGGTACAGGGTATGACTTGTACTACAGCAGCTGAGTGTTAGTACCCACTGGGCCTTTTCTTAGGCTAGCTGACTAGTCAATTAGTGCCTGTTATAGCTAAATTTGTTGATATTGGAAAATTCAGCTGCTGCTAAAATGTTAAGCAGAGTTCATTACTTGAATATGTTTATTGAATGAGTTAAATGAAAAATGAATTAATGCCCTGGCAATGCCGAAGCATGCGTAGGCAGCCCGTATATAGTGGTTCTGTTGAACTTTTCCATATTGGGTTTTACAATCTAAGTTCATAAGAATGACTGACCAGGTCTCTTCCTCAAGAGGGCACCAGATCTCATTACAGATGGTTGTGAGACACCATGTGGTTGCTGGGAATTGAACTCAGGACCTTTGGAAAAGCAGGCAATGCTCCTACCACTGAGCCATCACTCTAGCCCATATGTTTATTGATAGGCACATTATTCTAGGTTATTTGTAGTCTGTTATCTATTTAAATAGAACAACCTCCTGATTTATATAGTAAAATTATCAATATTTACCTATTATTTTTACATTCTTGGAATTCTACCTTGATGTTTATGCCTGGACTGGTGTGATGTGAAAGGAATTAGATTACTTCTGGTATATTAAAAAAATAACTTGCGGTAGGAAGATAGAGGAGGAGTTGGAGGGGGGTCAGTTTGACCAAAACACATTATATGTGTGTGGAAATTTCTCAAACAATTCTTAATTTAGAAAATCACACTTTAACATCAAGTAAATACCCTATAAAGTATCAGTAGCTTTCTTAATTGTTAATAAATACAGTTATCATACTATAAAATATAACAGCATTTATATTTGGGGCTCAGCTCTAATCCTAAGCAATTTATATGAACTTTGAAGCTCCTGTTTTGAAAGATGAAGGTAATGAAAGTTTTATTTCCTAAGTACTTGCTCCAAACCAATTATTGTCCTTCTTTAGGCTACGATACCAAAAGGCACATGGTGCAAAATAAGAACAGGTTAAAATTATCAATCCACTTGAAATATAAATAGCTGTCACATGCCTGGAGTTTTGTCAGACTACCTTTAATCTTTTCCTTGCACATTCATTGCTGATAACACATTACCTTCCAGGTGCTATACTGACATAAGGATTCAAAGCAGGACATGGTCATTGCTTCCACTGAATGGAACCTGGTGAATTAATTCAACGGAGTTTTTAATGTTACTCTTCTCACTGTTGTGACACACTATCCTGGCAAAATTACTTCAGGAAGGGTGTATTTTAGCTCACAGTGCGAGGGTATATGGTTCGTCATAGTGGGATGGTCTGGTGGCAGGAGCTTGAAGCAGCTGGTCACATTGCATCTAAGCAGGAATATTAGGTGATGATTTTCCTGCATTTGGCTCATTTATTCAGTCTAGGACTTTGGTGTATGGGATGACGCTCCCATAATTAAGGTGTCGCTTCCCACCATCCATTATGCTAAGCTAGATAATCTCTTACTGACATGCTCCTAGGGGATTCTAGAGTCGGTCAAGCTGAAAGTTAATATTAAACATCAACGTTTAGCAAATGCATCAATTTGTTTAAGTGTTTAAAAATATAAATATAAAGTAAATTGCATAATAAAAGACTTAGTTCAACTTAAATATAATGGAAAGAGACCCAGCAGTGGTACATATGCTCATGAATGTTAGGAGAAAAGGCAGCTACTTCTGGAAATCAAGATTTGGGCTGGGTTACTGAAGAACTGCCAAGGATCAGGAAGTCCTGCTACTTTACCTTTTAATGTGGGGATTGCCTTAGCCAAAGAATTAAAAACTTGGAAATACTAGCAAGCAGGATTGTGTCTTTTCTCCTTATTTGTGCTTATAGGGCTAGAAGAACATGAGAATATTGGGTCTTGTGGCATTTGACTTCTAATTACATGAACTAATGAGAATACTGTGATGAAAACTGAATTATAGAGTTATAATTCTGATTATTTAATATCTCAAAATATATAAATAGTAAAATTCTGTTGACAATATTTCTAAAGTACCAGACGTTCATGGTTCATGTTTTTTTTTTTCTTTCCCCACCAGAGCATCTGCTGCAGCCAAGCCTGAGCCTGTTGCTGTTCAGAAGGTATGTTTATAGTTGGCCATCACTGGACTCAGTCTATCTAGAGCTGCTGTTCTTATCTCGGATCATACTAACGTAGAGTTTAGTCTGAGCACAGTTTTACTCATTCTCTTCCTTAAAAGACAAAGAGGAAAGGAGAACCCAGATCTTACAAAGTTACTGTGTTAGACAGGGTTCTCTAGAGGAACAGCACTTATAGAACAAATCTAAGTGTACACGGACAGAAAATGGGTTTATTAGAATGGCTTACAGAGTGTATTTCGAGACCAGCGTGTCCAACAATGTCTACCAGCAGTATGTCTAAGAATCCAGTAGTTGCTCAATCCATGAAGCTAGATATCTCAGCTGGTCTTTGGTGTATGCTGGAATCAAGAAGAAGTAGGCTCTGATGCCAGTGAAGAAATAGACTTTCTAGCCAGGCACGAGCAAGCAGGCAAAATGAGAAAGCTTCCTTCTTCATTGTCCTTTATACCAGCAGCAGGCTTGGCCCACATTAAGGGTGGATCTTTCCACCTCAAAAAATCTGGATTTAAATGGTCAGTTCTATTTGAGTTTTGGTTAATCCCAGATGTATTCAAGTTGACAACCAAGAATACCCATCACAGTTCCCATTTGTAATAATACTATAAAACATTATTTATAAGTCCCTACAGTGCCAATAATGCATGTCCAAATTCCTTTCATATTTTTCTTTTAATTTTTCTATATTTACACATTTATTTTCTAAAATGAAATAGTAAATAGTTAACGAAAATGCCATTCTAGTGTTGGATTAGGTTAGTGATCTTGGATTAGGCTATTGGCAAACTCCTGATTTTCATGATATATCTCACATTACCTCAAAACAGTGTTTTTTTTAAAATTTATTTATTTATTATGTATACAATATTCTGTCTGTGTGTATGCCTGCTGGCCAGAAGAGGGCACCAGACCTCATTACAGATGGTTGTGAGCCACCATGTGGTTGCTGGGAATTGAACTCAGGACCTTTGGAAGAGCAGGCAATGCTCTTAACCTCTGAGCCATCTCTCCAGCCACGTCAAAACAGTGTTTTTAATCATCTGATTTATTCTCTTTGAAGATTTTTCTCCCTCTTTTTTTTTGGGGGGGGGGCAGTGTATTCAGTTGTTCATTTAATTTACTTGTTTCAGCCCTAACTTACTTTTATCAATTAATGAAAATTTATAAGATTTATATTGCCCTTCCCCCCTTGTAATTAAGCATTTGAGCTACCAATATCTATTTCTTAAAGATCTGATTTTGGATGGTAGAGTGAAAGTTTTGGGTTTTTTTTTTTCCAGTGTTGTAGAAATGAAGGCTTTTAGAATGTGTCCAGATAAAGGTTTACCAACACAGATAATTTTAGAAGGAATTGCTCTTCTTGCTTTGCTTACATTTTCTTACATTGCTCATGGCAATGAGGAGATATGTAATATGTTTTTTCTTCATGAGACATAAATAAAATATAAATAAATATTCGAAAAGAAAAATAATTTTATCCCTGAATAATATCTTAATTCACCGAGAAGGGGAAATAGAAGTAAATCATAGGAAAAATGCAGGATAATTGTTTTTTGTTCACCTGTTTTATGTTTTGTCCACCCAAATTCTTTATCCATAATAGTGTGTATCACATACTTTGAGTTTGGTGAATTCCTCATTCCCTTTTTTAATTGAAGAGTTTAAAACTTGGTGATTTTCTTGACTCAAGTAATTATACTGTGGAGAGAAAGAAAAAATGCTAGAAAGATGGAGTTATAATTGAGCCTTTGTGTATTTTAATAAGATGTTTCAGTTAGTAGCATTATGTTTATGTGTAATAAAATCATTCCTTTAAAATATATCTAAGTTGACATTTAATGATGGCCTTTAGGGTTTTTTTCTTTTCTCTCCTGGTTTTCCTGCTCTGTTTCCTAAATATTTTGAAACTGTCATTTTTATAGATGAAAATGTGTTTACTGTGTACATTCTTGTTACGCCTGTTGAGATCAGTTAGCATGCACGCTATGCTTTATCAACTATTCGTTTTTTCTGAAAATGGTTTTGCACTGCTTACATAATTGTGTTTGTCTTTTTAAAAATCAACATGTTTGTTTGCACTCAGTGTGTTTTGCATGTATTTGCTGTGTTTTTGTATATGTTTATGTTTTTTTGCATAGGGTGAACCTAAAGAAGTAGTTAAGCCTGTGCCCATTACATCTCCTGCTGTATCCAAAGTCACTTCCACAACCAACACGGCCTACAATAAAGCTCCTCGGCCCTTTGGTTCTGTGTCTTCACCAAAAGTCACATCCATCCCATCACCATCGTCAGCCTTCACCCCAGCCCATGCCACCACTTCATCACATGCTTCCCCTCCACCTGTGGCTGCTGTCACTCCTCCCCCATTCTCTGCATCCGGACTGCATGTTAATGCCAATCTTAATGCTGACCAGTGTTCATCTACCCTGAACACTGGTAAATCTGCAGTTAATGTCCCACGGCAGCCCACAGTCACCAGCGTGTGTTCCGAGCCTGCTCAGGAGCTAGCAGAGGGACAGAGAAGAGGATCCCAGGGTGACATTAAACAGCAAAATGGGTAGGTAGACAAGGGTAGTTTCTGCTCTTTCAGATAATTTCCAGGAAACCATCTACTTTTTCTTCAGCTGTTCTTTGAAGAAAGATGAAG
Source organism: Arvicola amphibius (assembly GCF_903992535.2). NCBI lineage: Eukaryota > Metazoa > Chordata > Mammalia > Rodentia > Cricetidae > Arvicola > Arvicola amphibius. The sequence goes on along the minus strand of NC_052060.1, from coordinate 48,132,520 downwards.
TTATACTTGCTGCACTAACAGTGTCCTTCGTTTATTTACAAAGTACTTGTATAAAGCAGTTAGAAGTTAATCAGAACTTAATTATGCATTTTGATGTATTCTGAGCCTGCAACATGCTCTTCAACTTTTCCCTCCACATTCCTGCACAGTGTTGAGCAGCTGGCACGTACAATGCAAGGCAAATGTAGTCTCAAAATTTCCATCCTTTTCCTTGTCGCCACAGGTTTTAGCAGTGTGATTGTAATTGTTCTCAAAGAGAGAGGACATGAGTTTGTAGTGATCTCTCCTCCAGGATGTAGTCTAGAAAGCTGAAAACATCTCAGTATAAATTGTTAGCCCAGAGCAGATAGTTAGCATTCTTTTTAGGTATATTTTATCAGGAATTTATTCTTTAAATGCAACCAGTAATTTTAAAAAATGAGTGATATTCAGCATTAGAAGCAATATATAGATTTTTTTTAAAAAGGTGAATGCATTTAAACTATAGAGGACATTAAATAATAGTAGCAATTTTTGAAAATTCAGTTACAATTTTGTGTTTGGGCATTGTAGTTTTAAAAATGTGTTGAATACACTAAAGTATTTGAAGACCTAAGTTTTAAGGTTGCACATATGTTTTTGAAGCCTTATATCTAGGTTGCTAATTTGAGTCTTTCAGAATTTAGTGAAGTTATTTGAAGGTAGAGTGATCTATATACAATTTTGTTAGGATTAGTTGTGATAAAATGTACTTTTTAAGGGAAATACTAAGCACATATGATAAACTTCGCTGATGCAAGTCTCCAGGAAATTTATAATTAAAATAATTGTGTAGATAGGCCCATTCAGAGAGATGTAACCCCTCTGGAATGTTAACTTACTTAATGAAGAGGATGTGCTTTCTGTAGCATTGTTGCCATGGCAGCTCCTGGGCTTTGAAAGAGGAGGTGGCACAGCTCCAGGCTGCTGCTCAGGGGGCAAGGAGAGCTACTGGGTTGTGCATCTTTGGTCCTGTGGTTGTGGGTAGCTTTTTTAAAAAGTATTAATGTAGACATTGAAATCAATTAGTGCCCTTCACAAAATGTTAAGTTTCCTCTATGTCTATTTTATGACAATAATACTGAAATAATCAGACTAGGTAATCAGGAGAAAATGATTTGCCTATCACATGCTGAAGCAGAAGTTTACTATGTTTCTTAAATTCTAGTTTGTGTAGATAGAAAGCCCACTGGAGGTAGTCAAGTGTTAACTATCACTTAACATATCTTAACCTTTTAACACTTCTGGAAATTTTATAATAAAGTCTTTTTGAGGTAAAAGCGAAGTGAAGTTAGGGAAAAGTTTTGAGTTCACAAAGTTTCAATTTGTGCGTGGTAAACATTCCTTTAGTAATTAGGCTTGAAATGATTTAGAGCTTATGATTCAGGCCAAAATGACAGTGTTCTAGTTTCAGGGCCTTAGTGGCAGCTTCCTAATGAGTCGGCAATTGTTCACTAAGCACATGCCTTGTGCTCACCACAGTGCAAAACTGAAGATAAAAGGGATTATTACATGTTTTGCATCATTAACAAGCAAGCTACTGCTTTGCATTTGCAAACTGAAAGTGTTTAAAAATAGCTGGATGTCAAATGCTGTCCAGATGTTAGGACAGTAAGAACACAGTTTAGTGCCTGTTAAATTCTAAGGCCAATCTGTAGTGTGCTTTCTGTAGCACATTTAGACTGGAGGAGCCAAAAGTCACATACTTGACCAGTCAGCCTGGGCTTTCCCTGGGGTTAGTGTTTTGCAGCACTGGTGCACACTTTCTCCATGTTAGGGATCAGCCTATAGACTTCTGACTGCTTGGCGTCTCAGATTCTTATGATGTCAGTAAAACAAAACTCTCAAAGTTGAGGGTGATTGCTCTTTATTAATTACTTTTAAAATAACGCCCACCAATGACCAAGGGATTAAAAGTTTAAAAGGATACAAAAGTAAATGGCTGAGTTGTCTTTTCCTCTAAACATCAGGACTGTTAGTTTTTAAGCGATTTGAAATGGTTGGCTAATTTGCCAGTTTCATAGGTATCCCATCCAAATTTGTATTGAATCAGTAAACAGGAGACACGTGTTTGTTAGGTGTCAGTAATAAGATGTAAACTAGCTGTTCCCATATAGTAGGAAGTCTGGCTAGTGTGTTGGTGGTTCTGAGAGTAACTTAACATTATGGTAAGCATTCTTTTTTTTTTTTTTTTTTTTTTTTTTTTGTAACTAGTAATGATTAAGGCACATTTAAGAAATTTCATTCTCTCTTCTGTATATAAATTATTGTTCTTGGCATGCCGCTCTCTCTGGTACCTCCTTACTCCATGAAGGACAGAGCAAGGCTTTATATTCCTGACTGGAGACAAACTCTTTTACATAAACTAGATGAACTGATTTGCATTTCACTGCCACATGCCCTGCATTATACTGTGCCACTGCTCTCCAAGAGGTAAGTCTTTCATGTAGCCTATATTTCAGGTTTCTTGGCTGCAACTACTAACAGTTTGTTATGTGGTGTTTTTAAGAATCTGGCCTTGAAAGGTTAGAAAGTTAATGATATAATCAAATAATGGTTTAAAATGCTTTTCTCTTCACAGAAGACACACGTGACAAAGTTAGTATCTGCATTACTGGAGAGGAAATATGGTGATTTATATGAGTAAACAGCATGACTGCTCAGTTTTTGCAAAATTAAGTTAAATTTTGCAAAAGAATTGTAACTTAAAGAATGTTTTCAATAAGCTTTGGTTTGCATTGGTATGTTTTTGTGCTTTATAGTAGCAAGTAGTATTACTTAAGTTATATCAAAAGATGTGTGGGGTTTTCTGTGCAGTGGCTGAAAGGAAATGCTTGGGGTATTTAATTCTTATTAGTTACAAGACAAAGATGAGAATCTATAAAAACTTGTACCAGTAGTAAAAAATATATACAAAACTGAATTATTTCTAATTGACATTAAAAGTCAGTATTTCCTAGATTAAATCACCTAATACCTGTATGATTTCCTGGAGAATTATATCAGATATTTCTACTAGCAGATTTAGATGTCTTTGTGTAGTGTGCTTGTTTCTGTGTGAATATTGAAAAGTCTATATATTTTAAAACTACTCAAAAGATATAGTTACCAGTTTATTAAGTGTATCACTTAGTAGACAGAGATGTTGAAAACCACTGTGTTTTTTTATTCATGCCAACATTAAACTTACCAGTAATGATGATCTTTACCAGAAGATTAAAAATTCATTCTAGCAATAATTTAGCAATTTTTCTTATTAATTGAGCTGTGATTATTCTGAGCATGTACAGAAGGTTTTTGTTTTGTTTTGTTTTGTTTTAGCTGCACACCGCAGTGAAGTCTCTTTGGAAATAGGGAATGTGTGCTTCAGACATATGCAAGAGAGTTAGCTGTTGAGTTGTTGGAACACCTTCCTGATTTACTGCAATCTATTGATTGACCCAAACACATTAGTAAAACACTCAGACACCATAGTTATTGTCTATTTAAAATTAACTTATTGCATATAAAAACTGGCCAGCTAGTATTTTCTAGTGTAGCACATAACGTTTGAAAAAAGGAAAACATGCCACTTGAAATTAAACAACAACAACAAAAAAAACAGTTGAAACACTTATATTAAGTAGATAGCTTAAAAGCTCATAATTCAGATCCATTAAGTTATTGGGTATTACTCTGTATTTTACTGTGTTTCTAAATATATGACAGTACCCTAATTCTCATTCAGCTGAGTGAGCAGGAATATATTTTCTTGTCAAGCTTCTTGTATGGGAGCTAAGATTTGATCCTGATCCAAATTTGGATGTGTCTTTCATTATGTCACCTGTTGTCACTTGGATATCTTCCTATCATTTTGATTTGGTGTCTATTTGTAGAGACTACAGACTCAAGTTGTGACCCTACCAGTGGATTAATATGCATAGGCTGCACTTTGAAAGCACTGTTCTTGAGTAGACATGAACTGTTTGGCCCTACAAACTAGTATTTGAAGAGCTTTCAAATACTTTTACATATAAGCCCTTGTAAGAATTCTAAAGGACAGAAATAAGCAACCCGTTTTACTGTTGAAGAATATGAGCCTCTTGCAGATGTACTTTGCCCATGGCATGGGAAGGAAATGTACATCTTAGCTAGTACAGGCTATCTGGCCATCAAATTGACATTGCTATATATGAAGCTTATCTATTTGAGCATTATTTTCTAAAATATGTAAAAATATTTTTTGATTATATTCAAATTATTTCTTTAGGTTGAAATCAACTATCTGCTTATGCCATTCAACCAAGAACATTGCCTCCACAATTTCATGTTAACACAAAATATTTTCCCTCAACTTTAAATTATTGGACTACATCCACAATTGTATATAAGAAATTAAGTTGTAGAGCAATATTTCTGCATGGTGGGATAGAAAATGCTTTACGCCAACGTTTCTCAACCTAGCAGTCTAATAACTCACAGGTCATAGGACCCTTTATGATTCATAAAAGTAGCAAAATTACAGTTATGAAATGGCAACAAAAATAATTTTATTGTTTGGTGTCACCACAACATGAGGCACTGTTTTTAAAGGTCATAGCATTAGGAAGGGTTGAGAACCACTGCTTCTGCTTGAGAAAAGAATATATACAGATGGTCACCTCATTGTTGTGTCCAGCCTCACTCTGTGGAGCTGAGCCCTCTGCCATGTTTATGTTGATGTCAACATGTGAAAGTACCATGGCTCTATTCAATTTTAACGTTAAAGCTGGTAGTCAGTTTCTCTCACTTTGTTTATAATGAATTTCTACTCTAGGTTTAATTGCAGAGTCGAAGAACCAACAACATGTTCTTTTATAAAGCAGTATAGCATTTATACTTGGTTCTCTATCCGTAATGGAACACAGATGTATTTGTTTTTAATAATTCTGCTCATGTTAGGCTGTGTGAATGAATTGTGTCTTGAAGTTCCCCTTCTTCAGGTATTATTCAATGAGTTCTTTTACCATATCAAATCAGATAGACCTTTCTGAGCAATAATTATATCCCCAGTAATACAGAACTATATAGTTCCCACATACTGCTTCTAATGTTCCTGGGCCTTATGAATGAGGGTGTGGTCGTGGGTAGAAGGGAGGAATGTGAGCATTCATAGAGAGCTCACTGTGCTTTCTACCCTTGCAACAAACACTACATTTTAAGAAGAAACTTCAGTGTAACACTCTTATGTAATAATTTATGGGAAGAGATTATAGTTGCTTTTAATATATTCATATAATGTGATACTGAACAGTTTCTTTTCTGATTTTAAAATACATTCTAAACAATTTCTAAGTAATATATAAGATTCTACTTTATGATGTGCTTTTATAGGGAAATAAGAGTTTGATTCATACTAAAATTTTTTTTTTTAAAACCTAGACATTAAAAGGATACATGGTTCTTTTTTGGTATTCAGGAACTTAGGACTAACATTAATATATAAAGTCGTTGTCAGTGTTTTGCGGGATAAACACGGGTGTTAAACTGCTGGTCTCACATTAGCGATGCAGCAGAAGTTTGACTAACATCTGCCTACTTCTCTGTGTTCCTGTGATTGGCTTGAAGCATGGTGTTCATGTGTCTTCTTTTAAATTGTTTGGATTCTCTGTTTCTTTCATTTCTTTTTTAATCCTTCTTCTCCTCCTTTTTGCTCCCCCTCTTGCTGTCTCTGTTTTCCATCATCCTGGGAACGTCCATGTCTCCTCTGTCTCATCTTTCCTGTGTGAATTATTTCTCCTTCAGTAACCCTGGCACTGTGTAAGTACTTAACTAATGGTTTCTCTTGTGATTCCTACCATTCTGTCTCTAACTTTTCAGTTTCCACCCCAGCAAATCTTAGTATTCTTTCATTACAAGAATTATCATTTTAAAAACGGGCTTTTCACGTTAGAAACCTTTATATGAATACGCAGTGGGTATGTTTGGAACGCCCACATCTCTACAGTAGAAAACTTTAGGAAAGCTAACTTAAGGGGCGTGGGTACCGTTACAAGCATCATTCACTAGAGTTAGAAATATAATCTAGGTATTCCCTTTTTTAGTATTGTTTTAAAAAAATAAGTGTGGGTGAGCTTCCTAATTTTGAATGTCTGTATTTTGAAGTGCATTGCTTACTCTTCTGAGTTAAATTTATTCTATTTTCAAAGATTTTTAAAATCCTTAAAATTCATCGATATTCCTTTTTAACACAGTCATCATATTCAAATTTTCACGTTGAGGAAGCACTCCATAAATGTTTAGAAAAATCCTGTTATTTAACCTGAGAATTTGCAGCTGTGGTAGTAAATGCCTTAAGGTCTAAGATGTACTATATTTTCTGTAGCACGTCATGTGAACTACTCCATGGTGTTATATTATTATTCTTAGCTTGAAGCCATTGTTTTATGATCTTATAGATGGAACCTGCACAGAGGCTAAACCAAATCAGTGTTCCATCCCCATCACTGCCCAAGCTGAGTGTGACTGCACACCTTGTCATTCTAGTAGTGCTGGGGAGATGGAAACTGGAGGATCAGAGTTAAAGGCCAACCTGGACTGCGTGAGAACCCAATAACACTAGTAATTGGTAATAACTTAATAAGCAGTGCTTACTGACTAATTAAAGGGAAGCTTAAAGCTTAATAAGTTTGTTAGCTGCTACAAATTTTTTCAAGTACTTGTATAAAATTAAGAGCTGTTTTTATATATGCCAAAGGCTATGTTTTTATAAATAACTTCTGTCTTTTTCCTAGTTTTTGGAATTTTTGTCTGTTCTTCAAAGGATTAGATATTGCTCGGTATTCATAAATGTCGGTTATGTAGTTCACTTCCATAATCGTGAGATATCACTGTAAATTATGTGTCCTGCTGTTTTGCTGCAGACATACGGATTCCTCTTTTGTGTATGTCTGTGACTTACAGTCTCATGCATTGCAGCTAATTTTCTAGTCTCTGAAGGAGCCGTATGATGGTTTCTGTGAATCACCACCTGTGGAAAGCTGTTTGCATGTATCGTCCACCTTATTAATTCCTCAGAACCACCTTTAAGACTCGAGTCCCATTTTTCAAATGGAGGATCTGAGATTTAGAGCAGTTAAGTTACTTCTGTAAAGCACATTGAGTCGGGGACAAGGTCCTTCAAACTGTCCACGTGACTCCAAAGCCAGTGTCACTAGGCTCAGGTGCCGAGGTAGGTTTTCGATGATGTGCCTACTAGAATGCTGGCCATCCTACCTTAGCAGGCCTTACATCCACATCTGGCCTCATTTAGAACATTTGCTCTACTCAGATCGTAGGGCAGCATTCTGCCAGATAAGGCCTGAGCTCCTGTTTATTTTCTGAAATATTTCATTTGTCTTATTTCAGGAGAAGTCGAAAATATTTATTCTGTTCGGTCGATCCTGAAATCATAAATAATGAATATTGTGATTTCCTTAACATTTATGCTATATTAATAAAAATATGAATGTTCTTGGCAAACTCATTATTTGGATAGCTTAGTATTTCTGTCTTTGGCACATATTATCAACCTTAATTCTCAGAACGCTACTTTGTGTTTTCTTTGTTAATGAAAACACTGAGGCTCAGTGAGATGGACTTATCCAAAATCACACTTTGTAGAGAATTCTAGAGTCAGGGTCTCAACCGTGGTCTCCTAAGAAACTACAGATCTTCACCGTGTTCATTTGGAACAGACTTTTAAGAGTAAAAATGCTGTAAACATGATTGAGAAGCTGTTAGGGTCCTTTCCAAAATTTCCAAAACTTTTACAGCTGCTACTTAAGATGTAAAAACCAATCCAACGAGGAATTCTAGGATAAATTCTAGGATATTTAACTGGCTAAGTCATAGTTCATGTTGCTCTATGTGGCACAGTCATTTCAAATCATTGGATTTTTACTGCTGTGGACTCTCATTGTCTGCTTTCCTTATTCTTGTTCTTTCGTTTTCTTCATGTTGGGCATCTTTCTTCTGCTGCCTCCTCTGTCACTTAAAAGGAAAATTCCACCGAAACGGTAATCTTGCTGTTCAGTTGTTTATTGTTTATACATTTATCATTGTTTATACTAACCTATAAAATTATTTTACTACTATGTCTTTTTAGAAGGGTATTTTAATTTAGTATATATACACAAACTATGTATATAAAAAGGAATATTGAGAAGTAAATGTATAAATTATAAATAGTTCATCAGAGACTATTTTTTATCATCAATGTAGTTTAAATTGTAACTATTATTTTTTCCTTTTTTCTAGCCCACCAAGAAAACACATTGTGGAGCGCAACACGGAGTTTTATCACATCCCCACTCACAGTGATGCCAGCAAGAAGAGGCTGATTGAGGACACGGAGGACTGGCGCCCACGGACTGGAACAACTCAGTCTCGTTCCTTCCGGATCCTTGCCCAGATCACTGGGACTGAACATCGTGAGTGAACTTTCAGAGATCTTAGACGAGGAATGTTTTTGGCTCAGATAGTAACATCTAGGCTTATCGGCAGTTACAGAAAAACAGTCCTGGTGAAGATTGCATGTAAATTATGTTGTGTATAGCAAGATTTCCATTCACGGAGTTGCATTGAGAAGCGGGGCACACACTAGCCTTGGTATATAGCCAGTGTAAACATGGTATGGATATGTTTTAATTGCTCTATGCAGTTTCGACATCTGACATTAATTCACACAGATAATTATGTAAGTGATTTTAAAGTTAAAAAAAAAACTTAAAAGTTAATTTTGTGTCTTATTTACATTTCAGTGAAAGAATCTGAAAACGACAATACAAAGAAGGCAAAGTAAGTTCTCAATGAATCGAATGCTTCCTTTTCATGAATGGGCTTAATTTGCTGTTTTCAAACTCTCAAGTGTAATGTTACAGTTTTGTTGTTTTAGTAAATAGAAACTAAGCATTTAACCCGTGGTGCCTTTAGTGTGACCTAAACATGCAACCTACAGATTTCCAAACTGTTGATACTGTCGGATTTTTTTTGTCTAAAACATATTCTCTTTAATATTGACATAATGAGTGGGTGCAGCATATTTTACTAACAGTACAAATTTCAGTGAATGGGTTTCCTGTGTTGTCTTCAACTCCCTTTATTTGGTGCATAAAAAATATTTTCAAGAGGACTCTGTAGACTAATTTCTGTATTTCCAAAAACTCTATTCTTTTGAATGCTGCTATTTTTAACAAAACAGCTGTCTGAAATTCAGCTTTTACAAGGCATGTTTTCTGCATGTTGGAATTAGTATAGAATCTTTTCCTTTCACCTTTATGACTCTTCTGTCACTCTTTTTTATTTCCACAGGGAAAAGATACCCCTTCACGTCTTTAGTCCCAAATATACAAAATTACGTGACTGGCACCATGAAGTCTCAGCACGTGCTCTTAACGTACAGTGACTATGAGCCTTGCTTCCCCACCCAAGCAGCCAGCCATGCCTTTCATTCACCTTCTCTTTTTCCAGTTCGTAGCAGTATCTGCTTCACATGTGTCTCGTGAAAACTAGAATGTTTCTATACTATCCTAACAGTTTCCAGTTGTGAAAACGAGAAGAACGAACATGTTTTGTCCTAGTTGGTAGCTTACAAATGCAAAACCAAAGAAAGAAAAGGAAGTGACTAGACCCTTTCAGTATATTTACACGTAATTTCACTGTTTGGGTCATGATTGTAGAATAGGAAGTCCTTTTGTGAGGTTGCTCAGGTTTGGCGATTGAAGCAGAGGTAGATGAACAAATAATGTCCTTGTCTAATTAGGAAAGTGATTCCCTTATGCTATGATATTTCCCAAGTTTACTTTCAAGTTCATCATTAGGGGATGTTCACAGCTGATTGTAAATTCTAAGAGAGCAAATATGAGGAGGCAGATTCAGCAGAGAAGACTATTAAAGCTCATTGTGGACTTGGGTGTCTTTAAAAGCCTATTGTTCACGTGGCTACAAAAAAGATATTTTGCCCTTGCTTGCAGTGGGGAAACAGTATTGTTTTACTTCAGTTAAAGATTCTGTCATCTACTGAGGAAGTGTATCTAAACTGGTAGGTGTTTTCATGGAATATCCAAATTCTAGGTGTCAACAGTAAAACATGTAGAAGATAGCTTTGCTTTTTCTTTATGTTGGAGGAAAATAGCATAAAATAAGTTTCAATTTAAATGTTCCTCATTTGGAAAAATATTTTAGTGTTTTAAACTACTGTGTGTTGCTGCTATTCTTACAAAGCTGTATTTTGAGCAGTACAGGGAAATGAAGTATCTGATTATAACTGCTTTCTGCCTTGTAATATAATATATTACATAGTAGCTCTAAACTTAGTAATAAATGCATTTTAAAGTTTGGACAGAATTGTAATAAAGTTGTCTGTACCTTGCTTCTGTACTTATTTCTTTGAGGCTAGTGACCTGCTGTTCAGGGCTTGTTAAAATGTTACTTTAGTAGGATGAGTAACTACATTGTCTTTTCATTTGGAGAACTTTTCAATTCATCAAGTTACCAAAATGTGAAAGTAACACATGGCAAAAACCCAACCTTCTCTTTTGTCCTCCAGAGTTGTTAGTTATTTAAGGCAGCATCTTATGTGAACAATATCCATCTTCCTGTGACAAAGCTAGAGTTCTTTCTTGTAAAACATTGATTACTGTGGTTCTGGCCCACATTCAAAGATCAATTTTTACTTTTCCCAGTGTTCTCTACTTCTATGTCAACATAGACTAGAAGTATTGTGGATAAGTTGAGGCAACTAATACTAGTTTCAGTTAGTGATTTGTTATTATGCAACAGTTGTCCTGTCAGATGCATTTGAAAGTAGTTCTAGGATTTAGCTGTATCCCCCACCATGATATAAAGGATATCCTTTTTGAAGTATTTCCTTAGATATTCGAAGGCTTGCCTACTTGTGCTCTTATGATCTTGATGTTAGACCTAGTGTTTACTGCATCTCTGTCCTATGGAAGAACTTTCTTTTCCCAGGCTTTTCTGTACCTAGCAATTAGTCATTGTTTGAAAAGACAGTATCTGAAAGAAGATTGAGTTAGTGCCACTGAAAAATGAAGTATCAGGGTAAAGATGGTATATTCGCACCAAAATCCAGTTTTCTTGAGTAACTATAGAGTTCAAAGAACCCTTAGAATAATTTTAGATAAATAAAACATTTTTCCTAACACAAAGAATATGTGTAGTACTTTTTTTTAACTTGAAATAGATGGTGTTGAAAAAAGAGTTGAGTGCCTTGTCTAATGCCAATAGTGTGTATCTAATATATCATCACAAGTGCAGATGACCGAAGTCGTCTGCATGGGAGTGGGAATCGGCGTCCAGCCAGCATCGGGAAGATGTTCCATTTCGTCCTGCCAGAACTGGAATTCCTGAGCCCAGTGACTCTTCTGGGACAGTGTATATTCCTAGCACAAAAATCTAGCCAGATATTATAAAAGTTTACACAATGTATTTTGTAAGGAATTATGCCTGTTTGTGTCTTTCTTTTACGTACTTTATCACAGGCTTGTTTTTAATATGAAATTGGGAAGTTACTCTCCAGTGATTCTCAACATATTTTTTCCATAGTGTTATACTAGTCAGAATATGGGCGTGTCTTACCCAGTCGTTTACTTTCGTTACCTCTCACATATATTACTCTTGTGATAGGGTCATGCTCATTTTATTATCATTGTGCCCTTAAAGAAAGCTCAGATATATAGATATATATTGTAAAAGTCATTATATTAGGATGCAGAATAGCTAGTCCATTTTTCATTCCAAAGTACAGAATTGGATTCATAAAAGTAATTTATTAATTTTTCAGAGAAACCCTATCTCTGAAAACAAAAAAAATAATTTATTAAATTTTATTTCATGTTCATTGCTGTTTTGCCTTCATATATTTCTCTTTGAGGGTGTCAGATCTTGAAATTATAGACAGTTGCAAGCTGCCATATGGAAGCTGGGAACTGAACCTGGGTCCTCTGGAAGAGCAGTCAGAGCTCTTAACCACCGAGCCATCTTTTTAGCCCTAGAACTGGATTTATCCAGACAAATAATTTTACATTTGCTTTATTTTTGATATGATTTATGACCACTCACTCATTGATTCATTCATTCTGTGTTCATTCTTTCATATGAGTAATTATTTGACTGTCAGCCACCAATCTGTGTGCTGTGGATACCATAGTAAATAATGGGCAAACATATAAACAAGATGATCCAAGGTAACTTTATTAACAGATAATAAAGTAGGTTAATCTAAAACAGATTTGGCTTAGGCAGGGCAGGATTGCTGTAGATTATGTGGCTCTCTGTGAATTCAGCTTTAGTGCTGACTTTTTGTAGAGAATAAGACCGGAGCTGTGTGATGATCTCAGGCAGAGTCAAGGCAGAGGGGCCAGGTGGAGAACATTGTGGCAAGTCCCAGATCAGAGGACACAGTGTGGTAGAAGTGACTAGGGGAAACAGATATGGACGTAATTCTTAAACATTTGAGCAAACAGTTTTTATTCTGAATTTAACCACTTGAGTAAATTTTAAAATGAAGAATCAGAGCATTGGGGAGGGGGTTTGCCAGCTTGTTAAATAAAGTACATACCTAGTAGTCCAGCCCAGACCACTGTCAATTTATTATTTTTTTCTATTAAGATTTAATGAAGATTTAGAGGGGGAAAAGGCTTCCTTCCATATACTGTCTTTGTGGTATGGAAGGAACAGAATATACTATGGAACACAGATAAGACAGCAAAGTTGGAATGTCTAAAACTTGGACTGTAATACAGGACTCATAATTCAGTTGGTTAGGTTTAACAATTCTGGCTTTTCTGTAAAAAGCTGGCTTGATTTATCCCATCCATTAAAATTTCATGATGCAATTAAGTATTTCCTTGGTGATTCTTTGCAACATAGGTATCATAGCTTAAATTTCTAATAGAAACAGCGAGAAAGAGAGCGATTAATACACTCGGATTTGTAGTTGACTGAGTTTCTACCTCTGGCGGACCTGACAGCTGCGTGTGTGGTGAGTAAGCCAGGCAGCCTTACTCTGATTCACCCCAGCACTCACATTGTGAGCTGATCCTGTTGATATGGGGAAGAGGAGATCGAAATCTGATCATGTTGGCATACCAGAGACAGCTTCTAATAGCTGCTGTATCTCCAGGACTGTTGTGGCAGCTTGGCTGAGGCTGCCCTCCTCCACAACAGCACCTCACCTCTGTCAAGTCCTGCTACCTGGCCCCTCTCTTTCCCAGCTCTTGACTTAAGAAGCATTTCCTAATAAGCACCTTCCATGCTAAACCCTGAAAGCTGGTCACCAGACTTGGTTTGGTTACACAGGTCCTACAGCGTGGTCCTTTTACTAATCTTCTCATCACTTTTTTCTTCAATCTGCTTTCCTCCTTGATCTTTGACAACAGACCACAGCCACAAGATTAAAGAAGTCTTTGAAGTAAAAGATTAGTTACAGTGCATGGAAGTTAAAAGGAAGATTCATTTACTTTTTTTTTTTTTTTTTTTTTTTTTGCCTTGAATGAAAAGTGTTTCTTTGTTGATTACATTATAGGCCATCTAGACTTAATGAATGGGTATTAGAGGTAGAGCTGTGTCAATGAAGCGGTGAAGGAAAAACTCTTAAAAGGAAAATGATTGAGTACATGTAACACATATCTAAAAGGATTGCCATTTGAATGTTGTAAATAGAAGTGTGCAGCATTTTAGAAACCTGTGTATTTGTCTTTTGATGAGCCATTTAATAAATTTTCTCTGGGTGTATCTGTTCTCTGTACATTGTTAACTCTACTTCCTGGTCTCTCCATATCTATTGGTAATGAGTCGGGTAGCGGGCAGGTACACACGGCTAGGAGACGCTGCTAGGAAGTTACTGAAGACATGTCCAGCCCTCAGTGCCAGTGGTGTGATACTGAGAACAGCGGGCTTTGAACGCTGCTGTCCTCTACAGAGTTCTTACATATTCTCTATAATTCACTTTCTCCACATCCACCTCACAGTGGAAGTAACACACTTCTAACTTAATTTACTATAGCGAATTTAACTTTCTTGGTACCTTTTTTTCTGGTTTTATTTATGGGTATTTATCTACATATCCTGACTTTCTTCCTCGTTCCTGGAAGACAAGAGTCTTCATATAAAAATACAGATTGGAAGAAAAGGCACTCTTATAGATACAGTATTTCCTGCTGAATGCATTCAGCAGTGAGTATATAAGTAAAGGAAAGTCACCTTGAAGATGGATTAGAATCTACGATTCCTCTCCATCTACCTCTTAATCAGAAAGATACTGTATTAGGCATCCCTGGCACAAGAAGTGCACGTGAAGTGGATTAAGCAATTGGATTAATTCCTAGATCACCATGCCAGCAGTCTAGGTTTCCAGTGAAGCCTGTCTTCTTTGCTGGCAGGTGGCCACCTCCTCAGTGTCTTCGTACAGCCTTTCCTCTGTTCAAGCTCACGGGACAGCATAGTATAAAACACGGCACGTCAGAAGAGTTAGCATTTTAGTGTTTCCTTCCTCTTATAGGTCACTAGTTATGTTGAACTTGGGCCCCATTTACCCTTAATTCCAAATTTGAAGAACTTATGACTAAATTGAGTCACACTCAGTTTAATATATGAATCAGGATGGTAATACAGCCTAGTCCATAACTATACCATGGCATTTCTACTCATTTGACAGATATGCATTCACTCAAAAAAATGAGTCTGAATATCTTCCTCAGGGCTGCCTGTGACACTAAGTAATATCCATAGAACTCCTGGCTTATAACAATCAGAATGGATTTTTGCCTGGAAGAATGGATCTAAGTTACTACTGAACAGAGATCTGACATATTTACTTATTTGTTGACAATTTGGAAACAAACTGCGGGAAATTTTCCTAATACATTCTTTTGCAAGTTAATGGTGGTTTTTTTTTTTTTTTTAAATTTCTTCACAAGTGGATACATAAATACATAAAAGGTGGGGGAAAAACTTTCTGGCCAATATCATGTCTTCATTATTCTATTTCAGAAACATTGGTCTCTTGTTAAATATTAAGATATTTAAGACACATGCAGGGGCTGGGGAGATGGTTCCATCAGTAAATTATATGCTTTGTAAACATGAGGACCTGAGTTTAACTCCCCAAACAGAGGTAAAACAATCTGTTGTGGTGTGTGCTAGTAAGGTGGAGACAAAGGTGTGGTGTTGCTGAATTGGTGTGCTCTGGGTTCATGGAGAGGCTGTCTAAAGTTTAGGTGGAAAGTGATAGAACAAGACACCACATGTTGACTTCTGGCTTCCACATGCACAAGTGCACACACACACACACACACACACACGCCTGTATACCCATACGTGTGAGTATAAACACACGAGGCTACATGCTAGTTACCCCAAACTACTATTCTGTAGAAGAAATGGGAATTGTTTCCTATCAGATAATTGCATACGTTTTTTTTTCTCATGGTTTATTTTTTTTTATATTTAAAAATTTCCATCTCCTTCCCTCCTCCTTCCCCCTCCCTCCGCTCCTCCTCCCCCTTCCCTCCCCTCTTTCTCCCCCTTCCCTCCCCTTCCCTCCACCCATACCTCCCCTCCCTCCCTCTCAAGGCCAAGGAGCCATCAGGGTTCCCTACTCTATGCTAAGTCCAATATGAGATCAGTTAACGATCACACTTAAACCCAAAGGACAGAATGTCAACACCTCCACATCAATCTAATTTTAGAAAATGATTCTGAAAATACCTAGCTAGAATTCCTCAGCTGCTACTGTCCCAGACATTCCTACACAGAAAGTATGACAATCTGGAAAAGAATCAGAGGTCAAAACTGGGCACATGTACAAGTTGTCTTTGTGGGTTGAACATACAGAGTATTTGTATTTGATCTGCCTTCATGCTCTGTTGGTAAATTATTCTGTGGAATAGCAACAGCGGGTTGGTGACTGTAATGCAGATGCCGCCATCTGCTGAAGTTACGTGGTCATTACACTTGAGTTGCTTCTGAGAGCAGTCCTTTAGAAATATCTGAGACAAGACAGTTCCTAAGTACCCCGTATGTTCATGTAAAAATTGTTCTCTGTATAGTTCTAAAAACTGTTAGGATTTTGCAAAAATATTAGTAATTCTTTGCCTTTTATAACGCTCTTTTATTAATAAAAACAAGTATTTGTGATATGTAGATTTGACTCATCTATAGAGTCCAGAAAAATGGTAAGCGCCCATGCCTTAGGACATGGACAAGCTTACAGAGCAGTAACCCTTATGCTATGATACTGCTTGGGTTAAGTTTTTCTATCCCTACCTTCAAAGAGGCAAACACAGTGTTGTTATTATCTGTTCAAAATTACAATATCAAGTACAACTCCTCCAGTCTTTCTAACATAGTCCACAACCTGGACAACTAAGAAGCATTGGTCATAGACAGCTTTACTGTGACAGTCTTCAATTGACCACTTTTACTTTTAGTTCATCTCACGTATTTCAACCACACTGTCATTTCAGAGTACATGAAAATTGGTAGTATGATTTTTATAAAAGAAGTTAAGCTAGTATATTACATAATAAAAGTGATAGGGAAGGATAGTAAAGCAACTTAATTTTCCTTTACTTAAAGGACTTTATTTTTTCTTTTCTTTTTTTTTTTTAAAAAAGATTTATTTCTCATGTATAGTGTTGTGCCTGCTTGCACACCAGAAGAAGGCACCAGATCTCATTACAGATGGTTGTGAGCTACCATGTGGCTGCTGGGCATTGAACTCAGGACTTCTGGAAGAACAACCAGTGCTCCTAACCTCTTAGTCATCTCTCCAGCCTGAACTTGATTTTCAAATTAAAGCTAGCGTTGCTTGTCCCTTCCCTTGCATTTCTCTACTTTCCTGAAAAGTAGATGTTGAAAAGCTGTCTGTTGAGCCGCCCCATGTCTGCCTTAGTGACAGGTGCCCGTCTCACAAATGCAGCTAACCGTTCTTTGGGAGTCTGGATTCACTTCTTTGCACAAACATGCCAAGTGTGGATAACCATGGGGAACTTTTGAGGTAACTTCATCTTTTCATGCACTTTATTGTTTATGATGGTAGCCCAGAAATTCATAAAAAGGAAACTGAGAATGAACTGGAAGATTTTTTTTTATAACTTCAGATGCTTCTATATGTTGATTAGACAATGGGTATTTTGAAACTCTTATACAGAAAAGGAACATGTTTAGATAGCCGTGATGAAATCGAGGGTATCAAAGGAATCAAACATTCATAACTTTTATAAAAGAAATTCGAAGCATATCACATACTATTAAGAAAACGTACCTTTTTCTAGTTTGCTTTCTGTTGCTGTGCTAGATGCCATGTCAAAGGAAAATTTGGGGAGGAAAAGGTTTATTTGACTCATGCTTTCCAGGGCACAGTCAATCACTGGGGGCACTGTGGTAGGAAGTCAAGGCAGCAGTTGAAGCAGACACCATAGAGGAACTCTGCTTACTGGCTTGTGCGCTGGCTGTGCTCAGCTAGCTTTCTTACACAGCCCAGACCCACCTGCCCAGGCATGATGCAGCAGACACAGGGCTGGGCCCTCTCACAGCAGTCTCGATCAAGACAGTTCATCACACACATGATGAGTTCTTTAGTCCTGTTCTTTAATCCAGGCTCCCTCTCCCCAGGTTGCTTGTGGTTGTGTCAGGTTGCTGACAAAGGCAACAGGCACATGCCTCTGCCTAAATCAACAAAATGAAGCTACCAACCGGCACTAATTTGGGGCGTTACATAAAGGGAGAAGCGGAAACAGAAGTGATGCTTTCAATATTTCAATATGATTGTGAAATTTGTGTTAATGAAAGAGATAAGGGAGCAAAAGTAACCCAAACTCAGAAGCACATGGTGAAAAGGTTTTGATTTACTTACCTCTGGAAGGAATTGATGCCCATAACTATGCTGATTGTAAGTAGTTCTCTGTGGCCATAGTTTTCTCAGTGATTTACAGAAGATTGCTAAGGAGTTTTGTCTCCTTTTTTTTTTTTTCCAAAAGCTGAAAAGTGGGAAAGAAAATAGAATAAGAGACATTCTTTCTCAAAAGGGAAAGGTTAACTTCTAACCCATAAACTAGTTTAAATTTGGCCTCACTTGACAGCTAAGTCCAGCAAACACTTAGGAAGTACTTCTTTTGTGCCACTCACTCAGCTTACCGGTCTCTCCCTTTCACCATTAAACTTCATTGTCTTCCTTGTGTTCTTTGAATTCCTGGAGATCCAAACTGATCTGTCTCGTTGTCTCATTCCTGGGTCCCCTAGCTCTGGCTTTAGTGACTGGCTCAATACTCTCCTCTCTTCCTCACTCTAGTCTTTCTGTAGTGTCCTCAGTGACAATATGTTGAATTCCTGAAACACTGGGTTACGAAATTCTTTGCCTTATTTCCCTTCTGGGATATGCTTTCCCAAAACTAAGCCCCAGTCTCGGGATATGACAGCCGGGCAATCCAAATTTCCGTGTAATATGCCCCAAATCTGGATTTTTAAGCACTCTTCCCACCTTCTCTCTTTTACCTCCTTATTCTGCCAGCCTTCACTGAGCTAAATTGTATTGTTCTTAAATGCAACATCATTTCCTACTCTCCTTTCCCACATTATTTTTACAGTCCAACCTCTCTTTACAAATAAGAAACTAACTCCACAGCTGAAGGTAGGAGGGTCAAGAAAGTCACGTCCTACCTGGTCATAGAGTAAACTCAAGGCCAACCAGGAAACCAACAAGAGTGTCTTAAAAGCATCAAGTTTTATGTTCAGTACCGAGTGGTGCAAACAACAGTGGCAAAGGTATAGAGATTAGAACAGAATGGTATAGCATTTGTGAGGTCTTGCTTGATGGGAATTAGGTAGATTAGGAATGACGTAAAGGGGTGAAGAATGAGCAAGATGAGAAACACAGGGGGACTCTACCTTCAGGCTTACTGGAGGAAAGAGGCTCTAGTGGGTGACCTTTTCCAGACAGTACGTCCCACCTAGATTAGAATGCACAAGGATAGGCATTGATAGGCATATTATGAGGTGAGGATGCATCTAATACTGTTGAATGAATGGGTGGATGCAGCGAATGGTGAATAGGACAGCTTAGGACAGGTGTTCTGTCAGTCATCTTGCCTGTTGTAGATATGGAAGGACACTGTTACTGGAACTCAACATACTGTGTTAGCTTTCTCAAAAAATACAGTTTTGATTACCGTTGTGTGACGAAACTTTCTGGTGAGATGGAACATTCTTCTACTCATCCCAGATAGGGAACCCATGACAGAACAAAGTATGGACACCTCCAAAGTCCAGCTTGGTGAACCAGTGAGGATTACAGATGAGGCGTTCCTTACAGGAGCAGAAATGACTCAAAGACAGTTGCATCACCAAAGCTCATCCAAGCATGGGTGACAGCTCACAAAAGCTAAAAACCTGGAGCACACAGTACAGCTTGGAGGAAGCTCGACAGGTTGGAGAGTGTCCTCTTCAGGTGCCACAGTTGGTGTGAATTTCTTCCAGGCACTTGGTCTGCTCTCAGAGTCATCACAGCTTTTCTCCTGTGAGAGGTCTCTTGTCTTTTCTCCTGTGAGAGGTCTCTGTGTAGCTCTGCTTCTCTGAGTCTTGGCAGGTCAGCTTTTTCTTTTTATTCCCCTCCAAGAGGGACTCTCAGCTTTTATTGCTTACTCTGGCAAGGAGGGGCCTAGTGAATCTGGTCAGTTTCAGGGCATTCTTGAAGCTGTTTTTTATTTGTTTACCTTCCTGCTTATAGATTATTTCGATCCCAGAGGAAAATATTACACAACAGTTACCACTAAGGTATGTGTGCCACTACTATACTCTTAGGGTTGTCCAGCCATGCTGGTCATTGTTATGATTCATAGACATCATAGCTAAATAGAATAGTTGGTTGCTTCTCCCCATTGATAGCTTTCATGGGACCTTCTGGTGACATGAAAGCTTGTCTTCAGGCAAGAAGTATTCAGGTCAGTTTTCAGTTCAGTGGACTCTGGGCGCTGTTTCTGAAGTGCATAATGTAATCAGCAATAGGAACTTACCTTCTACCTCTCTTGGGCAATGAAGGCCCAAAGCAATAGCCTATAATGGTTTGGGAATGTCTTGAACAAACATCCCTGACCAACAACTCAAAAGAAGGCTTCTTGTGCCCGATGTTTGAGTTTTTGTTAGATGGTCTTTGATTCTTGGAAGGAGCACTGTCAGCTCAGATGGGAAATTCCATTTTGATTTTGTATGTTTATTGACACATCAACCTCATGTACTCTAGATATTTTTAGGAACAGTGAGTTTGCTGTACAATTGTGTTTTCTAGGAATGTCAGAAGCTACAACCAGAAGTTTCATCAACATGACTTAATAAACATGAGTTGAACAAGGACAAAAACAAGAGATATGCAAACAAGTATGGGGGAAATCTCAGGAGACCTCAACTGCACACTACAGGGTCTACAGACCACTACATAAGAACTACAGGCAACTAAAGAATGCTGAGAGAAGGAGAAATAGTCTTCCCCAAGGGCGAGCACACTAATGGTCACTCCTTAGAACATACTACACATATGTAACATTATACAGCTGGAGTAGAATGTTCTTTTCAGAATAAATATATGAATATACATATGTCCATGTAAAAACAGTTCATGAAAGGAGAGGCCATGAGTTTGCCAAAGAGCAAGGAGAGTCACGTGGAAGACCTTGGGAAGAGGAAGTGAAAATGATGTGGTTATAATTTCAAGAAAAGAAAGGTTTGCTTTTGTGGGGAATTCATTCTTGTATAATTTGCATAGAATTTCTTAAAGTCTGCATGGGTGAAATTAGCATGTTACTAATGGAGCTCTTTAGCATCCTGTAGTTTACTTTCTTTCCTCCATCCATTACAGCTAGTGGATGCTTTTATTATAACTAATTTAGTAACTATACTAAATGAAATAGTTCAGAAAATTTCTATAGATAATTTTAGGACTTATATTGTACATTTACTGGAAGTATTATGCAACTTCTACATATGAAATAATGAGAAAACATGTTCTTGTCTTATTAAAATCTTAATAGTCGTTTGAAATGAAATTAATATTACAAGTTAATAAGATCATGAATTATGGAAAAATTACTTCCAGAACATTAAATGCTGTGGTGTGAGTGGAGTATAACAAATAAAGGATAAGGTAGTTTACAAAGATACTTGAGAGAGATCCCAAGTTCTCTTGGTTAATTGTAGAGCCTGCAAAGGGTTTTGGATATTGTCCTAAGTACAGCAAGTGTCCTCTGAAGTTTTTTTTTTTTCTCTGAAGTTTTTAATACAAAGAATGATATGGGGAAAAAAAAAAAAACTAAGACACTTTGACTAAACCAAGACAAGACTAGATTGGGCAGAATTTGGTAAGAGT
Source organism: Arvicola amphibius (assembly GCF_903992535.2). NCBI lineage: Eukaryota > Metazoa > Chordata > Mammalia > Rodentia > Cricetidae > Arvicola > Arvicola amphibius. The sequence goes on along the minus strand of NC_052060.1, from coordinate 48,111,126 downwards.
AAAGTAAGAAAGAAAGTAGTTAATTGTTCCACTACTGATAAAAGTGCTTAGTCTATATGGAGAAAGGATGATGGATATGGTGTGGAACAGGAGGGTGGATTCAAGATGCAATTTCAAGGTAGTCTAATAGGCACATGTACGGAACTTGAGGTCATGGTGGAGGTAGTGTATGTACAGGTTTCCTTCCAGGTTTCTGATAAGAGATGGCCATCAAATCGGATTACATACTTTGGGGGCAGTCTTAAGAGTTTATTTGAAAAAAAGTTAATTTAATTTTGAAATCAGGTACACGATTTAGAAGTGAACTCACAAAATAGGCTGCTGATGACAGATCACTAAGATAGAGATGTTATATTGAAAGAAAATAATGTCATTCTCCAAATTATATTGCCATAACAGTGACCTCGAGAGTAGGAAGTGAAATACTGGAGTATGACAGATAATGGGGTCATGGCACTGCTTACCGGAAGAGATGAATTGGTCAGTTAGATCAGATACCGAGACTAGGTAAATTGATGATTCTCCTGTGTAAGGTAAAAGCAATGCCAAACTCATGCAAACAACTTAGAATTGTAGACTGGGTTAGCACTTCAGACCTCCAAAACGGAAACATTTTGGGGTCGTTTCATAATGTTATTTATTTAACAATATTGAACTATACATTAAAATGATGAAAGCACACATACGTTTTGTAGTTTTTAACTACAATAAAAATATGATAAATACACTTTTTTGTTGATTTGTTTTCCCAAAACTGTCTCTGTGTAGCCCAAGCTGTCCTGGGACTTGTTCTGTAGACTAGGATGGCCTTGAACGAGGTTTACCTACCTCTGCCTTCCAAGTGCTGGGAAAGGTGTACGCCACTACCCACCAGCCTGGTAAATCCTAGTTGTTAATCCACCTTAGCTCTAATGAACTTAGTGGCCCTGGCAAGGACATGGTTTTATTGGGGCATAAGTGTGACAAGTGGTGAGCAGACAGTTATTTTGTTTGACTGTAAAGGTGTATGGAAGATAGGAGATAAAGGTAGTTTGTTGTTGATGATGATGATTTCTTTCAAAGACCCCATGGCATTTAGACACGCCTGATGTAGGAGGAGAGTTCAGGGACTGTGCTTGAGAGAAAGGAAGGAGCTGGAGAGCACAGCCTAAGGTTACTAGACAGCTGTGCAGGCTGGAGGCCAGAAAGCTTTCTTCTCCTTTGGTCTGCAGAGTGGTAAAGGTGGTCGTGACCGATTTGCCTCATAGAGTATTAGCATGGCTGCTAATGGAGACACTTAAGCCTGGTTGCAAAGAAACACGGAGTCTGCAAGTAACTGAGAAAAGCGGCCTAAGGCTGCAAGCTCGTTCCTGCAGATGTGTCTGGGGGCAGGAGCGGCCAGTCCCCTGGTGGGAACCAGTACTCATTTAAGCAGTAGATAAGGCAGAAAGCTTGACCACTCTAAGTCTGCTATAAATCAACTCTAAGGAATGAATTTTAGGGAAATGTCAGAGAGAGAATACATGCTGATGTCTACTCCATATTAAGTGCAGTAATTTAAAAATCCCCACGAGTCCTGTATGGAGGCTGGAGAAATAATAGATAGAAAACTTCCCAAGTACATTGTTCATAACCTCAGAAATCTGGCTTTTAAAATATCATATATATTTTATAAATTTTAATCCTCAAATATTTCATCAGCATAGCTCCTAGAAGCAGGAGAAGAATTCTTCAACCCACTCTTTAAAAAGTAAACTCCTTTTGTTAGTTGGCATATAAATAATGAGAATTAGTTATAGGTCTCCTAAAACTGAAGGGCTTATTATAGTATAGAATACATTCTATGTGTTCAAATCCTAGTCATTTCTTTGATCATGTATCTTTCCCTAGGCAGTAACATTTGATTAGCTCTGGAGTGTAACATGTCGTTAGAGGGACAAATGCTCTAGGACAAATACACATATTATGAGTTCTGTATTTGAAAACAGGAACTTTCATTTATTCTGTTGGTAAGTATTTAATTGTTTATTCTAAGTACTATACTTCATTTTATATGGATAAATATCACGGGTTCTCAGTTTAGGAAAATTTTTGTTTGTTGAGGGAGTCTGACTTTAAACAAATTGGCCACACAAGCAGTACAATATAACAACACCACCTTACATGCAGACAAGTACAGAGTGCTGTGAACAAGTGTAGCAGTGACAGCATCACAGAGGAGGGCCTTAGACTGAGTTTAACGGAGGCTTGGCGATTAACCCAGAGAGGTGTGATACAGAGAGGCATCGGAAAACAGTAGCAGACAGTAGTAGAATTTGGTCTGTTTCAAGAAGAAATGGAGAGAGAGGGAAAGGGAGGGAGGGATGGAGGCAGTGCTCAATGAGAAATGAGAACCCCGGAGAACAGCTAGCATGGTCAGCTATCCTCAGCTCAGTGATGGAAGATTTAAACAACACATGTTAAAGTTTGCACTTTAAAAGGGCAATCTGATAGCTAAGTGCTATTCTCTTTTTCTGGGACAAAGCTCAGCATCTCTTTTTTTCTTTTTTTGACTTAATAAATGTCCAGATCACAAACACTTTGAGTTTTCTGTGTAATATAGTGTGCCATAATTTCTCAACTCTCCACAGAGTATGAAATAGCCAGACATCCATAACATGCATAAGTGAATGAACTTAATGGTATCCCAATAAACTTTATGTATACATGTCAAAATATGAATGCCATGAACTCTTGATTTGTGAAGTCTTGAGAAATGTCCTTAATTTTGAAAAAAAAAATGTTTGGTGGTGCATGCCTTTAATCCTAGCACTCAGAAGGCAGAGGCAGGAGGATCTCTGTGAGTTCGAGGCCTGTCTGGTCTCCAAGAGTTAGTTCCAGGACAGGCTCCAAAGCTACAGAGAAACCCTGTGTCCAAAGTCCTCACTCCCCCAAAAAGTATGAAAATCATTCTTTGTTTGTAACCTTGCAAAAGGAGATGGTGGCTATTTTTGTCCTGTATTTTGTGCTGTAGTTTACTAACTTGTATAATTTCTTTATCTTTTCCTGTACCTCTCATGACACTTTATTTTTAAATGGCATGTCCTTAAGTTGTTTCTAGGTTTTCAGCACTTTAGTAAAAAGATGACCAATTCTAAATGAAAAATGATACTATAAGTTCTCCTTTTCTAGTTCTTTACCTTAATATTACATTTTCCATGGAAGAATCAGTGTAATATAGCTGGCCTATTCCATTTTTCCATATATGGAATTTTAAGAAAACAGGTAATTTTGTCTTTTTCTTGTTTAATTCCTTCCAGTGTTAGATTTGGTGCTTGCTTGCTTGCTTTGAAACCAATACTTTGTTGTTTTAGCCTTCTCTTTACTTGGTAATATCTTTTCTAAATTTAATTTTGTTATCTGTAGTAATTTTAAAAACTCAATGAAAAACGCTACAACAACAAAACATGAGGGTAGGAGAGAGATTAGGGAGGAATTTGGTGAGGGCAGATAAAGCAGGTAAGGGATGACTTTGATCAAAGACCATCTTTATATTATATATTTATATGAAACTAATAGTTAAAGGGGATTGTGGACTTGAGAATATCAAGAGTAACTTGTATACAAGTGTTATAAATTTTTTAAAAAGATTTATTTATTATGTATACAATATTCTACCTGCATATGTCCCTATAGGCCAGAAGAGGGCATCATATCTCATTATAGATGGTTGTAAGCTACCATGTGTTTGCTGGGAATTGAGCTTGACCTCTGAAAGAGCAGCCAGTGCTCTTAACCTCTGAAATTTTAATTAAGCAAAAAGCACCAAGCTGCTTGCAACTGTTGGCTGTATAATTGGATAAACTGCTTTCTTTATATACATCAAGATGAATACCATCCATATGATTTGAGATCTATAAAAAATGCTTTACTTATTCCTGCTTTCTCTTTTCTTGTATATTACCCAAGCCAATGGAAATAGTAAGGGCAGACTTGGTCCAAATCCATTTGACTTTTACTCTGTGTGCAGTTCTAGGAATAAGTTAATAAGTTCTTGGAACTTAAGTTTTCTTATATAATTCAAAAACTGCGTGGTCACCGAATGGGAATTTCCACTTACATTTCCCTTTTAAGCATAACTTTTTATCACGTGACTGTAGCCGTGCTGAATGATTTGGGAGAAGAGCAGTCGATATTTGGTGTCCGAGACAGTATTTGTTTTGATTTGTAGACACAGACCTAGACAGTAAGAGCCAACTACAGCAGTGTTTCTCAACCTTCCTAACGCTACAACACTTTAATATAGTTCCTCATATATTAGTGACCCCCAACCATAAAATTATTTCATTGATACTTCATAACTGTAATGTTGCCGCTGTTATAGATTATAATGTAAATATCTGATATGCAAAATATCTTACATGTGACCCCAAAGAGGTCACGGCCCACAGGTTAAGAACCACTGAACTGCAGTAGCCCAGATATGAAATAACTGACATTTAAATAACGATATGCATGGTGAACATGGTCTCAACTTTTCATTAATCTTTCCTTTGCCTTGTCCTTTTTCACTTCTGAAAACCTAGGTTTGACAGTTCTCTGGAAGACCCACTTAAGAGCGGACCTCACCCACCTGCAGCTCCCCAGGTGTTAAATATTCGTAATCAAATAGCCACACTTTGTAAAGTAGCAACCACTCACTCTAGGTAGAGTTCTCTTCTTCTCAGTTGTGTCCATTTCAATGCTGGTGATAAATCTAAATACTAAACTCACTGAAAATGAGAGCATGATCGTGGATCAAGGAGCCGATGTCAGTATTCTTTGTGTGCTTTGGTTTGGTTTTTAACTTCTAATACAGAATGAGAAAAATCTGTGTCTTGTTTATGCACTTCGTGATTTGCTAAATGAACTGAGTTTGGCTTAAGTCTGTTCTTAAATTCAATAATATACCTCTAAAAGAAGAGAGACAGGTTTCAAACATCCCAGACATGTTCTCAGAGTATAGAGGTGAAAGATGCTACCTGTAAGACGTTGCTAATTCTTTCATATTATTCCTTTTATCATTGGATAGAGGAACTTCATTAGTTTCCTTTTCTCCCAACTACGGGATGGGCTAGCTGATGTATTTTTAGCTGACTATTTTATACCATGTTTCTATTTATTACTCACCCTCACTTTTCCCCAGTGGCAACTGCTGACTCTAAGAAAGAGTGATTCAGAAACCCAAACAAACATCAAATCACTAGGTAACTGTTCATCTTAGCACGCTTTGTCATTCTGCATAAAGAGCATCTTTATTTTCTCTGTCCTGGCCCCATTCTTCTTTTTCTAACAATTCGTAGAAGTTGTTCAAGCTTAGCCACACAGTTCCTTTTCATGGATTACTTACAAATGTGTACATCACGTTTCTATACAATATGTTAAACTGACTTGTAGTTTCTTCACTTTTTTCCCAGTGGTTTATAAAGTTATGTCTGTGGAGTTGGGTGCTTCCCAAACTCTTTAGAAGAGATTGTAGACTAGGCTCTCCCTCACAGTTTCTACAGCTGTAGCCTGTGTTGGCTTTGGTTCATGATGTGTTGGAGGTGGTCATTGTGGCACAAACTTCTAAAACAAAAGTAGTTAGAGTGTTCTAGTAATGTTATGAGTAACTTAAACCCAAAGAGGAAGAGGGAAATCCCACACCATGTTTTTTTAGACTATCCTGTTTAGTTTAAAATAAAAAAAAAAACCTTAATTAAAATTTGATAACCAATTTTAGGAGTACATTCCTATTGCTGGAATGTAAATTCCTGACCATATATTTTATTGCTTGAAAAAAATAAATACTTTAAGTCTTAAGGTCTCTTCTGAATATGAAATTTGATCTCATTTAAAAATGTTACAGAGCTAACTCAAAATAGAAACGGAGAACATTGCAAAGAAGGTGATATTTTGTTATTTATTTTCTTGTAATTTATATTATTTATATTATTGTGTATTATTTATATTCTTGTAATTACTTTTTATTTTTGAAACAATCCTTACCATCCGGAATAATTCAACTTAGATTATTTTAAAGTTATGTCTTGTTCATGTTAATAAATGCTGCTGCTTCTGAACGTGTAGGCAGTTCTGCTTCTAAAAACACATCTCATTAAAATGCCATGTCCTTGATGTACATCTACTCCGAGACAAGACTTCTCATGTAAAGCCTGTTTAGGAAAATCTCCTTATCTCTTCTCATAGAAACCCGGTCTTTATTTTCAGATTCAGTTTCTGCTTTGTTGTATATGTGTCACTCTTCCAATATGTGATATATAATATCAATGGACTTATCATAGGAGGGGGCATAATTGACATTTTAGAGTGCTTGGTGACAAACAGTCTATCGTAGGAAGGCTCACACATTTAGTTTAAATGTCTGGAATTGGGGACCCAATGAGTAAGTGCCTAAACACCCGTCACACTTTTAAATGAATGGTTCACTTTTATGTCTAATACTGATCTAGAGTGGGTGCTAAGTTGTGTTTATTCTGCTGCCTTTTCTTACTTTCATTTCCTCTTCCTCTTGTCTTTCTTTCCCTATCAGTGTAAGCAGCTCTACAAGGACTGTAGAAGGTTCTGGAGCCTTTTCTGCCTTCTCCCCTCCTGCTAGATACAGTGCTGCAGTTGTCAGTGGTGCGGCTGCCACTGTGTCTGCTGCTCTTGCTGCCAAAACCAGGTAGAACTGTGAGTGTTGTGTCTCTGTGGTCCCAACCACCTCCAGGCTCTGGCAGGAGAGAACAGACCCCGTCCCGATGTAGGATTCTGTAATGAGCTCCCCCTCGTGTGGTGAGCATTTCATATAGGTTGTGGGTAAATCCATGGGACTGGAGAATGTTCTTTAGTTGACCCCTGTCTCTCTTTGCACGGCTACCACTTATGCGTATCTTTCAGGTGTGCCCACTATGATGGAAAGTCTTACAGACTTTAGAGCTGCATAGCTTTCATTTGTGGTTGAGGCGGAGTTAGAAAGAAATCACATGTCTGCTGAGGCTATCTTATTCCACAGCACTGGTGAACTGAAGCCGAATTGCTCTCGGAAGCAGCCCTTCTGTGATCTTTGTTTCATTGTTACTCCTATCACATTTATTGGTTTAAATGCTTTTGAAAGTCAGCCTTGCATGACTGTAGTGAAAATTTCAACTTTTTTTTTTTTAAAACAAAGTCTCTCTGTATAGTCCTAGCCATCCTGGAACTCACTATGTCTACCAGATGGCCTCAAACTCACAAAGATCCACCTGACTCTACTTCCTAAGTACTGGGATTAAAGGTGTGTGCCACCACGGCCAGCCAAATTTCATGAACTTTATTTCAATGAGTAAAATAATATAATGAATTCATAATATTTCTATTCATGCTTCTCCACTGCTTTGCATTGCTTTCCTCTCTTCCTCCTCCCTATTTCTCTCTCATTCTTAAAGGAAATATTTCAGATCAAAGACTGAAAACCCACTTGCTTCTGTGGATACTGCGTGTTTTCACTGAAGTCCTTCTCTGAATGCTTGCCAGGCTCTCCGGCCCTGAAAACTCCCAGTCCCTAATGAATTCACTTTGCATCAGCACTGTTTCCAAGCCTCTAGCCTTTTCCTGTCTTCAGTTCTCCGAAAAGTCAAGTGGCTCTATCCATGTTAAGAAAAGCAGGTACTATGGGAAGGAACATGGCACATGGCATGTGGAGGTTTGCTTCCTCTAACAACGTATTAACTATGGTAACAGGCCATATGAGAAAATCATAGAACTGCTTTTCCAATTTGAGTTAGTTGCAATTTCAGTGTAATGCATTTTAGTGTACATGCATGCTATTTTATTTGCTTATCAACTCACCTTTTAATCCTCTGTGATATCTTTTACTAGCAAATTTGATGTTTGGTATGAAGTTATGAATGTTTGAACTATAGTGGAATCCTGACTTTTATCACATGACTATAGCTGTAGTAGTTTTACTTTTAGAAGCTTGAATAGTTAAATATAAAATGCTATATTATAACCACCTGCTATAGAGCCCAGTGCTAGGTGGATATCATTCCTTCTGTTTACTAGATGTAGAATTTGGGTGCTTACAAAAGAAGGTGGAGAGGGGTACCTGCTGTACAAAGTCTGGGTGGGGAAGAAATAAATGTAGTACAGAGAATAAGGCTATCCAGAGTCCATAGTTTCTGTAACACAGCAGCGGGGGAGCTGATTTAGGCATATAAATTATAGCTGTGTCTTACAGACTTTGACCAACATGCTGAATTGTAACTCAGCTCTCCACTCTGTTAGTGACCATGCCCACTTCAGTGTTTCCATCGTCTGCCCGAGTACCTCTCAGTTGACAGGACTGTCACTTTGCAAGGCACAGGGTTTGTGCTTTGAGTGTTTTTTCATGTTAGGATTGCTTCCTTTGTTGAGCTGCATCCATCTTGCTGCAGACTGTATTTATGAGTAGCACACAACAGATAACCGTGTATCGCCAGCCACACAGATGTACAAGGTTGCCAAGGCCACTCAAGGTCTTTCCATACCGTGGGCCATCTAGTATTGCCCCTTCTGACAGCCAGACTCACTAGCCTTGGCATTGGATTCCTGTCGTCCAGTTTACTGCCTCACAGGTTTGGCAGGTATCCTAGAGGTAAATTTTAATTTCTTCGGATGATAATATGGTAATGGTTTGGACTTCAGTATTTCTGAATTTCATTTTGGATATAAGCTCCTTTTGAAGAGTTTCAGTTATCTAGCTCATTATTTTTATGATACATGTGAGTAATTTAATCACAGAATAAAACCTGTGTATAGTATTTTGTAGAAGGGAGCAGCAGGGCTGTGTCCTGCCACCCGGCTAGCTTTACCCAAAATAAGGAAAGTTATCTGTCTATGTTACTTTCATTGGTTAATTAATAAAGAAAACTGCCTTGGCCCTTTAAGAGACAGAAAATTAGGTAGGCGGAGTAGACAGAACAGAATTGTGGGAAAAGGGGTAGCAGGCAGTGGGGAGACGCTTCAGGCAGTAGCCATAGTGAGTCGCCATGATTCTCCTCTCTGAGATGGACGCAGGTTAAGATCTCTCCTGGTAAGCCACACCTCGTGGTGCTACACGGATTACAAAATATGAGTTAAATGAAGATGTGAGAATTAGCCAATAAGAGGCTACAGATAATGGGCCAGGCAGTGTTTAAAAGAATACAGTTTCCGTGTAATTATTTCGGGTAAAGCTAGCCGGGTGGCGGGACACAGCCCTGCCGCTTCTTTCTACAGTATTTTAAAGCTAATTTATTGGCAACGATTAAAATATATTGAATATAGTTTTTTCATGATTTGGATATGTTTATTAGCCTTTCATATGTTAAGCTCACATTCTATGCCCTAAATAGGCTGAACACTTTATATTTAACTATTCTGTTTGAGCTGCCTGGGCTTTCTATCACCATGTGTAAATTGCCTTATTTAAAGTTTAGATAGATAGTAGTCTCTGGAAGTAAAATAATGGCCTATCCCAAAGCCTTTAAAAGATGTTCATTTATCCACTATTCAGTAATCTTTGAACTTTTTCCATTAATGTTTTTGTGTTGACTTTAATGTGTGTTCAACATTCATAATAAGTGGCACTTTTTTACTATTTATAAGAATTATTAAAATTCTTAAATTTTTTATTGTATAGTATTTTTTATCATCTAGCAGGTTTTAACTTCTCACTAAACAAATAAGGAATCATAGAAGATGATGGCAGTATTAAACTTAAATTTGAGAAAATAAAAATAAGGAATATTTCAATAAAATTCAAGTATTCTATGATTTCTCAAAATGGTCAAGTATTCTGGACTACACCTAGGTTTTTATTTCACTATAGGGACCCACATGATTTGTATGCAGTCATTCACATGACAGAGAGAGAGAGAGGGAGGGAGGGAGGGGGGAGGGAGGGAGGGGAGAAAGGAAGGAAGGAAGGAAGGAAGGAAGGAAGGAAGGAAGGAAGGAAGGAAGGAAGGAGCAAAAGAAATAGGGTTCTGGGATGAAACCTGAGCCTGCAGGGATCCTTTCCTAGTGGGCTCACATGAACAAGTTTTATTCCTGGAGCAGGGGTCATAGCACATGTGCACAGTCGTGTCTGCTATGGAAGCCCATTAGAGATGGAGGAAAGGTGTTATTGGGGCATATTACATTAGTCTCTGTCTCCAGATGGTGCCAAAATTCTAGACTTGAAATGAAAACAGGTATCCGCATAAGCCATATTGCTTACACAGTTTCAGATAGTGAGACACTCATCATTTACAGATAGTTTTATAACCATTGTAGGGTACAGTTTGCACAACCAAATTCCCACATGCTAGCTAAAGCTTTACAAATAGACCTTCCTAAGGCTAGGCTAGGCAGTCACATATCTCTCATGCTAAAAGTTAACTGAGCTTCAACAGGCTTTAGGGAAGTAGGTACTCTCAGTCATTTGGTAATGGAGTGAGCAGTGACTCTGAGATGTAACTGAAGTAATCATACATTGTATAATGTATTTTACTGAAGTCATTTATATCATACATTGTATAATGTATTTTACTGAGGTCATTTATAAAGAATCTTATTTTGGGTAGTCTCTTCCTCTAGCTGTTTATTTCAGTTATTGAAAAAATTAAATGTCTGTGCATAGAATTATTTAAGCTGTCTGTATTAAAACATATAATGTATAAAAATAGTCATGTATAAAAAATAGGAAGTTTATTATTGTTGTTATTGCTCTTATTATATGCTACAGTCTAGAAAAATAACCACTTTGACATTACTGCGTGATTCCAAAGCTTGGATTTTATTGTTTTGGGCTCTTTAAATTATTACTCTGAATATACATGTATGATTATGAGTTTCAAATGCTTTGGTAATAAAAGCTACATGATCCTCTAAATTAAGGTGTTGATAGGAATAGAGGGGAATCCACTATTGCAAGGATTGCTTATATAATTTTCAGTAGTACAATTTCTTGTTGTAGACTTGTTAAATAATTTCCAACATTCAGAACAAATGTTACCTGCTTCTTTTCCTTCTTGACAAGGAGAAGCCCTTCGTGATTTCAGAATTATTTTTGTATTATTTGCATGTAAAGCACTGGGCTTCTTTCTGGTAGCTTCATTTAGACGTGGCTTTTGTTGGTTTCCCTCTTTGCTCTTTTCCGTCTCCCCACTGACACTTTCCACCACCAGTGTCCCCTCTCCACTTTAACGTCACGTGTGTTCCATTCACTTTCAGGTTCTCTTTTTTAAAAATAAAAGCTCATCAGTATTTTGTTTTTCTTAAAGCTCTAGTAGATCTGGGGGGAAAAAAGAGAATCGTTGCTAAATTAGATTGCTGCCCCCTCACCACAGCTGTCTCCTTCCCTTCCCTACAGTAGCACTCAGGAGCCTTCTCAGCAGTCGGCAGCACCCGGAGCTTCACCTCTGAGCAAGTCTGAGAGCCTAGAGACCCCAGGTTCAAGCAGGCCAGGCGTGGCTGGCCTCAAGACGACTGCTGCCTTCAAGCCTGTAGGATCCACCGGCGCTGTCAAGTCACCAAGCTGGCAGCGTCCAAACCAAGCAGGTATTGTTTTTTTAAATCTTACTTGTGGCTTTTCTTTGAAATTATGAAAATGTGGTCTAGCATGTATACTAGACTTTCCTAGTGAAAACCGTTCTCAGCCATGCAGAACTATAAGGAAAGTCAGTGGTTGCTTCGCTCTCAGAGTGCCTCGCTGTCATCCTCTGTGCCTCATGCGCTTGCCTTTGCTGGTTCTGGAGAAGTACGGAGCACAAGGGCAAATCACTGTAAATAGGGCGTTTACATCCTTAACACCCAGCACCCTCAGACTTGGTGAGAAAGCTCAGTTCTCAGTCAGAACTCTGAAATCACCCACCTCTCTGACCTTTTAGTCTTCTGATACATAAAATGCAGGAAGTCCAAACCACTTACTGTTTCTCCAACATAAGCAGCATTTATGGTTATATCGCAGAAGTAGCTCTGTTGGGAGTAAGGACGTAACTTAGTCAGGTCCTTACCACATCAGCCAGGAGACCTGATCCAGAACTCATGTAGACAAAACCCGCATAGTTCTGTGTGCTTGTAATGCCAACATCAGGGAACTGAACAGGAAGGTCCCTAACACCTGCCAGCCTGCCCACCTGGTCTGCTCAGCAAGTTCCCCCACCTCTGTCTCTCTCTCTCTCTCTCTGTCTCTGTCTCTCTGTCTCTCTCTCTGTCTCTGTCTCTCTCTCTCTCTCTCTCTCTCTCTCTCTCTCTCTCTCTCTCTCTCTCTCTCTCTCTCTCTCATACACACACCCCTTCTGTTAAATGAAGGGTGAAACTACACAAAAATGTTGCCAGCCCCAATTCAGCTTCACACCTTCTTGGTTTTTCCCTTCTCCTGGATAATGGTGTCACATAAGTTCTTTTTACTACCTGGCCATTACTTACAATCTTGATCTGATGATCTCCAGTATCCTAAGCCCATTGACATGTTTGCTGTGCTGTGATAACGTTTCAAATGCAGTGTGTCTGAAAGTGTGATTTCCTACCCTGGGGAACGGCACATCCACTCAGTCATCAGTAGCATATTGTGAACTTTGGATCCCACTCCTAATTCTCACAGTAACTAATGTGAGCTGGCTGTCTGTTCTGCTGTTTATCAAGCATTTTTCTCTTTTGCCACGAGAGCTGTTGCCATGTCTCAGACATTCACAATTGTGTTGCCACTTACGTACTTTGTAACGTGCTGTTGATTCTGTGGAGAAGCTACAAACATTTTTGCCCCTCAGTATGCCTGGAAGATTGAGCAAAGGCTCACTTGCAGATGCACAAATCCCTTATTGAAAATGGCGTAATATTAGCATTCCCTGATGGCCAATCATGTTGAACACCTTATTAGCCATTTGTATTTCTTCTCGCAAACAACTCTGAGAAGTTCTAATGCCCATTTGGAGGGTGGGTTATTTGTTTATTTGATGTTTAGTTTTTTTAGTTCTTTGTCTGCTCTAGATATATTCTATTACATATATCCCCCTAAAAGTGTTTTCCCGTTCTGTAGGGGCCCCTTTACTTGATTGACCATTTCCTTTAATATAGAAAAGCCTTTTAATTTCACAGAATCCCATATGTCAGTTGTTGGCCTTAGTTTCTAAACAGCCAGAGTCCTATTCAGAAACTCTTTACCTGTTCCAGATCTTTAATGTCCTCCCTGCTTTTCCCATTAACCAAGAGCAATTCCAGAGTTACATGCACAAGACTGACACTAGATTGGGTCCCTCCCTATTCTGGACTGGTTGAAGGAGGCTCATGAGGCCCCACCCACCCCTTCCTGGGAAGCTGGTCACATTTAGTGAGTTGCTATGGATGGGCACACTGTTTTTGTTAGTGGTGTAGCCACTAATTAAGTTGGCCATAGTCGAGTCAGTAGTCCTCCACCATGTTCGTGCTTCACTCAGTGAGTCCCCAAAGTATACACATACCCTTCTGCGTTAGCCTGTTCCTAGGTTACCTACTCAACGTAGTGTAAGTAATGCGTAAGCGCTGCTGCACTGTATTGTTTAGGAAATACGATGTCGATGGTTAGCCCATACTTCTTCTTCTCCACAGACATTTTCTATCCATTGTTGGCTGAACTTGCCAGTACAGAAACTTCAGCACGGAGAGCTGGCTGTAGCTGTGTTGTGATAGAAAGAGGCTAGGTGATTGCATGTGATTCAGACGTCTTTAACAGAAGTTAGACTGCTGTATTATTCCTAAAAACTAAATGCTCGGATTAATGCTGGCTGCTGATACTTGTGGGCCGTGGGGATGGCAGAAGCCATTCCTTTGGGAGGAAAATGTGATAAGGCATAGCCATACGGTGTTATTTCCATTTATTTCAGACCTTGTCTGATGACGGGGACTCTCTGTAGTTACTATATATGTGTATTTAATGCCAAAAACAATTTAAAAAAAAACCATGGCTTTGATGTAATTGGAAGGTGACAGGACATTGCCTTATAAAATAAAAAGCACTAAATTCCTGAGGTGGGAACTGAAGTGCAGATAGAAGACAGTTGATGGTTATAATAGTTCAAGAATCCCTGCAGGAAACAGTGCATGAAAGTGACCACAAGAGGGCGATAGAATCCTTCGCCAGTGAGTCTTAGAGACTAATCAAATCAGGCAACAACAAGCAACTGTAATCATGACCCGTATGCTTAGTGTTTAAAACATAATATTTTTGTAAAAACCATAGGTAATTTAATATGAGAAATATTGTAACCTGGTAAATATCATATAACATAAAACAGTATTACCAAATATTTTTCTGTTGTGACTTGTCAATTGAATTACATCATGACCCTTAGCTCAAATTAGAAAGTACTTTTGAGATAATTCTGTTACCTTAGTCCAAGGACCTAAAAATAAGCACTTAGTGTTTTTTTTACTGATGAATGCTAATTAGTTTACATTATGTTGTAGAGTTAAAAAAAAAATCTAATTCCCAGGCTCTTACGTTTTTAATATATTGTACCTGGAAGTACGTCATTGAAAAAAAAAAAAAAACACACAAAAAGAAACCGCTTTAGAATCAACTGTAAGCCGGGCGGTGGTGGCGCATGCCTTTAATCCCAGCACTCGGGAGGCAGAGCCAGGCGGATCTCTGAGTTCGAGGCCAGCCTGGTCTACAAGAGCTAGTTCCAGGACAGGCTCTAGAAACTACAGGGAAACCCTGTCTCAAAAAACCAAAAAATAAAATAAAGTAGAATCCATTGTATTTGACAGTTGTAAGAGATTCCTAATGAAGATTTGAAAGTCCTTTGGAATTAGGGCATGGCTGGTGGTTCTTTGCTTCACCTGTGAAAGCAGCAATGTAGGTCGAAGAGCTGCAGAACCTGACTGTGCAGGTCACTGGGCCGTGTGGCACACAGCACTAAAGCTGGTGACGTTGCTGCCACCACACTAAGAGCTTCATGCTTATTTTTCTGGTTCATTCATAGCTTTGCTCTAGTTTCTAGCGAGGAAAGAAAAACAGATTTGTTCTTACCCTGCCAACAAGTGAATTATTTTAAAATAATTCAACTGTTTTCTCAGAGAGAGGATCAAAGTCAACGAGTTCCAGTCGGGTCAGCCCAGTTGATTCTGAAATAAGTTTAATATCTCAGAGATAGCATTTACTTTGGCTTTATGTCTGTTGGGACATATTTGTACATGTTTATGGGGTACATTCTGATAATTTGGCACATATATACAGTGTTTGATGATCAAATCACTAATAACACTTCCATTTCTCAAAAGATCCATCATTTTATTGTTTTGGAATTTTGTACTCTTGTCTTGTGCCAGCGTGCTCCCAATATGAAGTGGAATGGTGCAGAAGATATCAGAGTATTTTGATGTGCTATTAAAATACTATGAGTAACTGTCATTTTACAAACATGCTCTTGATACACATATACCTATGTAAGAAACTGGGTATATTTTCACAAGCTAGCACAAACAGATATGTTTTGTGTTAAATGGTGAGAAAGTATTTTTCTTACTTTGCATTACAGTTTAAAAAATAGTTTGAAAGACTCTCATTTTAAAAATATATTTCCGTTGTGCTTTTTATTGAATTGGTCATGTACTTTTAAATGAAAAGGTTAAAAAAAAAAATCAAATCCAAAGAAGGACTTCATTACAAAGATTCATGGATATAATGAGGCCTTCTGGTGAATTCTGAACCTTTACTTTGCTCCTCCAAGTCTCCTGAAGTTCTGTCTTTAAATCTCAGATGCTTTTCTTGTGGTGGTGATAGTTTGTAGTATTCAGACCCCTTTCAGAACCGCAGTAACACTAGGCCAGCACAGCGTGCGTGTGGTAGCATTGTAGTTTAAATTGGATTATGCATATAGTTTAAAGTATACCTCATCATCACGGCCACCTCATTTCATTACTGTAAGCCATTCACAAAAAGCTAAATATTTTAGGATGCAAAGTATTTAAAAGTTTATAGTCAAGATGAAAACACTAAGATACAAAAGAAGTAAGAATTCAAGTCAAGTTCTGCATTAAGTCAGCAGCAATACTACCATCTGCTTGCTCATCTTTGTGAAATGACTTTCATGAATAACATGGAATGATCTTTTTAGAAATAGTGACTTGACTCTAGAGAAGTGCATTAAAATGTGATTTTTTTTTTTTCTTGTTGATTGTCAGAATTGAGATTTCTGGGGTTTTTTTTTTTTTTTTTTTTGCTTTTAACAAAACTAAACATCTTTTAACTATATATTTCTGACGAACATTGATCCTATACATTTAACTAAATCTAACAAATATGGTGAAAATGGAGCATAAAATATAATTTCAAATTTTAGTTACATTGATATACTTTTTCCCTAATTGATGGACAGGACCAATGAATACCCTATATAAAGTTGTAGGCTATATATAGATTCACTTTTAAGACTGAAAGCCACACAACTATTAAAACAACAACAAATTTGCAAATGTTTCACATTACATATGCAAGAAAATGCATGCAGGGCTATCACATTTAGTCTTTAACCTTAAAGCCATTTTGAAAGTAAACTGGAGTAAGTGTTTTAATATTATATATGTACATCAAGGCAATTTATTTTTTGTGCTTTAGGAATGATTTACATATGATCTGTTTATATCTTAATTTTATACTTAAAAAAACTTAACACTTAAAAGCTTAATTTTAAAAACTAGCTTCAATGGTAGTTTTCTCGAGATAATTATGGCCATCTCCCCATAGTTATTTTCAAAATCTTAATCTGACAACTCAGAAAGGTAAAACAAAATTGAAAAAAGTCAAACACATGAATGAATATAATTTAGTTTTAAGGTAACTTTTCAAGATACTTTCAGCAATTTGATAGTACCATAATCAACTTTTTAATGTAACTTAGTATAATGAGGGATGCATTAAGCATTTTCAACATTCTGAAATCTTAAATTATAGAGCATCCATATTACCACTCTAGATGTAGTTTTTTAAAAAACTTATATTGAATTCACTTTTATTTGTTTGCAAATCCCGGGTTATACCCAGGGTCTTGCACGTGCTAGGCATCTGCTATAGCACTGAGGTATATCCTTCAGTATTTATATATCTATTAAATTTTTATTCATGAACGCTTCATATTGTATATAAATAAATGGTTAGATGAATATTTTTAAGCCTTTGTAGATTTAATAGTAAGAGTTTAAAAATATATTTCTGTGTTTTTGTAGGTGACCTAATTTGCTATGTAATGCTTTTTCTAGATTCCTAGTAAGTTATGATTACCAGATTAGGTAAACTTAACTCACTAGATGCAAATACATGTATAAAAATATTACTGTCTTACCAAATATAGTAAAACATATTTTCAAGAAGGCACAAAGGGCCACTTTGTGTTGGCATACATTAATTAGCTTAATCAACTACAGAATGAGAATGAATCTGCTAGAATACAAGCAGCACCTTACTAGGCCAGGCTCCATTGTTCATTGAACTTAGTTTTGTGGTGATTTTGGCTCTGGTGTGTATGATGTGTGTCCATGGGACACGAGTTTTAGAAGGCTAGCTTTTTCAGTTTTATGTTTCTGGTTTTCAAGCAGGGTCTCATTGTATGGAGATTCCTTTACCGACACTTCCATAGCAGTTATGATTGTAGGTTTGTACCACTGTGCCCAGCTCTGAGCCTAACACTTTAGAGTCTACAATTTCTTTGTTAAAATAAGGATCTTAAAGTACCTTTGTAGCACTGTTTGAACAGATGATCTGATGTATTGACATGCTTGGTGTGTAAAAGATAGAGCAAGGAGAATTTGGATTCCACCCTTTGATCCTTTCTTAACAGTGCCCATTATTTACACTGATATAAGCCAGAAAAACAGATGTCACAAAACGTCCATATCTGCAGATGTTTTTGAGCTTCCTGCTGCAGACAGTGTGAATTCTTCATGGGGCCTTTGGTCAATTCCCTCCTCACCTCCACTGTCTTCTGCAGCCTCATTTGTAAGGTTGTTTCGTGTAGCTCCATCCTGCTACGAATATCCCACAACAATTTTCTTTCTCTTAAAAAAGTAAGGAATTCATTAGTACCCAAGGAGCCAAGTAATGGAGTGCAATGGGAATATTAAGGATGTGGGCTCACCTTACTTTGAACAGTAAATTTGGATGCAAAGCACCACTATACTACATAGAAATGGGCAACAGATATACACAAAAAAAGTTAAGTATGATTATAGGGCCTGGGTCATAAGACATAGAAGTCTGTGTGAAAGGGAGTAGAAATGACTTGAATAAAAAATACAGTTTGGAGTTGAAAAATACATTTGCTTATGGTGAAATTTTATTTTACTCAGGAATATCATGCATACACACAAAAAAACAAAAGCCAAAACCTCAAGAGTTTGATTTCTTAAAAGAAGTGCAAGTTGTTCAGTGTTTTAGTGTCAAGAGAGAAAGTAGGGTTATTGGATTAATGGGGAACCTGGCCAGAAAGTACTTGGAGATATCAGTGTGGGCTTGCTTCTGGAAGGAAGCTATTACAAGATCTGTAATCTGTATTAGTGGAGTCAGATTTGCTCTATTGACAGATCAGTATAGCTTTAATGTGCTTAACAGACCACACTGATTTCTCTGTAGTGACTAAGAACGGAGTCCGGAACCCTGGGTTAGAAGTTATTTAGGTGCTCCAGCATAGATAGAGGTTTGATGACGGATATCAGTCACCCTAGGCACTGGCAATAGGAATGGAAAGAGTTCCAGGGTGAACAGACCTGCGACCTTAGCATCTTTACCTGACTCTGATGCAGCTTTAACCCTGTTTTCCCAGGGAAAATACTGTGATACAGTACTTGTGCATCATATTCTAAAACACTGGCAGAGTGATTATATGTAGCTTAGAGAACAAGACGTTCAGCCTATCCCCGTCTCACCCCTGTATCCAGGAATCTACCTCCATGGATTTAGTCAGACTAGGACTTAAATGCTACAAGGAAAAAAATGTATCCGAACTGAAAATACATTTTCTTTGTTATGTTAACAGTACAGCATAACAGCTATTTGCATGCCATTTGCAGCATCTCCAAGGATCTGAGATAGTTTAAAGACATGCTTTGCTTATATTCAAATACAGTGCCTGTTACATGAGGAGCTTGTGCATCTGAATTTGAGTATCTACGGGGGTTCTAGAGCAGCTCTCCCATGGACACTGTCTTAGAGTGTCCAGTGCTGTGAAGAGACACCATGACCATGGCGACTCTTATAAAGAAAACAGCTAATTGGGGTGACTTATTTAGTTTTAGAGGTTTAGTTTATTCATAGGAAGCGTGATCAGGTGGAGGCAGATTTGTGCTGGAGTAGTAGCTGAGAGTCCATCTTGTAGGCAACCGAAATTGACTGAGACACTGGATTTTATCCAGTGCCTAGGAAACCTCAGGTCCTGCCCCTACAATGACACACTCTCTCCAGGAAAGCCATCCCCACTCCAACAAAACCACACCTCCTACTAGAGCCACTCCCTGTGAGACTCCAGGAATACTTTGTATTCAAACTACCACAGACACTAAATGGTTAAGATTGTTCTAAGCAATTGAGACCATGGCATAGACAATTGGCTGACTATATATTTGGTTTTTAATGTAATGGGCCAAGTTGCAACATATAAATCTGCATTGGCTGCATCTTGCACTTCAGTCAAAATAAACTGAAGCTTACTTTTATGATGGCCTGATTTATGCAACCTTTTCTTTTGCGTATGCACTTATTTCTCCTAATATATATCCCTTGTTTCTCATTTTCAGAATCTTTGATGGGATCTGTAGATGATATTCAATACATTTATTAACATTATATATCTTTGATAAATTCTTTAGAATTCCTTTCCCCAAATCATTGGACTATATATGAATTAATACCCAATTCAGATTTTCTGTTTGGAATTTTTTTAGGTAAAAGAGTCATTAAAAATAAAATATGATGTTATTTTTTAGCCTAGTGTTTTTGTTGCTGCACAAAACACTATGACCAAAGCAACTTGGAGAGGAAATGGCTTATTTGGTTTACACTTCCAAAGCAGTTCATCACTGAAGGAAGTCAGGACAGGAACTCAGACAGGGCAGGATCCTGGAGGCAGGAACTGATGTAGAGACTATGCTGTTTACTGGCTTGCTCAACATAACTTGCTGAGCCTGCTTTTTTATAGAACCCAGGACTACCAACCTAGGGATGGCACCACCCACAATGGGCTGGGCCCCTCCCATCAGTTACTAATTAAGAAAATGTCCTACAGTCCTATCTTATGGAGGCATTTTCTTAATTAAAGTTCCCTCCTCTCAGATGACTTGAGCTTGTGTCGATTTGACATAAAACTGTCCAACACATTTCCTCTCACAGTAATGTTGGCTTTTCTGAAGCTTTTCAGTTTGCTGTTTTCATTAGCAGTTCTTACATGTTATGACAGCATCACCTGCATGCTTTCTTTGTGTGTACACACAACTCCCCGTTGAGCCTTGTTTACTTTCATATCTGCTGACTGTGACAAGAAATGAATGGATGCCTCTTTTAAAAAAGTTTTTATTATTAAATGCATCTATGTAGGTATTCAGAAAAAAAGGCATCTAGCTCAAATATGGTGGCCATGTGTCATTTAGTGTTCAGTGTTCCTAACTTCTGATAGTGCATATTGAAAAACTATTAATGTCCATGCCATTTTAAGTGGAGACTTGCTCTGTAGACTTTGTTGGCCTCAAATTCGCCTTATTCTTGACCTCCCAGGTGCTGAGATTACAAACAGGTGCCTGCACACCCAGCTTTCCCAATCTTCCTTTTAAGTCATCAGTCTCTTTATCAGTCAGGTGACACAGTTTTAATTAATAGTTTGCTTTGTTTTCTTCTTTTATGTGTGAGTATATGTGGTACACGAGTATGTAAGCACTAGTGTGGGTGTGCTTGTCAATACATGCCTCTGTGGAGGGCAGAGGTTGGCGCTCAGTGTCTTCCTATTCACTATTTTATGTTCTCATGACAGGGTCTCTCACTGAACCTGAAGCCACAATTTTAAATAGATTGTGTCCTCACTTCTCCCCATTGCTGGGGTTACAGAAGCATTCCACTTGTCTGTTTTTTTTTTTTTTTTTACATATGTGCCGAGCTCTTGCTTGCTGCTTGCATGCACAGGGAACACTTTACTACGTTATCTCCCCAGCCATTGGAAAAATCAGTGCTTTCTAAAAAAATATAAGTTGTAGTTTTGGCAAGTACAATACAAAGAAGCTTGTTTATATTATGTAATATAAAAGTGTTATCACTTAGAAATATTTTAGGGAATAGTAAATTTGGTGCAGTTAGATGTAAAAGGAAAATAACAAAAACGTGGTTTACAATGTGCTTACTTGCCTTTAGTTCCTCTTACGTTGTTGAAGAACTCATTGTCCTACTTGAATGCAGTGGCAGCCTAGAAAGAAACTGTATCAGCTAACAGTAAAATGGTAGATATCCTTGATCGTTAGCAGTAATCATTTTAATGGTATTTTCCGTTTCAAAAATTATCAAGACTACACTTGAAGTCATTACATTTACAGGCTCTGAGAAAAATAAAAGGAACTATCCAATTTATAATAAGGCGAACTCTTACTTTGACCCTAGACAGCACATTTCTTGTGTTAGAACATCGGTGATTACTTAAGAAGGACTAGATCTTGTAGAGCTAGCATAGAAGGAATTCTTTTTAGGACAGATAGAATTAACTATGTGTCTGGCAACTGCTGAAATCCAATTTGAGTGGCATATTCTTTGCATCTACACTTCATGTTTGAAATTCAGATTATTCAGCTATGATTCTAGTTCATTCACCCCCACTTTCATATGACACTTGTGCTGCGGGGTACATTTTAGAAGTAAAATAATACAGCTTCTTACTTTATTATGTGTAGATGGAGCTTGGGTTTTACATTTTAGAAGTAAAATACAGCTTCTTTATTATGTGTAGATGGAGCTTGGGTTTTACATTTTAGAAGTAAAATATAGCTTCTTACTTTATCATGGGTAGATAGAGCTTCGGTTTGATTTGATATGTTATTTTTCTCTCCAAGAAAGACTCATTTATTTGTGAGATTTGATTAGATCAAAGACTGAATAATGTTCATCTCAGCTGTAAGTGGATATAAATTCTATCTTCATTTGAAAGGTAAAGTAGATATGGGTGAGAAAGGAAGTTACTGCTGCTACAACCACTCCCAATTTCATTTTAGGCTTTGTGCTACACTAATAAATCGAGATAACTAGATTTGCTTAGCTAAGATGGATAGATTTATTGGTTCTATTTTTAAATTTTTGTATGAGTAAGTAAACTGCTACCAGTTGCATGAATTTCATCTCTTCTAATAATGTTTTATTGCCATCTGCTTTCTACATGTCTACGTCATTAAATAGTTCACTTGTCGCAAAGGCCTAACTGAAGTTGTCCTCTTCTGTCAGAACTGGGAGATTATGCGGAGAATGTGCTGGCTACCCTTGTATAGCCCCCCTTTCTTGCCATTTTTATTTCATGCTAGCATATTAATCTTTTTTAAGACAAAATACCTAGATTCAGTTATAAATGCTTTTCCTAAAGAGTTGCTACTCTTATTATTTCACGTATGTGGATCAAGTGCCCTTGATCACATCTGCCCCACCTGCCGTCTATTTTTGTAAACAAAGTTTCATCAAAGAGAAGCCATGCTCACTTCTTTACATACCATCCAGGGCTATTTTCAGTCTTCAGTGGCATAGTTGAATATTTACTGTCTTAGTTGGTTTTATTTCTGCAAAAAGACACCATGACTATGGCAGATCTTATAAAAGAAAACATTTAATTGGGCTAGCTTATGTTTTAGATGTTTAGTTCATTATCATGGCAGGAAGCATGGGGGCATGCAGGCAGACATGGTGCTGGATAGGTTGTTGAGAGTTCTACGTCCATATCAGCAGGCACTGGGGAGAGAGAGTGACACTGGCCCTGGCTTGAGCATCTGAAACCTCAAAGCCCAGCCCCAGTAATAAATATACTTATTCCAAGTGCCACTAACAGTGCCCCTTCCTGTGAGCCTATGGGAGCCATTTTTATTCAAACCATCACATTTGCAAAAGAATGAACAGTCACACAAAATCTGAACTAGTAACTTGATGGTTCTTTATAGAAAAACCCCAACTCTGGATTCAAACCATATGTATGAGGAAAATGCTATGCTTCTTAATGCTTCTTATGCTCGGTAGATCCAAACTTTCCAGGGAGCTGGAAGCACCGTTTACAGCACTAGCTCTACTTCACGTGTGATTACTTAGTGCCTCATCGGGATCAACCTCCAGAAGATGTTCAGAGGCAGAAGCTTATCCCTGGGTATATCTTTCCAGTAGAGTTCTTGGTATAGATACTGGCTCTGGCCTCCTGGTAGTGGTTGAATGAATGGCTGAGTTAATCACATGAAGTCCTTTGTCAGAGTTCAGTACCTGACATTGGGAAGCATTCTGTGCACACCCCATAATGCAGTCAACGCTTTGTTTACAAGGCTTCACTTTTTTGTTTTTTTCACATTTTGTGGTAGTTATTGTCTTCCAGATTGGGAAACTGAGCCCAAATGATGGCTTTTCTAATGCTTCAGCTTAGAAAACAGTATCATTTAACATGATAAAATCTTGCATTTTCTTTTCTTTTTTTATCAGTCCTTTTGTCTACCTAACGAGGACACTGTGTATAAGGGTAGCATGAGTCCTGCTTCTCTTCGTTCCTTTCCTTTCAGATTAGGCTGCTTTTTTTGTTGAGAAAATGGTAAAATAATTTTTTACCATCTTTGGAAATAATGAAATAGTCTTAATGTGTATACTTACATGTTTTCTTATCCAAAGATAAGACAAATTATACAATTATTTTTTATAGTCAAATGAAACCAAGTCTTATGTTGTTAGGTCTGTCTCAGACTCACTGTGTAGCTAAAGTTGACCTTGAACTCATGATCCTTCTTCCTCAAATTCCCAGTGGTAAGCTTGCAGGACAGAACCACCATACCCAGTTAGAAATTTAATATCCATTTGTGTGTATACACATGTGTACACATGTTTGTATGTATTGAGGATGGAGGTCAATGCCATGTTTTCCTTAGTAGTTGCCCATTTTGTTTTTTGAAACAGGGTGTATTAAGGTTCTCTAGATAAACAGAACTTATAACTTATAGAAAATTTTGTGTGTGTAGATATATATATATGGGGAATTTCTTAGAATGGCTTACAGGTTGTGGCTCAACTAGTCCAACAATGAATGTCTACAAACGGTCCAAGAATCCTGTAGTTGTTACATCCACTAGGTTGAATGACTCAACTGGTCTTCAGTATACTCCAGAATCCCAAAGAAATAGGCTCTAATAGCAGTGAAGGAATAGACTTGCCAGCAAGAGTGAGCAGAAATAGGCAGAGAGAGACAGAGACAGAGACGACAGAGACAGACAGACAGAGAAAGAGCGAGAGAGCTTCCTTCTTTCATATCCATTATATAGGCTGCCACCAGAAGGTGTGGCCCCGATTAAAGGTGGATCTGGATTAAGTGAGTCTTCCCATTTCAAATGATTTACTCGGGCTGATCAACCCAGCTACCACCCAGGCCCAGAACAGGGACTATGAGTTGGCCCACCCCAACATTCACCCCATTTATGAACTGCTGGAGCACATGAAGGGGCCAGTCCTGCAGACCCAAAGCTACAGGATCTTTGTGATACAGGATAGCAACAGGATATCCAAGAGGAGTTCCAGTGAGGGCCCAGTATAGATAGTGTGGTAGAAACCAGAAGCCTCAAACAGACCAGTGACTCCTTACAATGAACACTTGCAAGTAAAGATACATGGACTAAAGGATAAACTCTCCGATGCACCGCGTCACACTACAGCTTCCATGATGAGATTTTTCTTCTCCTTTCCTTTCAAATTTTATTTTGTTTTAGCTTATAAGGGAGGTTAAAGGGCAGATGGTGGATGTGAAAGGATGGAGAGATGAGCATAATTGAGATATCAAGATATGTGATGTGAAATCCACAAAGAATCAGTAAAAAGTTAAATTAGGAAAAAAGAAAAGCAAAAGATCCCCCCCACAGGTATACCCAGCCATGTGGATTTTAGTTCATTCCAGTAGTCAAATTGGCAGCCAAGAATAGCCATCACACAGGGTCTCCTCCCTGCTTATCTAGACTGGCTAGCCAGCGAGCCCTCGGGATCCTGTCTTTACTTCCCCCGGGCTAGAATTACAGGCATTTGTCACCTGGCTTTTATGTGGGTGCAGGACATCCAAACTCGAGTCCTCATGCTTGCATGGCAAGCGCTTTAAAAACTGAGCTGTCTCCCCAGCCTTCAGGTCAGTTTAGCAGTCCTTTTTAATATTCCTGAGGCTATAGGTTACACTTTGGTTTTGCCTTTTAAAGTAATGTTTGTACTGGTAAGTGCTAAGGAGTTAAAGGTGCTGCCATCAACCCAGCTGAGCTTCCTTTGTTACCTAGGAACCCACACGGTGGAAGGAGAGAACTGACTCCCGAGGCTTTAATCTCACCTCCTCATGCATACCGTGGCACACACACACACAGACACACACTAAATACGTTTTCTTGATTTTAAAAAAATAAATATTTCATCTGGGTTCTTTTTTGTTTCTTTTTCTTTGTTCTTATTTATCATTTTTTTTTATGACTAGCACTGGCTCCTTAAAACTAAATCATGAACTTGTCTTCCCACCATATGTCACACAGCAATGATAATTAAATTATTCAGAAAATGCTGTGCATATTATGATAAATGAGTTATTTGTTGACTTCAGCTAATGGTACTAAAACCCTCTGTGTTTACGGCTTATGTTTTTAACTGCTATGTGATTGTAACTGACTCAAAACTTTTTTGTAAACTCAATAGAGAAAAATGTCATCTATGTGCTGACTGATATTTGGTTACATACAATATAAAAAATTTAAAGGAGAGTGGTATCTAATCCAAGTCTCTATATTCACTTTAATTATGACTTTCTAGATCCAGTTTAATCTGGGTTCTTAGAGTTGAAAGGGTGGTGCTAATGGAAGAACCTGTCCTCATGGAGCTGCGGACACTTAATACTTAGCCTTATATGCACCTGTTTCAATTCTTCATGGCATACATGCCAGCATTCTCTCCTGCTGAGATAGATGATAATAGTGTAATCTCTCCAATTTAACTTCTAATCATTGAATTAAGCAAGTCCTTTATTCCATTTAATAAAAATTACACAAACCCCAGAATGTCCTCTGATCTTAGATCTTTAGCTTAACGTTTTCCATTTTTGCTGGATATGATTTCATGCCTGGATTATGAAAAGTAGACTGCTATTTATGCTTTCAACATAAGGAGCTTGATAGAAAACAATGCACAGACCCTGTGCATTTTCTCTTGGCCACCATCTGTTTAAGATGGTTGGAGAAGGGGCAGAGGAGTAAGATGCGCTGTCCACAGTTACATGCATGTGTGTGCCCATAGTGCTACTCAATTTCTATGTGTAAAATTTCTAGCATACCTTTGAGAACATATTCCACTGTTGAAGTATAAGTCTTTCTCTCCCCAGGAGTGGAAGGGTGTCACTTCAATAAGGACCAGTTATTTATATGAGCCCTGATTAGCCTCCGCATTTCTATTAAGAATAGCCCTTGCCATTCAAAGAGTTGTTTTTCACATTATAACTCATATATGACTTCTGTTTTGTTGGAGCAGTGGATACCTGTCTTTTTTCCTATCTGGAAACATTCATATTCATTAACATTTTCAATATCAGCCTCATTCTTCTGACAGTGAAAATAAAATATTACACGATTTTTATAAGGAACTACAGTTTTTATGGTTATTTATAGGTTAATTATCATAAATTTATTTTGCTTATTTATTCATAAACATACAAACAAATACATACTCCCTTTAAATGTTTTTTTAAACATAAGGTACCCAGCCTTACATATATATGCTTTATTTAAAGAATTTTGCATCTATTCGCTTTAATGACTTAAAGAATAGGTAGTCATGTTTATAGAAAGAAAAAACTATCATTGTGGAATATAAGATAGCCTATTATAGAATATGCTAATGTCTTAATCTAAATATAATAATAATCTAAATATCTAAATATTATCTTAATCTAAATATAATCTAAACTGTTAGAGGCACTAGGACAAGTTTGTTGTATTTTGAATAATGGTTTTATAAGCGAAAGTGGGGGGGAAACAATGCTTTCATACATTATTCCTGAATTATCCAAGTATGCTCATTTTCTAGTTTGATCTCTGTTGCCGCGATAAAGCACTCTGAACAGAAGCAATTTGAGGAGAAGCAATATGTGGTTTAGACTTCCAGATCACAGTCCATTGTTGAGAGAGGCTAGAGCAGGAACTAAGATAGAAACCATGGGCAGAGGCTGCTTGCTGGTTTGTTCTCCTACTTTCTGTCAGGCTTTCTTACCCTTATTTATCTCAGGACCACCTGACTAGGTATGGTGCCACCCCCTTCACCTCAGTCATCAATCAAGACTCCCTTACAGATATGGTCAAGGTCAGCCTGATCTGGGCAGTTCCTCAGTTGAGAGTCCCTCAGTTGAGATGCCTTCAGATGACCCTCGACTCTGTCTGGTGGACAACTGAAGCTAACTAGGGCAGTGCTATAAGGAAATTAAAAACTAAAAGAGTGGAAATTAATCAACTTAATTATGATTAGTCCTTCCTAAACTTATCACTGAGTTAGTACTTCCAGGTTTCTGTCATGCTTGAGCATCACATTTGCCTTTATATTATAGTGAATCAAGGCATTCACTGTGATGAAGTCTCATTGTGACAGGGGCATGTGGCAGAGGAAGCCCAATCACCTAACAGCCAATATCAAGAGACCATGCTCCTACCAAACTCCTACTAGGCTCCACCTATTAAAGGGTCTACCACCATCTCATGCCATAGCACCTTGGATGGGGACACAAAACCACATCACCTGTGCCTTTAAGAAACATTTCCTGTCTACACTGCTTCCTGCTGTTAACAAAATCAGTTATTTACTGGTCCATGGCCTTCTTTAAACTTCATGAAGGCAGAAGTAGTTCTTGTTCATACTGGTAAGCCCAGTAGAATGCTCAATGCTGAGTAGTTCATGGACCAGTCGCTTAGTTCCATGTCCTTGGGCAATCACTATCCTTTTTGTCTGTGCATTCTTGATCTGCTAAGTACTAACAGTGACACTGTAATGATGAAACAATCCTGTTCTTCTCTGTTCCCTTTAACTTTTCAACATAAACAAAAGTCATAGATGTGTGGATTTTTGTGTGTGTGTGTTTGTGTGTGTGTGCAAGAGTGTATATGGTAAGAAATGGGAAGATATAAGAAGTCACAGATTAAAAGAGATACATCATGACAAATATTTTTAAAACTATCAATTCAATTACTTTTCATTCTGTGTATTTTGTCTAATTTAACAAATCCTTTTGTATATTCTGGGAGCCATCCAGTATACTGATACATTATCTAATACCTGTCTAACTCATTTGGTGTTGTTCTCTGTAGACCCCAAGTCTTGTAAAGCAGAAAGGAAGACCAAATATGGATTTGCGTCATTTATAATCCTTAAAAAACCTCAGGTAGCAATTTTAGTTCATGAAAGGGACATTCTCAGTGATTAGCTGAAAGTTTTGCTGAAATATGCTTATTATAAAAGGAAAATACTT
Source organism: Arvicola amphibius (assembly GCF_903992535.2). Taxonomy (NCBI): domain Eukaryota; kingdom Metazoa; phylum Chordata; class Mammalia; order Rodentia; family Cricetidae; genus Arvicola; species Arvicola amphibius. The sequence goes on along the minus strand of NC_052060.1, from coordinate 48,082,468 downwards.
TAAACAAAGTTCTAGTCAGGTAGAGATCTTCCAAAAAGAATCCAAATTTAATGAAATTGTTCAGGATTAACGTTGAAGAAGAAATCTAATCTAAAGTGTAGCTCACTTCCCAGGTTCCTGGTTATGGCATTGTGCCGACTTGTGGCTGATATTTCCACACTGTGAAATGGATCTGATTCCCTGTTCCTATGTGATGGTCTTACTATAAAGTACAAGGAAAGAAAAAAATTTATAGATAAGTAAATTATCATCAAGACAGCTCATTTTTCCAGTGGGTTCATTACGTTTGAACCGCGGTCTCCATGGAAGACTTGTTTTTCTGAGATGGTGCAGTAATTACCACAGGAATAGGACTCACGTTTTACAGTCTCTGTCACCCAGTGCCTCGTGCTCCCGCACCTCATCCTGCCAAGTGACGAGAGCCACAGAATGGCTCGTCATTGCTCAGATGTCAGCTGCTCCTATACTAGAGGAGTGTGAGACTCAGTCTGGAGAAACAGTATTTTATCCATATTGTAAGTCCGCCTTGGCACTGCTCAGGGCTTGGTTGTTAGCAGAGACTGCATAGCTTTGTGTGCCGGCCAGTGTGCTAGCACACAGCAGCAAACTGGTGTGAGAATTTCCTGCACACCAAGGTGGCATACATGAGACTAACAGAAAGCAATAGGACTTGGAGCCTTCTTATATGTATTTAAGATATAGCCACATGGTTTGTAATTAAAAATGCTTCTCATATAAATAAGTTAGTGCCTTCTTGAGGCCTGTGCCAGATGGATTATGTCCCATTCTACAGTGGCTGTTTGAGAATTTTTGTACTCATTGATTGCTTTAAAGTGTTCAGATGACTCAGTACTTTAGGGCTTATGCATAGATAATGTGATACAGTAGATGAAAGGGTTTCATTCTCTTTGAGGTCTGGTTTCCAGATTATCCAATTAGTAACTTCCCCATTTGAAACCCTAACCCTAATCCACATTTGAGAAATAGCTTTCTGTATAGTTTAAGGGCAGAAACAACAAAGTGAACTGTGACCTTCTCTCTTCCGTTTAATTGTCTTTTTCACTTTCTATCCTTGAGGCAGTTTTCTATTGGCAAAAGAAAAAAAAAAGAGTATATATTTTGTACCCATTTTAAGAACTAATTGTCTTGGAGAAGAGAAGATATTAACAGGAGTTTGACAAATCGTTTGTGAATTCTCCAGGCAAGGTGTGATAGATGTTAAAGAGAATGAGAGTACTTCTCCTACAGTGGTCAGTGGAGACTTTGGAGAAGAGAGCAAAATGTGTAACTGGACATTTCATTGGCTGAAGGTTACAGAGGTGGGGTCCAATATGGTTTTCTGAAAGGAACCTGATCTCTCTCTCTCTCTCTCTCTCTCTCTCTCTCTCTCTCTCTCTCTCTCTCTCTCTCTCTCTCTCTCTCTCTCTCTCTCTCTCTCTCTCTCTGTGTGTGTGTGTGTGTGTGTGTGTGTGTACATGACTGAGCATGTGTCACAAATATTGGGGAAATGGAAGAAGTCACAGATTGCCGCTGGAATAGTGACTAACTTGTTTAGACTTAAGGAATTCAAAACCGGAATTCAAATGATAGGGTACAGTTTGGATAAGGGGGGCAGAAGGATTGACTTGAAAACAGTTACTATGAACCAGTAACTAGAGTCTGAGCATGACACATTAGGGCCATGGGAGGCAGAATGCCTGCCCTCTGTGCCCACCTACATGGGGGATTTTAAAAAGGGAGGTTCTCAGGAAAAGCTGTAACGTGCCCAGAAGGAGACCCATTTACATGCTTTAAATGTAAAGACTTTCAGATTGAGCGTGGAAAACACTTCCCAGAGTTTCGGCTGATAACAAACCTGCACACAGAAACTGAAGAGCCACAGAGGCGAGGTAGGAGTGTGCTGTGAGAGTAAATGAAGTACCAAGGAAGAAGACATGTGAATTCACGACAGGAATGAATTTTTAAGAGAAAATCTAAGCCAAAGAGAGTGGAAACCCGTTCCCAACCCTGTCAAGCTCCCTAGTGTTGAAAGCTCTGTTTCATAGAGCAAGCAACATAGTACCATAGAAGTGCAGGGCTTCTGCATCTGTAATTGCAATTCTTTGCAAACAGCTTTTATTCCAACAAAGGAAAAGCATCCTTATAGCTGTCTTACTTAATTTTACACAGTTCCAGTCACATGTTTAATAGGTGTTGTCTACTTGTGTGGGCATAGAAGAATATATGCTTCACACAATATTGGTTTTGTGTTATATGCACATGCTTTTCATTTAAGTTGTTCCCTTCAAACCATATTTTAATGTGTGTCTTTTCTAGTCCATTAGACTTTAATTGCTTGTAGGAGAAGAGAAGGCATCTCCGTTGGTTTCAGACCTATTTGGGCTTATTCATGCATTGATTGATTTATTCATTCATTTCAGAGATTGCATTTGTTGGTGAATAGGATTAAGAGTTCTTGGGAATGTGCTAGGTTGAAGAAGATACACAGGAGTTTTAGTAGAATAATTAAGGCATTCATGGGAAATTATGGGATCCTAGGAGACAAACATTTGATCTGTTATGTGGAAGGAACCATGGTAGATGTGGGCCAAGAGGAGGGTCTGAAATAGTTCACCAAGGAGTTGAGCCTTAAATCATACATGGTAGTTGCTATGCGAACAAGGAGAAGGATAGAAAATAATGGCGTTCCTGGGGGCAAAGACAGCCTGTGCATAGAAGCTCATATGTGAAGGAAAAGGGGAAGCAGTTTAGTATTGCTGTAGCACTCGATGAAGGCAGACTGGTGAGGAATGGCATTGAGGAGGATGTCACAGGAAGGACTTGTATACAGTACAGAGAGACATGAACTACATTCACTGGTCAGAGAACAGGGAGACTCTTGCAACCCTTTACAGAGTTGTGGTTTCCAGCATTACGATCTTCAGTGGTCATTGGGAAAATGATATAAGGGAGATGAGTCATTTGGGCAGCTGCTCCAGAAAGAAAACATTTGGGACCTCAATAGGAAGCACTGTAGGAACAGAGAAGCGGAGGCCAAGTTAATGAAATCTGGAACTATTCTTACCAGAACTGCTCAGGAAGGATGGGGGTGATTCTGGGTGACTAGCTGACGTGCCTGGTAACGGATGATGTGATCTTCTTAGGAAATACACACTGGAAGAGAATAGAGTGAGCTCTTTATCTTCAACACATTGAAGTTTCCTATATGCCTGTGATATATTTCGAACTAAGCCTAATTAGTTCAGGTGAGCAGAGATAACTAGATGGAAAGAAATATGTCACCTATGATAGTCACCTTACCATATCTCCTGTGAAAGTAAGAAAGAAGTAGATTCACACCATGGCTATCGCTCATATTGTGTGCTAATCCTTGGCTTTATATTCTCAGTTCACCTGTTTAACTACAGTGCCAGTGGATAACCAGTAATTTGTTATTATTGAAAAGTTCATATTCGGCTTGTTCACATTCTACTTCTCTTATATTTAACTTCTAGCGCCTTCTACTGCAAGAATTACAAACAGCGGGACTTCTTCAGGTACAGGGGTACCTGCGAACTCAGCTGCGGGGCCGCCCCAGCCAGGTGACCAGGACACACTGGTGCAGAGAGCCGAGCACATTCCAGCGGGGAAGCGAACTCCCATGTGTGCCCACTGCAATCAAGTCATCAGGTCAGTCAGTCCTGAAGTTTTCTTCAAAATACTTAATACCAGTGTGGTTGTTTTTTAATGGTCTTTAATGTATATAATTTTATTAGTAAAAAATTCTTGCTAAAACACTGATAGGATTAAAGTGTATAACCATATCAATTTTAATGAAAAGTAACCCCAGGCTCCCTAAAAATAAAACTAAAATATTGATTGTGTCAGTTATTCATTTCTACCAGATCTAAAACAATATAGTTATTAATATAGTAGTCCTTCAGAAATATTAAAATTGTAAGGCTTGAAGGTACTCTGAGATCTCAACCTTATTATTCTACAAATTATACAAAGGAACACTTTTATTTACTTGGAAAATGACTTGTAACACGAAAGAAAGAACTTTGAGCCCTGGAGAAGAATCAGTAATTGTAGACCTTTGTATCTCTTCGAGGCACCATAAGTATTAGAATGGGTTAGTACCCCCGTCTTTAGAGTATTTCCTTCCAAATCTATTTTATTGTCTCTTAAATTCCAAAAAGAGGGAAATGCCTGGAGATCTTTTAATCATATTGTACCGGAGCTTATTAAATCTCAGCATTCTTATGAGTGGCCTTTAAAATGTTATTAGGTGTATATGTGAATGCTGGTGCAGACATCTCACCAGAAAGACCCTGTTGCCTCTTTGTGAGTTGCGTTGTTGGCAGTAAAAGTAGTTGTTTGAAATTATTGCTTACATTCTCTTCTTTTTAAATTGTCCTGTTTTGAAACAGTTGAAACAATGGGGCCTATAAAAACAAAGAAATGTAAGACTGACATTTCCCCCTTTCCTGTTATATTAATATTGTCTAGCATTATATTTCTAGGTCACTTTTAATATGGAAGATAGGATGCTCCAGTGATTTAAACACAAAATATAAATAAATATTCCTCTTAACCTTTCAGTAATTGGATACCAGGTCAAGAACTCAGTAAATAGCTCAAGATTAAAATAGATTCATGCTTCTATTTTAAAGATGTTCACGTGTGACAATTTAAAAATGTACAAAAAACAGAAAGGAAAAGCCCAAAAGCTACTACCCAAGATAACCACTATTAGTTTTCTAGCTTATAGATTCTTGGGGAAAGGCAAGGAGCAGTTCTAGCAGAGGGTTTCACTCCAGCCCAGAGCTTGTCATGTCCTCTAAACTGGCCTCAGACTCTGACAAGGTAGGATTCTACTTGTGAACCACCTTGCCCAGCCTAGTTTAAACTTTTAAAACATGCACACAAAAACCAAGTCTTATAGAAATAGAATAGATTTTTAATTGTTTCTCATGTAAATTATATCTTCTTCATACAAATGTGACTACTAAAGAACATTTGAACAATGACAACGCCAGCAGACATGCTGACATGGAAGAGGGGAATTTCACAAGCTCCAGCCCTAGATGAAGAATTGTAGCTAAGTTATGATAGCTGAAAGAGGGGGAATTAGTCCTTAAGTCCTTAGAGATGAGCCCCTAAATGGTTATTCAATACCAAATGGTCAGCCTGTGAAATCATATACATATAAGCAACACTAAACAGACTGTGTGTGTGTGTCTATAAAAAGAGGTCATGAATTTGTGAGAAAGTGAGGGGAATGGGACATAGGAGGGGTAAAAGGGAGGAAAGGAAAGGGTTACAATGTATTTAATAGTATTTTGATTATTTTTTTTTTGTAAAAAGAATTTATCAATAGCCACGGTGGTAGTAATAATGATTCTGAAGAAAAGGGCCAGAGCAGTGGAGGTCTCCAGTCTAGGGCAGCATACACTGAGCAGAAGGCATTGAGTAAGTTAGGTATTTAATGACTCAGAGTTTGGTCAACTTGGTTTTAATTGGTTGGTCATTTTTCTGCAAGTTTCTGTAGAGTTTCTATTTTACAGAAAGAATCTATATAAAATCTAGTGTAACCCTGCTTTATTCTAATTAGTAAAATGGTAATTTTAATTACTACTTGCACTTCGTTGAATTTTTAGATTTAATGTTAATAAATACAAACTCTGACATGAAACAAGGTTCTGCAAGTTACCTTACTGTGGTTACCTGCACTGGCGCTAAGTGATATGGTACTCTGAATTATAACATTCTTTGTGGAAGTAGAAATGGCTGTTTTGTGTGCTGCTGTAAGCTGCTGCGTAATAAGCTAACATGTCAGAGCTTGTCAGTTGCTAATTCATGACTGATTATCAACTTCAGTCCTCTCCTATAACCCAGCTTTTAGTGTCTCTTTTTAATATGGCAAAAATAGGACATTAAAAGTAGAAGTGCCGTGCACCATTCCTCCTTGCCTTAGTTCCAGATTTAGTGGTAGACCGAGATGCTTTGATGTACAGACATTCTGTTTTATGAGATAAATATGTATTCAGCCAATGAGATGAATGGCCATCACTAACTGTTCCCTCATCTGCTCAACTTTACATTGTTCTGTATGATCCAGCTCTTGGTATCATTTAAGCACTGGAGCTTCAATTACTAAGGAAGTGAACAGGGATGGGGATTAGCTCATGTCAAGATCATGTAACAATCATTAACATAGCACATTTGCCTGGTGCTCAAGTGCTACAGCAGCTTGCATACCCTGCAGTCGGCGCAGAGGCCTTGGTCAAAGCATAAATCCAGTTCTTGCCCTCGGTGTCAGTATTACTTACCAAAGCAAGAAGGTGTTGGATCAAGTGACATTATCTGGGACACCTGTTTTTAAAATGAGCTGCAGTTGTAGGCATAATATTATACCCTGGCAAACCGGGAAGTGCAAAGTTGGGTTTATGTTGTTAGTTTTCCATTAGTTATGTTTTAGAAGAGTTAGTTGCCTTCAGAAAATGGAAAAGATCTGACGTTAGCAACTGAAGTGATTGTCTTCATAAGGCATACTTACCCATACTTGATTTTTCATTTTGTTTTAATATTTAAGTTTTTTGTGTTTATTTGAATCTTGAGAAGTTTATGGGTGTTACCCCTAACTCATACTTAAAGGCATATACTTTGACTAATTACAAATGCATAAGATATTATATTTAGAAAAATTTTCTGAAGCTTTCATTTAGAACATTTGAAATTCAACTAGGATGGAACTAACAGTTTTTCACCTCTCATGCTTGTGACTGTATTGACTGAGTACAATAGCAACACATACAGAAGGTGACTAATGTAGGCCAGGCCAGGTTCTGTTTCCTGGTGGAGCAACAGGCATATGAAGGACCCAGCTTACTTCCTGAATATTGCATCATTAAAATCAGTTGTTATTTGTACTGCACAGGGTTAATGGAGCTGCTCATGTTTAGTGTCTTAACAACTATTTGAAGGAGTCAGAAATACGGGATGCATAGATTTTGTCCTAGGTATAGAGTGTTAGCATTGAATGGTAGTCATGTTACTAGGTATAGAGTGTTAGCATTGAATGGTAGTCATGTTACTGGGTATAGAGTGTTAGTATTGAATGGTAGTCATGTTACTAGGTATAGAGTGTTAGTATTGAATGGTAGTCATGTTACTAGGTATAGAGTGTTAGTATTGAATGGTAGTCATGTTACTAGGTATAGAGTGTTAATATTGAATGGTAGTCATGTTACTAGGCATAGAGTGTTAGCATTGAATGGTAGTCATGTTACTAGGTATAGAGTGTTAGCATTGAATGGTAGTCATGTTACTAGGTATAGAGTGTTAGCATTGAATGGTAGTCATGTTACTAGGTATAGAGTGTTAGCATTGAATGGTAGTCATGTTACTAGGTATAGAGTGTTAGTATTGAATGGTAGTCATGTTACTAGGTATAGAGTGTTAGTATTGAATGGTAGTCATGTTACTAGGTATAGAGTGTTAGCATTGAATGGTAGTCATGTTATTGTTAGTCCATCTCTCCTGCACCGCAGCACCAGAACCACAGTCAAGCACCTCCTTGTTTATTCTGTAGAGAAAAGGAATTTTTGTTTTACTGAGATGTTCTGCACAGTAATTTTTAAGCACTTTCATAAGGAGAGCTTTTTGCCTACTGCACCATCCATTTCAATCTCTGAACTCTTTTCAACTTCTTTATTTATAGGTCTTTTTTATTGTCCCTTCTGGTTCAGATTTTATTTGAAAATAAAAGGTTTCCTGGCTTAATGTATCAGCTGCTGAATTCAAGAAAACAATTGAAAACATTGACCAAGATTTATAGGCAAGATATAAACCAAGATTTTATTGTTCACTATACAAAAAAAAAAAAAACGAAAAGAACGGAAGAGTCTAGCATCTGTATTTGCGATACAGTGTCGCCATTAAGATCCTGCTTGGATGGCAGTGCTCAGTGAGCTCTTAAATATTCCAGATGTTGTGCAAAGTATTTTACCTAAATGTGTGTTACCAGCTAGTGATTACATTTCCTATTGATACTGTGTATCCCACGTGAGGAGACTGAAGCACAGACAACTCACACATTTGTCAAAACTGCTTGCATTGGAAATAATATTGTCCAAGGTTTAGTTCGTATTTACTAACTCCATTTTCTTCATGTCTGTAACAACCACTGTCTAGGAGAATGCTTACGCACATGACAAAAGTTTAGAACTATAAAATAAGGATCAAACAAAGTTAAGCAAGGTAATCATAAAGCCAGCTGTGGGGTGATATTTTGTTTGTGCTGCAACAAACAAAGCTTGCCTGAAGATCAGAGAAGCAGAGTAGCCAGCCACTAGGGTTCCTACCTCTACGAAATCCTCAGACCAAAATGGCTAAGAGCCTGTCTCTAGGAATCCTCAGACTGAATGCCTTGAACTCCTGTCTTTTCCTATCTTATTCGCTCTCTGGCCAGCCATATCCCTTCCTGTCTCCACCTCCCTAGTGCTGGGATTAAAGGTATGTTGACTCCCAAGTACTGGGATTAAAGGTATGAGCTACCACCACCTGGATCTGTTTCTCTTTTAGAGTAGGTCAATCTCATATAGCCTAGGGTAACCTTTAACTCACAGAGATCTGTCTGCCTCTGTCTCCCAAGTACTGGTATTAAAGGTACGTGCCACCACTACCTGGCCTCTATGACTTACTAGTGGCTGAGCTCTGCATTCTGATTTTTCAGGCACACTTTATTTGTTAGGTTACAAATAAAATATCACCATACAGCTGTTTATTAAATGTTGATACTACTCAAGAACTCTATTGGTGTTTGTGTGAATTTTTAATATTTAAAGAGTTCAAATTGGCTGGTGTATAACTTTCCATCCTGAGTTATTAGAAAAAGTGAAGACTAAACAGAAGACTAAGCAGAAGAAAAGAGAAACAAGGATTGAAGCAGAAATTAATGAAGGGTTGGAGATGGCTCGGTGGTTAAGAGCACTTGTTACTCTTGCGATTTCTAGCAGTCATATGGTTGCTCACAACCGTTCCTTAGTCCAGTTTCTAGGTATCTGATACCCTCTTCTAACCTCCATGGGTACCATTTATGTACTTGGTGTACATACATACGTGCAGGCAAAACATTCATACGCATAAAATAAAAAGTATATGTTTTTTAAAAAAGAAAGTAACGGAGAGAGAATTAAAACAGAAAAAAAGCAGTGAAACCAAAAATTGATTCATTGAAAAATTTTTTAAAAAGCCTATTAACTTAGTAATTTTTCTTTTTCAGTTCAAGATTGTTTTATGAGAAATAATAGAATTCAGAATTTTGAGAGCAACCCGCACGTGTCTACAGTTTCTGTGAGTTGAGAGGAGTGGTAGATATGGTTCAGCTGAGTCTCTAGTGAGACTTCACCAGGCTGAAATCAAGGTGCAGTTACCTGGTGGTCTGGCTCTTCTTCAAGCTCCTTTGGAGTGTGACTACTTGCAGAATTCAGTATCTAAAGCTGAAGGGCTGAGTTGCTCACCCCCTAGAAGCTGCTGTCACCCTAGTCTGCTGATGTGACTATTCCTCTCTTCCTTGGCACCAGCCTCTCAGCATCTGCTGCCCTTCTTTACTTTCCTACAGAGCTCCCTGATTAGGTCAGGCCCTTCTAGGATCATATGTCCTTTGATTTGCTCAGGGTAGACGAGTAAAGGAATCCTTTGTACAGATTATATAATCTAATGATAGTAGCAATGTCTTATTTAACATCCAATGGGAGCATTTATTCCAGGCATGTATACATGTGTACACCTTCTCCCCTCAGGCTTCTCCAGCTTGGTTAGTAATATCCCTGCTCACAGTTGCTCAGACCTCATGTGATTTGCCTGCCAATCTGTTTGGTACAGACATTTGTACTGTGTATGTGAGTGTGTGTGTGCATATGTGTCCAGTCTGAATTATTCTCCTTGTTCACTTCTCCCTGTTCCTACTGCTATCCTAATCCCAGACAATATCATTTCTCACCCAGGGTAACAGAGTTCATTGCTAAGAAATCTTTCAGCTATGCCCTTGCCCTATAGTCGTGACCAACACAGTAGCTCTATGAATCTCTTTTTCCCAGTTCAAAACTACTTTATTCATTAAATAAATAAAACAAACAAAACTAATCTACATATTCAATAATTGCTGTAGTAATTATAGGTAATATACAAACTTATTCAAACAAATGGTACTCATTTAGTTTTACAGAGCATATAAATAACTTTGTTGTCAGAAATGCCAAACTTCCTTGTACGGTGTCTGTACCATTTTGCATTCCTGCCTCTCTCTATGAGAGTGTCAACACATCCTCTTCAGCACTTGCTCAAACAAATCATGTCAACTCTCTGGCTTAGCATTGTGTGGAAGTGAGACTCTATGCAATGGATTCTCTGAAGGCTCTACTTAATTGGCTCTGCTCCATCCCCCTTCATTATTTCTCTCTGGGGTGGGATGAGATGGACATTAGTGAACATTGTTGTGAGAGAGAAAGAAGTACATTTTATAATTGTAAGATGTTTAATCCACTAAGATGGTGTGACAATTACATAAATATATTCAGCCATCAGTAGATCCATCTACTGTACCATCTGGGCTTTACACGATTTTAACTTTGTAGTTTGTTATCTACATGATTTTGGGAAAGTTGGCAAATTCTAATGTTTTCTTCCTCGGTGTAATGGATTCATTTCTGTTGCTGAGGCTGCCTGTGGATTAAATAACAGGGGAAGCAAGCAGTCAGTGCTGATATGTAAAATAATCCGGATTGCTAGGTTGTGCTCCTTTAGATACCAGCTTCTTTTCCCTTTCTATTTGTAAGTTTTTGTTTTTCTCCGAACTCAGCTTCTTTCCCAAAGTTGTTTGCAGTAGCCATTCCTCTCAGCCAATCAGATACCTTGACTTTTCCCTTCCTTTCTTTTGTCAGCCAACATGTCTTTAGTAGGGCTGAGGGTGGAGTACTGTAAGGGGAGATGAATATTTAATTTCACCTTGCAGTTATCCAAGCTTGTCATTCCAGTTCACAGGTGGAAACCTAATCCCACCTGGAGCAAGAACTTCTTTAGTGTTAATCCGCTGTTAATGAATTTGTTAAATTAGTGTTTGCTGACACACAGAAGGAAGTATTTCCTTCTACATAAAAGGGCTTGCTGTTTAATCTACACATAACCCCATGGGCACTGGAGGGAAGCAATCTTTCACTGGAGCAAGGAGGATCCAGTTAGGCTGGCTTTTTCCCTCTTGTTCTGGCTTAGAGAAAGTAGCTCTGATAAAAGCAAGACCCACTGTCTCCTCATATTTTAAAGGTACAGAGTCATGTCCTCTCCTGTTGAGTATTTTCTTTACTGCTCATGTTTGAAAACAAAAAACAATGAGACATTTCAAAGTTCTTCTTTTAATAGACTAGACTATATTTTTGATTGTTAAGCTTTGTGCCCAAAAGGTATTTTTTTAATAACTTTTAAAGAATATATGCAATGGCCGGGCAGTGGTGGCGGTGGCACACACCTTTAATCCCAGTACTTGGGAGGCAGAGGCAGGCGGATCTCTGTGAGTTCAAAGCCAGCCTGGTCTACAAGAGCTAGTCCAGGACAGGCCCCAAAGCTACAGAAAAACCTTGTCTCGAAAAACCACACACACACACACACACACACACACACACACACACACACACACACACACACACACAGTGTGGTGGGGAAGCACTGGTGCAAACCACAGAAAAGCCCGGGATCCCCAGGGCAAGCTAATTAGCTAGGCTAGCTGGGATTGACATGCTCGGAATTCAGCAAGAGATCCTACTTCAATGTGCAGTGAGGAGAGTGCTCAATAAAGAAAGCTGATGCCAGGTTTATGCTTCTGAACACACATGCATGCATACGTATAAGTATGCATACACCGCATATAGCTTCATCAAAACACACGAGAATACTCGGGCACAAGCACCAAAAAGGAATACATGAAATGTTAGCCTTCTGAATTGCAAAGGGGTACAGGAGTGAAATCATGGGTAGGGCCGTTCAGAGTGAAACAAATGTGTAGATAGACACTATTACCATAAAGACCCACAGAGTTACCTGTAATCAGGCTTCCCATTTGATTTCTCTTTGGTTTGGTTTTTTTGCAGTCTACTGCTTAATGTGATTAAAAAAAATAAAATGATTACTCAAGGGAGTCCAAACTGCTTGTTGCAGAAATCTGGTAGGAAATTTTTCACGGAGCTCATGTGTGCTCTAAGAGGACCCGCTCATTAGCTTCCAGAAGAACAGGGATGAATATCATGAGGCTGCTTCCTATAGCAATGGTTTATACTGGCTAATGTAACATACCAAACATTGCTTATAAAAGAATGATTCTCAGAGGGCTAGGTTTGGTCAAGGCTGTGATCCAATTCTTGGGTTCTGATTTGGTCAGAACACATACTTAAGAAAATCTAGGAAACAGACTGTATGTTCCTACCCAGTTATTAGATGAGTGTGTCCCATCCCCCCAGGGAAACCTCCTCAGCTATTTGGGATTAGTAGATGTGCTCCAGTGTCAAAATTTTCATTTTTAATCCAAGCCCACATCAGTATTTACATTTCGGAAGAATGCAGAGTCTGAGGTTGAAACGACTTCTTTTAAAAACGGAGTAACCAATAAGGATCCAGGCTTTAAGGCCATTGCGCCTGTGATGAGGTGAAGATGTTTCCTAATGAAAAACTCAGGCTAACATTTTAAAAATGTTTACATGTGTTATAATATCCACACAGAATGTGACATAAAGTCCTACTGTACCCTACATTATAGTCACAATAAGTTTATCCTGGAGGTTTCTTTGATCTACACAGTCCAGATACATAGCTTTTGGGAAAGCTTAGAGCACTTAGAAAATTTTGTTCACTTTTGAGACTGTGACTTCTTGATTGAGTTTGTGGAGTGACAGTATTTATAAAGCTGTCACAAACAGAGGGATAGCCTACTGGAGGTAACATATTTGTTTGTAAGAGATGACACACAGCTATTTCTTTTCTTTTAGAAATAATGAACAGATGCCTTCCTTACTAGTCATGCAAAACTGTAGTACCTGAAGTACTGAAGGGGACCTGAAGTATTCCCTTGGTCACCCTGAAATTTTAATAATAGTATACTAATTACTTCAACTATTGCCAGCCCGTGTACAAAAGAGTATCACATTCCTAATAAGCAGGCTAGGAAAAAAAAATAAAACTAGAGAACACTTTCTTATGTTTCACAGAAAAACTAAGTTGAATTTATATCAATGCTGCCTGACTCTTGTAGAATTGAGGGCTGGATCTGAGTTAACACTAGTGATTTTGCGAAGAAAATTAGTATGTGGATTTGGATATGTTGGTACCAGACTTGGTGATGGGGAGCAATCACCAATTACCAAATAGTTGGGTTTTTTTTGGGGGGGTGCATATGTGCGTGTGTTTGTATGTACGTAGAGTGTACATGAGTATCTGGGTGTGTGTACTCACGTATGGGTATGCAGAAGCCACAGGAAGGCACTGGATGTACTCTGCCTTGCTCTGACACAAAGTCTCTCACTGAACCAGAAGCTCCCCTTCCCGACAAGGACAGTCAGCCATGGAGCACTCAGATTCCTCCTGTTCCCAACCCCAAATCCGTAGTTACAGGCTCGTGCAGCTGTACCCTGTGAGATAGTGATTGAATGCAGATTTGTGTTTTCACAGGGTAGAAGCTGCTCTGCTTGGTGTTCATTGCCGTGGCATCCTGTTAGTACTCCGCCTACACGGCCAGTGCTCCGTGCTTGCTGACGGTTGCAATTGCCCGTGGTTGACCTGTGATGCCGGTTGACAGTAGTGAGATAGGAAGCAGAGTCTCGGTGGACCAGAGCAATACACTGGGAAGCAGATGTGTCAGCCCTTAGCTCTGTAATATTATGATGTCTGGCATATCTTTCGAATACTCTTTGTCCATCTGTTGAACTGAGTTCATAATAATGCCCTGGTCTATCTCACAAGAATGTTGCATGAACAAATTAAATAAGTGTAAAAGTGCCTTGGAGGTAAAGCCATTCCATGAATAAAAGTTAGTGTGATGTAGCTACCGAAAAGTGTGTTACAGAGGTTAGTCTGCTTCAGCTCCGAAGGCTTCTAACCTGATAAGGCTTCCTAATGGGTTCCTGTTAGTGAACCAGGCACATCTTACCAGTTTATGACTATAGTATTTAAGGGGATAGATCTCTATATAAATCTTTGTTACCTTGGTAAAAATACGCATTGAAATGAGTCTTAGCTGGCCATGGTGTAGTTCATATCTATAATCCTAAGTGCTTGGAAGGCTGAGGCAGGAGGATCATGAATTTGAAGCCTCCAGGGCTACCTATTCAGTTTTAGGCCAGTTTAGGCTACAAAGTAAGATCTTGTCCCTCCCCCATTCCCAACTCTGTCATATTTAGAGAAAGGGAAGGAGGGATTGGTAAATGTTGGATATAAAACTTCAATCATGCAAGATGAATGACTTCTGGAGATTACTGTAGAACATCAGCTGATGTTTGGTAGCATTATCATACATAGTTAAATACATTTTGAGGGTAGATCTCATATTGAATGCTCTTAATGCAAATAAAATTTTAATTAGTCATATTTGAATGAAATAAAAGCCTTCCAACTAGCTTCAAACAACTGATAAGGTACAACTCAGATTCTGTGATTAATTTAGAAGCTGAATTTGAAACATTTACTCAAGTTGAGAAATAAACATATGACATCATATGTAGGGAAGAAAGGCTGAAGCCTCTTGGGAAATTATTATTCTTAAGGATAAACATCGCCAAGTTGAGATTTTTTTCCAGTTCTGCTCCTGTCTTAAACATGTATTTTCTGATGCTGCTTCTCCATCTCAGCATTCTCATTCTCAGCCATAATAGTGTATACAAAATGACTCACTGTAACGCAGTCAGAGGTGCCCCAGATCCCAAGCAGGTGGGAAAGAGGAGGAGGTAACTTCGCTAGGAGGATCTGCAGAGCACTCTTGTTTCTCTTCCCCTTTGTCGTCATACGGTCTCTGTGTAGGTTGTCAGTTCCACTATGCCGGTGCTGAAGAAGGAAATCAAGCAGACAGTTAACTAGACATATGTGAGAAGAGATTCTCCCCAGGCCACCGTCAGACACTTTCATCTTTGGGTCAAGTTGGTCTCTTTCCTTTGGCAGGGGTCCTTTCCTTGTGGCTCTGGGGAAGTCTTGGCACCCAGAAGAATTTAACTGTGCTCACTGCAAAAACACGATGGCCTACATTGGGTTTGTTGAGGAGAAGGGAGCACTGTACTGCGAGCTATGTTATGAGAAGTTCTTTGCTCCTGAATGTGGCCGGTGCCAGGGGAAGATCCTAGGGGTGAGTGCTTGAAACTTCTCTGTTTTGGTGTATCCTAAAGCTATGCCGATTCTTATAATAAATCTTTTCATTATTTTTACTTTTTATTTTCTTCTTGTTTTATCAACCCTCTCTGCTTTTTTTAGTTGTGTTTATTATAAAACAAAACTTAACAGAGCTCTAAGGAAGTATATCAGACTCCTGGGGTTAGTTGTCTTTGGTTTTCCCTTACTGAGGGCTGGCTTGTCTGGCGAAAGTCTAGCCACTATGGGAAGAATAATTGACTGTGGGTGTGCTACCTCAGCAGGACCCTGTTTGCTCAGGAATGAAGAGGTCGTCCCAGACCACACACAGGAGCTTTCAGGACTGACACCTTCGCTGGTGTAAATTAAATTCCATAGCTTTTATAAGAGCAGCCTTTCCCTACTTGTCAGAGTTCAGGCATAGGACACTGATCTCATAAAATATATAAAATTTGTAAAATATGAAGCTTATAATATTTTATTTGAATAACTATAATGTTTAAAACTGTTATTTCAGTTATAGAAGTGTACATATGATAGGAAAAACATTTCAAGCTATACTTTTTTGGCAAAAGAAAGAAATAATGATGAATAGGTGCACTTCATGTCATATAACATCCAGTTTCAGTGACATTGAGGAGTCAGGTGTCTACTATAGGTGACCAGTAGTGGGGGGGGTTGATTTTAGAAGAAACCAGTGTTCATGGCTTTAACATATACAAGTTGGAATGGTTTTGCTGAATTCTACTTACTACTCTTAATATCAAAATGCAATAATGAAACTATAGAAAAATTTGAATTATGGAGAACATGCTTAAGTAGCTGTAAAAATAGTTACAGTTATAAATATGCCACCTGACCAATTTCTGTGCTATTAATTTGTACAATGTGTTGGTAATAAAGGATATAATGGCTAGCCTGTTCTCCTAAGTGCTGACAGATAATCAGTTAGTAAGCTGTATATTAAAGTGCTATTTAGTGAATAAACATATTCTGTGGATTAGAGCATAATTAATAAAAATCAAGAATTGTAAAAGCCATTAGACTATAGGAAGTGAAAGAAAGAATTTCCATGTTATTAAATATTCTTCAGAAATTATTTTTCAGTTGCTTTACATCTTCTCAATCAAATCGTTGAAATAATTCTTGAAAAACTAACAACCCAAACCTTTTACTGATTAAAATCTCTTCCTGGCCTTGTGTCTCGGAGTATTTAACCAGGAGGACATTGTGGGCTAGGATCCTTGCTTTTATGGTTCACACTTTACTCGATGGAGTAAGTGCACAGTCAGCCACAGCTGATTCCAAAAAGCTAAACACTCAATGAGCTGATTGGATTATACTGATTACATTATTGCTTCCATAATGCACTGGAGTTTAGGTTTGTTTTAGTTTTTAAATGCTTTCCCTTCCTTCATGACATTTTCAAGATAATGCCACGAAAGTTTTTCAGGTTAATGCATCCTGACACCCTTTGAAAGAAAGCAGAATGTGTTGTAGCAAGCATTTATGTGATCCTTCCCTTAGTCACTGCATGTGAAGGCTTAGTAATAGTGATTATTTTGTTTTTGGATTTGTATTTATGGAAAGCATACATATTGAATAGCTTTCAGTGATGTGTGAATCTGTCACAAAGTTTCTCGTTTCTTTGATGAAAAGTTCAAGACAAAGATGAAATACTATGTCTACGTTAAGCTAGCGTGGTACAACAGTAAGTGTAGGTATTGGTGTGTTTATTGTCGTCTTTTTTAAAAATCCATCTGCCTTTCTATAACAGGAAGTCATCAATGCTTTGAAACAAACCTGGCACGTGTCCTGTTTTGTGTGTGTGGCCTGTGGAAAACCCATTCGAAACAATGTTTTCCACTTGGAAGATGGAGAGCCATACTGTGAGACTGGTGAGATAATAAATAAACCTTTAGTGCCTTAATTAAGTATAAAGCTAAATCACTTATGTTTCTGTAAAACTGAAAGAGAAGTGTAGGCCAATGAGTTTTCCTTATTATTTTAGAGGCATTACACATTATATATTACTCAATATATAAAACAAAATAAAACAAAACAAAATAATAAAAACTGTTCATGACTTTGTCAACATAAACATTTCCAACTTCATCATTAACATCACGAACATTAAGAAGATTAACATTACTTAGTAGGATAAATATGTTCGAATCTCCAATCATTATAGATATAAATTCTACCCAAAATGTACCTTAAAGCCACTTGTTGTGGTAATCAATACCTCGTGGTTATAAATAAACATGAGAAATGTTTAACATTCGAATGTCATTGCTTTGCTTTTTAAAGCCACAACCTTGAATAAAAAAAAAAAGTTAAGTCATTTGCTACCTTTACTGAATAGAAAAGTAATCTTGGCTTAGATTGCTCTCCAGTAAAGATGTTCTTAATGATTTAGGTTCTACCTGAACACCCAGCACTTCCTTTTCCTTTGCCACATTTGCAAGTGAACATTCTTACCATTTGTTCCTTATTCAGATATTGCATATTTCAAAATATGAAGCATGCTTTCCTTTATCTTGCCTCTACTAACTACCATTAGCTGAATTCCCACTGTTGAGTTTTAATCTTATTTTAGATTGAAATTCAAAGTGTGGTCCTAGAAGAAGGGATTATTGCCCAGTGGTAAAGTTAAAGAGACTATCAGCCTTTGTCTGCAGCTGGCTCAGCATCACTTGCTCAGTACTCTGGTTTTCATGGTCTCCTTAGCCCCTTAGTTAGGAAGGGTTTGGCTCTGTTCCAGATTGCTCACCAGGAAACCCCAGAACCTCCAATAAAATACCCCATGTGTTGTTAGCAGTATAAGTTGACTGTAAAGTTTCTACCATCTTCAGAGTATCTCGTGTTCTACAGCTTATTTTTTCTGAAGAGAGACTTGGGATCTGTTTAGTTGATTGGCTGGCTTGTGAATTTTTTAGCAGCTTTGTAAGACATGACTAACTGAAAAACATAAACATCTATCTAGGTTATGATGCTTAATGTCTTCTAAGAAATCATGACATAAAACGAATGCATTGCTAGCAGAGGGGACTCATGGTCTAAATTTTACTCTTTTTCTCTTAATCTTCAACTAGTTCTTAGTAGTGTTCCCATCTCAGTAGATGGCTACATTTTCCACTGTCCAAACGCCTAGGATTTCTCTCTCTGTTCTTCCGAAACAGAATCTAACAAGTAATTCTGGCAATTCCACATCCAGTGGATATTAGATAAGCATCTCCTTCTCTCTCCAGTGTGCCCAGCTTGCTCTCACTCTTTGCCTGGACTTCCCAAAAGCAGCCGCAGAGTAATTGGTGCAATGTCAACAATAGCAGATTGTGCTTGTATCCTGTAAATGGCATCTTCTAGAATGAGAACCTTCCTCCTTGCTGCTTTGCCAGATTTATCGTCTGCCTCTTTACATTCTGACACTAGATTTAACCCATATCTTATCCCTTTATTATTTCTGAACATGACTAAGATTTTATTTCTGGCTCCTCCAGGGCCTTCATACTTAACAGTTTCTTCTAACTAGAATATTTTCAGCGTGATTCCTCCTTGTTCTTTGAGTCTCATCATGACTGTTATGTACGAGAGAAGGTTTTCTTCACTCTCCTATAATGTAGTACGTACCTGTGCCCCTAACTGTTCTGTATCATAGCACTGGGTTTTTGCTTCATTGTACTTATCACAGTCTGAACTGAAGCCTCATGTGACGAACATCCACGCCTGTCCGTTTTACCTCTCTGCCTCATAGAGTCTATGGAGGTGTATTCCACATGTGGTGCTAAAGAATATTTGTCTCAAGCTGCATGTTATATGATCCCTCCCCTCCAGTGTCAGCTGGATTGACTTTGTTAAAGGCCAAAAGTTGACTCATAGGTCAACACAGTAGTGAAGTTGAATATAAGAGAATAACAATGTGACAGTACTCCTATTTAATAATAGAAAAGGGACAAGGCCACTTTCATCAGAAGGGAATCCTGTTAGTATTTTAGAACTAATCCAGCAAGTTATTCGTGTTGTCTGACTAAAGATTTCCAGTATGGAGTCATAAATCTGGAAGGAAGATATAACAAAAGAAAGTGTGGCTGGTTTTATTGGCATAGTCCAGCTAGGAATTCATTCATGAAAGTGTCCTGAAACCTGTATTTGAATGTTAACCAGTAAGATTTGACACGTTTGCTCTCAGTTTATCTTAACGAGGCTCATTGTTGCAAATGATTGAGAGTCCTCTTACCGTTCCTCCACACGTTCAAGTGTACTGAGAACCGCACAGAAAAGCGGTCTCCTGTGGAATGCATCTGGACATTTAAACAGAGAGACACGGAACACAGGATATACAATAAAACTAAATTTCATAGTAGGTTTGCCATGCTGGACGTACATCCCAAGCAAGGTAGTGGTTCCTCTGCAGAAACTGTCCTGTTTCACATCCAGTCCAGTGAGGAAATCCCCACCAAGCTGTCCCACCACCAGTGGGTATTGTATTCCTCAGTTCCACCTCAGTCTTAGCCTTTGTATCTCATCTAACTCCCATTTTACCACTGTTTTCTGTGACCTGCCGTTCCAAAGCCTCACCGTGTACAAATTACATCTCTCTCCTAACCTGATGCAGATTATTATGCTCTTTTTGGAACAATATGCCGTGGATGCGAATTCCCCATAGAAGCTGGCGACATGTTCCTTGAAGCTCTGGGCTACACCTGGCATGATACTTGCTTTGTGTGCTCGGTAAGTCAGCTACTGTCCTGGTCAAAGTTTAGTGCTCGGGAAGTAACAGCACTTGAGTCTTTCCTTTCCTCGAAAGAAATGAACACTGTTTTTTGATGTTCTTAAAAGTTGGGTTTGACATTATTTGGCATATAATAAGATCTTACCCCAAAGAAAATATGACTTTTAATGTGTTCTTATCTCTAAGAAGAAGATTTTTGCCCTTTTTTAAAATATGAGTTCTTTTCTTAAATTCCATTATTAAACAGTTTAAGTTATTTTTGACACATTGGGTATTTCTTAAATAGAAGACAAATTCTAAAAAACCAGATAGCCAGCAAGATGTCTCAATTTTTTTTCCTGACTGAGAAATAGCACATGAATTTTCTTTTCTTTCTGAAACAGTAATGGACATGCAAAAGAATTTTACCTATTTCATTTGCTACTTTAATGTTCTTGGTTTTGATTTGATTTGATTTGTTTTTGGTGTTTGTATGTGTATGTGTGTGTTCATGTGTTTACGTTATTACAGAGACTGAAGGACGACCTCACGTGTCGCCTTCAGAACCCTGGCCCCTCCTTTGAGACAGGGTTTCTCATGGGCCTAGAACCTACCAATTGGGCTAAATGGGCTGGCCAGATAGCCCCCAGGGGAACCCTTTTTTCTTCACTTTTCCAGCCTTGGGATTACAAGCATGCATGTACCATGACACCCAGCACTTGTACATGGTTTTTGGGGCTCAAACTCAAGTGCTTTGTTGATGGAGCTATCCCCAACAGCTCCTTGTGGAGACTGGAGACTTGGTCTCACTGTGTAGCTCTGGCAGACCTGGAACTCCCTATGTCAATGATGAGGCTGACTTTAAATTCATGGAGATCCACCTGCCTCTGCCTCCTGAGTTTTGTGACAAAAGGTGTGCATCACTATACCTGGCCTTCTGAGTTTTATTTTTAATGATTCAGACAGATAAAAAAATTAACACTGACCCTAAGATAAGTTTGATCATTTATAAAGCTCATATTCAATAAAGATGCTACATTCTAGTATTTGATATCTGTTACTGCTGTTAGATGTAATATATCTAACAGTGTTTGATACCCATTCTATAAAAGAATAGGTAATAGTGAAATCAAATGATTTCTCCAAACGTCTTCTTTGAACACTTCTTGTTTTTACTTCGTTCATCGTTCAGACTTCATAAAGCGTATAAAAAGGAACTTTACATATTTGCCTTCTCAGGAAAGCCTTCTCATGAAAGTCGTCATTTGCAAGATAGCAGAAACGACATGAAGGGAAAAGTCGGGGTGGCCTGAGCACAAAACCACCGAGCAGGCAGATACTGCCCAAGATGTTCTCTGTAGAGTCAAGTTAAATCAGTTCTTTCACAAAGCATAGCTTTATCCAGAAAGGAAAGGAAATTCAGCCTGTAGAGACAGTAGAGATGCCTAAGTGATTACGAACTCTTGCTGCTCTTTGGGTCCCAACACTCCTATCAGTCAACCCCCAACCAGGGCTCTCAGTGCATCTCATTCCCCAAAGCACCTCCACTCACATACACATACCATACTCAGACTCATACACATAATAAAAAATAAAGTAAAAGATAAAAATAATCTATGGCCAATATATAACAGAATAGACTGACATTGGGTTTGGTCATATTTGGCAAAGCTGTTGAGCTGTTTCTTTTTTAATTCGTTAATTTTTTTATAAGAGGAAACATTTAAAAGATTGATTAGAATTTGTATACTTAGTGTGAGTCTTTGATGTAATAAAGTTTTCATTAGGACTAAATGTTTCCCTCTTGGTAAAGAAGAGCGATCGTCAGTGTTTTAAATAAACACTGCTTTTCCAAGATGACATAAAATGTCATAGTAATCATTGACGTGTCAGGGTATCTGACACAACTATCCACAGAGCTTGTAATCTTACTCACTGGGGACAGTCATTTCCCTTCGGGAGATTTGGTTTAAATAATGATATTCTTTTAAGTAACTCTTCTTTTTTGCAGGTGTGTTGTGAAAGTTTGGAAGGTCAGACATTTTTCTCCAAGAAGGACAAGCCTCTTTGCAAAAAACATGCTCATTCTGTGAATTTTTGAAAATCAACAGTTCCAGAAAAGAGAAGAAATTTGAAGAAAAGGGGGAAAATTAAAATTTTATCATTTAATTTTTAGTTTTAATATTTATATGGGGTTATAAAATAATAATAACTCTGAATGGATAAACTCCAACATTAAAAACCCAGTCTGTGAGAAAATGTTTGGCTTCTGAAAGTCACAGACAGTTTGGGGTTTATTATGACTAGCCTGTCTTTTCTGCCCATGAAGTAGCCTTTATAAAAATCAATTTCCTGACTACCAAACTCTTCTTAGAATAAATTAGCAAAGGATTACAGTTTAGAATTAAAAACTCTAGCCTCTATGCTGAAGTGATACTTTCTTTCCTTGTAACTATGAGAATCCACAGAGGGCAATATAAGTGCCTTAGACTTTATTAATAAGAATAATTGCTTGATAAACTCATTTTATCTTTAAAATAGTAAGTAGGAGTTTAAATAAACTTTATGAGTAGGACTATGCTATCTTTTTTTTTTTTTTAGTCTGTGTACATGCTTTGGTCTTACCATTGGTCCTCTTAGTAAGACAGCCCAGGGGAGTTTTTGATCGTAGTTTGTCATGCAATAAGAGATGCTGTGATCTCCTGTGTTCTTCCCAAGCCGCCATATTGCTTACAGCTCACGGATGCTGATCTCTTCAGATGGGGCAGTTTGTTTGTACTGGGTGTGGCTCATCACCTGGGCTAGGCTGCAGTGTTTCTCATCTCTTATGCTGACGTGAAGATAATTCAGTAGTGCTAGACTAATAGTTTTCTCTCTGTCTTTAAAGAGAGTAGGTAGAAGATAAAGGAGCTAGATATTGGGAAAATAAAGCAGTTGAGAAGTAAAAAAGACTCCCTTTCAGATAATGAACTGATTAGTGTTTACAGTGGTACCACTGACTGACGATCTGGAAACTCTTTGCCCGGTAATTTTTTTTTTTTCGATTGAGGATTAGGATAAGATCCAAGTTAATGTTGTTACTGTTTGGTGTTGTTGTTTTTGTTGTTGTTTGCTTATTTGGGGTAGTTCTGGGGTTTTGCTTGTTTGCCTGGGATTTTTTCCTGTCAGTAGGAAGTAAATCCCCTCTCGTGGTGTGATCGTGGAGTTAGGCGACTTCTATTTCCTGACGTTTGGAAGTACAGGGAACCATGACAATCGCCCTCCTTGTCCTGTCATGTGTTCTCCTTGATCGGGCAGAGCCTTGTAGTCAGGAGAGTAGCTGTGAGAAAGCCATGCAGCGTGGCTCACTGCCCAGTGAGAAAACAAATTATGGCATTGGATATTTTTGTCTTTGTTTCTACAATGAATGAAAGCCCATGATCCTGCTGAGTTGTAACTAAATCTGTTGGGAGCATGGAGCTTTCAAAATTCAGATAGAGGACCCAGTTCTTGCTGCCCCATCTGTAAAGAGCACCTGTGCGTGCGTGCGTGCGTGCGTGTGTGTGTGTGTGTGTGTGTGTGTGCACATGCACACATGTGGAGGAGACCATAGGCTACAGTATTTGTTTAACCACCCCTGAACTTTCAAGGTATCTGTCCTGAAAGCTGCTAATTTATGGTCTAGTAAATTTATATTATATGCAGATAATAATGAACTGGAGGATAAATGAACAGGAAGGGTGGCACACGTTATAAACCGGAAGTGTCTCCAGTAGCGGCCCAGACGGCCTCCTCACCTGTGCTTGTCCAAGTCAGTGCTGGAATGTAGTGCTCACATTAGATCATGTTGCTGCTCCAGTGACCCATAGCAGACTTGCTGGCTCAGGTGCATTATTTCTCATCTGAATGTCAGGCTTTGGCTTTATACTACAAAAGAATGGGTTTTTTTGTCTTTTAGATGCTATGCCATGATAATATTTCACAACTCATTGGCAGTTGCATAGTCAAATAATTTTCTTTGACTTGGATTTATTACAAAGTTGCCTTTCCTTAAGGTTTTCACTTTTATTAAACCTTTATTTCTCTGTTACTTGTGAAATATAATACTGCATTTTATAATGTCGTATTTCTCTGAATTTAATCTCTAAAATGGTAGTGCGGCTTGCTAATTTGGCGTTGTGTCTTTATTCTTTGCCTTTCTCGTTGTACGGCAAGTTTCGTTTCGGTTCCTAAAACAGTGGCTTCTGGAAGATGAGTTCTCACCATAACCAGAAGAGCCTTCTGCAGTGAGGATCGGCATGCTTCGTTACCAGCATGGATCCTTAAGTACCAGGCAGAGCACTTTATCCTCCCGGCAGACTCCCTGAGTATCTCGTACAAATCCTCTGTGTCAGTAGCATTTTTTCATTATTACGTTTTCAACATACAACATTGAGGTTTTCTCGTGCTAAATGTTTATTTTGAAAGTTTGCTTGATAAGCTCCAGATGAAAACAATAGTGCATAATTCTTAGTGTCCCTTATTCGATTTCTCATTTTTGAGACTTCTATGGGCCCAGATTGATATTCTTTCTCTAATTTTTCTGGACGGCTGTTGCCTATTGAAATAGGAACCTCTGCTTATGTTCATAGCCACTCCGTGTTTCCTGTTAGTAGGGTTACCTTCTCCATGTAAAACTAAAGCCAAATTATTTGGCCACAGTATTAAAAGTCATCATTTATCTTTCAAATATTGATATAAGACCGTATTTAAAATCCTCTACAACAAAATGTACTCTTTTTAAGGAATCCTAGATACTTAATGTGTAATCTGCCATACCTGTCAATCATTGTCTTTTGTTTCCTTGCATTTTTCAGTTTGTATGTAGTTACTCTTCTGCTTTTGGATATGTTTTCTAATTAATAAAATCACACGAGAAATATAATCTGTATAGTAATACCTTAATGAGCACGTACTCAATAAACACCTGCAGTGATGATGACACATGCCTGGTTTTTCTCTCTGGGTGGTATGTGATTTCACTTAAGTGAACATGGGGAGAAGTCACGTTCCTTCCTTACAGGACTAGAGAAGATGTACTAGCCCCCGAAGAACCTCTGCCATGGTATTGGCCAATCCCAATGACCCAGAAACAGGACATTTGAAAATACTGCATTTACTGTGTTATCCACCTTTTGTGCTTTGCATGTATAATGTATAAAAGACATGTTTATAAGTTAGTAGATAAGCTGTCTTTAAATATGTTTGTTGCTGAAATGATCCATTGGAATGACCTAGTATCATGCCTTGTTATGTCATGGATTGTAGGCAGAGAACAAATTCCCTGCTCTTTTCATTTGGCTGAGCCAGGCTATGTGCAGCTCAGCTCAGTCTCATTAGCTGACTGGTCATTGCTATGTAGGCTCACTCGCCTTTTACTCATTTGTTTAGTGGCTGGAGGGGGATATTTTTTCCTAACTGTATAAATTAAGGGATGTCTGTGTTTCAGGCTGTTCATTGGGAATGGGAGAGAAACTCAAGTCTATTTTGCCCACAGTATATTAAACTCCAGAAGCCAAACTTTTAAGGGCATCGAGTCTGCATCTGACATTTTAATAGCTGCTGTTTGGTTTCTGTCAATCACGTCATTGCACATTAAAATGCACCGACAGAATAAGAGATCTGTCATTCCTTCGTTAAGAAACAGTAATCCAGTACGAGATTTATAGGCTTACGTCTCAACTGTGTGTTCACAATAAACCCCCCTTCGGTGCTGAAACCAGAGCAAGCCTCCCTGCTAGTCACTGTTTTCTACTCACATGTCCCCAGTATAAGATTATCAAAGGTTTTCTGACTGAACTACATATAAAAATCCTTTTGCCAGCAAAAGCTTAATTTAGCTTGGCAGTTTCCCTTTCTGAGTACTCTCTCAGACAAGATCTTGGTTATATCAGAAACACATAGGCACTATGTATTATTAGCAGGCCTGGTGTTAATTAGGGAGAATTACCAGAAATAGTTTGCCTTGTGGAAATTTATTACAGAATCACACTTGACTGATGGCAGAATAGGAGTTGCTGAGAGAGAGCAGCTCCCACTCATAACCACTAATTAATAGGGTGCCAAAATTCCGCAGAGAAAGTTTCATCCCAAGTGTGGGAGCCTCACAGGGAAAATGGTTCCTGTGCAGTACTTAAAATTTAACAGAGGAAAGGAACCGGACACATGGCTACCTAACAGAATAGCAGGCTGCGGGGGCATTGGGCTGTATGAATGAAAGGGCTTAACTCAGTAAGTGCCGAGCCCCAGAGTGGCCGGAGTCTGAAGAGGTTATACATTTTGTTTGGTTTCCTGACCAGATCTCACTATGTAGCCTAGGCTGGCTTGAAATTAGAAATCCTTCTTCTTCCTCGATCTCCTGAGTCCTGGGATGCCCTGCTTACACCATAATGCCAAACTCATGCATATTAACCATTTTTAATCTGGCAAGTATCTGCTTCCTCAGCTTCTTTTTATAAAGAATTTGGTGCTCACTATGCTTTCTGTGGTATGTCACTGAATTCTTATTCTTGATTCCATGATTTGCAGCCTGTCTATATAGGTGACGGGGTCACACAAGTGCTGTTTAATAAGAAAGGCGTGGCTTCTACCCTTGAGTGTGGAGGAGGAGGACGAGATGCATCTAATGATTGGCACTAATGGCAGAGCGCTGGGGGAGCCCTTCTCAATTACAGCTTGTCAAGAAATCAATTTCTTTCCTGTCTCTAACTGCTTGTAATTACACACAATAAAGCTTGGGGCTGTTGTTTAGGAGAATAAAACATTTCCATGTCAGAAAACCGCTGGTCACTGACCTCAGGGAGGAAAACTAAAGTGACTTAGAATTCACAGAGGTTCTAATTCTTCAATTTCTCAGTTACGGTGAATGCAATTCCCAAGGAAAACAACTTCTGTGCCAGGCCCAGATAGGATTGACACAGACAATTGACACGGGGCCTTCATGTTTCAAAAGTCTCTGTGTCCAAAGTGTTTTAATTGGATTCTAAGTTAGTTTTTCATTTTCATATTCTAAACTGTCACATTTTTCCCTAATTCATATACAATTTGGTTTTTTTTTCTTCTCCTCTCTGCCCCCACCATTTTGTCTTTGCTTGTCCCCTCACACAGCTGGTGCCCTTGTAATTTGCTTAAAAGTCTCCTTGTTTCAGGTGTGATTTGCTCTAATACCTTACAACACACCTTGTGCTCCTGACACTAGCGTATCACTAATAACCTAACTTCTCTAGCTCAGCGGGAAAGTGGATGGCGCTCCACTGACATCATAGCTTATGAGTCTGGGCATAGATAAAAGTTTTCTTTTTGCGAAATCTATGTTGATGTCGCTCTGCCTCCAGATGCTTTGTCCTTGTTTGCTTAAGGGTGCGATCAGTGTCCACCCTGAATGAAGTAGAGAGTGGACAGCACGGAGCTTTCTGAGGATGAACTGCACTGTGTCAGATTGATCCTGTTGACTTGACACTTGTCATTCATTCCACTCGATTAAATTACTGTGCTACTGTGTAAAGTTTTTTTTTTTTTTTCCTGGTACCATTTTAAATATTTTGAATAAAAAAAAAATGAATCTAACCAGCAGGTTGAGAGTTGCTTTGCTCTTGAGGAAGTATTCTGTCTGACCCATACACATCTGTCATAGCCTGCTTATGCCTGATCTTGCCAACTTTGATGCTGTTAACCAAGTCAACATAGATTATCATGGTCTAAATTAAAGCCAGGCAGAGTGTGTTTGCCCCTCTATGTTTATTGGTCTGAGTCCATTCAGAACAGAAATCACATAGTAATTTAATAGAAGTTAAGGAATTTGGCTTAATGAACTATTAAACAGATACAAGATAGCAAAGTAGTAATATATGGCAATATACAGACAAGTCTAATAGATAACAAAGGGCTGGAGAGACAGCTCAGTAAGCACTTGTTACAGAAAGGAAGATCCAAGTTCGGTCCCCAGCACCATGTAGAAAAGTACAGTGGAGGCACACAACTGTAACAACACTGAGGAGAAAGATACATTTCCGGAGCGAGCTGGCCAGCCAGCCTGGCTTAATCTATGAGTTCCAGGCCAGTGGGAGACTCTGTCCCAAATCATGCACCCAGGAATATAACAGACATACACAATAGTAAAGAAATAAATAGTGGGTAGCTTGAGACTGAGATGGAGGGCAGCTTGAGAAGGAGGTCCTGTCTCTGGCGAGGGCTCACATCTTGTTGGAGACAGTGGTTTCAATCCACCAAATGACAGAGGTGTTCTCTAGGTTCCTGAAGCTAGATCTCAACCTCACAGTCCTAAGCACCAAATGGGTCGGATGCATTAGGAGCTGGGGTGCTACTTTGAGCCCAGGCCTGGAATAGAGAGTAGTGTGGCAAGAGGCCACAGCAGGTGGTGATGGAGCCGACTGCAGGACGTGATCTCTTGAAAGGTCTGCACTCAGGTCTGGGCAGTGCACCGTCAGATATCCCCTCACACATGCAACACAATGGACCACACAGAAAAGCAAAGTACAGCACCCCAAGCGGAAGAGCTGTTTCTTGCTGCTGTAGCATGTTTCTTAATATGACAAAGGTTAACCCCATGACTGCAACAGAGAACTGCTTTGAGTCCTAGGGCAAACACCAAAAGGGTAATATGGAATTGGAAGTCAATAAAGTTAGTCACTGACACTGGGTTCAAAGGAAAACAAAATTCTCTACTGCATTGGCTTCCATAACACCGAACATTGTGCATATTGATGAACTGCAAAGCCAAACAAGCTGAGGCTGGAGCTCACTTCCCTAGCACACTAAAAGCCTGGGTTTAACATCACAGAAACACAGTTGCACAAGAAATCCTAGCCTTGTATGGGAGCTCACACCTGGAATCCTGGCACTCAGGAGACTGAGAGAATTGTCATGATTTTAAGGACAGTGTGACCTTATTCTGGGCCAACCTGGGATACTATGAAGTAAGACCTTATTTTAAAAAATTTAAAAAGAAAGAAGGGGATGGTGATATGGCTCAATTCGTAGAATGCTTTTCTAAAATTTCATGAAGCCCTATATTTGAGCTCAACAATAGTGGTACATGCCTATAATCCCAGCACTGGGGAGGTAGAAAATCAAGAGGCTCAAAGGCTGAAGGTGTCTTTTGTCTTTCATAGAGAACCAAGACAAGTCTGGGTTATGGAAGGGAAGGAAAGGGGAGAAAAGGGGAAAGCAGGGAAGGGGAGGGGAGGAGAGGGAAGAGGGGAAAGGAAAAGGAAGGGAAGAAGGGCAGGGAAAAGGGAAAGGAAGGGAAAAGGAGAAGGGAAGGGGGAAAGGGAAGGGAAGGGGGAAAGGGAAGGGAAGGGGGAAAGGGAAGGGAAGGGAAGAAGGGAAAAGAAAAGGGAAGGGAAGGGAAGGAGAAAGGGAAGGAGCAAATAACAACAAAACCTACCTTGTTCTTTATTGCCAGAAATCCTTTGATAATGTGCTTTCAATATACAAAGAAATGGCCATATTGCACTAATGTATTTTTCAGTATACCCTTCAGATGTCTAGTATAACTGGGTAGTTCTGATTACTTAAGATACTAGTTAGGTGTGTACTAGGACATGACCAAAGAAGTGTTTGCACACATTGGTTTTTATGTATGGGAAGGGTGGAAGCATTTGTTACTTAATTATGACTTCAGTGTCCTGGAGTTATTCTGCATGAACCTCAGTTCACATTGCATATCCACATTAATCACTTGCATAGTCCTGTCCCAGAGGGAAGGTCAACAGTTTTGCATCTCTAGGAAAGGATGCGAGGGTAAACCAAGACTTGTCTAGTCAGGATTTGGATTCGTTGTGGACATGTTGTAGTTTGGGTGGTGTCTTACCTGTTATCTGAGGAAACACTAGTGATTCAAAGCACTCACTACCTGTAATAAAGTTTACTCTTTTTACCAATAAATTTCATCCTCATATCAATATGATGGTGAACCTATAGAATATGATTGAAATACAGTTTCTCTGAAGGCCAGTTTAAATTATTGTTCCAAACAATGATAGTCGTGTATTTTTAATCCTTATTAGAAATTAGGAAATAAAATAACCCTGAGAAGTTCTTTTCTAAGAATATACACTGACTACCTGGGAAATCTGAGAGTCAGACTTTTTACTAGACTAGGGAGAAAATGTCCCTCTTACTAATAAGAGCTATATATACACTAATAGTAATGCTGGTGTCAAGAGAGGCATAGCTTTGATGGAACACGCAGCACTGAATGCTGTATCTGCCCGACATGCAGTTGCCTGCTGCACAGATGTCCATATTTGGGAGTCTTTCATTGGACCATCTGTCCTTCAAGGGCATTTGTGATGCGAGAGTCCTCTCTGCAATGTGCCATTTGCTGTCCTTTGTGTTTTCCCTACATTTCACAGCCCGCATGCCATGGTGCTAAAAAGCCACAGGACTCATGAGAGGGGGTTGGCTTGAAGTGTACATAACACCAAACACGCTCATTAACTAATTAGAAAACTGCAGGAAATAAATGCAATTAATATTCCTTCCTCACACTGAGTCCATGATGCTGTGTATAAGATGGTATAAAAGAAGCCAGCATGGTTGACACCCAGTAATGTTACCTTACCTGTGTGATGAATTTGGATGCCAGTGTGAGACCTGAAGAATGAAAGATGGGAACAGTAGAGGGAGCAAAGCTGCAGACTCTACTGACAAGGTTGCATAGATCCTGGTTCTATTCGATCAAAATGAAATCTCTGCTGCTTCATAATGGCTCACACCAGTGCTAAGTCCGCCCAAGCAAAGCTGGAAAACCCAGCTGCCTACACATCTGTTTTGCATGAGCCCTCAATCATCAGCTGACACTTCTGCCATAGGAGTGGATGTCTGGGAAGGATATGGCTCTGTGACTTTCTAAACTATCACTCTGGAAGACATTGAAACAAAATTCACGCATGCTATGTCCTGTGCCCAGAAATTATAGACTTGTCTGGGTGGTGTTAAGGATTTGACCTATTGAGTGTGCTCACACCTGCTTCTTACATTCAACTTGTTAATCCTTTGTTCAGAAAATGAGACATTGTGAAATATGTGAACGGGCTGCTATGACTTAAGTCCTAAGTGTTTAGGCTCTTAATCTGACTGAAGCTAAAATAACACTGATGGAATTGGTGGTTTGGACTTCTATTGCATCCTTTATGCTTTAGAAGCCTTAACTGCTCCTGCTGACATCTACAGCTCAGAGTGTCTGCTTGAGCTCCAAGGGATGAGCATTTGGTTTAATTACTTACTCCGAAATATTTTTTTTCAGTTTGGTTTTTGAGACAGGGACTTGCATAACACCAGTTAGTCTCAGACTTGCTCTGTAGCCAAAGCCAAGGATGGCCTTGAATTTCTGATCCTCTTGTCTCTACAGTCTCTACATCCTGAGTTCTGGGATTATAGGTGTACACCACCCATGCCCTGATGAATTGTTTTATAGGTTATTTTCTCACAATTACACACACACACACACACACACACACATACACACACACACACACTGGAATTTGATAACATTCCTCATTATCTTCTCAATCCTTTCCCTTCCTTCCCGCCATGACTCCTCTTCCTTTCATGTCATGTATGTGTGTTCATGGTCCACTGCATTTAGTTCAGGCTGCTACAAGATCTTAGGTAGCTTTAGTCACTTGAACAAGGACACAAGGACAACTTCTCAGTAGCTACACCACTGTGAACTATTATGTCCCCTTGGTTAGTTTTCAGGGGCACCCTGGCACAGGGCATTACACCCTTCATAGGCCTGCATAGTAGATGGTACTCTGTCTCTTTAACTCTCTCTCTCTCTCTCTCTCTCTCTCTCATATATATATATATATATCGCCCTTCCTTCCCACTATCCTCCCAATACCCTCTTCCTAAATAAAACTCCATACTCAAGCTCTCTTTGCATGGCATATTCTGTTTCCCACCCGTGTTCCTCACTTGCCATGGAACACACCAAGGTCTCTCCCAAGTGGTATCTTATACTCTTCCACTTTTATATGAAAAAATCATTAAAGAGTCTCTTGAAAGGATTATAATAAAATTTAGTCATTCAGCTAATAAACCTCATACAGCAGTATGATGAAGAACCACTGGAACATGATCAAGACTGGCTTAAACTGTTAATCAATAACCACTATAGGAATTATGCCTAAATATGCCAGTCATATGCTGAGTGAGAGGAGATGTTATTTACAAGAACACAGTACTGGCACTTGAGAGGCCTTGGCATTTGAATGTTGACTTCACTCAAGAGGAATTTAGGCATAAGTCTCCTATAGGCTAAGCAACAATTTGAGTCATATGCAAACCAATAATGTTGTTTTTTTTTTTAAAAAATTATCAGCCAAATTGTACACAACAGAGACGCTGAGCACTTTGGGAACAGAGGGAGAAGAGAAAGGTAACAATGAAAGAAAACTGCTTGCAGAGATGGGACTCTCCAAATGCCCTTGTCCCCTGGCCCTGTTCTGCCCTCAGCACAGACCTTGGGCCAGCATGGCCTGCTGGTCTCCCCACCTCCCTTGGAATGGCAGCCCCAACCAAACTGCTTACCAGTGTCTCCAGCTCAACCCATAAAACTCTCAACCTAGACTCATCTAGTGACTAATCGTCATTTCTGCTCTCTGATATTTGAGTGATGTTTGAGACTTCCCAAGGACTTGTGCCAGTCGACTGAGGGGTGTTTTGTTTTGTTAATTGATCTTCTCAAGTTTAGGAAACTTGGGGCCTTGAGAAAGTGGCAGAGCTGGTTGAACGTGCATTCCCTCACTCATGTCCCCAGACCCTCTTGGAGGAGAGAGTACCAGTGTTCAACAAAGGTTCAACATTTAAGTGAGGTAGCATGTCTCTAAACACCAAGAAACCCACACATCCCTGTCAACTAGGAAACAAAGAGGCATTATACATAAAACAGACCTAACCATATGTTCAGGAAAGAATCTTATGAAATATGTAAAAACTGAGTTTGGTGATCCCTGCATAAATTTCAGGTTACATCAACCATCTACCTTGGAGATTTATAATGTGCACTTTAACTGCATAGTTTTGCCACTAATTTAAAATAATTAATAGTTGCAATACAGACTTTCCAAAGACATTTAACTAATCAGGACATATGCACGCACACACACACACACACACACACACACACACACACACACGAGCACACACCACAGTCCACGCTCAAAATACAACCCTTTGGAGTTCTTTCTCCCTGCCACCTTATACACGTGAGAATTTGAATATCACTCAGGTTGTCAGTCCTGTCTAAAATGGTTCCTTTGCTGTCTGAGCCACCCACCACACAACCTCAAGAATACCTATTTCTACATAATGCAGATTGGAAAGGGGGTTTATTCTTCCTTTCTTGTAGGGCATCTGTCCCTTGCCATGCCTGTTTTTTGTCTGTTTGTTTGAATTAGACCAGTGTAGAGTGTACTCAAAGCTGCTGGAGGGATTTGCATGCACTGCATTGCTGGCCTTAACCCCAGACCTTCTGAAGGAGTACATCTGGAACAGGACAGAATATGCCTCTTTACTGCTACTCAGCAGCCTGAACTAGCCCCCTAAGTCCCGCAACAACTTTATCTATACCACCCCCTTCTCACCAGAATGAATGCCTTGGAGTTCTTTTTCCATGAGAAGCCTGGGTACCTCTCCAAACAGCTTTATTTAGTAAGTGAGATGGGGAGCAGAGTGCATATAATTGAGTTTCTAACAAGGCCCAGGTGACCTGCTCTGACACCACGGAGGGCTTGGGCATCCTGAAACAACACAAAGAGCCCCTTCCTAGCCTCCTGGTGGTGATTAATATCTTTCCCCTTTGTGTCTGCTAAAATCAGAGAATTCACACTTAAACTTCTGAAAGTTAGAATCTTAGAAAAATATAATCTACATCGGGAATTTCATAAGTTTTTTTTCCATGCTTTTCTTTGAAGAATTTTACGGCAGTATGGGGGTGAAGAATAAAAGGGTTGGCAGCGCAGATTTGCCTGAACCAGAACTCCAAATACCTGCTATGGCCATGGACCCAAAGAAGAGTTTGGAATTGGGTTAAATCGCAAATGGCATTGTCTCCCCCACCATTCTTAGTACTATTAACCTCCCAACCTTTTATGACTGTCCCTATCTTAAACTTCATGGATCAGTACATTGACATTCCCAGTGAAAGGCCAAGTGATGAATTCTGCAGGCTGCCAGGTATTTTTCTTGCTCTAGACGCGGCACTTCACCAGTTCCGACCAGTGCTTTCTTCTTGTACTGGCCATGTTTATGTTAACTTTACATATGTCAGAGTTGTTTTGGAAGAGGGGATCTCAACTGAAAAAAAATGCCCCCCCCCCCACTAGATTGACTTTGTGGTCAGACCTGTGATGACTTTTCTTGATCAATGACTGATGTGAAAGGGTCTGGCTTGCGGTGAGCGGTCCCATCCCTGAGCTGGTACACCTGAGCACTGTGGGGAAGACTGAGCAAGCCAGGAGGAGCGAGCATTGAGTTGCTTTCCATCATGGCCTCTGGATGGATTGTGATATGAAACCAGACGCTAAAATAAGCCCTTTCTTCTGCAAGTTGCTTTTGGTCATGGTGTTTTATCACAGGAATAGCTACCCTAAAAAAAGCACTTCTCTGTAAGTTCCCTCGGTGGTCTCCACACTGATTAGTAATTCTTCACATATCCTTTTCAGAATCCCACATCCGAGGAAAAAGGCAGAGAGGACCTGCCGTGGGCTTCTTGATCTTTTAGAGGAAGGTAGTTTTAACTTGAAAAACCAGGAAAGGAATGCCAACTTTGGTCACCCACTTTGCTGGAAGGTCTTGTGAATGTCTCCTATTCCAACATGAAAAGCACCATGGGCCTGTACTGTATGATACACAACCATTCAAAATCCCACAATGACACTGGCTTCTCTTTAAGAACAGATTAGTTTCTGCTCTGAATTATAATCTTTATCTTTGGTCTTTCCCTGCCTCAAAGCTAGCAAGCTGATTTCCTCCACTTTCACCTCCAAACTGTTGAAACTTGCTTTTCTCCTGGTAAAATGAAACACTGACCATAGCCATAGTGTGTGTGTGTGTACGTGTGCGTGTGTGCATGTGCGCGTGTGCGTGTGTGTGTGTGTGTGTGTGTGTGTGTGTGTGTGTGTGTGTGGTGGAGGGCAGGAGAAAGGTAGTGGGGAGGTCCTGGGAGTTGTTTTGTTTTCTTAGCTGTCTTTTGCAAATGAACTGAAGGTTTAACACTTAGGCACTGTTTGAAGATGTAATGCAACAGAGCTCAGAGTTGGGTGTCGGGGAACCCCATGACCTCCCTTACTCCAGGCCCCTTCAGTACAGCTGTTCTGAGAGCTGCAAAGCTCAAACTTTGTTGCCATGGGCTTAAACCCAAACAAACCCATGCCTGTTCTGGTATGCAGATTATGTTCTCCAAGGACAGCCCTGCTCACTTGTTCCATGTCCATCTGTGGGACCTTTGGGTTTCAATCATTCCTGCACCATGTCCCATTCTAAAGCTGCAGCTTGTTATGCGATATAGTGCCTTGTCGCTTACCAGCAAGCTCTGGCACGTTTGAATCAACCCTGTTCCTCCTGCGGTCCCCAGCTATACTGGAGCCTCTGTCCTCGGGGACCTTGCTGTGGGACCACCTTGCAGGCGTTAATACGTTTCCCACTAAACCTGCTTGGATGGAAGCCAGCTTGAATGCTGCAGTCACCAGGGTGATGGAGATTCCAGGATGCCGTTTAGTTCTGAGTCTCAGAGTGCAAAATTGCTTCTCCCTCGAATCTATGCTTGTCCTTCTTAATTTCCCACGTCCCTCTCTGACTGCCCACATTCTGGGAGGTGACGGTCCCTTTAGTTTCTTCCAGTGCAATGATATCTGCACCTGTTTTTGAGTTCCCTTCGCATTCTTGAGGACTCAAAGCAATTTTAAGGCCTAAAAGATCTTCTAGAAAATGGT
Source organism: Arvicola amphibius (assembly GCF_903992535.2). Lineage (NCBI taxonomy): Eukaryota > Metazoa > Chordata > Mammalia > Rodentia > Cricetidae > Arvicola > Arvicola amphibius. The sequence continues at coordinate 48,046,414 of NC_052060.1, read as the reverse complement.
AAAGAGGAATTACATCGAATTCCTACAGCATGTTAAAGAGGTGGGGAACGCACAAACACTGCTGAATCCCAGTGTAATCAGCAAGTTTAACATAAAGATAATTTTCGCCAGAACTCCCTTCCGCATTTGCCCACAGGCACTTGTTTGCCATGGTTAGGGAACTAGAGTGGCATTATTTCCCAGGCAGCTGAGAGAAAAGTGTTCTATGTCCTGCAGGCACTTTAAGACATAGTGTATAATTGTTCCTCTAGAGAAATCTCCAAGTCCTGCGAACCCGTAAGAACTGCATTGATCCTGCATGAGCGACATCTGGTAATGGAACTGCCCCAGTTGACTTCACACTCAGATTGTGTAGGAGAAGGCCTCATATGCATAAAGTCACCAGTTCTTATCCTAGAATGCATTTCGGCAAGAGGCAGGAAAGAACCATGATCCATCCAGATGGCTTCAGTCACTCTGCCACATGCTCCTCTGCTAAACAGCTGGATTTTGAGCAGTAAAACAGCCATGCTCCACTTCAATCACTCTGGACGCAGCAGCAGACAGCAGACCTCTGAGTTCCTGAAGATTGCATTCTGATGGAAGACACAATACACAAAAAGCACCCGAATCCTGGCCATTCTTACCACTTTTGGGTATGTACCCAAAGGATGCTCAATCATACAAGGACATGTGCTCAACTATGTTCTTAGCAGCATTGTTTGTTATAGCCAGAACCTGGAAACAACCTAAATGCTAAATGCCCCTTGACCAAAGAATGGATAAAGAAAATTTGGTACATTTACACAATGGCACAATGGAGAGTACTCAGCAAAAACAAACAAACAAAACAAAAACAAAAACAAAAAATCACAACATACTGAAATTTGCGGGCAAATGGGTGAATCTAGAAAACATCATATTGAGTAAGGTAATGCAAACCCAGAAAGACAAATACAATATGCACTCACTCATAAGTGGCTTTTAGACATAACGCAAAGAAAAACCAGCCTACAATTCACAATCCCAGAGAACCTAGACAACAAAGAGGACCCTAAGAGAGACATACCTGGATCTATTCTACATGGGAAGTAAAAAGAAGACAAAATATCCTGAGTAAATTGGGAGGATGAGGATCATGGTAGAGGCTAGAAGGGGTAGGGGGAGGAACAAAGGGGAGCAGAGAAAAAAAATAGATAGTTCAAAAAAAAAAACAATTAAAAAAAATAAAAAGCACTCGAATCCAAAGAATGCCAGGTGTAAGTGGCTTGCAATTTTGTAAGGGTGTGGGGCAGAGGCTGGAAGCCTGGGAGAGTCATAAGGAGTTCTGGGGGAAGGTTGTTCCAGGCAAAGAAGAAAGGCTGGTGTGTTCAAGGACCAGCTAAAGCCAGGGTAGCTGGAAGCAGCAAGAGGAGGAGAGACTGGGGAAGGGAGGGACTAGGGAGGCCTCTGAGCAATAGTTACAGACTTTGACTTCGACTCTGATGATAAACAGTAAGGTTGGTATACGTTGTTCATACTGTCTGTTTCTCCCCTTTATTTTTGAGGCAGGTCTTTGGCCTCTGGAGACCACATTCCAATGTCTGAAGGAACGAAGGCCTGAGTGTCGGTAACATTTCTAACCATCTCTGCCTTTTACTGTGATTCGCTCACAGGGCAGGGCTTCCTGAACACTCTATTTTTGACTCGTAAGAAAAATTATGTAGTTCTCATCTTGATGAAATTTCACAAGTCTGGACTCTCCATAATTTCCGTAATATAAATTTTAGTAGTCTTTAATTTTCCTTTCCTTGTTTCTTGCTGTTTCTCTGCTGGGAGGAAGCTATTTCTCCCAGGCAGGGCAGTGCTACTAAATGGGTCTTAGGTGACCCCTTATTGAAATCAGCTCTTGAGCAGTGGGAAGAGGTGCTCCTGAGTGAAGGGGGGAAAGTTAGAAGGTGAGGGAACAGACCCACAGGAGATCGCATAGGCAGAAGGCCTGCAGGGGAAGGGAATGCCTTGGTCTTTGTCTGGAGCTGCCTACCAGAAAACAGTTGTGAAGTTAAATCATGTGTTCTGCCTGTTTGGTTTGCTTTGGCATTTTAAAGCCATTCTCACCTGTTGCAGAGATCTACAAAGCTTTGGGGAAATCACACTCTAATTCCCATCTCAACCATTTTTATTTTGGAAAATAACTCTTCAAAAACAGTTTCAAGGCAAAGTAGTGTCTCTGAAGGTATCTCAAATATGTTGGAGATAAGAGTGAGCACTTGAAAGGTTTTCCGTTGGCTTTGCCATCACACCTGAGGGAGATGAAGACTCTGGACTGACCGCATGACTGAGATTCTTGGGCCTTGTTTGACTCGACATCAAAATGGCTTCCTTTGTGCATCTCCTGCGTCCTGCCCTGTGCTTGTCTTCTCGAGTTACTGTCCAGCCAGACAACATTCGTGTTGTTCTTCAAACTACTTTCTGGCCACATCACAAAGTTTTTGAAGCTTTACAGATAGTGCTCCTTAGGTACACACTAAGATGTTTTATACCCGGGATAATGTTTGTTCCTTTTGGACTCCAGGTACATCAGGTACACTTGTGCCTTTGTGTGGCTAGTTTTTATGGACCCTAAAAGGTTATAAGCAATTGGTGATCGGTCATACAGTGCATGCAAGGAAGGATGGCCAGAGCAGTGTCCCTCACATACCTCCCCCGCCCCCTGACCAATCATTTGTCAGGCTAATTCCCCCAAACACTTCTCTCCAATTCTCTTTCCAGATCACCACCTTTAAGTGACATCATGGGAACTCATCACAAATAAATCTCCACAGAAGCCCATGCTGGACAGATATTGAAATGGATTGCCCCAGAAGGGCATTCCTTATCTCCTCCAAGAGCTGGCTTTATCACTCAAACAAGCTTTGACAAGAAACACTCCTGGGCCTTCTGTGTACCTTAGTGAATCCACGTGCCTCAAAAATCAAGTCTAGATGTCGCCCCAAGCACAGTTGGAGAGGAATCTAATTAGCAGTTGGAGCTGGGGCCACATTTTGGGCACAAGAGGAAGCGGCAGTGATATGACACGCTCGCAATATCTTAATTATTGAAGCTGTCGTTATTTAAGCTGCAGAGTAGAAGAAATTCCTGGTTGCGGATGTTGAAATTGGTGACCATCAAAAGTATATTCTTTTCCAAATTTGCACTGACATTTGATCTCAATGCAGGGAGATTGTATAGTTTTATATATGGATGATCTGTGACCCAAGCAAAACTAGAAACGTACACAGTTTTTCAGAGATCTCCCCTTGAATAATCTCACTCCTTCTAACTCACATTAGGCTCTGTTGAGAACTGGTGGTCACCTGCAGTGCAGGATGGCACAGAGGAGTGACAGGTGAAAAGGAGTTTGGCTGGTGACAAAAATGAGTGCTACTGGGGAGAATCAGTTAAAGATGTGACCCTTGAGGGCAAAGCTCTGCAGTGGGGCAGACCAGGAGTGGGGTGTGGAACAGATACTTAAAAGAAATCCCACACTAGCTCAGAATTGAGAAATAGATGGTTATTTATTTAGGGGTAAACTCACAAATTGTAATTCTCTGCTTAAATGGAGAACAGAGATTCAATCCAGCAATGCGAAAGTGCAGCTGAGGAAGAAGGGGCCGATGCAGGCTCTGCATCAGCATATATGGTCTAAGAGGCCACACCTAGTAGGCGGGTAACCACAAACTGTAAGACTTCCTACAGCAGTGGGGTCTTGATGTGGGGAAGGTACTGGAAGGCTGCACAGAGAGGAGCAGAGCACAGTGAAGGTAAGGGTCAAAAGTGTGAGCCTGGGGCCTCCAGCCTGGAAACAGGAAGAAGCCCTCGATCACACACAGGGAAGAATTCCTCTTTTCAGACTGGAAAGATGAAGGTCCAAAATCATCAGATCTTTTGAAAGTAGCAAATGGCAGAACTGAGGCCCATCAAGGTTTGTCTTGCAAACCCATGTCGTATCTCCTCTATGAGAGCGTTGTCTGACTCTGCTGCTGACTCCAGGAAAGTAATGGAAAAGAATGTGTGATGTGGGCCCCCAAGTAAATCAGGTCTCTATACAGTGCCGTGTTTTCAGAATATTAGTACATCACCTCATAAATGATAACTGTTCACATTTCAGGGTTCATAAAAGCTAGCCACACAAAGGCACAAGTGTACCTGATGTACCTGGAGTCCAAAAGGAACAGACATTATCCTGACTATCCTCACCTGCCTGTTGTGAGTTCCTGTAGCTCCTACATTGAAGCTGCTTACATTGGAATACCTGAAGCTAAAGATTATATACTCCAAGGGTTAAGTCTTTTCTGAGTAAAGACAGACTTAACAACTTTGAACTGTTGTGGTTGGCTTTGGGGGGCAAAAGTTGAGTCCTCACTCTACCTATCTGTGAGTAGTAACTGATGGTCTATTTGTCCCTAAGTCCCTAGAGTTGCTACTCTCAGGTGTTGCTACAGTCACTTGCCTACTTTAGGTTTAAGGTAAATGTTAGCATGCCAGGATCTTACCTTCATTATGAAACTGTGTGTGTGTGGTGTGCATGTCTATGTATTGTATTATATGCTTGTGTGTTGTGTGAGTGTATGTGTGCATATGTATGCCTCTGTGTTGTGTGTATTTGTATACCCACATATTGTGTGTTGTGCATGTATGTGTGTTGGTACTGAGGAGTACCAGAAAGGAATGGAATGAAAGATGAGCTTTGAGAAGCAAGAGAAAGACGAGCAATAATGGAAACAGACCTCACACCTGGTACATATGACATGTCAGGCAACGACTGGAGATCCTTGGTGTCCACCAACTTCCTTGCAAGTTTTCTCAGTTACCCAGCTGTTCGAGGGAGCAGCGTATTCCTTGTAAGCCAAAGCAGTCACTAAGTATGTAATGTTAGTGTTGGGAGGTACTTCAGCAGCTCAGTCCAACGCTTGTTTTTATAGTTGAAGACAGAAACCCCATCTAGGAAAAGTGTTTTTACCGAAGGTTGCAGGGCTGGAAGTATGTTCTCTGTTAACTATGTGTCAGAAATCATCTCTGTGTGTTGGTACCCAAGAATTAATGGCAACAGAAAAACTTGGGATAAAAGTCTTAGCAGAACTGTGGATTGCATGATAAACCTCATGGTTGATTCTCTGTCTGTCTCTCTGTATCTCTTTTTTTTTTTTGTCTCCTGCTCCCTCCTTCTTTCTCTCCCTCCCTGCCTAGCTCCCCCGCCCCAGGATTCTTGAGTTGACAACAACTGGTCTGCAGTTCTCTACATAAGCCTGTTCGTTTGCACTGAATGAGCTTTGTAGTTGGGAGCAAACACATCTGAGTTTTCTCCTCTCTGCACTACCTTCCCTGCTCCTTGGAAGGTTAGTAGATCGGAAGGCAAGCCAGTGGCTTAGAACATACAACCGGCTTTTTGATCAAGAGGTTTACAAAATTTCTGTAGTAATAGGGCTTGAACCCAAGACCTCACACCTGTGTGGCATGTGTCCTTCCCCTGCACTACACCTCCATCCTTACAGGTTGTGCAATTGTAAGTATCCCACAGTTTAATAGCGGTTATTCCTGTGGGAATCATTGCATAAAGAAAAGACATGCTGGGTCTGGGGAGATGGCTTAGGGATAAGAGTGCTTGTTGGGCAAGCATGAGGACAGTTGCATCCTCAGGACTCATGTTAAAAGCTGCCTGGGGCTGTGTTCACCTTTAACCCCAGTATGATGTAGGAGGCAGAGGCAAAAATTTGCTGGCTACCAGCCTGCTCCAGGTTCAGTGTCTCAAGGAAATTAGATAGGGAGCGGTAAAGCAAGACACATGACATCCTCCTCTGGCTTCTGCACACACGAATGGGTACATATATGTATCTCCAATCACATGCATCTGTCACGTTTACGCACAGAAGGAAGGGTGTGTTAACTTGAAAGCATCAGGAAATACATCATCTCAGAATAACAACGTTTCCTCAGGAGGGATTGTTGGCAGCTGAGCCAGGACACGCATGTATTTGTTTGTGCATGCATAAACTCTACAGATGTGTCTGACTTTGTACTGACTGCAGGGAAGATTTTAACAGTTTAGATTTGCCTACCTGTGCTCTAAACAGCCTCCAAATACAAACTGGTGCATTTTTTTTTATTATTTCCTTGATCCTTTTTTGATTGCTGCTTTGTTTTCATATTAAAATTTCAACCAAGTTGTTCCAAATTTGTAGGAGACTTTAAAAGCCATTCTCACAACATTTTTCTAGGCTTGCACAAATCAACTTGAGATATTTATAGTCTAATCTGTCCACTTTTAAGCCCATTCCCAAAGTTTTGCAGAAAGGAGTTGCCTGGCCTGAGCTTTAGGTTCATAGTCCTGCCTGTGGCCACTGTGAATTCTGTTTAGCATGAGTGGAAGTGACTTGTGCCTATAATCATGGGTAAGGCAATTATGAAGTCTGACATTATTCTTGGAAGGATTTTAAGCAAAATATCATAGTTCACCAAAACCTGTCTGCAAAATGCCAACACGTTAATAGTCATTTATGTACAGAAGGAAAAAATTATGCCTGCCAGACCACCTTCATGTGGGAGATTTGACCATAAATTTTAAATATCCATTGTGAGAATTATATTATGTGCAAGGAAATCAGCATCCTGCAGTTTTACAAGCATGCCTTAGAAGGGCATAATGCACAAAGACCCAGTATGAATGGAGAGACTCAGTGTGGAAGCAGAACAGTCCTGCAAAATAGGCATCTCTGGGACTCCTGGCGCCTCCTGGGAAGCTCAGACATGGTTCCTAAGGCATATTGCTTTCTGAGAGACAAAATGGTGTTGTGTGGTCTTGAATTCTTTACGCTCAGAACTACTCCTGGGTTCGAGTGTTTATATGTGCAGTCTGTGTGGGTCTAATGTGTCAACTTCAGAAGATCTTTGTGAGGTGTAGATACTGGCTAGGAAAACTCACCCAGTGAGAGGTAGGTGACTCACACAGAGGCCAGGTCTGGTAGGGTTTGGCTAGCCTGTCGTGAACAAAGGCAATGCCAGTTGACAAGACAAAGTGAATAGGGGAAGTTTTGTGGAACATGTCCCTAGATAAAGAACTACAAGGCAATTGACTACTGCAAAAAAAAGAGAGAGAAAGAACTAGTCTTCCCCCAGGGATGAGCTCCCTACATGGTTATCCAGTACCAAGGGGTCAGCCCTAAAAACATATAACTCAAATAAACTCAGCAGATAGCAGCTACATATTTATTTGTACACATATATGTATACACACATGCACACACATATATGCATATGCATATATATGGGCAAATGTATATGCAAATATATATATATAATGATAGTAATTAAAGAAAAAGAGGCCATGAGGTGGGTAGAATAAGTGGGATGGAGGAAAAGGGGGTGGTTTTAATCGAATTTTAATATTTTTAATTGAATTTTAATATTTTAATTGAATAAAAAAGGTGCACTGGTCATAACACTTATAGAGGTAAAAAACTCTCTGTGTACATAGTCAGGGCATAGTGTTTATGACATCTTTATGGATACAGAGTAAAATGTACAATAAGAAAAAAGTAGGCAGGTGATGTGCTTCAGTGGATCAGGTCACATGCCGCCAAGACGTTGACTGAGTTCAATCCTGGAGCTCAGCTCTCATGGTGAAAAGAAAGAAACTATACCTACAACTGGTCCTCTGACCTCCATATTCATGCATGTACACACACACACAGGAGACAGGCAGACAGACAGGCAGACAGACAGACACTCACTTAAGAAAAGAATGAACGTAGTTGAGCACATGTTCTTGTGGTATTGCTGGGTCTTGAGGAAGGTTGCTTTCTAATTTTCTGAGAAATTGCCACACAGACATTCAAAGGGGTTGTTACCAGTTTGTACCCCTACCAGCAATGCAGGAGTGTTCTTTTTTCCCCACAACCTCTCCAGCATAAGTTGTCAGTGTTTTTGATCTTGGCCATTCTTACAGGTGTAAGATGGAATCTTAGAGTTGTTTTGATTTGCATTTCTATGATGGCTAAGGATGTTGAGAATTTCCTTAAGTGATTTTCAGCCATTTTAGATTCCTCTGTTGAGAGTTCTCTGTTTAGGTCTGTACCCCATTTTTTTTACTGGATTATTTGTTCTTTTGATGACCGATTTCTTGAGTTCTTTATATATTTTGGAGATCAGACCTATATCCAATGTGAGATTGGTAAAAATCTTTTCCCATCCTGTAGGTTGCCATTTTGTCTTGTTGACCGTGTCCTTTGTTTTACAGAAGCTTTTCAGTTTCAGGAGGTTTCATTTATTAATTGTTTCTCTCAGTGCTTGTGTGTTTTCTAAAAGAATAATTATATTGCTCATACAATCACATTTTCATACAACTTTAAACTTTATTTGGACGTTATAGTCAAGTCACACAAATAATCATGGTTTTAATAATTTGTAAGCCATTTTCAAAAATATTTTTTAATTTGCCACAAAAGGATTAGTGACTAACTCTGTGTCCAGCCAGATTCAGCCCACCACCCATGCTCCTCCTTCCTACATTGTTAACACAAGTCTCATTGGCTACTTATTCCTTTGAAATGATTGATTTGCTTGCTGACTCCCCTGCCTGTCTATGAACTCTGAGGACAGAAACCTAGTTTGTCTTGTTCAGATCTAGTAAATATTTAATAAGTATTTTCTGGGCTATGGTTATAACCCAAGGGCAAACGACTTACCCAGTGTGCAGAGGCCCTGGGGTCTATCTTCAGTGCTCCCCTTCCCAAATCTAAGTGAATAGGTGAGTGTCCCATGTAACTGTATGATACCTGGAGCCAGAGGTCACTCACTCCGCGTGTAAACAGGTTCATTGTGCTTAACACACCTTTTCCCAAGAGTCATGGCTTACTGGTGACCACATGGCAAATAAAGTGGGTATTACTGGAGGCCTTTGCCTGCCCCTGAAAGATATGATTTGTCTTCTTTGACAGAGTGGTGCATACACACACACACACACACACACACACACACACACACACACACACAGCATCTCTCTCAGCTTATCAGAGCACATATACTGTTTCACCTTTATAAACCCAAAATATATGTATGCCCCTTTGCAGCTCATGTTCTGGTTTAAGAACTGATTATATATTGGCCATAACCTGTCAGTTCAATTCAACAAACATTTGCTAAGTGTTTGTACTTGGAGGCATTAAATTGGATTCTAAACTTTAGGCAGACAGTCATTCTCTTTGGCTATTATTTGAACGTTTTATTTCTGTCGAAAAATTATCACAACTGTAGTGTGTTAAGAAAGCATAATATAGTTTATCTTATAACCCTAGTCATCACAAGTCTAAAGAGAACTTTCATCACTAGAACCAAGGTGTTGGCTGGACTCAATTATGCTTCTGGGGCTCCAGGGAGGATTTGGTACGTGTCTTCTCCAGCTCAGCCACCAGAGCCCCATTCCCTGGCTCCTGACCTCCTCTTTCCAATGAGGACATCACTCTTTTATGGCTCTTTTATGACTCCCCCGTTCATGGCCGTGTGATGAAGTGGGCCATTCTGAGAAGTTAGGAGACTCCCTCTGTCACAAGAGCCTTAGTGTAGCCAGGCACAGTGTGTAATCCCAGCGCTAGGGAGCTGTAGGCAAAGTCACTAGCTCAAAGTTACCCTTGGTTATACAGTGAGTTTGAGACTAGCCTGAGAAACATGAAAACCAGACTCAAAAACCCAAACAAACCAAACTAGAACTTAAAAAGATCTGCACTCTAATCACATCGTCAAAGTCCATTTTTTAGGTCAATATTCCATTCAAGATTGTGGTTATCTGGAAGCAGACATCATGAAAATCATGGTTGTCTACCCCAGCTGCCTTACAGGGTATATGCCCCATTTATATTTTAAAAATAGTTTGGTCTTTGGAATCAATTCAGAACCAATTCCAGTCTCATGTGCTCCTACTGAAAATACAGCTTTAGCAAAGTTGATGTATTGAAGTCTCTGTTTTATGATCTGTTGAAGGACAAAGATACTATTACATGTGTCACGGAGTTTTGAAGTTTATAGACAGCAATATGTCACCGCTTGTACCTAGTAAAACATTTCAGACGATAGATATTATCATTGTTCATGCCTTCACCTTGAGCAGGAAGCCCCGACAAAAGCTTGAGCTCTTTGGGGTCAAGAAAGTTTTCAGAGGTTTCCTGTATCATTTTGTTTTCTTCACAAAGATTTTGATAGTAACTTGAAAGTTGCAGTTTCCATAAAAGGAAGTTACAGTAGTTCAATCTATTCACAGAGAGCTATGCAAATGTTCAAAACCAGCCTTCATTTCTAAGAACTGTATTTAATTTAGGGAGAGTGGGCTCTTAGACATGTCTTAAAGTGCATTTCTAGCTTCATGGGTTTGGGATTCTACCAATCTCAGGGCATGCAATGGAAGTCTGTATTGGATTCTATTTTTCTCTCCCTTTTGAACATTGGCAAAACCTTTTTCTGAAATTTCATCTTCATGACCCTGTTGTACCTAGAGCTCACATTATGAGTTAGACTGCATGTCCTAATAGCTGTATCAAGCTGAGTCCCCACACAAGAGTAATTATCTGCTTCTGGGCTTTCCAGTGATCAAGTTCCTAAAAGCTCAAAAATTTTGATTTGAAATTTAAGATGGAATTTGCCATAAAAATTTGTATACAGCCCTCAGCAGAAGCCTAAACTTGAACCAAGAGCAAGGGTTCCAGGCTATTCTTTCACCTCCTTTATCACAGTCTGGGAGCTAGCCCACCTGCTGCATGAAGCCCTGCACACGGCTATTGACAACAGGTACTGAGTCGCAAGAGATCCACACATTCTGTCTTTGTGTGTATTCTGAAAAACTAGAAAAGCATAATAATTTAAAAATTACTGTGTTTACATCCTTTCCTATGCTTTCATTGTATAAATATATAGATTTGCATATGTACACAAAGATTTATTCACTACCAGGGAACCAGCACAAATGAACTTCCTAATTCTTGCTTTCCTGTGTGGACACAGGTCACTGCTGGTTGCACAAGCCTTCCCCTCTTCTTTCCTGGAACTGCTGAGGATATAGCTAACACTGACACAGGACTCTTAAAACTAAAATTGACCATTAATTTTAATTAATAATAGTTCATTTTAGCAGCAATTTAAATCACTTCCTATGCCCTTGTCATTGTACTTACACTTGATATTGATTCCTTCTCTTACTGCCTCTTGAGTGGCATTCCAGAGAGGAGTTTTGCTTCAGGAAACACAGAAACTCTCAGTTCTGTTCTCTCTGGCATTGTGAGTTGAACTAAAAACAAGAGATCAACCATGGTGTGTACGTTTGTTTGGCAAATTTGACATCATCTCCCTTGCATAGCCCCAGATGGACCCGAAAATACATTGGGACATTCCCAATGTAAAAGGAAAAGCCTGTAAAACCACACTTTCTGACTCAGACAATAAGTTGAAGTTCCCGCTTCCCTTCCCTTCCCTAAATTAATCTCAGAGATTAGACCAAAGGCTAATAGATTCTCCTTCCAGACTTCTCCATGTGAGGGCCTGGGCCTGGGCATTGAAAGGGGCTCATTTACAAGATGCACTAGGTAAAGTTTGAGGAAGTTGCTATGTGCTTCTCACCCTCCAGGGTTAATTCATGACCAGGGGTTAATCTGGCCACCTCCATGTCATAGCGGGTCATGTCTGTTGCTACACTACTGAAATGAATCCAAGCTAGGTGAAAAGAGCCGCTATCTTAAGGCCTATTTCACCCAGCATCCTTGGATGTTCCCAAGCAGCCATAGATTGCTCCTGCTAAGTCCTCTGACTTATGGAGACATGACAATTGTCCTGTGGAGACAGAACCCAACTTAAGGGTTGAGCAATGGCACAGAAAAGGCTCCTGACCCCTGGTTTGTTTGCAGGAACATCCCTTCTGGTTTACCGGCATCCACAGGCACCAGTTGCTATACATAGTAGTAATTACTGTTTCCTTGCATTCCCTATCCTAAGTCCACATCTCTACTGGGGCAAACTATGTACTCGATTTAGGAGTTAATGACTCCTGGAAGAAACAAAATGGGCACAGCCTAGCCCTCATTTTGTTTCTTCCACAAATCCAGTAAGGATTTCTTCCTCTCTAAACCCACAGTTCTCTGATGACCTAGGTCCTGTTTTCTAAGGGATAACATAAATGGCGCTCTCTGGACTGCCCCATCCACATTGAGAGCTCAGGGTGTAGATCACCAGTAGAGTGCTTACTGACAAGCATAAGGCCTTGGGTTTGAACCTACTGTCACCAGGAGGAAGAACAGTAAAGTTCATGATGATTAAAACATGGAAAGCATAATTATTATGATCCGTAAATTTTAATAATAACATGATTAAAGCTGACTTTCTCTCTTTTAAAATGTCTAGTGTCATACCTATCTATCAACAGCAGAATCCGTAAGTTTTGGATTGATTTGGGATACCCCAGCCAACATTTGACTGGAAGAACAGTTGGTATTTTCTGCGATCCTAGTGAACTCACTGTGTTTGTGCTGTTCTCTTCTGCTCTGGCTCCCAGATTCACATCTCCTGTGGGCATTTGGGAGCTGTCTGGACTCCAAGTTATAGAAGTAGAAGTAATATTAAAGATACTTGTGATGGCACTCAGCTCCAAGGGTTAAGCTTCCATTCTTCCCTTACTAGGTCTTAGGGATACATATGGAGCGCAAGCACTCAGTCTACAGTAGCTTTTTCCTCTCCTCCTCTCTCAAAGGCCGGCGCCTAAGGAAACAGAGCCCAGCCTGTGAACACAGTCTACACCTTCATTTATTTAGATCCCTTTAAAAGTCTTTCAGTAAAGTTTTACAGCTTTCTACATAAAATCTCTATGTAACTTTTGTTGCTTTTATTTTTTAGGGCATATTTTTATAACTATTTTATAACTTAATGTTGCATTTTACAACTACTGTTTTGCTAGTGAGAAATGATTTGAAGATGAATTAAGAAGTAGATCCTCTTTTTCTATGCTTAGCATGTTTGAATGTGATAGGGTGATTTTTTTTTTTTTTTGTAAAAATATTTGTTAGATGTTTCTGGCGAAGACTTTGAAGCCCAGAGGTTTTGCGTAATTACTGTTTTAGTGATGAGTTTTAACAATTAAAACTTCTCATCTCTTTACAATGTTTCAGAAGATTTAATTCGTTCTGAGTAAGCTTGGGAAGATGAAAAGTTTTGATAATTACATTATATCATTTCTATGTTTAAATTATTGGTAAGAAGCTGTTTATAGTATCTTAAATTTTCATGTTGGTTTCATTCATTTCTCAGTCTGAAAATTGTATTTTATTTCTTGTTATCATTAATAAAAAGTTCACCAGAGTCTGCCAATATCATTCTTGTAGGGAGCCAGCCTATATGTGTATTGAACCTGTATCACACACTTTTTCTAATTCATTTGTTTTTGATATTTTAAATTTCCTTTGTTACCTTGTTTGAATTTATTCTGCTTTACTTTGGATTTTTGTCTTGAGACGAGTAGTAAGTTGTTTAGCTTCTAGCTTTTATTTTTTGTAATGTGTGACTCTGAGGCCCTAAGGTTCTTTGTTTTGCCTTTTCATACAGCTTGTTTAAAGTAGTGTTCCATTCAAAGTATTTTCACGTTTGATTTCTTCTCTGATCCTTAAATCATCTAGAAGTCATTTTCCAAATCTGTAGAGCCCTAGTTATCTCCTTGATACCTATAACTAACTTAATTCTAGGGGTTATGGTTTGAGAACTTTTTCTGTATCGAATTTCAATTCACTGACATAAGATTCACTTGATAGCTAATTATGCTTGCCAGTTCTCGGTCTGTCATGGATGCTTGAAAGAGATCCGGAGTTGTTCCATCCTCACAGTTATTTCTCTGCATGAACGTCTGCATTTGCATATCTGCCAATTTATATTTGTATGGATGTATCCTTTGTGCCAAGTTTGTTAATCAGGTCGCCAATGTTTCAAAGCTACCAATTACTCATAAACTCTCTATTGTTTCTTTTAATTGTGTAATTTGGTCTTATTCCTTGAAACTACATTATTAAGCGCATACAATTTTAAACTCCTATATATTTTTGAAGAGTTAAATATGTATGTTTTATCATCATTAAGTTACTTCCTGCCGGGCGGCGGTGGCGCACGCCTTTAATCCCAGCACTCAGGAGGCAGAGGCAGGCGGATCTCTGTGAGTTCGAGACCAGCTTGGTCTACAAGAGCTAGTTCCAGGACAGGCTCCAAAGCTACAGAGAAACCCTGTCTCAAAAAACCAAAAAAAAAAAAAAAAAAAAAAAAAAAAAAAAAAAAAAAGTTACTTCCTACACTTTTACAGAATTTTTGCCTTAATGTGCAATTGTGATAATAGTTTGGTCAACTGCTAATATAATTTCCCCAGATAGCCCAAGGTGAACTGAACAAATCCAGGGACGCCCGGCTTCACAATTATCATCTCAGTTTCATATGAATGGAGATACCTGTGGGGTATGTGCATGTGTGCATGTTTGTATATGTATGTATGTATACATGTGTATATACGTATGTTTGTATTGTGCATGGGTATTTATGTGTTTGCATTGTTACATGTGTGTGTGCATAGTGAACATATGTGTGAAACTTTTCATCCTGTATGCCTCCAGGCCTCTGAAACCTCTCCCCCTGTTTATCCAGCAAACCCATTCAGGCAAACATTGACTCCTTTTTGTTTGTTTTGTTTTGTTTTTGTTTTTTTGAGAAAGGGTTTCTCTGCATAGCCTGACTGTCCTGGAACTCGTTCTTTAGACCAGGCTAGTTTGGAACTCAGAGATCTAACTGCCTCTCCCTCTTAAGTGCTGGAATTCAAGGCCTGTGCAAACACCTAGGAACAGTTGGGAAATTCTTGAAGGAGGAAGCATCTATCATATGACTCATAAGTGTGCGGAAGTCGGGGCAATTTATTTGATAATTAGATAAATTATAAATTTTACTTGAAAGCAGTTATAAGAAAAGTAGACAAAATAATGAATATGCTTAAATGTTATATTTTCCAAACATTTGAGTTAAAAATAATACATATGACTAGCATGATAGCTCAGGGTACAAAACTAGATAGCTTGACTTCAGAGCCTATGTAAGCGGAGGGGACACAAAGAAAGGCTGACGAAAAAGAGGTCTCCCTCTCCATATGCTAGCGCCTTACTATGTTTCTACACACTGTGTCATGTCTGGACCCTGTAAGAACACTGAGGTTCCCCTTCTTCCTGCTGGTAAAGGCCTCTTAGAGTCTTCATTGAAATGCTACACCCTTCATGTTCCCAGTCAATGCTGAGAGGAAGCAAGGGTGTGGGTTTCCACAGCATGCAACCATGTCATCTAAACCAATGCTCTTCCTAATGTGCAGAGCACATCTACCTTCTGCGCTGCAGGACGCATGGACAAATCATCTCTGAGCCGCAGTGGCGATGAGCCTCATTAAGAACGCAGCATGTGCTGTCCTCCCTCCTCGGGCTTCAGCATCCTTCAGCTTCTTCCAGGGAATCTGAAGTCTTTCCAAGGACTTACATTCGTCCCGCGTGTTAACCAAGTCCACTTTCATCATCCTAAGGGATTCGTTTTCTTTATGGCACACAATACTAAAAACAGGTGTAATGTGTAGAAAATTAAATAGATTTATTTTCATCCATTTTTCAATAATTCTGTCCTCTAGAATTCTCTCTCTCCTTCTCTCACTCCCTCTATAATTGGGGGACCTTTGGAACTTTGGCTGTGGATCTAATACTTCCAAGAGAATAGTTAATGAGTTGGTGGCAGTTTTATTGTCCCTTAAACATTTAATGGGCTTTCTGCATAATTTCTTAATGTGTTCTTATTTGTTTACTTTTTATATTTTTAGTATAAAACTGAAAACTTGTGGTTTTGAGTTTTATGGGCCCGGCACCGTTCCTCTGCTGGGGTTGTAGTGTGCGCTGCCCATCCGCAGGTCTCTACTTTCCAGGAATTAGGTGGGAGTTTCTCTGCAGCCTAGCATGGCTCCTGCAGGTTATGTTAGGAGCAGTGTTAACAAGGCCGACTGTGTTCTCTCTATTGACTAAATAAGACTGTAGCTATTGCGGTCTTCTTTTAGGTTGCTCCTTATTGTAATATGCTGAGGGTGGTCAACTCTGTATTATTATAAAATTTTAAGGGTCAACATCTATTTGATCACATTTTTTTTTTGCTTGCCCAAGCGTGTTCTGACGAAAATATAACTAGAAGGAGGAGGGGTGAGGGTTGGGAAATTGTCATCTACATGGCCTGTGACCCTGGGTTATGACAGAATTTCCTGAAATATTTAATACTAATCAGCCATGATTAAGCAAACTATAAGCAGGTGAAAATCAGAACACATTCACTGAAATGGTGGAATGGGTTATTTTTGTTAAGTTGCTCGGTCATTCTAAG
Source organism: Arvicola amphibius (assembly GCF_903992535.2). NCBI lineage: Eukaryota > Metazoa > Chordata > Mammalia > Rodentia > Cricetidae > Arvicola > Arvicola amphibius. The sequence goes on along the minus strand of NC_052060.1, from coordinate 48,030,019 downwards.
CCCGGGTGGTTCATTTGATGAAGCCAATGAGCAGCGATGGGGGCCTAGAGAGGAGCCGTCATTTGCTCGAATGACCTGGCTTGCCTTCCTGATATTTGATTTACAAGATAAGTAGGCAACTTGTAAACAATATCTGCAGATAGATTTTTTTTAAAAAAAAAAAAAAAAACAACTTTTCATTCTGTGCACAACCATGCCTTCTTTTACAATATGTTGGTGGGTGGGTCCCTCGAAGAGGTGACTGCAGTGAGCTGGGGGAAATTTTCTTACTGGCTTTGGATGTATCTGAAGACATTCTTAGCTTTAGTAAGTAGAAGTCTGCTAAGTCAATAGAGTCCAAAGGTTTTTATCTATTAGTAACAGGATTTTTCCCCCCAACACAGAGGTGGCCAAGGAATGGCTGTTGGGGGTGGGGCACGGAAAGCTTGCCCATAATAAGGTAATTAGCCTCCGGACCTGTCACATTCCAATCTCTCCACAGTACTGAGCATCTGAGCTGCCAGTCTCTGTAGACACAGCTTCTTGCCAGCACTTTTCATTCTCAGGTACATGATTCAGAACCCAGTGTCAGAAAAAAAAAGAACAAACAACGAGACTGTGACTATGTGTTTCATCTTCTTGTCCCCACTCTCTGCAGAGGAGCTGTGACCAATGCTCACTCGTGTCCCTGGCACGCCGCGGACCACAACACAGTCATTCCCAGGCCCTGGCCCTGCCTTCTACCCATTCCACACTGCTACAATCTGTGGTGCCCCTTTTCCTGAGCTCTATTATTGGAAGCTTCGATGCCAGCTTCTCACTGGAGGTGGATCCTCTCCCTCTACACTGTGATACTCAGCAGGTGAGTACATTTCTAACCTGGCTGGAATCCAGGCTTTAGCTTGCCCTGTTGTCCTCAACCAGGCCTAGCAGCTCCCCAGCTAGGATGAGAATCCTCATGGACATTCAGTGTCTTTTAAAGCCACATTCACTAATTACTGTCTTTCCTTTTCTTTTTAGTAGATTCTTACTTGGAGGTTGGAATAGTTTATGTTTTAAGTTCTAGGAGTGAAGACCGAGTCCCCACTAAACTCAGTTCCTCTTTCTCCAGGCTGGCATGCTAATAAGCTCCAAACTTATAAAAGGCTCCCTTTTCTCTGGCCATTTTGGCGTAAATCTTCTCTGAAAGAATTTAATCAGTACTCTATTAACAGTTTGGGGTCCTATTTCATGTACACGCTGAATTAATTAGCATGTAATAATTTTATTATTGACGATTAATGAATAATTCATGTACAGTGGGCAGGTGGACAAGGAGTTTGGTTCATGAAGGTGGGCAAGCATGAACATCCTGAGCACATCCTTCATCGGTTCTTTGAAGCACTGATTGTTTACTCTACAGGGAGATGTTTACAATCTAATGAAGGGGGTCAAAATAATAAAAAACAGCAGCAAATATGTACTTTTCCCTTCCCGCGTGGTTATCATTCATGCTTGTGTTTGTCTTCTTGCCGAGGGGACAAAAATCCCTTTGAAATATACTGTTTTCACTAAAACCCAAAATGTGGTTTATGGTATAATTCCACATAAAAGCTTCAGGTCTTGCACTGTAAAATACAGCATTATACCTTAAATCCTAAACATTCTTGCTTGGGAGCTGAAAATTAAGGCTCCAGTCAAGCCCTTCCAATTGCTTTTGGAACAGGTGCCGGGCAAAGCTGTGAAAACAGAGAGTTGAGCGCCAAGAATTCCCAGGGCCTTTAAGAATGGAACAGACAAAAACCTAAGGGTGGTCTGGAGGCCTTGCCAAGCACCATAGCTCATTCTAATCGCTGTGTATTTTGAGAGCAAATGCATTGGAATAACAGAAACCTTTCCGTTTATTTTTATATTTTGAAAAAATAGGGTCTCTGACACTTGTGAGAATTTTCTGTCTTGGAAAAAAAAGGTTTTGTGAGGGAGGCAATGAGTTATCCTTCTCCATTAGGAAGGCAAAAACACAGGTACCCATTTCTATGGTTTCCCCACACTTCAGTCTCTCATGGTGCTCACCAGACCGGGGAGAAGCCAGGCAGGGATTCTTCATCTGGGTCTACTCAGGTCTGTACCCTACATGACATCACACAGGGCACTGGGTACTCCTTGGTGCTCATGAGACCCGAAGCACTGCCTCCCTGTGGAGCTTTTAGGCTCTCCCAGCAGAGTCTCAGCACTCAGGATCCTCCACTTCTGTTTTGCTTCTTTTCCCCATCAGTCAACATCCCAGGAACTTGATTTTTTTTTTGTTTGAATACAGGACCCACCTACTTCATAGAGTTAAGTGAAAATACCGACGAGCGTGCCTCCTTGCTTTTTAGCCTTCAGGCCTAAGGATCCAATCAAGAGCCATGTGCATGCTTGAAAGAGCTCCAATGCTCTATCCACAGCCCCTCCAAATGTTCTTTTAAATGCAGAAATTGACCCAATATGGTGGCACGCACTTGCAGTCTCTGGTCAGGGGGCTGAGAAGCAGAGTAAGTTTGATGCCAGTCATCTCTCTCTCTGCAAGACCCAGTCTCAAAGAATAGCAAGCAAAAGAGAAACAAAGTATTCCAATTGGCATTGTGAACTGTCAGCTGTAACAATACTTAGAAATACTTAGAAATTTAAAAGAGACATAGGTAGAGGGCAGATAGACATGAAGTGTTCTTCATCTACTGTGCCTGGAACTAGAAACCTTTCCAATTTCAGGTATATGAAGATTTTTGAATACTTGCATGTGAATAAATGAGATGTCTTGGAGGCGGGATGCAAGTCTAAACAAATTCACATACCTTTCGTAAGTACCTTATAAATACAGCCCAAAGATAGTTTTCTACAGTGTTTTCTGTGTTTGCATTTTTACTGTGACATGTCATACAAGGCCAGTTGTGGCGTTCGATGCGTTTTGCAGTTTGGAACTTTTTATTTTATTATTTATTATTTATTTATTTTAAAGATTTATTTATTATGCTCTGCCTGCATGTATACCTGCACCCCAGGAGAGGGCACCAACTCTCATTATAGATGGTTGTAAGCCACCATGTAGTTGCTGGGAATTGAACTCAGGACCTCTGGAAGAACAGTCAGTGCTCTTAACTGCTGAGCCATCTCTCCAGCCCCCATCCCCTGAACTTTTTATTTTATTTGAGATAGTATCTCAGATGGCCTAACTAACTCACCGACTAACTCACTACATATCCGAGGGTGACCTTGAAATTCTGATCCTCTTTCTTTTCTTGAGTGTTGGGGTTATAGGTATTTGCTACCTTGATAGGTTTGTGGGGGTGCTGGGGACCCAAACCAGGTATTTGTCTATTATACCAGACAAGCAGTTTACCAACTGAGCTACATTCCTAGGCTCCAGAGTTTAGATTTTCAGATTAGTTTTCAACCTGCATCATGATTATAAAATTTTATTTTGCTATGAAAGAAGACTAAAAAGAGATTAAGACTAAAGTAAAAGGAAATTAAAGATAAAGATGACTGTTCAGAAATACGATGTTAGTTAGGAGTCCCGTCTATGCTATCTATGCATTGGCTATCTGGATGCATCAAAATCAAACTCTTAGTCTGGCGAGGAAAGTAGAGGGGACTTAGTGCTGAGTGGGCGGGGACACGGGTAGGAACTGAGAGCACCTGAGCGGTGTCGAAGGTGGAGCTTAGGTCAACCAAGGCAGGAGCTGTTTTATCTAGTTACATCACCTGCTGCAGATAGGTCACATAAGCGTTCACCCTGGTGCCTTTCAACCTGCCACTTCCTCCTCTCCTCCCCGAAAAGGAACGACTGCCTAAAGATTTAATTGCCTGGAATTCTGTGATTCCTTTTCCTTTAATCTTTTCATTCTGGGATAACTTAAACTTAACAGAGAGTTGCTCCACTAGTAGGGAAAGTTGCTGTGAGCCTCTTCCCCACCTGCAGGGAAATTAGCATCTTCTGTAACCACATGGCCATTGCAAGAGCCAAGACGCTTTTGGGGACAGTACCTCAGCCACATCCTTGTTCACGAAGGATCCTGCGCTCATCCAGATGCCACTCCAGGCCGCCATATTGCATGAATTGTTATGAATGTTTGGTTTCCTCTCCTTGGTGATGGTCCTTTTGTGACCTCCACACTCTTGAAAAGTCAGTCATTTGATGAACTGCCCATGGACTCACCTGACCCTGCGTGGGGTCAGACTGAAATGTTTCCCTTTTGGTGGGAGCATCCAGCAAGGGATGTTGGAGCCTTCTCAAGGCATTAGAATTCAGAGGACATGTGCAGTTTCCCTTTTTCCTGCTACCAACTTTGCTCACTTGGTTATTGTGATTCATGCCTGCCGGACTTCTTTATTGTAAACTCGTGATTTTTACCCTGTTTTGATAGTATCTGGGAAGGAGAAACTACGAGATAATACAGAGATCTGTTGTTTCTCTTTGTATTTTTGCCCTTTCATTTTGACATCTATTGATGGTTCTTAAAATAATATTTGACTAATGGTAATTTCATATTTTTCTAATTCCTTTTGTATTTATTAAGAATTTTATGGTTTTTTCTCATTTCTTGGCCTCTTGGTTAAGATCTAGTGAAGAATTCCTTTATTTCTTAATAATGATACTCACGCTACAGAAAATGAAACCTGCTAAAACAACAAAAGTTCAATTATTGGAGTTTAGTTTGAATTATTAAGGCTTTCTGCAGCTAATTTCTTCCAATGACTGTCTAATTCAATAATCCTAAATGTTTCTAACTCTTTTAGCCATATGAGATTCTATTAAAAAGTCATATAGAATCTTGGGAAATGAGAAGCTATTTTGTAGCAATTAACAGACCTGGAATGTCAGGGTAATTGGTATAATTAGGGGAAAAGCCCCCCCCCCCACACACAATGAAAACCATTATGACCAAAGGCATCTTGATTCTCATCAAATGGTGCTTGCTTAAGTCAATTTTCCAGTCCTGATTGACGTGATGTGGGAAGAAATATGTTTAAAGGGGCATGGTTTCTTTAGTAAATGGTTATGGCAAATATAGGGATTTTCCCCCCAGGAGAGGCCACTGTCAAAGGTGGGGGCAGCTTTACAAAATTATTTGCCCCGTTGATAAATGCAGAAAGTACTTGGAGGCTCTGAGGTCCAGCCTTCACTCAGGAACTGCCCTAGGGGGAACAAATTAAGAGCCTAGAGTAACCAGAAGGTGTTAAGGAGGCAATAAAATCCTTTCCCTTGCATGGCAGCCAGGATCTGGCTGAAGGAGAAGGTGTCAGGGACCATGAAAAGGTCCAAATAACTTAAACCTCGGGCATCATTTAAGATCTCATGCTCTGATTGGGATAACTGATAAAACACTGTATAAAATGAAGCAAAAAGTCCATCTCTAAAGTCATGGAAGAAATGAGACAAATGGGTGACATTTGGCTATCGTTTGGTAAGACATGAATACATCAGTATGACTTCCACAACAAACATCCTTTGAGTTTTCATGTAGTTTTACTCTTAACCATTTCAGTCCTCATTTTCTTATACTCATAAACGCATGCATTATTGAATTCTAAAATGCCTTTTAACACGAAATGTTTTGGCCACATTGCCTTAGGTGGTGAATTTAAAGAGAAAGAGAAACAGAGAAAAATTTTAAAGGCTGACTTGACTGCCTTTTATATAATATTTATATAGTAAATGAATATTTATTTATTAAGCACTAGTTTCGTAGTAGGCGTTATCCTAGGATCTAGAAGTGTTAAGGCAAATAAAAACTGTCCTGAATTCAATGAGGCTGTTTTGACATGACCATGAAAGCAAACTATTAAAATTGAATAGCTAAAAATGGGTTATTTCTCTCTGAATGAATAAGGCTGAATCTTAGGGAAGATTGTAAACCTGACTCACACAGAATAATAAGAGGCTAACCAAGCAGAAAGCAAACCATAGCAAGAGAAGAGTTTGACCAAAAGCATGGCAGTAAGGAATGGAAACAAACAGGAGTGTAATGCTTAGTGATGGGCTTTACTCTCTAGCACATGGAGAAGATGGAACACAAGTCCTTGTGGTAGTTTGAATGCAATTGGCCCTCGTAAGTTCAGAGAGTGGCACTATTAGGAAGTGTGGCCTTGTTGAAGTTGGTGTGGCCCTGTTGGAGTAAGTATGTCACTGTTGCGGTGGGCTTTGAAATCTCTGATGCTCAAGCTATGCTTAGAACAGTATATTTCATGTTGCCTGCGGAATCAAGATGTAGAATTCTCAGATCCTTCTCCAGTACCATGTTTGCCTGCATGCTTCCATGTCCCACCATGATGATAATGGACTGAACTTCTGAACTGTAAGTCAGTTAAATGTTTTCCTTTATAAGAGTTGCTGTGGTCATGGTGTCTCTTCACAGCAATAGAAACCTTAACTAAGACAAGCGTCTCTATATTTGTTACCATTTACTGTAGAAAGAAGCTTCTCTGATGATGGCTAAGCAAGGCACTAATTTCTGAGTACAGCAGAATATCAGTAGGAGTCATTTTATTGCTACATTCCTTTAGCAGAGCGTAATTAGTATCTGTTTGGTGTCTGGACAGGATTGCGGAGGAATGGGCTTCCTTCTTCGCCAAATTTTCCTGTTCTCCTTGCCCCACTTCTACTTCCTGTCTGGTTGTCCCGCCTATACTTCCTGCCTGGCTACTGGCCAATCAGTGTTTATTTAAAACATAATTGACAGAATACAATTGTCCTGCACCACCCAAGCACTATTGGGTGTGGGTTTTATCTCATAGAATGGGCCTTAAATCTACTCAGATAATGATTGGTTACTCCCACAACATTTGTGCCACAATTTCACTGGTATATCATTCAGGCAGGCCACCATTGGAGCTTGGAGGGTTTATATCTGGTTTGGTGTTTCTCTTTCTTTTCTGTAAGTATTCAGTGTCTCTTCAAATACCATGAACACTAGTCATTAGGGATGAAGTCTCTACATGGGTACCAGTTTGGCTTACCAGTGTTCAATGAATTATGTTCCATGTTCCATGTAGCAATAAGACCTTCCCATCAGTTTGTGATAGCCTTTACCCTGGGTTTTTTGGAAGTTCCCATGGGGTCCCTTGGGCAACAACTTGATTAGATGTAATTCATTCCTGGCATTAGAGGTTTCATTTGGTGGTAAGAGATGTCTAGTTATGGCTTTGTCTCCCTGTTAGATAGTAATTCCATTTAGATGTCTTTTATATCTGTATACATTTTGTGAAGCTTCTACTGTATTATGTTTCCATTCAAGGCATCAATGGTGTAGGGCTTTTTCTTGATTGTTGATTGACGTGGATCAGCCCAACCCATTGTGAATGGTGTCACCACTGGGAAGGTGGTTCTGAGCTGTATATGAAGTCAAACTGAGCGAGCCATGAGGAGTAAACAGTACTCCGGTTCCTGCCCTGACTTCCCTCAACAATAGGCTTACCTGAGAGTTGAAAGCCAAGAGAAATATTTCCTCCACAAATTCCTTTTTGTCATGGTGTTTTATCGCAGCAATGACAACCCTAACTAAGACAGCCTGCATGTATTACATGTACCATTTGTACAGTTGGTGCTCTCAGAGATCAGAAGATAGTATAAGATCCCTTGGAACGATAGTTACAGATGATTACAGACCACCCCATGGGTGATGGAAATTGAACCCAGGCCTTCTGCAAGAGCCATAAATGCTCTTGACTGCTAAAACATCTCTCCAGCTACCTTCCATTCTTAACCAGAAGTTTAGAATTTCTATTGACTCAGAGTAGATAAAAAATAAAATAAAATAAAAGAGTGTGAAGTAAACAGTCAATAGCATATAATGTAAAATGGGGGGTTCTTGGAAGTTCAGAAAAAGTTTAAAAAACAAACATTCCTCATAAATAGGACAAAATAGACTGTAGTTAGAGGAAAAGAAACAGTAGTTCATCTATAGGAGGAGACATAAAACCAAAACAAGGCCACAATATAAAAGTGGTCTGGGACCCTGTATAGAATATCAGAAACTGTTTGGAGAGGTTCTGAGTGGACTCTAGTCATGTGATTTCAGTATGCAAAGGGAGGAAAATTCAGATGGGAAAACCCAGACAGAAATCCAGGAGTACAAGATGTACAAGGAATGAAAAGATAAATAACAAGTTAGTATTTTTGTTTTTGTTCATATGTTTGTTTTTGGAATTTTATTTCAGCCAAGTGGCAAAAAATGAAATCAAAGGAGTAAAATTGTTTTGAATGGGAAGAATATAGGGATGGAGAACTGACCAAAGGGCATTGACCTCTTAGCTTGAAGAGATGGGCAGATTTGTGCTCAGTTTGCTTAAATTCTGATAGTCCTCTTCAAATTTGGGTTCTCTTAGAGGGAAGGATCAGAAATGGGCAGCCAATCTGAGGTGCTAAGAAAGTCATCCATGTAAGAGCAAGTACCAGAGGAGCGCTGCTTTACTGAGCCCATCCTCACAGTTTCGGGGACTGCATGGCACATGCCTTTCCAACTCTTTTCTCCTCTCTGCCTTCTCTGTGTTGTAAACATATGGTCTGTATGAGTATTTTGTCTGGGAACTCTGAATTTCTAAGATTTGTTCAATACAAGGATTATTTCATAAGTATGATCAGATAGTTATTTGCAGGGAATACTCAGGAGGCAGCAACAGAATACCCAAACTGTGCCTTATGCAATAAAACCATACAACTATTTTTCACTCCACAATAATAGGAAAGACTGAAAGCTAGTTCTAGGTTTTGTGGAAACATAGTCCTGTATGCCGCTTCTTCCTTTTGTATTCTTCCCTCTCTTGAGACCTACGTGTTGCCTCCTGGTGGAAGTCTGGTAGCTGGTGTTTCTCACTTAATAGTTCACAGTCGGGAAACAGAGCAGCAGAAAGACACCATTGCTAAGTGGAGCACAAGATCTACACTTGGGAAGTAGGTTTGTTTTCTAAAAACAAGGGGCTATCTTTAACTTCCTTGGCTACAGTTGGGTTCAAAACTATTGGCTAATTGGTTCACATGCCTACCGTAAACTAGTTACTAGCAAAAGGAAGAAGAGGGTATCTATAATTGGCATAAGACAGAATGTCCAAGCTTCACTACATTTTGAAGTTCCTGTTAGAATCCTGCAGAATACCAATGGCCAGCTGGAAGATAACTCAGTCTGTAGAGTTGTTACTGCACACAGACAAGGACAAGGACATGGCTTTGGTCCCCAGGACCCACATGAAAAGCCAGGAGTGGTGACAGATGCTTATAGTTCTGGTGTCAGCGAGGCTAGGAAGCATGCAAGGAAGAATGTTGTATGAAAAAGGCAAATGCAGGGGTTAGGATGTAACCTAACACTGTTACAAAAACAGCATTGTTGTCCAAGTCCTCCCCTTCTGATAATGTCATAACCAGTATCAGAGAAGACCACGTACCTGACGATTATTTTTTTTTTTGATAAGCAAAAATAGTTTTTACTTGAAAGTAAATTCAGAAGGAAATTAAAGTATGGCTTTATTACTAAGAGTTTTGAAGAAACCAAGAAAATCCTGTCATGAGCACTGTCCAGGCTCTATGGTTCTTTGAGCAACTGCACAGCACAGGGGTTGAAGCCTCAGCAGTCTTGTGGAGAAACAACAGAGTACAGCACAATAAGTATTAAGAAAGCAGGAACTATCAGGAAGCTAGGAACATTTCACTCAATCTGTATTCAGACTCTGTGATATTAATCATTAGTTCTGAGATTTTCCCTCTGCTGACTCTTTCCAAGATTCTCCTAAAGACATAAAAAAGAATCATTTCCCCAGCATGCTACAAGAAACCACATGACCTGCTCAGTACAGCCTATGGCTCCCAAGCCTAGCCAGACTGGGGAAGGAGAAACACTCCTGAGACTCCCGTTCCTGTTTGGTTAGCTGGCGTATGTACATGCTGGTTGTTAATACTTAGATGGAAACAAGTTCTTGCTAGTTTTCATTGCTCTGTCAACTCAGCACAAACCGCAAGGGAACCCAGGATTCCATTGTTTTATTTTATCCTCGGTGTTCTTGAAGGGAAGAATTCTTTAGGCTCAAGTTTCAGAACTTGTTGGTAGTATTTATGGTAGTCACAGAGGTAAGGGGTTACTGTAAGAAAAGCAGACAACATAACTTATACATAGAAAGAGTGCGTGGAATGGAACATGGAGTTTGGATAGGAGGTCTGAAGCCCTTGACATTCTAGAATATCATAGATCATTCCAACCATGTGTGAGTTTTACATATTACCCGATTTAAGGAGGGAAAGGCTTTCAGTTTAATTTACGTCTTGCTGTTCCTCTTTTACTTTTCATAGAATGGGCCTTTAAGTGTATAAAAGCACACAGAAAAGTGATGAGAGATAAATCCCAAGATGCCCTACATCTAACTACAAGAGCCAGGGAAAAGGAGGAGGAACTTGACAGGGATCCAACTAACTTTATTGACAAAACCAAAATTACTCAATCTTCCTAAATGATTATTAAAACTGAGTCAAGCTGGGCATTGTGGTGGCACATTCCTGTAATCCCAGCACCCAGGAAGCTAAGACAGGTAGGTGGTGAGTTCAGAACTAATCTGGGCCAGACAGTGAGACCTCTCCAAAAACCAAAAACACATCAATCAAACAACAGCCAAAAACCCCAGACTGGAAGCCCAGTGATGGATTATCAGGGGTCATTGCATTCTGCTTAAACCCCCAGCCGCTGGACCAGTCCCCTGTTCCCAGATCCCAGGCTTTACACTGTTCCACCCTTCTCACCTATAGCCAACGGAGTTTCTGCCTCTTTCCCAGAATCGTCATTATAAAAATGTTCTCGGTCTCGTTCTACTGGATCTGTTTCCAGCTGCTGTCTAGCCCTGCTGGCTGGTAGCTGTGGGAACATGTCCCAGGACTTGGTCATTTTCTGGCTAGCATCTGTCATGGCTCAGTAAACCCATATTTCAATCATCCTTTCATCTCAAGTCTCTAACAGGAGAGCACATTGCTTCATATTTCTTGTGCTAGCAACAGCCAGGTTTAGTGCCCACCTCTCCTGCTTTGATTCCTCCCTCCCTCTTCTCCTTTTCCTTGTCCTCCAGTTAATCACCATTTTGCTTTTTTAAAAAAATGATGCACATCAAGGCTGGAAGGTTCCTCAGCAGTTAAGCACATTGATCGCTCTTTCAGGAAACCTGACTTAGGTTCCAAGCACCCACCTGGTGACTCACAAGCACCTGCAACTCCAATTTTAGTGGCTATGATGCCCTCTTCTGGCCTCATAGTGCTAAGCATGCACGTGGCGCACATAAATACAAACACTGAGACCACTCCTACACATAAAATAGAAATAAATATAAAAGGGATGTATATTTATTTTCTTTGATTAAAAAACAATGCATGAAGTGTAGGTATAAATAAAACAAGAGCTTGATCCTATCTCCATACAAACAACAGATGCGGATTAGCTGAAATATACAAATGCCTGAAAACAAGTAGACATTAAGTTCTTTCGTCAAATTGCAGCAACACCACAGTAGCTTGTGTTATTATAAAACCATCAAATTTAACTTTGACTGCTTAGAAAAAGAAAAGCTGAGGTGGAAGAAAATAGCTGAATATATATACTTATATGTATTTATAGTTCAGGTATATATCTCGGGAAGTACAATCTTAAAATTTTTCATTAATACTCAATGTATTTAAATGCTTTAAAAAACATATCACGGCCTGTGAGAAGTTCAGCATGTGAAGGTGCTTGTTGCCAAGCTTGCAAACCTGAATTGGATCCCTGGGACTTACATGGTGGAAGGAGAGAGCCAACCACAAGTTGTCCTTTGATCTCTGCATGCGCTGCACAGGAGAAAGCATACCTCACGCCACACACACACACACACACACACACACACACACACACACACACACACACTAAACAAATGTAACAAATATTATCTTTTGTTAGAAATTGGCAGAACCATGAGATTTTTTAGAAAGATCCTTGCGAACAGTGGCTTTGGTCCTTTGCTATAGAAAGTTGGACACCAGCACTTTCCTTCACAGAACCACTTTTTTCTCTTCATATCCTGACTGTGTTATTGATCTCATCGCCTTCCTGTTGGCTTTGTGTTTGTGTGGTTTTGTGCACATGTATGTGTGTATATGTGTGGGTATGTGTGTGTGTGTGTGTGTGCAGGTGTGTATGCACATGTGGGTGTGGATGCCAAAGATTGGTGTCTGCTATCTTCTTCAATCTCTCTTCACCTTATGCTTTGACACGGGGTCTCTTGTTAGTCATGAACTCATTGGTTTGGTTAAGCTGGCTGGCCAATATGTCCCCGGTCTGGGATTACAAGCATTTGCCTCTGTTCCTGCCATTGACAAGGGTGCTGGAGATCTGAACACAGGTCCTTATACTTACGCAGCCAGCATTTTACTCACTGAGCCCTGCTCCAGCCACTATACCACGGTTTTCATCCTCCCTAACAGTGCTTCTATCCTGCTTGTTTGTTGCTCTCTGTTTGTGATTCTGGAGTTTACCAAGAACCTCTTGGTCTACTCTAGCCCTATAGAACACATTTTTGATCTTAGTAACTCTGAAGACATTACTCAGTGTTGCATCTGCCTTTTCCATGTTCTGGTTTCCATGTTCTGAGTTTTGATTGTACTCTCAGCATTCACAGTGATGGGAAGTGCCCTTGGCCTTGGCATTGTTCTCAGGTCTGACTACTTCTCCTGTTGATCCCTTTTCACTATTTGTCTGTCAGAAGATGACTAGAGTAATAAAGCTGACTGTTTCCTTTCTTCTCTATTGGGAGTTTTTATGAGAGGTCTCAGATTTTTGTTAGCCCACCACCATGGTTTCTGGGAAAGCTGACAACTGGGTCCTGAGCCAAACTCCATTGCTCCATTCCAGAACCAAGTACCTTTCCTGATGGAAGATGACATCTTTCTTTATGTGGCTTTTGAAGATGGTCTTTTTTGCTGGTTTTTACAGCTTTAAGATTTTTGATGGGTCACTATAGAGGATCGTATAACAAGCCATGCTTGCTGGTTTTAAACCCATCCCCCGCTGCGCAGGAGACCAGCAGTAACATATTTAACACCTATGATGTTAACTTTCCAGTCTGCCAAGTACCTTAATGAGAGGGCCATTATTCAGATTAAATCATTTAATTCACATAATGCTTTTGAACATGCCCTCATAAGGTAAACAGTAGGAAATTCTTTTCAACCTCACACCTTAAACCAGAAACTTCTTATTCTATCTTTAGGGTAATGCTTCCTAATCTTTTTAAATCCGTGATTCATCTATAACCAGACCAAAAAAGCAAGATGAGTTCCTCTAAGATACTATTATTGGTGCAAACTAGTTACAGCCTCTTTCATAGCTGGCAAATGCATTCATTATTCTCACGTTATCTTGTCCAAAAAGCAAAACAAAACAAAAACAGTGGAAAAGCCCATGACTTAGAGGAGTTTATTTAAAAAGCAAACCATACATGGTATCCATAGAAGCCACTGGTGAATGTTAATTAACTTACTAGATTATTTATATTCTTCTAAGAAAGGTTTGATAGTCCATTCATTTTTTTAATGTATTGTATATCTACAGAAAGAGGCTGCTTGGTCATTTCCCAGCTGCCCAGACCCAAAACAATCACACAGAAACTGTATTAATGAAAACATTGCTTGGCCTATTAGCTAACTCTATTCTATAACTCTATATTCCTGGCTAACTCTTACATCTTAAATTAACCCATTTCTGTTAATCTGTGTGTTACCATATGGTTGTGGCTTATCATCTAAAGTTCTGGCGTCTGTGTCCTTTGGCAGCTACATGTTATCTCTTTGGCTCTGCCTACTCTCTCTTACTCTATCTGCATGGAATTCCCACCTTACCCTATTCCGTTCTGGGGACCAAACTCAGGTCCTCATACTTGTGAAGTAAAACAAGCCTTGATCCATCTCCATAGCTCAACCAGACATCTTTTATAAAAATGTAAGTGACACAATAAACCAGGCAGGCCTTCATGAACCATCGGCCTGGAGACCGGATGATGGGCAAATCCCTAAAAATATGTATGGTCTGTGTGAGTGGATAACTTTTATGTTTTGAAAACAGTGTTTTTCATAGTTTAGCACGAGGTCCAGAATCATTTTCAAATAAAATCTAAGCATATAGGCTCTTGAGGACCCAGCTTTCAGAGTAATTAAAGTAAAACTCTTTATCTGCATGCAATTTTTAAAAATTATTATGTAAGTGTTGATAATTATAATTATAAGTTACAGTTGGGGGGCTGTTTTGGGTAAAAAAATGAGTAAAAGGGTGATTTGTATTTGACAATGTGTTGCATTTATGGGTAATATAACATAGCCACTGAAAGTTACGATCGTGTGCTCCATAGACAGGAGTTTTATTTATAAAATACAGAATTGAAACTCTCCTTGGAACCTTCTTGTATTACTTCATGTAAAGCATTTTCCCCTCTCATAAACTCCAATGGGAGGATAGAAAAAGAAATCCCAGCTCATGTAAAGAACAGTTTTCAGTCTAAGATGAGGTTATTTGGGGGAATAGTATGTCTCCAGCTCACTGAGGGCAGCATGGTAACCATGAGAAAGGAAGGCCAACATCAGAGAATACCTCCACTGTCCTAATTGTTAATTTTTTAAGTCATGATCCAAGAATATTATTGTACAGTACTGGGGAACTACAGGCCAGTGATGAAAATTTAAAATATTGTGTCATCAACAGAAAACAACTACATTTTATTCTCTTTTATGGGCATCTACATTTTAGACATATTTTTCATAGGTTAGGATTGTTACTCCTAAGTATTCTTTCATTTAGTACTGTAAGTTCCTCTATTACTAATCTTATTGAGCACATCATTTTACCTCTTACTCTTCATGTTTTGAATAGCAACATGGTAATACTTTAATCACTGTTTGGTATTGAATGCTTAATGGTTTTACTCTGGTATTATAAACAACATTACAACAGTGTCCCTATGTCAAAGTTTTATATGGATATGTATTAATTGTCCGTTTTTTTTCTTAACAAAATGCTCCACATTTAATGACTTACAATGATATATTCCTGTATTTTCTGAGGTAGGCATGAGAGGAAGGCACATTCTCCTGTAAATCTGTAGTCCACACACTAGCTGTCCTTTGTGCTTGGTGGTCATCTTGGAAGAGTTGGGATTTTTGTTGTTGTCTTTTTTTCATTTTGAACCATTCAAGGAAATATGGTTTCCTTTTCTTATTTGTCACTAAAGAACTACCCTGCCTAGTTTTGAGTTTTAAACTTGTGATTCTGAATACCTGATAATAATAGTAAAATTAAGCTTGCCTGGGCTTTAGATTCCCATTTGTCTTGACTCGAGCCACTTCCTAAATAAGGATAGGGCTGTGTTATTAAATTATAACAAAATTATCTGTCAAGTGAGTCGTCCATTTGTGACGACACAAGCAAGATTGTGAGACACTGGCCAGGATCATCGTCTGTACTGAGAAGCATTGGTGACCTGGATCATATTTACAGCTTCTGCCTTCCTCAGTTGTTCCATTTTCGTTTCCTGTAAGGGGAGGGAGGATAACCGCAGAGCTGACTGGGACTCTTACTGCTCAGACTTACAGTTTATATTTTATAAAATACAACAAGCACATTTATGCCAGTGAACCTAAGAGTCCAGCAGCCTATTCACGTTTTCTGATAAAATAAATAAGTTGTTTTATGTATGTTATTACCTATACACAACTATTATATAAGATTACTTGATGTTGAGATAAATATATAAATTGTAATGCTTTTTTATTTTGTGGTGTATCTGTGTGTCTGTGTCTGTGTGGTATATTTTGTCTTCATGTGTATCTAAGTGTACCACATGCATACAACACCTGAAGTGACCAGAAGATGGTATTGGAGTCCCTTGGACTGAAGTTACAGATGGTTGTAAGCCACCATGTAGGTGCTGGAAATTGCACTCAGTTCCTCTGGAAGAACATCAAGTGCTCTTACCCACTGAGATATCTCTTCAACTCCTCTAAAGCGGGTTTCCCTATTGTCTAAATCAGTGTGTAATTATTATCCATTGTGACTTAGGTCTGTCTGTTCCTATACACCAATTCAATTTCCTGATAGGTTTCACTGCCAAAAGTGTGGACTTAGAGGAATATAAAACGTAAGAAAAAAAAAAGAAAGGCATGAATTTGGGAGAGGGACATGTCAGCAGAGAGACCTTGGGAGAGGGGAGCTGAAAGTGAGGCACGGGAGGGTGGTGGATATCATCAAGATGCATTGTACGTATGCAAAAATTTTTCTTGATCAATTTTGTTGAAATAAAGAAAAAAAAACAAAAGAATCCAATCACCACAGGCTCAGTGTTCTAAGATTTAACAATTGTGATTAATTGGTAAAAATGAATATTTTATAATTAAAGTTTGGGGATCCTTCACTAATAAAAATCTGCTCGATAAGGTGAAGGATTTGACTGTTTTAGCTGCTGTGGCCACAGTGGCTGTTTGGTCTGCGGGCGGCCCTGATCAGTTCAGTGATGAACAGCAGCAGGGTCATGTGGCTGGGTGAGTGGAAGCCTTGGTGTTGTTTCCCGGCTGCTCATATCTGGGTGTTATGCCATCACCCTCAGGTCTTACACCTTTTGGGGGGAGTCCAGAGAGTTTTTCTGGGGTGTCCAGCAGCAGAAGCTCTGTTTTCACAAAGCCTGAGGGAATAATTGAAACATTATTTAAAATATGATTGCTTTTCTGTCAGAAAATTTAAGGCAGAGAGATCACACTTGCAGGTATCAAATAAACTAAATTTAAGAACAGGCCTTTAATCCCAGTGCTTAAGAGATAGATGCAATTAGATCTCTGTGAGTTTGAGGCCAGCATGGTCTACTTAGTGAGTTCCAAACCAGGCCAGTCAGTCAGGGATACCTAGTGATAGTCTGTCTCAAAACAACAAAATGAATGCATGAATGAATAAATATAAGAAAAGGAAGAAGTAAAAACAGCAGTAATCAACAGTAATTTATCAAAATATTTATTTTTGAAAAATTAAAAAGTGATTTTTTTTCTCAAAAGCATACAACTTCATTTGTTAAAAATAAGTTAAGCATTCCTAAATAAAAACACAAGTTAGATAATTGTCATAAGAGTGAACGAATTCTAATAACAGTCAAATAGAAAGTGTAGCCTGTCCCATTCTGAAATAGTCCCTCATGAAACTCGGCATCTATAGGTTAAGGACAGGATACACTGAGACGCATGCCCCACTGGGCCATTTGGTCATTATGTGGACATCCTATGTGAGATAATGCAGCCCCAGATACCATCGTCTACTGCACCCCTACATTGCACTAAAACCTAGGATGACCACTGTGTATATGTGGCTCACTGTTGACACAAACATGTAGCGGTATTTTAATTTGAATGGAAATATCCATCTCCAAATCATAGTTTTATTAGAGCCTATGAAAGGATTTTTGGCTTCTGAAATCCGACTGTGTTTCTTATTTGTCAACCTGGACTTTACATCAGTCCAGAAGACGATGCTGGGGAAAGTTTGCTGGAGCCAAGATTTTCGCTGCGATCATCCGCTGAAGTGCTTATAGTCTCTCACCTCCAAAGAGAGGCAGATCAAAGGACCTCCGGTGTAACTTTTGTCTTAGTACCAGATAAATTCCTGCACCCTAAACATTAGTTTGATGGGGTGGGAGCACAGGAGGAGAAGGCTGGGTATAGAAGCCCAGTCTTCCAACTTTAATCTATGCGGGGAAATGGACTTGTTTTGTGAAGGAGTAAGCCAAGCTTCTTTCCTAGCATATAAGGGCATCACGTGGAACTTGACGGCTGCACACCTGTGGTGAGAACTGGGGGCGGGGGTCAACCATGACCCCGGGGTATTAAGATATACACACTAAAACAAAAAGGATGGATGGCCACTGGAAACAACTTTCCCAGTGCAATGCAATAACAAGTTTTATGTGTACCACGAAACTGGAATATTTGAATCCTGACCCAAGAAGTTGATTTTGCTGGCAGTTTCCTGATCTTTTCCCCCTTTTTGTTTTTATGCTGCTGTTGGTTTATGGAACTGAAACTATTTGCTCTTCAAGAGGAGGTGGCTATTTTTACAGATGTGGAAAGCAAGTTTTGGGAGGCCTTTCCAGAGGTTTGGTTACCATCAGAGAAAAGACCTAAGTCCTAGGGCAAACAAGCCTTGGATGAGGTACCACTTATGTCAGGTGGCCTCACCTCCAGTGTTTTGGGGCAGACTGTATGTGGACACCCCCTGCATTTCTCCACATCACTTTTTGGCAGTGACATTCAGTGGGCAGAGGACACGACAGGTGGGTAACGTTACTGGAATACAGCCGGAACGGTTGTACTGCCATGAAAACTGGCCACAACACTGATTTTATTGAAACCTTTTTTTTTTTTTAATACTACTTGGAATTTGGAACAATGTGAGGAAAGCTTTTCTGTTTTATCACTTACGCTGGATGCAGAGTCTGGGGAAAACAGCACCCATGGGCATTTCAGTATTTACTTCTCTGCCAAAGGGAATATGATTAGAGCAAGGAAAACCTGGTGTGTCTCTGTGTCCCCAGAAATGGCTGTTTGTAATGAAAGAAGCACAGGCTAACACCACCCAAGGGAAAGCCATGGTTATAGGCAAAGCTCCCAGGGTAAAGGCTTTCTGACATTCTGTTTATTTCTCGAAGACACCTTTAAAATGTGTGCATTATACTCCGGTACATTCAGTGCTCAATAAATGCATTTGAGTAAATTACAGTAGAAATTTCTTTAAGCACCCCAGCTGCCACACTAACAGCAATAAGCCTGACTTATTTCTGCACCTGTGAGACCTTCAGGCCCCAGTAATTCCTCACATAGTTACCTCCAGGCTTTTGAAAGGAAGAGTCTTAATTCCAAGGCCGGTTATGACTTCTGGTTACTTGGAAACTATTTGAGGGTGCAGCCCAGCTCTGGTAAGGTTTTCCCTAGGCATGCAGCCTTCTGCTCATCCACACCGGGAGGCCAATGGGGCTGTGTGTTAGGCTACTGTTTTGTATGCTAGGACAGAAAGGGGGATATGTCTTTACCTTCCCCACCAGGCTTTGCTTTGCATCTTCTCCCTCCTGAAAACCTCATCCTGAAGCTCTGGAGACAACCTGCGAATAAGGTCACAACTGGAGTGGGACGGAGATCAAGGAAGGGCCAGCACTGACCCTCTGCCTTACTCTGACCCCAAGTCCATGCTCTCATGAAATGTTAGAGATTTTCTTGGAGCATTTGACTTCTGTTTTGAGATCAGCTGAGAAACTTTTCCAAGACTGAGTGGGTGAATAAGCGTATGAAGAAGTAGATTTGGGTAGCCAGGTATATATATTTATTTATAATCTTGATTTATAATAGAAGATAACAGATCAAGCCTCCATGTGTTTTCGGTTGCCACAATGAGTTTGCATTTGAGAACCCTCATCACTTTCTGTTGGAAATAAAAATTAATTATTACTCTGTTTTCTATTTTTATAGAAAACCTCTACTTTTTCTGGTCACTGAACAGAGAATCAAGAAAGCCTTGAGTTTGCTCTATGAGCCTCACAAAAGTTTCTAATAAGCCAGACTTTGAATGGACATCAGGAGATGGCCCAACAAATTCTCCAGGGGAATTCTAATAATCTTTGGTTCTACTTGGTTCACTTTAAAATAATAATGGGATAATGGGATAGATAATGGTCCCTAGAGTACCTTTAATGCCAGCAATTTGCTTTTAATTTGAAGACAAATCCTCTGTCACCCTCAAGCCACAGAGAGAATTGTGGTTTTTCTAGTCAGGGTGAAAGAGCGCCTCTTTCCATGAGCTGTAACTTCCCAGCCTCCAGCCAGTGCAATCTGCATTCCCACACCTGTTCAGCTCGCAGCCCTGCCCCTAGAAAGTGCAGACTCTGTTGGGAGGCTTGAAGCTGACCTTTCTATTACTGGTAGAGGCTAAACTCCAGCTTGCAAAAGAGGTCCTTCCCGAGGCAGCTCCACTCCACTTTTCCTAGTGTTTCTAATATCCAGGGCTCCCCGTCCCACGCCTCAGTCTGGTGTGTATGTCACTGTACATACCATCAGATGTGGTCCTCCAGGGACACCATCCACTTCTCCTTCTGTGTCGAATACTCTCCTTTCTCTTTATGTAACATGACCTCCTGCATCCTGTAGTAACTGCAGATGCTCAGGGCTACTTACAAGGGATCATTTTCTCCTACTGTCAGGTCCTTGGAAGGCTGTTTCTCTGACATCTCTTTTAAAGTAGCTGGTTAAGTGACTCACATTTTCCAAGATGTTGTAAGCAGATGTGCAATGCATCAGGTCGCTATTTTCTGACAGAACTTTTAAGAGAGGTGAGAATTGACAAGGTTGTCCTCGGTGCCAGCTATCCTGAGAGTTCCTGTGGAGATGGAATCTGCCACCCATGCTTTCAGTGGCTACACTCAGAAGTAGTTCTTTGCCAAGCAGAATTAGATAGGGAATGTGAATGAGGAATAAACTTCTGTGCACGCTCTAAATCAACAGAGCTCGGATATGTTTGCTACTCTGGCGTAAGTTCATTAACATGGATGGAGTCGCTCAATCAGATTCAAGTGTTACTTTAAGAAGCCTGGTCCCTGCCTCCCTCAAAGGCGCATCCACCACAGCCCTTCCATTGCACCCAGTGCTCTGTGTGTGGCTTCCTCATGGCTCTTGTTACAGCACAAGGGAACTGTTGCTTCCATGATACACCCACTACATAGATGCACTCTTTCCATTTTCTAGAACACGGTCTGTGGTCAAGAGTTAATGATTATTGCCAAATAAATCACAGAACTGCTGTCAGGCAACCTGCTTCCCTCTGGTGCAGATTATGATTACAGGAAGTTTTGATATTTTTAAATTTTTACTTTAAATCTGTCTCTTTGTTCAAATGAGAAAATTAGTACATTAGATGATCAGACCAACCTTCTCACACATTGTTCATTAAACATCAGGACCGCCTTAACTTTATTTAGCTATCTTATCCTGAAATAATGTCAAAGAATGAGAATCTACACTTTCATGGCTATATACATGATCAGTGTCAAGGTCTATACCTGATGTCTCTTCTATGTAGTTTTACCTTCTGGTCTCAATTATGTATGGCCAACTGCAGCTAAAAACGTTAAATTGGAAATTACTGAAGCAAATATTTTATAATTTTTAAATACCTTTAATTATGATGTGTTGCTGCTATATTTGTTTCATTTTATTATCAATTTCTTACATATTTCATTTATAATCTAAACTTTGCCACAAGAAAAATATTATATATCCAAAGTTTGGTGCTGTGATTTGAAATACTTATGCAATGGTACTTCAGAAAGTTTCCCCCATTGGACGAGGGGCAATGTTGAAACTGAATTCCTCCTACTACACTCACTGAATTATCTGCCAATGTCATTTTTCCTGTGGATGTTTGATTCGTTAATCAAATACTTATTGACAGATCTATGGTTGTGCCCAGGTTGTCCTATGCACTAAGAATATAGAAATCAGTAGAGCACAATATATATAAACTTGTGTGTGTGCGTGTGTGTGTGTGTGTGTATGTGTGTGTGTGTGTATGTGTGTGTGTGTGTGTGTATGAGAGAGAGAGAGAGAAAAAGAGAGAGAGAGAGAGAGAGAGAGAGAGAGAGAGAGAGAGAGAGAGAGAGAGAGAGGAGAGATGCCTTGTGTGGCTACAGCAAGACTTTTCTGTGTCTTCTATTATTTTCTGCCTTATTGCCTTGAGACAGAGACTCTCATGAAACTGGAAGCTTGCCCTTTGGGCTAAGGCCAGCTAATCAGCGAACTCTTGGGATCCACTTGTGTCTGCTCTCCAATGCTGTGATTACAGACATGCACAGTCAGTGATGACTTTTTTATGCGGAGCTGCAGATTTGAACTCAAGTCCTCATGCTTGCAGAGCAAACGCTCTTCCTCACTGAGCCAAACGCCCAGCTCAGCACATAAATACATTTGGGTGTTAAGATCACAGAAAGAGTATGTGCTTACATCAACAGGATAAAACACAATTAAATTGATCTGTTTCACTTCAGTTTCTAGATAACCATTTTTTATATGATAAGGGCCTAACTTTGGACAGTGGTTATAAAAGTAGGTGTGCACAATCCCTGAGAAAAATAGAGCATCGACAGCCATTGCTGCGTCTCTGAACTGCTCCTTCAAAAGAATCAAGGGAAATGGGCTGGTGGGTCAAAATGAGAATGTCCAGGTAAGATTAAGATCTGATTACAAACACTCCCATTTTTCATGGAGAGAACCTGTCCCCCACCCCTCATATGGGCGTAGGCAACTGTTCCTTGGAATTCTTGTCAAACAAGACAAAGCAAGTTAGCACGCTGGTGATGTCACCAGGTATATGGTGCAACTTGTAATGTGCTTCTGTGAGGTTAAAGAATGCTATGCAGAGGACAGATGCACTTGTCCTAGCCTGCTGTGGCTGGACCTCAGGCGAATATCTTGTCCTATCTGTCACCACAGGTGTTTATCAGCACTTCGGAGACAACAGCCATGACTCAGACTTTTGGCTCTGAGGAGAGGCTGTATCTACTAGTCCAGTGAGGACCCAACTATCGTACCTTCATTTGACTTTCCTAGCATTCCTTTTTGTTCCAGATGCACCCCTTAGGGATTTGTTCTGCTGAAAGACCCAGCTTTTCCATCAAGGAGTTGAATAAACTTTATATCACACATGCCATTGTCCTAGCCTATGGATGCTACAGGATAACCTCAAAGGCATTAGTGATGGAGTTGATAAGAGACGGAGACTAAGACAACTCTCAGAATGCTAGCCCGCAGGGCTGAGCCTACAGTAGCTCTGCAGATGAAATCAACAGAAATAATTAAGTGTTAACAAAGTCACTTGGAGCAGCAGTGTTGGAGGTATGGCGGAGCATTCAGGCTGTATGTCCTTCATAAAATCAAAGGTGCCACTCTAAAGATTAAGAAGATATGTACTCTACAGATGTAGATGCGGGGTTGTGGCAGACAGCAGGTTTCCTGGGGAGCTAGCATATGATGAACAGTCAAAGGACCAAGAAATGCAAACAAAGTAGAGCTGTGGGTCTCATCAGCAGAGGCTGGCCTCAAATGTTTTTTTTTTTTTTCTATTCTGATGATTGAAATGCTATTGACATTTAGTGCCCTGTAATGAAAGAACATTTATGTTTTTTTAAAAAAAATATGTGTATGTATACATGCAGAGGTCAGAGGTCAACAACAGGCATATTCCTCCATTGCTCTCTGCATTATTTTTTTGAGGCCGTGTTCCTCCCTGAAAGTAGTGCTCATCAATCTTGTTAGGCAGGCTGAGCAGTGAGTTCATGGGATCCTCCTCTTTCTACCTCCATGTGCTGGGAATACATTACGGCTGGGGTGTTGTAAGCTCTCTCCAAACTCTACAAAAGCCTATAAAACGTTGTCTCTGTTAGTGGCAGAAGGTATAAGGGACATCATCATTATTCTAGAGAGAACATCTTTACTTGTGTATAAAATTGCCACTGATGCTGCAGACTCTGGACATTTGCAGGGATGTCTTATCCAAGGCTGTGTGGACCTCTTGCAAGGTTTCATCTTCAAAGAAAGTTAAGAGATTTTCTTCCTCCTGGTCTTTCACTGAGTGCCATGGGTCCTTTCTGCAAGCCCATGGGTTCAACAGCATCTGAGTCTTCTGAGTGACTACCCTGACTCACGTGGCCTTCCTACTCATGGTCCTGGAATCAAACAGAGGTGTCAAACTTGAGCAGACAGGTTCTAGACGTCATTTGCTTCCTTACTCCAATGTCTAATCTTCAGTTTTTTTCTGTTTCCTGCCTGCAGATGAAGATCTTTATGTACTGCCAAGGGCAGACTCTGACTTGTACTTTTAAATCTGGTGATTATTTACCGCTATCTTCATAGTCTTTTTTAATGCACCAATAATACCTAGGAGCAATTATTTAATTCCATGATCTTTATAACTACTTCCTCTACACTTCATAAATGCCTCTTCATGGTCCAGTAACCCAGAGCCCATCATTAGCTCTGCTAAACAGTTGCCTTGTTACAGCCTGCCCACTACTATCAATACTGCACCTAGTTAAGCCCCTTCCAAAGTCCCTCTGGAGAGGGGTTTTCAGTCCATTTCTCATTCCCACGTCCTGGGCTGAGTTTCCTGGAGGCAAATCCCTCTGCGGAGATTACACGT
Organism: Arvicola amphibius; assembly: GCF_903992535.2. Taxonomy (NCBI): domain Eukaryota; kingdom Metazoa; phylum Chordata; class Mammalia; order Rodentia; family Cricetidae; genus Arvicola; species Arvicola amphibius. Next base: position 48,005,816 of record NC_052060.1, on the reverse strand, counting down.
AGCCAGTTCATTTGGGTGCATTCCCAGAGTAGCACCTATCCAGAATTGAGAAAAGAACATTTGGAAGAGAACTTGGCACAGAAGATATTATGGGAGATCCCATGGTGGTGGCTTTGCAAGTGGATGGCCCTCCACAGGTGTTCATTTAAAGTAAGGAGCCTGGAGACCCTGGAGCGCCATGGTAACCAGTGAGTATAGATACAAGCAGCCCTTGAAAATGGGACACTTGGGTGGTGATCTACTTTTGGTCCAAAGTAATTCCCAGAGAAGGCTGTAGCTGAGGGCTGTGAACAGTCGAGTTGTCATTATTTATGTCTTCTAGGGAGAAGGAAAGAGCTGCTGCTCCTAAGAGGTGACCTGGGGGTGGCCTCTGATATTATTGTTTACAGGTGCTGGGAGAGGAGGGGGACCAAGAAGATTTTAAGGAAAAAGAAAATATGGATATGTTCATGCTGTTCTCTGCTCCTTTCCCCAGCTCACTGCTACTTTACAATTCAACCATAATATAGAAGGAGCATTGGAATCCGCGGGACCTGCTTTCAGATAAGAGCCTGAAAGATGCTAGCTGCGTGACTTTAGACAAGGTCTTCAACCTGTCCCTGGTGTAGAGTCTGTGAGGGGAGGCTGGGAAGCGTTCACTTGGGCTGCTTGTGGTTAGAGAGCTGCTGTAGGTAACACTGAGTTTCCAGACATGCAAGGGGCTTTCCTTCGGGCTTCATGTGTACAAACTCACTTGTCAAACCAAGCTTGGAGATATGGGATACCTTGTCCAAGATCTCAAAAAACACTGTGACAGGGTTAGGGACTCAGCCTTCCATAGTTTTCTTTGTGGTCTTAGCCATTAATTGTTGTTTATGGTTCAGTTTCTTTAAATGAAGCATTTTATTAGAACTCATGTGTGTAGAATAACACACAGTAGGTACTCGGCAGATGCAACTGTCCTGGTTTCCTCTTGGGTAGATTTCTAGAACTGTCTAGAGAGGGGCCTTCTGTCTCCAGGCCTTGCTGAATGTCCTTTCTCCTCTTCCATGGTACTTCCTAAGAGCCTTGACACCTGTGGTGAAGTCATACCGTGAGCATTTGAGGCCAATCCCATCTGTTTCATTCATGAGCTATATTCAAGTATTGCATGTGTAGGTGCAAAATATTCTCAATATATTCACTTTGTAAATAAAATGGTGTTAATAGGCACATGCATTTGTCAAGCCACTGGTTTTTGATGGTGCTGTGTTGCTCTTTGTGTTGTTCAGTGTGTTCTTACTTTGCTGCCTACCCATCTTTTCTTCCACTTGGTGTAGTTGGGGTTGTGTCCCCGGTGGTCACTCAACCAGGCACCAGTGAATCCTAGGCTCAGATGGTTGCTCCTCATGGTGGAGTTGGGGCCATGAGGGATGTCACTTGGCTGCAGAGCAAAGGTTGGGCACACGCCTGTGGGTCTTCTTTGCCTGCTGGCTGTGGCAGAGGTAGGGCAGGAGAGGCCTTCCTTTCATTCTGGCTCCCATGGAGGTCTGGAGTGGGTGGGTGCGTGGTCCTTCCTTGCCTGTTGGCTCTGGTGGAGGTCAGGCATGAGAGGGCACACATACATTTGTCAAAATGTATTGACTTTTTATACATTTAAATGAATTAAATTTTACTGTATGATAATCAGTTCTCAATAAAGTTGGCTAAAATAGTTTCAACTTAGAGAAAAAACAAACAAGACTTTATAGTCCATTGAACTAAGCAGACAGACAAGAATTTTCTATTACAAGAAAGGGACTCTAGTTACTAATTAGGTCATTCTTCACAGAAAGATTAAGTTTCTGGTGCAAACAAGATCATGTAACAACTCAGGCTAGATGTTTCTTTAATTGGTTTATTGGTTCCTCTCAGCTGCTTCTATTACTCAGAGAATACTTTGAGTTATGTTTAATTTTAATATTAATCATGACATTAAATTTTCTAGGAAATTGATATGCCTTGATAGCAAAGGCATACTGATCATATCCATAAAAGTCAGTAGGCAGGAGATAGCATCCTGTTTTGTAGTTCTAAATGTGCACATAGAACGAACTGTCAGCCATGCTAACACAGACTTCACTATTATATAAAGTCTGGAATAAAGAAGAGGCCTTTTATACCTCTCATTTTCATTTTTTTCTTTTCCTTTTTTTGATACCTCTCATTTTCTGGGGGTTTAAAGTAATGTGATTTTAATAAGTAAATTTTGATGTTTATTTGTAAATTGTCAGGCCCTAAAATTTACTCTGTGTTTTGATTATACATAATATTTGAAGTTATGCCATTCTGTTTGAGAAAACAAAATTATATCTAGTTAAAAATCAATGATGAATGCCAGGTGGTGGTGGCACATGCCTTTAATCCCAGCACTCAGGAGGCAGAGGCAGGCGGAGCTCTGGTCTACAAGGCCAGCCTGCTTTACAAGAATTAGTTCCAGGACAGGCTCCTAAGCTACAGAGAAACCTTTTCTCAAAAACAAACAAACAAACAAACAAACAAAATTCAATGATGAAACTAAGCTTGGGAGTGTACACCTACTACTTAGGAGGCTGAGGCAGGAGAATTTTTTGAGCCATGAAATACACACACACACACACACACACACACACACACACACACACACACATATACACACAGGGGGATGGAGAGGGAGAGAAGGAGAGCTCAGTGTCTCCATATTTAAAATATGGGCTTCTACTTATGGCACAGTTCAGACTCTAGAACAGAAGTGTAGGGGAGTCAATCACTTCTTAGACAGAATGTTAGTCTTTATTACCTAGTACCAGTGGTAATGATATGAACACAACAATTTGTGCTTCTTCTATCAATATAATAGGTTATCATGCCAACAGAAATGAAGTGCTAGACTAAAGGCTCACCAGGAGTACACATCTGAAGATGCTAATCCACCCTCTCCCAGAACCCATCTCTGGAGTCATTACAACAAACCCTGTAATTCTGAACAGGTCCTTGAAAGATTTACTTCCTGGTAACTTACTGGAACTTTGTGTTTTTGATGGCATTATAGATGGCTGGATTATCTAACAAGCACCAAAAGGGGTAGTGAATCCCTTGAATAGTCATTGTATAGAAAAATTAAAGCAAGGGAGAGCCGGGGAGAAGGTTGATAACTACACTTCAAACTTCATGGCTTGTATGAAGGCCAGGGATTCAGCCCACCCTCGCCCCCACTTTTGTTGCCTCAAAACAATGCCCAGGACTAGAGGAATCAAAAGTCTTGGTCTCTTTAGAAATAAAGAATCTCCAGTCCCACTCCTAAATCTGCACGTTAACAAAATCTATAGGTATTTGTGTGATTTAGTCAGGAAAGTCTTGTTCTCTCTTCCTGATTCCTTTTGGATTACTTGATCCAGTATCCTTTTGTGAATTTAATCTTCTTAGGCTGTACCTAACTCTTTCCTGAACCCCTAGAATTTCCTATATCTGTCTTCTCTGTAGTATCTAATAATACCAAGTGTACTAGGAATCAAGGAAGGCTGCCTGTTTTCCTGTTCCAGGGCCAGAGTCTCCTTCAGGAGCACAGCCGATCCAGAGCAGAGATAATCTTTGTAGAAAGGCTTGAAAACTCCTGTATTTGTTGCACCAACAGCGTGCAATGAATATGAGGAGAACTGCATATAAACCCTCCATAGTTTATATGAAAAAATCATGGCAATCACTCATGTTTGTACAGGGGTCACTGTGTTCTTTATTTGCTTGAAAACTGTGTTCATGTGACTTTCATTGTATGGAGAGTGCCTCATATGTTAATTAGATCACATTTATATACACATTCACACACACACACACACACACACACACACACACACACACACACTCTTCAGGCAGCAGTTAGGTGGAAGACAAAACTAAGACTTTTTCAAATCCAGCCTGCTGCTTTTAAGAAGTCTTTCTAGAAACCTCTCAACTTTGACTTTCCTGTCCTTGACCAGAAATGAGTGCACAACAACACTTACCTGTGAACGAGGCTGACACACACAGGGTCTGGCTTGGGTGGCAGTGTGTTCAGTCAGGCATGCTTTGTTTGTTTTATTCCTAAAAAATAAATATTTTCAGGAAACTAATAATACTTTTGGTATATAGCACAAAATTGCCTAACTTCATTAACGCATGTATGCTTTCATTCCTTGTAGCCAAATCCTGGCTTTTCTAGGACCTGTTGGCTCTGCTATATTCTCTTATGAAAATGCTGCCCTTCCCTGTCACTGTACAACTGGGGTGCAGATGTGATTCAAAAGGCTCGCAAATTTCCAAAGCTGCTTCAAGAATACTTGTTAGTATTCTCCTCTCCAATTCCTCATTCTTAGGAGCCATGATGATCCAGCTGCAAGATGCCTGGTCTCAGTCACTGTCTGGCTGTGTCTCTTGCATAGCTACAAACAGACAAGAGGTTCTTCCCCCACCCCAGTACCAAATATCATTCCCGTGGCTTCATGCTCTCAAGGAACCGGTCTCTAAAGGGTGGTTTGGGGATCTTAGGTGTCAGCACAAAGTAAATCAGTAGCAGACAGGAGAAAAGCAGCTGTCTCCTATTAGACTGGATATTTTTGTTTTAAAAAGTGTTGTTTTTCTTGAAACTTTATTTGTGTCACTATAGAAAGATGTATTATTACTTTGAAATTAATGAACAGATTATTAATCTGTCAATTTAAACTTGTATAGTAAATATACATGGACAAAATTTTTGTAGGCCTCTAAAATTTTTAAGCAAGTAAGCTTTCCTGAGACCAGAAACTTTCAGAAATGCTGAGACAGGTAAAAATAAAATGCATAAAATTTTTAAAAATAAAAGAAAGGGGAAAAAGATAATATCATAGGCTTCACTTCTTAGCCTATTTCTTAGCACATTTGTAACGTGCAGTGGAGGAATAAAGGACAAAGCCCATGATGCTCCCTTCAAGTGCCCAGTGTCCTGGAAACACCTCCAGTCAGATTCTCAAGGATGCCTCAGGCTCTTCATGTCTAACAAGAAATTCCACTATTTTCTCCCAAACGGCTTCTTGTTTGTCCTAGAAAATAATACCCCAAAGTGCATTTAATAGTTTATTTTAAAAGCTGGAATACAAAAGCAAATTTTCATGCCATTTCTTCTGTTTCTATGTTGAATAATTATATTGCCACACTCTGTCATTTCTTGTTTTGTAGTAGCTGTGAGCTTCAGGGATCTGCTTGTTTCCACCTCCCCTGTGCTGGGATTGCAAGCATGTCATGGTCACCGTACCCGGGTTTTTGTTCTGGGCATCAAACTTAGGTTTTCAGGTTCACATGGCAAGTGCTTTAGTGTCTCAGCTACATCAGCAGCTTCCATGATCCCTGTCTAAAACAAACCAAGACACAGGAAGGTTAGGCAGTGTGCCTGACTTCTCTTTCAGGACAATAGATCCACTGTGTGTTGTGCAATAAAGAATCAATTACTGTATGCATACATTCAGTATTATGAATTTTTAGGGAAGGAGGGTCTGAAAGGGAAGTGGAAGATAGGGTGGGCGAGTCACCAGTTAGTGTGAAAACAAGCACATGTGGACCCCACACGGACTGTGAAGTATTGTCTGGACAGTCTGTGAAAAGCTTTGCCGTGGGCGGGTCTGCATCTGGTGTCTGTTGATGGCTACAGGGCTGCTCCTGGCTAGGGAAACTTGAGCTGAGAAGAGCAGAAAGTGGAATGGGTTTGAGTGAGGAGAAGTTGGGGCGTCCAGTGTCTCTGACTGCCCTGTGCTCTTCACGGCTGTGAGGATTTGGGAGGGCAATGGCTGCTTTCCCCCTTCGGTCTCTTAAGTCACGTGCAGCTCCTTATTTGGTCAATGTAACAAAACTCTTCAAGGAAAGAGAATGAATGTGAAATCTGACTCCCAGGTTAGCCAGGTTAGGAATGAATCAGCACTCCTCAAGTCTTCAAGACGCAGCTTGTGAAGAGTCTGGCCAGGACTTGAACCCAGGCACCCGGGCCCCGACTATTGCATCACTGCCTAGAATTTGTGGCTTCACATACTGCATCTGGAGGACTTTGCCTATTTGAGTTTCCATAAATTTGTGTATTCCAGCCTCTCCGTTAGCCTCCAGGATCTGTGGGGATCTGACTCTGGGACGCCCTTCTGATGCTCAGCCCCGTAGTATTCCTGTATTAGATGCTATGCTGTGTATACAGTGGTGCTGTTGACTTTTTTTTTGCTCTCAACTAAGCTGTTTGGTTTAAATGCTTCTCACGTGGTAGCATAACAATGTGCATGGCTCCTTGAGATTCAGCACAGAGCTTTTGTGAGGACAGAGGTATGTCTGTCTGCTCACTGTACATACACGTCACCTAATACGGTATCTATATTTTTAACTTAAATTACAAGTCCTTTAGTGATTATTTATTAATTCATTGAACTGCTTTTGTGGACTATAAACCCAAGAGAAGAATTTTTGTCTTGTTTTATGTAGCCTTGGTATCTAATGGATACAACATTTGTTGAATTAATGAGGCCCGAAGTCCAGACAATTGAATATGTTTTGTATGTGGTTGACAAAGGACAAAGAGAAAGTACTCATATAAATTGATTTGTAGTGGTTCAATCTTCCTAAGCTTAGATCATTAGTCATTGCCATCTTTGTTCCTCTTCTCAGGCAGTTACTAAGGTAAAGTCGTGCTCTGAACTTCTATATTTGGTTTTTCTTCCTCTGATTATGGTGACATCACAGTAAGTGTGGTTTCTTAAAGGATTCAATGATAACCCTGCCATATCAATGTGAGTGAACAGTAGTTGCTGGGGGCGGGGGCAGAGTGTGACTCCTGCCAATTCTTGCTAGTCATTACCATTGGGAGAGTGTGTTCATCAGTCATATGGTATGCAAGATCAGATAAATTCAAGGGGATGAACTCTTTGCAGAATTTGCGCACAAGGAGCCTGCAGAGTAGAGATAACAGAGAAATGAAGTATCAGGTGTGGTCCTCTGGTTTCACACTGGATTCAGTAGGGAAACTGGAAAGTAAAAGAATATGCCAAGCCGTAAAGTGAATTCTAAATCTTCTAAATCTATCCACGAGAAAAAAAAATGAAAAAGTAAATGACACAAACTGCATTGTGATCAAGAAAAAAACTCTGTAATATTGTACCATGGCTGTGTTGGCATGCTACAGGTGAGGCAAATAAACCTCTATGATGGATAGAATCACAGTGTTGGTCACCTAAAGCAGTAGGAGGGGAAAGTCTTTGAGAAATAAAGGAGGAAGTGTTTATTGAAAAGTTTATGAATATAGGTTGTTTGCATTTGCTTATGAAGGATAATTATAATGTAAGATTTTATACCTGTAGTAGGCGTGTCAATCCAAACAAGTGCTGGCCAGGCTGCCATGAAACCCAAGATGCTTATGATATGTACACAACTGTGGAAATTTGAATGGAGAGTGCTTTGTTAAACAAACAGCTATGGTTAAAGTAGAAGTGTAAACAGGGTTGCAATTCACAATATATCCACTTGTTCCCCTGTGATTGTTATTTTTTCCACCATCACAGTAAAACCCATATGACATCCGCAAACCAGATCTGAGCTAAGGGATTTTGTAAGATCAAGCTTCACAAGCAAACAGGGTGTCTGTGCATGTCTGGCGTGGGGGACAGGGAGAAGTATGACAAAGTGGCATGACTGGCTATTCACAGAATTCTCTACACCTCGAGAATGACATAGATGGTCATGGGGGAATGCAACTGTTCTAATCTTCCATTTCTAAGTCTATTCCTTTTACATTGACACAGTCTTCATCTGCCTTTTATAAAGGAGTCAGATTCTGGTATCAGGGATTCCAGCTGTATTACTTTTAGACATAGTCTCTATGGAATATGACTGAGTAGAGTGATGTCTGATCGTGGCTACACATGAGTGGCTTAATGTATAACGTGTATGATGTGTTGATGTGTATGTTTATGTGCATATATGTGTTTATGGAGGGTGTAAGAGGTTGGTGTTGGGATGGGTGTGTTCTTTAATTGCTAATCACCTTATATGTTGTGTTATGGTCTCTCATTTGAACCCACAGACCATCCATGTAGCTGGCCAGTTTGCCCTACATACAGTTTGCCAGGCTGCCATACTTGCACCACAGATAGTAAGCATTAACAAAACACACACAGCAAATCTAATGTTAATTTTTTGTTTGTTTGATATGTAATAGAAGTGTATTTGAGAAAACAAATCTATATTTTGTTATAAAAACTTGATAGATGAAATAGTAATGCTAGAATTAATACAGTTGGTTACCATACATTATTACCATTTATCAAATATATGCTCTATTCCAAGGTGCCAGATTACTAATTTTGTATTACAACCATCAGGAGTATTCATTTGAATATATATACTCAATATATATATTCCCATACGCAGTGTCATCTTGGGTCTCGAAGTCAGTGAAGTGCATAAAGATTTGAACTCAAACCCACATGAAAAAAGCTGCATGTGATGGTGTGTGCATTAATTCCAGTGCTGGAGAGAAGTGGATACCTGTGTTTCACTGGCCAACCAGCCTAGCTAACTTGGAAAGTCCCCAGTAAAGAAGAAACCCCATTTTTCAAAATTAAAAAAAACTACACTCAGACTGAGGAATAATACCTGAGGTTGTCCTCAGGCTTCCACACACATTTGTATCCACCTACACTTGGGAACTGAGATGAACACACATGCACATACATGCACACACGTGTACACACCACACACACACACACACACACTGTAAGTCTGTGTTCAGATGAATAAGAATGCTTTGTGTATGTGACTGCTTTCTTAGTATCACATGTTTTGATAGCTAACGTTCACCACATGCAAATAATAATTTTTGAATTCCTGGGTCAGAAATAAGGAAATTTTACAACATCCATTTCTGCTCCAACAGAACTATCCACACTTGAATAAACATACCTTATCGGGACTCTGCCCATCCTACACCAGCCCAAATCACCAGTCAGGATGGTTCATGTCATCAGAGCTATACCATTTCCCCCCCTTAACCTTGAGGTAAAAAACTTGTGTTCGCTCCTGTCTTTAAAATTATTTTTAATTTTTATAAATCTAGAATAAAACTCTCTATGTCTTGCTGCCTACCCAACCAGTGTGTAAGATTTTAATTGTTGTTTCAAAACAGCCCTTTGTACAGTAGCTGTACCAGGCAGGAATTAGACCAGGAAAATCTGGCTCCATGAAGTTCTATGGCCACTTCATTGTCAAGGTAGGCTGCATGATTCTTATGTGCCAGGTGCAATACTAAATGATGAGATGATTAAAAGGTACAAAATACGTAAATATAATAAAGTAAAAACTTAAGGGGAATGGAGAGCATTGGATGTCAGGGAAGACTTGGTTGGGGTCTGCAAGAAGAATGTTGGATGATGAAGGAGCAGCAGGCAGGGTCCACATGTGTGGCAGAGCAGCCAAGGGGAATGGTGGGTTATGGAGAGATGATGCTTCACCAGCAGACTGCAGCCTTGTTGTCTGTGGGAAGAGATGTGGCCGCCACAGCAGGATGAGCCCTCAAGGTCCTCCGGAGATGCATGGGGTTACCGTAAGGCATAGAAGAAAGTCAACATTTTTTTCTCACTTGGTGAGCTGCAACACCATCTTTGACATTTCATGCCATTTTAGCTCAGTATGTAAGTATTTACTTCAGTTTAATGGACAGAGCTACCTAACAAAATTACAAACCTGACCTGTGCATTGGCAACAGAATTCTGTCTCAAAGAGGAAATGTATTTAAGGTGTGACCTTCTCCTATCATTCCCGCCTCCATTTCTGTGGGGTTGTTTGTTCATTTGTTTATTTTTCTGTTTTTGTTCAGTTTCATGGGAAACATCATCTCTCTTTTGGTTCTTTTTCCCTTTGACTTTGGTTCTTTAATATTCATTCTCATGAGCGTAGCGTAAAGTCCAGCACAAAGGTTCTAGAATTCAAGGAATACTTACATTTTCTTCTGCATTAGACCCTCAATGTCATCACGTTAGTGATTCTGCGGCGTGGAAGCCCACACAGCTGTCAATACTTAAATATCAACATGGAGTAAACATAGGATTGAGATATCCTTAGAGTCAGCTTCAGTTGTCAGCTTGACACACCTGGAAAGACGGAACTTCAAATAAGGAATTTCCCCCATTGAACTGGCCCACAGACATAACTGGGAGGGCATTTTCTTGAATGCAAATTGACGTAGGAGGGTCCGGTCCTCTGTGGGGAATGACATCCCTGGGTGGATAGGCCTGAACTACATAGGAAAGGTAGCTGAATGTGAGTCTGAAGGAACCCAGTAAGAAGCTGTGTTCTGCGGTCTCTGCTTTGTTCTAGTCTCCAGGTTGCTGCCTTGGCTTCCCTCCCCGTAAGCCAAGTTGCTGTTGGTCATAGTATTTATCACAGGAACAGAAAGAAAAGCAGTGCAAATGTCAGCAGTATTCCTAACATGTTTTCTTGCCATTGACACAGTTTTATTCACTATCATTTGTAGCAAGTCTTTCTCTGTCCCACCAGCCAACTGCCAAATCATGACGTGAAGATTTATTATGAATTAGGAAAGCTTAGCTGACAGCTTAGGCTAGTTTCTAACTAGCCCTTATATCTTAAATTAACCCATTTCTATTAATTTACGCACTGTCATGTGACTCAGGGCTTGTTACCTCATCTCCTAAATATCATGCTTCCTCTGCATCTCCTTGTGACTTTATTTTTCTTCCTACCATCCTGTGCCTGGAAATTCCACCTAGATATTGGTCATTCAGACTTCTTATTAAACCAATTAGAGTGATAAATCTTCACAATGCACAAAAAGATTATTCCACCACACTGGCACTATGTTAAGTCCCCCCCCCTTTTTTTTCTTTTTCAAATATCAGGGCTTGAACACCGGGTCTTATAACTTACTAGGCCAGGGCTCTACTACTGAGTTCTAACCGAAACCTTTTCTCTTTGCCCCATATTGATACAGGTCTCAGGGTTTGGAATAGTTAGGATTACAGGCTTGTGCCAACAGGTTCAGCTTTTAAAGCATTTTAAATTTATGTCCAGCACAATCTCTGAAACAAAGATTGAATTCCCCAACTTTCAAACACTTCCATTAATTTAGAAATATTTGGTAGAAAGAACAGGCTTCAGTTAATATGATTCAAACCCCATCCTTTTCGAGCAGCTTAAGCAGAGAGCTGCTGTCTCTTTTTGTGCTTCTTCTGCTTCTGTGCTTCTATTTTCCAGTCCATGAGGAAACTTTCTGTATACTTCTTCCTGAGGAGCACACGGTAAATATACTGTGAGTCAGGGAGAATGTGGAGACGCTCCAAACTGGCAATCACTGCAGAAGGAAAAAGTCATCAGGGACATGAGACTCAAAAGAAACAGATGTAAGAATGACTTTTTATAAGTTTTGTTACAGAATTTTTCCTAATTCTCCACTTTTGGGAATTATGTAGGTGTACGGATCAGCATGGTCCAGGAAAAACACACAGACACACATACACACATACATATACACACATATATACACAAACACACACACAGACACACATACACACATATATACACAAACATACACACATATACACACAGACACACACACCAAGCTGACTTTTAAAAATTGAAAAAGACGAAAAGGATGGGTGTGGTGGTAAATGCCTGCAATCCCAGGAGGCATGTGTAGAAGACGGTGGGTTCAAGCTCAGCCTAGGGAACCTCACCTAAAACTAAAAAACAGAAAGGAAGGGGAGGGGGGCTTTAAAAATAGTACTAGAGAAATGACATTTTATCCAAATGTGATTTCAAAGAAAATGAAATTACTTTCCTATTTTTATTTCCCATTTTTTCATAGTTCATGGTTTACTTCTTTTTAAAAGGCAGAATTCTGGTTTCCTTCAAGATGAATTAATTTGTTATAGGACTATAAATTCAATGCTATTTATTAGTGTGTAATTGAGGTTACTTTATACGAAATCAAATAAGATCAGAAGAAAATGCCAAAGATTTTTAGAATATAACAGTAATTGGATGATGGTTTATGTATTTATTTATTTTTGTAGTGATTTTATAGAAATGAGAAAAAATACAGAATACATGCCAAAGAACAAGAGCATATTAGATGAGTATTTTAAGACTGTCATTGATATGTTTGTCAGAGTGAATTACAAAAGTATACCAATCCAAGCCAATATGTATCAGCTAATAATAACCATTTATAATTAACATTAGTTTTTACATATTACATATAAAATGCCAAATTTAATTTAATTGATGTTCTTTTTAAAAATATTTCATACGATTTATGTGGAGGACACAATCATAAAGTAAGGGACTTGGAGCTCTTTTAAACTGCCTTTCTCACCACTGGAGGAGCTTCCTGTAGCAGAACTCATCAGTAGTTCTGAGCTTGGACTTCCTCTGCTTTATCATGCAATCTGTTTCAAAACATAATCTAATTTTGAGCTAAAAAAAAAAACCCCTATTTTAGAGGGCACAAAAGATTTTGAATAAAACACCAGAAAAGAGTGGTGTAAAACGGGAAAAGAACCCTCAGGAAGCTGGGCAGAAGACCTACCAGAGCAGTTTAAATAACACCCCAGAGGGAACTCTGAAGTTCCTCTCACCATTGCCTAATCCCCAGCTACTATTGCTCCCTGCTGAACCCAGGGGAAGCCTGTAACTTGTTTTCCATCCCTTGTCAGATCAAGCTCATGTGTTGCCTTGATTTTACAATTTTTAGCTTTTTCTGTTCGTGTGTGGTCACTTGATACTTGAAAAAATGTCCCCACAGCCCCTAGGCAGTAATAGCATCGGTTGAGACTGAGGTGCTGCAGCCAGACAGTCTGGTCTCTTCCTCTCCCTCTTCTACACTCTAGCCTGGCCTTGGGTGTGGTATCAAGCTTCTCTCTGCCTTGCTTCCCTCATTTGTAAGGTGGAATAGAAATAACGCTGACTTGTCATGAGGCTTCAGTTTGCTGGTGAATCTGATCTACTTAGTGGAGTGCTTTGGATGAGCTGTAAACTTCACTTGTTATAGAAGCTATCCATACATCACACAGACACACACTCTGGTAGGAATGAGCAAGGAATTCGCACATAGCTGTTGTGAGGTTTATCTTGTTATGTTGTATGCATAAAGGCAACACGCAGTAATGGACTGCTAGACTATCACATAAGAACTGAGGAGCCAAGAAAAAGGTTCCTTACTTCTTTTGAAATAGTTCCTTCCTTTGATTCCTAAAACAAAACTCACACTCTTATTTCATAGCTAGAAACAGAATAGTTCAAAACACAAGGGTAAGAGAAACGGCTGGTGCCGGGCGGTGGTGGCGCACGCCTTTAATCCCAGCACTCGGGAGGCAGAGGCAGGCGGATCTCTGTGAGTTCGAGACCAGCCTGGTCTACAAGAGCTAGTTCCAGGACAGGCTCCAAAGCTACAGAGAAACCCTGTCTCGAAAAACCAAAAAAAAAAAAAAAAAAAAAAAAGAGAGAGAGAGAGAGAGAAACGGCTGGAGGGTTAAGGGCGTCCGGCTCTTGCAGAGGACCTGACTTGGACTCCCAGCATCCACATTAGGTTGACTGTAATTCCAGAGTTGGAGAATCTAATGGCCTTTGCAGGCACATGCATTCATGTTCTTACGGCCACACACAGACACATAGGCACACGAATAATTAAAGACAAAAATAATTCTTGGAAAAGGATGTACTTTATAATGTTACTAACATATTATGTCTCAGGTTAATATTAGTTGTGAAAGGCATTTAGAATCTTGAAAGGAGGAGCTAAAGGAAAATTTGCAGGATAAAGGGGAGCTGAAAATATAGAATTTCATGTCATCCTGCCTTAGGTCTGTCCAGTTTTCTTGTATGTGATTTCTTAGAATAGTTGATTTCAGTCTGCCTGGACAAATGTCTTCCTTAGTAAGAAATATGTCTGCAAATACTTTGACAGCCTTTGCTGGTGATTTCTTGTTGTCTTTGTCTAACTGAAGGGCAAAAGGAAATCTTTACTTGGCTGAAATTTTTCCTGTCACCAAATAAAAACCCTCTCTCCTCTCCTCAGTACCCTCTATTGCTTTGGAGAGCACTGCAGAGGATCACTTCCTCTTATTGGATGAATCCTTCAAGGTTTTGTAGCCTGCCATTGACCTGACCTAGATCTTCATCCTTTGTCCAACCTTCTTGATAAATTGTGCCGTCTGCTTCTTCCTCTCCAGGTACCTCTAATAATTGCCTAAAAAAAAATCCCCATTTGCCCTTTAACCTCATAGCCTAACTCCACTCCATTCTGCATCTCCATAAGGAAAGGGAAACCACATCTCATCAGCCTGTCCAAGGTCCCTTCTCATCACACACCACACTTGTTCTTGCCACACCCTGAGAGCCTCTCTGTGCACTAAAAGCTGTGTGTGCATTCTCTAAATGATTTATTTCTAATGTTCTGTTTTTAGAGCTTGTCTTTATTAGGAGTTTGAAGAAGGAAGGGTGCAGTTAAATCTCAAATACCAGTACCTGGCTTGCCGTGGTCATTTGATGTAGATCACTAAATGGCTTGCTTTGTGAGAACCCTGTTGCTGCCTTAGGAAGTACTATATTCTAAGATCTTCCATGAACATGGTTTATGGAGATCTCTCCTTTTCTTCTCTTTAGAGACTTTTTAAAGGACTTCTTCTTGGTCTGAAGACCTACAGGGGGTTTCCTTCTGATTTGGAATTTTTAAGTACACTTTCTCATAATGTCAAATTTATTTAACTATGGTTTATAAGGAGAGAATATCTAAAGAACCAAGTAAAGTTCTATCAAGTAAAGTTCACTAGTGATTTCCACATCTCAGGGGGTAGACCTAGTCAAGTTTCTTTCCTCAGTAAAACTAACATAAAGAGATGGAAATGACAACAGATTGGATTGAAGAACAGGCAGAAGCAAGTAGAATGGTTAGATACTTCCAGTTTGGAAAGGAAAGAGGGAGGGTGCAGAAGGGGGAGGAGTGAGACTATCATCTGGGACCTCCAAGGGAGAAGATCAAAGCCTGAACATCTATGCCCCAAATACAAGGGCACCCTCACAAGTAAAAGAAACACTTTTAAAGCTTAAATCATACATTAAACTACACACACTAACAGTGGGAAACTTCAGCACTCCCCTCTCACCACTAGACAGATCAGTCAGACAAAAAATTAACAGAGAAATAGGGGATCTAACATATGTTATGACTCAAATGGACTTAACAGACATCTATAGAATATTCCATCCAAACGTAAAAGAATATACCTTCTTCTCAGCACTTCAAGGAACCTTCTCAAAAATTGACCACATACTCGGTAACAAAACAAACCTCATCAGATACAGAAAAACTGGAATAACCCCATATATCTTATCAGATCACCATGGCTTAAAACTATAATTCAACAGCAATACTAATTCCAGATAGCCCACAAACACATGGAAATTAAACAATGCTCACCTGAAGCAAGAATGGGTCAAGGAAGAAATAAAGGGAGAACTTAAAGACTTCCTAAAATTCAATGAAAATGACCACACAACATGACCAAAATTATGGGACATTTGAAAGCAGTATTAAGAGGAAAGTTCATAGCACTAAATGCCCACATAAAGAAGCTGGAAAAATCCCACACTAGTCAATTAACAGAACATTTGAAAACTCTAGAACAAAAAGAAGTAAACT
Source organism: Arvicola amphibius (assembly GCF_903992535.2). Taxonomy (NCBI): domain Eukaryota; kingdom Metazoa; phylum Chordata; class Mammalia; order Rodentia; family Cricetidae; genus Arvicola; species Arvicola amphibius. Next base: position 47,990,146 of record NC_052060.1, on the reverse strand, counting down.
CACCCAAGAGAACTAGATGACAGAAAATAATCAAATTGAGAGCTGATATCAACAAAATAGAAACAAAGAAAACAATACAAAGAATCAATGAGACAAGGAGTGGTTCTTTGAGAAAATAAACAAAATAGACAAACATTTATTCAAACTAACCAAAAGGCAGAGAGAGAATATCCAAATTAACAAAATCAGAAATGAAAATGGGGACATAACAATAGACATGGAGGAAACCCAGAGAATCATCAAGTTATATTTTGAAAACCTGTATACTACACAAAATTGGAAAACTTAAAGGAAATGAACAACATTGTGGATAAATATCACTTACCAAAATTAAATCAAGACCAGATAAGCAAATTAAACAGACCAATAACTGCTTGAGAAATAAAAACAGTCATCAAAAGTCTTCCAACCAAAAAAAAAAGCCCAGGACCAGATGGTTTCAGCTCAGAATTCTACAAGATTTTCAAAGAACTAATACCAATACTCCTCAAATTGTTCCATACAATAGAAACAGAAGGAACATAGCCAAACTCTTTTTATGAGGCTACAATTACCCTGATACACAAACCTCATAAAGACATTGCTGAGAAAGAAAATTACAGAACAATTTCACTCATGAACATTGATGCAAAAATACTCAATAAAGCCGGGTGGTGGTGGCGCACGCCTTTAATCCCAGCACTCGGGAGGCAGAGGCAGGCGGATCTCTGTGAGTTCGAGACCAGCCTGGTCTACAAGAGCTAGTTCCAGGACAGGCTCCAAAGCTACAGAGAAACCCTGTCTCGAAAAAACCAAAAAAAAAAAAAAAAAAAAGAAAGAAAGAAAAAAAATACTCAATAAAATACTGGCAGATCGAATCCAAGAACATATCAGAACCATAATATACCATGATCAAGTTGCTTTCATTCCAGAGATGCAGGGATGGTTAAACATACAAAAATTTACCAGCATAATCCACCATATAAACAAACTGAAAAGTAAAAAACACATGACAATCTCATTAGATTCTGAAAAGGCTTTTGACAAAATACGACATCCCTTCATGGTAAAGGTCTTGAAGAGATCAGGGCTACAAGGAACATGCCTAAACATAATTAAGGCAATATACAGCAAGCCAACAACCAACATCAAACTAAATGGAGAGAAACTCACAGCAATCCCACTGAAAGTAGGAACAAGACAAGGTTGTCCACTATCTCCATATCTATCCAATATAGTTCTTGAGGTCCTAGGTAGAGCAATAAGACACCAAAAGGAGATCAAGGAGATACAAATCAGAAAAGAAGTCAAACTCTCACTATTTGCTGATGATATAATAGTTTACATAAAAACCCCAAAAATTCCACCAAGGAACTTCTACAACTCATAAAAACTTTCAGTCATGTAGCAGGATACAATATTAACTCAAAAAAACCAGTAGCCCTCCTGTACACAGATGATAAATGGGCTGAAGAAAATAAGAGGAATATCACCCTTCACAATAGGTACAAATAGCATAGAATATCTTGGAGTAACTCTAACCAAACAAGTGGAAGACTTGTATGACAAGAACTTTAAATCTTTGAAGAAAGAAATTGAAGAAGACACCAGAAAGTGGAAAGATCTCCCATGCTCTTGGGTGGGCAGAATTAACATAGTAAAAATGGCAATCTTACTGAAAACAATCTACAGGTTCAATGCAATAACCATCAAAATCCCACCAAAATTCTTCACAGATGCCAAAAAACAGTACTCAATTTCATATGGAAAAGCAAAAACCCAGGATAGCCAAAACAATTCTGTACAATAAAAGACTTTCTGGAGGCATCACAATTCCTGACTTCAAACTCTACTACAGAGCTACAGTATTGAAAATAGCCTTGTATTGGCATAAGAACAGACAGGGGGACCAACGGAACCAAATCAAAGACCTGGATATTAATTCACACAACTTCAAACACCTGATATTTAACAAAGAAGCAAAAAAAAATCAAATAAAAAAGTATATTTAGGAAATGGTGCTGGCATAACTGGATATCAACATGTAGAAGAATGAAAATAGATCCATATCTATGGCCATCTCAAGTCCAAATGGATCGAAGACCTCAACATAAAGCCAGCCACACTGAACCTCATTGAAGAGAAGTGGGAAGTACACTTGAATGTATTGGCAAAGGAGACTACTTCCTAAATATAACCCCAGTAGCACAGACATTGAGAGAAACAATTAATAAATGGGACCTTCTGAAACTGAAAAGCTTCTGTGAAGCAAAGGACATGCTCAACAAGATAAAATAACAGACTATCGAATGGGAAAAGATCTTCACCAACCCCACATCAGAAAAAATATACAAAGAACTCAAGAAATTGGTCATCAAAAGAATAATCCAATAAAAATGGAGTACAGACCAAAACAGAGAACTCTCAACAGATGAATATAAAATGGTTAAAAGACACTTAAGGAAATGTTCAACATCCTTAGCCATCTGAGAAATGCAAATTAAAACAACTCTTGAGATTCCATCTTACCCCGTAAGAATGGCCAAGATCAAAAACACTGATGACAACTTATGCTGGAGAGGTTGTGGGGTAAAGGGAATATTCCTCCATTGCTGGTGGGAGTGCAAGCTGGTACAGCCCCTTTGGACAACAGTGTGGCGATTTCTCAGAAAATTAGAAAACAACCTTCCTCAAGAGCCAGCAATACTACTTTTGGGTATATATCCAAAGGTTGCTCAATCATGCCACAAAGACTGGGCTCAACTATGTTCATAGCATCTTTGTTTGTTCATAGACAGAACCTGGAAACAACCTAAATGCCCTTTGACTGAAGAATGGATAAGAAAAATGTGGTACATTCACACAATGGAGTACTACACAGCAGGAAAAAATAATGACATTTTGAAATTTGCAGGCAAATGGATGGAGCTAGAAAATATCATTTTGAGGGAGGTAACCCTGACCTAGAAAGACAATTATCATATGTACTCACTCATAAGTGATTTTTAAAAATAAAGCAAAGAAAACCAACCTACAAATCACAAACCCAGAGAACCTAGACAACAATAAGGACTCTAAGAGAGACATACATGGATCTAATCTTCATGGGAAGCAGAAAAAGACAAGATCTCCTGAGTAAATTGGGAGCATGGGGACCTTGGGAGAAGGTTGAAGGGGAGGGGAGAGGCAGGAAGGGGAGCAGAGAAAAATGTAGAGCTTAATAAAAATCAATTTAAAAAACCTCCCATACAACTTTTTTCTTGTAGTCTGGCTTCAGGAACTACAGTATAGATACATGGTGGGGTAGGCAGATTCCCCTGGTCCACTAACTTTGTCAGGCAGATTCCTCCTCCCCCCCTCCCTTATTCCCTAACATTGTCGTTTCAGGAGACATGTGTCCACAATTTACCAACTCATTAATCAACACCTCCTGTTCCTAAGAGGAACCTGTATGAAGTCAATTTGTAGTCACTCGAATTTGTTGTTTTATTTTACAGGTGACAAGATTTTTTTATTTAATGTCTGATTCAGTGGGAACAACTTCAGAGCAAAAGGGGTGAAATCAAACGGTGAGAATTAAATAGATAGTAATAAGAAAATTGTAAGAAGCCCATTTTAGAGTGACGTAACGTAATACTTAACAACACTGCTAACGAGGACTAAAGGGGGTGTTCAATATATTTGGAATAAAAAAATTACAAAACGAGGGGGGAAAGTATGGTGGAAAATGGGCATCTGAAAGGCAGGGGGAAGAAAAGATACTTGGAATCCATCAGATATCGCCCTGGGAAACAGTTGGCAAAGGGCTGATTTGAAAGAGGTTAGCTATGCTCCCCAAATCTTCGGAGAAACTGAATCACCTTACTTTATATTTATTTTTTGAAGTGTTGAAACACTTACAGACTTAGCCAGGAGAGCACAAAGTAAAGATGTTAAATGCTTTCCCAAGCCAAACTGTAAAATTTCATCAAAGGCAAATGGAATTTTTTGGTTACTTTTCATTGTTTACAGTTTCAAAATAACTGTATCAAGGAAAAATTTAATTTTCCCTGGAAGCCCAATGGTATGCTTCAAGATTTCTAAGCCCCCACCCGAGACTGCGGATCTATATGATGTGCTTCCCCCCTCTCCCGCCCCTTTATGAGGTGTGCGACCAACGTTTCCATAACTTCTCCAAAGTGTCGCTGGCCCCGAAGAAGTTGAAGTTCACCGCACTCTGCCTTCTGGAGTCCTTCCCAGCTCGCCCCGATCAGCACAGCTTGCACGCACTTTGTTTCTCAAAGCTGAAGGGGGCGTGTGGCCAGGCTTTTGGACCAGCCAGCGACGTTTGTCGGGCGGCAGCGCCGGGGATGCTCTGAGGAGGACGGGTCTGGAGGTGGTTGGGGCCGCTCCAGGCGCCGGGCCGCGTAATCCCTGCGCTAAGTGCTTGGCTCGCAGTCTGCAGTCACTAGTGGGAGCTGGAGAGGGAGAGTGAGAAAAATTCCAGCGGCCGGCGGCGGAGCGGGAGGAGGGAAAGGAGCTGCGGCCACTGCGACTGCGGCGGCGGCGGCAGAAGTTGCCGGCGTGGTGCGCGGAGTCCCTGCGAGGAGCACTCGAGCCCCGGGCCGCCGCGACGGTAAGGTGTGCTCCGGGGGTGTTGGAGGCAGTCTGGGGGTCCTCGGGGCAGCCCGCGCTTTGTGCGGCGATCGGGGCGGGACACGTGCTCCTCCGGGAGCGGGGCACACGGACAGCGGGACGCGTTGGGGCCGCGAGCGCTGGGGACACCGCAGGGTGCCCAGTCCCGGAGCAGCCACCTGCCTCGCCCGCTCCGGCGACCCGCCCGGAGAGCCACCCAGTTCAGGGGACAGCCGTAGCCTCCAGTCCCTTCGCGTTCTTCCTAGCCCCAGGTCACTCCATCCCCTCGGTCCTCCCGGCTCCCCTTCTCCTCCAGAGTCTCTCCAACGCGGTCCCTCACTCAGCCGCTGACTTTCCTCCCTTGCCCCGGCACTCCTTTCCTCCGGTCCCAGTCGCTCCACGCTATTCCCATCGGTCCCCTGTAGGGTTAAGGGCTTCTGACATTGGAGAAAGACCCTCCGGAAGTTGTGGGGGGCGGCAGGTATCTTGTTTCTTTGAGCCTCTCCAAGGAGACGGAGTGCCCTGTGTTCTGAATGGGGACCTTGTCGCTCCCTTGAGTTATTAGGGACTGCTCTTTTCTTAGTCACCTTCCACCAAGGTGAGGTCAGTGAGCAGCCACAAAGGTGCCAGTGAAACAAAACAGAAGAGAGTGGAGTAAAGAAGGTTCCAGACATATCTGCAGGGAAGCGGAACCACCTGAGAGAAGGTTCCTGAATTCTGGAAAAACAAAAGGCTGCACCAGTTAGGAGGGAGTTCAGCTGAGGAGCATTTGAAAATAATTTGAAAAAGCACTTGGTGTGGAAACCTCTTGCTGTCTTAACTTGAGGCCAGGTCTTCAGTTTTCTTATGTTTGTTTTCGGGATCTTGGTCACAACGTCTCTAATTCTTGTTTTGAGGAAGTAAGGAAAACGCTGTATGTCAACGGGGACATTTATATTAAAAATAATTTCATCTTTGTACTTTTATACCTCTTTACACTCTGCTGATCAAGGAGAATTATGTCCAACTGCAAAGAAAATAGGAAAGGACTGGTCAGTAATTTAAAAAATATGAGACATTCCAGAGATCAATAATTTCTTTGGAGACTTTTCATTACAAGGATGTTGTCGAGGATATTACATGTTAGTGAAATATGCGAGTTGTGACACACTTGGATCATTGTGCGACACCAAAAAAAAACAAAAACAAAAAAAAACAAAACAAAAAACCTGTGTTGCAAGCATATCATAGCAGTGATGCTTTTTATGGAAAAGTTAGCTTGGAGCTAATTGCTCCCATTCTCAGTTTTCTTTAGTCCTGCATAGTGTACCTTTGTTTTTAGCAAAAATATGGCCTAGGGCTACAGAACTGGGTACAGTGTGTTATTTGTCCAATCTGAATTACCGTTTAGAAAACCACCTTTTCCTTTTGGTCACAGGAGGCAAGTTGATATGATCTCATTACACGTGTGTGAGGGGCCGCTGGTGAAGTTTAGTAGCACAGAGTTGCGAACTGAAATCAAAATGTTGGTGTTTGGCGAGTTAAAAATCTTGATTTATGTCATGCTCGTGAGTCATCACTGTTTATAGCGCCTTTGCCACCTTGTTCTCCAGGTGCTGCCAGTCAGGCCAGGTTGTCAGAAGCTCCGTTAGATTAGGATTGTCCCCGAGTAACGTTTTACCTCCCCTTGAGCAGCTCATGGCCTGCTCAAAAAGTCCCTCAAACGTTCCAGCTGTTGGACATTATTTATTAAAAGGAATTAACTTTAAGGTTTCCCCATAAACTCTGAACACTATGAGACAACCCGCTGAAGTATTTTCATTATAGCAAATGTTGGTTTTGTTATTTGCTATGAAAGCAGGGGCAGTTTGAAATCATACTTATCGCTTGGTAGGCATAGGATGTCCCTCCGCCCTCTTCCTAAGCACTGGATTAATATTTACCTCCCGAATTTTGTGTTACCCACTCAAACTCAGCAGAGAAGCTTTCTCCGCTTTTTCTTCTTTCTCGTGTTCTTGCTGCATCTCTCCTAATGGCCACTTCTCTGCTGTAACTGCTCGCTTAGCTTTCCCTTGCGATATGGTTATTTCATTGTGGTGGGATTTTCAGGATTTTAGATGCCCGGTACAGTACCTGATACTCCGTGAAGAACACTTGGTTCTCTTTCATTTTGTCTCTTGGTAGGTTCAGTGGAAGTAGGTTAGGGTAGAACAGCAGACCATAGATTTATGAAAAAGTGTTTTTGGAGAATCTCATCATCATATATTAGTATTAAAGAGGAAGACGATGGGGATCTTGACAAGCAGGATCTATTGTCTGGGGAGGGGACTCCATGTGGTGTTGGAGCTATGCCATGGTCTTTTTCATCCACCTCACCTTGATTCCTTGCGCAGACAGGTTTATCAGTCTGAAATTCTAAGGGTTTCTTTGCATGGCAACTAAAGTCATAAGTGAAAGTTAACAAGTTGTAATAATTGAGGATCATTTGTGCTATAGAACATTGGCTTCTCGGTTGATTTTAATTGCTATGCATTGTTCTGGATGCTGCTAACAGTGCCATATTGGGTAGGGGAGAATTATTTTTTTTTCCTGCAAAGAATATTTAAAACTTGCAGGATTGTGCATTTTATTATCCCTCCCGTGGTTACATTTTTTTTCTTCTGTCTATGTTGTTGAAAGTGGATAGGGTGACGTGGGTGAAGTGGAGAATAAGGGTTGGTTCATTTAGTGGCCACTTTTGAGGTTTGTTTTTCAACCAGAGGCCATCAATCTGACTCCCATAAAATTCATCTGTCTCACGTATAACTTACCTGGGAAATTATGGTTGAGAAACAGGTATCCCAGCTGGGGGTGGTGGTGAATGCCTGTACTCCTAGCACTCAGGAAGCAGAGAAAGGAGGATTTGAGACCACCCTGATCTACATAATGAATTTCAGGCTACTTAGGGTTACACAGCCAGATGCTGTCTTAACAACAACAAAACCCAAACAGCCCTCCAGATAATTGGAAAGAAGTATATGGAAACTCAGAGTGGATAGAGGGCTATTTAGGATGTTACTTGAGGATTTTTCTATTCATCTATAGTGAGATGAAAAGGATGATGTATAATTTTGCACAAGGCAGTTTGTTTTTACTTTTATAGTATCTTTCCACTTATATGCTCTATATTTTTCATATATACATGTATTTATACATATGTATATATTGGTGTGTGTGTGGGGGGGTACCGATGTCTTGATTGCCTTTGTTTTCACGTAATATCTATGTGCCTGCTTTGGATGTCTCACCGTTACAACTGTGGAGACTTTGTAGGTGTAAGATAACACAGTCCTTGTCGTTGAACTTGTACTCTAGAGGTGGAAGAGAGTGGATTACATATGCACAAGTCATTTCCAGTAGTGAAAGCTGCCTTTAGGAAAGTCAAGGACATGTGACAGCAATGAGGGGGGGGGGCAACCTAGAATCAGGTGGTCCAAGTGCATTTATGGTCACAAGAAAGCCAACCCTGAGGATTCAGGGGGGGGGGGGAGAATGTGGTCATACCCTGGCCAGAACTATAGGAACAAAGGGGTTGAGTTCAGGAGCGGTTGCTAAAGAGCTGGGGCAAATAGGCGTAGCACATCTTCCAGTGTTGAGAAGAGCGTCTTCAGTGAGCCCATGTGGGAGGCTATGTGGTGATACAGCTGGGAGTCTGGCAAAGGATGGAACACAGGGAGCCATTGATCAGCACCCTTGTCCTCGAATAGAAGGATCATTGGGCTAATTCATGATTGTTCATTTTCTTCTAGTGTTTAGGGAAGGGAACCTATTAACTTGAGCACATTAGTGCAGTGCTGAGTACTAAGCGTCACCCCCCAGCCAGACATACTTTCAAAGGTCAGACTTCAGTCCTTCTCACACTCTCCAGACATAACCTCCTTATCTTCCTCCAGATGGCTCTTGGTTACACACTTGGTGTTTGGGGAAGCAACGGGTGCACCCTGGAAGTGTGGCGTGTTCTCAGAGCTATTGGTGATGGCCAGGACAGTTACCAGGCCATGCTCTTCTGAGAAGGGGTACAGGGGTGGAAACCTTTGCATATTCACTTCATTTGTGGTAAGGTAGGCTGCAGAGGAAGGAAAGCAAGGCATAAGTCCTCTAGTCGGGGCTGAGAGGCATTGCTTTCTGGCAACGTTGAAATATGGGATGCTTTCTGAAGGGTTGCTTGAGCTGTGAGATTGGACTTCAGCCACCGTTGAATCTCAGCCCTTTGCAGAGCTCTGATAGTCAGTAAGGCCAGGCAATGACAGTTGAAACAAGGCTGGGGGATTTAATTCATCTGATTTTAACTTTCCTCCCTCCTTTTCAAAACAGTAAATAAAGGACTGTATGGGGCTGCAGCTTTAGGAGATACAAAGTAAGTGTTGGGATTTTTTTCCCCCACGAAGACTCCATTTGCTTGTTGGCTAAAGGAAAAGAAAGGTACAATTCAATATATGTAGGCCCTGTAAGCATTTCTTGCTTTGGCTATATTGAGATAACATTTTGTCATTTTTATAACAGCTAGATAGATAGGGATTTGAATAAGTACAGAAACATCTGTCACTAGTTAATTTGATGATTAACGACTCTAGAGAGTGACTTCTAGGAAGCTAGTAATGATCATGGCTTTGTCTAAATTAATCTCTGAGTAGGAATCGGGTGTGTTTTATTCTAACTAATACATTTTACAACTGCCTATAAAAGGCACTAAATTGTCGGCTCTTTGGAAGAAGCTGCCCTTCTGCCATTGCCCAACACACTTGAGCTGCCGTACATTTGGCTTACCCTGAAGCCATTCCTCTCATTATAGGATGCAGTAGAGGACTCAATGGCAATTCAATATGATTTTACCTCATTCTTTTGTGTACGAGCCTCCTCCTCCAGTGCTTCTGATCATTTCCATTTGGCCATCTGTCCGTTCTGTACCTGTCTGGTCTCCTTTCTGTCTTCCCCAGCTTTGCCGAATGTCTGTGTATTTTCCCACTGGCTTCTTTGTCAGGTGTCCCCTCTGCCTGTCTGCGGCCACTCAACCCTTCTACTTTATGTTCTTGGCTCAAGAAGATAACCTGGCTGAGGCACCCTGATTTTAGGTGACTCAGGTTGTGGGAAGTTCAGGTAGAACACGGGGCCCGGAGAAGTGTGGAAAGTAAAATCGTGTGTTCCCTTGGTTCCTTCTCTGCTCCATTATCTTGGGCTGCCTTACTGAAGGTCACTGTTCTCCTTGGACTTTAGATTCTGGTCTCCTTGAGCATCTTGCTTTGCTCTGCTGTCCTTGGGCTCTGTCAATCACTGCTTATTAGGTTGTGGTTTACAAACATATCCCCCTCAGTTATGAGAAGCTGTATAAGGGAAGGTCGTGTTTTCTCTTCACTTGGGTTCTGCTGCCTCTTTCTCTAGGAATCTTCTTGGACTGAGGAGAGCAGTTGGCTTCCCTTACCTCTGGTGGGCAGCTGCTTTCTCTCCCGCATTGTCGGGTTATCCTTGCCACACTGGCTCATGAGCATGTTATTTTATAGACAACTGTTGACAGAGGTTTCTGTCCCGCCTGGTCCTGCAGTCATTCAGTCCCAAAGAAATACACACAGAGGTCCACATTAATTATAAACTGGTTGGCCTATTAGCTCAGGCTTCTTATTTACTAATTTTTACATCTTACATTAGCCTATTATTCTTGTCTCTGTTAGTCACATGGCTTGGTGCCTTTCATCAGTGAGGCATTCTCATCTTGCTTTCTCTCTGTCTGAGTGATGACTGCAGACTGAGCTTTCTTCTTCCTGGGGTTTTCCTGTTCTGGTTGCCCTGCCTCTACTCCTTCCTGCTTGGGTACTGCCAATCAGCATTTTATTAAAAAATAATACAAGTGACAGGATAAAAAGACCATTGTCCTACAGCAGATAACTGCCAATCTTTTACTGGTTTCAACTTTTTACTTACTAGTCTATGTTCCTTTTATGCATGTATGTTGCTTCTTCTCATTTTTCATTCAGGAATACAGTGCATATTTATAGAGTCATTGCTTAGGGCCAGAACTGGGTTAGGCAGTGTGGATACACCAAAGCTAACCTTTGACTCTCGTTTGAATGCACATTGCGGAGGGGGCTGGTGATAAACAACTGAGTATAAGGTTTATAAGTTTGGTTTGCTAGTAGGGTGAGTGAAATAATAGATGAGAGAAGCAGGCTGGGTGGTGTCGCTTGTATGAGCACAGGAGGGAACTGAAAGCAGGGGCATGTGTCAGTGTCCTGTATCTATGAGGCAGCCTGGATGTAGGCAGATGGTAGAAGCTTTTCCCAATGACACATCTAATAAGTCTTCTATGCAGGACAGTCAGAAGTTACAGATTAGCTTTAATCTGCCTGGTGTGGTGGCTCGCAGTTTTAATCCTGATACTGAGGAAGCAGAGAAAGGCAAATACCTGAGTTCTGGGGCCAGCCATGGCTGTTTTGTAAGATCTTATCTTAAAAAAGAAAAGAAGAAAAAAAGAAAAATAAAGAAAAGGGAACAAAGAAAGATAAATTTCTTTATATTAGTTCGTAAAATTAAAAGTTTTATTTATGTATTTGTTTCCCTTAAGTTTTTTTCTAGTGCATTACTCATTTTTAAACAAAGACTATGTAATCATTTTGTTGTTTGTATTTTCCTCCTCCTTTTCTGTTTTTTTTTTTTTTGTTTTGTTTTTGTTTTTCAAGACAAGGTTTCTTCGTGTAGCCTGGCTGTCCTGGAAATTACTCTACAGATCAGACTGGTCTCTAACTCAGAGATCCTCCTGCCTCTGCTTTCCTAGCGCTAGGATTAAAGGTGTGTCCCACCGTGCCAGACTATGTGTTTTTGCTTGTGTTTTTAAAATTAAGTGTGCATTGTCAACACCATGCTATGTCAATATAGGTGTTCTGAAATATACTTAATATATAATCTGAAAATTAAATCACAATATTGTTCATTTACCTAGTTTTTTTAATGAATATTTTTTGAAAATCTTAATATGCATGGAAAAGAAAATTAAAGTAGATAATGATGCCACCACATAGAAACTTCTGGAAATGCAGATATTCTTACATGTGAGAGTTCAGGAACTAATTATATAAATCATATAGATCTTTTATCAAAACTCCTTTGAATCATGTCTTTTGCTGTATAGAAAGAGCCACTTTTAACATTTTGGGCCTTTACAGAATCGGGAGTCTAATGGACTTTTGTTTCTTCCCCATCTTTTCTCACTTGGATCTGTTTATACATTTCCATCTCAAGATGAAGGCTTTCTGGACTTGATGTGCCTGTGAATCTACATTTCAAAAGAACGATCTTGCTTGCTTGCTTGCTTGCTTGCTTGCTCGCTCCCTCCCTCCCTCCCTCCCTCCCTCCCTCCCTCCCTCCCTCCCTCCCTCCCTCCCTTCCTTCTTTTTTTCCTTCCTTCCCCAGTTCTGAAACCAGAGACAATATGTATTAGGACGGTGTATCTAGAGTAAGTTTCTCCCTCATTTTAAGTGTTCTCGGAAATTGGAACCACCCTGTGAGGAGTTGGCTGCTCTGTTTAAAGGACCTGGAGTAGGTGACCTCAGGTTGCTTCATCTTTTTTTGTGAGTCATTTCGCTGTTGAAGCCAAAAGCCAGATGGACTAGAAAGAACCCATGGCCAGACTGCTACGAAGGCATTGCTTACTCATCCTGAGTGTCTGCTAGTCAACTTATATGAGATTAGCTAAGACTAGTTAGTAGGGAGCCTAATATTATTCCAAAATAAATGCCACTGCTACTTTGTGTGTGTGTGTGTGTGTGTGTGTGTGTGTATGTGTGCTTGTAAGCATGTGGATGTTCACGTATGTATGTGCACAAAGTGTGGAGGTTAGAGGTTGACATCAAATATTTTCCTTAATTGTTCTACACATTATTAGTATTATTGTTATTACTACTATGAGACATGGTATTTTACATAACTTGGGAGCTGGCCTGTTTGACTAGACTGGCTGGCCAGCAAGCCCCACGGTTCCTTTTGTCTCTGCCAGCACTGAAGTTACAGGCACGAGATGCCACACCCAACATTTTTTTTTCCTTTTTACATGGGTTTCTGAGGATCAGGATCAGGCCTTCTACTTGCACTTAATTTTTAGATGATAAATCTGTTCTCTTTGCTACATATTTGAAGGAGAATTCTAGCAACATAAACCTTTGAGCTTATCCTATAATCTTAGGAAATAATACAGGATTTATAAATAATACTGAATTTACTTATATGACAGTTCATAATAAAAGCCCCCCATATATGAAACAATCTGGTTCTTACTTTGCACAGCTAACAAATGACGGATGTTGTAACAGCTGAAACATACCTGCTAACTAAACCATTTTCGGTCACAGGTCCTCAGTCAACAGCTTCGAACCTTCATCTCTCTTGATTAAATCAGTCACTCCTCTAAATACTTATCTTTAACATCTGTACCACATAAAAATATTTTAACTCTCTCTGCAGAGGAAAACCATGCTACATTGTTTAATTGAATTAAATTAGCTTTTCAGGGACATTTACCTAGGAGTTGTTTCTGGAATCAATTTGGAAAATGATCTTTATTCTGTAGCATTTAAGTTTGATTATGTTTTTCTTAGTAATTCTACATGGGCCTGATTCACTCTTTGACTCAGCCATCAAACCCTAGAGATTTTTGTAGGCAAACTAGGCATTTCATACATCACGATTATGCATATTTATGAAGTAATATGCATGTCCTCCTTAAATGTAGAGGTTTAAGGCATTCTTAATTCTAAAACAGACTGAATTTTATCATTTGAGCATCCTGTGCAAGATGTTAGAGCTCAGAGGACCATATATCCAACTTCACTTCCCCCAAACCTGCTTTACAGATGTAAGTTCTGGAGAAAAGCAAGGGATTTTTATTTGGAAAAAAAAAAAAAAAGGCAGCTAATCTAAAACTTTCTGTAGATAAATTGCCTTAAGACAATGACTGTTTCAGGGTCATTGGGTGTGCTACATTTTTTTACATTCTCTTTTAATTACTATTTTATAAAACCATGAAAAGAAAATTGAAAATTGATTCTAAAGCCTAGATTTCCGTTTTCTTTTCCTGTCAAAGTTCTCCTCAGTTACAGGGTGTGTGCTGTTTGCCTGGCGGAAAGACTAGCAATGCCTTCCTCTTGTGACTGCTTCAGATTCAGCAGCTTAAGAGGAAAATTAACCTTTAAAGACAAAGTACCGGTTTATGTGCCGCAGCTGGAATTTTGGAATGACAGTCTTTTTCCTAAATCTTAGAATATATGAGCCATCCTTTTTTTCCCTGTGTACAGCCCCCAATTTGACTCTTTTCTTCCTTTTCCCCTTGCCTTTGTCTTGCTTTTTTGCTTAAGAGCACAATTTTCCATCAAAACCTTTTCTCTTAGTCATAGAAATTAAAGCACTAACTTTTACTCAGAATACTTGGATATTTTTGCCTTGCTATACCACTCTTTAACTGATAAGTGTTTTGATATTTAGTAGGCATATTCTTAATACCGTAATGATATGAACTAATAGTGAATGATATATTTCCTTTTTTATTAAGTCACTTGATTATGAATTTTACTCAGAATTTTCAAATGAAATATCTGTATTTTAAACATTCAGAGAAACTTGTTCTCAGGTCAGGGGATAGTGATGACAAATGCATTCATTGTATTTTGTAAAGAACTAAATATACTCTTTTCTCTTGCATAAGCTTCTTGGTATATAAATATCTACATAAATTATGTCATACAAATTTCATTAAATCTTCTCAATCTCCCATTTTATTTGAAATTTCAAGCACTTAAACTCGTGATAGGAAAGCTATGATTATGCATTCTTACACATTTTTTTAAAAAAAAACTTACTAGCATTTACCGTGGTTTAACATGAGTCTATAAATTTCTTTTTTGGCTCACTTCTTCAAAACCTGGAAGGTATAATGCAGTTTAACAATAATATTTTATATCTTCTGTTTGTGAATAATGCCTTCATCACAAATTGAATTAAATATTTATACAGTATGAATGAACTTGATGTCATGTATTGTAAATCAAAGAGTGTGAAAGAGAATTGAGTCTTGCTTTGAACAGAGGATATGTTTAAATTTTCAGATTATAGATTACCAAAAAATTGCACAGAAAATAGATGGACTGTGTATGGAAGGCACAATGAAGCTGTTGAGACACTGATGAGGTGTGAAATTGATTTAGTTCATTATTCCATCTTTAGGTGATGCCATTAGGGGTATGTTAGAGATCGCTAGGATTGGTGTTTTGCAAAAAAAAAAAAAAACAAAAACAAAAACAAAAACAATCTTTGTGCAGGTGTGTGTGTGGGGGTGGGGGGTGTATGTGTGTGTGTCGTGTGTGTTGTGGTGTAACAGGACGCACATATGCGAGTCAATAGACAACCTTGAATGTCCTAACCTTCCACCTCATTTGAGACAGGTGTTCGCAGCTATGTATGGGAGGCTAGCTGGCTCTTGAGATTCTATGGATTCTCCTATCTTGACCGTAGGTGTTCTGGGATTATAGATGTGTGTTACCTCATCAGGCTTTTTGTCGACTCTGGGCATCCAAACACAGAGCCTTATGTATGTGGTAAACACTGCCCACTGAATCATCTCCCCAGTTCAGTTTCAACTTTATCTGAAATAGGGTTTCATGTAACCCAGGTGGCCTTGAACTCCAGATCCTCTTTTGTCCATTTCCCTGTTCTGTAGTTATAGATGTGTTCTCTTATGCCCGGCTTTCATAGTTACAGGTGTGTTCTCCTATGCCTGGCTTTCATAGTTACAGGTGTGTTCTCCTATGCCCGGCTTTCATAGTCACAGGTGTGAGCCACCATGCTCAGCTTCCATGATTTCACTTTTAAAAATTAATATTGTCTACAAATGTCTTAGTTTCCCTCAACCTAAAGACTGTGGTCTAGTGTTAAAGAAACCATGTGTGTGCTCTTGGAACTGGTTGGAACTGTTCACCTTATCCTCATTTCCTAGATTTGTATTTTAGTCTTCAATCAAAATAGACAGTCCTGGTAAGTCTTCTGAAGAGGGCAATGATTCCTTTGCTTTGGCCCTTGATAAAGCCAATGATAGCTTTGGCTTTGCCTTGTTCTGACTTTGATCATCCTACACTTTGTAGTCTTCACATCTACTGTGTTTTCCTTGTAGCCTCTACCTCTATGGCCTCTCCTTTGGTCTAGTGAATTGTTTCATTCATCTGCTTCAGTTTTCTGTTTTAGATACATTTTCTGCCCCCATTCAGCTAAGTTTTGCGTAGGGCGGCTATGCTAGGATAGAGCATGCACTCAGCATTGCAAGCTGACCAGATTTCCATCTTGCTAACTGCTTTGTGTTACTTGGTGTGGCAGGGGAGGAAATCCAGATGTCCTGCATGCTAGTCAATCGTTCATAACCATCTTGCTATGGCTTGGACTGGAACCATGTTTGAGCTGTGAAGCAATATCCATATGCTTTTGGGGATTGAGAACATAGTACTGCAGGCATCTCAGAAATTACTTTTAGGCTTCTCTTTTATGACAACCAGGTTTATTATCCTGTAAAGTACAACCACACCATAGTGCAGTGTTCCAGTTTGAGCCTGTAAAAGTACAATCACACTATACTGCTCCAGTTTGTCCCAAGGAAAAGCAGTCACACTATAGCATTCCAGTTTGTGCCAACAAAGTACAAACCACACTATAGTGGTTCAGTTTGAGCCTAGAAAGTACAGTCACACTATAGCGGTCCAGTTTGAGCCTGGGAAGTACAATCACATTGTAGTGTTCCAATTTGAGTCTTGGCATCTTCCCCCTAGTATCCTTGAAAGATTTGGAAATCTTATTGATTGTCCCACTGACTTGGCACTTCACCTGCTGGAAAACCTTAGCATATTTTGCAGAGCTGGAAAATTTAATCTATATTCCTCTTGTACATCATTTGTTAAGATCTTACTTAAGACCACTTCCAGCCCCTTCCCTGCTGCCAGTTCTCTTGTCCAAGTAATACATTCTTTCAGTCTTTCTTCTCCAGTGGATGTTCATTTAATACTTGATGACTAAGTTCTTTTTAATAACTTTTGTGGTAGAACTTTGGGATTTTAAAAATATATTGAGTGGATTATATCGATTCATTTTTCCATTTGGGCACTACATGATTTTTAATTTACTAGAAATGGTTTCTCCACAACAAAATCAAAGCCAGTCTTCCCCCATGATGTTGACCACATTCTTCAGTGACCTTATGCATTAGCATAAACGATCTCAAAGGCTTGCCAGATTGATGAGTGAGGTAATTCTAATGTTGGAGTAGCAAAACATGAAGAACTTGGTTGAGAGAGGTGAAATTCAATACTATAATGGTCAAAATGAAGTTGTACAGGAGTAGGGAAAATAGGATGCCACCAGTAGTCATTATGCCATCATCCCGTTGAAGACTCGGTTGCTCTCTTCTCAACCGAAGAACGATCACTGCAGTTCCTTTCAGCAGGTGAAGGCTCTGGATTCTTACATCAGTCTGTGCTGCTAAAGTCAGGCTCACATGGAGCCCACAATGTTGTTTAGGTTGAATGACACAATGATTACTGGCACTTGGGGGTTTGGAAGTTTAATCTAAAAAGGCCCGGGAGGTGAGTTAGAGATTTTGTTTCACAGTGCATGAAGTGGTAACTGCATGTGGAAGGCGCTGATACAGTACAATGGCAGGTGAATATTTAAAGAATGTTTAAGAAGGGTTTGGGTTAGTAATTGCATCCTGAGAGCAATGATGGAGGCAAGAATACTGTGCTGTTGATGAGGCTCAGTAGCAGAGTTCCCACCTAGTTTGTGGTTTGCAAGCCCAGGATTTGATCCGAATACCACAAATAGTAAAGGGAAATGCTCGAAATGTTTGAAGGAATATTTTTTGAAACTGAATGGCGCAGACCCCCCTTTCTTTTGTGACATTTCTCGGTGCCATCAGTAGCTGCTCTCTAGAGTGAAGGCACTTCTTAATGACAGCTCACTCCTATTGCATCCATGTGTTTGTGTGAATGCTGTATTTTGTGGAGGGAGGTAGGCAGTCAACGTTGGGGATTCGCGTAATAACGTTTAAGTTTGGCAACCGTACAGTTCAGGTAACTTGTTTATAAAAAGGACATTGCAGAAAGGGACAATCATTTAAAAACTGGCAGATTTATATGAAATGCCATTTTAAACTTAAATTTGGAGCAGATACTCTACATATATCCAATTTCTTTGCCTTGAAAAGGAGCTCACATTGAATTTTGAGAAATAGAAAATGTGCATTAAAAATGTAACAAGACCTATAAAAGCAGTTTTCACCCCAAACCTTATAAATACATTTTCCTTCTCTTTGCAGATAATGGTCAGTTTTCCTTGTGATCATACTCCTAGAATGCCTCAAGGGCATGGGATTAAACAAGACCACATGACTTAGCTGATTGAACACTGCCTGAACTATTATCTACCCTTCTCCTTTGCTTCATAGCTACTCTTCACAGGATTTTTCCAGAAGAAACATCCTCTTTGATTTAAACACAATACTGTTATTTTATTGGCATATTGACTATGGCAAGTGGATCCATGTTTAAAAACATCTTTAGATTCCAAAATAATCAGATTAAATGTGTTGTCTTGCTATATGAAAAAAAAAAGGCTAAAATGAATTCCAGGTTTAAAATAAAATGGTGATTTTGCTTTACTATGCATGTATTTAAATAGTAAAGGATCTCATATCAAATCAGAACATTTTGCTAGTTAATATCTCCATTTGACTTTACAAAAGAAGTATAGATATCATAAAAACGTATGAAGTCACAACGTAATTTCCAACAGATAGGGACCTCTTCCTTACTGACTCCTTAGATTCCAAAATACAATTTTTCCATTATGGAAAATCACTTTATGTTGAGCATAAATAATCTGATATTTGCTTTGCTAATGACCCAGCTTATGCTAAAATCACGTTACTGACTGGGTTTAACGATGTAACCTCTGCTCTGGCGAACCTTGTGCATTCTGGAGGCTTGTATGCTTGTCAAGGGCATTTCCTTTATTTATTTTAATTTTACCTGCCATTTAAAGCATTGAGTGACCCTTCATAATTTTATTATGAAACCATAAAATAAGGAGGACTAGTTGATTATTTTTACTTTAAACTTTGTAATCTCATATAATTCAAGTCTTCGTGTCTTCTCATTTTTCAGGTCAAATAATGAGCTTTTTCAATTTCTCCTCACAGTACGGATGAGGTAGCATCATACGTTTCTATATTTATTGTTCTTATTTTAGCTTTTCACTCTGTTTTTTCTCGTCTTTCAGGGAGGGAGCCAAGGATCATGTTGAAGGGAACTTGACGGGGAAGGCAGACAAAGTGGGGATTGGCTCTGGGCTCTCATGTTGATGGATTAAGATGAGAGTGGCCACCTCACTGGGTCTGAAATGCTCTTGTTCTATCACTGTGACTAAATATTATAGATTGGCAGTTTCCTTGGTGGCAAGCTGCTATGAACGCTTTAACTTTGTCTTTGTCTTTCTGGAGTGTTTCGAAATATCAGAGACCAAGTGAGAGAGTGTTTTAGTGTCTAAAATCCTTCTATCAGAGTTAAGATTTTACGCTTATTGTATGAGTAAACTTATGATTCGTCATTTCCAATTATGTTCTTAGGATGCATTTTACTTGAGGGTAGCAATGATTTTGTCAGGGGACAATAATTTTGCCATAATTAATTCTATGGAGTTATATTTTAAGAGAATTTTAAAAGCAATTGTTCAGAAGATTTGTTTAGGTCCAGATTTAATCTTTGTGTTTGATTATAATATATAACATTATAATGGCTAATTTGCAAGCAAAAATACAAAGAACTTGCTAGGATATCCAATAAAATTAATTTCTTGATCATTATTTTAATCACTTACGTGGAATTCCCCCACAGCCTTCTTGAGTAATTTTAGTTTATGGCTTTCAATAATGTTTTCTCTTTTAAAACTCTTTTAAAGAATTATGAATATTTAATTAGATTTGAGTGTTGTATAGCTAAATTATTTCTTTTTTAAACTTAAGCACCCCTTGTATGCTTTCCTAAACTTCTAACTATTTGTATTTTCTGGATTGTTAAATAGACTTCTTTTATTGTTCAGGACACTTGATACATTTTTGTTATCTTCAAGCTGATCAGCAGTTTCCTTTAAAAGACATATTTTTATTAGCAAACTCTACTATTTTTATATGGGTTTACATTTCAGTGGTGTTTCCTATATTCACCATATTAAATTTTAATCCTAGCATGCCTCTATGCTCTTATAGACTGTCAACATGTGCTAACAGACAATTACACTTATCCAATCTAACTGAATGTAATTGAGGAGACAAATTGCCAAAGTCCCTCACAGTTCATCATGGTGTATTTGCTGTTAATACGGAAGGGATGCTCCACCCAAGCATATGGACTTACTTGCTTTGGCATTTTTTTTTGTCTGATAAGATAAGGGGAAAATTGGAGTTCTGAAGAAATGGTAAGAATGTTGTTTTTTCCCCCATGGCAAATGGATTAGGGTTCATGATACTGAAACCCTTGGATCAGAAATGAGGAAGAATGGAAACAAGTAAGCTAATTCCCTCTGTATATTCACTCATTTCTTAGAAGTTAGGATTACAAATGAACAAAATCATCCCCATATGTATGCCCCATATGTATAGTTTTATAATGAGTTTCCATATTGCTACTGTTTCTTGCCTGGTTCATGATTCATTGTAGAAATATCAGCATTATGCTTCTGTTAGAATGGTGGATGTCACAGAGACATTCTCTTTCAAGCATGCCAACTGCTGTCCACACCCCTCTCTCGGTCCTGCCACCCTACTCACTACTCTCACCTAGCCTTCGTCTTTCCCTCAACTTGTCTCTTTTATGATGTCATGACTTCTAGGTTCCCTATGTGTGAGAAGATGTGGGTTTTATATATCTGTGGGCCTGTGCTTGTTTCACCTAATAGGATTACTTCCAGTTCCATCCGTTTCCTACAAATGATATAATTTCGTTCTTTATGGCTGAGACTGTGCTGTATGTGTATGTATATACGTAGCATGGTCGCCTCATCGTAACCCACTCTTAGAAAACACTACATTGATCACACCGCAGTCGACTCAGCATCTCCCTTTTTGTTTGTTGTAGCTTTGCCTCTTTGATTTTATTACTTGAGTTATACTAATTTGGATTTTCTAATTTTTGGAATTGATAATGTATTTCTAGTCTTAGAGTTTTGGAGGGTGGAACCTCTGGGTTGGTAGACAGGCTCTTCTACTCTGTGTTCTCTCCTATAAAATAGGAATAGGAATATCACTTCAGACAAAGTCTTGGCACAGAGAGAGGAAAGCAGACATAGTCCCACCCCTAACCAAGAAGCTATTTGTAATTGATTCCTGCTGGGAGAGAAGAACATCAGTTTTCTCCAGTGGAGCAACACGGGGTTTATCCATCAGACACTGCAGGGCAGTCCCACACGTGCAGGAGTAACCGCCAATACAAACAGGCTCCCTAGTTTTTTTGTTTGTTTGTGCTTATTTGTTATTTGTTTGTTCATTTTTATTTTCTGTTTTGTTTGTTGTTGGGGGAGGTTGGAGGGAGGGAGAGAACATAAAGTTTGGGTGTTTAGGGAAGGAGGGGAAATCTGTGAGGAGTTTGGGAGGGGAAAGAATATGATCAAAATATATTGAAGAAAGATAAATGCACAATTTTTAAAGAGAAAATCACTTTCTTTTATGCCAATATATTTCAAAATCTTGAAGAAATATATTCCTAATAAAATAAATATTGAAGTAAAAAATTAAACCAGAGAGTATTTGTTGATTGAGGAGGCTGAGGAAGTTAGATGTCACACAGCTTTTCCCTTGCATCTACCGAGTGTCTAATAAATGTGTGCTTTTGCCCTTTATTTCAACTCTTTATGGGACATTCGATAGCCAGCCTTACTGGTGACTATATGTCATTGCCTTTATAAAATAGAATGAGGTAAATTTGCAAAACTAGTTTTAATGAGAAAGTATTTTCTTATAAAATGTTTCCAGCTGCAGATATCTTTAGGTCAAAATATCCATATTAAAAATGTGTTTAATTAGAAATAAAACCTTACAGAGACAAACTTAGATTCTTCCCTTATTACTCAATTTGGGATCCTTCCATTTTAATTTCAAATGCTTACTTCTAAACAATCACATCAATTGTATATTTTTTGTGTGAATGACATGTGCTCTTTGGTGAGTTATGGAAAGTCTGGTTAACTTTAGCATCACCGGAGCTTGAAGAGACATTAATATTAAACAAGTGTTTAGTTGCAGGACATGATCAAGTTTACATTGTTGCAGAGCCTTAATTAAACTTTTATTAAACCGTGTAAACCATGATCCAGTTTGGAAGTAGATAGACATCTGTTTCAAATATTATTACTACAGCTAGAAATTAATAGCCCTTTGGAGTCTGAGCATTTCCCTTTGGAAGCCTTCATTTGCCTTTTCTTATGATTCCTTCTCCCATTGAGGCATAGATTATTAAAAAATCATTTTTAGTAATTTATATAATTTTATAAAATAAAAGCAGGGCAGGCTTTGGGAGTATTTTATTGAAGAATAATAAAGCAAGACTCCTTCGTTTTATGTTCAAACCAAATCTATAGTAATGTACCAAAATTACGGTGACTGTTTCATGTTGGGGCCCACTGTGCCTTCTGCCATCAGGTTTGTTCCGTCTTGGCTTTTCCTCCTTTCCCTCTGTGAGTGGTGACAAATCTAGGTAAATGTCTTCATTATTCTGCTCGCTTAATAAACACGATCACATCATTTTCCTTTGTGTCAGTGATACTAAAACAGTTTTTTAGATAGATTTCTGTTTATTTCTCATTCTGAAAAAGACACCTCCTACTTTACTCAAAATTATTTATGCTGTCTAGCTCATAAAATATTGGCATTTACGTTTGTATTAAACCATGCTTATGTAAATGGTTGAAAGCATACACACTGCTTCTGTCAAATGCAGAATTTACCACTTTTTTCGATGTTGCTATGTCTTAGTTCTTCAATGGCGGATGACTAGTGAATGTTTAGTCTATGGAAACTATATAAAAAAGTAGGGAAGAGACTCATTTCCTTACAGTTTGTGTTCTTGCGCCTTCTTTAAGTCATCTTTGCTCACACTATGGTCATAAAAAATGACTTATCTTCTAAATCCATTTGCAGTTGGATTTTGGTTGTGAAGAGTGAGTGAACAGTCATTCTCTGTTTCTCTGTGTAGCCTACTCTCCAAATGAAGCTTCTGAACATGCCTTTCCCCAGTGATCATCTGGTCAACACTACTCTGTTGTGTTGCTTTTCCCCCGTCTCCACTGGAGACTCTTACTGGTCTGCTTTCTATTCCTCACTGTCTCCATAAGATAGAGTTCTGCTCCTTGGCTGGGTGGATCTTTCATCTCTTTGTCGTTTGTTTTGTTTTGAAGTCTGGGTTGCTGACCCTTTCTTGTTTCTAGTAAGTTTCCTAATACGTTTTACAAATTTCTGTTGTTAAAATTACATTGAACTTAAACGTGACTTTTGGGACAATTGTCATCTTTATGGTGTCAGCCTTTTTTCTTTTTTTTTTTTTTAACTAAGAGATGTGGCATATTTTGTAACTTTTGATATGCTCAAAAATTTTCACTTTTTATGAAACCTTCTTCAAAGAAACTTGGCACATACTGTGTTGTAATTGTGCCTAAATGTTTTATCTTTTTGTTCTTGTGAATAATATAACTTTAAATAGTTTTCTAACTTTTTGAATAACAAATCATTTGTCCCTTATGTGGTCCTGTGTCCTGCCACTGGTGGGATTTTGGTTACAGTTTTTAGCTTCAGAGATATTTTCTATGAAATAATTTCTTATTTGTGAATCTCACTTTTATATCTTTTTCAGTCCTTAAAATTTCCTTTCCTTACCCTAGGGTGTGGACTTTAACCATAAGATAATTCAGGGTAGAAATAGTAGATGTGCTTGTAGTTTTTATTTCTTATGGAGGCAAATTTTAATGTGTGAATAAAAGAACATTTGTTACAGATTTTGAGACAGAGTCTCACGACATCTCTGTTTTGGACATTTCTAATGTTAAGTATTTTTCTTATGTTAATAATATACAATTTCATTTTGATTCATCATAAGTGGGTGTTTTACTCAACTAGTGTTGGTATCTTTGAGATCATTACAGTTTTTCTTCTTTTCTCTTTTTGTGGTAGAACATTTGTTCTCTGTGTTAAAGTGCTGGCGCATTCCTGAGGAGGTTCATTTCATCACAGTCTGCAGTTAGCAGTACACTGCTACAATTGGGTTTGTTAATCTCATTTAGGATTTTTACCTGTAAAAGCTTAGTGCTTTTCCTGATCTTATTTTTGAACATACATGCCAAAATCCTGTTTAAATTTTTTTTTATTGTCTACAACCACTAAACAACAATCTAAATTCTATATTTGTCTGTCTTAGGTGGTCTGTATAAATGAAATCAAGTAATGTATTATCTCTTGTAATTGGCTTTTTTCACTTAGTTTAATGTTTGCAAACTCCACTTGTATTATAGCATGAGCTAGTACTTAATTTTCATGGTCAAGACAATTTTTGTTTTGTAATTCCATTGTGCAGATAGACAGCATGTTTATTCATTCGTTCATAGGTGGACATTTGGGTTGTTTATACTTAGGGTGATGGTGGTGTTATTCATGTGTATGCCCAAATGATTATGCACACATGTGTTTTTCTGTTTCATGGGAGTATACCTAGAAGTGACCCTTTTGAGCCATGTAGTCATTCTGTATTTAATACTATGAAGAGCAATTGCAGTATTTGCTAAATTGGTTACAGCAGTTTACATTTCCACCAGCAATATACAAGGTTTCCAATTATTCCGTATCTTACCAACTTTTTCTGAGGACAATTGACTCCTTGTGCTTGCATCTTCCACATCATCAGAATCTACCATCAGAAGATTGAAAATGTTTTCTAAATCACCTATCTTGTGTATTTACATTCTTTTTTCTTGTAATTTCCTATCTTTAGAAAATTAACTATATATATAAAACACTTATATTCTGCTAGGGACTAAAGTAATCTGGAAGTCACTGAAAGTCTACAGAAACACAAACACTTAGCCCTTTTTAAAAATCAGTGGAGCCCTGGCCTCATTTGGGAGTGCAAAGAGTGTCCTGGAACCAGTTCCTCGCAGACACAGTGAGACAGCTGTGTTTTGATGGAAGCCATGCTAGTAAATGGAAAGTGGTTTCTTTTGATAATTGATTTATATGTTCCTGGTGAATAATTATGTCAGGTATCTGTTGGTGTGCTATTGGTTATTACAAATGACCTACATTCTGAGTCAGAGGAATACCTATTCAGATCTTCCTGCCTATAAAAAAGTGTGTTATTTTTACTTGGCAATTGTGTATTTCATGGATGGTGAATACATGCCCATGTCAGACACATGAATTGCAAATATTTTCTCCTATATTGGTGTGGGGGGGCTCTCACGCACCCACCCTCTCATCTTTTCTTCTCTCTTTCTCCTTGAGATGAGCTCTCACTCTTTAGCTCTGGGTAACCTGGAGCTCCACTGTATAGCCCACGATTGCTTCAAACTCTTGATAGTCCTCCTGGCTTGTTCTTCCAAGGGCTGGAAGATGTAAGCCAGAGACAGACACATTTTCAGTTCTCTTGGTGTTCATGTTCAACATGTCTATTTTATACTACACATTGATATTATATTAATACAACTAACATAGTTCTGTGGTGAGAGAACTAATAGAAAATATACACATGGATTTATTAGATTGGCTCACAGGATCAGGGACTGAATGGCTTCCCAATGGACACCTGTAGTTTGGAGAGCTGAGGAAACTCAGTTCAAAAGTGCTGCTGGCCCCATATCAGTGACAGGACCAGCTCAAAGCTGAAGGACTGCAAGCCTGTTGGAGAGTTGTTGGCACCAGTGCAGGTTGAAAGGATAAATCTGGAGTCTGATGTTCATGGGCAGTTGCAGTGGTTAAAAAATACAGTCACTCATGAAGGGCCATGAGCTTTCTGCTTCCTTTCCTCATATATATCTAGCCTATGAGAGAGCGCCACTCATGTTCACGGTAGGTCTTTCTCACTCAGTTCACTGACTCGTATGCCTTCATCCTGAAACAACATTAGAGACACACCTAGAAGTGTATTTTACTGATCTTCTAGATAACTCTCTGTTCAGTCATATTGACAGCTAAATTGAGCCATCACATAGCATACTAACAATCCATTGCTTAACACATGGTAATTAATATTTATACCTATTTTTCACTTTTATTTTTGAAACACAGCTTTGATGGACATGAGATTTATGATTGAAAGTTTGTTTTTTCCTCCTTTGACAACTGCAAACTCAATGTCTTCTAGCTGAATTGTTTCCACTGAGAAGTTAACTGTTAATGACATTTCCTCATATGTGACAAGTCATTCTTGTTTTTCCACTTTTTAAAATGCTCTCTTTCTTGTCTTTTAGTGTTTTTAGCGTGATGTGTCTGGGTGTGTATTCTCTCTGTGTTTATTTTGCTTGGAGTTTGCTGAGCGTCCTGGATTACTGTTTTTAAATTAGTATTTCATCAAATTGGATGTGTATCAGTTCTTCCTTATTCCAGAAACTGGTCTTGCTCTTTTGCATTCCCTGTTCTGGGGGTCCCATTTGGTATGTGTGCCCAGTGGCCTCTCATATTCCTCCGAAGCCCTGCTTATTTTCTTTATTTATTATGACTTACATTTTCGATTATGTAACCTGCACTGATACAGTTTGTTCATCCTTCTGACAGTCACAAGCGTAGTCAATCCCTTCCATTCAATTTTAATGCTGGTTATTTTACCTTCTGTATGTAGGTTCTCTAACAAAATAATTTCTCTGTCTTTGTTGATCTTTCCTGTACGATGAAATGTTTCTCTCAAGGATTCTTTATTTTTCTGAGTGTGGTTACCCTTAGTTCTCTGAGCATATTTATAGTTGTTGACTGTAGCTGGGTCCCTGCTTTTTTGCTTTGTATGCAGGACCTTTTGTACTCAGCCTTTCTTGAAACTGGTGAGAACTAAACATTTTAGGTAACAGCAGTTCTGGAGTCAACTTCTTCCTACTTTCTTATAAACATTTCTGTTGCTTGCTTCTTTAGTTACTTGGTGGGACTACTTTTC
The DNA here is from genome assembly GCF_903992535.2 of Arvicola amphibius. Lineage (NCBI taxonomy): Eukaryota > Metazoa > Chordata > Mammalia > Rodentia > Cricetidae > Arvicola > Arvicola amphibius. The sequence goes on along the minus strand of NC_052060.1, from coordinate 47,963,342 downwards.
TTTTTAAAGTAAAACTATCTTTTATCATTTTATATACCAATCCCAGTTCCAGCTCCCTCCCATCCTCCCAATTCCTCCACCTACCTGCCCCAACCACTCCTCAGAGAGGGTAAGGCATATTGCTTTAGGGAAGGTCCAAGGCCCTTCCTACTATATCTAGGCTGAGCAAGGTATCCATCCAACAAAAGAGGTTCAAAATCTGCCAGTACAAGAAGGAGGGATAAATCCTGGTGCCACTCCCAGTGGCCCTTCCGTCTGCTCCAGCTATACAACTATCGCCCCCATTCAGAGGGACTAGTAAGGACCTATGCTGGTTGCTTCCCTGTCTGGCTGGAGTTGGTGAGCTCCCATTCTCTCAGGTAAACTATTTTGGTGGGTGGGCCCATCATGGTCTTGACCTTTTTGCTCATATTCTCATTCTTCCCACTCTTCAACTGGACTTTGGGAGCTCATTCCAGTGCTCTGATGCGGGTCTCTCTCTGCCTCTGTTTCCATCAGTTGCTGGATGAAAATTCTATGGTGACATTTAAGGTATTCATCAGTCTGACTACAGGGCAAGGCTAGTTCAGACACCCTCTCCTCTATTGCTTAGGGTCTTAGCTGGGGTCATCTTTGTGGATTCCTGGGAATTTCTCTCGTGCCAGGTTTCTTGCTAGCCCCATAATGGCTCCCTCAATCAAAATATCTCTTTCCTTGCTCTCATCTCTGTCATTTCCCCATTTTGACTATCCCAATCCCCCAAGTTCTCCTCCTCCTCCCCTTCTCTTTTCCTCTTCCCCTTCTGCCCTCCCTTCTCCTCTCACTCTCCCAATTTTGTCAGGTGATCTCATCTATTTCCCCTTTCCTAGTAGATCTATGTATGCTAATCTTAGGGTTCTTAGTGGTACTATCTTAATTATTTTCCTTCTGCAACTAATGTCTGTCATTTCTTAGAGATATGGGGAGTCCCCTGGTTACATTTGTACGACATAGCTTTGACTCCCTGGCACTGCAATAAGTATCAGGCTCTCCTAATTGCTGGCTTATTATGCTTTGGGGCATATAATGCTTCACAGTCTGATTGAATTAGTTTCAGGCCACTGTGTAAGCATAGACTTTGAGGCCAGTGTTTGAGGCTTGATCAAGCCCAAGAAGGGCTTTTAACAACAACTTTTGTCCTATCTGGTTTATAGGGTGATTGACAGCTTTCTGGTACTACTGATTACGTTTTCACTTCCATCAACATGACCTTGTTCCTAGGTTACTCTTAGTTCTGAAGTTCTCTGTGCTCTGTCACTCCACTTCATGTTAGTTCAGGTTGGTTATAACACAGTCTCATGACATGCCTCTCCCATAGCAACCTCCTTCTCTTGGAGTGTGACCGTTGCTCTGTGAGCAGGGTGTTGTTGAGGTGATCATCATTGGCTCTCTCTCCTAGTGTGGTATAGCTCCATGAGTGATCGGTGTTTAGGGCCATGCAGATGCTGGTATCCTGTGGATGCTTTGCTAGTGGAGAGCCTTGGCCCTTGGCATGGGACTCAGGGAGGAAGGCACTATTGTCCTAGTCGTGCTTACTGGGAATTTAGCTAATGCCATGTAGAACTAGAGATTTGAGAAGTGCTGCAGACTCCCCTCTCCTAGGAAGATTGTATTCCTTGATTAGGAGTACTGAGGGAAGAGGAAGCTTCATTTTCTTGGCCACCTCAATTGAGAATGAAGCTTCCCTCAGGCTAAGCTTGGGAAAGGGAAAACATGCATGGACTGTGTGTCAAAAGCCACAGACTCTCATTTTCCTGTCAATATCGATGCATTTTCATAAGTGAATGTTTCTTGACTTTATTATCTTATTGATGAAGACCTCTGAGAGTGAGGGGGCCTTTTTTATGACTCAAGGACTCAGGTGATGGACACCGAATGGCCACTAAAAGTCAACTTGAGACACAGGCTCTTGGGCTCATTGTTGCATGCTGACGATGATTAGAGACATGGACACACAGTTGTAAATAATGCAAATACATCAAACTTTATTCAAGAAGAACAAGGAGGACTAAGAAGATTCTTGCAGTAGGAGGGGACCCAAGGTCTGTTCATCTAGAAATTCTTATAGGGCTTAGAGAAGCAACTGGACAAAGTAATTGTGTTGAGGTCAGTTATGTTTTGGGATATCATAATCTGATCATTCAGGGCTGCATACTCTTCACTGGCCCATGATCACATGGTGTTCATATGTTGCCTGTTCCATTAAGGGAGTGGTTATGCCATGAAGCCTGTGTCTGAACATCTTTTGACTTGTCCTTTGTTAGCTACTGAGCCTTGCTCATATGCTGGCTGCTGGCCCTGTCCGGTGATAAGCTTCAGTGTTGAAAGTGTTTCTGATCTCCAGCCTTGACTGTTAAATAAACTGAGCCTTCTTTGTTCATGTGTATGTGACCCCATGGTCGTTTCAGCACGGATGTTCTTCCCTTTACTACTTATGGACAGTTAACTCCTGTCTCCTTATGTTCATTTCCACACGCTTCATAATTTTCAACTTTCAATTCAGACTATGATGGTGGTTTTAGCCATAGATCTGTGGTGCTTCTGCCCTGTGCAGAAATGGAATCTATGAGATCAGCTTTCAATTTTCTTCTTTCTTACCATCTCTGAGAGAATTAGGGATCAAGACATACAAACCAAATGGAATGTATAGAAATGTAGTTTGCTTTTTGTGTTTTGCATATATTTCTATAAGATTAGAATATCCTTGGAAACTTTGGTAGGACTTTGTTAAATTATCCATGTCTTTGGGATTAATTGGAAACTATTGATTGGATCTGTTACTGTAATTTTCAGATCTTTTTCTCTTTAAAATTTGGTTTTATTTTCAAGAATTCTTCTTATAAGGCATACATGTACACTGGGCCCACTTGTCCCCCTCCCATGATGCATTTAACTTTATGCTCAGCCCTTGATGGCATGCTTTCAGTTTTTAGATAGTTCAGGGCTTTGTGGTTCTTAAGCTCTCTGCATTCTCCGTGTGGTCTCATTTTCAGTGTGGTCAGTCAGTCACCTTAATCTCCTCATGCTTATTTTGGAGCAGCCTTCATGTGATCTCTGGTGTAGAAGCCACAACAAATCCATGGGAATGTTTTGTTCCACTGAACTTTTCAGGGCCTTAACTTTCCCAGACAACAGCTTATGGAGGTCACGTAGTGGATCCGCAGAAGACCACAGGTATTCTGACCAGTGAGTAGGGAGACAGGAGGGAGTAGGACGACAATCACTTCCATTTAGCCTCTGCTGAGGTGACTCGTAGCCAACCAAGGTCTATGTGAGATGTAGTCAGTTTGTTTTCTCTCCCACCCTGCCCCACCCCCTCTTTACCCCCACTATTCCTGGTAGTTATGCTGCGTCCTTTCTATAGAAAATCCTTGATGTATCAGATTTTCCTCAGACTGATTTCTAGCAAACTGAAGCAAAACTAGTCTTAACTAGCAACATGTCTAGAAAACATGTTTCGGATGGGGTCTTCTATATGTGGGTTGTTTTTCCATTAAAGCCAATAGGGATCACTGGTTGTACATTCGGTGACAGTAGCTCCTGATATGCATTGAAATCACAGTGACTGCAGCTTTGATTGCTGGTGAGCTGGTGTGATATATATTTGTGATAGGCAAAGTGTGTGTCAGCTTTGCCTGCATGATTAATACAGCAGAGGTAGCTGTAAAGATTTTTGGGTTTGGCAGCATCTTGGCCTCTAACGTGGAAAAGAGATAGTCCCAGGGCAGATACTAGACAACTTAAGGCATTCTGTGAAAATCAGGGGGGCTCTCTGTAATTATTTTCAGAGAGATTTCATTTCTACATCCACAGGAAAGTTAGGACTAAGATAAACCAATGGATAAATAATAAAAAAAAAAAGATTCAGAATTTTGGTAAGCCACTTATGTCAAAAACAGAGCTTTATAGAGTAAGGGTAGGACTCTGAGACCTGGACATTTTGTTGAATGTGCTTGAAGTACCAAACATCCAAATCTCTTCATTTATTTTAGTCAAAGAGAAAGCAGATTAACAAACAGAACCAAAGACCTCCCTTCTTTGGATTTTATGCAGTGACTTCACCTGGGGTTTGCGCGTTGTAGGATAACGCTGCTTCTTCTACTCCTGGTCTCTTTATCTTGCTTCTCATTTTTTTCCATTGGTGATTAAACTGAATAGGGTTCCTGTTGTGGGATATTACTTAAAGATGTGTTACATTTGTTTACGCGGTGAAACATTTGTTTAACGATGCAAAGATGTGTTACATTCCTTTAGGTTGCATTTGTTTAACTCTGTGAAGCTGTGTTACTTTGTCTGTCTGAAATACCTGATTGGTCTAATAAAGAGCTGAATGGCCAATAGCAAGGTAGGAGAAAGGATAGGTGGGCCTAGCAGGCAGAGAGAACAAATAGGAGGAGAATTCTGGGAATAGAGGATCTAGTAGCAAAAGGAGGAGGAGGACTCCAGCGGCCAGTCACCCAGCTACAAAACCAGCCACAGAGTAAGTCATAAAGAAAGGTATATAGGATAAAGATAAAAGCCCAGAGGCAGAAGGTAGATGGGATAATTTAAGTTAACAGAAGCTGGCTAGAAATAAGCCGAGCTAAGGCCGTGCATTCACAAGAAAGAATACGTCTCCATTTGTAATTATTTTGGAGCTTGGTGGTTGGATCCCAAAGGAGCAAGGAGCCAAAAGAGTAAAGACAATCAAATACAGGTTTCAGCATGGACTAACTAGTAATATATAGTACCAATTATAAGAAGAAATAAATTTCATAGTTGTGATATTGTGTGTGTTGGTGGTGCCCATGGTTTTTTTTTTGTTGTTGTTTTTTTCTTTTGACTGAAGGGAAGGCTATGTGATATTTGGTATATTTTATGGTGAGCAAGTTGAGTCGCTACTATTGTAATACGGTTGGGTTAATATGATTAGTTAATCGCCTTCCAAAGAGACGTTTCTGTTGAATGTTCAGTTCTTTTAAGTGCCGGCTAAGGTTTCAAATTCGTGGAAGTAGAAGACCAATTAGACGCCTGACTTTTTAAGACCATGTATCTTCAGTGCGTTCTCTGATTTTCTCTGCACTGCCAGGCCTGGGACTTTCTGCAGTGGAGTTTATAAAGAGGAGTCTGGGCAAGCTGTGCTTTTCTGCTTTCTTCATGCAGGTTCCTGCCTTCTGCAGTTAGCTAGAGTTTGTGGTCTATCTTCCTGCAGTTTGCCAAGGAACAAGACATTTTTCTTTTCATTTTCCCAAATTATGAATCACCATGGTTCTGTTGTTTTGGGTAAATCTGGGGTTTTTATTTCCAAGAGTCTAAGACAGCTACTACTTTCTTGTGCTGGCAGCATGTGTTTACTTTCTACAAACAATCACAAAATATATCTGCACTATTTAGATATGTAAAAAAGTTCTATTTTTCAGGAAGTTGTAATATCTTTTTATAAATTCTTTGATTTTTTTTAACATGTTAAAATATTTGCTACTTTAAATTTTTTATTTCACTCAAAACATGCAGTGGTACACAGTCAAGTATATGAAAATTAAATGGACTCAATTATGACCCTGTCTTTAAATATGAGGTGGGGAGCAATAGAAGACACTCAACATTGACCCCTGTCCTCTATATGTAGACTCATGTCTACACACATGCATATATGTGTGTGCATGAGTGTATGTATTTCTGATTTGTTCTGCCAGCTGTAGTGGTGTGATAACAGCTGTGTTGTACAAAGGAAACAATGTCATTAAACGTTCAGAAGTTATTAGGATACTGGGATACTGGGTTAAAAACCATGACCATATTTGGGCTTGACAATTAAGAGTACAATGGAGTCAATGTCTGGGACTGGGACTATGCGGTCTTTTTCTGAATTTGCCCAGTAGCAACGTCTCTAAGGCGTGGCATGTACAGATATCTGCCTGTGCCCACACGAGTCTCTAAGATACATTTCTAGGTTTCTTCTGAAGAGTAGGATTGTGTGGAACTCACGCATTTATATTTGTCTTACATACTGTGAATGTTTACTAAAAGGCATGTTTGGTCAACATTCGGATGGGTTAAATAGTCTGACTGGCAAATAGCATCAGATGGCAAACATATCAGCTGCATCTGTCAATGAGCTCTTGTGACATTGGATGCAGACCATTTGCCATCACCGTTACCTGGATTTGTAATAATGATGTGGGGAAATAGCTCATTATGTAATTGCATGGTGTCTTTATTGCAGCAGTTAACATTTAGTGTTTAATACATGCCAGGCATTGCACTTATCACATAGCATTGTAACTGTTACCTCACAGACTTCACCCAATTTTAATCTTTCGTAGAGATGGGGAATCCAAATTGTGATTTAGCAAGATTGAATTTAATGAATGCCGGAGGTCATATTTAAATCTAGGCATTGTTTTGTAGAGTAAATGTGTGCATGCATGCCTGCGTGCATGTGTGTGTGTGTGCATGCGTGTGCAGCTAGTAGACCAGAAACTGATGTCAGATTCCTTCCTCTATCATTCTTTGCCTTATTATTTCTATGACTTATTTCTCGCCAAATCTGTAGCTTTTCATGTCAGCTATACAGGCTGGCAGGTAAGCAAACCTTGGGATCTGTTTGCCTCTGTCCCCCACTTCTAATGCTAGGGTTACAGAGGCTTGCTACTGACCCCAGCTTTCATCCACGTGAAATCTAAGCTCAGATTCTCATGCTTGTGTAGCAAGCACTTGACCCATTGAACCATCTTCCCAACTTCAAGTAAATATTACTAATGAAAACGTATGCTTTGGTTCAACTTCTTTGATGAGAGTTTATAATCCCAAGGTTATTTGGTATAAATATCCCTGTTGTTGCTGTTTTAATTATTTCGCAGTAGAAAGCAGTTATGGTACAAAGGTGTCAGTGGTTTCATGAAGGGATTGCTACCATTTCAAACTAAATGGGTCCCCCAGTGCTCAAAGAATGTTAGTATAACAAAAGGAGTCTGTACTGTCTTTTTTAGTTATGGATTCCCAGAAATATATTTAATAGTTGCATTCTAAACAATTCTATTATCACCACCCAAAATGTTTAATTCTATCACTTCCCTGACCTTTCTTGTTGCTCTGAAGACATGAAACAGCACCCTCCCCCACGTCTTTACTCACCACAGACCTTTGGCAGGTTCTGACACCTCTGTCCTAAGTGATAACTTTTCTGGCGACATGTGTCAGTCAGTCAAGGCCTTGGAGTATTTAGTTGAGGAGCTGATAACCTAAGGTGTTGACTGTGGGAGAGTTTAAGAGCTGCAGAGCAAGATATGCTCTTGAGCCCTTGTGACTGAAGAGACCAACGCAAATCCATTCACACCGTGTGTTTGAAAGTAGATTAATGAATCTCCGTCTTGAGAGCCGGCGTCCACATTGCTCCCTAGCAAGCACTGTGCAGAGAGCAAATCAGAGGAGCTGTATCTCTCAGAGATGCTCTACTCACGTGAGTCCTCATAGTATTGAAGTGACAGCACTTTGGCCCTGGGGATGTTTAGTGTCTTTCTCTGACAATCTTCTTCTCTCCAAATTTAACGGAGAACATATGGAGAATGCAGTTCTCTAGTGCAGATGGCCTTTTGTTCACACAGGTGAGGAGTGGCCACTCGCTTCTCCTGATAGCTAAAACACCATTCCATCCGATCTGCGGAGCTGAAAAAATGGGCAGAGACGGTGTTGGATCCCAATGCCAACTCATGGCTCAATATCTGGAGGAGAAAATCAAGAAGTTCTAGCGTTTTAAAGAAAATTTCTAGAAAAAAAATGATTTTCCTGCAAGTGAAATTTATTTTAGACTTAAAATTTCTGGGTCCCTTCTTGTTCTGTGTGCATTTCAATGACTTCAGGACTGCATTCTAAAATGGAATTTGGTTGGACTGATCTGGGTTAGGTGAAACAGCAGAGTGGCCCTGGGGTTTTCTCCTGTTCTTCAATGCTGTCTTCTGTAGAAGTCGTCCTTTCGTGGCTGTGTCTACCAGACTGTTTACAGGGCCTCATTGGCTAGACTAAGCTCTTTTATAGATTCACAGATTTATGGTCAGAAATCATTTTGCAGGCAGAACTTTTCGATTCAGATATGAAGTTTTGTTTTAGTTTAGAGTTTGTTTTGAAGAGTATATTGGGGATGTTTTATGCTGTTTCAGGCCTGGTAAATAATCCAATCACAGAAGTTTACTTTAAGGATTATTTAGATATTTACTTGTGGTGGGAACCAAATCTATTTTAAGGTCTTTCCCTTATTTTATTATTTTCTTTGGTTAGCAAATGGCTGGTAGGTGACTAAGACAGAGTCTATTAAGCCCTTAATTTGAGCCAACCACTCTTGTAAAGTAAAGTAAGTGGGTAGTAGTGGCAGAGAGGAGTTGGATGCCAGCACCGTCTGGCTTACCTCTTCCTTTATTAGTGGTGTGACTTCACTCTCCATCTTCGTCACCTTTGGCCTTGAGCATACTCTCTGTAAAAGGAAGATCTCTAATGTGTTACCTTTTCTGGGTGGTTTTGAGATCGAAAAGCCTAGAGTTAGTTGTTTGTAATATTCCTCTTCTTTTTCTGAAAATAATCCCTATCCTTCAAGGAGTTACACTTTATGAAATGAGAAAGGTTTATAGGAAAACATATTTAATGGGCAGTGAAAGCTAGGACGAGACCACCGTCAGCTCCTTCTCCAAAGTCACCGCTAGGAGCTCAGGAAAAGGAGAGGTGGAGAGAGGCGCCTTTTCAGAGGCACCTGCAGGAGCTGCAGGATTTGACCTGGAGTGTGTGTATGGGAGAGAGGATGTGAGGAGACCTGCATGTAGAGCAGAGAGTAGCCATGGCTGTAGGAGAGGCCAGAGAATCTGAGGAACCTGACTTTGCCAAAGCGCCATGGAGTTTGTTTGCCTACCTTTGCCTTCAAATGCCCGTGGCTCCAGAAATTGGCTTTCTTACCCCATTTTTCCCAAAACCTTTTTGTGCTCTCATTTCCACCTCTCAGTACAGGATCACTGTACTGTAGCGTGTTTCACCATCACCCCGATACCCTCACTGTGCCCTTAAGCCTAGGGTCCTCTTGCTAGAGCGCCCTTGCTTATTACTCGTAGCATTGAGTACTGCTAGAGATGGTGTTATGTGATTTAAATGTATTGTTTCTTTCATTTTTGAAACATTTGTATGTGTGTTTGTGTGCATGTGAGGGCATATGTGTATGTCCATGTGCTCATGAATACGTTATAGAGCATGCATTGAGGTCAGATGATAGCTTTTGCATGTGATCATTCCCCTTCTTCTACCATATGGATCCCAAGGATCAGACTCAGGTGGTTGTGTCTGGGAATCAGTTGAGACATCTACAAGGTTTGTGTGTCATTTCTTTTTATGAATGAAACAGCTTCATGAATTAGATCACCCCCCTTTTCTGTAGGCAATGCCATTTTCTTTCATGAGACATTGAAAATTTAATTTGTTCAAGGACTGTTAGCCTTAATTAGTGTTTGGATTTGAACTAAATTTCTGCAACTGTTTTTCTAAATAGTAGAGATATGGAAGATAGAACTTAGATTATTGATTTGAAGAAGTTTTGATTTTCATATAAATATGAAAGAGAAAATAAAAATAATCTGGAAACATGCTCCATTGCTTCTCCCCTGGAATTGTGCTGGGGTTTGTAAATGAAGGGTAATTATGTTGGCAAGAGCTGTGAGTTGAATGTTAATGGGGTAAGGTTATTAAGAATTCTTGTTTCATTTTTAGACTTTGTACTAAGTCAAATTTTTAAATTTTGATTATATCACTCTATTATTTCATTTAATGTTTGTTTAAAATGAATTACATATATAACCAAGCAAACTGGTAAATGACTATAAAATTATTTTATTTGGGAGGTATGTTTTCCTTATAGGCATAGTATTTGCCTACCATGAGAGTGGCTGCCAATGTTAAACTTACTGGATTTTTGGCTTGCTGCTTTCTTAGGTCATTGCTTTTTCCTTAACCCCAAGCATTTGTGGCATAGGGCTGTGACCACAGCAAGCAGTGAGAGGTAGCCTGCTACAGAGAGGTCCCGGGGAGACTGGCTCTATCCCAGAATTAAGTAAAACTGTTGGGCCTCTTAAAAACTCCATGGTAGCTGTATTTTGTTATTTTCATCCCTAATAGTTTAGTTTAGCCTAAAGTTATCTTTGTCCATGGAGGTCAATGAAGACAGAGTGAGTGGGGCAACATAGAGCTGGCATTGTGTTAAACTGTGAGTGCCTGTAGAGTTTACTTAATATTTTCAGCAGAGGAACTGGGAAAGACTGAGAGCTGATACCATAGGGAGGGGGTTAATGGAAGTTTGGGTAGGACTAGAGGAGAATGTTTTGTGGGATCACAAAATTCACTTATGTAATAATTTGGATACATGGAGAAATGTATACTGGAATATATATATAATTGATCCAAGATTTCAATGTTTTGTTGGATTGCTTTTTGAAACATGATCTTGGAATGCAGCTCTGGCTGGCTTTGCCCCTTGACTTAACTGTGTGTGATTGCAGGTGCATAGCCCCATGCGCAGCACGCTGGACTGTCTAATAAGGCTTCATTACTCATTGCTTAGCAAAGGAAAAGGTAATCCACCAGTAAGACAGCTTGGATTAAGAGGTGATTGACTGTGTTGTCTTGAAAACATTACTCATTCCTCAGGTACCTCACTTGGGTCTCTCACTGCTCCAAGATAGGGAGATGTATGGGGGTACAATGGAGGAGGCAGCCCTCTGTCCCTTTTCATTGTACTGGGGAATTTTATCTTTCCTCTAGTTGCTGTCTGCTGTGTTGAGCTTTAGTGCTTATGTTGGCCACTGATGAACTCAGCAGCCTCTTTTCAGTTCTCTCAGAGTCTCCCTTGGCTGCCTGTGGGCTCCTCTTTGACTCTTGCTAGACCCCTGGACTCTTGGTCATTTGGCTGGGAACCACCCTGTAGACCACAGTGTAGAGTCTTAATGTTAGTGATCTCCCTCTCAGAGGCTTTGTGGCCTTATTGGTAAATCTAAGTTCAATTTGTTCTATGGAGCACGGTAGCAAGGTCAGAAGAGCTGGACTATGGTGTCTCCATCACTTTGATATGACTCTCCTAGATGGACTGAGGTAGCCTCAGAGTCTTTCAGGAGAGAGGAGTTTTTGAACAGAATGGGTCAGTGGAGGATGTCAGTTCATCTACTTATTCTAACCTTTTCCTTCCTTCCTTCCTTCCTTCCTTCCTTCCTTCCTTCCTTCCTTCCTATCTTCTTTCCTCTCCTTCCTCCCTTTTTCCCTCCCTCACTCCATTTCTCCCCTCTTTCTTTCTTGCACTATTGGACATAGATAGAACTTCTTCTTTTCTTTATAAAAACACAATCTTATAAATTCTTATACTATTTCATTCATGTATATAGTGTATTTCAATCCTAGTATTCCCCCCCCACACACACTTTTTCTCCTAATTTGTCCCAGATCCACCTCCTGTTCTTCCATTGCCTCTCAACTTCATGCCCTCTTTTCCCTCATGGAGTGGAGTCCGTTTACAAGATAGGACTCCCAAGTTCATCTAAGGCAGGAGAATAAAGGACTATGTAATCTGAAGATAATAATTTGATTTGCAAAATTCTTGCCTTGAATTTTATGAGTGTCAGAAGTTGAATATTTTTTCTTGCTTAATGTCTCTTTTCTAATAAATATTAGTTGTTCCAAGATGGAAGCTTAAGCCAGGTGTGGGAAGAGGCCATGTCCTTAACAAGTAACCAGGTAAAGCCCATGTTAGCACCCCATGATTCCTTCTGGAGTAAAAAAGTGACTCTCACATTGAACCAGATTTTTCCAAACTGTTTTCTGTTAAGTGTGGCTGAGGGGAAGTTTAAACCAATTCCTTCCAAATGAATTTATGGCCAGAGAGTTTATCGGTCATTGGAGAGTCACACTATTGATTAACTAAAGGTCTGAAAAGTCCTGAGTAAAACATAAAATGTGTTAAATCTTTACCAGAAAGCTTTCCTTAAAAACAGAAATTACATATCTATGGATCATGACTGGAAAATAGTGCTGTAGCTTTAGCCATATTTAACATTCATGGTGGGGTCATGGCTGGGCCAGTTAGAGCCTAAAACTAAGGAGAACTCAAAGATTTGAAAGTATATATATATATATATATATATATATATATATATATATATATAAAATCTATGTTTCTGTATGTATATTGTGTGTGTATGTATATCTCCAAGGAATGTTACCAGACCATATGAAATTACTTTCAATGTTCAAATCCATTCACTAATGTTTACTTTGAACTGAACTCAAGGCAGAAATCATTTTCTTTGGGAACTACGTTTTGGTAATGCTGTTTATGTGATGTGGAAAGTATTTTGTTGAGCACACACCTAAGTGATGAGCCTTTTGTTAGATCCAGCTAGCATTTTCTCTTCCGATTAAATGTGAGAGGAAAATGTTTCCCTTGGATTTGGGCAAATGGATTTACTTAGGACCTCTTTTGTGTCAGGTCTCTGCAGATGGAGAGTAAAATATTAATAATATTTATATTTGAATAATTATGAATTTAATTATGTACAGAAAGAGCCATGATATGTACATTTCTGAAGTAATTCATTATTAGTACTGGTATTGTGGATTTGTGGTTCTTCTGTGATTTGCTAAATGAAATGTTTTGTCTCTATAAAAGGGATATAGGAAGACTTAGAAGTGTAATTAAATAGAAAATATTAGTTCTAGAAGAAATTGAGACTTGGCCTCTATATGTCATATGGGAGCAGAAAATGGGACCAAAGAAATTAACTCATCATTTTAGTACTCCTTAATGAGCATTAAAATAAATATCATTTAGTCTTTATTGGTAAACTGAACAATAGCATTTAGGTAACTTTTCTCTTGGATAAAATATAATACTGACACTTAAGGAATTCAATCTTTAAAGAAAAATTTTTTAAGTAAAACATTATTTTCCTAAAATTGTTTGTTGCCTCTAATGAGATATATTTTGTTCACTGAAAGAAATGTGCAAATATGTGAGGCTGTGAAATAAGAATTTATTTTTTTAACTGAAAATATCTGTGAGGTGGAGCTTGGGTGTGGTTGACCCTTCCTCCCAATAGCAGGGGTTGAAGTCTACCAGTCGTAGGGAAACAAGTCTATATTACAGTTATCACTCATACTATACTGCTGTTCACCAAGGCTGACATGGGCTATAGCTCTGGCCATCAGTCTGATCGAGACTGGAGAATAACTCAAGGAGAGCAGTGGGGCATATAGTTGAAGAGTGTGAAAAGTCCTGGCTTTAAACCCAGGCATAGATCACTCTTTTCTCCTTTGTCCCAGGCTTTTTAAGTTTTGAAATATCCATATCCTCACACATACCAGCTGCTAAGAGCTCTATATCGAATGAGGAAAATGAATAGATGAATACATATTTAAAAAGCTTTAGCCATAATAATAGTGGAACAGAAGAATATTTCCAGATAACCTAGAGGCTCCCACTTCTCATATAGCACAATTTGTCTGATAGTCTCATAGCCTAGGTATTAATAGTTAGTTCTTTATTTGGAATCTATTGCAAGTCAACAAATAATTTTCCAAGCAGTGACTTGTAAGTATAATTCAGTTTAGTTTGATTGCAGAAAACCGATCTCTCTTTTTAAAATCTAACCATGGCATTGTTCTTCCTTACTGTATCAAATTGGCTGTGAAACCATGTGTGTTAACTTTAGATTGAGACAGGGCCTGTGTAATATTCAGTATATCCTGGTAATATTGACAGTGAGTTTCTCTATGGTGGGCCCAGAATGTGGGGTTTGCATTCTGCTTGCTGAGTGGCTGCTTTAGTGTCAGGCACAAAGTGAGTAATTAATTGATTAGTTGGATTGGATTAATTTGGTATTATTCATTCTTGTTTGTTGATTGCTTTTGTGTATGTATGTGTGGTAGCCATGAATGTGTTTATGAATGCTCACATGTGTGTGGGTATGTGTGTAGAAGCCAATAGTTGATACTTGGTGTCTTTGATTGCTCTCTGTCTTATACATCAACACAGGTTCTCTTGCTGAAGCTGAAACTTACTGACTTGGCTAGTTTTGCTAGCCAATTTATTCTAGGGATTCCTGATCCCTGTTTCCCCGAATCCTGGGATTGCAGGTCTACCTGGCATTTGTGTGGGTGCTGAGTGTCTAAGTTCAGTTTTTCATACATGCACAGGAAACAGTTTACAGTTTACCCATGGAGCCATTGCTTTAGCCCCTTAGTTTGGAATGATGATTTAAATCTGTTGTCAGTTATCTTCAATAGTTCTATATAATGTACATATGCCCACATAATTGTATATGTGGTATATTGTAATGCAGTGTTAGAGAAGTTCCTGGTTACGAGGAAAATTCCAGTTCCTATGAAATATAATGGAGTAAAACATAATTCAATCATGCAAAAGATAGTGCAATGAATATTAAGAATTTTCAAGTTACTACCTCTCAGAATCAATGAGTGTATTTGTTATAATGCAGCCTGTTACAGAACAAGGATGTCTCAAAATAGTAATGTTCAACCATTAGGCTAAAGAAATTTAATTCTATTTCACATACATTACAGAGCAGGTTTTCAGCAACTGGTCCTCTGGTTAGTGTGTGAGTCAGGGATGAAGGTCAATCACACATCAAGTTTCAGTCATCCTTGGTGTATATCTGTGGTAGATATGATGTGCATTTAACTTTCCTTAAAGGGAAGAGTAAGGGTAAAGCAAGGACACTGGGCAATTCCAGATCGCATAGTCTTAAGCCTGAAGATGCTTCTTTACATCTCATGGGCTGGAACCCAGACAGAGGTCCTTGATGTACTCCGAAGAATGAGAACTTCAGGCTTGCTGAATGACGGACTGTAGATAACCAGTGTTCTCCCAGTTAGTAGCCACTCTCTGTGGACAAAGCAGTCTTAATATGTGTCCTAGTTAGCTATAAAGGTCAACTTGACACAGCATGGAGTCATCTGAGAAGGCAGGCTCCATTGCAGGATTGCGCAGGTTGGCCTGGGAACATGTCTGTGAAGGAT
Source organism: Arvicola amphibius (assembly GCF_903992535.2). Lineage (NCBI taxonomy): Eukaryota > Metazoa > Chordata > Mammalia > Rodentia > Cricetidae > Arvicola > Arvicola amphibius. The sequence continues at coordinate 47,948,291 of NC_052060.1, read as the reverse complement.
TTCTTGATAGTTATCCATTAGGGCCTGGCTCACAGTGGGCTGACTTTTCTCTGGGAAGGTGATTATGGGCTATATGATAAAGCTTGGCAAGCACAAACCTGGGAGGAAACCCCAGGCAGGCTTCTTCTGTGGTTTATTTTGTTTGCGTTCCTGCTTAGGCTTCCCTCAGTGGTGGACCTTGACGTAGAAATAAAGCCAAATAATTTTTTTTATCTCCTCGCTGCTTTGGGTCATGGTATCTGTCACAGCAATAGAGTGATGACTAGGGGAAAGTGCTCATCACACTGGGATCTAAACTGAAAACTAGAATTAATGGCTCTTTAAAAAAAATTAGGCTTATACTGAATGCTTCATAGAAATCTCCAAGTTTGAAACTACTAGCTTCTGTATCTTGGTCATGCCATGTGGCTAGGAGGGAGCCTTAGAGTCCAATATTTTCTTTATATAAAGGCCCTCCCACAACAACATTAATATGTAGAAGGAAATGATCTATTATGCTCTGTGAGCAAGTGCCAGAAAGAGTTTTCTCCTAAAGTATGGTGTCAGTGTTTCCATATAAACAGAATTTTACCGTATTCAGAAGCGTGAATATTTATTTCATTCATAGAATTTATAGGTTCTGAGATGTAAAGGGTCTTTATAAAGTCTTTGTTCTATTGAAAAACTTGAAAGTATTTAACTTTGATAGTTCAAAGATTTATGATGTGGAAGTGCTAGAAATTTTATCTGAGTGACTTCCTAACTTTTCGTTTTCCAGGTTATAAGAATGTCTAAAGACATTGCTTTATTTTCTCATTGTTGGGCACCAGCTATGCACTGTGTGATTCACTCACACTCAGTCCCAGATCCCCCAGAACATCAGCCAGTGAGGACTCAGAAGCCCCTGTGCTGAGACTGTTAGCTCCTGCTCACAGGGAGAAAGCAGCAAAAGGAGAGACCAATGCTTGGAAGCCACAAAGTTATCAGGAAGAAGGGCAGCATCTCCGGGCGAATAGGACTTTGCTCTTACTGTGAACTGATGAGAATACACAAAGCAAAGAAGAGCAGCACCCAGATAGCAAAAGCTACGAGGAAGACGTGGAATACTGTTAGGTACTTTGGGGGCATATTATGAGAGGCTTGGCAGAGAATTGAAAGATAGCAAGATGAGAATTGAAAAGATAGCAAGATGTACAATTGGGTAATATATTTTACCCAAGCTATGATTTTGTTTTAAATGTAATCTACCTATTGCATCATCAAGGAAACAAAGTAAGTGAAAATATATAAGAATACTAACAAAACTTTTGCTGTTTTTTACTCTGAGGGCATTTGATATTTCACTTTTAAGAATTTACTTCATATACGAATTTTATCCACTATTCTAATTCTATTAATTAAATTGTTAATTGAAATATTTATAAGGCATCAAGGTATGTTTGCAGATGATCTAGGTTATAAAGCTAGAGGATAAAAATCACTATTAGCGCGGAGTTGCCACTCTGTCCAGGATGATGGACAATTTATCAGATTAATGAGATAATGTCCATAGTGGCAGGATGTGATAAGAGTTATGGAGACATGCACAGAAAGGGACATGTTCTAGGTGAGGGGCTTGCTGTTTTAGAGAGAGCGATTGAAGTATGTCACTCATAAAAGGTGACCTCTGAGGAGAGCCCTGAAAGCAGTGAGGCAGAAACTGTGTGAACTTGTCCCAGAGGTATTGAAGACCAAGGGTCAAGACTGATGAGTGCTGGCTAGCAGTCATGGTGGTGTGCCTGGACAAGAATGACACGGGGGTTGTGGAAGGAGATAATGCGTCTGAGGGAAATGGAGGACACAGCAATGGAGTCTTGCTACCGTCAAGATCTTGGCGTTTTCTGTGGATTAAATAGGTTGAAGAGTTTTAAATAGAGATGTGACGTCGTCTGGGTTTAGCAGTGAGAGTTTTAGCGCACGTGTCAAAGGTAAACTGCAGTGATCTAAGGTGGGAGGCAATGAAGAGCTTACCTTAGCAATGCAGTTAAGAGAGAGAACGGTGGAGAAGACAGGCTGATAGTGGAGGTGATGAGCAGATCCTCCTCTCTATTTGACAGGTCTGACGTGGTGTGAGGGATTGGAGATGACACTGGGCTCTTGTTTTCTGGACAAAAGAATAGTCTTAACATGTCAAGATAGGGAATGCACGAATGTGTTTGGAGGCATAGGCAATCGGTTCTGCCCATCTTAAGTTGTGTCTATAAGCTATGTGGGTAGAGTTGCCAAGTAGGCAGCTGTATATACCAGTCTGGAGGTCAAGGGAGAAATCTGAAAATGTTGTGATTGTATTTGGAGAATAACGTTAATGTGAAGCTGATAGCAGGAAATTTCAAATTACTTAAACACTTAAAGAATTACAGCATTAAACACAGATTGAGATACAAGGACAAGAAAAGTAGATTTCTTGTGCCAGTGTGTATTTCTCAGAGACATCCATGTTTTATTCATAGTCTCTTAAAATTGTTTACAGACTGCTATTTTTATAAATGGCAGGGAGTATTTAAAAGATGGCTCTTGTTTAATTTGAGTTTAGGAAGTAAGCTTTCCTAAGTCCGTGGTGTGACTGCAGTTGTAATAAACATCACATCACATGTTTACTGCCAAGTGTGAGTTTTTGACAGGGCCACATATGAATGCCAAAGAGTCGAATTGCTTAGTTGTTAATGTAGGCTGTCGAATGCATAGTAGTAGATAGACCCCTCGGTTTATCAGTTGGATGAACTTATACAAATAACTTACTATTCCTCTGTCTTGTCTTTCAATTAGTAAACCAGAGACAACAGGAAAGTTTTAAGAATTAAGTTAAAGGATTTAAAATGCCCGGCGTCACGCTGGGTACAGAGTAAGGATATAAATGTTAGCTGTTACTATCTGTTGTTTACAGTGCGTCAAAGCAGTCAGTGCACTTTGCAGATGTTATTGTATTGGATGATTTTAAACTTCATTTTTGGGATAAAATGAATTTGTCACACAAAATAATGGCACAAATGGGAAAAGTGAATTTAACAGTCAGTTATGTGAACTCAGCCACCTCAAATTAATGGGTTTTCTCCTTTATTTCTGTACCCTTCTTGGTGCTGCTTGCCCGAATAGTTATCCTGTTTTCATCCTGTTGTCATCTATACTGCAGTGTGGTGATAGTGATTCTATAATATTTAAGGTTACAGAAATGACTCTGTCATATGTCTGTTGATGGGCCTTGGGAGTATTTTAACTGTCGGTGGTGCTGTTTTGAATGACACACATTTTCCGGCAAGTAGCCTTCCCTTTGTACTTACTTTCCCGTGTCATACCCGCTCAACGGTGGGACTGTCGGGCAGGTTCTGTGTGCGCCTTCATCAGCATCATTTTATCACAGTTCTTTGAAAATAGCAGCCTACCCTCTTAGCATTGGTAATACTTTAATTTTGCTGTGAGAGTCTTGGGGATATCAATAATCATACTAGTTTTTGTTTCACTGGTTTGAGACAGTGTGAGGAATGCAGATGCTGGAATTTGGTTGACTGAATCTTATCCATTGGCCATTGATGCCAGCATCTTGGGAGATTGTCTTGGTTACTCTAAGCACTGACTTCTTCATCTGGTCCAGAGACTGTGACTCATCACACATGGGCTTGTGCAGTTGTAAGGAATGAGTGAGGGCTAGGCCTGTGGCTTGCCTGTAGAATGCTAGTCTCACATGTGTAACCCCTGGGTTCTGTCCCCAGAACTTAAATTAGAAAACTAAAATGAAAGGAGAAAAGAGATGAGTAAAAATAGCACAGTTCCTCATATTTTATAAGAACATGACATCCGACAGCTTCCACCTGCACTTCAGTGTTTTAGCAAGCTGTAGTTACATTTTTTTTTTAAAAAAATCAAGTTTGATGTTTTCTTGTGCTTTTACTTCTTCTGTTTGAGCCACGTTCACTTCTTCACATATTCAACAAAACATTGGGCTTTATGCTAGTATATGTATGGTGTGAATTGTCATCATGAATCAAAATATGAATTGAGAATACATGTGAGATCTCTCTCCTGAAAACCCAATACTTTAAAGTTAGTAATATGTAGAGATTGTTGGTTCTTGATGGCTGTGTGGCTGACCATAAGCTGTGGCTGAATGGAAACTGTGGTTCACTGCTGCTCTCTAGAATTATAAGAGAGTACCTACTGTATATTACTAGCTTGGGAAAAGATGGCAGTATGGCTTAGACCTAGTTCTTTATCATTTTCACACCATTCTTGACCGATATTGTTGAATGCATTGTATACCAGAGCCTGTATTTTTTAAATGCTTCAGTATTCTTTATTGCCCTGATTTCTTTTTAGTTCCTATGGATTCCCATGGAAAACAAAGATACTATTTATAATGTTTACGAAATTTTTGAGACAGGTTCCAGGCTGGCTTTGAAGTTACTTAGTCAAGGCTGGCCTTGAGCTCATGCTCCACTTGTCTCTCCCTTCTGAGTATAAAAATTACAGGCATGCCGGGCGGTGGTGGTGCACGACTTTAATTCCAGCACTCGGGAGGCAGAGGCAGATGGATCTCTGTGAGTTCGAGGCCAGCCTGGTCTACAAGAGCTAGTTCCAGGACAGGCTCCAAAGCCACAGAGAAATTCTTGTCTCGAAAAACAAAAAAGAAAAAAAAGAATTACAGGCATGTATCATCATGCCTCGATGAGATGGTTCTAGAAATTGCATTATTGATACTCATTTAACTTTCTAAAATGTTAACTGTTTAGAGGTTATACAACTTAGTACAGCTAATGTTATGAAGACAAGTAAGTGATTCAGTTCTGAATGTCTTTAGCTAGAAAACAAAAAGACAAAGGTAATTTCCTTATGGTTGTCTGTTTGAAGACAGAGCTATGATTTTTGACTCTGTGCCCTCAGATTTGTATATTCAAACCAAATGGCCAATGTGAGGTGGTTAAGTCATGAGGGAAAGAGGCTCTCAAAGAATTTGAGAGTGCTGCTCCTTCCTGTGCTCCTGCTCTAGTGTTCCTCTTGTTTAGTAAGTCACCAACAAGATGCTGGAAGCGGAGGGTAGCCTTTCCAAGACACTGCCTTGTTGTTCCCTCCGTCTTGGATTCCCCCACATTTAGAACTGAGCAAAACAAATCTCTGTTGTTGTATTAGTTACTTTTGCATGGTTGTCACCAAATACCTGGCAGAGATGAGGCAGGAAAAACATATTCCAGCTGTCTATGAGTTTATCGTTTTGGGGAACTTAGGGTGGAACAGTTACATTCCTATTAGGGTTTGGCGAATGCTCTTGACATTATGAAGACAAGTGAGCCTTGCATGAAATAGAAAATGGGCAAGGACAACATACTTCCAGTGACCTAAAATGCTATCTTAATGCCATATTTTAGTCTTTTGAGAACAGCTCTTTTCTTAGTTGTTATAATCACTATATGGGCTAAGGTATCATCATCTCCCTGTTTTACTCATAAGGGAACTGAAATACTCTTGCTGAAGGCTAGGCATGGGGATGAGATGGAGCTTTCCCTTGCTGGTGTACACTCAGTTTTTAGTTTCCAGGTTATTCTGCTGTGCCAGAGGCTGTTCCAGGTACTGGCAATAAGGAAGTCACCAGAGGAAAGAGGAGAGAGGATCTCTTGCAGATCGTACATCCTCGTACAACTTCTAAGAACTTTAAAATGCTCTCGGATCTTAGTCAAGATCACATGTCTTCGTAAATATCTTATCACTGCGCCGTTGTTCATCCTGTGTCATGGTTTAGAATTGTGAACAACTAAAATATCCTTCCTTGAGAAAATGCTCATTTGTACTGATTTTGTGTAAAGTTAAATTAGTGGGTCTTTGCAGAAAAGAATTCCATATTCATTATCTAGATTTTTTATTTCAGGCCTATTTAGTCTTATATAGGTTTAGCTTTGCATCAGACTATGGTCTTATAGTCAGAGCTTCCTTAGTCTTAGGGCGACAGGATCAAATGTGTTCCTCCCTCTTCTTTTTTTTCCTAACGTAGAAAAACTCAAGTTCTCGGATGCTTTTACTCTACATCCACACTTGTAGTTTCTTTTCTTGGCATGCTACTCTGAGAGACCTGCTAAGCTGACAAATAGCCAGTGCACTAAGCTATTAAGATTTGAGAGTAAACTATTCCTAATAGCATAGCGAGCTGCCCACTCTGATGCCAGGTGTGTCGTAGCAGCAGTGTCAGGGTGCAGTCCAAATGAGGAGTCTTCGGAAGTTTTAGGCACCAGGTCACAGCCAGTAGAAGTATTTTTAGTCCTGGGTCCTTTCAGCACCCTTTCCAGTCACACCACTTGAACAGCTGTTTACTTTGACTGTGTGTAAACAAGCTCCCTCCCCTCCTCCCTGAGGACTTGGATTGGAGACCCTTATTCGGCCCTTCACAAATATAGACTGGCTGTGACCTTTCCCTCTAATCTGGACCCTCTTGAGATTTTTCAAGCACATGCTGACAGGGATTGTGTGAGACTATGTAAGTATCTGCTTGAGGACAAGGAGCAAACCTTTTAGCAATGGCTCGCCAGGGCTCTTGGACACCGTTGGCAGTCCCTACAGAGTGGAAGAAAATTGCTTATCATGTTAAAAAAAAATGTTGGTCTGAAGCGTTTTACTCAGTTCTGCTTAGAAGGGAATGGTCCCGGCCAAAATGAACCGTTCCTAAAACACTGCCATTCTGTATTTACCATGCCTGTTAGCCCTTAACCTCCTGATTAGGGAGCATCTCTATGCATCTATTTGTCCAGATTTACTATCAGTTTTAGCCACAAAACTAAGACCCTTGAAGCTTGGGAGTGCATCTTATTCAGTGTGTTCTTCCTAAACCGCCCTCCATGAGGGTCATCCAAACTCCCATCATATACTGATGGAAAGGACAGCAGGATTCTCCAAGGGTACTACATCTTGACTGTGGGGATGAGGAATTCAGATTCTGTGGTCAGATTTCAAAGGTTGTGGTTTATCCCCACCCTAATCAGTTGCTATTAGATAGATTTTAAACGTCAGAACAAGTCATCTAAAAAATCCCTGTTGTTTCCTTGGAAAACCGCACACAAGCTCTAAATTCCCAGAAATTGGGCACTTGAATGATTGACCCCCTGCTGTGTGTCTCCCTTTGGATTCCACATGTTCCTTGGCTCTAAGATCACCAAGGGAGGAATATTTCGTTTATTTACTTTGTTTATTGTTTACTCTCAGAACCATGCTGTGTGTTCCATGGGAAAGGTTTTTTTTTTTTTTCCTCTTTTTTAAATTGATTTTTATTGAGCTCCCCTCACGGCTTCCCCCCCTCCCCTTCAGCCCTCTTCCAAGGTCCCCATGGTCCCCATTTACTCAGGAGATCTTGCCTTTACTACCCATGTAGATTAAATCCATGTATGTCTCTCTTAGTGTCCTCATTGTTGTCTAGGTTCTCTGGGATTGTGATTTGTAGGCTTGTTTTTCTTTGATTTATGTTTAAAAACTACTTATGAGTGAGTACATGTGATAATTGTCTTTCTGGGTCTGGGTTACCTCCCTCAAAATGATGTTTTCTAACTCCATCCATTTCCCTACAAAATTCAAGATGTCGTTTTTTTTTTCTGCTGTGTAGTACTCCATTGTGTAAATGGACCACATTTTCCTTATCCAGTCTTCAGTCGAAGGGCATTTAGGTTGTTTCCAGATTCTGGTTATGACAAAAAAAAGCTGCTGTGAACATAGTTGAGCACATGTCCTTGGGCACGATTGAGTATCCTGTGGGTATATACCCAAAAGTAGTATTGCTGGGTCTTGAGGAAAGTTGCTTCCTAATTTCTGAGAAATCACTACACTGACATCCAAAAGGGCTGTACCTGCTTGCATTCCCACCAGTAATGCAGGAGTGTTCCATTTATCCCACAACGTCTCCAGCATAAGTTGTCATCAGTGTTTTTGATCTTGGCCATTCTGACAAGTGTAAGATGGAATCTCAGAGTTGTTTTGATTTGCATTTCCCTGATGACTAAGGATGTTGAACATTTCCTTAAGTGCCTTTCAGCCATTTTAGATTCCTCTGTTGAGAGTTCTCTGTTTAGGTCTGTACTCCATTTTTTATTGGATTATTTATTCTTTTGGTGATTAATTTCTTGAGTTCTTTGTATATTTTGGAGATCAGACCTCTGTCTGATGTGGGGTTAGTGAAGATCTTCCCCATTCTGTAGGCTGTTGTTTTGTCTTGTTGAATGGGTCCTTTGCTTTACAGAAGCTTTTCAGTTTCAGGAGGGCCCATTTATTAATTGTTTCTCTCAGTGTCTGTGCTACTGAGGTTATATTTAGGAAGTAGTCTCCTGTGCTAATGCGTTCAAGTGTACTTCTCACTTTCTCTTCTATGAGGTTCAGTGTAGATGGCTTTATATTGAGGTCTTTGACCATTTGTACTTGAATTTTGTGCATGGTGATAGATATGGGTCTATTTTCATTCTTCTACATGCTGATATCCAGTTATGCCAGCACCATTTCTTAAATATGCTTTTTCCATTTGATATTTTTTGCTTCTTTGTCAAAAATCAGATGTTTGAAAGTGTGTGGATTAATATCCAGGTCTTTGATATTGTTCCATTTGTCCTCTTGTCTGTTTTTATGTCAATACCAGGCTGTTTTCAGTACTGTAGCTGTGTAGTAAAGTTTGAAGTCAAGGATTGTGATGCCTCCAGAAGTTCTTTTATTGTACGGGGTTCGAGAAAATCAACAAAATAGACAAACCTTTATCCAAACTGACCAAAAGGCAGAGAGAAAATATCCAAATTAATAAGGTCAGAAATGAAAAGGGGGCATAACAAGAGATATGGAGGAAATACAGAGAATCATCAGGTCATATTTCGAAAACCTGTACTCCACAAAATTGGAAAACTTAAAGGAAATGGACAACTCTGGATAAATATCACTTGCCAAAATTAAATCAAGACCAGATAAGTAAATTAAACAGACCTATAACTGCTGAATAAATAACAGTCATCAAAAGTCTCCCAACCAAAAATAGCCCAGGACCAGATGGTTTCATCTCAGAATTCTGTAAGATTTTCAAAGAAGATCTAATACCAATACCTCTCAAATTGTTCCACACAATAGAAAACAGAAGGAACATTGCCAAACTCTATTTATGAGGCTACAATTACCCTGATACCCAAATCATAGAAAGACATTACTAAGAAAGAGAATTACAGACCCATCTCACTCATGAACATTGATTCAAAAATACTCAATAACGTACTGGCAAATCGAATCCAAGAACACATTAGAACCATCATCTACCATGATCAAGTCGGCTTCATCCCAGAGATGTAAGAATTGGTCAACTTACAAAAACCTGTCAACATAATCCACCATATAAACAAACTGAAAAGTAAAAACCACACGTCATCTCATAAGATGTCGAAAAAGCTCCATGATAAAGGTCTTGGAGAGAGCAGGGATACAAGCAACATACCTAAACATGATTAAGGCAACATATAGCAAACAACAGCCAACATTAAACTAAATGGAGAGAAAATTATAGCAATCCCACTGAAATCATTAACAAGACAAGGTTGTCCACTCTCTCCATATCTATTCAATGTAGTTCTTGAGGTCCTAGCTAGAACAATAAGACACCAAAAGGATATCAAGGGAATACAAATCAGAAAAAAAGAAGTCAAACTCTCACTATTTGCTGATGATATGATAGTTTACATAAGTGACCCCAAAAATTCCACCAAGGAACTTCTACAACTCATAAACACTTTCAGTAATACAGTAATATAGCAGGATACAAGATTAACTCAAAAAATTCAGTAGCCCTCCTGTACACAGATGATAAAATGGCTGGGGAAGAAATCAGAGTAATATCACCCTTCACAATAGCCACAAATAACATCAAATATCTCAAGAGTAACTCTGACCAAACTAGTGGAAGACTTGTATGACAAGAACTTTAAATTTTTGAAGAAAGAAATTGAAGAAGACATCAGAAAGTGGAAAGATCTCCCATGCTCTTGGTAGGTAGATTAACATAGTAAAAATGGCAATCTTACCAAAAGCAATCTACAGATTCAATGCAATGCCCATCAAAGTTCCAGCAAAATTCTTCACAGGCTTCAGAAGAACGATACTCAACTTCATATGGAAAAGCAAAAAAAAAAAAAAAAAAAAAAAAAAACAACCCAGGATAACGAAAACAATCTTGAGAAAGGGTTTTTAACTACTCAGTGCCTTATGACTGAACACGCTTTGCTCATAGAAATATGGTAACAATTTATTACAGAAGCCTGTTAGTCAAGGTCTTAATGAGATGATAACTCTTAAGGTCACTTGTCTTAAAGGGAAATTGTATTTCAGGTTATAAAATAACAATGTGGGTTTTGCAGACAAGTTTTTAGTTCTCCTGTGTAGGTGTTAGCCAGATCACACAGATAGCAAATTGACTGGCTATTCAGAAACTCATGAATTAAAACTCATTTTAGTTTTAGCACTAACTTCAACAACATAACATGTGTTGCTACAATTCCACTTCTCAGAAATAAGGAACTCACAATAGTTAGAATAATAGAGTCTAAGAGAGGTCATTAGCCTTCACAATGTGTTTTAACTCTTACCAGCTGTGACAGGGCACGCCACAATGGTTCCTTCCATTTTCTAGAAGCTTTCAAAGCCTCTGTTTATAAACTGGAGCCCATACTTACGTGTTGCTGGATTAGCACTTCAGAATTTCAAGTTTACTCATGTATTTCACAACTCTCTTTAATATGCTCTCAAGCTTCCTCAGACTTATTTGTATGGCATACAGTTGCCCTCAACTACATAATCCACACTGACTTTCTTTTGAAATTACGTTTATTGCCACTGAAAAATGTTGCAAAAAGAAAGCCAAAAGGTTTTACAATTTACTAATTGAAAACATGTATTCTGAAGCTCTTACATATTAGGAAACACTTCAGAGGCAGGTCTTATTTAGTTTTGAAGTTTAAGAAAAAAAAGATTTAATAGTTGCAAACTTTTTCAGAAAGCAATTTTAGTTAAAACTTATCTAGGATATACGTGTATGTTTTTCATATAAATTATTATTTTTTTTTACTTAAACTTTTGTAATACAGATCATAATACATGCAAATGAGTTAAAGTTTGACTTGAGTCCTGTTCCATGTGTTTACTGCAGTTAGAAGATCTTTAAAAAAGCGACTAGGAGTGGTGAGGAGTCTTTCATACTCCTTCCTCGAGAATGAGATGCTTCTGGGTTCTGTCCTGTAGGTGCTGGGTCACACTTACTATGGGGTCATTGCTTATTGTCTTAACTCCGATTATGCTACAGTAGCCAACTAGGTAACTTATCAAGGACATGGATTTGATGGCCTACAGTTCTGTAGGATGGGATGTGCCCACAACTGCTGGGGGCTTTCTGGCATTGTCATCACATAGCAGAAGGCCAAATTTAGATGAGACAGAAGGTTGCTGAGTCATCCTTTTGTTACATTAAGCAACTTCCAAATGCCCTATCTTTCAACATCATCGTAATGGCAACCAAATTCAAACGCGCATGTTGGAGGGGAAAGCTATTCAAAGTGATAGCACTCTTTATTATTTTAGTTGGATCAAGAACTCTTAGAAAGCAGAAAGCACTTCTATTTTTGCAATACAAAGTTCCCAACACATCGGGCATAGGTAAATGTGGTTGGATATCTATAGACTGATAACATTATAGGAAAAGGGGCGTGTGGAAATCAGAGAAGAAGGAATGAGGAGGAAGACAGATTGGGCTGAAGGGAAAGGGTGGCGAGGAGAGGACCAGCTGCTCCTCTTTCCACTCTTCTTCATGTGAGATAGGACATCAGCTCCTTGGCCTTGCGGGGATGTCATCTTTAACTCTCATCTGCATGTATCTAGCAGTGATGTCTGTGAAAATGATTGCTTTGGCCTGAGATGGGTTTGCAAGGCCAGTCAAATATCACCGCCATAGCCTTGGTTCCTTAGCAACCAGTCTTCCTATGGTTCTGTTGTACATGGTCTCTACAGAAACATGCCTTCCTCATGGCTGCTGAGTGCAAAGGTCACAGAGTGGGAAGTTGCTTTAGTATTCAAATTCCTGTTCTTCCATAGTGTAACATTTTTGCTGACTGAGCTCATAATAAATGATGATTATGCTTGAATGGGAAGTGATATTTCTAAAGCGTGTTTTAGAAAGAGTTATATTTTTGATTCATGGTTACAAGCTAATTTTTGGTACCAATGCTAGGCAAACATTTCCACAGGCAACCATTGTTTATGCCAAAGTACAAGTCTTCCTCTTAAGCAGAAATTTCTTAAAATGCTTTGTTGAAATACTTTCAAAATAATTTATTATTGAGACTATGGTGTTCTTTCTGAGTTCCCATCCCAAATTAGCAACCCCAAAGAACGGCAGAAGTGCTTAAGGAATTCTGAGATGCAGCTGGTTAGTTTTCAGAAGTTTACTTAACCCTGTGGTTGACAAGCCCAAGAGACGGGATCCTTTGGTTGTTGGGGATTAGTGGAAGAACTGGCTTAATGGAAAATTAGCTTTGGTTCTCTTCCCTTACCCACTCCTCTTCTGGTGGGCTTTCAGATGCCATGCATGGGAAGGTTTGAGTTGGAGGAAAGTCTGGTGTTTGGAACTGTGCTTTGAAAAGCCCCTCATTCCAATCTGGACAACTCTTGACTAGGAAGTGTTTCTCAGACAAGTCACCAAGGAAGAGGAATTAATGATCAGAGTTTATGAATTAAGTAAGAGTGTACACTGCTGGCAACGCCCTCTTTCTGACAAAGCACCTGTGTTGTATTTACTTCTCAGGTCTGTTTTCTCTCCAAGATTTAATAGAGCAAAGATTAAATATGTCTATCTGAGCAACCCATAGGTTGAATAGATTCCCTTAATCTTGTAGTCCTTTCATTTCAAACTTCATTGAGGTCATAGCTCAGTTAGTAGAGTGCTTATCTAACCTGCTGGAAGGCTTTGATCCTTCTGACCACACGCAACCAAATGTGCAAGCCCACACCTATAATTTCTGCACTCAAGAGGTAGAGGTATGGGGACCAGAAGAAATTCAGGGCTATTTTCTTCAACATAGCAAACTTAAGACTAGCCTGACCTATGAGTTTCTCTCTCAGAAGAGAAAACAAAAACAGAGGCTGGCAAGTTGACTCAATGGGTAAAGATGTTTGTCATTAAGATTGATGACCCAAATTCAATCCCTGGTGAAACAAGAGTAGTTTTCTTTTGATCTTCATACACATATGCACACGCACGTGCACACACACACAGACGTGCACACTCACAATGTATTTAAAATTTTAAAAAGTAAACAACAAAAACCTTGCCTCATTTGGTATTTAAATTTCCTTCAAAGTTACGGTGATGTTAAAGGGTTTGATTGGGCTGCTCATTCAGTAGTCAAAAACTTTAGATGATTTGCTCAAATTTTGCTGTTTTGTTTTAGTACATTCCTAGCCCTTTCATTTCTTCGCTGGACCTTGTTTGAACGGAAACAGTGTCTTAGCTGACAATTAAGCACTATAGCTAACAACCTCACTGTTTAGCCTAAAGTGAAGACAATAAAGTAGTAGATCCGCCATAACTATTCAAACTGACATGTTTTAAAACATGCTAGTTACTTAAGAGTTTTAATAGAATAAATTATAAAATAATTCTACTGTATGTATGACATGTATCAATTAGTTCTGATTTATAAATTGAGAACTTTTAATTATGAAATGACATTGAACCTTAATTTGAATATTGAATTTATATACATACATATGCACACACGCGGACACACACACACAACATATGCACACACGCGGACACACACACACACACACACTGCAAACTAAAAAAAAAACAGACAATGATAATAAACAGAAACAAAACTGTTATATTTTTGTTAAATGTGGAAGTTGCCATTATTTTCAATTAAATAATTTTTGTTAGTAAATTTTTTATTTTGGTCTGTGAATATAATAAAATTACACATGGTATTCACATTTATCTTCCAGTTTCTATTTCGTATCAGTTTCAGTGATTGAAAGTTGTACTTTTGGATGTAACTGGAAAGTCTTCAGTCAGGAGTTTTATATTGTATCAGGTAGGGTGATTGGAACACAATGGGTATAGCATTTCCTTTGAGTGGTATAACATCCCCTTTGAGTGGCTGCCCAAGTTGTGTGGGTGCCAGAGAGGCTCAGAATATCATTGCAGACTCTGGAACTATGCCCATCCCAAATTAGCAACCCCAAAATGGCTTGTGGAGAGGGAAGGGAACAGTTTATATCTAATCTCTGTGTTGGCTCCATCTTGTGATGTCAGTGCCAGACACACACACACACACACACACACACTGGCTGAAACCTGAGAACTTTCCATAGGGGAACTCTATGGCCGCTTCCTCAGGGGCCCCACAGTGTGGACTTACCTTTCTTTCTGCAAGACTTGGGCCAGTTTTCCTCAACACATCATTGAGAAGAAAGAAAAAGAAGAAGAATGATTGACTTAGGTTTTTTTTTTTTTTTTTTTTTTTTTTTTTTTGAAATAGTAAGCAAGAGATGCTGGCAGACCAGGCAAGCCTACACCATGGTTGTTAAGGTTTGGTAACAAAATGAATCTGATTGCATATGAATTAAAACACTTTCAGAAAAAAAAACCCAACTCCATAAATGCCCTTTACAGTTGTAAAGAATTAAAAATACTCAACAAGAAATCTATTTTTTCAAGGTATCTAAGTGTTGGGCCCAGACATGTAATACATTTTTTAGGTTTATGTGTTAAGGACAGTAATTCTTTCTTCATGGCATTGAATATTGGAATAGGATATGGAAGTTTATTTTTACTTGTAAAAAAATAATTTTACAGGAAGAACATAAATTTGCCTTTTTCTTTCTTTAATAATTTCTATCCAAAAGATAATTGAATTGATGGAATATTACCAAATGCAGGACTTTGGCCTTTGAAGGCCTATTTGTGAAGCATAAGCGGGCATTATTTCCTTGAATATGGCCTTGTGCGGTGCTTGGCTGTCGTGCCTTGGTAGAGAGCTGATGGCCCACTCACGCTCAGGCTCAGTGAGGCCTGAAGGGACACTGCTGAAGCCGTTTTCCCGTCTGATGCAGTCTTTACACCCACAGCCATGGGGTCATCTTGTCACCTGCACGGTAGGGACTGGGGACCTGACTGCTTTCAGTGTCACCCCCCCCCCCCCCCTTCCTCTATGCTAGGCCTTCCCACTAGTCCTTGTCTTCACTGCTTAGAGTCTAGGTTGTTTGTTGAAGATTTTCTCTTTATAAAAATATGGATTCATTGTGGTTCTGATAAACACCCCTTTATGTTCTATTATTTGTTGCCATTCTGAAGTGTTTATAAAAAGAATGCAGTAGATGCATTGTCTGGGGAATACCAGTAGAAGAAATACCTCTGGAAACTTCTGCATAATAATAAAAAATGGAACCAGATGCATAATTGCTGTCCTACCTCCTGTCCAAAATCTGATATTAGTTATTTAGGAAAATTTGCCTTATGCCTTTACACAAGAAAGATAGGTATATACTTATAATATTAAATAGTTGAAGCTGAAATCAGTAGTTCTCCTCTGGTCATAACGACTTAAAAATCTTATATTTCAAGAGTAACAATTTTACCTATAAAATATAGGAATTAAAGCCACTGCCAAGAAGATGTTTATTTCTTAAATAAATTGTCTGTGATTAAAATTGTAGCATACTATTACTTTAAAAATGATTCATCAACAAATAAACTCCCAAATACTGGATTCTAAAACAAAACAAAACAAAAAACAAAACAAAATTCCCTATAAGTTAACAGAAATGTTTTTGTTTTCTCCAGTATGAAATGTGATTTAACTTGGCTCATTAAAGCTAACTAACTGTTGCTAAAATGGTGCTGTGTAACAGGCCTCTCTCTCATATTCCTCACTATCCCTGTGACTCTCTGGTTTAATTAGCCGAGGCTTGACCAGCCAAGCACCTTCCTTTGCAGGGTGTGAGTTTAAGGTGGTCATTTCTCTGTCTGTACATTATTTATAATTGTAAAAAAAAAAAAAAAAAAAAAGGTCAGTTTGCTCTCTGGATATCAAAAAAAATCCTGTAAAAATAAAGTGTATATAAAGGACAATGCTCTCCTTTTCGTACACATCTGCGTTTCTGTTTACAAACTATTGCCTTTCATTCATTCCTCCCAGATCCAACAAGAAAGAGATGAGTTACAGTGTTCCAGGCACAAGGTTAGGCACTTGAATTTACAAATCTTCTTGCAGACAACTTCTTGCCTTACTACTCGCTAGTGTCTTTGCTCCCACTCACCCTGCCTTTTATTCCCTCTGTCCTGTTACTATGGAAGCCTGCAGCAGTCAGCTTCTGTTGGAGCACTGCTTGAAAGGATTTTGCCTGAAAGAGTTTTGCATGGAAGTTTTGCATGTGAAAAGGAGGAAAAAGAGCCTTGCTAAAATGCGCCCTGTGAGGACGGAGTTGTGATCCATGCAGTCCTTGACATGGAGACTGGAATGTGAGCAATGCCTCTTCCCTGTTCCAGGTAGCTGGTGACTCAGTCTGCAGTTAGAGAAATGCTTGCCTCTCTGCTTCAGAGCAGGCGGGCGTTTGTAGACCTCAGATAAGATCTTTTGTCAGGAAACGCTTGGCCTGAACACACTATGTATTTCATTCCTTGACCTCCAGTACTTTATTAGTAAATGCCAGCAAATAAAAGAGATTGGAAGCTTCCAGAAACAGATGAAAATAAAGTAAAATTATGCACAATTTTGAATTAATCATGTTACTAATTAGAATGTTGTATGATCTTGATATTTATGTTGCACCCACCCCACCTCCATACATGAGAGAGAGAGATTTAATGCAATGTAATTATTATACATGATTAGATGAAAAGCCTGATCTAAAGTTGAGTTTCTATTGTTTTGTTTGGACAGGAGTCATATGTGCTAAGAACTTGGATTTATTTCCAATGATGGAATCACTTTCTGCTGAAATATGTTTTAAGGAAAACAGTTTTAAACAGTTAAGTATAGTCTTTTCCCCTCTCCCTTCAAAATATATTCTACAGGGCATGGCCAGAGGGTGTTTGTTGCTCTTTGATCTGAGCATTCCAAGGTCAAATAATTTTGGTTGATAAACAATGTGAAACAGGTTAATTTTACTGCAGAACTTTACAAAGTTTCTAATACGTTAATGGGTATGGTAACGTTGTAAGAGGGTTACAGAACATGTGGTCTTTTCAAACACAGAGTAGATTTCTTCTCTCCCCCAGCGATTACCACATAGCATGTGTTCTCACCACAGTAGGTGTGCCCTCTGGAGCAAAGCCACCACTTGGGCCCTGCCCCAGGTACTGAATTAGACCCTTAGAGGGTTTAGCCCCTAGCCTATGTTTGCTCAAGCCTCCAGGTGAGTGACCCTGATATGTGTGGGAACAAATGCACAGGGTTTCCTGGAACATAGTTTGAAAAGTGAAGATATAATATGATTAAAATAGATGCCTTTAAGAAAGTCACTCTGTCCCGAGTAGTGATACTTTAAGTACAGTTTTTATGCTTGAGGTATGGGGTGTGTGCGAACTGTCAAAGAACAAGAAAATGCACCTTGCCAAGCAGAATGGGCGTGGGAGGATGAAAAAGGTGTTGAAAGCTTATGCTTCAGGATTTATAGAAGTGGAATTGCGTTAGTTTGCAATTATGTATCTGACCGCATAGACCACATCCTGACTGAACTTCAGATTTATACTTACCTATCTTAAAGAAGAGATACTGGCACATGATGGATTTTAGAAAGTAAAATTCCTCAGGAGGCGAAATACACACATCTTTGAAGATCCTTGACATTCTAAATTTATTTCTTTGACACTGCTCTCATTTGTTGTTGCTTAGCAGGGGTTGCTAGGGCCTGATAGGTGCTGAACACTTAGTGATAAATATAAGAGCACGTTATCACATGTGCGCACGTGCACACACACACACATACACACACAATTGAGCAGCACCATGTGCTGGAAAATAAAGACCAGGAAATAGGCATTTCCTGAAGGGGGCACTCAGGAAAGGAACTCCAGCATCTAGGGTTTTGAAAAGGAATGTACCTATGTAGATCTTGGGTTCTAGATTTCTCATAGGAAATCTAGAATAAAACAAAGAGACAGTTTATTATATTGTACCATGACTGGCTTGCCAAATAGTGTAGGAATTATTATATTTGCACATTGGAGAAAGAAAACTAGTGCTTAGTTGGAAAGCATCTCTGATTCGTGGGAAGTCCATCATGAAGGGTTTGGAGTTTCCTGCATCAATCTCTTAAAGATAGGGTTTAAGAAAAATTAAACAATATTCCTGCATTTAAAAATTTGGAAACGTAATTTAATAAATAAATACATGATACTAGGACTAGCCATTCAGTTCAATTCTGACAGCTAGTGCATTTGCAGCATTGTAGGAAGGAATGGTAATACTAAATAATTGAATATACTTGTCATGTATAGGAAGTTAAGGCCTCCCAGGCCAAGAGGAGCCAAACTGGAGTCTGCCAGCTACTGTCAGAGTCCCGATGGTTCCTCACCAATGAGGGGTAACCATGAGATGCTTCTTGAGGGCCTAGCAACAGGCGCTGTCAGAAGCTCTGACTGCGCCTAGTCAATTGAGGGTCGACCATGTGATGGAACCACGGATTGGGACGCCTGGGTGGTGGGAGGGTATATAAGTTTCTCTCCCCTCCCTTGTTAAATAAATGAGTTTGCTGCATGCCTTCTACCTGACTCCCAGTGTCTGGGCCCTTGACACCATCCCAGGAAGACATTAGGGCCCAGCTATAGTCATAGTGACTATCAACAGGATCTTATTTATTTGGATAGTTTCAAAAATTTTTAAATAGAAAAAATAATAGAAGTTGTTAGTGTTAAATTTTCTAATTTCAAAATTATCAGTATGTGAAATTACAGAACTCTGTCTGTATCTATGTTTACATTCAGTGCTTTCCTATTTTTATACTTTTAAATATAGTTCTGTGAGATAAGCACACCAGTTTTTCTTTCTTAAAATTGAATCTTGTCTCATACAGTACACTCTGATCACAGTTTCTCCAACCTCACTCCTCCCACTACCCCTGCTCTCTCCCCCAGACATGCTCCTCCTCTGTTTCCCTTCAGAAAGGAACAGGTCTCCTAGGGATATCAGCTGAACGTGCCATGGCAAGTTACAATAACATTAACCACAAACTCTTGTATCAGGGCTGGGTGAAGCAACCCAGTAGGAGAAAAGGCTTCCCAAAGCCAGGTGAAAGAGTCAAGAGATACACCCCACTCCCCCTCTTAGGGGTCCCACAAAAACTCTCAAGCTCAAAACTCCAACATATCTGCAGAGGGCCTGGTGCAAACCCATGCAGGCTCCTTGATTGCTGCTTTGGTCTCTGTGAGCCCACATGAGCCCTGCTTAGTTGATTCTGTGGGCCACATTCTCCTGGTGTCATCAACCCCTCTGGCTCCTACAATAAATATTGTTGGCGATACTGCTCATTCATTCCCAGCCACTCAGACCCAAAATAATTACATCAAAATCATATTAATTGCACCACTGCTTGGCCTATTAGCTTGTGCATATTTCTAGCTAGCTCTTACATCTAAAATAAACCCATTTTTATTAATCTGTACATCACCATGAGGTTGTGGCCTACTGGCAAGGTTCTAGCATCTGTCTCCTCCTGTGGCTAAATTGCTTCTCACTGACTCGGCCTTCTTTCTCCCAGCATTCAGTTTAGTTTTCCTGCCTAGCTCTATTCTGCCCTATCACAGGCCAAGGCAGCTTCGTTATTCATTAACCAATAAAAACATCACATATACAGAAATGTCATTAATATTGTACCAGTAAAATTAATCTTTATGTTTTACTTTCAGTGCTTAAGGTGCTTTTGAGTAACTACCTTCCATTAATTTCCTGCAGCTACCAACATTATAAGTAGAATAATTTTAGTGAATAATTAAGTTCTTCTTTTTTCCACCCCTATAAGTTCTTTAAGGCATTGTATTATTGGGTTGCCTTTGAAAAAATTTTCTACTATTTATTTCTGTAGTTTCTGGAATAGAGGTATCTGTAAGTAAAATATATAAAACAATTATGCATCCATTACTTGCAATGGATGTAGTAAAGGTATATTATCTAGTATTCGAGAACTATCATTACTCATTTACCTGGAGTCTCCAGAGTTGATGTTTGCAGCACAGAACAGCTCATTTCCTTAGACTGCCATGTTGATCTCTGAGAGGAGGTTAGTTTGCATAGGTTTGAGAAGGGATGCTAAAATCCATACTGCTTGGGGCAAATCCTGAGCTTTGGTAAACTCAACAATTATTTGAAGTTTTCTGTACATTTTAGTTTCATCTATAAAATTCAATTTTAAATATTACCTACTTAAAGTTGTCATGAGGATTAAGAGGATCAGGTTTTACAAGGTGCCTAGCAGAATCTTTTGGCATGTAACAATGATGTCTACATATTAATAACCATTTTTCATTTGACCATCAACTGCTTTTCATTATTTTTAAGGTAAAGGCAATCTCCTCAATAGGGCCTTTGGAATATCCCCATCGTCTGGCCAGTACTCTGTCTTTATGTCCCTTTTTTCCTAAACTTCAGGATGCTTCAGTGTTTGGAGGCTTTATCCCACTCCTCACCATCTTTCTTGCTGTACTGTTTGCCTCATGGCTTGACTGCCATATCATTTTTTTCAGGCTTTATATTCAAGCTCGAATTAAGATTCTTAATCTAGCTTTTCCTGCTCTTATCAGTTCTTAACGGTCTCCCCCCTGCCCTAGATGCTGTTCCTGTGTCATCAAATCTGTTCATTGCAGACTTTGACATGCAATTATTCGATCATTTGTCTTTGACACCAGGGTGGTTTATGGACCAAGATTGTCCTTAGCTCATAGTAGGTGCAGAATAAATGTCTGTGTGTAAAGGAGAGAGAGAGAAGTATGAATGAACAAGTGCCCTGTGCACACCTGGTATTATTCATATTTAGGAATCTGAAACACAGGTGCCAGATAATCCTGCCACACAAGAATAGACATTTTTGTTGTTGTTCTTGAAAGCTGAGAAGGTAAATGCCCCACTGTATTCAGGAGGGCTGGGGAACTACTCAGGTGTAATGTTTAGTTTTGTTGATGCAATGCCTTATTTTCTTTGTATTTGTAAATAGTGCTAAACAGATTAGCAGATTTATTGTGCTTGAAGTATGCTAATCACAGTGTGAACCTTACTAGTTATTTCTCATTGTGACTGAGGATTTATATAGCTTCAGCATGAACAGCTTTCCCAGGCTGCTTTGGGGCTCTAGGAAGTACGATCGTGCTCCAAGAGCCCACCAGCAAGTGGACACCCTGAGGCTGTGGTCTGTAGGAAATCACAGATTAGTTCCAGAAGGTTCTATTTTCATGATGTACTAACAGCCATTTCATTTTTTTCTCATGTATATTTTCTTGTATTTATTCCACTTTTCAAATCTCTGCCCTTCTCTTCCAGATTTGCATACTTGGAATGTTTTATTTTCTCCCCCCCATAACTCCTGTTTTGTTTTTAAAAGCTTGGGGAGGTGTATTTTTGATATAAACTCTAATAGTTTTTGTTTCTTTGTTTGTTTGAAGACTTCCATATCTTTGACATAGGGAGCAAAAGCCAATTTCAAATCCTGAAACCCATTCACAGGCATTAAGCTCTGTTCCAATAGAATAGTAAGGCTTGGCATAGAAAATAAAACTCTATAGTTAGATTCTTATGAACCAGAACCAATAAAATGCTCCACAAGAGTGGGAGTGTTTTACACGTTCTGGATGACTGGTCGTCCAGTGAAGCAGGTTCTGCACCACCAACCTGTACAGCAGTGACTCTCTGGTGTCTTACTGAGGGAAACAGCACCCAGATCTCCAACCACACACATTCATTTCTTATATAGCTCAATATTTTCTGAAAAATTTCTTTTTATGGATTTTGTTGAGTCTACATTTGCCTCTCCCCTCCCCTTCAACCCTCTCCCAAGGTCCCCATGCTTCTAATTTACTCAAGAGATCTTGTCTTTTTCTACTTCCCATGTAGATTAGATCTATGTATGTCTCTCATTTTTCATATAGGATGAATTCAGGTGTGTATGTGTTTGTATGGGTGAGTGCCTATCTGAGAGTATGTGTGGAAGTCAGAACAACTTCAGGCATTTTCCCTCACATGCTTTTTATAATTTGTTTGAAACAGGGTGTCTCATTAGCCTGGGACTTCACCAAGTAGATAGCCATCTAGTGGGCTCCAGGGGTCTGTCTAATTCCACCCCTCCTTCACTATCACTGGGATTACAGTGTTCAAAGAATTAGGACTTAGTTCCCCATGCCTGTGTTAGTTAGTTCCTTTATTGACTGGACCATTTCCAGGGTTTGAAACCTCTTTAAGGGAATTACTTTTTTTTAATTGATACTATGGTAAGACTATATTATCACATAATTAGATATTTCCATATAATACCAATTGCTATAGCTTGTACTAATTGGCAAAACATTTCATACAATTGAAGTGATAATCTCTTCGGCAATTGACAAATGTCACTTGAAATACAGTAATGTATTTTAGGTGAAAATCAGAGTATGGTTCTCAGTGGTAGAAAGTTTTAAATTGTAGAAGTTTATAAAATGTATACCAAATAATATTTTTAAAGCCTTTGATGCATGTACCACCTCTTTGAATCACCTGTGGAATCCATGAGAGGGCATCAAATCCCCTGGACCTAGAGTTAATGGATTGTTATGAGCTGTCATGTGGATGCTGGCAATTGAATCCCATGCTCTTATAGCAGCCAATGATCTTAATCACTGAGCATCTCTGCAGCCCCCTTAGCTTAAACTTTACTTAGGAGTCACCAAGTAATGAGGGAACTATCAGTACGTGGCAGTTTTCTGTAATAGTTTTGACATATATTCTAATCTTATGGAAAGACTTCCCTTGTGAACTGCTTAAAGAAAATGACTGCTGGACAAACCAAGGAGTATTATTTTAATAACTCACCTTCATTGGGCTCTTAAGTATGAAACATGTTATGTGATGATCTCTATCCAACAGAATACAAAGTGGTCAGGATTTTTTTATGTTCTTTTTTTTGTTTTGTTTTGTTTTGTTTTTGGTGGCGAGAGTGTTTGGAGACAGGGTTTCTTTGTGTAGCTTTAGAGCCTGTCCTGGAACTAGCTCTTTATATCAGACTGGTCTCAACTCAGGGAGATCTGCCTGCCTTTGCCTCCTAAGTGCTGAGATTAAAGCTGTGCCCCACTCCTGCCTAAGTGATTAGGTTTTTAAAAGTCAAATTAGTTTTTTGAGTAAATAGGTATATAGGTACGTGGTACAAAACTGGAAACCTATAAAAGGTAGCACTTCTGTTCTTAGAGAAAAGTGCTGATATCTGGTTTTGGTTACATGCTCAGAGATAGATGAGCTCTATCAAAATACTGCTTTAAACACAAACCAGTCTTAGCCACTCCATCCTGATATGCACAAAACTGCACTCATCTTTTAAACATTGCACGCTGTAACAGTGAGAATACAGGCGGATGCAATTGACATCTCCAGGCCCTTGGTGTTGGTGGATACATGCGCGAGTGTTTGCGGGACGTTCCCCAGAGCAAATGCAGTGTTGGATATCACAGGGTTTGCACATTTTCACACCCACATGTGCAGGGAGTCTCTGACTGGTTGTTCACATCCTCCATGCTCACCATTGCATATTATGGATGTCACAAGCTGCTCTAGAGCTGTCAGGAGAAAGGATCATGTCACCTCATGGGCTTTTACTTTGTGTTTTCCTCATCAAGAAAGAGGTTCAGTATCAGTTCATTTACCTAAAACTATATGCATTTTCTTGTGAAATATTTCTTTCTGTTGGTTTTTGTTTCTCATAAATTGTTGATCTTTTTTCTTCCTCTTAGAATCTTCTATATTAGGGAAAATGTTGACTTGCGATCGTTTGGAACTATTTCAGTCAGATCTTATTTTGACTTGCTTTATTACTTATTTTTGTGGTATTTCACCCTCTCACTTGTGCTGAATACTCTTTGAGACCCTTTATTGTCATAATTTATTTAACGTTTAAAATTACCCAGATATATTGTCACATGACTGTAACCCCAGAAGTTGGGGGCAGAGACAAGAGGATCCTCAGTTGGAGACCAGCCTGGACTACATAGTGAGTTCAATACTAGCCTCGGCTCTATGCCAAGATCCTGTTTTCCTTCTTGGCCTCCTCACTCAAAAGAGGAAGAAG
This sequence comes from Arvicola amphibius, assembly GCF_903992535.2. Lineage (NCBI taxonomy): Eukaryota > Metazoa > Chordata > Mammalia > Rodentia > Cricetidae > Arvicola > Arvicola amphibius. Next base: position 47,923,994 of record NC_052060.1, on the reverse strand, counting down.
AAAAACCGTGAAGAGAGAGGTAAGGGTCACAGTGTCCAAGCTGGATGGGTCGCCAGTAGACCCCTGACTACACACTTTCAAAGCTGGGTGGGTCGCCCGTAGATCCCTGAGTACAGTGCTCTGCCATCTAATCTGTTTCACTTAAAAATGACAATGTAGAATACTGATTTTCCATTTTAATTCTAATTCATGGGCTCTTTTCTTCCTGACATGGACCACATGATAACATGCTTAGCAGACTTTCATTTTAGGTTTTAGGTTTTTTTTTTTTTTTTTTTTTTTTTTTTTTTTTTTTTTTTTTTTTTTTTTTTTTTTTGTCAAATAAAGAAATGGACTTACCACTCCAGGGTAAACCTGAAATCCATGTGCTTTCTGGATAGTAAAGCACTTTGTATTCCAGTTTTTCTACTTGGGGCCAGGCATAGTGGGCATGGAAGGAACTGAACATTTGGGTTATCTTTGTCTGGCTGAAAAGTGGTTGGGTTTTAGGTGCAGTTTAAGAGTCAGTCAATTTTAAGAATGTTCTGGACATGACAGATCCTAAGGCTAGTAACAACACAGGAACATCTTGATTTTGAAGAGGAGGGACAATGTCAGTGTCAGTCCAATTGCTGGGGTCTCTTCCTGGATGAGCCTTTATCAACTAAGACCTTTTTTGAATACACGGGTTCTGTCTTACATATAAAGAATATTATTACAAAATACTGCACACTTACCTGAAATTTAACAGAAGTTGCTCTTTCAAAAATATGTAACCTAAACACTTGCCTGCCTTCAAGTTTTATGAGTGCTATGAGAAAAATCCATAGAGTGTATAGTATCTTAAAGATGAAGGAGTAGATGAAGAAGCTGATGGCCTAACGTGTCCATATGAGATAGCACCTGAACTAAAGCTGGGGCTAAAGGGAAGCAGCAGCAGTTTTGGCAATGGCACTGGAGATACACTGCAGGTCTGAGTGTGTGTATCGGCCCAGAGTGGAACGTATTTCCCCCATGGAATGGGGTAGTGAATGCGTAACACAAACTATAGTTGTAATTAAACGTTTTTAGCAGCCACATTATAGAAAGTCAAAGCAAAAGAAATGAGGTGAATTTTAATAATTTATTTTAGCCAAGCAGAAAATGTTAACAGCTGATAATAAAAGGAAGGTGCTGACTCGGTGTAGGTTTTGGAAGTTAGGGAAAGGGAAAACTGGGTTCTGGTGGGTGGCTTTTCGTAAAGAAACGTGGAACTTTTTAGGAATCCTGACTTCCTGAAGCCGTAGTCCTCTATTGTGTGAGTGAACCTTTCTCTTTTGGTAGGAACATTGATTCTTACAAAAGGACCACAGAGAGTAGATAACAAAATGTGTCACCAAAGAACTTAGTTGAGATTTTGGTAGAAGGATTCGAGACTGACTTTACCATGGGGGAAAAATATTAGAAGTCGTAAGCTAATTCTTAAAGAGATCCATGGCGATGGACAGTGGTGCCTGATGCCAAGCACAAGGGCATCCTGTGTGAGGACAGGCAGGGAATACATGTGGAGAGAAAGATGCCTTCACGGGAGTGAGTACATAAGGCGTCTTGCTCCCTTTCTTCAAGTCAAACATTTTATGGAACTTTATCTCAAAATGTTCTGTTATACATTACAGAAAATGCCTCTCAAACTTGGTTAAACAGAAATATCCTGCCTCACAAGAGTTACAGTTCAGGGATATCTGTCTAGAGAAGGTTTAGTTCGGAGGCTCAGGGTGCCCTCGCGTTTTCTGTGGTCCCAGGTTTGTGCCTCTTTCAGGCAGGAGATTCTGGTCGCCTTAGCCGCATGCTACGTCACCCAGAGCAAGCACCAAGTGTACTTGTCCACAATTCTAGTGAGGGTCCAGCTTGTAGCTAGATTGTAGACCCCTTGCTGAGTCTGCGATGGAGTTAGAATCTCTGGAGAGCCTGAGTCACTAGCTGAGAGAAGAGGGTGATAAGAAGACACGGGCAGTACATAGAAGAATTTTCCCAATACCCGTGCGTTGGGGTGGAGAGTAGACATACATCAGGACCTTGAACAAACAGCATGAGGAAACCCACTTTGTTTTGTTTTGCCTATTTTATTTTTAATATTAACCATCATTTCATGTTGTATTCTAGAAAATGTCATAAGTCAAATTCGTAATCCTTTCAAATATTTGAATAAAGTGAATGATTCAAAGATAATGTTGAATCTGAGCTTCATGATATCCCTTGGTGTACCAGGAGGAAAGAGGGGTAATTAAATTATATTCATCCAGTTGATTTTTGATGTGTATAGTAAATAGGACATAACCAGCTGTCATGCGATGTGTCTGTACTTCTGTCTATACTTCTGGTTCTTGGGAGGAGAGGCTGGAGGCTGCTGCACAGTTGAAATAGCCTGGGCTATAGTGAGCTCTAGGTCAGTCAGGGCTAGATGATAAGACTTATTCTATCTCAAAATGACAAAATTAAACAAAAAGTAAATAGAAATAGAAAAATATTTTATAAATATAACATCTTAGTTTCTTGAAAAATCATGATTTTTTTTTATAAAATAGCATGCATATTTAGGATTGGTTATCTTCACCTTATTTTTTTTTCACAGAAATATACATGTCATCTTTGCAGTTAGCTAGTTCTTAGATATTAATAGTCATAGTAAAAACATCTGAGGATACTTTTTTTAAAAAAAAACATGCTTTGTACCAAGGTCATTAAGTTTGGTCTGCAAATGTGTTTAGCAGCCATAATTGTGCTGCAGGATAATTTAAAAACTAGAGTTGAACTCTTAACCCCAGGTTTCTTCTGAGGTAATTGCAGGATGAAAAACAGCTAAGAGAAAATAAATCAATTTATCTACATTGGTAAATATTTTTCACAGTCATGTTTAGTACCCTTTGAATGTAGTGGTCCATATCATGCAGCACATGAATGCATGCATGTGTATTTCTTTTTAGGAGGTAGCTTTTCATTTGTTTCCATATTCAGTGGTCATGTGACACATCCATTTAAAATAAACAGTTATTTTCGAGTAGAACTTGGGATTACTACTATCCATGTATTGTATTAACATTTAAGTATAATCTCTATGTTTAGCCTAAAAAGAATTCAAGATCCAGAATGATTAAATAGTGCACACAAGGGTGGGAGGCTGAGAAGTCTGCCAGAGGATTGCTTGAAGCCTGACTCCAAGCCCTGTGATTCACTTCATACTGTGGGGACAACAATGGTCAGATTAGTAAAATGTAACATTGTCAGGTGAGTCTGTGGATGTTTACTATCAGCAGTCCTGGTGGTGACACTGCTCATGGACCTTCCAAGTGGCCAGGCCACCGCAGTTGGGTCTGGCATCGGCAGACTGTTTCCCAGAAACCACTGTTCATGCTGTACCTTTTGAAGTCATGCTTCACTGGCTGGACCTTTGATGTGCTTCCTCTGAGGTTCCATTCAGGTATCCAACTTCAAATGAATGGTAATGGCTCCATTCCTCAGCAATAACATAATGGAATTGTGTTCTCTAATCCTTGATATGTGGGCCTTGAAGTGCTGCTTTTTAGGGTAGCTCAATTTTAGCTCATTGGGATAGTGGGTTTCTAAGATAGACTTTTAATTATTTTTTATGTAAATATGCAATGACTGCTTAAATGGACAGCTTCAAGAAATGTTGCCCCAAACGCAACTTCCCTTTAAGGTAGAGGTGTGGCAAGTGGATTTGTTCAGGTCTCGGCGAGCAACAGCAGGTGAGAGTCTTTAGAGACATCCCTCCCATCACTGACACACAAGCCGCTGTCACCTCTGGACAGTATACTCCCACTTTTGGGATAAATGAAACATATTGATGGCTTCTACCCTAAACCCAAAACTTGGAAGAGAAAAAGATGTTAGATGTAAAGTTAACTTTTAAAAATGAACCTTAGAGAAATAAAGAACACTAGTTGTCGGAACGGGTCACTGTTGGTCAAAGGGAAAAGCCTTAGCTGAGTTCTTCAGATCTAATGAATAGCATGATGACTATAGTTAATCTGTGTATTTGAAATTTGTTGTGTAAACATTAAGAGTTTTTGTTATCTTGCTCCTGTTAAACAGCACAAACATAACCTTTTTTGCATCTTGCTTTGCGTACGGATCATCTACATGGGCTCTTTATGACTTGCTCTTTCTGGCCTCCCCAGTTCTAGTTCACGCTGAACAAAAACTAATCTTAAGGGAAGTGGCCTCTTTGGGAGGATTCAGTGTTTCAAAGGGGAAGTTGGACAAAGAGGCTTTAGGACTAGAGCCAGTTGCCTGCTCAGCTGGGTACCAGCTGCTGCAGGTGGTTGTTCTCCTCTTCACTTCCACTGTCCTCCTCTCAAGCTTGTGTGGTCTGTCCTGGGAGATGTGTGGGAGAGCTGGAATCAGTGTCCACCGGACCTTCCTCTATGGCATGTTGGAGGATGGAGTTCAGGTGAGGCATCCCCATGCTGTGTCTCTCTCTGCGTTTCCTATAGACCTTGGGACACTGGTGATCTAATTTGATTTGGGTTTTGCTCTGGGGAAGAAAGACATGCTTTAAAAAAAGAGGTGGTGGTTCCAGTTTCAGAGCAGGTTCGCAGTGCTGTCTGGGGAATACTCAGGATTCTGCTTTGCACTAATCAGTAGCAGGAACGAATGAGCTTCAGTGTCTGAGAGAGTGATGCTGGGTCTGAGTACAGCTGCCTTGAGTTTCCACCTGTGTCCTTCAGCAAGCTCCAAGAGCCAAGAGGAAGGGTGGGTCAGCTTCTCCTAAGAAGTCTCTGATGTCAGCAGAAGTGGAGGAAAACAGAAAGGTAGCACAAAGATGAGAAGAGACTCCCAGGATGCTGGGGATTAGAATGTTATGAAGGAATATACAACTGACAACATAGTCTGTCATGAACTTGATTTATGCTTTAAGGAGTAATTGGGGGAGACAGGAGAGGACTTTTTTTCTCAGTTAAGCATGTATTACTTTAATTAATTTCATTTCAGTGTGAGAGTTGTTGAATTTTTAGACAGTTCAGAATAAATGGTTAGCTTGGAGAAGGTGAGATGAAAAAAATTCCTAAGAAGGTTCACATGCCAGGAGTGGTCGTGCCAGCTACGATCCCAGAACTCGGGATTGAAGCAGGAGGATTGACTGACTGTATGAGCCCGAGCAAGCAAAACAAAAACATAAAAATAGAAAGTGTCCCCATCAAAACAAACACCTAACTCGGGCCCCAAAATCAAACCACACCCAAAGATCAAGCAAAGTTATGGTTTTGTTTAAACTGTAATGGGGGTTGGGATATAAAGAACTCAGTATTTACTCAAAAAATTTCTGGTTCATATATGAGCAGAGACATCATGCTATTCCTTAGTAATCTTGAATTTATCTTCCTTCTCCAAAATTCTAGCCACTGATAACTACTAGCCTGTTGCTTCCGGGTCTTCTCATGTGTCTCTCAGTCATAATAGGAAGTTTTCCCCTGAGCATTTTTTCCCCACTGAAAATTTGCAAAAGTTTTGTCATGAGTTATGTATGTGTACCACGTATACATCTGTTCCTGTAGATGTCTGAAGAAGGTGTCCTGTCCCCGGAAGTGGAGTTACAGACCATTGTGAACCTCTACTTGGGTGCTGAAAGTTGAACCCAGGTTCTCTGGAAGAGCAGCTTTCACTCTCAACTTCTGAGCCTACTTTTAATCCCAGAAAAAGAAGCTTCTAACGAAAGTTCTGAATACATATAAATATTATCATACAGGTTGCTTTAATCCTTTAGAACAAATAAGTAAGTGTGGCTATTATTAGGATCAGGATATATAAAAGGGACAAATTCGGAAAGAATCCCCATCCCAGGATACTACATTACTCTTTGTTACCTTATCAAAAAACATTCAAGTGTCTTGCAAGGGACTGGAGAGATTTCTCAGTGCTCAGCAATTAAAATGCCTGCTGCCAAGTGTGTGGGCTAGAGGGTGGATTCCCAGAACCCGTGCACATGCACGGTGTGCACATAGTGGGTGTGCACATAGTGGGTGTGCACGCTGGGCAGCCTATAACTCTAGCCTTAGGTAACAAGAGACGGGGCATCCCTAGAACATGCTGGCAAGCAACACTAGCTATACCATCCAAACTGTGGATTTTATTGAGAGACCTTGACTCAATGAGTATGATGAATCTATACATGTGTGTCCGTATGTATGCACATGCATACCACAAACAGAAAAGGAGGAAAATAAAGAATAATTTTAAAAAACTGTCTTGCAAGTAGAGTAAGCATTAAAAATTTGTTTTGCACAGGTAAAGCGTTGGTGAGTGACTGCAAGTCCAGACTGTTAAACCCTTAGGCGTCAGGTAGGAAGTTGAAGGAGGAACTACATTTTTGTCACATTTTTTTTCATGGACTCTGAAGGCCATGTTTAGGTAGAGAATTAACATTCATAAGGCTCTTATAAGTGGTAGCTCTTCCTAGTTAACTCCCCAGCATGTTCTCCTGGGATCTTTTCTTTCACATAACAGAGATAAGGAAGAAAGATGATTAAGGAATTCATTATGATAGTGATTATCATGTAATAGGAATGAGGCACAATTTGTCTCATATTTTGGTAGACTTTCCTGGGAGATTCAGAGCAGCTTGTGGCTGATGTACTTGAGCATAATCAAGGAGGCCAATATTCCTGGAGATGTATATGACTCAGTATAAAAGCAAAAAGAATTCTGAAAGGCAAAAGGTATCATGCTTGGTCTTGTAGGCAGTCTGGAGTTCACTTTTATTTTTAGTGATATGGAAAGTTATTGGAATGTTTCCATCTAATGTGTAATGTGAGCTGTCATCGGCTTCACAGAGAGGCACACTAGAAGAACTCTCCTGAAGATTTCTCTTGGAGACTTCTATTTCTTTTGTAATTTCTACTGGAGAAATTCTATTACAGGTGGGATAGGTTGATAAGAAGAGGTAAAATTAAAGATGTATTTTAAGGCAAAGATTTAAATTGTATGTGGAGAACGAATAGGGGGAACATCAAAGAAAAAGCTCCAAGGATTTTTTCCAGATCAAAGGATGCAGTTACTGTTTATGGGGCCAAAGAGAATGAGATATGAAAATGTAGGTTTGTTTTGGACACGTTAAGATGTCTGTTTGCTAGGTGAATCTGTTTGCTAGAGTTCAGAGTGGAGTAAAAATGTGGACTTTGTTAATGTTTAGTTTATCTAAAGTTATTAGATTAAACAAAGCCATTCTGGGACTCTTAAGGTTTGAATTTGAAGTGTTCCTCGCAGGTTCATGTTTTGAATACTTGGTCCATAGCTGGTGACACTCCTTAGGTCAGAAGCTTCATGATGTGGGGCTTGGCTGGCAGAGGTGGATCACTGCAAACGGGCCATTGAAAGTTACGCTAGGTGCCTGCTTCTTGTTCTCCACTTCTTGATCCCCTGTGATGTGAAGAGCTTCTACCACACCCTTCCATTGCTTTGACTTGAACGGTTCCATCACACCTTCCCTGCCATGGTGGACTAAAACTCTTTGAAACTGTGAGCCCAAACAAATCTTTCCTTCATTTATTTTTTTCTCCTGTCAGGTCTTATACTACATGAATACAGAGGTAATACAGGGGCAGAGTCCAGACAGGAAAGCAATATGAAGAATGAGCCCAGAGTACTCCATGGATTGGACTTAGAAGTTGGAGAAAGGAAAAGGAGTCAGTTAAAGAGAAGGATGAGAGTGAGATAAGAATAAAATGAGGTGTGTGTGTGTGTGTGTGTGTGTGTGTGTGTGTGACTGCCTATTCCTGCAGACATCTGCACACCTCCTAGCACCTGCTGGATGAAATCGTTTAAAGGAGAATAATTGGTAACCTCGGTTAGCTTCTGTTTAAAGTGCAGCAATGGAGGCCCACGGGAGACCTTTACACAAACAGGCAGGAGTAGTTGTGTCGAAGCCCGACTGATTTCTGGAGCGGGAGAGAAGGGAAGGGGTTGTAGGGAACAAGTATATGACAATTCTTCTGAGAAAAAAAAATGAATTGAAATAAACATGGTGGCTGGATCTTGAAATGAAGTCAAGAGAAAAATCTGGTTTTGACTTTGGTTTTGTTCTCATAAAAGAAAGTAAATATAGCATGGGAGTGACCTAGTAGGGGCAGGATAGGGGAGCTGCTGTGTGCTGTACTGTGTTGGGCAGAGGAAATAAGATGTAGAGCAATGGCAAGATGACATGTCTGTATGGGAGCAGATGGTTTAGGTAGGGTAGATGGCAAATAAAGCAGATGGCCGTACATGTAGACTAGGAATTAGGTGTAGTGGACATATTAAAGTAGGAGGTTGTGTGTGTGTGTGTGTGTGTGTGTGTGTGTGTAGAGAGAGAGAGAGGGAAGAGAGCGAGAGAGGAGAGAGAGGGGAAGGAAAGAGAGAGGGGAAGGAGGGAGGGAGGGAGGGAGGGAGAGAGAGAGAGAGAGAGAGAGAGAGAGAGAGAGAGAGAGAGAGAGAGAACTGTCTTCTAAACAATTGCCTTCTTCGTTAAATCAGCTGTGCCTGCTGAAAAGAGAGCAACATGATCAGGCTTGTTGAACCCTGGCCTTCCCTCATAGATGGTGGGAGAGTAGAGAGGGTCCTAGATCCTGACTGGAGAGTCAGTCAGGCCTCCCAAGCCATTTGAAAACAATTCTTCTGTAATTGCATGTGACCTTAGAGGACTCTGAGAGGCAAGAGTAAAGGTTTGAGGAATCTAATTGAAAGGTGACTCCATCTGTGTGACTCTGGGGAGGTTACCATTCAAGCCGTATGAAGCAGCTTCTTTGGGCTTCCCCATGCTTCTTTCTGTAAGTAGTCCTCCACCCCCGCTGTGCAGACAGACCAATAAGCTCATTGGTTCCCTAGGTTGGACTCTGGTGGAATCATTCTTCAATTTATAGTTGAGGCCATAAAAGAACATGGATGTTGTACATATCTCCCCAGGGAAGGAATTCTTGCAACAGTGTGCTGTTTTGTTTGTGTGAGCTGTCCCTATACAGAAGAGTAAAGGGTATGGGAATGAGCTGAAGGGGGAGCAGGGGAGGGGAGGCACTCTTTCCAAATAAAGTGAAAGGCTAGTGGCCAGGGGATTTTAAACAGCTGCTGTCTCCTCTCAGACTATTGTCTTCTTGATTCGTTCCAACCCTTCAGTCAAAACCAATCGCACAAATCCAACCCACGGCTGGCTTTTTCCCCTCCATCTTGATCCTTGTTGATGCCACTCCTCTGGTTTGTTAGAACGTGCGAACAAAGGGCTCCTGTGCAGTTGACTCTGATCAAGATGGAGACAGTGGAAGCAGACTTAAGCATAATCCTTACTCACTGAGCCTTTCACACCCGTCTCTTACACTTCAGAGCATGGGGTCTTCCTCTTTTGCTGATCCCCTTGGCAGCTGAGGAACTCCTGTGGGGAATATTTCTGTGAGATTATTCTTCAGTAAAAATTTTTTTAAAAAGACTTATTACCAAAGAAACGTGTCAATGAAATAAAACTCTTAAAAATAAAAAGCACAGTTGTAGTGCAATGATAATGTATACATCTTTATTATGTTTTAAAAATAAGTAGGTGATAGGAATGCCTTGATTTTAAAGCAGTTTGTAAACGAGATATCCAGCAGCTGAGACGAAGCATGGAAACGCTGCATAGGGCGCCGTGATTGGTCTCTAGATTCATAAAGGAAATACTAAGTTTTGCATATATTTGTCAACACAAAGACAAATCTTTTCTCTGGCTAAAGTCTGCTGTTCATTTTGTAAATGAATCTATTGGACAATTATAGCCCATGGTTACTGACCCGTTTCAGAGACACTTTGGAGTGCAGAGCTATCTAGGGCTAATCTGATCTCTACCCTAGCCCTAACCCACTTACTCAAAACAAATAGCCAAAAGTGCTTGGATTCCTTAAATCTCCTCAGGAACCCACTCCTTTCTTTCCTGCCCTGTGCCTGCATTTACTCTGTTACATTTCCACCCTGAGCACAGTAAATGGTCTTATTGTCTGGTGTGGCTGCAGGAATGCCTGACAGTGCTCTATAAATGTGTCTTGCTGGCGCAAGGTGCTCACTACATGTTTATTAGATAAATAGATGCTTCTGTTTCCAGTGAATGTTTATAGACTTCTGTGTGGTTTACAGGATGTTATGAATGTCTTCCTGCTGGTAAAGGCAAGATCTTCATAGGATTAATGAGCACATGTAAGCCCTGTTTAACCCAGCAGAGCATATTTAAGTTTCATCAGTCAATTCATTGAGGATAACATTACCATAAAGCCAAATTTCTAAATATCTGTTAACTATGATTGGAAAAGTTAAAGTTGACTCTGCCAAACCAATAATGGAGAAACTAATTTTTAATGGTTTATAACTTGTTGAAATTCATAATTAAAATATGATATTGAACTCAAATTTCCTTTCCTTGTGAGATTTCTAAAATCCTACTTCTGACTTAAATGCTGTAGCACATTAGTGCTGACACAGCATACCTTAAATGTATAAGTTCTATGACAATAGCACAGAGTTTGGCGGGATGTTTTTCTTGTTTGTGTTGGAATGTGTTGCTGGAAGATGTCTTCCCCGGAGAGCAGCCATTATATTTTTGTCAGACAAACTACATCGACTCACAGAAGACCTTGTTGATGTTCCATGCAAGAGGGACTGGGAAAGCCATGAGACCCTCACCTGATGTCTTAACTACACCCGCTGGTCCTCTCTACCAGCTGAATCTAATTCTGCCCCAGCTGCATATGATATTGTGGTCATAGGAGGTGCTAGAGTTCATAGACGCTGGAAAGTTGACTGAAGAAGGACTCCTCTCTGCATCTGTGGTGAAGCTGTCATTCGTGCTGGTGTGACACTTGTAAGGAATGCAGCCTTTGGGGGTTCTCCATACTTCTGCAATTCCTTACCCATTCTTTGTAAGCAAGCCCAATAGGGTTGTTGGTTGATAAAGTTGAACCTTGGTAGAATCATCAAAGTTGGTCTATTGTTGGTATGTGCTCTGGGTGAGTACATATTTGCTCATGTCTTTCCAGGAAACATTCCTGTAACTCATGCCTTTATTCTTGGCATAATAGTTAAAACTATTTTTATTATATCATAGTCCTCGGATTAATTTGTTGTTCTAACAGTCTAGTAACAAGTATTTTTGTGCAAATCATCTAATTTGTTTAACTAGTCATAATATATACTTTCTATTCTTTTCCATTGATCAATTTTTGAATGGCCCTTTATTTTTATGTGTTTCACACAAATCTAAACGAGTAATGGAAGTATTGTAAGTAGTTAGATTTGTGAGTGGAACATATGAGCACTGTGCAGATAAAACAACAAGTCAGAAACAAAGGTTGTGCTTTGAGTCTCTTTCATGGGAGTTCATATTTGGTTGTCCTGTACGTGTCCTTATTTCCATGGTCTGGGATATAATGTGCAGTTTCATGCATATACATGTTAATACATGAGTATTGGATGGATGAAAGCTCTCAAGGAGCAGTGGTTACGGAGAGTGCAAACAGATGGGGAAAGACCACAGCAGCCACTCATGCTAAATATGAGCATCCTTCTTGCTATTACCTATTTTTACTCTGTGTGATCAATATTTGTGACAAATATAAAATGCATGTGCTTACAAACTGGTTGGGCAGAGAGTTGCTTAACTGGTAGACACAGATAACAGGGATGTCCACCTTGGTTATTATCACCACAGGTCACAATGGTTGAACAACCTTTTCAGTGTAACCTGTGGGTTTAAATGAATATTTGAAAAAAAAAACTTAATAAAGCTTCATAGGTAGGAAAAAAGTACAAATACATGTGGAAAAGTATTGCAGCAATTTACTTTGTCAAAATCTTTTGGTGTATGATATGTGTATATGTGTATGATGCTTGTATATGTTTCTGGTGTGTGTGTGTGTGTGTGAGAGAGAGAGAGATGATGCAATAGTGCATGTGTGGAGGTCAGAGGACAATCTCTTGCATCGGTCCTCACTTTTCTGCTTTGTTTGAAACAAGTCTTTTTATCAGATGTTTATGCTGCATCAGCCAGGCTAGCTAGCCCAGGAATGTCTAGAAACTGTTCTGTCCACCTCCCATCTCCTAGTAGGAACAGCAAGACACACCCAGTTTGCATGGATTCTGAAGAGTCAGACTCGGATCCGCTCAAGTGCTATACCACATCTTCTCCTCACGCCAACTATTGCCACTTTTTAATGATGTAGCATCCATTCAACAAGTGTCATTTATGGATCATATATCTTGTAGACATTTCTGAGCTTATTTTTATATCTCTGAAAGCAGTTAAAGTTTTGTTTGTTTGTTTACTTTGTAGCCCTAGACTCAACTAGGTAGAGTAGGCTGGCCTTGAACTCACAGAGAGCTGCTTGCCTTTGCCTCCCTAGCGCTAGGACTAAAGGTATATGCCACTACACCCAGCTGGAGTGTTGCAGTATGGCAACAAAAGCATACTAGTTCTTACATTCATATCCTTGCTGGTTTAGGAGGGGTATTTAGATATTTTATAGGGTCATGAAAACTAATTAGTAGCATTTTCTTGTTGGAATGGCAAGCACCCACATTAGAATGATCACATTTCACGTACCTTATTTTCTGATTATCATTGTCTTCTCCTGTGTAAGAAAAGGCAGAGTAATTACTAGACTATATATAAAGTAATTTTATACTTGCCAATTGATCTTCCCTTGAGGGCTACTGTAGATGTTATAAATAGCTTGCTGACTTCGAAGAAACATGGTTCTGTTCTCAGGAACTCATCTGGAAAGGGCATTTCTTTAGGGGATATGGAGACCATGTGTGGAATTTCAGCTACAGGAAAAATTCTGGGATTTAGACAAAGAAATATTAGGTGGTTTAAAATTGAAAGTTCATTTGCGAAAAACTGGTTTCCTCTTAATGGGCTTGTTTTATGTTTTCAGAAACTAATTCAGTGTTGATTTATAGTCCTCAGTTTGGAGGTTCCAGACTCCCCGGGACCCACAGACCCAGGTTGCTATCATTGATTATACAATCGTGGTCAGAAGTCATGATTCGAAGTAGTATGGTTTTGATTATTGCAAATGAACTTTTTTTTTTACTTGGAAAGAGAGTTTGTTTTGTTTCCTAAATTTTCATAACAGTTTGAAATCTGAACCGCAGCCTTCAGATAAGAGAGTCTGCCACTTTTGGAGGTCTGTATTACTGAACTACTATTCTCTCTTGTAAAGCCAAAGATACAAACCACTGATCCGCAGTTTACTTCACAGAGAATAATGAGGCTTGAACTACTTTTTCATATTAAATTATTATTTTTATATTTTACATAATAATAATAATAAAAATTTATACATATATTTATATATAAACAGGTATTATATTGTATATTAAATTTTTTGATGAGAAATGGTTTTATGACATTTCTGTAAAAAAAGCTACATTAATTGTGATATTGCATATATTTGTGTCTGGTACTGGGCGTTTATCTAGGAAGTCTCATATGCTGTAGAAGGGCTCCCCTCTAGAGCCCCACACTCCACTGTCACATGGCCCTTTTTTCACTTTTCTGGCTCATGTGGTTACTTTAGATTATATACAAAATCATTTACTCTTTATAAAAACCTTTAATACAGTTTCAAAACTAGAAATGAAAATGGAGATGTGTGGCCAAGAATAATGCGGTTTGATTCTTGGGCTTCTATGTTGTGACTATGGCAAGCACAGGGACAGAGGCCGACTCCAAAGGGCGGGTTGTGTCTGTGCCTCAGAGACAGGTTGTACTAGGGTTGTGGAGGAAAGCACGTGGCATGTTGACAAGGCAAACTCCTTGGCTGACATAGCTGGTGCCCTGGATTTTTGGTGTAATCTGAAAATCTTTGATAATTATGATGTGTTTAGATGTAAAATGGAGTTGAAGTCTGGACTTAGATAATTATAAACATTTTTCACCTTTGTGAGTGTTTCATGGGGAACTTTTTCTCCAGGGTAAGATTTCAAACAGAATAGCGGACTTGTTTAAAAAAAAGATTAAAAATGGGGCTGGCAGTCCTGTTGGTGGAGGTGTGGGCCAGCCAGCGCTAAAGTTTTGAGCATGAGAGACTTGTCCCTATTACTCATCTGTCATGTGGTGGCATGGCAGGGCGCAGGGGGAGGGGAGAGATGCCCTCCCCCCTCCCCCATCAATGCCTGAGGCAGGTGGGAGAGTTGACATCTCTGACCCACAGCAACTGCAGCACTCAGGAGAGTGGCCCCTACACCATGCCTGGGTAACGCAGTGGAGCTGGCCCTGAAGCTGTAGGTGTGGGAGAACTGACCCTGAGGAAATAAAAACAGAAGAACTGGCCCTGCTCTTTGCTCATCCCTGCAAAGGTAGAGCTAGCCAGGGCAATGCAGAAGAGCCCACCCTGGTTGTAAGGACAAGGGAGAGCTGGCACGCAGACCAACCCTGCAACTACTCAGGCCCAGAGCCAGGCTTATGAGTTGGTTCTTCCCAACATCCACCCCATCTGTGATCTGCTGGATCACATGATGTTCCTTCCTGCAGATCCAAAGCTGTAGGATCTCCAGGACCCAGGACAACAGCAGGATAAGCAAGAGAGTTCCAGTGAGGGCCCAGCATTTATAGTGTAGCAGAAACCAGAGGCCTCAAACCAGACCAATGAATCTGCAATGAACACTTGTGAATAAAGATATATGAATAAATGTTTACTTCATGTTTTACTGTGTCACACTACAGCTTCCATGATGAGACTGATTTTTCCTTTTCATTTTTTTATCTTAAAGTTTATTTTATTTTGGGGGCAAGGTTGCAAGGGTAGAGGGCAGAATACAAAGGGATGGGGAAATGAATGGGATGGAGATGCATGATGTGAAAAACACAAAGAATAAATAGAAAGTTTAAAAAAAATGGGGCTGGAAAGATAGCTCACTTGGTACTTGTTACAAAGCATGACCTGAATTTGATCCTCAAAACACGAATGAAATGCTGGGCATATGGCGTGTGTTCGCAATCCTAGGGCTGGAGAAGAAGAGAGAGGTGGATCTTTCAGCTTGCTGTCTCAGCAACTCAGTGACCCAGGTTCAGTGAGAAACCCTGCCTCCCACACAGGAGAATAAATAAGCTACATTATTGGAATAGAAAAGCATCCGTGAGGCCTTACCTCATTGTTCTATATTGTATGTGTATATTGAAACATCATATCGTACCCTATCAATAGTTACTATTTTCCATCTAAAATACAATAAAAATAGGATTTTGTTAGAGTTACTGGCATAGCTGCTCATGCTTTATGCCAAAAGATTGACATTCACCATGAAGAAAACCAAACCAAACCAAACCACTCATACTCAGGTAATAGGGGATAAAGATCAGCACTTACTTAGTTAATGCAAACTTTGATGTCTCTCTGCATCTGAGGAGTTGGGCTGGGGAAAATGGATTGCCTAGGTCAGTGGTTCTCAATCTGTGGGCTGTGACTCTTTCCCAAGGGCTGCATGTCAGATATTACATTACAGTTCACAAAAGTAACAAAGTTATGAAGTAACATCAAAATACTTTTGTGGTTGGGGGTCACCACAGGTATTTACATTGACATTCATAACAGTAGCAAAATTACAGTTATGAAATGGCAATGAAATAATTTTGTGGTTGGTGGTCCATGAGGAACTGTATTAAAAATTACAACATTGGGAAGGTTGAGAACCACTGATAAACGGATAGACCGATAGCATTACCTCAGGGGGTTCCATGAAGGAAATGCAGTTTTCTTTACAAATGGATACTATGGATTTTAAATAGGGCCACTGTTATTACCTCACCTCTCTCTGCTGCGTGCATCTAGGAGCTGCACTTTCCAGAGGGCAGCCCACATCTGGCTGGCTGTACAGATGGAACATCTGTTTGCTGTGTCCTAACGGGAAAAGGCCCTGGGGAAGGAATAGGGCTCTGGTAGGGACAGAGGACTGAGCGGTGGGCATTTTCGATTTAGGTGATCTTTTTTTATTTGAGAGTAGCTTACGTAAGGAGAAGTTCCCTTTGCATTCTAGAAGACAAACAAACTCTTTTACCTCCCAGATGCTGAGAACCTGATTTCATACCAAGTTACATTCCTGCTACAGTGTTGAAAGGGGATCTCTTTATCCAGGGCCTAGTGAGTCAGGTTAAATCTTAATGCATGATGGTGGACAGAAAGTCTCCAAACAACTCAGGAACTATTAAAAGCTATTTCAGAATGGGGGCCTGTCAGCCTAGAAATACAATGCAAGAGAAAAGTATTTTTAGGAATATTAGCAAAAATAACTAGTAGTTCCCTCAAAAGGAGTTCAACACAGCAGGAGGGAGAAGGTGTGGGTTCTGTGCAACTGGAACAGGATCCATGAATGGGAGAGCACAAACTCTGTCACTGAAGGTCAGAGAAGATGGCCAGGAACATTGAGACCATGGTCTTCAGTCTTGTGTGTGTGTTGCGGGGGAGGGGAGGCAGCTGGGCAAAGAATTCACATTTCGGAAAACGAAATCAGTGGCATGAACACACTTGAGATAGATTTCCAAGAGGAGCCAGTAGATGAAAAGGATTAGCTAAATTAACTAATATTAAATGGAGAGAATGGCAATCCATATTGAGAAAGTGCAGCTTTATCCCTTCCTATAAATTAACTATTTAAAACAGGCATTTGCATGTAATCGTGGCTTTGAAAATACCTTTGAAAGGGAACTAACTATCCTGTGAATATGTATAGTTTCTGTGAGGCAAATTAATACTAAGCCATTGACAACATACTTTACATACATTCATTAAAAATACCTGCTAATTGTATGGTATTAGATAATCTGGGTGATACTTTTCTTTAAGAAGACAATGCTACACCCTAAATGAATAATTACGCATATGTAGTAATATGACTTACAGAGTTTGGAAAGCATATTAAATTCTAAGACTTTTAAAATGGTTTTGCTAATATTGACAGATGTGAAGCTATCTTCCCAGTATAAGTGGTTCATTCCTATGTGTTTCAGGCTGGATGCTGAAGTTCGAAAAGGATGACATTAAGGAGAAAATAGTATGGGAAGCTGTTTGCTACCTAACTTATTGTGACTTGCTTCCCCAAGCATTTATTATTTAAAAACACCATAAAATGGCAATACAGTAAGGACTCTGGAAAACCCTCAAAATGACATGTGGTCTCCTTGCTTTAACCTTGTTTTATACCTTTTCATATTCTAGAACACAGTTTTTAGTAGAACAGATGGTTAGTATGGTGCCTATAATTCCCAGATTTGATCAGTTGGAGAAACAATGTGTTAAATGAAAAACATAGATAAGAAATTGAAGTTCATTCACTAAATAATTTAGAATTGTCTCTGGATAGTGTTGATTACAGTATATAACTTGAGTTTTCCAATGAAGAATTTTTTAAAGAAGAATGCAGTAGTTCCATGAAACTATTGTAAATGTATGTATGGTTTGGAGAACTGCTGAAATTTCTGCTGTCTTTAGAGGATGGAAACATGAGTGTCCTGTTATTGAACTCCATGTCATGAAGCTTTGCTGCTGCAGAATTGTGGGTCAGCAGTTAGTTTTAAAACAGGGTGTTATGCAGATCAAATCTTTGGCAGTAACACATAAAGTTAGTTCTGCTCAACTTCTTGTGAATGACAATCTCAAACTCATGAGCTCGAGACTGATTTGTCATGAGTTACAGTCAAATGAAAACACTTTTTGTTTTGCACTTGTCAAAGAAACACATGCACCTTTACTTATCTGCATGGTCCCTTGCCGTAGGAATGGGACTGTCTCGGCTGACACCGTAGAAGGCTGAGGGCTGTGGGTGTGTGTACACATTTAACAGGGCTTTGGAGCATCTTCATTTTCTTCGTTTTTTACTACATCAAAGTGAAAGATAGTGTAACCCTATCTCAGTTTTTCGCTACGCCTTCCAGATCAATTTAAATTCTAATTATTCACAGATGAGATTAAGTACAAAAAGAGGGTTTTGGTCACGTTGTTTGTAAGTTCTCCATTTCTTTGGAGGTGGCTGTCTTCTTTTGCAGCTATGTTAATAGCTAAAGCGTATCAGCACAGTTTACTGTTGCCATAATCGCAGTGTTAGTGAAAGAATATTAGACTACCAGACAGATCTGGAAGTAATTTATAGCCTTGCCTTTTAGAAGAATTTGAACTAAGGTCCCATCAGACTAACAGCAAGTGAGACTGGAAGGTGAAAATTAAACTTCAAGAAGCTACTTATGCTATAAAGGGTTGGCTGGTTTGCATATTGAAGTAGGGATTGTGTTATAATAATTCCTTTAAAAGCAGCTTTCTAGTATTAGAATATTCAAAATATTTTTTGAAATTTTCTTAAAATTTAAATGGAAGACCCCAGACTCACATCATTAATACTCTCAAGAGTTTCGTAAGAGCTCAAGAAGCTGAAGTATTGGATTTGCTGATGTTTCTAGATATATGCTTTTGTTTTGCCATTTGGTAACATCCGAGATCCTATTTTCTGGCTTTAGTTTTCCCCCTTATTTAGATTCTGGAAAGGGACAAAAAAAAGTTTCTGTTAGTTAAAAAAATATCTGGATGCAAAATAAAGTAGCAACCCTATTAATTAAAGCTCTTTTCTTCTGTGGATTTTGGGGCAGTGTTTCAGAGACAGCTCCTCAGAGGAATGCAGTCGAAATGCTTGCTTCTCTTAGTCCAGCAAGAGGGTTTCACTGGGAGGTGAAATTTCAAATTGGATCACTGAGTTTTAATTAGTTACATATGAAATTCACCAAAATGATTCTGATCACATTGAGAACGATTTGCCAGACTCCTGAAGACACAGGGGGGAAACAGGCTTTTCATTGGAGTGAAAACGTTTTATCTTTGAAATCCTAACCTCATTACCCCTTTGCCATTGGTACACAATTAAGTAATTTGCTTACAATCATGCCAAATTAAAGAATATTTTATTTCTTACCTTCTGGATTTCACAGGCTTACACTGAGTTATAACTGCACGCGGGTTCCTTTAAGGACGGCTTTGCCAGTGTGCCCTCTTGCTTTAAGCAATGCCCATCATCTTTGCACCACCTGGTTGGAGGGCTGGAGATCTGGCTTCAGAGCTGCCACACTGCACTGATCAAAGCACACAATAAATCAGCAATTCAGGAGTTGCCCATGTGAGGATTCCAGCACTTTCTGTCTTGGACTGTTCTGAAAATAAGTAAGCTTGACAAGGTCTTCTGAGCTGATTGATGTCTTACCTGCTGAGTAATGTCAGGGGAAGGTTTTGTTACTCTGTTGTACACTTGGGGACATGGAGTAAGGCTGGTTTGTTTCTTCAGCGTCAAAGATTTTTTTCTCCCGTTCTCTGTAGCTTGGTATATTCTTTTATTAACTTTTAAGGCCCATTTGCTACTTAAAAATATTTTTTTAAAAAAGGGATCTTTGAAATTGCTTTACTCCATTAATTTACTCCATTAATTAATTACTCTATTAATTGCTTTAGTCCATTAATAAATATTGAGATTATAGTACAGAAAATACTGATTTAAAAATGTTTAATTTACATGTCTTCTTTTTGTGCATGCATGCATACGTGTATGCATGCTTGCATGTGTACCAGGGCATGTGGAAGCCTAAGGCCGATACTACATATTCTCTTTGATCACTCTTCCACATTATTCTTGGAGGCGAGGTCTCTGATTCAAACCCAGATCTTACCAACGTGATTAGTTTGTTTAGCCTGCCTGCTCCAGGCTGGATCTCCTGTCTCCAACTTCCCGGGCTAAAGGCTAGAATTACAAGCAAGGTACCACTTCCCTGTGTTTTCAGGCTGTCATCATTGTCTTAGTCTCTGGCCTCATTACTGCTTTGTAGTATGAAACCAAACTCTATGGCAGGGCAGACCTGGGGTGTCTTGATTCTAGGCATTCCTGCTGTCATTCCATCCTTCAAGGAGTTCTTGGGCTGACTCAAAAGTTGGCATTTATACACCACAGAATCTCATTTCCTTCACATCCATTCCTTATTCCTTCAGAGAGATGTTTGTACCCCTTGTGGTGTTTTGGGAGATGGTAGCGATATGCAACCATGTTGTTGCTGAGCAGGATTCAAACTCCAGTTCTACTCAGTGAATGTGAGTTGAACAAATGGTTAAACCCTGCCGTGTCTCTGTTTCTTGAAGTGCGCGATTGGGGTGATAACACAGTTTACTTTTCCGAGTGTCATGAGCCTCACATGCAGCACATGTGCCGAGTGCTCAGAGCAGTATTGGTGCCTGTGTAAACTCCCCTGTGAGGCTTGCAGGCTGTTGAGACCTGATATTGCCTGTTTTCCCCAAGGGGTTTGCTGATCTGGTAAATGTTTGTGTTTCTGTTCGGCCTAGTTATGGACTGTCCCTTGGTATACATTCCCGTACTCTACAGTGAGTTCCTAGAACACAGTGTACTCTGCTTCAGCTGCCAGACTCTTTATGAGAGTCCAGGCTGAGTCTCCTCGCTCACCCTTTTCTTCTTATCAAAGGAAAGCCATGGTATTTGGTCACTTTATACAACCAAGCTAACCATTCTTTATCACATAACTAAGGGGAAAATGTGCAAGAAACAGGCTGACTGTAAAGTTACACTTGCTGCTAATTCATTTTCTCCAAAGAAGAAGTTTATGTGTGATAGGGCTATACAGGTCAGAACAGAATTGTTCCAACTGTAATTAAAGGATTACAAACTCTCAGAGATAGTGTCATATTGGGTATTCCCTGATCACTGAATAGAAATGGGATCAATCTAAAGTCAGACTGTATCTAGGTGGCACATGATATGTACTGACTTGTTTTTAAGTTTATTCAGCAGGAAACTGTCCATTTCAATGGGGGTAATAATGGCTAGCCTTGCATAGTACTTAATATAATCCAAGCAGGACCTGCTTACCAATGCATAATCTTGATTGGAAGGCCTTAGTAGAGTGGGAAAAGGGATTGTAAGAATTTGGGAAGTTCCTCTTTTCCAGCTCCCTCTCAGAGAGGCAGCTTCGATCTCTCTCTCTCTCTCTCTCTCTCTCTCTCTCTCTCTCTCTCTCTCTCTCTCTCTCTCTCTCTGCCTCTGTTTTTCTCCCCTTCTCCCTTCCCTTCCATAACCACTAAATAAATATCCAACCTCTAAAAATAGAGTTTGGGAAGCTCAAATATAATTGTAGAAGTGCTTTTCTTATTTAATGATTTTAATTTTTAGAGTTTATACTTGATATATGAGTGCTTTTGCAGTGTTCCGCAGACCCTGTGTGGATCATGAGGACACTAGTTAGGGGTGGTCAGATATGACCCTGGCAGCTCAGAAAGGTTAGAAACAGAAATGGAAGCTTGTTCTAGGCTGAAGATCTCTGTGAGACCTCCAGGCTGTTCAGAGTAAAAAGTGGACAAAATCATGGCTCTCTGTGTTTAGCTGGCAGTTGCGCTTTGGTTTCTAATTTTGGTTGCATATTTTTCTCTAATGTTTCATTTTGACACCGTATGTTTTAGAAAGGACTTTTCTTGTGGATAACATTTTATGATATGCCTTTTCCTAAGTTCTAGGCGACAATGTGGCTGTGTTTTATTTACTTGAATCATTTGTGATGGGAACCAGACTCAAAACTATTCAGAAATAGTGTTAATTATACAAATAGAAGAGGCACATATCTTCTTGATTCATCTTTGTGTTTCAAGAGTTGCTCCTGGGTTTATTCCTCAAACCTTATATAAATAATCACATCATATTCTAATGCAGTAATTTTTTACTTAATTAAATATAGCTTCATACAGGTCTGTATGGCTTCCTACTTAAACTGCATGAGTAACTAGTGTCTGGTCATGAGATTAAATGCAATGGAAGACAGAATGCAACACACATGGTGAAATAAATACTTATTTCTTTAGTAACTAGAGTTTAGATTTTGTAGGCTTTAGTGATTTCTCATTGGTATTTACAGAGCAAAATAAAAAAAAAAAAAGGATGCCCCTCAAGGCTGTAATCCTAGCAATCAGGATTTTTAATAGGAAGGATTTGGGGACTCTGAAGGCAGAGAAGTGGTGTGGTCTGTAGCTTGAGCACCCACTACTGTGAACTACGGCACTCTAGTCTTTAAAGACGGAGCCTATGCTGGGGCCCTAGTGGATCTTAACCACTCAGATTTTGTATATCTCCCATGGCAAATGGGGTGATTAGTGGCATGAGGAGGGAAGGCATGCTAAAGATCAGGACAAAAACTTCCACTCCAAGTATTAAGCAGTTAATGCCTATGTAATGTTCATAGGACCGAAGTGGGAAAGGGCAGGACTAACAGAGGACATTGAGCTCAGCTTGAGTGTCAAGGTGACCTGAATCCATGGTTAGAATGTTTGCCATTTTTCTATTTTTTAAAAATATCTCCTTTGATAAGGTCCAGTGCTATATGAAGGGCCTTGGAATTTGTATTTAAGGAGGTCATTTTCTAGGACTTTATGAGTGGAGATTAATGTGACTTAACATAGGTCATCACGGCTGATAAAGGGTAAAGCTCAAGGTGCCTGCTGGGTGTGGAACTATTAGGTTTAGAGGCTGGAAGTCAACAAAGTGTCAGACTCATATTTGCTTTTCAGTTAGGTTTAATCAGATTTCAGAGGGCAAATAAGGCCTGCATGGAGGATATCTTCAACTCGTTCTTTTCTGTAAGAGATATATGCATAATACACATGGGTAGAAGGTTTTAGTGTTTAGAGGTAGACAGCTTCTTTTATACTTTCAAATGTCCATTAAAATGCAGTTGTTTTTAGGATCTTATCACTTTCAAACTTTATGGACTTACTCTAGATTAATTAATAAAAGTAACAAATTTAGTTATTTGTTAAAAAATGAATGCAATGCTATAGTACAGAAGCCTGAATGTGAACTTGTTCCTTGTATTTTCTATTTAAGAGACTTCAGTTACCTTCAAGGAGAGGTGGACAATGCCAGTCCAGCTTCCTTGTCTTTTTTATTTATTCCCACGTTGGGAATTCACACTATATGATAGACTATTGCAAACCTTTAGGGGTAGTCACAGAATTGGGTAACTGTCTTATTAAGTATGTTTTTTTTTTTTTTCTGATTTCTGTTAGGAGTCTTGAAATGCTTACTGTGATTTTAAAGGACTATTTCTTGGATACATCATGTTACCATCTATATCCTCAATTTCTCTACACTAGCATTTCCATGTCCATTTTCAGAGGATAGATATTTTCTTCTCTAACTAGGAGGATGTGGGCTATGAGCCTTCTGAACTGCAGAGGGAGTCCCTGCATTCTCATGTATTCTCATGCCTTCCTGTCTTCTAAGGCTGGCTAAGGTCCACCTTACTTGGATCATACTAGCATTCAGTCATGCCTCTTTTTACCCTCTCTTCAGAATTCCTCACCCCTCCCTTGTTTTTTTGCTGACTCCTTGAAAAATATCTCTGTTAGCAAAATCATTTCCTGGTCCAATGTCAGCCTTTAGACCTGTTCCAAGGTCTTCTGAAAAACAAACAAACCACCATAGCTTCTGTTCCCTGCTCTCGTTCTTTATGTCACTGGTGTGCCTAGAAATGCTTTCATCATTTAGTAGTGACAGTCGACTTGCCCAGTCTTTTGGACACTTGATTCAGGCCCCATATCACTGTATTCTGGAGGTCCCCATAGTGAAAACAGAATGAATATTATTTAAGTGAATGGATTTTCTACTTGCATGATTTTTTTGTATTTTTATGGTTTTTCTTATCTCTTGGCTCTTTAATTGACTTTTATAAAACTCTTAAATTTTTGTGATCTAAAGCTCCGAGGATCCCTTTGCCACTCCAGCAGGATTCACTCCTCTCTGGGTAGACACATACCGCTTACAGGCTTGACTTTAAAAGACATGTATGTAGCAGGTTTCTCATCTGAAGTCTTGATGCTTATGAAAAGGCTTATGTGTTCTTGTGTGTTTCCCACCTGTTTGTATCTAATTTTAAACTACTCATCAGTCACATAAAGCTTGGTCCTTTTTCCCTATTACTTTTGAGTGACATTTACATTTTGACATTCCAAGTTACAGAGATATTTTATTGAAATAGAAATCTCAGAATGAGGACTGGTTCTAAATCCTTCATTTATTTTATTACATCTAAGAGCTTTAGTTTTATACTGCTTCGATTTTTATCTGAAAGAGCCTTAGTTTAGTCTCTCTGCCTCTCTAGGTTTGTCTGTCTTTGCTTTTAAATTTTTCCCTTTCCCCCATTTCAATTTATTTAACTTAGTAGAAGCATATATATATTTACTGGGATATATATTTTTCCCCTAGGGCAAATTGAAAACACTGGTCTGTGAACCCTTGAGGGAAAGTAAGTCTCTCAAACCTTCAAATCACAATCAACACATTGTTCAATAAAGGCTTACTGTTTAGGTCTGATTGTATTACTAATTACTATATTTAGCTGCATATAAGAGTTAAAGTTTATTCCTTTGCACCATCCCATTTTACAGAAGACGAATCCAAGGCTGAGGTCAGTTCAACAGCTTGCTCAAGCTCTTCCAAGCAGTTGTTGCAACTACAGTTGTACCCAGGGTTTGTCAGGCTCAAAGACTTGGCTCTTCACTGCTCTGGGTTTTTGCTATGTGCCAAGTGCTGTGTGCTCATGACAAGATTGAAGAGATGAATGTGTACATTCTTTGTATAGTGGGCTAGTATTGCTCTTGATATGGTAAAAATATGTCCTGGAGCTGGGAACTGTTATTAATCCTTTAATGTTAGGATTGACATTTGCTTCATATTTTTTTTTATATAAATACTTTATACATTCAGTATTGTTAGTATTTCATCAAAGTCATGCTTCTTGATTTATAAAATGTTATTTTAATTTTCAAATCTTAACCCAGAGGAAAGGAAATCTATATTCTGCCCTCCCCTATAATGTCATTAATTTTTGTTTGAAAAATAAAGAACATAGTAAATTGACTAGGATCTCTTTGCAGATTTTCTGGACTCTAGAGTCCAATAATTATAATTATATAGAGGAGAGTAGGGTCTTACTTTAAAGGGTTAATAGAATGTTGACACACGAAGAGGAGGATTGATTGCTTCGGTGAGGGTGTTGAATGGGGCTGGAGACAGTGATGGATGCCTATAATTCCAGCATTTGGG
Organism: Arvicola amphibius; assembly: GCF_903992535.2. Classification (NCBI taxonomy): domain Eukaryota; kingdom Metazoa; phylum Chordata; class Mammalia; order Rodentia; family Cricetidae; genus Arvicola; species Arvicola amphibius. The sequence goes on along the minus strand of NC_052060.1, from coordinate 47,898,902 downwards.
AACAGGCAGGAGGGTGAGGATTTATGGTTGTTCGTGGGGCTATAAAGGAAGTTCTAGGCTAGCCTGGGCTAGATGAGCCCCTGCCTCAGAAAGAAAAAGATATTTGGAATGATCAAAAAAAGTCATAAGCTTAGTTTACCTCCTTTGTGTGCTGGTTATTTTGAAAGCGAGCATATTGCTGAAATACTTACCAACTTGTTTAATTTGTGTGCATTGCTGAAATACCCCAAAGCCTGATTTTAAAATGCTTGGAAAATTTTTAAATTGCAAGAGGAAAATAAATGAGCACTTACTCATGTTGTAACACTTTTCTGTAATTTACCTCAATTTCTGAGGTGGTCCTCTGGTACCTTTTTTTTGAGTTAGGAAGAGATTTTAAGGGCTCATGATCCCCAGTAATTTGTTTAATTGTCTTAATGCTATCTTTATAATGATTTTAAGCTGTGGCTTTCTGTGAGCCAGTGCCCAGGTCTGGGTAATTGACATCCTGGCAGTGAGGTCTGTTTTCTTTTACTGGCTGGTGGCAGCCTCTGTGACCTCACAGGGTAGTTTTTTTAATATTTCAGCTTCTCTTACCATTGCTAGGGAAGGCCTACAATGTGGCTTGGGGTTTCAGAGTGGTAATTTAAGTATAAAAGAGAGTGTGAACCTTTGGAGACATAGCTCTGAAATGCAAACAGTACTTTAAACTTAGCAACAATAGTTTGAAATTTCCCCATTAGTTTCATCAAGAGCTAGTTGCTGATATTTGTTTGAAATATAAAATTTCAAATTCTGTCTTTATTTTCAAAGTATGTGAATGTGTTAATTTTTGTAGATGAGAAACTTGAATTTTTCCTTCATCTTTCATCAATGGCATATATAACTTGAATCTATTTGGGGGGATGCGTAAGAAAATGTAAACCAATGAAAGGTAACCATCAGTCATGTAAAAGACAGCTACGTGTATAACGCACCCTGTGAGTGTTAGTGTGAGCCTCAGGTGTACTTAGGCACAGTCTGCTCAGAGACTTCCAAGCAGGAAAATTCACTGGGGTGTAGTTCACATGTAGCACAGGTGGATATGGGTTTGGAAAGGTATCAAGGTCTCCAGTTAAGAATCCAGATCATGGGGTTGTCTGTAGGGTCCCCCAGACCACATTGTATGTACCTGGCATATTGAGAAACTCTCCCCACCTGAATTCTTCCCACACTGGTTCTGATTTCCAGGGTCAGTGCTGAGGGATCTGGTAGCAGACACCCCAGTTTCTTCCCTCACTTCGCACTTACTGTAGGGCTCTGTGTGTTCAGCTACTTGGAGACTCCCTTGAGGACCTACTGACCTCCATATATGGTGAAGCCACACATCTCTTCTGGCTTCACCTGGGCCGTTCAGTCCTCTGTTAGCTGCAGGTTTCTTCTTGTATGCAGCTGATGTTTTAGTTGAATTTTCTACTTAGGTTCTCCACTCTCCTTTTTCTACATCTTATTCCCATGCCGAGGTTAGGCATGCTTGTCTTGCAGCTTCCTGCATATAGCTCATTGCTTATGCCTCGTTGGCAATAGAATATGGAAAAAGCCATCGGTTGATATTTACCATCATAACCACTTTCATGATTGTGCTTTAGAGTACTAACACTATTCACACTGCTGTGCAATGCCTCCTATTGCACACCTGAAACTATTACATTATATCAATGTTCCCAATCCCAGCACCCCTGCTTCTGACAATCTCTTTTCAGTGTTCTCTTCTTATATGTTTAACTGCTTTAGATACCCACTATTTATCTTTTGGGGATGGGCTTATTTCGTCATCATAATTTTCTTAAGTTCCCAAATGGTAGCATGAAATAAGCTTTTCTTTCTTTTTAAAGGCTGAGTAGTGTTTCATCCTTTGTATATACCACATTTTGTTTATTTGTGCACACTTGAGTGGATATTTGGGTTGCTTCCACACCTTGACTATTTTGGATGGTATTGCCATTGCTATGATTGGGCATTGTATAAATATCTCATTGTGATCATTCTTTAAATTCTTGGACTTTTTTTCTTTTTGGTATTTTGAGACACTGTGTAACACTCCTAGCTGTCCTGGAACTAGCTCTTGTTGATCAGGCTGACCTAGAACTCACAGAGATCTGCCTGCTTCTGCCTCCCGAGTGCTGGGATTAAAGGGGTGTGCCACCACTGCCTGACTTGGACATATTTTTATGTCTAGGATAAATATTCAAAAGCTAAATAGCCTGATAATTCTATTATTGACGTCTTGAGGAACCACTATCTTCTTTACTATACTGACTCTATCAACTTGCACTTCTCCCAAGAGTGCATATGTGTTTTAATTTTTCTGTATTTTCCATCCTCTGCCAGCAATCAATGAGGCTTGCAATGCTAAATGTAGACTCTTTCCCTGAACTCCACCTCGGCATCCTAGAATTTGATAGTGGACATTGTAACTAGATATGACGTGATATCTCATAGCTTTGTATTGCACTAATAATTAGCATTTTCTATCATTATGACAAAATTTGCTTATACTAATTCGCTTATAAAGAGAGAATGTCTGCCTTACAGTCTTACATATTTGTGTACGTGTTCAATTGGCTCCTTTACTTCAGTTTTTTGGCAATGCAGCACATCATGTTGGCATACACGGCAGAAGCAAACCACAAGTACAATAAGCTAGGGGTGAAGAGACAAGTGGGGTGTAGCGTGAATTCTAATTCATATTAATAATAAAATCTCAGGCCTTTAATCCCAGCACATGGGAGGCAGAGGCAGGCGGATCTCTGTGAGATTGAGACCTACCTGGTCTACAAAAGCTACTTCCAGGATAGGCTCCAAAGCTACAGAGAAAGTCTGTCTTGGCAAAAAAAAAAAAAAAAAAAAAAAAAAAAAAAAGAAACCTCAGACTCAGCTATCTTTGGGTAAAAGCTAAAGGAATAGCAGAATAGTATCATCATGGAGACCAAATCTCCACTCTGTGCCTTTGGAGAACATCTGTGATTCAACTATCATCAGTTAGAGACATGGGTCATGGTCTCACAATATTGCTGGCCATTTTTGCTTCCTCTTTGCAGCAAAAGATATTGGTGTTCTTTACCCATTTTAAAATTTAATTTGATTTAGTTTCATTGATGTTACTAGTCTCATTTCTCTGTTTTTGCCTTTTTTAAAAAGCCATTCCCAAATCTTTTATCATAACTCTTCTTTCCTGAACCTTTTCCTGGCTTCTTAGAGCCTTCAGTCTAGAGTTAGAATTTTGATCCAGTGATTTTTGTTTGTGTTAGGTAAGAGTCTAGCTTCTTTATTTTTGTAGGTGTTTTTTTTGAAAATTCATAATTTTGCTAGGTAATGGAGGCACATGCCTTTAATCCAAGCACCAGGGAAGTAGAGGTAAGAGGATTTCTGAGTATAAGGCAGCCTGGTCTACAGAAAATGTTCCAGGTTCCAGGACATCCAGAGCAACACAGAGAAACCCTGTTTTTGTTTTTGTTGTTTGTTTTAAATCTATAATGTAGCCTTTGAAAAAAAAAAAAAAAGGTCAGCATATTCAAAAGCTTTCCGGCCTTTATCAAAGGCCTGTTCAGGGCAAGAAAGCATACACAATGTGCCAGGGTTTCACCTCAATGTGGTCTAGCACTCTAACAAAGGAGAAATTTTTCATATTCAAACATAATGTAACATTGGAGTTTCTGATAAGAGACCCATGTGTGCACTTGATCTTCAAAGTCTGTGCACACAGTGCATCTCGTCAAGAAGTTATCTGAATTCTTTTATAACGTTCCTACAAGTGCACCAGCATGGTGCCCATTTGACACTTCCTTTCATGGTATGATCTGCAGATCCTTCCACATTCTCTCCCTTGTCATACTGTTAGTCCCTGAGTTATGAACTACTCTGAACTCTCTCTCTCTCTCTTTCTTTCTCTGTTCTTCCCTTCCTCCCTCCCAATCTCCCTTCCTTCCTTCCTTTCTTTTCTTTTTTTTTTTTTTTGGTTTTGAGCCGTCTTTTTTCTTTAAATTTAAATTTAATTTTTTTTTTAAAAAACATTCTTTTCTTATTTTATGTACCAATCCCAGTTCCCGCTCCCTACCCTCCTCCTGCTCCCTCCACCATCCTCTTCTTAGAAAGGGGTAAGTAAGGCTTTCCATGGGGAGTCAACAAAGTCTAGCACATCACTTTGAGGCAGAACCAAGCCCTGCCTCAATGTCTAGGCTGAGCAAGGTATCCCTCAGAGAGAATGGGCTTCAAAAAGCCAGTACAAACAGTAGGGAGAAATGCCAGTAGCCCTATAGACTGCCCCAGCCATACAGCTGTCACCTGCATTCAGCGGGCCTCCTTTGGTCCTATGCTGGTTCCCCTGCTGTCAGTTCAGAGTCAGTGAGCTCCCACTAGCTTAGTTCAACTGTTTCAGTGGGTATCCTCTCCATGGTCTTGACTCCTTTGCTCACATTATTGCTCCTCCCTCTCTTCCACTGGACTCTGGGAGCTTAGCCCAGTGCTCTGCTGTGAACTATTCTTTTGCTGGGTTGAGTAAAATTTGTTGGTAAATTTTCATCTCTGAAATCTGAGAGCTGTCATGGCAACAGATTGAGTCACCTGCAAAGATTCCTGGGGTCAAGCACCCAGGCTTCACCATAACAGTACCATTGTATCAACCCAGCTGCCCTTAATTTTACTTTAGATTTTTTCCCCCAGAGTATAAAACTTCTCTTCTGTAGGGAGTTCAAGTCTATGAGATGATGTCTGGAGAAGACCCATGGTCCTGCTCTAAACTATCACACCATTTGGGAAGGATACGTTTTCTGTTCTTTTGAGAAGTGTGCATAAAAACTTGCGTTGTTATATATGTCATATTTGTGATGGCTCCACGGTTTGCACACACTGAATATATATTTGTGATTTTTGGGAGTCATGCATTATCCCCATTAGATAGGTTTTGAAAGGATATCAAGTAAAAATCACTATCTTGCTTGAAAAATCTGTCTACTACTTAACTACCTGTATTTGTGCATGTATGTTTGTGTGCGTGTGGAAGTATGAAACCACTGGTGGGAATCAGCTCTCTTCTTTATCACATGGCACCCAGGGTTCAAACTCTGAGAGCCAGTCATGACAGCAAGCCTTTTTACACACTGAGCTACCTTTCTGGTCCCATATTCTGCTTTTTTGAAAGCTACAATAGAAGTAGAAAACTTCTATTTTACAAGGTTGGATTTTCTGTTCAGAATGAAAATTCTTCACATAGAGTAGATGGTCAGTTTTTGTATTTTCTGTAAGGAAGTAAAATTTTGTTTATAAACCATAGTTTAAAATTTCTTAATACACACTGCACGAATACTGCCTGTACCATCAAGGTCTCACTGAATGTTAAGGCCATTTCCATGTATTACATTGTTTTAAGAGGAGGGCATTAAACCATTGAGGAGGGTCAATAACTCATCTAGGATGGGATGGGATACAGTTACCGATGCACTGATTCCCAATTTTTTGATTATTTCTTCTTAATTAGTCGCTATACAACAAGTTGATGCTCTCAGTGAAACACAGTCTCATCCTAGCATCAGGCAGAGCTGCCATGAAAGGATGTATCAATTTGATTGTCTTGCGGAGTGCTTTAACTTATGGTAGTTGTACTGTGTTTTAAGGAATCTCATACATGGTGGTGTTGTTGATGGTGGTGGTGGTGGTAGTGTGTATGTGTGTGCATGTGCGCACACATGCATGTGAGGTTATGTCAGGTGTTCTGTTCTACTATGCCCTACTTTAGTCCCTTGAGACAGATTTTCTGCACTTGGAGCTTGTTTTTGCTCGCAAGCCCCAGAAATCCTATCTCCTTGTTCACTGTCTCCTTGCTCCAACTGTGGGGTTACGGATACCTGCAGTCATGCTTAGTGTTTAAGGGTGCTAGGGATCCTAATTCATGCCTTCATGTGATAAGCCTTTCTACCCATCGAGCCAACTTCACATGAATGACCCTTAAACTTGTAATTTGCTTTACCTCACAGCACCAAATAAAGTAAATCATCAAATTTCGTATTTGACATTAAAGTCTAGACCATTCATTGTTTGCGAGCCTTTGAAATGCTATGTGTTGTGATTCAAATTTATTCCTCTGTTTTTGGTTAAAGACAGTTGTATCTGACAAAATATTAGGGTTACTTTTGAACTATAATGTGGTTTTTAGTTTACTTAGGAATTATGGGACTTTCATTTCAGTAATGGGGAGTCATATCCTTTGGCAGTTTAATCCAAATAATCCCTTGACAACTTTATCTGTCAGCAATAGAATGAAAAGTGTTGTTATCTTGTTTTTTATTTTTTAACCTTACTTTGACATATAGTTTTACTGCATTCAGGCTTCTTTACTCATTTTTATTTTATTTTTGGTTTATTATTTATTTAAATTTAATTTATATGCATTATATTTAATCAATATTTAATATATTTATTATTTAGTTTATTATATTTATTTCATTCTCTTAAGTTTTAAAATATAGAAAAACATGGATTATATGAATATATAGAAAAGCATATTTCTTATACAGTCAATATCTAATTGTGGTTTATATATTTTATTAGAAAAGGCATTAATTTGATGTGAATACTCAAAGGCTATGAAAATATGATACATACATATATTCATATATTGTATGCCTATTTGTATTTGTTTAGCATATATACTATATACATTTATATATAATTCAAATTATTTAATATGTGTATTTAAACAAATGTATATTTAAGTTTAAAAAAATTTGGCTAGGAAAATATTGTGGACAAAGCTATAGTTTATATACCTATTCCCAGAACTGTGCAATTTCATTTATATAATACATTGTACTAAGGCATCCAGAAATTGAAAGTCCACTTAGACTGCTTTTCTGATTCTTCTGCAGATGTATTAGTAAATGACTCTCTGCAAGTCAACAGATTAAAACAAATAGAAACTTAATTTATTAATCCTTTATTTGACAGGTTGGAGTTCAAAGTATTTGTTAGATGTGAAAGGAAGTGAAGATCATTCAATGCCTTGCTGATAAAGGTAAAGTCATGGTAATTATTCAGGACTTTGGGACACTTGATAGATGACATTGTTTTTTGATATTGACTTTATGGTCTGCTGAAATCAAGAGAAAGATATAATTTATACAATGAGTGGAATGTGTGGTTGTTCCTCTAATTATCACCAAAAGTACACAAGATAAGGCTAACTGGTATAAATCAACATGACAGAGTGGATGTGGGTTTGTTCTGGAAGGAGCAAGAAGCTCATTTCTTTTACTTGTAATCTTGGTTTACACACTTAGTCTGTTCCTCAAACATTTACACACTCAGTGATGACCTTTTCTCCAGTATTGATGACTTCATTATGATAACATTTTTCAGGTTTGTACAAACTAGATTACAAAATTATTCTGCTTCCAAGCAAACTTATGCCACCACTCTTTTCAGGCTAATGGTTCCACTGGCTTCTCTGAATTTAGGAGGAGATGTCAGGTGGTGGTACATGCTGGCTATGATGTCACCAGTAGGATGTGCTGAAGAGGTGGAGGCAGGAGGAGAATGAATTTGAGGCCTGCTTGACCAACACTTTTCAAAAAGGCTGAAGTGGTTAAGAATAGTTGCTGCTCCTTGAGAGGACTTGGGTTCAACTGTCGTGGTCCATGGATCAGCCCCACATCTTGGCACCATTATGTCTGGGTCCGGTGCTAGCCCAGACCATAAATTATTTCTCTTGACCAGACCCCAACATAACTATCTCTCTCTGGACTGGCATGGAGGCACGGGAATAAAGACACAACTCACATGGTTTTATCGGGAGGGAGATTCTCAGTGGTCCCCTCATGAAGTCCTGAGTTCACATCCTGAAGAATTTCTCTATCTTTATTCCCCAAATAGTCTTTATACCAAAACTTAAACGAGGGGAAATACATTAGCATTCTGTTTCCTGGGTAACCAGGTGAATAGGTTTTAGTCACGTCCACATCTACGTATCTGCAGTGTGTGCTAGCTGTCACTAGGCTTGAATCAGCATCTCTATCAGGCATCATCCAAATTACAAAGTAGGGAGCAAAAGAGCATCCTGACCTTTTATTAGGTAGAGACAGCCTGTCTGGAAGGTCACATGACCACTTCAGGTGGGGTCTATAGCTTGATAGCCTGGCTGCCATACATATAGAAATATGGGCCTACATTCAACTTCCAGCACCCCCATGGTACCTCATGACTGTTTAACTCCAGTTCCAGGGAATCTGACTCCCTCTTCTAGGCACTAGGCACCCACACAGGTAAAATATCCATACATGAGATTAATAAAACAATAAAATAAGTAAAATTAAATAGAGTTGACAATTGTAACCATTGTCCCTTGTTCTTTTTGTAACAAAGAACAATTTGCCCTAGGGGACAACTCCCTAAGTCATAGCCCTGGTAGAGAAAGGAAATAAAAGGCTCTAGAAGCCTTCAGACATAATTCTTAGAGTTTTCAAGCAGTTATATCACAGGTGAACAAATATATACAAGGCAACACAGTAAAAGAACATTGCAGGTAAACTCAAAATATTTAAGTATCCGGATGCCAGATTTTGTAAGTCAACTTAGAGGGGTGCTTTATTTTGGGGGGCGAAGAGAGAGGATAAGTGAAAACTAAATCTGGCAGAAATTAATAGAGAAAGCTTACTAGGTGTTTCAGTGAGATTAAACCGGTTTATATTTCATTGAGGGGAATATAAGAAGGGAGAAGAGATCAGGAGTGACCTGATCGATGCCTGTTTTGTGTGAGTGTTGCAGGCTGAACTAGCTCATAATAATGATATCAAAATGTACTTTTTTTTAACATCTGTTCCAATAAGAAATAAGAAGAATTGAAGCTACGCATTTTTAAATTTTTTACTTATTTGTCTGTCTGTCTGTCTGTCTATCAATCTGTCTATCTGTCTGTCTATCTATCTATCTATCTATCTATCTATCTATCTATCTATCTATCTATCTATCTATCTATCATCTCTATCTAGAGCAGCGTAGCGAGCGAGCGAGCGAGGAGGACAGCGAGCGATGCGATCGCGCGCGCTCGCGCGAGCTGAGCAGCGAGCAGCTAGCGAGCGAGCGAGCGTAGCGGCTCAGCAGCATCTAGCTGAGCAGCACTATCTAGCATCGACCTAGCTATCTAGCGATCTAGCTAGCGATAGCATAGAGCCATCTGAGCGAGCTATCATCGATCATCCGATCTATTATCTATCTATCATCTATCTATCTATCATCTATCTATCTATCTATCTATCTATCATCTATCTATCTATCATATATCTATCTATCTATCTATCTATCTATCTATCTATCTATCTATCTATCATCTATCTATCTATCATCTATCTATCTGTCTGTCTGTCTGTCTATCTATCATCTATCTATCTATCTATCTATCTATCTATCTATCTATCTATCTATCTATCTACCTATCATGAAGCAAAGTTTCTCTCTGTAGCCCTGGCTGTCCAAGAACTCACTCTTTAGATCAGTCTAGCCTCAAACTCAGAGATTCACTTCCTCTTTTTCCAAAGTGCTAGGATTAAAGACATGAACCACCATGCCTGGCAAAACTATGCATTTTAATGTACCTTTGCTCATTGGATTCTGTTTGTTTGTTTGTTTGTTTTGTTTCATTTCATTTTGAGACAGGGTTTCTTTGTGTAGCCTTGGCTGACCTAGAACTAACTCTCCAGACCAGGCTGGCCTCGAACTCAGAGATCTGCCTGCCTCTGCCTCCCAGCTGCTCTGATTAAAGGTGTATGCCACCACCACCCGGCTGGATTCATTTTTTAAGTCTTTAAATCATAGTAAATATACCCAGTAAAGTTTTTAAGTGATACTTGTGTATATTTATCCAAGCTTTTATTTATTTCTTAAGATTATTGCAAGAAATATTGATTACATATATTTAAAAATGTTTATGTATATAGGTGGTGGACCTGTGTTTGTGTACTGTGTGTGCAGTGCTCATGGTGTCTAGAAGAGGGTGGTGTGTCTCCTAGAACTGAAGTTATAAATAGTTGGTGGCTGTTGAGTGGGTGCTAGGAATTGAACTTGGGTCTTCTGGAAGAGCAACCAGTGCTCTTAATTGCTAAGTCTAGCTCCCTGGATATATACTTTTTAAATAAAAATGACTAAATTTTATTTTATGTGTATGAGTGCTAGTCTACATGTACTCATGTGCACCGTATACATACCTGGTTTCTGTGGAGTCCAGAAGAGTGCATTGCATTTCCTGGAATTGGAGGTAACACACTCCATGTGGATGCTAGGAACTGAACCCAGGTCTTCTATAAGAGCAGCAAGTGGTTCTAACAGTAGATCCATCTTTCCATCTCCTGGATATATAATTTTAAGTTAAGAATATAGAAATAATTCAGTTTATGGGTCCTAATTTTATCCTTCTGGGGGCTATAAATGGGATCTAATTTATTTCCATGGGTTATGTATTTTGAAGTTAAATTTACTTTTGGTCTTTAAAAATATTTTCAAATAATTAATCAGGTATAATAATTTACATACATGAAATACCTAATGCTTAGATCATGGTAAATTAACACACACAACACCTCAGTCATTGTTTCAAAATTGAAATTTTCAGTATGAAGAATTTTATTCAGCAAACTATATTACATTGTTCTGGTGCTGTCTTTGCGCGGTTACAAGCATCCCTGAGGTAAAGATTGGTATCTATCACTGACCTGTTGAAAGGGCTGTGGATCTGTAGATAGAAGATGGAAATCGTACAGATTATGCCGGAAAAGGCTGTGGATCTTGTGCAAGGTCTTTGGATCCCTGACATTAAACCCTTGAAAGGGATTGTGGGATCTAAGTGGTCCTCTCTTTTTGCATCCTGCTCACAATGTAAGTGTTTCTTCTACTTCATACACTTACTGTGATGTGCTCCCCTCTCCAGAGACTCAGAGTTTATGTCATCATGCAGTTTTGCACTAGAACCTCTGTGAACCAAAATCAACCTCCCCTTTGTAAAGTAATAATGGTATAGATTTTATTATCATTGTACACAAAGTTGACTGCCATAACCTTATCAGAAGCATGGGGTCTCTTTATGAGGGGAGATGACTAGGAAGATAAGAGACCAATAGCTTGTGGTCACCCCAAACATTAGCACTTCGGGTATGGGGCAGAGCATGGCTAGCCTTCTGAGGACTAGGGTGAAGTGTTTGGAGATTTTTATCCATTTTGGGAACATGTTTCCAATTGTTGATGGTTAATCTTGATGGTCATATTTACTGGATTGATTGATGCCCAGGGAATTAGTAAAGTATTCCTCTGGGTGTGCTCTGAGGACATTTATAGGGAGGATTGATATGTGGGAGAGTAACTAACTGGGACAGATCTGCTTTGAATGTGGGTAGCGTAATCCAATATGCTGGGGACATAGAAGGGAGAAAAGCAGAAAAAGATAAAGCGAGCATCTAAGAAACATTTTTATTGAAGGTTTCTACTATCTACCAGACTCCACCTTCTTTAGCAGTTCAGTAGGACTCTTAGCAGGGAAATATATGATGCTTCTAGGTCTTTCAGTTTATACTTACATGGCTCATGGAACGAGCAACTTCACAGTTCTCTGTCTTTTTGATATCTCCACAACCACTGTTGGACCATGTGACCATGTGATCATGTGACCATCTCTCCCTTTGGAATTGTATATGCATTCTATGGTTCTGCTCTGCTGGAGAATTGTGGCTTAAGCGCAGCTGCCGATATGGTCCTAGTTCATTCCCACAGGAAAAGGGCCCTTTACCAGATGTGGGGTGAGGCTAGAGCCCAGTCACATTAGCAAACTTCAGAGGGAGATTTCTAGTCACTGATTTGGATAACCCAGAAAATCAGGGGAACCTCATCTTGTAAACTAGGCTCTATAGTTAGAGGTTGCCTGTAGGATGATACTAAAGATGTTTTGAGTACTGACTCATGGCAGATACCTACTCTGTGGGGGAAAGACAGCTATTGAGTGCGTACTAGGACAATGGGACTGGCTCAGTTTGGGAGGTAAATGTGTAACTATGTCATTGAACAATGAGATGAAGGAATGTAGAGGCTGTAATACACCTATTTTTCCAGGAATAGCAATAATCAAAATAATTCAATTGCACTGCCTATATTATCCAGCAATAATAATATTTAACAGTGTTCTTAAAATAATAAAGACATTTGGTAACAAGATAAAAATCACTAGATCTATGATAGCATTTCCATATATTTGTGGGAGTATCTTTTTATTTTATTTTATTTTTTTTAAAGACAGGGTCTGGGGCTAACACCCTGGTCTAGTCTAGAAGTTGTGATCCTCCTGCCTCAACTTATTGGAATTCTAGACATGCATCATCATACTCAACTTGAGACTATTTTAGAGCTTTTTTGTTGTTTTGAGACAACGTTTCATTACTTAACCAATGCTAGCTTTAAAAGTCCTTTTGTAGCTGCAAAGATACCTTCTAAAATGCTGCATGTCTTGTTTTTATTTCAGGAGCACAGGCAAGGCTGCTTTCAATTAATAACAGTGTTATGAAAATCTCTCCTCATTAGATTTAGGGGAAGATTTGTATCCTAATGTTTTCATGTGGAAGTAGTATTCCTTTGCATTATTAAGCTTTAATTATTTCAGAAAATTTCAACAAATTTACTTTAAAGATTTAATTTTATTTTAATTAATATTCATGAATTTGGCAGCCTTTCCAAAAAATGTGGATAGCTGTGTCATTGAAAATGAGCTGAACAAAGGAGTTTTGTTTTATGGCCTTTAGATGGATCAAGAAAGTAGAAACTCAAAACTGTGGATTGGCCATTGAGAGTTACTTTCCTCCTGGGGTTGGAACACAGGATTCATTACCATGGAGGTGAAGGTACATAGATAGGCTTCTCTCTTTGCTTTCACTTACTATTTGGTTCTGGAAAAAGTGAGTCTTTTTCAAAGTTGGGCTTTATCATGTGACACCTAGGACTGGCTGCTCCAACCTTGTTTGATCTGGTCCACTCTCAGAATTTAATTTAATTGGCTCTACTTTTTTATTTATTTATTTTACTTCAGGTATGCTTTCTAAATGTTTGTAATGTGTGAGCTCCTTACTATGCGTTTCTCAGTTTATTTGTTACAGTTTTAGCCTCTTACCAGTTTGCCTGAAGCCCTTATGGAAGAGCTACCCGCTCTTTGCCTGTCAGCTGAATATTTCGATACTGCCCTGGTCATTTTGCTTTAATAATCTTACTAAAGCCCAGAACTTCTATATTACATCTTCAGATCTCACCAAAGTTTCTGTGTAATTTCTTCTGGTTTTTAAATACCCTGATTAGAATCTTGATGGTAATTATGTATAACAGATGCTGATAATTTGTTTCTGGATTTAACTTGTCATTCACTGTTTCTAACACTCTGGAGAGCAGTTGCTACTTCTAAAGGTGAAAACTGTGCCACAAAGAAGTTAGGAGGCTTAGCTAGGGTAATAAAGTAAGAGCTGGCATTCAAACCATTTGAACCACTCCTGTGCTATTCGCCACTGCCCCGTACTTCCTCAGAGTAGAGAATTTAAAAGATGCCTTCAATACAAATGTTATCAATGGAAAGCATCATGGCAAGCATCGGATGCATTCAATGTTTTTTTTTAAATTTAGTTTAATCAATTAAATAATTTTGATTTCCCCTCTGTTACCCAGTGATTACATTTATCTGATCTGGGTCAGAAGATCTATAGGCAGATGTTTCCATTGGGATTGAGTAAAGTGAAGCTGAGGCCAACGTTTTGGGAAAGGCTTTTCACCTAACCGTAGCTCAAAGTATATTTTATAGTCTTTGCACTTACGGACAAGGCTGCATTAAATAGTGAAAAGTTCAAGTATAAAGTTTGATAGTGTTGTAGTTGTTGTTATTGCCAGGACTGTTGTGATAAAATACTGTAACCAAAATCAACTTGTGGGGGAAAGAAAAAGATTTGCTACATCTTACTGCTTGTAGTCCATCATTCAGGAAGTCAGAGTAGGAGCTCAAGGGAGGAACCATTGGAGAGATCATGGGGAAATGCACTTACTGGCTTGCTCTCGTGCTGTGTTCAGCCTCCTTATCACACACAGGATCCCCCAGCCTAGGGGTGGAACCACCCACCATAGGTTGGGCACTCTTACATCAATCACTAATTAAGAAAATGCTCCACAGTCTTGCCCATAGGCCCATGTGATAAGGGTATTTTCTCAGTTGAGGTTCCTTCTTCCCAAATGACTTTAACTTGTGCCAAACTAATGTAAAACTTGCCAGCACAAGGGTTATTTAGACTTCTTAGACTAAGTTTAATTGATTGCAGATTTATGGTTTTGTTATTTCCTGTTTATGGTATTCATCCAGAGCCTAAGAGAAGTGAATGTAACTAGGAGACAATTGTCTTATTGTATAATGTTGCAAAGACAGTAGATAATAAGATTGTGTCAGTGTACTTTGACTTTTAGAGAAACATTCAAATTCTGTTTAAATTAAATACATCTTTCATTTACTAAAACAGAATTTTCCCAGCAGAAAAGACACTTCTAAAGTTAGCAGCACATCATATATCTTTTATTTATTTTTATTCAAGAGCTTGGAGAATATCAGAATAACACATGGGTGCTGTGTAAACTCAAGGCAGAACAATTTGCCTTCAAAACAAAGAATTAAAATGGTTTTGTAACACACTCTTAGAGATGGCCGAACCTCACTTTAGTCATTCAGAGATGGAAAGAATGCCACATGGGGATTGGGTAGTGAGAAAAGCTGGGTGCAGTGTCCAGGCCTGGGCAGGTTTTGACCCTTACTTCCTGAGTGAAATGTGACAGTGGGTGATACCTTGAACGCCAGCTTCAGGAGATTTCAGCTCTAGAAGTAATCTTTGTAAAACAGGCTGATATATGATCTGGGGTAAGTAAGTGAGAAGAAAATAAATGTCTTACTCTAAAGGATAAGTCAGTGGCTTAAGCCTGCCTGCTCCGATGGCTGAATCTGTGAGACGTTGAAGAGCTTATTTCCTTCTCTAGAGCGGGGCTCAGCTCCAGGCTGTCGATGGCCAAGAAGCTGTGTAGTGAAATTAATTGATGCTCAGGTTTAGATAGTGGTGTGAAAAAAGACCCCTTTCTTGCTGTTCTCTGGCCAAGGAAGATTTGGAGAGATAATGTTTTTTTTCCATCAATTAAATTTCGAAATGACTTTGTCTCCCTCTCCACAAAGGACCAGATATGTCTAATAGCATGGTGTGGAAACATGGTAGGATTCTGTATTTCTTTTTAACTTCAGGATGTATAGACTGCTCTTTCACCAAATATATTTTAGGTTTCCATATGGAAACAGACATATTCCTGCTTTAAACGAGAAGCTTCACCTTCTTCCTCGGAGAATTGGCAATAGAAATGGCTAGCAAATTGCCTTCGGCCTTTCCACTCTGTCGTTGCTGTTGCTTGTTTCCACGACCTTGCACGTGTCCGGCGCTGTACGCAGCACTCAATTTTACTGCTTCATCCATCTTCTAGAATGCTCTCTGGGAGCATGATTTTATAGCCCTGATCTTAAAGATGAGAGAAATGAGACTATCAGGATTTGTGTGCCTGATCTAGGATACTAAATCTAGAAAAGGTAGGGTAGAGATTTTAACTGGGGTTTCATTCCTGACAAGAGTAGCTATAGTTGTCTCAGCTACAGCTCTCAACTTGATACAGCTTGGATTCATTTGAGCAAGCGTCATTGGATGATTGCTCACAGAAGATTAGCCTATGGTCATGTCTGTGTGGTTATTATCTTGATTAATGATTGTTGTAGAAGTACTTATTCCACTGTGGGCAGCACCATCCCTATGCAGTTGTCCTGGGTTATATAAAATGCTAGAAGAACCAGGGAGTGAGCCAGAAAGCAGCGTCCCTCTGGTGGTTTCTGCTGTAGTTCCTGTTTGAACTCTTGTCTGGCTTCCCTGGATGATAGACTGTAACCTGCAAGCTAAAATGAACCTTCATCTCCCTAGTTGCCTTTGGTCATGATATCTATCACAGCAACAGAAAAGCAATCACAACTGTGTATACCTTTCACATGGGATTCTTCCTTAATGGTCTTGAGGCAAAGGTAAAAATAACTGGGTTTCTAAAGAGCATTTACCAGATATTATAGTGATGAATATAAGATGATGGTTCCTTGTATTTTGGTGTCCAGTACAAATTAATTTGATAATTTACCTTCAGGGATACTTACAGCTAAGGTCTGAACTTTCTCTTGGCAGGATTATGAAAGACAGTGGGATTGTTCCTGCCACAGTCTCTGGGTCACACTGTATTTTGAGGATGTCCCCAGTGTTTAGTTTCCTAATCATCTTCCTTCTCTTTCCCTTTTGGTGAAGAACTGTAGAGTTATTGAAAGTGTCTTCCCCAACTAAGGGAAGATGCTCAGCTGGACTTTAATCCACAGCTCCTTGTTTTAAGAAGTGACTGGGCATCTTTGGTAGCTTTTTGGCATAGGGTGGTAGTCGGCTGTGAAATCACATACCGTATTATACGTGTATTAATTTTCTAGTCCCTGACTTTTTCCAAGTCTGTGAGGAGTCTGTTAAAACAAGATAGGACAGAGTGTTTTGCACCCCATGACCCCTCTAGGTGTTTTCATCTTTTAGTTTCTATCTCTGATGCCAATCAGTGCAGCAGAGATAACTTATTCCCCAAGGGCCTCTTACGTGTCATTGACATACCACTTATTTGTTTCTTGTGTACATAGTTTCTCTGTTTTCACAAAGAATGTTCATACAAAAAGATCAGTTTATTAATAAGTTAGTTTTTGTCCATAGGTAATATATTTCATAACACATGTACTAATGAATATATAATATAAATCTGTTACTGTAATGGTGATTGCAATATTTAGTATATTCCTTAATATATATGTCATAATGTTATGAAATGTAATATAATTATATAAACGCATTATAGGTAGGCACCTCTTATACTTTGTCTAATCTTTTTGTATTTCATAATCATATTGTGTAACTGGAAGGTAAATAGAAGATAGATGTAAATATTTTTATTTAGGTTTGCTCAATACATTTAAAATACAGAAAAATGTAAGGTGCAGAATATACGTGGATTTTTTGCATAAAGTATTTTTCCCCATTGTTGTGATGGTAACAAGTTTGTTTTGTGATTTCTTCTCAAATTTAGTGTTTAAAAATTTAAATCTTCAAACTTCTAATTACTCACACTTATGTAATAGAGCATTTAGGGTAATAATAGGAGTTAGTTAGAATTACACACAGATTGTAACTTACCAAACATGGGCAAGGACAGATGCATACCTCTGTTCCTTGTAGGACTACAGATAATGTCAACACATTGGATGTATTTTAAATGAAGCTACTTAGTTAAAGCTTTAATAGACTAACTTACTTGGGATGATGTCCTAGCTAACTACTTAACCTTCTTGGTTATTGAAAATTGACTTCAGGGTACTTAACTGTAGCAACTCCTTCAACTAGATAAGAGTTACCTGCACTCTAGTGGCATTTTCGATAGTCTACTTAAAGATATTTAGGTGTTTAGAATTTTCAAATATAGACAATGACATTTCGTGAAACAATACTACAGATCATCATACATGCATTTTGTGGCCTTGGAAAAGGTGCTTCAACCTTCAGTCAAAGCATTGTGCAGCATTACTTGGATCTCTATTACGGTGGGGAGGTTTTTTTTTTTTTTTTCCCAACACTTGAATGCATGTTGAACTTGTGACTTTAAGTCACAGTAGACTGGCAGAAGTGATGTCTAGTTTCTAGGCATCTAGAACTTCTACTGCTCCCTCTCCTTTCGAAACTCTGCCATTGTCATGAGTAAGACCAAGGACAGAATAGCCTGATAGCAGGTGAGCCACCCGGAGGAGCAGAGTCAAGTTCATTCATCCAAGGTCAGCCTTAATGGAGGAGCTACCAACCAGCTGACCCAAAATCATCACAAAGGCCCTGGTGCAGTTCGGCTGACTCAGCAGCCTGCACTTCACCAAGCAAGCTTGAGTGAATCCAGCTGAGAATTGAGACGACACCCAGCTGTTGTGGCTTTTTCCATTCGGTCTCTGAAAGAACTCAGTAAAGCCGTCAAATTGAAGCTATTACAGTATTTTGAAACTCATAATTAGTGATGTTTACAACATTTAACTAGTTCTTCATTCCCAACAACTACATAAAATAGCAAAGATTGAATATTTTTCTACTCTAATTTGTTTTAAGTATCATAATGAAGGGAGGCAGTGTATGTTTGTTTTTAGAGAGAGATAGCATTTATAACCAGGGAAAGAGTCTGACTGTTTCATAGCATTTGAGGGAATTGTCCAATTTATACATACATACATACATACATACATACACACACACACACACACGAAAGAAGACAGCTTAGATTTTTCACCGTATATAGAATGAGTTGTAAAAATGTTTTCTAGGCTTGAAAACATATAAAATAAAAGGCCAGATTAATATTAAATGTAATTTTAAATGTAACTGAGCTGAAAAGACAGCAAGGGAAATCTTTAGAGGTCAAATATAATAAAAATGACCAGTCCAGAAAAAAAAGTCAGAGGATCCTGCACTGACTGAGCTTTGGTGACACAGCTTCGGAAATGTCTTCAACAGGGAAGGATATACACGAGACAGTGCTTTCCGTACAGAGGAGGCTGAGTCAAGTTTAAGGAATGAGCATTGAGCACAATATTGTAATGGACTTAAATATATATAGCATCCCAGTAAACATGAATGTAGTGTGCGTTTTGGTTCAAAGGCAAATATTGTTGTACCTCATAAAAAAAAAAGCACTGGTATATGATGTTCATATGTCCAGTGCAGAAAGTGTAAGTCCTCAGTGATTAAAAGGAAAAAGAAAAATTTTACCAGACAAAAATTTGTTAAAGAAAAAGAAATCTAGAGATTTGACAAAAAGGTCACTGAAATTTGGTAAGGGGTTTAAATATTCTGTGATATAAAAATTCTAACTTTTATGTGCTCCAAAGCCTAGTTTAAAATTTTAAAATAAAGTTAAATTTAGTTGAGTTACAAGGTGAAAGTTGACAAATGGAGCTTACAGTGGATTTGAACATGAATGTCTTGTTATTGATTGACCAATATCAGCAAGCATGTTGGGGATTTGAGCTACATCTATTAGATGCAATTGTGCTCTATATTATACAACTGCATTGCTGAGTACACAAAGTCATGGTTATTGTTTTTGGAAAGTAAGTACATACTTTCCCCATATATAATGCCAGTGCCGGGTTTATACCAAGTAACTTTATTTTTTTTTTTTGCAAATGATTTAATAGAATAATACCCTGAAAACATTTTAATTTAAAAGTTCTCTTACCACAATACAATCCCATTATGATAGTACCCTTTGTCCCCTCCCATCATGCTAGATACACAGACTGGAAAATGGTGCAGAGGACAGACAGGCCAGCATATAACGGAGCACTGTAGTAATCCCAACCCAGGTCGTGTGACTACACTCAGAAAACACTGGGAAGAAACTGAGCAGATGGCAGATGGGGATCAGACCACGAGGAAGCATTTCAAGGTATGATTAAGAGCCAGGCCAACAATTTACCATGCTAGCCTTACAATCGCTTCCCAGGAGAGGGCGAAGAGAGAGAAGGGGAGGGAAGGAGAAATCTTGGCACTTGGATAGGGTTAATACAGAATGTTCCATAAGGGCCCCCGAGTTAAGGGGATGGTGCTATGTGGAGTAACAGGACCTAGAGGAAGGTTAAGGTCTTGGGTTCCTTCCTGCAAAGGGAACTGTGGGACCCTAGCCTCTGATTCTCTATCCTTTTTGCTTTTTGAGTGCCAGAAGGTGGGCAACTTATTCTCCACATTCTATGCTACTGAATTTCCTCATCCTCACCCCTACAGGCCATGGAAGCAAACCGCTCAGTCTTTCCCATTCTGTTAAGTGAATGATCTCAGATATGTGTCAGAGTATCAGAAATCAGAATAGCAGACAGTAAGGGAGACAGGGTGTGGGGCTAATTTTGGGATTCTGTAAAACTAAAGACAGCCAGAAAGCCACACATTTTGGAGCTAAGCAGGTAGACCTGTACACCCACCAACTTTGTGGGTTCAATTCTTTCTCCATCCTCCTTTGTGCTTTGGGGATCAAAGTCTGGTGTCAGGACCCTGTAGTGTCTTTACTGACTAAACCATATTGCTGTCCCTACCCTCTTTTTTTCTTCATTTTTTTGGGGGGAATAGTTTTTAAAATTAATAAAATACGGGTTTTAGGAATCTTTTCATTCTTGTTGTAGGTACATATCAGATCTTTGGAAAAGATGTATAATATTAATCTTTTAGGTGTGCCAATAGCAGAAGTCTCTTGCAGGGGATCTGAGAGAAAATGACCCAAGATATCTTTATTGTAAATAACACAGTGGTAGTATTTGAAATGTATTATGCAAAAGGAGACTTAGTAAAGTTTTAATAAAAAATATATTACCCCTTTCCTTATATATTCATTGTAAGTTACTTGTGATTAAAATATTCATTATCGAGGTCAGTATTTCATAATCTAAGGTACCTAGAATTGATGATATTTAACCTTCTCAAGGCATTTCCCAGATAAAGAATAGAGTTTCTAATTAGCCAAAAAAAAAAAAAAAAGGATTGAAATTGAGCTTTCTGCAACACTCCTCCAACCCCCAAACATGGCTATTGTTTTGATGATTTTCGCTAACAGTGATCCCTGAAACGTCTAAAAGGTTTGATTCTCTGCTGGCATGAAGAGAGGAAGCATTCGTTAGTTCTGTGCAGAGACGGTTTCCCACACAGCACCACAGCCTTCGTGTTCCAAAGCTGGAAACCTGAGAAGGAGCCATAGTCGTTCTGCCAGCAACAGATGGTTACTGTTTAAATGAGGGTAAACGCTGCCTCTCATCTGTGGAGTGACTTTAGGTTCTGGGTGGGGGTGAGGGACTGGGTCTGGAGGGTTCAAGCCAGAGAATGAGCCAGTGGCAAGATGAAGCAGAGAGGAAGAAGGAAGTCAAGGGTCTTGCTTTGTTTGTTCTTTAATTACAGTCACAAGGCAGGTTGCATTTTTCCCGTCTCCTCCTCCACCTCACGTGGACCGGGAGGGATGAACGGAGAAGGGCAAGGCAAACTGTTGAAATGTGTTGTGTGTTGGCATCCAGCAAGTGCATTTTGCTGTGGGATGTTTGTGGCTTGTGTTCTGCTTGCTTGAATAAGGGCCTTTCCACGTTTGCCAAGCCTACAGTCAATGCGGTCAAGGGATTTATTATGAAACGTACTAAATCTTGGCACGGGGCTAATTGCATATAACACGAAGCGTGCTAGAGGCCTGGACCTGAGAAGTGACACAGGCAGAAAGCATTCTCTTTCCGATGCCGCTGAAAGAGGTTTTGTGTGGGGAATGTCTGCATGTCTGCACTTAGTGCTAATGAGGCAGCCCCGGCCCCAGAGTGCTTTTCTGAGTTACTTGTTAAAATAGCTGTGGAGTTTTTCTCTCTCTTTCTCTTTTGTGTTTTTGTCAACAACTGGCAGTTGAAGAAAATGTGAATACTTACCAACTACTTCTAGCCCTGTTACTGTATCATAAAAACATTTATGGTAGTTTAAACTCTATGAGCAGATTATGGTCTAGAATGATTCTTATATAGAGATAAAGGCAGCGATCGCAGAATTTGTATTGTTTGCCTTAGGCTGCTAAAATAAAATAGGTGGGGTAGTTTAAAGAACAGAACTGTCTTTTCTCACAGTTCTGGAAGCTGGAAGTCCAAGAGCGGAATGCCAAACTGGCTGGGTTGTGGTGAGGCTGTCTGTGGAGTTTGTAGATAGTCACTAGTCCCTGTGGGCTCACACAGCTGAGAGAGACAGAGAAGGTTCTTCTGAGCAGGGCACTCACACTGTCCCAAGAGCCCTACTCTCAAAGTCTCGTCTAACCCCATTGCCCTCTGAAAGGCTCCTCCTGCGAATAGGCTCACAGGATGGGCAGAACCCTAACTCATACTGTAGCAGGGGTATTTAATTTATTTTCAAATCATGGGTAAAGGTTTAATAATAGCTTTTTACTACTACTTTATTGTCTGATGATTTTTTTTTTTTTAGGATATCCGCATACACATTGTTTTTTGTAGGTGCTTAGTACTCAGTCTGTGAATCAACCGTGTTTTGATTGAATGTTTGGTAACTTGAATGTTTTCAGCACTTTCTCTGACTACATGCAGCTTATAACCTATCATTGACGTGCAGGGGGATAAAGCAGAAATGCTTGGCTCGATTAACAGGGCACAGTGTGTCCTCGTTTGGTGTGTATTTTTCTGCTGATAGCATGCTTGGGTTTTGGTGATAATAGCTTGTTAACAAGATCCATTAAGGAAAATAAATGCGGATTTTCAGTGATATCTGCTCAGTTCAGCTATTTTCCTGTGTACAGAAAGCTCATTTTCCCTTGTACTTAAATAGTAACCAGGAAGGGTGACTTATTCAAGTGGCTTCCATCATTTGGTTAACACGGTATTTCTGTTACTCGTGGTTTTGCAATGGCAATATTCCTGTACTTAAGACTGAACAGTAGTAGCCACAAACTTCAATCCTGGCACAATACAAAGGAAACACTGGGATGCAAGTATTTAGTGTTAGAGGGGAGAAAAAGGTAACATTCAAAAATAGAGTGGCTAAGAGGTCATGTATGTCCTCTACACCGTTGCATACTCGTTAGTATCTGCGGTGCTCGTCAGATCTGGTAGAATTCTAATCTTAAGCCAGAAATTGGCACTAATCAGGGTGGGCAGAGCCCTGATGCCTTCCAGACGAATAATTTGCTTGCTTGCTTTTTCATTCCATTTTTATTTACTCCAGTTTTCCTGTGCTGGGGGGGCACTATGACCAGTGGTAATAGCAAGAGTTGATACTTAATTTAAATTGACTTAATATTAAAATGAGTCCCCCCCCCCTTACTTTTTTTGCCCTTTAGGACTAAAGGACTAAAGGACTAACTTTAAAATGGTCTTTTTTTTTTTTTTAAACAACCCTAATGTTGGGAAAATTTACATAAACACATACTTATCCTTACTTATTAAGTGTAACAACTTGGGGTTTGGTTCAGATACAAATGAAGGTTAATATGCAAGGAACACACACGTTTCTAAACAGTCACAAGACTCCTTGTGTCCCTGTAGATTGTCACTGCGAGTGAGAAGATAGACTGGGAACCAAGGCCCTTAGAGTCTCAGTTCCCACCCCACGATAACGGAGTTTATAAGATTTCTACGTGATTCAGAAACATGCTAAGGCTAGAGAAGCTTATTTATTAGTTTTGGATTATATTAATAGTTGGATTGTATTCATAATTGTATAGTATGCCTGCTGTCACAGTTGAGATGTTTTATTTGCATATGTATTATTTTAACAAGCATTTAATGAACATAAGGATTTATGAACTATGTAGCAGGAACCATCCCGGAAGCCGAGTATAAAGAACCATAATCTTTAGTCACAAGTAATATTTATGCAAATTCTACAACCCAGTGAAGCAGAATTTATATCAGTGGGAAAAGAAGACATTAGTTTTCAACCAGCCCCTGGAAAGGCCCGGAAGGGTTTAATCAGAGCTGAAGGGAGTAAATACCTTAGATTTATCTCCTCAGTTTTATCTGTCTGCCAAATTTGAGTAGATAAATTACTAGAAATAGCTCATTGAAAGCCTTAATGATTAGGTAAATCCTGACATAAAGGTGTGGATACTTTGGTTCATTCTGTTGACAGTATGTCTTTTTTTTTTTTAACATGTGGAGTTCAGTATGTGTGGTTTTCTGTTCTAAGCCTTGCTTTCTTCATCTGAAATGTGGGAATATTTGTCATGTAAAATATGAGGACATGAACACTGAAGGCAGCACAGCGATCTCCAAAAAGGTTATTATTAATTATATAAGAACAAATTAACTTTTCTTGATATATTATTCTAATTTAGTAAAAGGAAAATATAACTATGTAACTCATGCTTAAAACAAAAATCTTTCTCTTAAATGAATCTAAGCTTAAAGGGCTAAAAAAAAAAGTAATGTCATCATGTCCAGACTGAAAAATATTTTTAGTTTCTTTAAAGGGGAAAATTTGCAAGTGGATCATTCTTTTTGGCTCAAGACTTTGCACCAAGTTTACAACAACCCCAAGACATGCTCTTTCTGTCTGTAATAATGGGCCATTTCAGTCCTTAATGAGACTTCAGCCCAATGTCCTTTATATTTGAGTAGGAAACTTGTGAGAAGTTGAGTCTTCACCAGGTTCTGTGTGGGTTTCATACGAAGAAACCAGTGCACTTGCCACTTGAGAAAATAGGGTGTCTTATTTTTGTTGTTGTTATTTCCTAAGTCCAAAAACCATATTTCAGTATGATGCTATTAAAGTGTGCCAAGTCTGATATAAACAGAGGTTGAAATTGGATTTCTCTAATCATAGAGAAAGACATGTTCTTTATTCGGGTCTCAGGAAATTGGTTCACTTGTTTTATAGCTGGAGTCTCACTTCGAGAAAAATTCCTTGATGCATTTCCATTCTTGTAAAATGGCGCAATGAGGAACAACAGTAAAGGTGGAAGGTACACGGGAGGCACTAAGGGAAACAGTGTGTTGGCGAGAGCCTGCCGCCTTGTAGCCTTCTGAGCCCGGTGACAGAAATGTGCCACTCAATGAAAACAGGTCACATTTGTCGTCTTTGGCAATTCCTGAGAACGCTGTGATAATGTAGTTATTGAGATTGAATTGGGAAGTGGTAATGTTGTTCTCAAATTTCACCTAAAGCCTGTGCTGCCAGGCCCTACCTAGAAGGGATCACATACATTCATAAGCAGGGAACTGCTGGTATTTTAGTAACCGCATGAAAAGGATCCTTAAAAGAAATTGTCATGTAAAAAACAGAAACAAAACAAAACAACCTACTTTGCATTTTCTTTTCCTGATTCACAGTGAGATGTCGTATGTAAATATAGCCCTCCCCATACATTCTCTTTACAAACACTCAGGTGACACTCATTGTGTGTGGCATTACCCTGGTCTCTGTGGCCTTGGCAACACCTCAGGGGTTAACATTTTCACATAAACCCACTGTTGTGAAACAGTTTTCCAATGTACTGGCACAGAGCAGCTTTTCTTCAATCGTAAGCATTTATAACCTGTTTCTCCACCCTATTTTCCCTCAACAAACATCCATTATGGCATACGGTGCCATGAGGAAGTGCGGGTGAGGAGTGAGAGAGCCCTGGCTACAATTGTATGTGGAAATTTCCATAATCTCAGGAAATGTGGTCCTCGTTCTGGTCAACATGAGCCCTTATTTTGTTTTTTAAGTATTGATTCTTCTAAGATTTTCCTTTTGACAGTATTTGTTTTACATATTGGCCCCAGTAGAACAGTCTAAAAGTCTTCATAAAAATAAGCATACATTTTTCTGTACCTTTAAATCCTATTTTAATCGTTAGCCATCAATAATCCAATATGGTAATCTTGGCCATCAGATTCTGAAAGAACCAATTCTTCCACACTAATGATTTTTTTCATTTTTGTCCTTTCTACATTTAAATTAGTTGTATAAACAAAGTTTGCTCCTTTGATAATAACTGAACTTTTTTTAAAATTCACAATGTTCCTGCAACTTTTCCAAGTACTAGGCAGAACGTTATCCTGCAAATACCATGATACAGAGTAGTTAAACGTGGGGAAAAAAAGAGTTAAGATGAATATCTGAAGTTCTTGAAGGCATCTTCTCCTTGGAGAAGCTTGGTAGTATTATGTTCAACATTTAACATAAACCTATATCACACGATTCCTTTTTTTGCTTGGTTTTACAGTTGTACATCTAATCCAAAGTTCAAAATGTCTTTGTTCTTGTAAGAAAAATGCCCCACATTGCTTAGATTGATGGTGTTTTAAGACATGTTTATTCAAAGATGGCAGCTGCGAGGTGAACAGGCTAAATGCTGCACATTAGAGATCATTGTGTCTATACAACAGACGCAGGCAGTTATCTGTTTATATAGCTGCCTTCAATTTTCTTTGATTTATAATCTATGAGAGAATTTAAATGCTTGGTCTGTAGTTTTTAAACAAATACGAATATTTCAGACAAACATACCCATTTCTAAAAATCAATTCATGAAATTTAGTTTCTAGCAAGTCAGCTCTGTTGTTAAATTATATGTTCAGATTCTTTCAGGAGTTCATCCAGTGGGGGGGAGGTTGGATCAAGTAAAACTATTTTAGTTTTTGAAATCTTAGACACAGTTCATTGGTGCAATTTGAACATATGCCACTTCAAAGCAATCTTTAAGCCATCCTGTGAGCATTCTAAAATATACAAAATTGTTTGCACTATGTGCTTCAATGTTAAAATGTTATACCAGCATGTAAATCATCTAAGGTTAGGAAATGCACTGTGGCTATTTGTGGGATATCCCTAAAAGCTACTTACTTTTAGGTGGCCCAAATATATTTGGCAAAATGCTTTTAGTGATCATGTTTACCAGTACAACTGCTCAGATGAGACTTGCAATTTTCTAGCAAGGACAGCAGTCACAAATAATCTTTACCTAAGGAGGTTTTTTCACTCATAGGTAAAAGGTCTTTGGGGATTTATAAAAATGTATTTGTTGTTTCCAGCTCAGTGGATAAAGTGAATAGCATGTTTTCCTTGGTGTTTGTCAAAGGCTTATAAATGTTAATTCTCTTATTGCACTTATTGAAATTTATATAACATATCAAATTAGTAACACTTAATTGTGCATGTGTAGCTCATGAATTCTCACTATTTTGGGCAATTAAATCACGACTTGGCTATCAGACTATCTGGTACAGAAAGTATCTGTTTTGAAACAGAGGAATGTTTTGGTAGTGGAGATTTTTCATCTCACACTTGAGAGATGATTTCATGTATCTAATCCTTTGATGTCCTGAATTTGTTCTGTTCAAACGTGAAAGCTAAAAGATTAGTCCTAATTTGGCCATGACTTTCCTTCATGAAATACTTGTATACTTTCTTTGATTAGACTCACACTAGAAACTTCTCAAGTGCAAAATTGCTTCCTGGGATAAGTTTGCTCATGAATTGTTGTTATAAATTTATAAGTGGGAAAAGGTTTTAAATTACTAGAGCTTTGCAGGAATTATTCTATTATTTTGCCCTTATAAGGGAACTTGTAGCCTTAAGCATGTGTTTGCAGAAAATTGCTGATTTTTAGAATATTAGACCATTCTGTGAACAATTAGTTGCCCAAGCTAAAACCATATTATTAATTTAGTTAGTATTAGTTAGTACCAGCTGTCTGCTGAGTGAAGAGGAGAGAGATAAATAAGGCGTACTGATTTTAAAGATGATCTTGAGTATGTTTATGTAGTAGGCAGTATTTATGAAAGTCTGATTTATTCAGTACCTTGGTCTTATCATGAATCTTGAAGGATTAGAGGGAAGGTGGAGACATTTAATTCGGTTGGCTTTGCAGACTTAAGTATTAGCTGGTCATAGTGAGTTTCCGATCATATCATTGCTCTCCAAAGCTTGTAGATAAGAAGTAAACATGGCCCATAGTTCCATTGGGCTCTGGGGTTAACACTACCATGAGGGTGGCAGTGAAGTTCCAGGATGGAATTATTTTTCTTGGATTATGCTCCCGCAAATTTTTCCTGCTTATGTAAAGTGATCTGAAGTACTTGGGGAGCTCCTACTTGTAAATTAATGATGGTAATATCTTTCTGTGTGGTCATGGACATATAAAGTCACTGTAGGTAATGTGGTATCTACAATGGTACCACATTTGAAGACAGCTGGGAGTCTGGGACAGTAAGATGTTGTTCTTATGTCTTTCAGACACTGAGAAAACTTTTATACCTGTCAACTGTCACTTTTATAGCATCCTCCCACCCCTACCCAAAGTCACTTGTATATCTTAGAACACTACTCAAAGAATTGTAAGAAAATGTAGCCTATAACGCTTCATGTGTCTCCTTTTCCCTGATCACACCAGTGCTTTAAAGGTCAGGTTAAACTTACAGAATCCAGGGTCAGGGTCTTTGTAGGTAGGTTACTATAACAGTTCATGATAGTAGCTAAATTACTTCAAATAATTATTTCTTTCCTTTATGGATCCCTTATCCATTAGAGTAAAATAACCAATTGAAGATGGAATTATAGGAACATAAATACCTCCTGTCTCTTATTAAGTCTTATGAATATTATGTGATATCCTATTAAATGTATTAAAGAAATTCTAATTGGTATTAATAGCAAAAACCCAAAGTCAGACATTAGGGGATGAAAGCTGAAGGATCAGAGAACAGGATAGCCAACCATGAGAATTCTTGCCTCTACTAATGCTTAGACCAAAGGGGTGATCCTCTCTACAAATCCACAGACTGCATCTGTCTCCATCAAACCTCAGACTGTACTGAGTTCTGTGTCCTTCCACCTTATATTCCTCACTCCACCCAGCCATATCACTTCCCATCATTACCTCCCTGGTTCTGGGATTAAAGGTGTCAGCCTCTATTGCCTGGCTCTGCTCTATTTATCTTTGAGACTGGATCAATTTAGTGTATCTCAGGGTTGCTTTGAATGCACAGAGATCCACCTGCCACTGTCTCTTGAGCAATGGGATTAAAGGTGTGTGCCACCACTGCCTGGCCTCTAGTGGCTTAGCTCTGCACTCTGGTCTTCAGGCATGCTTTATTTGTTAAAACAGAAACAAAATATCACCACAATTAAAGGTTATATATAGAGAGTCTTGAGATACAGTTCAGTGGTAAACCATGCCCCTAGCATGTGAGAAGCCCAGAACTGGATCAAAATAAAAAAATGTAGTTTGCTAGAGATACAACCAAAGGAGAGCCCCATAGTTTTTCATGTGTGTTTACAAATATTTTATTAGAAATGTGAAATGTTTAATTTAAACTCACAAAGAATATAGAAACATTGGTTTTCTCCCATTAAGTAACATATCACCTTTGTCCTTTACACTTGGGAATTCCTTACTGGAATTAATATGAGGATGTGTTCTTCCGTGTTCCCTGCTAGCCCACACATGGTACAGGTAGAAAGTCTCTATCAGGCCCGGAGCTTACTTTTGGACTTGCTACTGTGTCAGTGGAGATAATAGCAGGTTGTCACTTCTGGACGTACAGTGTGAAGAGGAACTCAGGAAATGGGGAGGAATAACATGAAGGCTCTAACCTTCAGAAACTTTACATAAAGAAGATCAGAATGAAAACTGCGTTACCTTTTTAATTTAGCAATCTGTAACTCATCCAATCATAACATTCCACGCTGAGTGTTGCACACTTCTAGAAAGACACCACAGTGCAGTGTCCCAGGTCCCCAGATCAGTGCTGGCTTTGTGTCTGACTTGAACCTAAGATGTCAGTTGGCTGGCTTGTATGTTTTTATATTGAACCCAGTAAAATGGAAAGAAAGGACGAAACAAACAATGAAAAACAGAACCGCAGTGATGCCATAGAACTCGTGCACGTATTGACTGGATGCCATAGAACTCGTGCACGTATTGACTGGATGCCATAGAACTCGTGCACGTATTGACTGGATGCCATAGAACTCGTGCACGTATTGACTGGATGCCATAGAACAACTCCTGCACGTATTGACTGGAATGCTCAGTTCTTTATTTATTTATTTTTTTGTTTTTCGAGACAGGGTTTCCCTGTAGTTTCTAGAGCCTGTCCTGGAACTAGCTCTTGTAGACCAGGCTGGCCTCGAACTCAGAGATCCGCCTGCCTCTGCCTCCCGAGTGCTGGGATTAAAGGCGTGCGCCACCACCGCCCAGCTTCAGTTCTTTATTTATAAATGTAAAACTGTAAAGCTTTAACTTTTCGCATATGTCTGATTATGATGATGTCAAATACTTTTAATGGTCAAGGAAACTAAATATAATAGAAATGTGATAAAAGCAAGGGCAGATGTCTCAGAAGAGAAAAATTAACAAAAACAGTTTAAGATGAGCAATATCCTAAACCTGTCTGCATGAATTAATGCAATATTTGGGAAACATTGGAATCTCATGATTTGAATGACAGGAACACCAAGTAAGGTGACATTTAATTATTTTTCAGGAGAAGTAAAAATGTTGTCACAGAAAATTTGGGGAACTCAAACATCTTACAAAACAGGGTATGCTTCTTAGGAGTTTAAAAATATGCTCCTGGCTCATTCACTTTTGGAGTAGGACTTTTATTTTCCATCAACAGAGCTAAAAAGGTAAAGATAAATCCTACCAAAGACCTTTAATAACCCTTAAAAATACTCAAAAAGTTTGTTTTCTATGAAGTTTTGCTTTGTGTATCCCAGAGGAAAGTAGACTGAAAGCCCAGAGGCCTTAGGCAGCTGAGGGCTTAGGTACACTGCAATCATTTTCTAGGTAGGGATGTCAGCTATGTGACAATTCTCAGAATAGTTCTGTTCTTCCTTAGACCTGAGCATAAGAGACTGTGAATGGAGACTGTGCTTTAGCTTCTCGACTGCCCAGACCTGAATCATCACAAAGAAACTATATTAATTACAACACTGTTTAGCCAATGGCTCAGACTTCTTATTGACTAGCGCTTACATCTTAAATTAACCCATTTCTATTAATCTGTGCATCACCACGAGGCTGTGGCTTATTGGTAAGGTTCTGGTATCTTTCTCCTTCGGCAGCTATATGGCTTCTGCTTGACTCTTCCTATTCTCTTTCTAATCTCTGTTCAGATTTTCCACCTGGCTTTACTCTGCTAAGCCATTGGCCACCAACGCTTTATTCATCAACCAATAAAAACAACACATATTTAGAAGGACATCCCACATCAAGAAAGAGCCAGTGTTTTCAATGTTGGAAGGAGACTCATTACTTGCACCTTAGAGTTCATCTAACGGGTTTCACCTGCAATGACATGAACACAAAATAAAATAGAATGTAACAGTAGCATATATAAGGGAGTTATTTTTTAAATTTTTTTAAACTGAAAATTGATTCTTCTCCATACACCTCCCAACCACATTTTCCCTTCACTCTGCTTCTCCTAACCACACCCGACTTTCCTCTCCTCCAGATCTACTCCCCCTCTGATTCCTCTGATTTCCATTTTATTCTTGACCAACTATTCAGGAAAAGAGCAGGCCTATAGCCAAACAGGACAAAACAAGATACAGTAAGACAAGGCAAAAACTCTCACATCAAGACTGGTCATGACAACCTAATAGAAGGAAAAGAGCCTTAAGAGCAAGTCAAAGACTCGGAGATGAACACACCTCTGCTGTTAGAAGTCCCACAAGAACACCAAGCTAATAGTCATATAATGTCTTTGCAGAGAACATGGCACAGACTCATGCAGGCCCCATGGTTGCTGTTTCAGTCTCTTAGCTCAGGTGAGCCCTGTTTATTGATTCAGTGGGTTATGTTGTCTTGGTGTCCTCCATCAAGGGTGGAGGTGTTTGTCGAGGTCTGGTACCAGCCCGGACCCTAAATTATTTCTCTTGACCAGAGGGAATAAAGACACAACTCACATGGCTTTATCCGGAGGGAGATTTTCAGTGATTCCCTCATGAAATCCTCCATTCACATCCTGAAAATTCCTCTGCATTTATTCTCCAAACAGCCTTATAAACCAAAACATTAACCGAGTGGGAAATTCATTAGCATTCTGTTTCCTAGGTAACCAGGTAAATGGCTGTGGTCACGTCCACACATCTACCTATACCTGCTCGGTCACGTCTTTCTGTCTTCCTGCTGTGTATGCCAGCTCTGTCACGTAGGCTGAATTAACATCTCTTTTCAGGCATCCTCCAAATTATGAAGAAGGAGCAGAATGACATTAGCACATCCTGACCCTTTGTTAGGGAGGTGACCACCTCCTGTGTGACAGGTGCAAACTATGGCCTGGGATTCTGGTTGCCATTTAGTGTAGAAATATGGGCCTACAGGTATTATTTTTTAAAGAATTTTTTATAATATGAATCATGCTTTGAAATATTTTAAAACTGGCTCATTACTTTGGACGTAGTGCCTCATGGACACCAGGCCTTTATGTTTGGATCTTTGAAGGGGTTAGCTACCACATGGCTGTTTTTTTTTTCTATGAATATGCTAGTAGCATCTAGAGAAAGTCTTGAAGCCTGAGAACACATTCCCCAAGACTGAGAGATTCCTATTTTATACTTGACCAGCTATTCAGTTCCACAAAATTATTAAATCAGCTGGCTACAAAAGTTGTCCATAATATCACAAATAGAGATTAAAACAGCATCAAAATATCCATTTATTAGATCTGTAAAATATACCTTATATCTACAACTGGGTCTGGAATATGGAATATTCTCCTCTTAGAAAACACTTTGAAAGTTTCTGGGAAAGTAGAGAAACTTTGTGTGGACTGAGACCCAGGATGTCCATGACTGCTTGTCTTCATCTGCCATGGAGGAACTCTTCTGCTTGTGCTAAGGGGTACTTGAACAAGGGCATTCAGCTTCCCCCCCTTCCTGTATATTATACATAAAATGGAGCATAGCACCTATGGGACATATAAAAATCCCTGATGTTTTTTTTTCCTGATTTGACAGTAGAATGTTGGAGGGCTTTACATATTGTGTGAGTTTTCAGGAAGCAGTTGACATTGAGAAATGAATAACTCTTGCACACTTTTGTCACACAGTGAAGTCAGAAATATTACATACTAATATATTATATACTGCTTCATGCCATATGGTGCTGTTCATTCAGAATTTTTGTTTGACTTTTTTTTTGTTCTCTATGCTTAGTGTTTAAGTTATAACATGTTGGCAGGTTCTCTCATGGCCATGACCATATAGTGTTCCAACCCTGGAATGGTTTTGTCTTTCTCTAGTTTGGAGTAGTTTTCTGCTATAATTTTATTAAATATGTGGTTTATACCTTTAAAAATATTTTTGTTTGAAATATTAATGAACTTAAAATGTCTTCAATTTTTGTTTGCAGAAGAGAAGACACGTTTAATCATTGTTAGAATCAACACCTTTGGTGTGACTTGCATATATCTCTTTGGATACATTTTAATAATATTTAATATTTGGAGGAAGGAATAAAATTTGTTAATTATGATGATAATACTTGCAGATCTCTTTTTTAAACTGTTGTACTTCTGTGGTGAAATAGTAAAATGTATAACTTGAGATCCTTTCATTTTTTTTTTTTTTTTTTGCTATTTTCAGTGCCAGTCAGCAGACTACTTAATTGACTTTATATATTTTCAGTGTACAATTGAAGTTCTCTGAGGACAGGGAACCAATCTTTTTATTTCACGAGTGTGTTGAATGATAAATTCTTGGCACATAATAGAGTTCAGCAGTGTTGACAGAGTACATGGATGGATATAGGATCAAGTCTTCAGCAGTGTGTTTTCTCATCGCTTATTAGTGCATCCATAGCATTAGTGGGTCATATCTTCTGCCAAATCAGGTCTCACATTAGCAGATATGAGAGGCTGCTGTGTTATTCTGTGCCTACGTACCCCCTAGAATGCCACTGGGTCGGAACGCCGGACTATTTGTCAGCTCCCTGAATTTTAAAGTTTGGAGTTCCATTTTCTCCTGTCACCCCCTTCCTTTGCTATATCTCAGTTATCATTGGATTCCTAGCTATATTTAGGACTTATTACATGCAGCAAGATGGGTTGTATATGCCTGTCGCTATGTTGTCTGGGACTTCTGATTTATGTTTGGTTTTGTTCTTGGTGATTTTCTTTTATCACTATATTTCATAATCTTGCAAACGATCTTGAAAGTCTTTATGAAAAAAATTAGGAAGGCAAATCATTTTCTTCCAAATGTGTTTGTTTTATACAACTCCTAACTGAATTACGTTAAAACTCTTCAGCTTAAGTGTCATTGTAAGTGATTGTGTGTGTGTGTGTCTGTGTGTCTGTGTGTATATGTGTGTGTTTTAAGGGAAATAGGCAAATTCACAGGAACATTGTTTTCTATGAAAAAATCCTACTAATATGTTAGAAACCTTAGTATATGGCAGTCTGTCATTTATATCTTATGGAAATATAGACTGCACATAAAGGAAATGAAGAAGTTGTAGATGTATATTTTGTATAGTAATTTTTTACATTAGTGAGTCCCCTGTGTCTTGCATAATCATCATGCATCATGTATGATAATAATCTGACTGATGATTTGCATGAAGATGGATGCAGTTCATGGGAATTCCCAGAGTATGCAGCAACATAGCTCAGGGCAATGTAGTTTCATAGCAATTGTGCATATGGTGATGATTTCAACCCTTTCTTTTCAGCACCTTGTCCCTTCAGTTAACCTTAATACTTTAAGAAGTAGAGAGCAGTGTTTATTTATTTATTTTTTCTTTTAAAATATATTTTTTATTTTTAATTAATAAAAAACATTACAAATTTTTACCTCCTCCCCTCTCCCCCATTTTCCCTCCCTATCCCTCTCCAGTCCAAAGAGAAGTCAGGGTTCCCTGCCCTGTGGGAAGTCCAAGGTCCTCCCCCTCCATCCAGGTTTAGGAAGGTGAGGATCCAAACAGACTAGGTTCCCTACAAAGCCAGTACATGGAGTAGAATAAAAGCCCAGTGCCATTGTCCTGAGAGCAGTGTTTATTAAATAATAACAGTGACTTAGAAAATCACAACTGTTTCCCTTTCTGCCCTTGCTTGAGTTGCTCTTCCAATTCATTGCATTGTCCCTGTAGTAAATTTCTAGGGAAAGTTTGATGTTATAATATATACTTTAGCTTATTTCAAAATGGGACACGCTGCAAAAACGTTTCCTCTGGCAGTGAATATGGAGATGGTTACTGTGGTGTGTTAAAGTGAGTAAATCATGAAAAAAAATAGGCATGGCAAAGGTTGATTTTGAAATGACTTCTTAGCATTGACTTGGTTTCTTTTTCTACATAGTGAATATCAAGGAAATGATACCTGGTTTATTACATTCTTTTACATGACAGCAGCCCCCTCCAGCTCTATGGGATGGAAGAAGGTGGTTTAGTGGGTAAGAGATCTTGCTATAGAAGTTTGAATCCCTGGGACCCCTCTAAAATCTGGGCATGGCAATAGATGCCTACAGACTGAGTGTTGAAAAGTAGAGACAAAAGGATCGTGTGAGCCTTCTGGACAGCCAGCCCAGCCAAAACAGATCTCAAGCTTCTGGTAGAGTAAGGTACCCTACTTCACAGCAATAAGATGGAGAACGATGGAAGCAGTCACCTACCATCCTACTCTGGCCTCCATATGTATGCAACGGCTCACATACACACACACACACACACACACACAATTCTATGGCTCAATGCTGAAAGAGAAATAAAAGCAGTATTTTGTATGACACATTCTGGTCTAAGTTTTAAATAGTTTATTTTTAATAGCTCTCAGCTTTAAAAGCCTTGGAATTTTTAGTTCATATTTTGGCAGGCACCATATGAATTATTTTGGATAAATTATTTTGGAACAGATTTCTTCACTTGAGTCACGCTATGGTTGCGACTCCCTTTACACACATTGTTCAGAGATGGTGATGTTTTCTTTGGTCTAAGGTGAGCATATTTGCCTCTATGAATTCCTTATCTGAGATTAGCACAGCATAAAATAAATGACTTTTTTGATTCTTTATACATTAGACGACAAGTGATCTTTCCTTTTTCATTGTACTTCTTTGGACTGACAACATCTTGCTAACTTTCAATTGTATTTAGGATCTGTAGACTTCATGTTTTGCTGCTTCTGCAGTAAAAGCAAATGATTACTAATGTGGAATAGGTTATGATAGTTTTAAAAGTGGTTTTATAGTCATCTAATAGTCTCAATTTTGTGGTAATTGTCCATGTTATTTCACACCTAATTAGCAAACAACTACCTCTATTCTCTGTTGGCTTGAGATTTATGAAAACCACTTTCCTTTGACCAGTGAATGCTACACCTACAGTATCTTTCCTTAAGTTTCCCCTCTTTGATCTTACCTTATCCTAATGGTAGTCACTGTGGTGAAGTTAGGGATTCTGCAGTCCTTTGCCCTCAGGTGCACTGCTGAGCGCTATCCAACAGAAGCCCAGGAATCCTGCCCTGCTGGGCATCCACCCTTACTGCTCACTGTTATCACCAGCAGGCTGAGCACACCTGTTCAGTCGCTATGGATATTTGCTCTTTCTTGGCTTTAACTTTGGTAGTTTTATGTTTACTAAGAGAGACATTATCTCTTCTGCTATTTAATTTTCTTCTGTATTAGTGACAGGTATTTATTTCTCTTTTGAGGAGATCTCTATCACAAAGGAATGCTTGATAGATAATAAGAAAATGGTCTTGTTGAGTTTTAAAGTGGAGGTTCACAGTTGAGGTTTGCTCCTGTCTAGGATCTCAGTTTCTGTTCAGCCAAGATTTTTCTCTGCTGAATAGTGTTTGGATGTAGTTCATATCCTTTCTGGTGACTCCACATTTTCCTGGCTGAGAAAGCAAATAATCCCTTCTATTGGTATATTCTTTGTGTTGCCGTTTTGATAAATCAATCACTTTATGGTGAAGTGTGCTTGACTTTAGAGCCCAAATGCCTTGTAAAAGCTTTGACAACACTTTTGAAGAACAAATTAAAATTAAAACCTTTGTCTTGTTTGGTATTTGTTAAATAAGATAGGCCATTCCAAATACTGATACATTTTAGACCAAATATTTGTCTATGTCTTATGTGGTAAAAACTCAAACAAATATTCATACTAGAGGCAGCAAACTCATATAAGAGTGTTTTATAATTTATGATCATACACACACCTTACACTTTTTAGGAGAAAGATGTCTCCTTTCATCTCCCCTCTCTCTGGTCTGCTAACCACTGTGAAGTTATACAGCCCTTCATTATCTACTCAGTTACAAAGGGGCATTTGTGTTTCCTGCTGTGACCTGGTCAGTTTTGTGGGTCTTACAGAGCAGCTCTCAGGTTTTTCCTCTCTGCCAGGCTTGTTCTACTCATCTCCAGGTGGGTAGCTCAGACTGTTTCAAAGCTGTCCTGTTCGTAGACCTCTTGGAGCAGTGCTTATACTCAGTTGCTCCTTACTGCCTCTGGAGTGTGTAATCTGTCATATAGGAAGGCTTTCCTGAATGCACATGCCTGTGGTTCTGCCTAGTCAGGCTGCTGGAGAGCCAAAGAGGTGGGATCAGGGTTAGCTTGAAAGAGTTCAGTATCTTCTGTCATTCACCTTTAACAAATGCCCACTCTTGAATGTACCATAAGCTGACTGATGTCATTGGCAGTACACCTATCCTAAATGAGATGGAAGCCTCTTTGGTGGTCTCTGACTCTGAGTGGCACTGCACAGAGTAGGGAAAGAGAACCACACTATGGTAACAGAAAATTAAATTATTTGTCAATCATTCACTTACCCAGGTGGGTGCCAGTTTTGTGTCAGGAGCGCTCAGCCCACTTGCAAGGTGATTGCCAGTGCTTGACCCCTTCTCTTTCCCATTCTCCCTTTTCCTCCCTTCTCTCTCTTCCATACCTTCTTTTCCTAACTCATTTGTTGAAATGTAAACCAGACAGCGATATCTGTCTCAGTGACAGCATATTGGAATGCCTAGGTCAAATTAGAGGTTACTTCTATTATGCTCTGGAATCCATAGCTTATTGCTGTCATCTGTTTCAGGTATGATGCATACATTTATTTGTGATGGTTTACTCTTTTGGCTCTCAGTAATCTAATGAACTCATTCAGAGAAGAGCTGGTGGCTTACCTACTAGCATGGGTCACCATTATCCCCATCACCTGTGTAGGAGAACCTTTCTAATTATACTTAATGGGAATGCAAGCCTATGGTAGAAGGCATTCCCAGCTGTCCAGATGCGAAACAACCACACAGAAACTATATTATTTGCAATATTGTTTGACCAATAGCTTGCACATATTCCTAGCTAGCTCTTAAATATAGAATTAATCCATTTCCATTATTTTATATTCTACCACGAGGCTCGTGGCCTACTGGCAAGGTTTCAGCTTGCAGCTCCCAACTTTCCCCTCTGGTGGCTCCTTGGCATCTCTTAACTCCGCTTTCTTTCTCCCAGGATACAGATTAATTTTCCTGCCTACCTCTATTCTGCTAAGTCACAGGCTGAAACAGCTCTATTCGTTAACCAATAAAAGCAACACATATACAGAAGTACATCCCACACCATATGTCTGAGTCATCCCAGGTTGAACGGTAAAAAGGTTTGTGGAAGTGTCCTCTTGAAATAAGTCACAGACATCTTGGTTGTTCTTTAGCAATAAACAAGACGCCTTCTGTAAGAATTATATTTTCCCGACTGACATAGTTTGTCCAGATCTATTAGAATGAAGTTACCCACTTCCTAGTATGTGTGTGGGATGTTTTATACACTGCATTTGAAGTCCTTCAGTGAACCTTGTTGCATTTGACCTGCTTTACTCAAACAGCTGGGGCTTTCTTCTCTTCCACTAAGCTGACAACCAGTCCCTCCCTCCTCAACACTAAAGTAGATCCTTAATACAAATTCTTAAGGTTGTATTAAGATCAACCTCTGCTCCTTTTCTGTAGTATTATCTTTAATATCATCACCCTTTCCTAGGGCCTCTGTGCCATCCACACACCACTGATCCTAGCGTTTCATCTCCAGCTCTGTCTTTTGATTACAGGTACTGATTCATTTCAAAAAGCCTGGTCATAAGTAAAGGTGACTGATGTCTCTCTGTGGCTGAATGTGGGTCTTTTCATCACTTTCAGCGGTGCCTCATTAGTACGTTCCTCTCAGGAGTCTCTACAAAGCATTATGAATGCCTCATATTCTTTGCCTTATCAGCTGAGCGCTGTTCATAGTTCTTATCTGCTCTTCGTGACCTTCCTCTGTATTACAGTCACAGATCTCAGTGTGAAATTACCATAACATGGGGCTAATGACAGACATTTGTACAGGATTGGAGTCTGAACGTATGCAGCTTGAGTATCCTCAGGGCCACTCTTCCTGTGAAGACCCTAAGGTAGACCACCTTCATGCCTTTCCTGTCTTCGGTGGCTCTCAGCTCTCCTTGGCTTCTCTTGCCTTGTGCGTGAGGCCAGTCTCCGCCTGTGTGTTCTTTCCTCAGAAGAAAAGCTGAAGGCTCATGTTATACAGTATGACCTCATCTGAGATAGCTATATCTGCAGACTCCATATTGCTATTGTCCTGGGTAGACATAACCTTTTGGGGATCATTAACCTACTATACTTTCTAAGTTAGTGTTTCCCAAAGTGTCCTGCATGTGAGACAGATATCATGGATAATCATCGTAAAATCTGAAGGAATTGTGAATTGTAGGCTGGTTTTCTTTGCTTTATGTTAAAAACCACCTATGAGTGAGTACATACAATAATTGTCTTTCTGGGGCTGGTTTACCTCACTCAATATGATGTTTCCTAGCTCCATCCATTTGCCTGCAAATTTCAAGATGTTGTTATATTTTTTTTCTGTTGTGTAGTATTCCACTGTGTAAATGTACCACATTTTCCTCATCAATTCTTTGGTTGAGGGGCAGTTAGGTTGTTCCCAGGTTCAACAATGCTTCTTTGAACATAGTTGAGCACATATCCTTGTGGCACAATTGAGCATCCTTTGGATATTTACCCAAAGAGAACCTAGATAACAATGAGGACCCTAAGAGAGACATACATGTATCTAATCTACATGGGAAGTAGAAAAGACAAGATCTCATGAGTAAATTGAGAGCATGGGGACCATGGGAGTGGGTTGAAGGGGAGAGAAGAGGCCGGAAGGGGAGCAGAAAAAATGTAGAGCTCAATAAAATCAATTAAAAAAATCTAAAAAAACCCAAGTGCCAGATTCTGGTGTGTGTGTGTGTGTGTGTGTGTGTGTGTAGCTTTGGGTGAGTTACTTATCAGTCTGTACTGCAGTCCCCTGTAGTTAAGGATACCCATCTACTGAAATCAATGTCAAGAACTTCATGTGTGTTCTATGCATAGAATGAAGTCTCCACAGAAGCATCTTTTCGATGGCATCTGCCATCGCTTACTATGCTCTTGAGGATGTTTGAAAACTTCGTCCATACTCATCTTTCTTGTTCCTCTTTTGACTTTACATATTCGGTTTCTTCTTTTTCTCACTGTGCTCATGAGTGAGAAGTGCAAGGAGCGTATGGGTATGGAGCAGAAGCCCTGTGTATCTTGTCAGAAATTTTGCATAATGCCATGGTTACAGAGTGTGGAGCCTCTTGTGACTCTTGGTGACTATGGGTATCTGAGAATATTGGGATCATAGTTAATTTTTGTATTTTATTTCAGGCTACTTCTGTGGCTTAAAAAATGAATTTCTGACCCCAACCCTTGAGTAATATTCTTATTCACTAGTGCCCTGTATTTAAAACTTCCTTGTAATTTTTAAAAGTCTTTACAAAGCTGCGTATGTTTGTAAACCTTTTCTTAAATCAGCATCTGGGTCTTCGGAGTCTTCGGTGGCTTTTCTACAATAAGCATTTTGGAATTGCTTTAGTTTGTATGCCTTGCAATAAACACTAAGGTGAGTTTATTTCAAGGAAGCCTGAGGTAAGCAAAAACACTGGCTTGTCTATCTATCCCCTGAGAACCTTCGGACCTCATTTAAAGTTTTTTTTTTTCTTCTCTAAAGTGTGTCTCATTTTATATTATTGTCTGTAGTGTTTTCCCTTTGTGGTAAACTACACTATGTATCTCAGGTGAAAGTATTGTTCAGCCCTTGCTTTGGTACTTCGGATGCACCCACGAAGGAATGGAAGTCTGTTGAGTACTTTCCTGTTCTTTAATAACCAATCCTGTTCTTGAATTTCTCTTCCTGTCTTAGTCTCCCAGGTTCTGGGACTATAGGCATGAGCCACAATAGCCAGCTGTTTTACTTAATTTAATTTGAATAGCTATATGTGGTTGGTGGAAATCTTATGTGATATTGCAGATCTAATTGGAAAGTAACAACATAACAGAAATGTAAAGTTTCAAGTGTTAATGAAGGAGTTATATATGCAATGTTTGAGTACCTGTAGGGTTTTAATGGGTAGGTCATCATAAAAGGCTCAGTAAATTGTTGTTTAGAGGATAAAGGGGCATTAAAATATAAGATAACAATCATTTAATAATGAGGTAGATCTAGGAGTCTGAGAACACTGAAAAAGGATCTGGCTTACAGGTAGATCATATGACTTAGTTTTTGCCACATTGGTCTGGAATATTGGCTCAATATTCAGGAGACACGTCTTGGCCAGGCATAGGCTCTAGGTAGCCGAAGCTGTTAGCAATGCTATGCCTTCTTAGCTTTCATTGATCAGAGGTCCTGGCAATGAGCTAACGAATGCTAGTGCTTAATGATGGATAAATCTACACGAAAGGAGAAAGATTATATGTACAGTGAGAGTCAAGGTGGATTAAACCCAAGATTCCAGTATGGGCAATGGATAGGCTTAGTGGGTACAGTTGGGTGAGTGGGCTGTGATGGGAGGACACGATTTCTCTAACATATTGAAATAAGTTAATTTTGTCTCATGTAAGTAATGGAACATTGGGATGGATGATAAGATTTAGATCTGATTATGAGAATGAGTGACCAAATTAAGTTGAGAGGATAGTATGGAGATTAGGCACTATGACAACATAGAGTATTTAAAGTGAAAATATATTTAATCTTATTTTAGGTAAAAGGTAATTGAAAAAAAGCCTATGTGTCTGTTAGAATTCATGCTAAATGACTTTCATAGTGCACATATATTTATGTTATTATACATTATACAAAACTCTTGTTATGGTACATACTAAAACTCATGACCATATGATATCTCTTAGGAAGATTTTGATTATTCAAAACTGGAAGATTTGTCTTAGAAAGTCATTTAAAAATTATTGGTGATAATAAACTCATTCATTTAAAAAATATATGTGACCTCTTGACCTTGACAAGTTTCCATGGTAAAATGTCTTAACTTTTGCATTCAAAGGCATCATAGAAATGAGATCACCTGCCATGCTTTGACATCTTTAAAACCGTGTATTTGATCATCCATCCTTCTTGATCATTGACTTTTTCTAGCTGCCATCATTCCTTCTTCATTTTATAATTAACTAAAACCATGACCTGGAAAGAACATACGTTACTTGATTCTTGTTCTGAAAAAGCCACTGAAAATTTAATACCTGCAGGGAAATAGATAGCTATCACAATCCTTTTGAGTCACTGATAACTAATTCTTATCCCTTCCTCCACAGTACATAAACGTATGCTCAGACTGACCTTTGATTTTTTAGGACAAGTTTCAATATTTATTCTAAAATTGAATATAGTTATTCAGTTTAACAAATGCTATATCCTCTCCTTAAAAGGTCATTTATAAAGTGAAGACATTTACTTGACAGTATGAAGATAATTAAAGGAATGATAAAATTAAAAACCCAACTCCCAGGTATGACTGATTAGAAATTCTAGTACTTGACAATTGTGACTTGTTTGTATCTCTATGTAATCATAAGCGATTACTCTCTTAGTAACACACAAATAGCAGTAGCAGCAGGATTATCAAGTAAATTATTGTGGAATGTCAGTTCCTGTTGTCTGATGTCTGGAGGTAATTTTATGAAAACTGTAGAAATATACTTGCATCATATTAGTAATAAGATAACAAGTTCTTCATTCTCACATATAGGCTCATCTTAAATGGCAAATGTCACAAGAGTAATTTCATTCATTATTTCACATAAAGTACTGAGACTTCTATGTTAATGTGCTTTTCTTCCCTCATGCTCACTTTGCTGAGCACTTATTAAAATTGTAACTTTACAGGTTAAGTAGCTTAGTATTTTTAGGATTAAGCTATTTGTTTTGTAGATAATTTTCTTAGGAGCAAAATGCTCATTCTGTATTTTCTTAGTATTTCTCATGTCACTTTGTATTCTGGCATCTGCACCGAGGGAACTTGTGTTGCATTGTGTCCTTTGGGTGTCCATTTCATTGTGGTTCCTTGCTACTGGGAACCTGTCTTAATGGGAGTTTAGGTATGTCTGCTGAAGTGAACCTGGACCTTCCTGGTCTTTGAGGTTATCATAAAGGGTACAATACTGAAACCCATGATCTTAGCTCTTTGTCTTTCATTTTAAAAACCTAAAAAAAAGTAGCTATTCTCTGGCTCTTGGGCTCTGGGACCTGACAGCTCTCTCTTGGTTTTATATTCTAGGGGGCCACAGGAGATATTCTAAATCCTTTAAAGCCACACTCATCATGCCTTCAGATGAGCTGTGTGCGATACTTTGTCACTTCCCTCTTCCAAACAACATTGATGTTACCTGTCCTATACGGAAGGAATTGTGCTGGCCCTCAGTCTTTTCTTAGGTCAGTTAGTTTTAGAAATGATTCTCAATGATAAAACACTTCCGGTTACATCATGGTAGCCTTGTACATAAACCTAACAGAAATAAATTATACACAGACTCACCCTTGCCTTTTCAGCGTAAGTTTGTGTTTTCTTTTCTAAGAAATTTGAAGAAGGCTAGATATCTTCCAGAGGCAGTCTTCTATCTAGTCCCTACAAAGGTAGCTTTGGCAGGAGGACTTTGTAGGGTCACTTAAATTTGGTCTTCTTATCCGTCTTTTCTTCTTAGGTTTGGATGGCCACTTACTTTCTTGCACGCCCGGCCTTCCTTTCTCCACAAGGATGAACTGTGTTGTTTAACATGCTATCTTTTCTTTCAATAAATTATGTGATGTAGACATCAAGCCCTTGGGAATGGGGATTGAGAGTGTGTGATATAGAAGTATTTAGTTTTCTAAAATTGCTACCTGATAAAGGTTAAGATTGTGTTACTGTAATGAGGTTTCCTTATTCAATTTTTTCAAGTCTGTCAAATATTTAGTTAATAAACATAGAGACAGTGTTGTCATTTGTTAGTTTAATTCTTAGACACCACGAGTCTTTTGTTTTAAGATTAACATAGTTTCACACATTTCTGTAGCACTGTGGTGGATTATGGGCGCCC
The DNA here is from genome assembly GCF_903992535.2 of Arvicola amphibius. NCBI lineage: Eukaryota > Metazoa > Chordata > Mammalia > Rodentia > Cricetidae > Arvicola > Arvicola amphibius. The sequence goes on along the minus strand of NC_052060.1, from coordinate 47,854,876 downwards.
CTAGTGGAGAAAACATGCACCCTCATGTTTTCACCCTCTCTACTGGGCAGCTTATTCAGTTACTGTCTGATGTGAAGTTTAAAACAGATGTGATGGATGTAGAGGAAGGAGAAGCATATTTTTTTCTGTGTGACTTGTATGGTATTCTGACACATCTGAATAGAAGCAAAAAGCAACCCTACTTCTGCTCAATATATAAGAAAACCTTCATTTTACAATGAGTAGTTATTGTCTTTTACACACATTAACTTATTTGCCTAGAGCTTTTAAGGGTTTTATTGCTTTCTGATTATTTTAAATGCTTGTTGTCTCTTGTTAAGTAGCCACAGTTACTGTCAAACTAGTGCCTGGTTTCTCTGCCTTTTCCAGGAGAAGCCTTGGGTTTCCATTAAAGAGTTTTACAGGGGCTCCCTGCATGTCACATTTCACACAGTGCACTATGTTATTTTATGAAGATCTTTGAATGCAGTGCCAAGGCCTCCCACTCATTGTTTTATGGGCTCCATGTGGGATCGGCATCCCTGGCTAGGGAAGCCCATGTCAGAGGCTGGGGGAGTGAGGACATGTCAAACACTGAGAGAGAAAGTTCTAGAGAATCCCAGGGAGCTCCAGTGATGTTGCCAAGACTGAAAGCAGACCCAGCAAACATGCCAGATGCCACCTGATTTTAAACAGCCACTTCCAGGGTAGATGCCCTGTACAACATTTTGGGGGAAATAAGAAACCACGCTATAATTTGTACTTAGCACTGGCAAGTTACCACTTTCCGAGCAGTTGAAAAAATATTTCTATGTGTTCCTTCATGGAGGGAGAACTCATTGTGGTTATCTGTGAATATTTAGTCCTGGTACAATGTGTTCAAATCTGCATGCTTTCCTTATCTTTTTGTTCAAAGAAGGTTAAGGAAGCATATTTTTGAGTTCTTATTAACTATTCATTTCCACAATCTACACTAAAAGAAACTTTCTTGAACTTTTAATGCACAGTTGTTGTGATCAAATTGAAATTTCTACTCCTTGACCCAGCTGATCATTGCTTTTCTTTGGCTCTCATGGAGTCTAGTTGCCATTTTGACCCTGTCTATTGACTGAGGACAGGTACTCTCTAGGTGGTGAATGACATCACAACATGTTGCTGGCTTGGTTAATGTCGAAATGTGACCCAGAATGTGAGTGCTACACCTCAGTAACACTGGAATCATAGTGCTGTATCCTCAGAGGGGTAGAAATACATCCAGTCTCCTTATAGAGTGCTAGCATTTAAACAAAACCACATGTTGATGCTTTTACAAAGTTTGGCATATTACATGAGGAAATTGGTAAAGGAAAAACGTATAGTTTTTACAGTAACTGATATAGGCTAATCTTAAAAAATTCTAATATTTCAAATCATGGATTACCAGCTATTTATGAAAAACACTTACCATATATATATATATATATATGAATATATATATATATGAATATATATATATATGAATGATTCCCTTTCTGGGATATGTGCAGTGTTGTTTGTTAGTGATTTGCCTGTCTACTATTCTGTTACACAACTAACTCAACAATGAGTGATGCGTAAAACAAAATACTTGTGAAGAGCTAAATACGTTTGATTCTTCAGACTTTAGAATGGATTTAAATAGTTTGTTAAAAAGTTTTTTTAGCCTAAGTATCATTTTGTCCTTCCAAATCTGGTTATAACATTGCAGAATCTGAACTGGGGGTGGGTCATGGTGGTAATTTATGCATCACTATTTTGTAGGGAGATTTTCATCTCAGTTACAACATGCAACATAAACTCTGATATTGAGACAGCATACTCTTTCTCACTGTATAGTAAATGAGCCCTGGAAGCCAGCACTTTATCTCTGAATGGTTCCTTGATTTATCTTTATTTGGCCCGTAAAATGAAATTTACTAGTCTCTATTAGAATAAACATTAAGCCACCTTTCTGATTTCTATGAGCTTTAATAGCTAAGTACCCAAACCCACTTATGCCTTGCTCTAAGCACTGTCAATGTGTCTTCTTTAGACTGTGTTAAAATTTCCTCTCTATTTTGGATTCTGAAGGGCATATTGAGGAACACACTCAATGATGCGCCTGTGTTGCTCTTTGTCTCTATAACTCAATAGGATCCAATCAGAAACGCTTTGTTATTGATCCATTTCCTAAAATGGAACTCTAGAGTGCTATAGTCATGCATGCTAGCTTTTTGTATAGTAATATTTATTCCCTTTTATTTATAATCATTGGCTGGATTTCTGTGCATTTTTATGGGCATGATGGTGAAATTTTAAGACACATACAAAATTTTGTATCTTCAGCAACTGAATGCATAAAGGTCTCCAATTAAAATTATCAATTCGAAGATAATATGATTTCAGTAATGCATATAATGCCCATATATATATGGTAGTTTTATGAATTTATTTTATATATGAATTTATTTTATTATTTTATATATGAATTTATTTTATGTATCTTTTATATATGAATTTTATATGTGAATTTATTTTATATATGAATTTATTTTATATATCTTTATTAGTATTGTAGGGTAACATATGTTGTTCCTATTTGTAAATGGGAAGTCTGAGTTTTAAGAGAGTTGGATACCTATATTACAATCAAATGTCAAGTCAGGAGAGTTACAGGTGGCTGTGAGCTACCATGTGAGTACTGGGAACAGAGCCTGCCTGCGTCCTCTGCAAGGACAGTACATGCTCTTAACTGCTGAATCAGTTCTCCAGCCTGAGAGGAAGTATTTAAATTGAAGACATTATTTAGATGCTGAGCTTGCTGGTAATTGGTGTCTTCAGAGCCCATTGTAGGTGATACCTGCTAATACTAGGTGGTCAATAATTGTTGAATGAATTATATGGCCTTGAGTTCAAGTTATGGAGTTCCCCTGGATGAGTGCACCTTCTTGACTTGTTTTCCAACTGAATAATCATGAGTTTAGTTTAATTATTCTTTTAGTCACAAAGCTGTTCAGATGAAGTCATTTCTAGAAGCTATGCTTACATACTAGATAAAATCAGATACGTTGTCCTTGGAGCTGGGAAAGTAGAAGAGGGTGTCTCTAGTTACTATCCCTTAGGCACAGTCTGAAATGTCCTTGATTAGATTATCACTCATCTCAAAGATAACTCCTGTACTAGATTTAGTAATCTTGTAAAGGTCTGGCTCATGCTCAGACTTGGGCTTGGGAAAGTCTACAGCATAGAAGTTAGTAGAAGAACAAGCAAACTGCCCCAGAGGGCAGCCTTTGGCTCTGAGTTGCTTTCGATTATTATGGAATCCAGTTTAAGGTTGTTATGTCTTGACTAGCATATGTTGTTTTGGGGATTCTGGTATTTGCTTTCAGTTTTGGAAGAAATCCTGGCCTTTCTGAGAATGATTTGCTCTTTCTCTCTGCCCTTAGGCACTCAAAACATTTATTTAACATATGTGGATCACTCCTATTTGGCAACTGTAATTGTTTTATTTCATTTTTCATGAGATACACAGGGTAAATTAGAACTTCAACTGAACTGTGCCTTAGATAGTAACTCTTCCACCTAGAATTCTAGGCAGATCATAGTCTTTTATTGGAGAAAACCAGTATTTATAACAAGGTGTTTGTATTATAATTATTTTCTCAACATTAATATCTCCAAGAGACTCTAAAAAGTGGAGAACCTAAAGGAAGACCTAGAGTCTACTGCCTTACTCTTGGATGAATTCACTGTTTTCTACCATGATTCCAAGAACTGCAAGCCCATCACATTTATTAGATCAGAAATGTACTGTACTATTTCTTCTCTACATTGCCATCAATCAGACCCTGGTGAACTTAGGGGTGTCTTCCCTCCTGTACCAACATCTTAGGAGTCAGATACACTTAGAATGTTTTAGTCTGTCTACCTTTTCCTTTTTCATACCTTTACTATAGAAATATAACCGGCACATGATTGTATGTTTACACATATGCATTACCAAATGTGTGTGGGGCTATTTTCACTCCCTTGGTCCTGTGTAGAGGCCAGAGGTTGATGGCTGGGATGTCTTCCTCAGTTGCCTTTTCCATTCTGCTTTTTTTGAGACAAGACATCTCACTGAACTTGGGACGCTGTTTTAGCTAGATTGGATAACTATAGAGCTATGGGGCCAGCCTGTCTTTGGCCCCCTAGTCCTGGGATTACATATGCTTGCTACCACACCCGATTTTTAAATAAGAGTTATTATGTGAAGTTATTATCTGAACTCAGGACCACATTCTTATGCAGTAAACACCTTATCCACTGAGCCATATCCCCAGCCTTGAGAAATATGATTTCTATTGATAGAGACATTTTGAGAAGGGGAGGCACAGGAGTGAAGATTAGTCATTCTCCCATTGACCTATGACCAGAAATAAGGCACAAATATAAATGATATTGAAGATAAGCATTTATCTTGGTTAATTCAACCCCTGTTTTCTTTTACACTTATTTTTGTGTTCAGGCATGCATTAGCCACGGATTACATGTGGAGGACAGAAGACAATCCGAGGGAGTCTGTTCTCTCCTTCTGCCATGTGAGCTCCAGAGAGTGAACTCAGGTCAGACAGCAGGCGCCTTTACTTGCTGAGCCCTTTTGTGAGGCTTCACTGTTCTTTCTGTTGACTGTATACCAGTTTCCTGACATTAGCCAGCCATATCCTGTGCTGCGCATTTAACAAGACCGAGAATACTTTCACAGACCAACCCAATCTTTCACACAGTGTTAGAACAAGTCAGAACTGATGCTTTAAAAATCCTAAGCCATATCAAATTCAATTGTAAAGAGAATTACAGAAGTGCTGTCGAACTTGGTCATGGTACTAGGGATGTCTTAATGGGAGTTTGTGTGCTAATAAGAACTCTATCCCTCTGTTCACAAAGATACGGAAAAAAAAAACCCACATGATTTTAAAGGGTGAATGTATGTGGTGATAGTGATGGATGTTGGTGGAAAACAGTTTTTCTCACTTGCTGCAGGTGTTGATTGGCAGTGCTCAGGACTTCATAATGATTCAGTGGATGTAGCTGGCGGCAGTTTGATTTCTTGCAACAGAGATTACCTGCGAGGCACAAATTCCTCCCTGCCGCCCATCTGTGTTTCTGAAATTACATCTTTGATAAGTATGGCTCAGTGATGAATGCCTGGGAAATACCATTGATGAAAGATAAGTGTGTGGTCCTCCAGGTTCATCACAGCATATTTAGTAGTTTTTAATCTAATAGATCTTTTACAGGCCTGCAAGTTTTATTCTACTTTTTCTTATGCATAGCAATTGTATGATCATCTCTGGGCATTAGATTCCTTTAATTTTTTTCTTTTATGTTTGATGCCCAGTGTTTGAAAAGTGTTTTTTTTTTCAATTCTGAAGTATTATTAAATTAGATATTTAAATTTTACAATTTTTATTTAGTGCCAAGCACAATATTAGCCTCGAAGAGTTTGCCCTCGAGTTCCGATGCATGTGCCATCTTGAATGCATGCTCCAGGGACCTGCCTTATTTTGCTTCTCTCAAGAACACCTTGTTAAATTCGGTGATCACGTCCAAAGTCAGCAATGCATGCTGAGTTTTGTGAGTTATTCGGCTATATATTAGGTTGCATATTTTAAAGCTGTCACTGCTTTCATTGAATCTTTTGGTGTTATATTGATTTATTGTGTTTCTCTGTTTATGTGTGCATGTGAATTATAAATGGCTACCTTTGCTTTTTGCAGTTTAAAAAAACATAGTGAAAAATAGTTTCTTTGAATGGTGTGCAAGGTGAAAATCCAGTAGATAACACAGAGAAGACAGATTATCTCAAATTAACTTATGTTCTGATCCTATATTTATTTATTTTTGAAGTGCAGTTTAACCCGTTTCACTTTGCTTTGAAAATTAAAAGATGTTTTTCACCTTTGACAGGATTGTAAGAGTTACTTTAAAAATGTATTTCTTTTCCAAGGCCAAAAGCTATTTCTATATAGTCAATTTTCCCCAAATTAAGTTACATCAACAGTAATTCCTGAACTCAGATGATCTGGACACAAGTACACATCCCAGGCTTACAATATGGAGGGAACAGTTACCGCTCTTGTGGACAGAGCCGTTTGTTCATTCCTAGTGGGTCACTGATGAATTGACTGGACTGTAACACTGTATGAACTTATTAACATTTTAGTGTAATTCAACAAACACTGACTGTTTGCTATGATCAAATCCTAGCACACCTTGAAATGAAAAATAGCTATGGCATAGTTTTACTCCTGGAGGAGCTACCAGATTACTAATACACAAGGCCATAGCAAAAATACGCAATATTCAAGACGTAACACAGGAATCATATTAAGCACAGACTGTGTGAGGATTTGGATGTGCAGGGCTTGAGATAGTAGAGGAAAAATAAAATCATGAAGAAATCTGTAGTTGGATTTTCTTTTAATCTAGTCTCACAATGATATGCCAAAATGTTGTTGTTGTTGTTTTACTCTTCTGGATTTTTTTTTGGGGGGGAGGGAGTCATCCAGCTCTCAAATAAATCACACATGGAGTCTTATTTTTTCTTACAAATAAATGCCTGGCCTTAGTTTGGTCTGTTTCCAGCCAGCTTTCCTTAACTTAAATTATCCCATCCACCTTTTGCCTCTGGGCTTTTTCCTTTTCTTACTTTTATATATCATACTTTCTCTCTTACTCTGTGGCTGGTTGTGTGGTTGGGTGGCTGGCCCCTTACATCCTTCTCTTCTCTCCTCCCAGATTTCTCCTCCTCGTCATCCTCTCTAACTGCCAGCCAGCCCCGTCTATCCTTTCTCCTACCTACCTTGCTATTTACTGTTCGGTTCTTCATTAAACCAACCAAGTGTTTTAGACAGGCAAAGAATCACAGCTTCACAGAATTAAACAAGTACAGCATAAAAGAACACAACACATCTTTGCACCATTAAAACAAGTGTTCCACGGCATAAGAAATTGTAACACATCTTAAAATAATACTCTACAGCAGGAATCAATGTCTGAGATTATGGAGGGACACAAGTTTGAGGTTCAAGAGATCAGAGTGTTTGTGGGAGAGATGGGCTAGAGCAAGGGCAGAAATGGCATGCATGCTGTTACCGAGGTCAGAGGCTGGGAGCTGGCAGAGATAAGCTCTGGAATAGTAGGCCTTTCACACATAAAGAAACTGCCTTGCAATGGGTCTTAAACAACTGTCCTGAGGCTATTTCCTTAATCTGTCAGGAGGGGAGAAGAGTAGTTACTTGGTACTCAGTTTTCTGGAGAGCCTTTGGGGGTATGCTTTGGCGGACCTGAGATAAAAAGATCAGAACTAATGGGAGATCACCAACTCCAGTTGGAATGGGACTGATGGATCATGCGACCAAACCCGTCTCTCTGAGTGTGGCCAACAGCGGGGGCTGACTGAGAAGCAAAGGACAATGGCTCTGGGCTCTGATTGTTCTTCATGGACGGGCTCTGTGGGAGCCTTCTCAGCTTGGTCGATCACCTTCCTGGACCTGGGGGGAGTTGGGAGGACCTTGGTCTTAGCATAGAGTGGGGAACCCTGATGGCTCCTTGGCCTTGAGAGGGAGGGAGGGGAGGTATGGGTGGAGGGGAGGGGAGGGAAGGGGGAGAAGGAGGGGAGAGAAAGGGGAGAAGGGAGGAGGGAGGGGGGAGGAGGAGGGAAGGAGATGGAAATTTTTAAATATAAAAAAAATACAACCATGAGAGAAAAAAAAAACAAAAAAAAAAAAAAAAAAAAAAAAAAAAAAAAAAAAAAAAAAAAAAAAAAAAAAAAAAAAGATACACAAGAGTATGTAGCACAGAGGTTTGTTTGAAAAGTAGAGGACCAATGTGCAGCTTAGAGTTCTGTAGATTTTGGCCAAAAGACTGTTTCAGTTGAGAAACAAACATTTAAAGTTCTGACCATTGTCCTAACATCCTCTTGCATTCTTTAGAACCTTACTTCTCTTTCCCATCCTTAACTAGGCTTATCCCAGGGGCAAAATTTGGGTCACTGTCCTGGTAACCCCAGAAGTAGAACACAGAGAAGAGCTGCTTTCTCTGGTTTCAGGATGGGAAAAAAGTGGGGAAACAGACAGGTAGCAGAGACAAAGGTTCAGATATGTGTCTTTAGAAATAGGAATGGTCTTCACTCAAGAAACAGTTTGGGGGCCTGGAGAGATGGCTCAGAGGTTAAGAGCATTGTCTGCTCTTCCAAAGGTCCTGAGTTCAATTCCCAGCAACCACATGGTGGCTCACAACCATCTATAATGGGATCTGGTGCCCTCTTCTGGCCTGCAGGCATACACACAGACAGAATGTTGTATACATAATAAATAAATAAATAAAATATTTTTTTAAAAAAGAAACAGTTTGGATCCTAAAAGCAGATGTAACAATACTTCTTGATCTCAGGAGTGTAATGCATCCTTTGAAACAGTTTTGAAAGTTGGTGGTGTTGATTCAAAATGCTATTTAAAGACCGACTTTCAAAATGACATTTTTTAGGGAAACTGTAACTGTCAATTTGAAGGATGGGATTCTGTTCAACAGAGCTTGTACAAATACCCATGGCCATATGTGAAACAGGTTTAGGGCAATTTATCATAAACAAATGAGTTTGTCAAACACACACACACACACACACACATTCATTTTTTTGGCCTCGGGGGGAAAATGTCCAGCTTCTTAGGTAATGAAATATTGACATTTTAATAACATATTTTATACGTAAGAAGGCAATGCATTAATATGTATGTTATTAAGAAGCTGTAGTTTTAGGACAAAGATTAATAATAACTGGGGGCGGTATGTTTGTTTACCTGGGGATTTTGAAAACTTGCTGGATTTGGTTAAAGTTAAGAGTCTTAGCTAGAAGTTGGTGGAAAGGCACCCTTTATCTTGTCACAGGTTACGTGGGAAACCCTGTCTTCAATGATGGTAGCCTCATTTGGTCCAAACTGGTGCACATGTTGTCTTTATAATAAAAAATAAGTCGTCACTGCTCTAGCTGTAGGCAGATAACACTTGTGTCAACTTGGCATAAATTTTCTCTCTGTTTGGTATGAGTGTTCATATTATATATAAAAAGTTTTCTTTATATTGTACCCTCCCTCCCTCCCTCCCTCCCTCCCTCCCTCCCTCACTCCCTCCCTCCCATAATTCTGTCTACAGGAACATGCCTCTTTCTCTGTGATATCTTCACTGGCAAAGTTAGACACTTTCTCTGTTTTTATTTTTATGATTCCTGTAATACAGCTCCACTTTCTCAACAAATGTCTTACTGTATTTGCTACATTGCTCTCTGGCAATGTTTCCTAAACTCTTTCTTCATGGAGAGACCCTGCCTTCTGTTTTTCTCTCTACTCTCAGCAGATTAACTGATAGAGAGTGAATCATGATTGAATAAACAAAGTCTGCTTTCTATGTTTAGCATCCTGCAATTTACATTGTGAAGAATAATTAGAAGAATGTAAGCTTTAATTTTTGTGATACTTCAAGTGCAAAATATCCTTGCAATTCTACTTTTATTTTGTGTTTCTGATGGTTAATATGAAAAAGGGAAACTTAGAAAATCATATTTTAACAATCTTCAAGGTAATGGACCTAAATTTATGGAACAGTAGGCAAGCCCAAGCTTTTGAACTTTGGGTTGTTCAGGAGAAAGCTTGAGCTGTAATGTTCGCAACTGCCTTTTAACAACCTCAACTTGGATGTGCGATCGCACGTGTTGGGTGGATTCCAAGTGGTTCAGACTTTGGGATAATTTTGTAGTATCTGCTCACATTCTGTAACAGATATTTGTTGAAAGGGAGAGAGAGATAGTGCCATTGTAATCTGAGCTGCTGTTTATTCTGTTTTTATTTCTCACTGCTTCTTTCAGAGGTATTCAAGAATCCTTGAACAGCCAGTTTTCATGTGCCTCAACTGACTTTGAGCACCTGTGCTTCTGGGTCAGTGATATGGGGGAAACATTTCATTATACCATAACCTCACTCAACAAAAGAGAAGGGAAGAATTTAAGAGAAAACACCTGCAGATGCAAAGGTGTTGTATGGTATGATAGTCAACAAACATTGCATTTCTTGACTTTTGAAATATGTATGGTATGTAGTTTTTTTAGATATACTGTGCAGTGAGCAGTGACTGTTAGGATAGGTGATACTGAGTCCCCTCCCTCCCTTATTGTGCGTGTGTGTGTGTGTGTGTGTGTGTGTGTGTGCGTCTCTCTCTGTCTCTGTCTCTCTGTCTCTCTTTCTGTCTCTCTGTCTCTCTCTCTCTCTTTCTCCCTTTCTCTGTGTGTATATGTTTTTGCATACATGTCTATGGTGTGTTTGTGTAGACTTACGTGTATATGAATGTTTTATAAACATGTGATTTGGTTCATTTTACTCATTTGTAGCATCCACAAATGTTTTAGTCAAGTGTATAATATTTCCACAAAATGCTTCGGAGTTTGTCATATGAAATCATTCATTCTTTTTAGTGCTAAGTCACAGCAAATTATATCATCCTTTTCAGATTGATTTCATAGAGTGTTAAGTGCTCTTTAAATCTTCCTTGGATAGAAAGCCATTTATTTTCCCCTAATCACTTAAAATAGCACCAACTTATCAACTAGAGTTTTTCTCCATTTTATGCACACACCAATCTGCTTCTGACTCACATGCGTGTTTCTGCCTTTAGGTCAGTGGGAACTGGTCCCAGCCATGTTTTCTTTTTCCCTTCATTCCTAATTTCTCTCAGGAACAAATGGCAGCACAGTTAAGCATTAGGAACATGGAGCTGAAGGTGCTAACCTAAACATCAGTGCCAGGATATGAACGAGACTTAATAGACTAATTAATTTGTCTGCTGCACCCTGACCTGGGACTTGCATAACAGGCTCTACCTGTGGAACCCAGAGCCTGGGAACCAGAGCAGGGAAAATGCAACTTTTGTGTTCTTTCTCTACCAACCCACAGTGAATGCTGTGCTCTTTTTAGAAAATGTGTTCTTAGGGAACCTTACTCCATTACATGCTTTTGAAAGTACTGTGTTGTATGATACTGTGTGATTTTTGTTGTTGATGCTCAGTTCCCTTATTTTTTTTTTACCAGTTAAAGTATTAACAAACAAAACCCCCATGTTTCTGATACAAATATGGATAAGGTGCTGACCCCTGGGGAGCAAAATTATCAGAATATCATGGTTCCTTTGTCATCTATTCTGATAGGGTATGTTCTCATCACCACCACTGTAACAGAACAAAATGAGGAGAAGCTTCATTGACTCTGTTGAAAGTGTCTGTGTTATCATTTCTCACTATGGCATTACAAAATTCATGCTTCTCCTAGCAGGGATATTGGTTTTGTTTCCTTTCATGTTCTTCCCCTTATTCCTCCATCTTAAAAATACTTTAGATATAGTTCAAGGCAGTTGACGTTTGACTGCTGTATAATTTATGTCTCTGGATGGCAGCTAAATGGAGCAAGTCTATTCAAACCAGTCTGCCGTCTTATGGGACCTCTATCTCCCTGTATTGACTAGATCTTTTCCTGGTAGAGTTTTGTCTAGAACAGTACCTTCAACATTTCGGAAGCTTTTGGGTTTAGAAATGCTCACTAATCCACAGATGTTTGCTGAGTGCATACCAAACACTCTTTCATGTACAGTTGATACGCTGGTGTAGACTGACATTTCCTGATGTGCTGAGACTTGCATACCGGAACACACACACACACACACACACACACACACACACACAGCAGACATATAATAACAAAGCATAAGACAGAAACAGTGAGGTGGAGTAAAGGTGTAGAGTAACTGGTGTGTGAGAGTTATAGAGGTGTCAAACAAAGTGGCCAACATATCTGAGGTCTCAGCCATGAGACAGTAGCCTTTGGGTACATGTAGATCTCATGCATTTACTGGAAGTAACTTTACCTGAAGAAATATGAAAGACTTCACATGTTTCTCAATGCAGGTTGAACATGATCGATTAATGTGGACATCTGACTTAAAGAGAAGACACTGGCCAGGCAGTGGTGGTGCACGCCTTTAATCCCTTTAATGCCTTTAATCGGGAGGCAGAGGCAGGCAGATCTCTGTGAGTTCGAGACCAGCCTGGTCTACAAGAGCTAGCTCCAGGACAGGCTCTAAAGCTGCAGAGAAACCCTGTCTCGACAAACCAAAAAAAAAAAAAAAAAAAAAAGAGAGAGAGAGAGAAGACACTGCCTTTTGGAAGGTTCTATCTTGCTCCTAGCAGTTCACTGAAAGATATGAGCTTCACAGACAGTTCTTCTTGTTGTTTTTAAAATGTAATGTATGTGTCCCATTTGACTCTCCCACCACTGAGTAGTTGTTATTTGACATACAGGACTGAGAATGGTTTGTTCCTAGTGTCGTCGTCACTTGAATAAACTAAGAAAAGACTGTTTTTTTTTTCTATACCATATTATGCTGCAGATATCAGAGTATTTATCTGGTTGATAATCCAAATCATTGCTCTGAGAATGTACCTCAAAGATACTGACTCATTGACATAAATAGAAAGTCATGAAGCCATTTAGTCTGTTAAATTGTCTGTGGCAATTTGTTCATAAAAGTTAGGTAAGGTGTTAAAACAGCCATTTGAACTCTGGGGTCAAGTAAATCCAAGAGAAGGCAAGAAGTTTAAATGCCACAGAAGCAGAATGGCCAAGTTAGATTTTCTCTTTCTGCTTTCAGATGAAATTTTAGTTCCTGTTCTTCAAAGAAAGTGTGATCATTGGTTGTGTTTGAACCCTCTTTGCTTGGACATGGTTTTGGGAGAAGAAAGGGTCCAGGGAGATGGGATTCTCTTGTCTCTGGATATGTTTGAAAGGCATTCCAAGATCTGTAGGTAGATAAATGCTTTTCAGGTAGGTTTTGAAATATTAATCTTGACCTGTTTCTTGTTTGCACATTGAGAAGCACCATTTTAAAGAGAGAAAAATAAGCAATGATTCCTGAACTCAGAATGGGTTTGACTTTCTATGCTGAATCCTGTTAGAAGTTGCTCCCAGTGTTTTCATCCTGCCTTCCCAAACCCTTTATCAAGCACAGCCTTCTCTTCTCTTCCTCTCCTCTTGCTCTCAGCACATTGATGCTGGGGAGTTAATTACCATGCACTGAGTAAATAAACTCTCTGCTCTGTATGATTAGCATCACCCAGTTTGCAGTGTGAAGAACCACCAGAAGAATCTGAGTTGATTCCTGTTCTCAGTAAAGCTGTGTTTTTGTTTAGCGTCTGTGACTTAAGCACGTGAAGTAAACTATAATCACAAAGTACAGCACAGCATGTACAAGTAAGTCATTGGCAGCCTGAAATTTTATATGGACATTTACATACACAAACACAACCTGATGTGGGTGGGTGGGGACTGGCAAATAGGCCTTGTGGAGTAGATAGTGTTTCTGTGAGAGATGGGGCACAAGTGGCACTATGAACTGAGATATGAGCAGAGTTGATACTATGTGTCAGAAAGAGATTAACTCACAGTGGTAAATGGCTAAGTGCTGAAGAAAAATTGTAAACAGGAAATGGAATAGGTGACCATTTAAAGAACATTACATGATGGCCCGATTTTGTTTTGGCTGTTTCCTAAACAATAGCTATGAGCAATATTTATTGAGACAGAAAGTGCCATGGCTTTACCATCATTTGCTCTCTAGAGAAAATGGAGAGATAATCAGAAGCCAAGCAAACAAACAGAAGCCACATCTATTGGGTTTCTGAAGTGCTGTAAGAAGAGCCTCCAGGGAGTTGGCGTGGATGCCTGACAGAAGTAGAGCTGTCTTTCCTTGGAGAATTGTAGTCTTGAATTTTCTGATTCCCTAATTGGAATAGTGAGTTGTGCGTCCTTGATGCCATTTAGCAAATCCATTATTTATTTTTATGGTTCTGTCATTCCAACTGAGATTCCCCAGTTTCCACCAACAGATTATGGAAACCAGGGATGGATCTACACGCTTCAGGAACTTTTGTGATTCAAAGAGAGGCATAGCCACAATTTTTGATTTTCTAGAATTAATTTACAGTTTCTGTAGCTAAGTAGCAGTCCGAAGCTAGGTGATGAATTCATAATCATAACTAAACTCTGCTGCACAATGGTTTTGACAGCAGACTACTGTGACACTTAAGTCTACAGTGTGCAGAAAGTTATCGAGTCTATTTTGTATGTGTGTATTTTTAAATTTGTGCCAGTTTGTGTTCGATGTGTCATGATTGTAAAGAACATAAACTTGTTAATTAATGGTGGGTCTAAAATGACTAATGGAGATTACTATGTGCTGTAGCTTTATTATTTTCTATTAAAACCTTTATGAAACTATGTAGTTGTTGCATGTCACTAATATAATTTCAGAATCTACAGTTAAGTAGGCTTCATTTGTTATACTCCAGGTTTTAATGATAGAGATTATAATCTTATTAATAATCTTAATCTTATTAATCTTATTCTATGCCCTTTTCCTTTATCTATGAACTAGCAACACCTTAGTGGTGGTTATTATGCTGTAGAAATCCAGTGTTACAAAACAGGAACTGCCAGGATCCAGTTAGATGGTGAATTTGGTTAGTTACTGTCTCATCTGACATTCTCAGAAATTACGTATATTTTTCAGTATTGCTTCTGAAATTTTCCAAATGTTGCAGCTGTTGGCTGTACAGTTCACTTTCATCTTGCTATAGCCTTATGATCTTGAAGCTTGTGTCCATGTGAGAGTTGTTGAACTTGGAGTACATGATGCTCACTGAGTTGTCCTTGTGGGTTGTGCTCATGGGAAGTGTTTGGACTGCTGTTGAGCTGCTTGTTGCCCAGTTCAGTGTTTCTTTAGCTGTCTCCAGCAATACACTAATCTCTGGATTTGTGCCTGCCTTTCAAGTTCAATGGAATCTATGACAGCTACCTCTGCTTCTGTTTTGTTTGTTTTTGTTTTTTCTTTTTGTATCTACTTTTTTTCTGGCAGGAAGATTCAACTGAATGTTGAAGTAAGTGGTAAGAGAAGATTATAAGGATGAACTAAATGATTACTAAGTGGTTAGAAATGCGTTTCCAAAGACAGAAAGTTGGATACATTACTGAGATGTTGAGGATTTTAATGTCCTGGTTCAGTTTTTTTTTTATTTGATGTGAAGTTCTGTTCAATCCTTGAGGTCCATTCTCTGTGGGCTGTGTGTACTTAGGCTGTAGCGCCAGCAGTTGCTTTCCTACAGGGGATGAAAAACCAAGAAAAGTGCCGGGCACATGTGTACTTACTTGGAGTACTTAGGTACTGGACAGTTAAAGGCTATTGAGTTAAAATAAATATTTCCTTCTTATTCAGTTTCCATTTTTATTTTTGAAATATATTTAGACGTTCAGAATTAGGAAAGTTATTATAGGAGAGTAGTAGGTTGTACAGACAATGTTATCAAATACAAAGAAAACTACTTTTTACAGCACTTTAACTTGATTATTTTAGCTTATAATTTCATCATTTCCCTTCTCTTTCCTCCTCGAAACTCTCCCATGTACCCTCTATCCCCTGATATCTATCAAACTCATGGCCTCTCTTTCTTCAATATTTGTTAAATAGATGAACATATTACCTATATATGAATTTGTATCTGTATGTGCATTCTTCAAGACATAAATGCAAATTTCTCTGTCTCTATAATGTTAGTTGTCAGGGCTCAGCACTTGTTGGGACTAATTGAGTCCTGGCCTTCAGGTGCTCTTCCCTGCTAGAGCCTTCTAATTGAAGTTACTAAAAGCTGTGCTTTGCCTAGAGGATCAGAGGATGGGATATTCACCTGTTGGCCATTGACTGCAGGGTATTTAAGCCTCCATGGTGCTATTAAAGAGGGGCTTTTGTACCAGTGATTGGAGGTCCGTGTGTGGGTCTGTCTCTGCGTGTGTTTCCTCAACCTCCAGCCCTTTGCCTGAAGCTCGCGAATTGGATTCTAGCACATAGAGCGCAGACAGGGGCCTGCAGTGTGCGGCAAGCACTGTTAATGGAAAACCACTCGGTGTGCTCTTCCCCCTGGAAGACTTTCTCCAGCTCTCTGCATTCCTTACTGCTTGTAGCTCTTTGTCTGGGGTTGAACTTAGTAAAACTCCCCCTTCCGAGTTAGTCAGACTGCTGTTGTCTTACAGGACTCTTTTTTTTTTTTTTTCTTTTTGTGAGGGTGGATTGCAAAATTGCTAGTGATTTGTTTCTCAGGTCTTACTTTTTTTTAAAAAAAAGTTTTATGTATTTTATGTGCATGAGTACTATGAGCCTGCACATCAGAAGACAGTATCATCAGATCCTATTATAGATGGCTGTAAGTCACCATGTGTTTGCTGGGAATTGAACTCAGGACCTCTAGAGGAGCAGAGGGCCAGTGCTCTTCTCTTCTGAGTCATCCATCCAGCCCCGCAGGGCTTATTTTTAATGGATTTGTGTTTTCAAGAAGAAAAATAAAATTCAAACCTAATTCTATTATATTTTAATTAGTCATTTACATAAAAATTTTAACCCTGGAAGTGCACTGAAAGTCGTGTTCACATGCCCATCTAGAGTTTTGTGTCCTAATCCCCATATCTCACGTGTCAGTGCCAGCCCTGTGCAAATATTTCCAATAACTTGAAATCTATTTCATACTGACCTTTTACTGTGGGTCTTCATGGCAGGAGTTCTCTGGTCATGGAGTTCTTACACACAAGGCAAAGGCCCCAAGTACAGAAGAGTGTGTCCAACTTGAGCTTTATGTGAGCATTTTCAGGGCTTCTGCAGAAGCAGGAAGCAGAGGTGCCGAGAGTGCTTTGTGTGCAGTGCTGTTCCTGATAAATGGATTTTAAAAAAAAGTGTGTTCTGGCAGGCGTGTTTATGCTGTGTCAAGGAGTAATTTAAATGGAGTCAGAACAATTTTATTTTCACAGCTGCATGAAGGCACAATGAAAGACAGCTTGAACTCCCAGAAATTTAGAGGTATATGGTCTATTAAAATGGAATAAAGATTTCTTCTGCTTTCTATCTTTGATGAAATAAGCTGGCAGTGCATTTTCTGCCTGCAAAGTTATATGGTTAATAGTCATGAATGATTGGGAGAAAGCAGGAAATGTTACAAATGTATCATTCTTTTGTCATGTGTTAGAGCAGACATCAGAACATCTGCATATTTATGCTCCCAGTCACTGGGATAAAATTTTGTTGTTTGCTTGCAATTAATCAACAGACTGATTTTCAGTTGGAACCAAATAGAAGTTGTTTTTCATGCTGGTAAAAAAAAGGTTTTACTGTCATCTATAAATAAGCACACTTGAAACATTTCGTTGTTAAGCTGTGGTTATAAAGTCAAACATGGTAAGAGATGCCATGTTTAAATATCATTCTACAGTAGGTTAACTATCACTGTGACCTTGTGACATAATTTGAGTTGAACGTAATTGTGATTTTATAATTCTAAGTGAGAATCACACATTAAACAATGTTGTGCTAGAATTGCATGCAAAACCTAGAGGATAAGCAGTCAGATGATTAAGGTTTGATTTGAGAGTTTCAGAGATATTTGCAGTTTGTGCACAGAATATAACAGTTTAGGACCTAGGAACCTATCTCAAATCTTCTCTGTATGTGGTGTGTGTGTGTGTGTGTGTGTGTGTGTGTGTGTGAGAGAGAGAGAGAGAGAGAGAGAGAGAGAGAGAGAGAGAGAGAGAGAGAGAGAAAGAGAGAGAGAGAGAGCGCTTATTTTGAGGATTACTTTTTCATATTAGTGGTCCCAAGGTACTACATTATCCTCAATAGTCAAATTTCCACTATTAACTTTTGGCCTTTTCTTTAAAGTAAAAAATTAAGGCCAATCTCTTTATCCATTCCAAGAATAACCTTAATATGAGGTTAATCATCTCTAATATGAAAATCTATAATCTGAAGCTTTGTTTTTTGGCTTGGCTCTAGGCTGAACCCTGTGCTTCACACCTCTGCACTTGGTTGGTAAGTGTCCAGCAAATGTGCCACAGCCCTGTTTTCTAAATCTGAGAGCTTTTCATTACCATTGTCTTCATTAGGGTTTCTATTGCTGTGGCGCCATGATCACTGCAACTATTATTAAAGAAAACATGTAATTGGGGCCGGCTTATAATTCAGAGGTTCAATCCATGGTCATCATGGAGGGAAGCACGGCAGCATGGATGCAGTCATGGTGCTGGAGATGTAGATGAGAGTTCTACATCAGGAAGTGAAAGTGACACACATGCCAAGCTTGAGCTCCTGAGACTCCAAAGACCTCTCTCTGAGAGTCTTAGTGATGCACCTCTTCCGACAAGGCCACACCTCCTCCAATAAAGTACCACTGCCTATGGGGGCCATTTTTTTTTATTCAACCCACCACAACCATCAATTGGTAAAATCTATGCAAACATTCCAAAATCTGAAAACCTTCAAATTCTGAACCAATTCTAGTTCAAGCCTTTTGGGATTCAGGTATGTAACGAGCTAGTGCAGTCTAATATAGTCTCCGGTTAGTAGCTACTGGAATCATTTGGCTACTTGTGGTGTCTTACTCTT
The DNA here is from genome assembly GCF_903992535.2 of Arvicola amphibius. Lineage (NCBI taxonomy): Eukaryota > Metazoa > Chordata > Mammalia > Rodentia > Cricetidae > Arvicola > Arvicola amphibius. Next base: position 47,836,342 of record NC_052060.1, on the reverse strand, counting down.
CCACTTTCTACTTGTGGGGCAATGAGAAAGTTCCAGCCATGAGGATAATATCGGCAACCAGGGTATTTGTTTGCTTGAAGATGAACTGGATTAGAATATTTGTCCTGCTTAGAGAATTGTCCCTCTTCGGTGAACTGAGGCTTAGCTCTCATCAGCATCCTTATGATGCTTGGTCCTGCCATACTTGAATCACAGGAATCAATTGTAATTACTATGATAGGATACATCAAGGCTTTAGAGCTTATAAAAAAATGCTCTTCAGCCAGGCGGTGATGGCACATGCCTTTAATCCCAGCACTCGGGAGGCAGAGGCAGGCGGATCTCTGTGAGTTCGAGGCCAACCTGGGCTACAAGAGCTAGTTCTAGGACAGTCTCCAAAAGCTACAGAAGAAACCCTGTCTCAAAAAACCAAAAAAAAAAAATGATCTTCATTTGAAAGTTAAATGAAAGTGGAATTCTATAGTTAATCTACTCTAGATTCTCTAATATTGAACAATGGGGTTTTATCAGATTTGATATCAAAATTTAACTCATCTTAAACATACTAGATTTTTATTGCAATAATGCCCCCACATGGTTCTAACAGTTACAGCTTACATGTTTGCCTGTCAAAATTTCTTCCTTTTCTGATTTGGGTAGCTAAAATTCTTCAAATTTCTATAAAATAAAGTAACTAGGGGCAAGAGATGGCTCAGTTGTAAAGGAACTGAGTGAGGTTCTCAGCATCCATATTAGACTTCCAAACTGTCTCCAACTCCAGCTCCAAAAAAATCTTTCCATGCATGTTCTGGTATCCATAGGCACCTGTACTCATGTGCACATGTCTACTCACATACGCACAAATACACATAATTAAAATGAATGCTTTAAATTTTGAAAAATATTTAATAGTCATATTTTTAACATTATTTGGGAACTCAGACAATGTTTATGGAAGAATCTAGAATGAGGAATTTAGACACCTCTTCTACATCTATGTCTGATGTAGTATTAAAAACTAGTGGGTTTATAATATGTAAATGCATGCTCTTGAAAGTAATAGTTAATGGTTACCCTGCATTTCTGTGGATACCATGATTCAATTCATTATGTTTATGTAGATATATAATGAAATAATGTATTCATTTATATAGGTGATGTATTCAGATGACCTTAGACACTCATCTTTCAAAAGCTTAAGGATTTATATGTCAGCTTGGCATAACTAGCCACAGTAGGTTATCAGACAGTGGGAAGTAATGTTTTTACTTTGAGGCATCAGTAGTATCCAGAGAGACTGCTAACTGCGGAGTTATTGAGAGAACCAAATCACTTGCCTACAGCGATTGCTTAAATGCACTTCTTAATTTATTGTATTGCTACCATAATGTTTATGGTGCAACGTATGTACTTACACTGACTGGAGGGACTGAATGGCTTAACTGTCTGGGACATGAAGTAGTCTGGAGGATTTTTCCATGACATCATTATTGTAACAGACAGTTGGTACTTGTGTGCAATTTACACTTTGAACTATAGTAACTGCTTAGCTCCATATAAGTGGTAGGGTAGCTTGTTGCTTAACATATGAGGCCAGATTCTGAGCTGTGAAAATGATAACGTATCTAGTAATGATATGAGCCCATGAATGGAACATGTTACAATGTTACCTGTCACAAAGTGGGAAGTAATCATTTAGCGCATTGAGTAACAGATTTTTTCTTTTCCTCTTGTTCAGTATACTTTCTTAAAAAAAATACTGGATTACAATTTGTGCCCATGTCCTAATAACACATATCTGAATGAGGCATATGTTCATCTGAATTTGATTTGGAAAGTTTGACCAGGTTCTCTACATTTTAATGCTCATTTACCTTCTTTTAATCAGAACAATAAGAACTATGTTTCCTTCTATGTTGGAAGAGGCATACCCATTCTTACCATAAAGATAATAATACATTCTGATGATGGGGAAAATAATCTTTTGGTTCGATCTCTATGGGTTATTTAGATATGGAAGAAGGGACATACCAGTTTTCTATTTTGAATTATATTAAGGCAAAAGTAAATATTTACCCAAGAAATTTGTTTAACTATTATAAACCTGCCTGGAAATTTCCTTACAACTAGGTATGTCTCCTTAAGTTTTTAAAAATAATACTGTGATTTGTAGTATAAACTGTATACCATTCATGACTTTGTACCTTGTTATCTTACGTTAGGCCTTTCCCCCCGAATCTGTCCCTTTGAATATAATGGCAAAACTGTAAATTCTAATCTCATAATAAATCATTTGAAAATGAGCATTTGTTTCCCAATGTTGGCTTTTACTTGACGGAATTAACTAAGTTAGTAACTGAAGCTGCAAATTCTAAAACTGAACTAAGGCCTGCCTAGACCTCTGGCGGTTGGACACCACTATGATAAATGATGTGCAGTAGAGAAAAGGGACAGAAGAAAGGCAGAGCGCTTCATCACTGTGGAGAGGTGAAACTGCAGACGCAGAGGTGGTGAGGAACAGGCTGATATGGGTGGCTATGCTGCCACTTTGGGCCATGTGATGTCTAGGTCTGTGCTGCCATGAGGGCCCTGTGGAGGTTGTGGTCCTACCATAGCTGGGGTAGGTGTTGATGCCCATGGCCTGTGACAACACCAAAGGCCATGCGGATGCCTGAGATCTGTGATTAAAATTTAGGTGACCATCAATGGAAATTAGAGACTGAATGATACATTTTGTGGTAGTTTGAATGTAATGCATCCCCATAATCTCATAGGGAGTGATACTGTTAGGTGTGGCTTTGTCGAAGTAGGTATGGTCTTGTTGGAGGAAGTGTGTCATTCTGGGGCAGGCCTTGAGTTTTCCTTGTGCTCAGGATACTTCCCAATGTCTGAGACCCTTTCCCTGTTGCTTTTTGATCAAGATATAGCCTGCACCATAGCTTCCTACATGCCACTATGCTCCCTGCCATGATGATAATGGACTGAACCTCTGAAACATTAAGTGAACCCTCTTGGTGTGAGGTCCTTCTGTCTATGTGTTGTTTTCATTGGTTAATAAAGGAACTGCTTTGGGCCTATAGCAGAACTGTAGGGGAACAGAGCTAGGCAGGGAAAACTAAATGAAATGCTGGGAGGAAGAAGGCAGAGAGAGAGAGATACATGCTATGGAGCCGCCAGAGTCAGACATGCAGAATCTTTGCCGGTAAGCCACTGCCACATGGCGATATTCAGATTAATAGAAATGGGTTAAATTGATATAAGAGTTAGTCAATAAGAAGCTAAAGCTAATAGGTCTAGCAGTGTCTTAATTAATATAATTTCTGTGTGATTATTTCGGTTCTGGGTGGCTCAGGGACAAACAGCTCCTTGCAACACTCTCTGAATTAAATGTTTTCTTTCTAATAGTTGCCGTGATAATGGTATGTCTTCACAGCAATAGAAACCTTAACTAAGACACATATACTGAATAAATCTGGAAATAAATTCCAAGTACAACAGACATGTGACTTCTTTTAATTCCAGGTTATCTTTATGCTGTTTACAAGCTTATCACAGTAGTGGTAACTAGGAAATTGGCTAAGTGGAGAGATGAAGATATAAGTTCTTAGGAGGTTTGTATGGAACAACATCCTCAAAACACAGTCAGTACCCTCCCGTCAGATGCCAGCTCCTTGAGATTTTCAGAGGCTGTCATTTGTGTGCCAGTCTCATCTATTGAAGGCTTTCGAGGGCTCCATTACCTCTTATATTCATAACTCCCCGAGATTAGTTCTTTATATGTTAATTGAATAGTGTGTTTGCTGAGCTGCCAGGATTTTGGACTAGTTATATACCTTCATTTGACAGAACCCATGGGAGTAGCCAATGCTGGTATGGTAAGATTCAGTCATCTCTGTTGTCTGTGGGTATTGGTCCTTCTTTAAGTTTCATTTATTCTTTAGTTCATTCAGTGATTTTAATTGTGTGTCTACCAGGTGCCAGACATGAGCATGGTGTTTCTCAAAGTGACTTCATCTTATTGGGTGGCTGCTTTACATGAAATAATTGAAACAGGTCATATTGAATCAGGAAAAGAAGAATAGGTGCTCATTTTCTGTGCCTCTCATTGTATCTACTGATTGTCCATCATTTGCTGGACTTGTCCAGTATGGTGTGCTATAGAGGAAGCTGGTACTTTCAGTAGCAGACTGGAGTTTAAGAACTAAGAGAGGAGACTATATGGAGTCAATTCTATAACTCACTTGTTCAGATTAACATACAGAACATTTGCCATACAGAGGTGCTTTTTGGGATGTGTGGGCAGACTGGCAGGAGGCAGGAGCTGAGCTCTCATTGTGCCTGAGAGCTGAGGTGATGACTTTCAGGGGCATGAAGTGCACATGACATTTTGTATGAACAGATGGAGGTGAACTGTGTCTTCAAACCCTCTGGTAATGTCAGTGCTAAATGTTAGTCTAAATAGATCATGTGCTAACAGGATAGATAGACAGGATGCTGGGTAATGATCTTGGTGCTCTCCACATACTAACACGTTTGATTTCTCACACTAAGTCTATTTACTATTCTCTCTCTTTTACAAATGAAAATATCTCATCTTTCTAATAAATATCACTTCATTAAGTCTTTTACAACTTTATCACAACCTTATAATTCTTTGAATTTCATTAAATAATATTTCACTCTATTTTTAACCAATAATGCCTTGTGATTTTTCATATTTATTTTTAGACAGTCTTATAGATTCCTTTTTTTGGTTTTTTCGAGACAGGGTTTCTCTGTGGCTTTGGAGCCTGTCCTGGAACTAGCTCTTGTAGACCAGGCTGGTCTCGAACTCACAGAGCTCCACCTGCCTCTGCCTCCTGAGTGCTGGGATTAAAGGTGTGCGCCACCACCGCCCGGCTTATAGATTCCTTTTAAAACAAAGTTTTAATGCTAAACTTCTTCCCATGAATGTATAATGTGATTATCTAGCACTAAAACATAAAAGGTTCCCATGACTTGAAATGTGGGGATGCTTTTTCTTTTGCATAACCTAGGTCAGTGTGTTAGATTTTAATGGTTTCTTACTTGTATGACTAAAAACAAATAACAAAATAATAAGCTCACAAAGTATTTATATGATAGCATTATAGAATTCCTTCCTGTCTTTTTGGGTGACATTAACAGATCTGAATTTGCTTTATAATGTGTGATAATGTGATCCTGTCAGACATTTTGCATATCAACTGTAGTTTGTGGCATATCTGAATATTTTGGGGGCAGCCACTTGATGAAATACATGTTATGTGTGTGTATCTGTTGTTTCATAGAAATAATGAAATTGGAAGGAGCAATTGGAGGTAGGGGAAAAGAAATGGAATGGGAGTCAGGTAATAGTGGACTGAAGATAACCAAAGTGTATTGTCTACATGTGATAATGAAACCCATTTTGTCTAATCATTCTTGCTACTAAAATGAAAAATATGTTAGAACCACAAAATATTTATTGATGAGTTTTTTACTCTTCAAGGGAACATTTTCTGTTTCATTTGAATTTGTATGAAGAAATTATTTTGCTCTAATTTGTTATTATTTTGTGGGTACTAGTGTTTTTACCTGCACATATGTCTCTGTGGGGGTGTTGGGTCCCTAGGAACTAGAGTTACAGACAGTTGTCAGCTGCCATGTGGGTGCTGAGAATTGAACCTGGGTCCTCTGGAAGGGCAGCAGCTGCTCATAACTGCTGAGCCATCAGTCTAGCCCCCTAGGAAATCTTTTTCTCATGAGATTTAGGGTGGACTTTTTGTGGAATCAAAGAAAATCACCATTTTTGGTAGAAATAAAGATTAAGAAGTAACTAAAGATGAATATTGACTCTCATGCTTTTAATTTATGGCTTTCCATGTTCATACACACAACATGCTCTGATTTTTGCTGTAGTATTCATTTCACAACACACCAGATAATCAACAGGACAAGTGTGAGTTCTCCAGTTGAGGCCTTATTGCTTGTGAGTATTTGCCTATGATTTTCCCTGCTCATTCACGGATCTTTCTGTGGATTAGTGTTAACAATCTTGTATTTGAGTGTGGCTGTGAAACGCGATGCCTCGCCCAGGAGGCCTGCCTTCTACGGCGGTATATGAGGTGTGACTGTGAAGTGTGAGCCTGAGTCCACTTTATGGACACACTGTATGACGTCTGTCTTCAGAGAGGTGCGGTCCTATTTCACTGTGCATGTGCAAGAGCATGTAGAAGAATTCTTTGTGGCTCGCTCTTCTTGTCTGTTTTCTTAAAGAACTTGGGGATCTGGCTCCTCATGAAGACTGCATTTTCCCTTGTGCCCCCCTTTTGATTTTGCTCTTTGATTTTTCTGTATCTTGCCCTCCCCATTTAATATTCACTCATCGCATGTATGCTTCATAGATGAACTTGTGTTCACTTAAATCTACACAATGGCATGTAACTTAGTGAATTAAATTCTTATAAACTATACTGAAGATGTCTTAGAGTTTGCCTAAGATCATAGCCAGTGTTACTAATCATAAGATACTTCTTCTCAAAATATGTTAAAATGTACAAAAGTAAAGTTTTTTTTTCATCAGTTAATTCTGGTAACTTGACCAAACTTAACTAGATTCTGGCTACTGTGTGGTCACATTGATATTTGAGATGAAGTATAAAGTACAGTATGTATGGGGGCCAATATCAACAGATGTCAACATCCATTAGTAATTTTTTCTGTAGCTACTACCTATGTTCTTTAAAAAAATATCTCTTATTTTTGAAATTATAATTACATCATTTCCTACTTCCTTTTCCTCTTTTCTAGCCCTCACATATATTCCCCCTTGTTCTCTTTCAAATTCATGACCGTTTTTTGTAGTAATTGTTGAAACATAATACATATGCACGTGCACACACACACACAGACAGACACACATATTCCTAAGTACATAAATACAGCCTGCTCAGTGCATGTGTTTCTTGTATGTTTGTTTTCTAGACAGACCATTTCTATTCAGTGTACTCTTCCCTGGGGAAGACTGTTTCTTCCACTCTCAATGTTCCTTAGTTTCCTGTAGTTCTTTTTGTACGGTTGAGGCCTCCTGGTTCAGTTCATGTTTAGATAGTCATGTTGGTGAGGCTTTTTGTGTATAGCTTCTGACATTCCTAGGAGACACAGTCTCACAGCAAACTCCTTGTTGCTCTGGTTCTTACAATCTTTCCACCCATCTGCAATGATCCCTGAGCCTTAGGTGCAGTAGGTGTATTGCATATGTATCCTTTGGAACTGGACTCAACGCCTCAGCATTTTGGTTGGTGGCAGTTTTCTGTAATGGTCATCATTTTTAAAAGAGAAATTTCCTTGATATGGCTGTCCATGTTCTTGACTTCAAGGGAAAAAAAGAAAATATTTGAAATTTTATTCAATTATTGCTTAGTAGTCTTCTGAAAAAAAAGCAGGACTGTTAAGAGTAATATGAATATTCTATTTGGGAAGTTGCATGTAGTAAGTTTAATGTAACCTAGATAGATTCAGTTTTTACTTGTGACATCTTGAGCAAATTAGATAATATATTCTAGTTTTCTCTTTGTATAACAAGCTTATAATTCACAGATCACTGTTGGGGATTAAATTATCATAAGATAAGATAGAAGGCTTTGGGTCTGACTGTGGTAGAGTGACTAGCCTGTCATGTATATAACTCCAGGTTTAATACACAGCATCACTTATATACATGTGTATACACAGGCACGCATGTATATACACCTCACACATGCACGTTGCATGTGTCTAGACACACACATGCTATATGTGTGTATGTGTGTATAAATATACACCTGCATAATACATGTATATATGTATATACTCATATGTATGTATATATGTATGTTTGCCACCATATGCTTATATATGTGCATGTATGTATGTATGAGTATATTAGTATATGGTGGTATACATTAATTTATTGAGACCCCCATACTGTCATAAGAAAATGCTACAAGTAGGTGCCAATTGGAGATAGCTTCTTGGTCAGGGGTGGGAGCCCATGTCCATTTCCTGCTCTCAGCACGGAGACACTGACTTGAACCTGTGCATGCCCTCAGCAGCTGCCACAGTATCTGTGAGTTCATGTGCCCACCAGTCCTCTTGTGTCTGGAAGACACAGTTTCCTTAGCCATTCATGTCCTCTGGTTCCTACAATATTCCTGGCTCCTCCCTTCATAGCTCCCTAAACCCTGATGGAGGAGTTTAATGAAGACATCCTATTTAGGACTGAGTGTTCTCAAATTTTTTATGCTCTGAAAGCTGTTGAGTTATGGGTGGTTTAATGGAGACATGGATGGGGGGAGTGTTGGGGGATGGGAAACTATGTTCAGAATATATTGCATAAATTTTTTCAATTAAAAAAACAACAGCTGTGATTTAAAAAAAGAAAAACTATGCTAAAGAGCATGTAGCTTTAAAAACCAATTATTCTTTCACATTTAAGGCGACTTGGTAGTGATCCAGTATTATATTGTCAGTAGGGGCATCTTCTTGTCATGGAAAAGGAAGCTCCTTTGCTGCCTCTTCAGATGAGTGGTCCTCTATGAGCTTCGCATTTTTACCTCTCTAGCATCCCCACTGTAATCTCTAAAGATAGCAGTCATTGACAGGGGACCCACTGACATCTTATCTGATTACCTTTAAAATGTTCCCTCTCCAAACCCAATTACATTCTGAGACATTGAGGATTTCAGCATAAGAATTTTAGGGAATTCAGCTCATAAGATCAGGTCCACAGTGCTAGCTATCTTTTAAAAAGTGCTTATTGCTTAATATGGAAATACTGTAGTGCTTTGTTTTGACAAGTAATGTATGTGACAAACACTACAGTTTCCTGAAAAAAAAAAAGATGTGGCTACAAGGTCACATGGCTACATCAGGGGGTTTCACTTATTTATTATGGTGTTCACATGAAGTAAACTAAGTATGACATAGAAACATAAAGTGTTTAAAATAATGTGGGGGTGAGTGTAGGCTGCCTGTACGACATGAGGGAGCCAATTTGGCTGGAAAGAAGCTTCAAATTTTCACATCTTGAGAGGTTAAGTACCTATAAAATAAAGGATATATGTTTTATAACTTAGGCTGGGGTTTTTTCATCTTAGGAAGCACCTAATGATGTTTATTGAATTGGCAAGCAATTGAGGAAGTCACAGTTCTGCGTGGTTGACATACACATTTTACATTTACCACATTTGACATGATCTTGTTGGTAATCCATGCTAACAGGTATTTATGGTATTAGGAGTCTCTTAAGTCCATCTCTACACTCAATGACAACACAGGATCTGAGGACACTTCTGGACCTTACCATGTTGTACTGCAGTGACTCTTGTGAGACTCTATAAACAGTTGATGGAACCTCCTGACGTTGTGATTTGGCCTACTAAAAACAGTTCTTACTTCTCACATTTCTCTTAAATATTTTTGTCATTATTATTGTCCGATCCACATTGGCTATCTTTATAAGGGACAACATTCTTTCTTGAAATGTAATATAAAATTTCATTAGAAAATATGTACTTGGGTTCCATTTCATAAAGTTAATTTACTTCACAGAGTCTTGGAAATGTTTTGGCCAGTGAAGTTTTTGATCTTTGATTAAAATGTCAAGTAATAAAAATATTATGTGAGTTGAGACCCATCTGCAATAAAATCTAGAGGAGAGAGTATGGGTTTAGTTGCAGCTTGGAAAAGTTTTGTGAATTTATTATTTTTGAAGTCTTCTTAAAAGTTAAAAAACATGAAAAGGTCAAAATGAGAGATAATTTAAAAATTAATTTTCAAAGATTAAATGTTAATTGAATTGTCAGAGTGCTTTCCCTGTCGAAAGCTTAATAGTCTTTGAAGTAGTGTTAACTGGAGGGTTAGTGTCTACGTGTTGAATTATTGCATGGTTATAAAAATCCAATAACCTCTTTTACCTCATTAAAATGGTCTGGAATGCTAAACTTGTATTTTCTTTTGCAAATATGAAGGGTTAGAAGTGAGTCAAATCTTTAAGAAGTCAGTTTTGGGCTGGGTAGTGTGCTGAATGATTTCTGGGGCTGAGACCAAGGGAACGTAAGCTTTGTGTTAACCTAGAGAAACCCTATCTTACACAAGTAAACCTCATACAACCCAACCCAACAACACTAACAAACACAAATGGCAGTTCTAGTCACGTAACTAGATACTCCTGCTACTATTACTACTCTATGTGTGGCCATGTGAGAATATATGTGCATGCGTGCCAGTGGGCATACCTGTGTATGTATATGCACACAGAGGTCAGAAGAGGGTTTCAGGTGCCCCCCACCATTACCCTCTGCCCATTCATTTTGAGGCAAGGTCTCTTCCTGAACCAGGGACTCATAGGTTTTCTCCCCCAATTAGGCTGGAAGCCATTATGCCATAGCAATCCACAGGGGTTACAGAAATACTGAATGCCTGGCTTGCTTTGTAGGTGCTGGGGTATGAACGTTCATCTTCATGATGGAGTAGTATATTCTCTTAACCATTTGGCTGTCTCTCTAGCTTTTTATGTCATTTTTTTGAAAGTCAAATTATGACTCAATAGAAGCAAACATTCTGGGGGCATTTTCTAGTTCTTAGTGAAATATCTCCTCATGAGGGCTAAAGTACTTCAACTTGGCTTTTGTAGACATGACTTTGGTGCATATATAGCCTCTGGACAGGACTTTATTTTTAAAGTCTTTATAATTGGGCATAGTAGTTAGTCTTAGTCCTTAAGTCAAGGAACCATTTCTAGCTTAGAGATAGTGCGGTGAGTATCATACCCAGCCACACGTTTTTGGAATATGAGATAGTCACGTTAGAGCATAACAAGAGAAAATATTTGGCATTTTGAGACAAATTAGGCTTTAGGGTCCGCTCTAATTTTAAAAAAACAAAAGCCCTACTGTTTGTAGCCAGAAAACCACACATCTTGGAGTTAAACCTGGAAAATGTTTATAGTGTTGCATAGTTTTATTACTGCAGCCGGGAGGGAAAGGTTATGAAGGAGCCCTCAGTGAGAAGAGCTGTCCAGGCCGACAATAAAGAGGCACAAGAAACATCCATCTCTGTCATTAGAATGGGTAATAAAACCTGGAGATACGGAGACGTACTCGTTTTTAACAAGTATGGGCTTTTCTGGGTTTTATGTGGCAGCAGACAGCTAAGCCTGTAGGAAGGCTTTGTGAGTTAGAGTTTTCCTTGAAGAGACTTTTGCCTTATTCCTTACCAATCTTCCTGGCTTGATGGAAGGCTAAGAGACAACCTCCTCCAGTGGCCAGAAGTCTCACAAATCAGTGGTGACAGAGGAGTATGGGCCTTTTCAAGGTAGAGGAGGTATCCTAGCAAACCAGTGTGCTACCTGTGGTTTTTGTCTAGGAGGAGAGAAAGATGAACTTATGTCTGGTTGCCATTACAGACTTACGCAAAGTTTTCCTTGTTCCTAGGGTGGTCACCTAGGGAGTTTATTCATTTTCCTTGAAAATGCCTTTTTAAATCATGTTTTCTTCTGTTTATGTGTTGTTTCGTACCTAAACTACTTAAGTTGCTTTATTAAAAACTTTCCTAAATCATTCATAATGTTACCACCATTTGATTTGAAAAATTACATTATGTTCAACTCTCTCAAGCAGAGTTCACAAGATGTCACCTCTAAATTATAAACTCAAGTGACTTCCTTGTTGCTACATCATTAGGTCACAGTATGTTTTCACTTGCCTTTATCATCCTCAGTAGTTTTAATATCTTTTTAAATTAGCCATATTGAGTAATCATTGTGTGCTCGTGTGTGTGTGTGTGTGTGTGTGTGTGTATGTTCATGCATGTGCTGTCATGCGTATGCCTGAACAGCATGATGTGGAGAGCAAAGGACAGCTTTGTGGAATCAGGTTTCCTCCCACCTTCCTTTGACTTCCCAGCACTGAACTCAGCTCAACAGGCCCATATGGCCATTGCCTCTGTTTGCTGAGCTGACTGTTTCACAAATCCTTACTAGTATTTCTGCCCTACACTAGCATGCCAGCATGATATTCTCTTAGTCTTTTTTTTTTTTTTTTTTTTTTTTTTTTGTTTTTCGAGACAAGGTTTCTCTGCAGCTTTAGGGCCTGTCCTGGAGCTAGCTCTTGTAGACCAGGCTGGTCTCGAACTCACAGAGATCCGCCTGCTTCTGCCTCCCGAGTGCTGGGATTAAAGGCGTGCGCCACCACCACCCGGCTTCTCTTAGTCTTATAAGCTTATTTAATATACCTTTTAATCCCAGTTTGTATTAGAAAATATAACACTTGTCTGCACACTGGTAGCCTCTGACTGGTCACTTTGTGACCTGTCTTCCCATTTCTGTTCTCTGAAGGCAGGGCCATAATGCTACGACCAACTGTAGCCTTCAGTGAGTCCCAGTCTTCAACTCTATAGGTCATGTGGATTGATATCAATTTATTGGCACACCATATAAAGCTGTTGTGTGATGTGACAAACCTCTAACACGTTTTCTTTCGTGAATCAGTCACTTTGTACTCTGTCCTTGATAGACCTCACCATTTCTGAAATTTCTACCTAGGATTTTTTCCTTTTTTGCATATTTCTTGCTTGAAATAGCCTTCTCCCCTAACCCCACTATTCCTGTCAAACTTTTTCTGCCATAATAATGTGTCTCAGGAAGCCTTTCTAGATAGATACACACACCCCTCTCACTTAGTTCTTCATGGACTCTGCTGTATGGCTTCAGCTTTGTTGTTGGGCACTAACGTTTATTATCATTATTATTATTATTATTATTATTATTATTATTATTATTATTATTATTTGGAGTTTTGATTCTTGCAGTCACTTTAGCTCCACTAGGCTACATCTTCATACCATATGTTTTTTGGGTTTTATAACTGCCCATCCTGCTAGTCACTATGTGTGTGTGTGTGCACATGCCCGCGAGTGTGTGTGTGTATGTGTGTGTGTGTGTGTTTGTGTGTTAATAGCTGATTAATGATTTTGACTTTCTAGTTCATCTCCATCTAACCCTGGAACAGACTGACAATTTTTACTCACCCCAGTGCATAGCTGGGTTTTTGACATGTATTTATGCTTAACATTTGTTATTCAATAGTTGAAGTAATTAATTTTTCAAGGGCAAAGCCTTTCTTTTTTTCTGTTGTCAGTAATTTTGATCATAATAAATGTAATCAGGAAGTATTTATTTTTAATATGGAAATATTCTCTTCTTTAATAAGTGCTGTCAGAAGTTCAGTGCATAAAGTGACCAGAGCAGAAATGCCATAGCGGAACATCCATGCCCCAGCTGCCCACAATGCTCTTGTGATGACTTATAGAACCTCTGACTCCTGTAACTAAGAGTGTATGGGATATCACAGTATAAACAACTGGCTGTAATGCAGGTGTCACATGCCCAACCTTTGCTGTTTGAGTTTGGGTAAACAATTTAGCAACATTGAAATTTGTTTTTTCCTATCTTTGGAATGAGAGATTCATTCTCAATGCTTCTTTCTAGTTATGAAAATGTACCTAAGTGTTTCCAGTTTTTCTGAGCCTTGTTATTGAAGCTAGGCTACACATTTTTATCAGCAGCAGGAACTTGCCTCTGCTTCTTCTAGTACTAAAATATTCCCTGATTCCAAACCAATTTCTACCTCACCAAGACGCCTTTTGTACCTGCTTTTATTGTTTTTAGCATGCATGGTCATTGTTCTGAGGATGTAAATTATGCTCTGGTGCCAGAGCTTCCCCAAATACCTTAGAAGTGCACATTTTATTAAGCAACTGCAAAAACCTCATCCAGTACAATTTTGAATACTGTGTAAGCTCCTAATTTTATTTCAAAATATTGAGGTATGCTCTCTCATATGGTTATTACTGACCTTCTGATAGGTATTTGTGTTCTACTGTAATACCATGTTCAGTTCTTTTATTAATGGTTTTTATCTGTTTAACCAGAGTCCTATTTTTCTTTTCCTATCTACTTCCTCTCCTTGACTGTTCACTCATTGATTGATCAGTTGAAAGTTAAACACCATTTTAGTTGCTCAAGTTATTTAAAGGAGAGAGAAGCATGCTTTTGGTATTTGTGGCAAGATAGCAGTTCAAATCAGTTTCTACAAGGCCAAAAATCCTAGCTTTTCTCTGTTCACCTTCTGTAGGAGCGGGAGAGAGCCATGCCTTGGCAGTCAGAGCTCTGAATGTCCAAATGTGAGTCAGAAGGAGATCTGCAGATGTTTATTTATACTCCCGCTCCCACACACCCACTCACCTTGTAACAGGCGTGCTTAGTGCTTACTCTGTAACCTAGGCTCACACTCCTTAGTCATGCCCCTCACCCCCATACACCCACTTGCCCTGTAGTAGTGTGTGCTTACTCTGTAACCTGGGCTCACCTTCTTTCTGTGCCTGGGGTTACGGGTGTGAGCCAGGTTCAGGTTTAGACTTTATTTTTCTTCTTATTAATTTTTCTGACAAGTTAATGCTTGTAGTTTTCTCTGCCTCTTAACTTGGGATCCTTCTGCCTCAGTCTCACAAGAAAAATCTTCATTTTAAAATGGGGATGATAGTGTTCTCTTTCTCAAAATTATTGTGAAGATCAGTTGAGCTAATGTACATTACATACCCAACTTATTCTAAAAACTCCACCAAAGTTAATTGTTTTATGCTATTCCTTAAAGCACAAGAAATCTGTGTTACATTCCTTAAGCTTGAGTGCTGATAGGCAGTGTCTATTGTAGATATTCAGAGTCCATAGGAATCCATTTATCTTTTCTGACCTGAGTTAAGCAAGATAGTTTGAATTTACAGAAGTTGCCAGATACTCTTTTCTAGCTACAGATGTTTTTCCTAACTCCAAATATCGAAAGACACTGAAAACCAAACCAAACCAAAACAAAGCTATAGTGGCTGCGGTTAAAGCTAATGCAGTTTTGCAAGGCTTTTCTGGATTCATCTGGTGGCACACTGGTGAAGTGTTCTTCTTGTTCAATGTGTTTCAAGGAAAACATACTCATTCTGACTTTACCCTTTAGACGGAAAGAACAAATTGTGCGTGTCTGTTTTCATGTTTACATGTACACACCAGAGTATTGATACAGCAAACACATCTTCCAGCACTCAACAGCTCTGATCAGAATATAGAGCAACAGCCCTGTGATGCAACAAAGGGACATTTGTGGAGCTGGACAACACAAAAGAACATTGGGAAGCGCGTTCCTTGGCACTTGGGGAAAGCATCAGCCAGGAGAGCACTTAAGAGAATGACCTGCGACCGCACAGCCACAGGGGGAAAAAAAAAACCACAACAGCCTCTCAACACAAAATCTTGGCTTCTTTAGTTTAAACATTGACTTTTGAAATAGGACGAAATTTGATCTGTGCCATGTTGTACATGTGGTAGTATCTTTCCTACCACATGCTAAGTGGCAACACTGCCACCTTTTTGGCTAGCTAGTACCATGTTTTTCCTGATTTACAACCCTGGTAACTTTTCTTGTTTGGAGCATACATTACATATGATGACACATGTCGGAACTAAAGTTATCTTCAGCCTTACCTGAGACATCTGATATTTCTGACTTATGTTTAGATTTTAAACTTGCACTTAAATATAGAAATTTGTCTCTTTTTTTCTTTTCTGAAAAACTGCAATCATCGAAAAAATAACACTAGGAGTGATTGTGACACGACATTTAAATTTTATAAGAAAATGCAACACATAGGCCCTCATAAAATACACGCAGCATGAAAAACAAATGATATCATATTTAAATTGTAGACAAAATTCAATTCTACCTTGGTCATAATGTTACATTTTCAATGGATAATCATCATTTGTACAGTGGATATTTTTTGAGTAGTGAAATCTACATGGGATGATGCAGAAAATCTCCCAGGACTTAGGTAATTTCAGAGCCTTCCCTTAGTATGTATATGAGCCATAGGTATCTTCAGTAGGATTTATGACTTGACGTTCATACAAGAAAATGTATTACATTTTATTAGTTGAATTTAAAGTGGACATAAAAGTTGAAAATCTAAAAGTCTGATGACTAACTTTGTTATTTCTAGTTGCTGCAACTCTTTGAAATGGCAGATTTATATTGGAAAATTTTCGTGAACTGAGCCAGCTGTTCCCAAAGAGATAGTATAGGGGAGTAAAAGAGCTGACTCCTGAAGTTCCGTGAAGGGAGACAGGGACTTGTTGAAGTATTAGTCTGCGTGTATGGAAAAATCATTTTATCTGGGACAGTGACAAGAGGAGCCAAGAGGCCTTGAGTATCTGTACTGTATTGATGTATCTTCATTGGAGAGAGTTAGGGATGCATGACAACATATCTCAAAGAAGTCTTGTAAACTTTGAGGGGGGTTCATTGAGTTAAAGGGTGGTCCCTGCTTATGTTTTTCACCAACACTAGCCTTTTAAGACACATCACGTACATTTAAACTCGAATAAATAGAATGGAAGCACTGGTGACATCTTGGAGTAATGAGAACAAAAATTTAAACAAAGAAGGCTTCAGAGAACAGTACAGAAATCAGAGTGCAGCAAACTGAGCCCTCTGGTTACAGATCATGGCCATTGGGATGGTTTGCATAAAGTTGCTGTTGGTAATTGGAATGGATTTTGTATAGCAAGGGATTTTTCTATTGACCTGCTCTTAAATCAGAATGTACAAAGTATTGTGAGCATAGCTTAGAGCACATGAGGTTGCTCTTAATTGTTACTTTTGCATGTGTTACTTGAAGGTATCCACAAAAGGCGGTGGTGTTAGCATGCTGATAGTTCTCACTCTGCAGCATTCATAGTTGCATGTGTATAAACCAAATGTCTGGCTTTTCATTCAGAGAGCTTTTTTTCCTTCAGACCTTTTGGAACCCTTCCAGTCATCCACTTAATTATATTTCTGTGGTTTATTTTGCTGTCTTTGCTTAGACAGTGAATAAAGTAACAATGGAAATGACTAGAAGTTGCTGGCAGTGGTGACAACACCCTGTCCCATGTCCCCCTTCCTCTCCTTGAGAGGATGAAACTGAGCCCCTAACTGGGAGAAGACTATAAGGCTCTGCCTCAACATCTGTAGTGCAGTGGCTTTCATAAAGAATAAAATGCCAGGTTAAGAATGACAATAATATATTGAGTTCTGGACATTTTTTTTTTGTTTAGAAATTAAGGATTCTTCATCAAGCATGTGATTGACACTTAGAAAATATATACTTTTTTATTTGCACAGAATTATTAGCATGGGTCAATGATATTTCTATTCTCCTCCATCCAGTGGTAACTCTAATCATTGTGTTAAAACTTGACAGGAGTCATGAGTAGCTGGCTGTACACAGTCTGTGGGCTGCTGGTGTTTGAGAGCTCAGTTAATTCTGGCTAAGTCATTGAAAGTGCAGGATATCCAAAACAGTCCTGTACAATAAAGGAACTTCTGGAGGCATCACAGTCCCTGACTTGAAACTCTACTACACAGATACAGTACTGAAAACAGCCTGGTATTGGCATAAAAACAGAAAGGAGGACCAAAGGAACCAAATCAAAGACCTAGATATTAATCCATACACATACGAACACCTGATTTTTGACAAAGAAGCAAAAAATATAAAATGGAAAAAAGAAGGCATATTCAACAAATGGTGCTGGCATAACTGGATATCAACATGTAGAAGAATGAAAATAGATTCATATCTTTTGCCATGCAAAAAACTTAAGTCCAAATGGATCTAAGACCTTAACATAAAGCCAACCACACTGAACCTCATAGAAGAGAAAGTGGGAAGTACACTTGAATGCATTGGCCCAAGAGACCACTTCCTAAATATAAGCCCAGTAGCACAGGCACTGAGAGAAACAATTAATAAATGGGACCTTCTGAAACTGAGAAACTTCTGTAAAGCAAAGAACACGGTCAATAAGACAAAATGGCAGGCTACAGAATGGGAAAAGATCTACACTAACGCCACATTGGAAAAAAGGCTGATCTCTAAAATATATAAAGAGCTCAAGAAATTGGTCATCAAAGAACAAAATAATCCAATAAAAATGGGGTACATACCTAAATAGAGAACTCTCAACAGAGGACCCTAAAATGGCTGAAAGACACTTAAGGAAATGCCCAATATCCTTAGCCATCAGAGAAATGCATATCAAAACAACTCTAAGATTCCATCTAACAACTGTAAGAATAGTGAAGATCAAAAACACTGATGACAATTTATGCTGGAGAGGATGTGGGGTAAAGGGAACACTCTTGCGTTGCTGGTGGGAGTGCAAACTGGTACAGCTCCTTTGGCTATATATCAGTATGGCGATTTTTCAGAAAATTAGGAAACAACCTTCTTTAAGACCCAGAAATACCACTTTTGGGTATATTCCCAAAGGATGCTCAATCATACCATAACGACATGTGCTCAGCTATGTTCATAGCAGCATTGTTTGTCATAGCCAGAACCTGGAAACATCCCAAATGCCCCTTGACCAAAGAATAGATAAGGAAAATGTGGTACATTTACACAATGGAGTTCTACACAGCAGAAAAAAAGTAATGACATCTTAAAATTTGTAGGCAAATGGATAGATCTAGAAAACATCATATTGAGTGAGGTAATCCAGATTCTGAAAGACAGTTATTATATGTACTCACTCATAAGTTGCTTTTAGACATAAAGCAAAGAAAACCAGCCTACAAATCACAACCCCAGAGAACCTAGACAACAATGAGAACCCTAAGAGAGACATACAAGGATCTAATCTTCATGGCAAGAAGAAAAAGACAACACCTCCTGAGTATATTGGGAACATGGGGACCATGGGAGAGGGTTGAAGGGGAGGGGAGAGGAAGGGATGGGATCAGAGAGAAATGTATAGCTCATTAAAATCAAACAAAAAATCATGCTACGAATGAAAAAAAAACCCTCAATTTTTAAAGATTGAGAAACTAAATTTAAAGAGGCTGTGCCTCCACAAGGCACAGATATGCAGGAAGGTTTTGCAGTAGAGACACAGGCCAGAGGTGACCCACGAATGAGGCCAGAGTTATTTATTTTTAATGGTCTACCTGTTGGAATGTGAAATTTGAGAAATAAAAGTAACAATTCGCAAAGAGATTAAAAAAAAGAAAGTAAACGATGTTGATCTAATATCAGCTGATCAGCTGCAGACAGTGACATCACCCTCTCTGCATTGTTCCTGCTCTCCCCGACTGTAGTGACAGAAGAATCAGATCCAATGCTGTTCACCCTTGGCACATGTATTACTTTCAACATTTAGCACTATTAAGACACTCTTAATTGTCTAATAACAAAATTTAAGAGTTTTAAAGTGTCTGATCTATTTACGTACTCTAGTTTTGGTTTTTTGAAGTAGGGTTTCATTGACATAAGTATCCCATCCTGTCCAGGAATGCTTACAGAGATATACAGTATCTGTATGGAAATAAAAACATATTGCGCAGGGCAGAAAAGTTGGGTCAGACTTATGAAGGATTCTGTCATAGGTATGTTTTTGGAGCAGATTTTCTAGTTTATAAATTCTCTATTTTCAAAGAATAGAGAAGGTAGTGACTTTGAAGTATTTATACATTAGAAATAGTAACCTCATCTTCAGAGAACTCAGTAAATTCTAAATAAATGTCAGTGTCATGGTAGCAATTGGTTATGTTTACTCTTCGCATATGCATAACTTATGGATACACAATTTAAAGTTTGAAATTATGACTCTTAATCTCGATAAACTTTTACAAATACAATCACTGAGAAAAAGTTCTTCAAGATACTGACCTCATAAATACTCCAGTCATACATCCAAGTTATTAGCCAGAATTCCTGTGTAAAATGAACATTTCTTTCCCAACACTTTCCAGAACTGAACACTACTAAAAACTTGTATTGATTCTTTCAACTCAAACTCAGGTGACCTTTGCTTTGTCATTTTTTTCACCTTCATTGAAATTAAGATGAATGCCGTATTTGTTGGTCTTTATTGTCAATCTCATGCTTTTTGCTTATTATTTTTCCTCACCAATTTGTATGCTTTCTTAATATATTAAGCCTGTTAATACTTTCACATTTCTGCAAGTATTTTCATAGTTTTGAATTAGCTTTATTAATAAAAGGTTTATAGAAGCATTCTTTTAAATCCTTCCCCCCTATGGAATCTTATTGGTCAGTATATCAACTGCCAGCATTTTTAGACTTAGACTCCGGGATTTCCCGTTACTGCTCTCAGCATCTATTCTGTGGACAATTTGGAGCAAATATTCTGGCTTTTATTACAGTATGGTCATTTGTCTGTCTGTTTTGGGGAGTTTCCCAGTGAGAATGCCTGATGGGCCTAGGACTTATTACACCCTTGTCTCATGTCCCTGTGTTCTGGAATTACAGGCTTTGCAGCTGTGTATAAGTCTTCAGTTTGTTTTTCTAGTTTCACTTTTAAATTAAAAAAAAAAATACCTGTAAATGCTAAGATCATGCTGGGAGATCCCATTTGAAATTCTCTAATTGACTTCTCAGGTAGAAATGTTATTGAGGGTAACAGTGCACAGAAGCTATTAAGGTATGCAGGCCCATGTCTCTCTAATACCACATGATTTCAATACATGACCTCATATATGACCTCATTTTGTATTTCATAGTGGTTTAACTTAAAGACTGATAGAGAGTTAATCACCTCGTTGCTATGACAAAAGTGACTTCAGGAAGGAAGGGTCCATTTTGACTTTCAGGCCATGCTGGCAGGAAGTAATGGTGGCAAAATCTTATGGCAGTTGGTCACATTGTGTGTGCAGCCAGGAAGCAGACAGAGATGAGTGCCACCGCTTAGCTTCTCCTTTTGTGTGAGTGTGACAGTTCTGGTGGGTCTGGTCGCCTCAGTTTACCTACTATAGATACTGCCTGCGAAGCATGTGCATAAGCTCCTCTCCTGTCAAGCTGACTCTCTACATCAACCGTCACAATAATGGCAGTATAATGTTTTGTCCTTTAAAACTTTCCATCAGAATATTTATTTTACCAATGTCTGTGACATTTCTCATATGTTCCCAAAGCAGTAGGTTCTCTCTTGCTCTGTCCATCTATTATTTTAGCTATGTAAGAGATCACTGCAATCCACCGCAGCACAGAACTACAGCTATTTATTTGGTGGTCTCAGTTTCTGTGGGTTAGGAAATGGTGGAGAGTTGGGCTGTTGCATCTGGTCAGGGTTTCCCATGGATTTGGTCAGCGCTGGAATGGTGCAGACGAGGCTCTGTGTGGTGTGTGTGTGTGTGTGTGTGTGTGTGTGTGTCGGGGGAGGGGACTAATTAGGAACCTCTTTCTCCATAGAACCTGGGCTTGTCCGCTGTGCTAATCTGGGTTTCTTCATAGTGTGGACGTCAGCAGCTAATGTGGTAGCTGAGTGATTGAGGGAGAACATTAGAATGAACAGGTGAGAACTCCTTGCCTTTCATGCTTTGTTTCATGAAATCAGAGAACTCCACCTACACTCTTGTCAAGAACTCCAGGCTGAGGGATGCATGTGGTACAGCAGTACCTGGCGTGTCATAAGATGGTGGTATTAGTGTGGTCATCTTTGGAAACATGATCTTCCGTCCTCTGATCACAGCCACTTTACCATTCTCCTGTAGACAAAGCTTCACTGTTTCTGCTTACATAATCTCAGTCTCATTCTCCGATTAGATGCAT
Organism: Arvicola amphibius; assembly: GCF_903992535.2. Lineage (NCBI taxonomy): Eukaryota > Metazoa > Chordata > Mammalia > Rodentia > Cricetidae > Arvicola > Arvicola amphibius. The sequence continues at coordinate 47,814,664 of NC_052060.1, read as the reverse complement.
TTGATGCATTTGCAGGCCAAGGTTTTGGACTTTAAGGCAAATCAAAGTGCAGGCAGTGGTGAATGCCCTTGTGTATCGAAAACTTTGAACTGTAGGTCTTGTGAGCACCTTTGAGCACCTGAGAAGAAAAGTTTCCTGTCTTTAATGATGCACTCAGTGCTGAACCGCTGTGGGAAATCCCCATTGTTCTACCTGTTCATAGGAGAAAGGAGCCATAGCCGTCCTGTTGGCCATATTGCCATTTGCTTATCGAGGCTCTGCCCTTCCTGCAAATTGTTCTGGCAACTCTTGGCTCGTAACTCCGTGCTCTGGATTCCATCCTTTGGGTTTTCACTTGTTGTTGTTGTTTTTTCCAGAAGGTGTGGCCTGTGTTGACCACTGATGACTCCATTTTCTCCTCCATCTTTCAGTTCCAAATAATAGGATTCTTTAACAGTCTCTAGCGTATTATATATCAATTTATAAACCACCATATTAATAACCCACTGTGTTAGCAGAAGCTATACAGACAGGGATATTTGATTTGTTTATCAGGGACATTTGGTTTGAGGATGCTGACTTTACAGCACCTTAGGATTCTGAGAAGCCCTGTGTAGTAGAGAAAGTCAGCTCTTGTGCCTTTAATGGGCATAGGAAACCTTTAAACTGCATTACAGCGCCGGCGTCTCGACTCTCTTATTCCTCCGTGCAATAAACACTCTTTTTAGTTACCATCTACCTTTATTTGTCTTTTGTCAAAGCCTAGCTCCATTGAGTCTGATACTTGCTGTCATTTTGTCTCTGTTGTAAGAGAGTGTGCGGAAGAGTGCTGTTTTTAAACCAGCACACCCTGTCTTAATTTAAATAGTTCCTTTGGTTGAAAACTATACAGCTTTAAAAGAAAACTTAATCCAGCTCTATCCATGACTTAACTAAAAGAAGTCAGACATTCTCAGATTCTACTTCAGCATCTCCTTAGCTGATATTTAGAGCCGGTTAGGTACATATTCTTTTTCAGATGTCTCTGGGCTGTATTTACTATTAAATTGCTTCCACTCGAAAAACCCCTTCACCTTCTAGTGACATAGTCTGCAGCCAGGACTACGAGAGCTTGAAGCAACAAGGAACTGTCCAGTCATACTTGGACTCAGGGTACTTGTTCTCTGCACATTGGTAGCGTGGTTGGTTTTTGTAACCACAGTATCCTCTGGGGTGGGGTGCTGTTCACATGGTAGCTAAAACTTTCCAGAGCTGTGTTCTGTTCAGTAAGGTGTGACATCAATCAAATTTTATGATCCAGCCTTGGAAGTCATAGACTATCACACTTGCCATGGCAATAAATTGCCAGATTGAATGAGAAGGGGCTGACAGCCTTCTGTGGGAGGAGCCTTTAAGACACGCTGTAAGAATGTCCTGGGTTGAACAGATCATTTCAGCCATCTTTACAAAAATTCTGCCACAGTGATAGGCTTAAACAAGTGAGGAGATAAAGTTTTGAGGGGTATGGAAGTGGGGTTTGATCTGGAAGGAGTTAGGAGAAAGGAGAATGGGTTGGATCAAAATACATTCAATGAAATTCACAAAGAATAAGAATGCAAAAAATTCTGCCACACTTCTTTCTATCTAAGTTTTTAGAATGCTGATTTATTTAATTTTGTGTTAAAAGAAAAACTCTAAAATCTTTGCTTTTCACAATCAAATCTTTTTGTTTACACATTCAATTTCTATTTATAGCACCTGATGGCATCCTAACTTTTATGTTTTTCTTTTGCCAAAGTCAAAATAAGGATTGTGGGTGGCACATGTTTTAAGTTATATTAAGTTCTTAGCCACGTGGAATTTATGAATGGCAATAGTTTTATTTGGCGGACTACTCAAAAAAAAACTTAAGAGAAGAGGGGAAATGTCACTCAAAAGAAGAGAAATTATTTTTCTTCCTAAAGTCTACATGTGCATTGCTATTTTGTGGTAGGTCCCAGTGATTCCTAAAATTAACCCTGTAAAGTAGCAATAGGTTTGCGACTGAATTTCATGAATATGAGCCACAAAAGCTTCATTTAGCTGATGAGGTTGTAACTGTGTGCCTTTCTTTGCACTTGGCCACACCAGCCTAGATGGTCTTCTATCCCTAGGGGTATGTGGGCTGCGTGTGTTTTGGCAAATTTGGGGCTATTTTAGATGTTTAGTCTACACACGTTGGACCCTTTCACTGCATCTTATTGACTTGGAATCCTCTCCACCCTCAGCAATAGCATCACCCAACTTGCTTTTGAAAGACAGCCAGAACATAACAGCATTTAAGATCCAAGATCCTGAAAATGGCTAGGCTTGTGAAATGTGTACATAATGTCTCAGAGCTTTCAAGGGACCGTGTTCTGTGGAGCCCTTTAAAACGAATCAAAAATGACAAAAATTAATGGAAAACCAGGGTAAATTATCTTAGTTCACCATAATTACGTTACTAAAGAAGTCACATATCTTGGCTACAGGTGTGGCTGCTGACAATGAGAAGTCAGCCATCACAGAAATGAATCCGTGTCTCTAGGGAAGCTCAGGTGATCAGCTGTACTTTTAATTCATTCTAAAGCAGGAGTGGTGTATGATCTAGTGCAGCAAGTTAGGATCTAATTTAATTGTTCAGACCAGATCATGGTTGCAACTTGCCTCAACTTTTCATGCTCTGTGATGTAAGGGAAAACCTATGAATTAGTGAATGTAATGTGAATAAGCGGGACTGCGGGTGTGGGTTGTTTATTAATTCCAAACGGATTTTTTAATACCTTTGAATTATTTTCAAGCTTATAATAGGCAACTTGAATAAAATGTGTTTTGGGTGTGCAAGTAAAGTACTATGATAGTCTTGTCTTGGATTGAGTGAGTGAATTTTTAATTAAGTTCCCTTAAGTAGTTATATATTTTACCATAATAGTACGAGATCTAGCAGCTGCTGCTCTGGGAACTTGCAGTAGTGAAAGTAGATTTTAGCTGATAGGTGTCTTTCTTGGGATGTGACCTGCACTCTATATACTTAACCCACAATGGCAGATTTACTCTAGCACTTAGGAATGATCAAAAAGAAGAAGTTATGGTACTGAAGTGTGTACCTGTGGTTATGAATATTTGAGAAATTGAGACAACAAGATTGCTTGAGCCAAGGACCTAAGGGCTAGCCTGGGCAACAAAGTGAGATACCACCTGTGATAAAGAAAGCCATAGTATGAAAAATGTATCATATTTTTATATGTATCCTTCTCAACAGATACAATGCTATTTACAAGTTATAAGTCGGTGTATTCTAGAAGTCCACAAAAAATTTATATAAAAGTCATGAGTAACTACAGGGAGCATTCCAAAGGTACTATTTTCACCAAAAGTATTTGATTATTTAAGAAAAGTGGTCAATGCTTTCTGTCATTTTCATTCTGGATGGTAATTTGGTTTAGAAACAAATATATTCTTAAGGTATCATGCTTCTTTTAACCAAATGTCTAGGAGGAATTTAAATAATTTGGTACCTAATAAATTTTAAGTGAAACTTGCCTTTCAATGGAATGTTATGTCACTGGACTAAAATTTGAATGTCTCATTTTGACTTAAATTAGTATGGCTCAGCTGGGCCATCTATCTGGATCCCCTGGAAAGCTACAGGGAATGCTAGCATCTGGGATCACTGTAGTGACCCTAGGCCTGCTCGTTTATGGATATGACTCAGATATTTGCGTTTGGGAAAAACTTCCAGGTGGTTTTAATGTGCTGCACATGTAGGAACCACTAGTTGGAAGTGTCATTGTCAGTCCCAAGTATTAGACTTCATGGGCTCTTCCACTTGCTTCTTCAACTCTTATAGAGAGGATTCTTTCCCAAGTAACTTTCCATGGGCAGTTCTATCTGTCGGGAACGTCCTTTCTTGATATCATCACATAGTTGATACCTTCATGGACCTCTATGGGTTCAGCTTAAGATGAAGCTTTTCAAAACACAGTATTGTGCTTTGCTTTCATTGTTTTATGTTTGGCTAGGAGATATTATCATATTTTTTGAGTCTCTCTTCTTCCTGGAATACAAACTCAGTGAGACAATCAGCTCACTGTCATTTTGAGGTCTTAAAACAAAGCCTGTTGTTAGTAAATACTTCTGAATAGGTGACCGTGAATGCTGATGCAGAAGCCATAGTGGTAACATGCATAAGTATATTTTTACTCCTCCAAAAAGCTACATGCGATCATACTTTAAATGTTAAGATCTAGAATAAAATGAATGGAAATGAGAACAGGCAGAGAGGAGTAAAACCTATAAAATATGGATACTCCAATATTGGAAGCCTAAGGGCAGTGATCATGACTGCATTAATTACTGCCTCCTGAGTTCCTCTCTCCAGTGACCACATTCTGAGTCTTCTCATCACCTGTAACATGTTTAATGTTTCAAAGTTTCCTTGGCTTTCTGCTAAACTGGTACTGTTTTCAGAACTATTTTCTCTTTCAAAAAGTCACCTCTGAGCTCTGTCTCTAGCATTTTGATGCTCTCTGTGCTACATCTCTGCATCTATTGCTTATATTATCATGGTCTTTGGAATTGGCTCACCATCTGTCTCCCTCATTAAACACACTGAAATCAGAAGACTGTATCTGTGTGGACATCCCCATCTCATGCCCTCAGCAATGTTAACTTAATGAAAGCATCCAATAAATTCAAACATTCTTGTAAGAGCTATTCCTCGACTGCACTCCAGTTGAAGGCCTTACTCTCAAGATTATGTGATTGCACGACTTATCCTTGATGGCCCTAAAGAAAAGAAAAGAGGACACAAAGCTTGGGACTAGAGGATCTGGGAGGAGTTGGGAAGGGTGGTTGTGATTAAAATACAATGAAAGAAATTCTCAGGAAACTAATAAAAAATTTACAAAGAAGCATTAGAAGTGGTAATTAAGATTGCAAAAATGTATTTGTTGAGAGTATAAGTAAGTCAAAGTAGTTTTTAATAGTATAGTGCATAACTAAGGTTTCCTAAGCCAAAGAGTGAAGTGTAATGTTATGTACTCTTAGGAAATTATGGAAACAGTATTGGAGACAATGAGTCTGAGTACTGGTTTCCAACTGATAGGCAGCTTGTCATCTGAATAAGGTTTTCACTACCCATTTGGGACTTTTTAATTCATTATTTACTATTTTTGATAAACTTCTCAATAACTGCTATTCAGACAGATGCCTTTTCCAGTAACACCTGACACATGCTTTAAAATGCAGCTTTTAATTGCTATTGATCACTCATAAGCCAATGATTGCTTTCAGAACTGCACTTTGAACTTCATTGTTCTATCATCCTCTCCCCTCAAAAAGGCAGCAATTTGGACACATACATGCTTAAACTTCTCCATGAAACTTGTTGGTTTCATAGGTACAGTTGTAATGCTTTGGACATTTAAATACCTGTTAGAATCACCTTAACAGTTGACCTTCTGCTTCAAAAGCTCAGAAATATTGTACGCTTAATTTTTTATGTTAATATTTTTCAGAAACTTCCATACAGTTAAAATAATCATATCTGTATTGCCTTATTTTTATATTGTCAGGTCCCACAAAGTCGTACTGAGAGGCAAAGCAGTGTGAGGATTTTGCTCCTGAGAGCTTGTGAGATGTATGAACTTTTATTTTTTCCTTTGATTTTGCAGGAGAAAATACACCAGTTCAAGCCAAGCAGTTTGACATATTCCTCAGAGGAACAGGAGAAACCTTGGTAAGAGCATCCACGAAACCTTTTCTTCTAATTTGCACTTGCACTAACATATATTTGGATCAAGTCTTGGGTCTAGCTTAAAATGCAGCTCCTGTGAAGGGACATAAAGAAGGGGCTATTCTATGAAGAGGCACTGAAGTGTGGAAGTGCTGTGCAGATCATTTCAAGTGAACACCTAGTGTGGAATGTTTGGGTATAACATGGGATTTCTGTTGTGGGCACAGAGGAAATGAACCTGAAAGAGTCAGACCAATTTGTGACCAGGGAGAGGCCCATATTCCATGCTGGGAAGTTTGACCCTTTTGTCAGCAAGAGTAGGCTGGGTGACAGACCAGATTGATAGAGGAAGTGAAGTGGGACTAGACTGGGATTGTTTCAGTTGTTATGATTATGTGACAGTGAAGCCTGAGCTTTGACTGGTTTATCACTGAAAAGAGGGGACAGTGGATATATGAGCCTGTGCTACCAATTTCAAGCTCAGTATGCTCTAAATTGGAAGATTTTGTTTTGTCCCTGAAGAATTCATATTATATCAATAAACATTTTTACTGAGACATTTTGCTGTACTAGAAGATTTACATGAATTTTGTGAGATTGCCTGAGTTGTGATTGTCTTTAAATCTTTGACACCATAATTTATTAGCTTACCTAATTCTTTGACTATAGATGAAAGTTTCTGTCCTACCAGGTCCTGCAGCCATTCAGTTCCAAAGAAACACACAGAGACTTATATTAATTATAAACTGTATGGCCTATTAGCTCAGGCTTATTATTAACTAACTCTTATCACTTAAATTAACCCATAATTCTTGTCTGTGTTTAGCCACATGGCTTGATTCTTCTCTTGGTGAGGAATTCTCATTTTGCTTCCTCTGCATCTGGTGGGTCTGGTGACTACCTCTCTGCCTTTCCTCTTCCCAGAATTCTCTTAGTCTGGTCACCCCACCTATACTTTCTTCCTGGCTACTGGCCAATCAACGTTTTATTAAACTAATATGAGTGCCAAGTCTTTACAGTGTACAAGAGCATTATCCCACACTTGAACTTTAGTTTCTCTGTCTATGAAGTAGAAAAATGCAGCTATGCTTGTTCTGAACATAAAATGAGATAATATTCGGGCATTACACACTTTAAACATGTAAAGGACTATATAGTTTTGAGTTACTACATTTTACACCACTTGGAGCTGGTCAGTAACTGAAAAGTTATTATTCATTAACCTAAGATCATGTGTCAGAATGAAGATTATACATATACTATAACCCAGCTAGACCCAAAATCTTGTTCTACTTTAGCCATCTTTCTTCATCCAAGGGTCTTTACCCTTTTTGCTGGATAAAGCTGACCCTCACAATGAAACCATAAGATCAGGAAAAAGGCCAGAGTGTATTTCTCTATTACATTTATCTGCCTCTATGGCATTATGAATACTTCCAACATTGTCTTAAAATGCCTTGAAAATGAAAATATCAATACAATTTACCTCATAACCTAATTAGTTCTTGCAAATGTATTATACACAGCAATATTATATGAGTCTTCAGCTCTAATGAATCTATAAGATAGAATCTCTATCTTTAATATTTTCATTATTTACATGCCATTTTGTCTACATATAAGATGCTTTCAGCTTCTGTCCATCATGACATCTGTATACAGTTGTATACAACTGTAATATATATATGAACTAAAAGAGTAAGAGGTGACTCATTCATTTCATATTAAAATTGGTTTTTGTAGTGATACTTTGTGATCTAACAAATAAAGCTCACAGAATCCGGGAAGCAGAACAGTCAGCCACTAGAGAGTTCTTACCTCTACCAATGTTCATATCAAAGGGGCAATACTGAATCCTAAGAATCCTCAGAATACATCTTCAGATGGAGTCTGAAACCTGGTCTCCTGTCACCTTATATTCCTCTCTCTGCTCATCCATACCACTTCCTGTCTCTACCTTCCTGGTACTAGGATTAAAGGTTTGAGCCACCACCACCTGGCTCTGTTTCTCTTTTAGACTGAATCAATCTAGTATAGCCCAGAGTGACCTTAAACTCAACAGAGATCCCTTTGCCTCTGTCTCTCAAGTGCTGGGATTAAAGGTGTGCTCCACCACTGCCTGGCCTCTATGACTAACTAGTATGGTTAGCTCTGCACTCTGATCTTCAGGCAAGCTTTATTTGTTAGATTACAAACAAAATATCACTACAGGTTTTCTCTTCTTTTTCCTTACTTCCTCTTCTTGTTTTTGAAATATATTTTGATTAGAGAAAGCTGCCCTTAAAGAGGATAATGGTGAGTCTCCATTTTGCAGTTTTCAGTCCCCCCACATGAAAACATGCTTATTATGAAGTAGCAAAATAAACCAGTGTTGTTTTTGTTTTATTTTTGCTCATGAATTATTAGACTTAATTTCCATTGCTACTTTCATTGCCTAGTTGAATTTAATAATCCGGTGATGTTTTTATGAGGTACTGCCAGATGATTAATAAATATTCTTTTTAAAGTCAGCATAAATTTGGTAGACAGGCCTTCCTGGCTGAACTGGTGTCTTTGCTTCTTCCTGGCTGGAGGAGGCAGGGCTGGTAGCTTGGCATAGGAAAAACCTCAGCTTTGTATCTCTACTTTAGCTAGTACAGATCCTTTTTCTGTGGGTGGTTTCAGGATGACCTCTGTGACCCCTTGCTGGAGGAAAGGACACCTGTGCTTCTCCTGCATTTGCTTGCAGTTCCTTATAAAGTGCAGGCTTTGTATTTTCTAAAAATAAGTATTCCTTTAAGTCAATGGATGTTAGGGAGGTGAAAAATATCTCCGAGGAGTCCTGGGAGGGAAAGAATGTAATCAAAATTTACATATTTTTAACTAAAAATAAACAAATTAACGCTACATTTTAATGATGGGTGTGTATAGATACATGAAAAGGTCTTCATATGAGTTAAAAGAAACAGGCATCAGGTTTAGAAAGATGGCTCAATGGTTAAGAATGAATATTGTTTTTGTAGAGAACCTGAGCTCAGTTCCCCGCATCCATGTCAGGCAACTCACAGCTACCTATAACTCAAGTTTTGGGGGTCTATGCTTTCTTTCTCCACTCATACCTGCACTTATGTATGTATGCACACACACAATCTCTCTCTCCCTCTCTCTCTCTCTCTCGCTCTCTCTCTCTTTCACACACACACACACACAATTAAAAATAAAAAAATTAATCTTAAGAAGAAAAGAAACATATATCAAGAGTTGAACTGCACCTTTATGATAAAAAGAAACAGTTTTCCAATAGGCCAGGCCACAATCACCATCTGGATATTAAAACTCTTTCTAGAACCTTATTGTCACATGGATCTTATTTCTGTTTTGCAATGGTTGTAGACAATGTTGAATTAGTGTAGAATAATTTTAATAATTTGTTACAAAATGCCTATTTTATGTTATTTTAATAATTACAGATTTTTAAAATAAGAAGTACTTGAAATTATATTGCAGATAAGTGCTTACTATGTTAAACAATGCTTTTTGTGATCATGCTCTTTATTAGGCATTTTTATTCTGTAAATTCATATATCAAAACCTGAAAATTATATCAGCTTGAAATTTAGGTATTATTAATAAGAAAAGAAGCTGGCACTATAGTCGAGTAGCAACAACTGTAATGTGATAATAGCAATGTTCCTGATTCTTTTTACTGCTATAGATTTGCTAAACTAAGTGCAGCTGATCATGTGTTTTGGTTCTGGTTATGTTCCCACCACTATGGAACATGTTCTATTTGTTAATACAAGGTGCTTTATTTTGGTTTGGTATTAGTTTGGTGTGCTGTCAAATGATAATTAAAATGGGCACACATTCTTTGCTATGGCTCGCATAGTTAGGATATTCTTTCATCTCTGTTTATGTATGACATTGTTCCAGTTGAAAAGAACAAATGGCCTATTTACAAATTGTGTAGTCAGTATTTCTAAAACTCATAATGGATAAGTGCTCAGATAAAGGGCAGCCGTAAAGGTTAGTAGAGCTATGTGCGATTTTCCTGTGGGGTCCTGGGAGCACAAAGTATTTATTACTTGAGAACAAAGAACCTTAGAGTTAAAGGTAAGTCACGGTATACATGATATGACGAATAATAGGTCCCCAAAGGAAAGAAAAAGGAAAGCACAGCCCATGGCTTACTTCTGACTAGGTGTATGGTGCATTTTCTTCTTCCTGTCATTTATACTGAAAGTCACAGACTCTCGGGTGTAAAATGAGTTCAAGCTTAGATTACTAATGTTTTGCTTGTAGCTCTTTGCCCCTGAGATATGTTTCATTCCTACACAGCGTAGGAAACTTTGTATAGTTCATATCCGATTAAGTTTGTCAACAAAATAGTTCAAAATTATTCATGGCTTAGCTTTTTGTTTTCTTAGTTTCTAACTTCAAGGAAACATTAAATTTAAGCATTAGTATAATCAGAGTACCTATATCCTAACATTAGCAAACCAAATATGCCCATGTAGGTGGTTACAATCCTGGAGGTGTGTGATTAACTCATTTTCTCCGTATTTGTTTTCTTTTTCAAAGTCCTTAAAATTTTACATAAACTTTACTGTTAAAAGGGACTTGCAAATAAATAGAAATACATCCTTATCACAACTTTTTCTATTAAAATTTTTCATTAGCATGTAAGTATGACATTTTTGAACAAGATTAGATTCCCTTTTGTTCTTTACAAAATAATCCATTGCAACTGTGAATAAATTTAAATTTTATTTAAAAACTGCATAATGATACATAAATAAAAATTCTAATTATTGAATCTTTGATGTGCTTTCTAATTTATATATTTAACAAGTGAGTTGTGATTCTATGCAAGGTCAGTTTTGTTGAGGCACAAAAATACACCCATTTGGTCTGTATTTCCTGAAATGCAGTGGATGTCAAAGATAGAAAAAGATGCTCAATTATGATGAGTCACTGTGACAATGAGATTGGACTTAAAATTTAGTAGTTTCACTATGAAAAATGAGAGGTAGTTACAGAACTTTTTAGGGCATAGAGAGAAATTCAAACCTTTATATATTTCCTGGTTATAATATAAAATGATGCAGTCTAGAAAATAATTTGACATACTTTTGTATGTTAGAACACAAAATGAGTTTTTTTCCAAGCATTTGCATATTGGGGAATATTTAATCATGCCATGAACTTGGAGTTTGCATTTTGCATTATTTAAATAAAATTAACCTTGGGTCATAAGTCTGAGTTAGCACCTAGTTAATTGAAAGTAATCATAGAGAATCAGAGGGCATCTGGAAGAGATAGAGAGAGACACCAGGAGTACGGAGGAATTTGGACTGGCCAGTTCTTTGGCCAGCAAAGAGAGAAGGCTAGATATTTGCTACTCAACCTCTCTGAGCTAGCAGGTTTTCATCCCAACCTTTGAATCTTGAGTTTTATTTATAAGTAGAATGATAGAGATTTAATTTAAGTTACCTTTAGTGGCAGAGGCAGAACCAGTGCCTGTGGGGACAGTATTCCCTGCCAGCAAAGCAGGCCAGTAACTACAGAGTCAGAAATACTAGCTGAAAAAAGCCTTAGATTAAGGCACAGCCACTGTGCTGAACTTAAAACACTTTCACTCATTGTTATTTACCAAATATTAATGAAAAATTAAGTTAAAGAAAACATGAACCTAAATGTTTATAACATCCTTTCTCATGATGGTGCCCAAATGAAATCCAACTCAAAAGTCCATCAGGAAAGGGAGGAATGTATAACTCTGTATAATTGTGTAATGAGACACTATTCTACATTAAAATGAATTGATCTCAAAGATTCCCAGGTTAATAATGAAGAGGCAAAGGCATGTGTGCAGCTCACCCTCCATCTTAAGTGATCACAGACCAGGCCTCCCCTGTAGGAAGTTCTGCTTCTTTTGCTATGTTTGTGTGCTGTTTTAAAACATCATTCTGTTCTTCTCCCTGTTTCAAAGAGGGGAGGCTTTTGAGAGAATAATCCTTCTCTTGTCTAATTTTGCATGCTGACCTCCCACCCCTGGGAAAACAGCTATGGTGCCAGTGTTTTCTCTTTTCTAACTTCTTAAAAGATAATCCATGTGTCATGTTGATGCTTTTACATTTCACATGCTAGTGGTTTCAGTGCCACAAACATTTCTGCTTCCTGCGATGAGCTCACTCCAGTTCCTGTCATGCTGGGTTTTTCCAAAGCACTTAGCACTGCTGACCTCTCCCTCCTTAACAATCCAATCATGAGCCCCTTTCGTATTCTCAGGTTTTCAATGTGTGTAGAGGTCTCCTTAAGATACCAATTTAGACTAACTCTCCTTGTACATGGTGACACTCTCGTGATCATGTTAGCATATAGCTGACCATTGTCTTTTGAGCCATGTATCCAGCAAGTACTATACATTTACTATATTCAAGACTCATTGCAAACCTAAGCCAGTATTGGAATTGTTTCGTATTGGGTAGAGAAAGAGTTTCCCATTTTAGGGAGTATTACAGCAATGGGCTTTGCTGAGAAGGTGCCCTTAGGAAGAACATACAAAAAGGGGAAGCAAATAGAAATTTATCAAGGGAAATTTTATTAAGGGACAGGTGTATAAGGAAAATCAAGAGGATAAGTAAGTTGCTGCCAAGACAGAGGGGTGTTATAGTTGCTACTGTCAAAGGAACACTGACGGAGAAAAACAAACAGATTTAGACTATTGTTTCTACTGAGTAAAAAGAGGAAACAGTACAGATATTTCTCAGATGATGAATATATGATCTGGGTGTAACTTTTATGGCTTGTGATGGAGACTATATGCTAATAGCGTTTTAGTTGCAAAAGAATAGATGTTTTTCTCTGTCATAGACCAGCATATCTGAACATCTACTGAACATGTTCACTGGGATTCAACACATACCAAGTTATTGTGTCTAAAACTAAAACTACCCCCTTTTCCCAGCACCCTATTGTGAACTTGCTCCTTCTCCTGTAACATAGCTTGGCAACGACCTAGCTGCCCGAAGAAGAGCAAGCCTTGACTTTTGAGAACCTCTTTACCCATTTGCCAAGTTGAAGAAAAGGCATCGAGCTCTTTTGTGGTACCCTTTCATTTGCTAGTTCCTTCTTTTTGCTACCTTTCAGTACTCAGAATTCAAATTCTCTTCATTCTCTGAGAGAAGCTCAGAAGGCTCATTTGGTCCTTCCTGGCATGTCCCTTGTTTTTCCTAACCAGGGTGGCATCAATTATTTGTTAAACAATTGATATCAGGTGGGGTGCAATACGGTCATAGACTGGGGTTCAATCCCAGTTATATGACTGATTTGTTATGTGACTTCTGTCAAGTCATTTAATAACTTAGCTTTATTTTCTTTATCATAAAACGCCAAAAGGACTCAGGTCTGCTTTTAGTGTTAGATTATTTCTAAATCTCCTGCTAGACAAAGATTGCTCAGTAAACAATATCACCTCTAAGACACATACTTCAAGAAAACATGGAAAAGGTTTCACTCTTAAACTTTCCTTTTTTTAATTGTTTTCATTGAGCTATACATTTTCCCTGCTCCTCTCCCTTCCCTCTCTCTCCCATATCACCTCTCCCGTGACCCTCACACTCCCAATTTACTCATAAGAGTTTGTCTTTTAAATTTTAGTTTCATACTTTACAGGGTTAATTTTTCAAAAATGAACACTTTAAATTGTTTATGTATGTGCGTATTTATGTGGGTATGTACACAAGTCCTAATACTTCTAGAGGCCAACAATGTTGGGTCCCTCTGGAACTGGAGTTATAGGTGATATTTATAATCTACCAGAAATGGGTTTTGTGGTTCAAAGTCTGGTTGTCTGCAAGAATAGCAAGGGTTGAGCCATCTCTCCAGCCCAGGGCTTCATTCTGGGCTGAACAATTCTGTATATTTGCCACATGCATGGCCTCATGCAGCCATTACATCACTCAAAGTGGTTGTGCTTCCAGGAGTAGTATCCTCCTTGGTGCTCTTTGTCCCCCACCCCAAAGCCTGGAACTCCTGGAACGGTTTCCTGTTTCCAAATGGCTGGAACCTGAAGCTGTGGAGCCTTTCAACATTAGTTCTTTTCACTTAGCAGCTGAATGGATAGTTTCGTTGGAGTGTCTACCTTCTCAACATCTACTTGTACTCTGTGAATATTGATCTTGCTAAGAGCTATGCTTTATTAATGGCAGCATTTCCTTTACAAAAGAAACATGTACCCTTATCCATCCTAAATCATACTATGTTGTCATTGTGTGTGCACAGTCATGGGATATTTAATAACTAAAACTTCAATACATTAAATCTTATTGAAGAGATCTATGAAATTAAAAATGCTATGTGTATTTCACAAAAATTCTATGAAGAAATAAGGTGATTAAAATGTTAATGAAATAAAATATTAACCAAAATTTTCAACAATTAAATGAATGCCTTTTTATTTATAAATAGATAATGATTATTTTAAATTACAATGGATTGTGTGTGTATTATTGCTTAATTTTATTTTTAAAACGTTATTTCTAGAAGAGTAGAAAATCAGTTCTTTGCAAGTCCTCATGATATTTCTGCTAAAAATTAAACATATAAACTTGTTGATTGCATGAGGATTACATAATTTTCAAAATTCTTTTTGTGGGTGACAAGTATCTGAAACTTGTAGCCAACTTTAAATAGAAATCCCAAGTTTGTTAACATGATTTTCACAGTCTCCACTTCCTTCTCTGCTGCATATTTTTCCTAAACATGTCTTATCTGCGTGCACCCCAGCCAGAAAGACCTGTCTGCAGCTGCATGTGTGTGCCATCTCTTTCCTGCCCTTCTCTACCTTGTTATTTTGTCTGTGCTTCAGTAAAGTTGCCTGGAGTATCACATGACAAGTTGTTTGTTGTAGGCAGTGCTAGCTGGGGTTCTGCTTGCTCCTTTTCCCTTAGCCCCCTCCTCGTTTTCGAGCTAATGTACTCCCTAGCAATTAAACACTCCTCTAACTTAGATTAGAAGGTCTTTGAGAGTGGGAATGTTGCTTCTTCAGCATCCAGCTGTATACCTCGCCCAGCAATGAGTTAACGTAGCGAAAATACTAATTAACGAATTAAGCATGGAGTATTTGATTTCAGTTGTTTGAAACTTAATCGTATGTAACAATTTTAGGCGTTTTACTTATAACAAATTTTCTATTTCACACTAATTTTGTGCCTATGAATTTTTGTTTTGATTTGTTGTTTTGAAACAGTATCTCAATTGGTAGCTTTAGCTGTCCTGGAACTCATTATTGACTCCAGGCTTGCCTGAGACTCACAGAGATCTGCCTTCCTCTGCCTCCTGAGAGCTGGGATTAAAGGGGTGTGCCACCACACCTGACTGTGATTATACTTTCTGATGGGTAAGGCTTTCAGGAAGCTAAAACTGAAGCTGAGTTTTGAGAATCACTATCCCGGTGGACATTGCCCAGCATCTAAGTAAGAAGGAAGGGTTGTGGTTTTGGTTTTGGCTCTCTGCTTCCGTGTTGCCTCATGACCCTGAGTAAATCAACAGCCTAGATACAATTTAGAGATACAATTTAATAAAAAAACACAAGTGATTATCATTGGTAAAAGCAGGAAAATATAGAATGATGTATTTTCTAATCATTTGTAATGTGTTGCTATATAATATAGATAATAGGAAATTTATGTTTCCTACAATCTACATATTGGGATGGCTTAGTTTATCCTTAATCTAAGAGTCCAAAAAAAAAAATAAGTCAAATTGACAGGATTATAAATCTACAAGTTAACTTAACATGTTGATTCACATAATGTTTAGATTACATTTTAGTTTCTTTCGCCAATACATAATTTATCTGTTTAATATTATACATTCCAATGCATTTCTATCATTCTGCAAATGAACATGTGACTTAAAAAATCTCACTGTGGCCAATTACTCATTCCCTGCAGCCTTTTTTTAAAAATAAGAAGCAATATTAAAACAATTATAAAACTGCTTTCCTATGATTTAGGTCATTCATAATATGTATAGCCAAGTTTTGCAAAGTTTAATTGGATGGCATTTAGGTGGGAATTTTATAAAGGTTTGCGATGGTGTTGTTTGGACAGAACAAAGGCAGTATTTCCATTCTTGTCCTCCCCTCCTCCTGGCCCTCTTCTCTCCACCTGCTTGAGGAAAGCTGTATTTCTTCAGACAAGCCTTATAATTGCCCCTCTGTGCTTGATTTGGGGCTCAGGAAAGGCCCGTAGCATCTGTAAAGCTGGCAGCGAAATGGTATTTCCAGGCAAGCACAGGGCTGCTGGGTAGTGAGCCAATCCACTGCTTTGTCCTAGCAGCTGAGAACCTCGCCGGAGTATTACCACGGTGTTCAGTAACACAGACCTGTGCCATGAGCAAGGAGAGCTCTGAGCAAGTGTGAGGGTCAATATTTATAGACCACGACGTAGCTGCCTTGAACAGGGACAAGGAGAAACACACACACACACTCACACACACACCCAGAGCCAGGCAAGAAAGACAACAGTGGAGGGAACTTGATTTTGAATGTCTGTTCTGAAAAAAACATTTCTTTCTATCAGGTTCAAACTTCTGCTGAATCACAACCATTTGGCGCTGAGCTATGACAAGAGAGGAAACTAAAAGTTAAAGGAGCAACTGGGCCACACGTGAAGAGGTAAGAAAGTAACCAGTTTAGGCTAGCTTTCTCTTGTAAAGCCCACCTTCCTGTTAGCTGCTATGCATCAGTGGGCAAAGGGCTGTGGGGCTTGGTACAGCCTGTGAGGAGGGGCTGCCTGCTCTTATGAATGTTCTTGGAAGCAGTGTAGGTTTGTACTCCCTCTGAGAATGCCTGGACTTTCTTAGTGTGTGTGGCGGCAGCCACGCTTGAACACTGATTTCATGCTCTCATTTCTATCAGACTGAAGTTTGCCAGTTGGTAGCTTTCTATTTAACTTTATATAATATTAAGGCATTATTAGTCTTAGTTATGTTTTGTGGTCTAAAGATGGAATATAGAAAATGCATGTCAACTCATAAAGATGTACTTACTAGACAGTACCAGAATGTGGAAACAGGGAATGTGGGCAACATAGGGTCTTTTTGATAAAACAAAACTTCACTGGGCAGTCCACTGAAACAGTTACTGTTACCTTTGGAAGGAATGGACCTGGAGCGACAAGAATAGTGTTCATTATGCAAAGTATTAAAGACAAGCAGTTAGGAGATAATCCCTGCTTGCCCAGATGACTTGCTGTTGGATTTTTTATGAGCTGTGTCTCCTTTCTTAATATGAAATCCATCAGCATGAACAGCTATCCATTGCTCGGTGTTTTCCTGTTACTGCAGGTAGTGGGTTAAAAACGTCCGTGTGCATGTATTGCTCTGGTATGTTCGGTTATGCTTATCTCTGATCGTACTAAAAGCAACAATGCTGAAAAGCACAGAAACCACTTTCTGTGCACGTTCTTGTTTAGAACACTTTTGAAATGATTATACTTTTATGTTTTTATCTACCATTATGTGGTTTGGAGAGTCAGGATTCTGTTTCACTAGAACGACGGCATTAAGTACATAAAAATTACTTAGCAATACAGTGGATAGAGTGCAAGGTTACTGGCTTGATCTTTAGATGGTGGAGCTACAAATCCTTGCATGCTATTTAAACTTCGTAGGCTATGTGATAGGTGATGGTTTGAGTTCCAGTGAGTTTTCTGTACAATTGTTATACATATTAATGTTGAAACAAAAGTGAGTTTAAATGATGTGCCACTAGAGATTACAAGGAAGAGCTAATATGTGACACAGATTTATATCGGAAGCAACTCCTTTTGAAACGTGATGGGCCATATCAAAACAGCAGCCAGAATAGCTCGAAATGAAACAAAAGCGTCTTTGAATGAGGTCAGAATTTATGGAGAATCGCTTTGATTGATGGATGGATGGAATTTGGGGGAGTGTTACTAGGAAAGGTTTTTGTATGTAGTCTTCACTGCTGTTGTTCCTGCTGCACTGGTCTCCATCTCAGCTACCTAGGGGGAGATTGCAGGTGTCAGTCATTATGGCCTCTAGAGGATGCATAATGTTGGGTTTTGTTCTGTTTTACTAGAGAACTGTGTAGCCTTGGATGTCCTGGAACTTGCTCTGTAGATCAAGCTGGCCTCCAGCTCGGAGATCTGCCTGCTTCTGCCTCTCAAGTGACTTCTGGGATTAAAGGCTTGTGCCATCATCACCTAGCCACATGCATAATTTTTTGGTCTCAAAAACATCAGCTGGGAGACTTATAGGCTGTTTCCATATTCTACATATTGTGATGAAAGCAGCTCTGAAGGATGAATGAGCAAGTGTCTCTATAGGAGGACACAGGGTCTGTTGGGAACGTACCCCAGAGTGGCACCTATTATCATGTGGCAGATGTCTTCCTTGCTTTTTGAGGAACCTCTACACTGATTTCTGTCATGGCTGTACCAGTTTGGACTAATGCTAACAGTGAATAGGTGTTCCCTTTCCCCACATCCACCTCAGTCTTTCTCTTAACCATTCAGACTGGAGGAAGGTGAAATCTCAATTTTTTAAATTTGCATTTTCCTGATTGGTAAGGATGAACATTTAAAATATTTCTTAACTATTTATGTTTATTCTTTTGAGAACTCTCTATTAAGTTCTATTCCTTGTGCGGTGTTTAGATTGTTTTGTATGTTTTAGACACTAACCCTCTGTCAGAATTATCACTGGTAAAGGATTTTTCCCATTCTCTAGGCTGCCTCTTGATTGATGGTGTCCTTTGCTCTGCAGAAGCTCTTTAGTTTCATGAGGTTATGTGTGTCGATTGTTGGTGTTAATGCCTACACTATCAGGACCCAGTTGAATAATCCTTTATTAATTTTAAGGCTGATATTTGGTTCTAAAGTTCATGTTAACATTTAATACTTGTTATATCCTTATAATCTCTTTTTGTATTTGTCTGAAAATTTGCCTTTCAGCTTATAACTAGGTTTTTTTTATGTTTTAAACACTATTCCGTTTGAAAATGCATAATGGTTGGTCTAGAATGGACAAATTGAAACCAGCTGATTAAGTCCATCAATAAAATTTTTCTTTGCTGCATGGTGAATATTGTAATTTCTTCTTCATTCACGATCCTGCTTTGTTTTTATATTCCATGAATGCACCTTTGTTTTAATCCCTTTCTTATACATGTTCTTTTCATTCCTCCTTAGAGCTTTGTCTGAAGTGTCCTGTTGAATCTTTATTGAATGAAAATAGTGCAAATACGACACACACAAAAATAAGGCAGAGAGGTTTTTTTCTTCAGTTTACAAGAAAAGAATAGAAATTATAATACTGATTGATGATGCCAAAAGTGGGATATATTTCTGTGGAAGACTAGTTGGATATTTTAAAATGTGAGAGACATTCTCAATATTATTTTGACCAACCATGCTTATCATATTTCTAAGTATCATTTATCATGTTTCTAAATGCCATTTTTATATAGACATATTATAACATATAAAAACATCTGAGGCTTTTTGCATTGAGCTGTAAGCATCTACTAAAGCAATAATGAACTA
The DNA here is from genome assembly GCF_903992535.2 of Arvicola amphibius. Classification (NCBI taxonomy): domain Eukaryota; kingdom Metazoa; phylum Chordata; class Mammalia; order Rodentia; family Cricetidae; genus Arvicola; species Arvicola amphibius. The sequence goes on along the minus strand of NC_052060.1, from coordinate 47,795,392 downwards.
AGCACAACATGTTTATAGGTAATTCTTCATGACCCTAGCTCCCCCAGTTCTGTTTTCTGTACTGCACATCCCTCTGTCACGCTACCCTTGGAAGCATTAGTCCTCACTTTGATAAACACAGCACATTCCAGCAAAACTCCTCCCATCCCTGACCTTCCGATGTTCTAGAAAAAGATACAATTCTAAGAATTATGAGTTTTTCTGATCTTGCTAACACTTTTGTTCTATGCTCACTTTCTGCCATTCCTTCTGGAATGTTACTGTTTTTTGTTCCAGCAACAAGTCTTGTGTGTTTTTAAAATGGTCTGTCCTGTGTTGTTTCTCTCATGAATTGCTTGGACTACCACTCCATCACGAAAGTCCTTTACCAGGTTTTAGTCTCAGCAGCAGCATCCCTTTCTAGGAATCTCATGGGGTCACCTTAGCCTTCCATATCAACCTTGGTCCCACACTTGAAGAACCTTAGATTACAATGTTTGTGTCTATGATGAGACCAAATGCGTTGTGTCTGGGACTTAAAATTTATTCTTACTTACTTTTCTGATGGTTGTAATATAACAAATATTTCACAATTAGAGGAAATAAAATGTATTTATTTTACACCGACATTTTTATATAGGCCTTTTATATTAATACTTTTCAAAAAATTGATTAGTTGAAGACAAAGTTTTTCAAGAAGGAAAAAATACTTTAAGTGCAGTAACAATACTGTACTTTTTTCTGGCACCAATTACATGTGGGAGAGAGAGAGAGAGTAAGGAAAAGAAAAAATGATCACATACGATCATTTATAGGGGCATACCAAGCAAGTAGATATTTATTGAACAAAAGTACAAAATTACATTGGCTACCAAATATAAATCAAGAATGTGCAACCAATATTTGCTCAACCATCCTGACCAAATCTGCCAATATAATCAATAAATGGCAGCCACAGCATTGAATGCTGTGGTACAGTAAATGATAACCTCTGTGAACAGTGTTTCATCTCCCAAAGGCCCAGAGACAGCTTCAGGGGAATAGGTCTGTATTTATGAGTCAGAAAATTAGAATTGCAGAATGGAGTTGCTCCCAGTGAGCCCAGTAAAGGCATTCCTTCAGTCATAGTTACTCTTGCAGAGATAGAGACTTAAGGAAAAGACACAAAAGCATAGCTGAAGAATTCCCAACCGTGAAAGGTGATACTCTGTTTAAGTCCAAAGGAGAATTCTCTTCTCAAAATAGAAATGTTGAAAGAAAAGGAAGTCAGTGTTTAAGAATGTTGAGAAATAACAGCTGTTTCTTTAAGCTCTGAAATTCAATAAAAATAAAAATTATTTTGTTTTTAATTCTGTTTTGTTTACCCAGAATGCATAAAGTACTTGTTATCTGAGTTACTTCATATACCACTGACAAACATAAAGTTCTGTGGACTATTTAGAACATTGCGTTTTCCTGTTCAGAGTGGTTTTACTCCTTGGTGTGTTCTGCCACTGTTTTCACTCCTATTTAGGGCTTAAAAACCTCTTCCAGACATTGAGTATGACTCTTGTTTGCTTAACCTTGACTTGTATCTTTCTGTGGAATGAAAACAATATTGGTATTTTCATAGGAAAATATAGTGACTTTTTAATTGCTTAAAAGAGACCATAGTCAGCATGAAATTTTTTAAATGTATTTTTTTTTCCACATAACTGTCCTGTGGTCCATTTGATTTGGAACAGGTGCCATTTCAGCAAGTTTACTGGTACAAAATTTTGTAGCTCTTTTTCATATATCAAATGATACGAGACACCTGGGACAATAGAGACTCCTTTGGTCATGGGTGTAGGCATAGACCTACTTCCCATTATCCAGCAAAGACAGAAACACGAGCCTTATTCAATGTAACCTCAAAGATTATCCAAGACCAAATCCCAGTACTGCTCCTCTACCTCTGAGAAGAGGTCAGAGAACTTTGTGGTTGAAATGTGGCATGAGGGCTTTTACTAAATCGGTAGTCTGCTTTACTACTTCATTTCTTTAGTGGTTTTCCCACCAGTGATTATTTTCTAGTAAGTATGCATGGCGTGCGATAAGAAAAGGAGAATATATTAACTTTTAAATGGAATTCTTTTATGTTAGAGATGGGCAAATGTATGAGCAATGAGTACCAAAACTTGACAAACATTGTTTTAAAGTATATAATTAAAAAGTAATTCACAAAGGAAAGACATTTTTAAGATTAAAGGCAGTATAAGACCTTTATTGGTTTGATTTGCTCATGTTTAATCCATATATTATATTTTAAGATTAATTTGTTTATGTTTGTTTTATACTACATTAGACTCCTTCATGTTATTTCTTAATTTCTGAATATTGAATCTTTCAGTTTCTGTCCTCACATGAGCTAAAGTACTTTTCCAATTATAATAACCTTAAAATATTTTTTGAATGATATTCTCTTACTTTCTCTTCTGGTTTTCCTATTTATCTTGGTAGTACAGTCATATTTACACCCTACAATCATTTTTCTTGCAACATGAAAATATGGTGACTAAGCTTAAAACAAAAGTAGTAAAAATTATATCTTTTGATTGTAGCTTAGGAAATCTAATAGAGAGTGAATGGCTAAGTTATTTATAATTTTGTCTTGAAGTTGATTTGTTTTTGAATGTTCAGCAGGTAGAAGATTTGAATAAAATAAAATAAACATATTTCTAGATTAAACTGAATTTCATCTAGAATTTGAAAGAGAATTTTCTTAAAAAATTTCTGCCTTCATCAATGAGTTAAACAGCATTCCTTTTCTATTTCATGAAGTAGTTGAGAATTATTGCTATTAATTCTTCAAGGGACTGGTAGAGTCACCTGTGAATCCATTGGGCCTGTACTCTTAACCAAGACATATTGAAAAAAAAGTTTCATTATAATTGACTGTTACAGATTTATTTAAATGTTCTCATCTTGGCTTAACTTTATGAGGTCCTATGCATTGAGAAAGGCATTAATTTCATTTTCTTTTTCCAAGTTTGTGAAATATAAGTTTGAAAGTTATGTTCAAACTTTTTCTGAATTACATTGATTTGATATGTCTGTAATTCTTTTCATTTCTAATTTTATTACTTTGGGTGGTCTTTTTTGATTAGTTTGGCCAAGGATTTGTCCACCTTGTTTATCTTTAAAAGAACCAACTCTTTCATTGATTCTTAGTAAATTTTTGTTTGTTTTGTTTCTGTTTCATTCATTTCTGTCCTGGTATTAATTATTCATTTCTGTCAGTGATTTGTAGTTTGGCTTTTTCTTGTTTTTCCAAGACTCTAAGGTATTGTGTTATATGATTTATGTATGCTCTCTCTGATATTCTAATGTAGTCAGTGGAAGCTGTATGCTTTAGTTTTAAGGATGTTGGAAAATGACAAAACCTTTTCTAAGTTTACTTAAATAGTCAATTATCCTACCAGTCCTTGAGCTCATTCATGGGAAGTATTATATTTGTCGATTTATTTATGATGAACCTTCCCTGTATTTTGGGGAGGTTTTGGATGTGTTTTCATTTTAACTTGTTTCTAAAATTTCTAAATTTCATTTTTTTTCACAATCTCTTTGATGATCCAGTCATCATTCAATACTGTTCAATCTCCCTGAAACCAAAGCCAGATAAATGCATAAGAGCAACGTTAGAAACTTAGAGGTCCATCTCTATGATGAACATTGGTTGAAAATCCCAGTAAAACAGTTGAAAACAGGACTTGAGAACACAACAACAACCATCATTCAGCATGGTCAAGTTGGCTTCCCCTCAAAAATTCAGGGGCAGTTTTACAGACGTAGATCAGCAAATGGCAATACTTCCCATCAGTGAACTCAAGGATAGATAGCATGTGATCATCTTAATGAAAGAAAAGTTTTTGGCACACTCCAACATCATTTCATGATTATAAAGCCCTGAAAAGATTGAAAGGAACCAACTAACGTTTCTCCCTTTCTCCCCTCCTCCCCCACCCCATCAAGGCTGAGTAAGGCCTGTGTATGGACTAAATGTATGTTTCTTGTCGAATGAGGCTTAAGCATTAGAACATGTTAGAGTGGTTGTATTAGACTCAACTTGACATGGTTCTTGGAAATACTGTAGACTGGAGCATATATGCATAGTGCTTATGTTAAAGCAGTGCTTACATTAACTATTTACAGAAATATTTTATCTTTATGGGAAATTATGAAGGAATAATAGCTACTATTAAATCTGTGCCTGTAAGCCCAGTATTGTGGGGAGGTGTTTGGGGACCCTGCATGAAGGTCGTCGGAATTGTTTCTGGAGGGTGGAGTTAGAAAGCCTTTTCCTAGTGCTGTTGCAGTCTGTATGTCAGATTCCAAAGGCAATGAATGTTTCCCGTGCACAGGGGCAGCTGCCCCTCTGGGGCATTTTCAGCTGTTTCCATCATGCTCGTCTGGTGGAAAGGAAATGGGATATTGATAGTGCATGATTTCAGTTTATCAAAACTATAAGCATTTGGCAATATAGGAACTCAGTTAAAAACTTAGGTTAGATTTGAAAAAAAAATGCTTCCTGTGAGATATTTTTTATTGTTTGATAACTGTTTTACTGGTGGTAACTGACACTGGTAGCCAGAAACCTTATATGAGATCAAACACTGGTTTACAAATACTAACTTGTAGTGTGAAGTGGCGGGGCCGTGTCCCGCCACCCGGCCACCGGCTAGCTTTACACCCGAAATAATTACACGGAAACTGTATTCTTTTAAAACACTGCCTGGCCCATAGTTTCAGCCTCTTATTGGTTAATTCTCACATCTTCCTTTAACCCATACTTAGTAATCTGGGTAGCACCACGAGGTGTGGCTTACCAGGAGAGATCTTAACCTGCGTCCATCTCGGAGAGCAGCAGCATGGAGACTCACTATCGCGACTGCCTGAAGCGTCTCCCCAACTCTACTTCCTTGTTCCCACAATTCTGTTCTGTCTACTCCACCTACCTAATTTTCTGTCTCTTAAAGGGCCAAGGCAGTTTTCTTTATTAATTAACCAATGAAAGAAACATAGACAGATAACTCTCCTCCATCATTTCCCCTTTTTCTGTTTAAACAAAAAAGAAAGGCTTTAACTTTAACATAGCAAAATTACATATAACAAAACAGTTATCAAGCAAGTATTACAGTTACAATATTTAAATCTATTTTATCTTTTATCATAACCAAGGAAAGCTATAACTATCTATTTATTCTTCAACTCCATCAAAGACTCCAGAAGGATACAATGCTACCTAAGTAAACAAGAAATAAGTAACTTTCAAACTCTAGAAATGACAGAGACAACTCGCTGCCTGGACAGTCACCCAAAGTTTCTCTGTACCGTTGGGGCATCCATCTTCAGCCTACAGGCCCATAAGTATCCAGCAGACATTTCCATGAAGCAGGAAATTCCAAAGACAGTTCAGTCACTTTCTGCTGTGTCCTGCAGAACATCTCGCAGACTCTTTCATGGATCAGGAACCCCGAAAGACCATCTCACCTTTAGGCAAGTTCAGCAGTCCTCTCTCTGCGGGTTCTTTGTGTCCAGTTTATGGAACAGTCCAGCCAAGAGCAGTTTCTTGCCCATATGGCTATCAAACTCCATAAGTAGCCTCTTCGATGCCCATCTTCCTCTCGAAGTAGATTGGTGCTGCCAGGAGCAGACGTGTCTCATTGTCATGAAAAACCCTAAGTTATTAAAACATTAAATGCCATATTCTGCAGTCTTTGAAAGATATGAAGAATGTCTATCTAACTGAAATATATCTCTACATATCTAGAAAATCTAATAACATGACTACAAGCTTAACTATTATTGATGATTATCCATTAACCTATATTTCCTAATTATACATTACATTCTTAAATGAACTACACAATCACAATACCTAATCAAAAGCAGAAATACATATACATATAACAAAATTGACCTTAAAATCTATACCAATGCAAATTATTCATATCTATATCATCTCCCCCTTTAAATGTAAAAGAACATTTATAAACAATATTCGGGAAGATGGGCGCAGTTATTTCTCTCGAAACTGCTTCCTGCTGAATGGGGGCGTTGTTATTTAGGTCTTTCATGGTATAACCTGTCTGCCAGGTTCATCTCAGTCGGCAGTTGAGCGAAGTAATTTTTTGAAGATGTTCATAGCAACCTTTCAGGAGGGCGTGGTCTATCATACCATATTGGGATAGAAGCAATCCACAGAGTCTCGTCCTCTGTGAAAACAAAAGAAGAAACTCTTTTCCAAAGCATCAGGTTCTTAGATCCAAATCCTGAAGTCATACCATTAAAATGTCCATTCTGGTCTAGCCTGGCAGCCCATATAATGAAATGTCTCTCTGTACTTAGCTCCTTTACAGTCAAAAAAATCAAAGAAAACACAACAAAATACATAATCCAGACTCTCTGTGAATTTTCCATTTTTACGTGGCTTATTTTTACTCTATCACTTTACTTCTTTTAATCTATAACTATCTGTACTCTGTCTCTTTAAAGACTTTAACCTTTTTTTTAAGGCATTAACTTTATTCTCTATATTTTCTTTTTCTCTCTTTTAAGCCTAAGTGAGCATTTTGGGTAAAGTTAGCCGGGTGGCTAACTTTTTAATGCCTTAAAAAAAAAGGTTAAAGTCTTTAAAGAGACAGAGTACAGATAGTTATAGATTAAAAGAAGTAAAGTGATAGAGTAAAAATAAGCCACGTAAAAATGGAAAATTCACAGAGAGTCTGGATTATGTATTTTGTTGTGTTTTCTTTGATTTTTTTGACTGTAAAGGAGCTAAGTACAGAGAGACATTTCATTATATGGGCTGCCAGGCTAGACCAGAATGGACATTTTAATGGTATGACTTCAGGATTTGGATCTAAGAACCTGATGCTTTGGAAAAGAGTTTCTTCTTTTGTTTTCACAGAGGACGAGACTCTGTGGATTGCTTCTATCCCAATATGGTATGATAGACCACGCCCTCCTGAAAGGTTGCTATGAACATCTTCAAAAAATTACTTCGCTCAACTGCCGACTGAGATGAACCTGGCAGACAGGTTATACCATGAAAGACCTAAACAACAACGCCCCCATTCAGCAGGAAGCAGTTTCGAGAGAAATAACTGCGCCCATCTTCCCGAATATTGTTTATAAATGTTCTTTTACATTTAAAGGGGGAGATGATATAGATATGAATAATTTGCATTGGTATAGATTTTAAGGTCAATTTTGTTATATGTATATGTATTTCTGCTTTTGATTAGGTATTGTGATTGTGTAGTTCATTTAAGAATGTAATGTATAATTAGGAAATATAGGTTAATGGATAATCATCAATAATAGTTAAGCTTGTAGTCATGTTATTAGATTTTCTAGATATGTAGAGATATATTTCAGTTAGATAGACATTCTTCATATCTTTCAAAGACTGCAGAATATGGCATTTAATGTTTTAATAACTTAGGGTTTTTCATGACAATGAGACACGTCTGCTCCTGGCAGCACCAATCTACTTCGAGAGGAAGATGGGCATCGAAGAGGCTACTTATGGAGTTTGATAGCCATATGGGCAAGAAACTGCTCTTGGCTGGACTGTTCCATAAACTGGACACAAAGAACCCGCAGAGAGAGGACTGCTGAACTTGCCTAAAGGTGAGATGGTCTTTCGGGGTTCCTGATCCATGAAAGAGTCTGCGAGACGTTCTGCAGGACACAGCAGAAAGTGCCTGAACTGTCTTTGGAATTTCCTGCTTCATGGAAATGTCTGCTGGATACTTATGGGCCTGTAGGCTGAAGATGGATGCCCCAACGGTACAGAGGAACTTTGGGTGACTGTCCAGGCAGCGAGTTGTCTCTGTCATTTCTAGAGTTTGAAAGTTACTTATTTCTTGTTTACTTAGGTAGCATTGTATCCTTCTGGAGTCTTTGATGGAGTTGAAGAATAAATAGATAGTTATAGCTTTCCTTGGTTATGATAAAAGTTAAAATAGATTTAAATATTGTAACTGTAATACTTGCTTGATAACTGTTTTGTTATATGTAATTTTGCTATGTTAAAGTTAAAGCCTTTCTTTGTTGTTTAAACAGAAAAAGGGGAAATGATGGAGGAGAGTTATCTGTCTATGTTTCTTTCATTGGTTAATTAATAAAGAAAACTGCCTTGGCCCTTTAAGAGACAGAAAATTAGGTAGGTGGAGTAGACAGAACAGAATTGTGGGAACAAGGAAGTAGAGTTGGGGAGACGCTTCAGGCAGTCGCGATAGTGAGTCTCCATGCTGCTGCTCTCCGAGATGGACGCAGGTTAAGATCTCTCCTGGTAAGCCACACCTCGTGGTGCTACCCAGATTACTAAATATGGGTTAAAGGAAGATGTGAGAATTAACCAATAAGAGGCTGAAACTATGGGCCAGGCAGTGTTTTAAAAGAATATAGTTTCCGTGTAATTATTTCGGGTGTAAAGCTAGCCGGTGGCCGGGTGGCGGGACACGGCCCCTCCGCTTTCCCACTACACTAACTAATGCATGTAGAGCACACAGCTGGACAACTGCATTTCCCTTCTGGGCTGTATAACTGAGATATTTTACAAGTTGGACATTTCCTTAGACACTTTGATTTGGGATGTACTAGTGGCTGATTGAAATCATGTGCCAACTAGACAGTATATGCTCTTAATCCCTCTCTTTCTTTGCCTTTTTCTGGCTTCTAGTCTTTATTATTTCTTCTTCACTCTAACCTTTCTTTACAGTGTTTTTCCCTTAATCTTCTTAATCTTGAATATTTGTTGTTTTATAGGTTATCCATGATACCAATATGTTACAGATCTCTCTCTCTCTCTCTCTCTCTCTCTCTCTATATATATATATATATATATACATATATATAGATATGTATATCTATATATAATCAGTAACTATATATATATATATATATATATATATATTTCTTGATTAAGAAAATTTTTCTTTTTTCTACTTGACCTGGGTGGTATCAGGCACCCTATAGTAATGATGCTCTGAAACTTGTCATTTTTCTGCTTTCATTTCCTGTATGATGGGACTATAGACATATACTGTCATGATGCCTGGCCCTATGTTTGGGTTAGAACCCGAGGTTCTATACATGCCAGGCAAACACTATACCAACTGCCACATCCCTAGCCCTCTAATTTTTTTTTAATTTAACTTTTTCTATATCTTTTACTTTCAATTTTTTCTTTCCTTGTATCAGAAAAATTTTCTTTTATGTAATTTAGAGATACTATTTTTGATTTTCACATTGGATATTAAATATACAAAATTTAGAACAATTTTTATAATAGTAGGATAAAGCACAGTTGCTATCTTTCACTTTGCTTGTTAAGTTATATATTCTCTCATTTTATAATTAATAGCACCTTGATCAGCATTATGCCATGGTTTTATATAGGATAATTGCTTTATTTAATACACATATACGTGTTAATTATAGAGAAAGGTCTGTATAGTAGTCTCTCTTCTAAAGATGAGTAAATAGAAGTTGAAGAAGGCTAAACAACAATGCTTAAGATGAGACAGCTTGCCAAGTACATGCAGGAAGTGTGAAATCCAGCTCTTTCTGACTTTAGATACCATACAGTTCGATATGTGAGTTTATCTATATGCATGTTCAACTTTTCTACTCTTAAACATGCTAAAATTCTGAGAAGCCACGGAGCAGTACAAAGGCTTTAAGATGAGGAATATACTCAAACCAGACATCCCAGCTCTGGTCTCTACAAGAATGACAAGGCCTTGTCTATAGTCACCATAGGATGAGTGAATCTCAATTTAGGTAGATTATTCTAATTTTATTCAACACTTTTCTACTTTCGTAACTTTTGTTCAGCCAGACGAAAACCTTTCAGGAAAGCATGCTCTTGCAGAATATTCTGTGTTTTTGAGATAGTTAAAAATACTTTTTTTCAATCTAGAGATTTTGCTTTTTAAAAATTTAACTTCGATTCTGTTAGTTTTTTATATTAATGATATCACACAAATTGCAGCTTTTTTTATAGTACATCAACATAAAAATAGTTGTATTGCCAGGCAGTGGTGGTGCATGCCTTTAATCCCAGCACTAGGGAGGCAGAGGCAGGTGGATCTCTTGGGTTCGAGATCAGCCTGGTCTACAAGAGCTAGTTCCAGGACAGGCTCCAAAGCTACAGAGAAACTTTGTCTCAAAAAACAAAAAGAAAAACAATGAATAAATAAATAAATAAAGATGTGTTTAGTTATTCAGATAAAAGTTTTGAGCCTGGCAGTGGTGACATACTCCTTTAATCCCAGCATTCAGGAGGCAGAGACAGGTAGATTTCTGTGCATTTGAGGTCAGCCTAGTCTACAAGAACTAGTTCCAGGTTAGGCTCCAAAGCTACAGAGAATCCCTGTCTTGATAAACAAAAAAAAAAAAAAAAAAAGCAAAAACAAAGAAAGATAGGTTTCCTGTATGGAGTTTAGCATCTTTCCTGTTCTGCTTTCCAGGAATATATTTGAAATTATATGAATCAGGAAGTGATATTAAAAATAAATTTTATTTCCACATCCAGTTTATTAACCTTTACCCTTTTTGGAAACAACTTAGGTGTGGAAGAAATAAAAATGCAGTTTACAATAAAGAAATGCTCTGTTGATTTTCCCACGCTTGTCCTGTATTTAGAAGAAATACTTTAAGATGGTTATACATTGTGGCTTTTTTGGAAGGTTTGGAATTGTAAAATCATTTTCACACACTAACTATTTCTCCTGACCTCGCTGACCCAAATACTTTGAAGTGAGCATGTGCATGAATTTCATGCGTGAGAGAGTTACAGTGCGAGAGATAAGAGAGTAAAAAAAAAAATCTGTGTTGTGACCTGACTGGGTAGTTCTAAATTTTGGTGATCTTAATTACAGTATACGAAACTGTGAAGAAATAAAGATTCAATTATGTTAAGATACACAGGAAAATAATAAGTAGCCAATGAGCCAATCATTAAAACAAACAAACAAACAAACAAACAAACAAAAAAACCCTCTGGGACTGTTACCTAATACTGTTTCTGCAAACTGAGAAAAGAATGTCGTGATTCTAGTGGGAGGACACCTGAACAGAGACTGGGGAATTTGGTGGGAGTTTTCTTTGGTGAGAGTCACAGAACTATCACATAGAGACGTTAATGGAAAGTAAGGTAGAACTAACACTTCCTTAAAGATCTGCATAAGCTGTGTATTATGTAAACAAAGAGTTTGTAAGGAACACAGGGCCGTTCAAACAAAATCCTGAAGACCTCAAAGCCTGTGAATTAGGTGGTGGTGAATTAGGGATAGTTAGATGTGCACACTTTTATAAACCATGTCGAAATCCCCATCTCTGCTTCTGCTGCAATGCCTCATCCATACAGGCCATCCATCACCAACCAATACCGCTTGTTCCATGAGTCCTGAATGCAAATAAAAGAGAAAATGTTTTAACTCCATCTTTCTGCAAAAGTCTTAATATTTCAAGCTAAATTTTCTCAATATGCTGTTTGTTTTTGTGTGAGTGCTTGGAAGCTGATTTCGTATAGTTTATGTTTTGCCAGCTTGTCGATAAGATCCATTTTTGTTTTGTTAATTAGTATTGATTTCTTAGCATGCCATGACCTTGTCTTTGTAGGAGTGTGGTAAAATTGTGCCCATGCCTCTCCAGGTTTGATTCTTCCTGGACTCAGATTCCTTGAGCTCTTTAGCTATGATGAGTCCAGCTGCTGGACTCTTGAGTCTGCCTTTTCTGATTTCTTTTTCACAACACAGTTTCTGGGAACCCTCAGAAGACTTCTCATTTCCTAAGCTTAGCCCCCTGCCTGCCTCTACATCTCCTGAATTGCTGCCAGGGCATCATCCAAGCCCCCAGAGCCAGTATTGGTATTCTCCCAGGCTCCTGTTGTTTTCTTTGCCTCTGTGCTGTGGTTCTTCAGTACCCTTCATCCTTAGTGCCTCCCTGCTGCCAGGCATGCTCCCTAAGCTGGAAAGTGATGGTACTTAGAATCATTGCAGTCAACCAAGATGCTCAAGGGTTTCCTGCTGCTGTTGATAGCTTTGTGGACCAAGAGCCATGGGGTGTTACCCAGTACTCATCTCTCTTTTATTATGTTTGTGTCTGAAGTGCACGGTCTCTGCAAAGTGGAAAGTGGACAAGTTTCCCATTGTGATTAGCTTTTGTTTTATGATTTTCCTGTATGTTTGCTTAGGCCCTAAAGTGTTTCCAGTAATAGAATCCTGTCTTCTAACTGTGCCTGCCTTTCCTGGGGTCGTTGCCAGCAAGGTTGATGCACCAGAGGGGTTACCTGGACATTTATCAAGTTTTAACAGAAGCTTTCAGTGTCTGAATCTCTAGTCCTGTTGTCAGGTGCAGCTTGCCAAGTCTGTCTCCTTCCTCAAGAGCAAATTCTTTTTTCAAATTTCCACCTTGAAAATTAGCTTTAGAAATCTATGCAATTCAGCCCATAAGATAATAATCAGAAAATCTCAATCTCATCCTCTCTGCTTCTTTCTTATTTTTTCCTCCATCCCTCCCTCCCTTCTTCCTTCTTTTTTTCCTTTTTCTTTCTTTCTTCTTCTTCTTTTTTTTTTTTTTTTTTACTTTTTCTTTCTTTCTTTTTGGCATATATGCTATACACCCTAAAATCTTACATGGGCTGTCATGCTACATAGTTAAGAACTGTTATGTAGATCAGAAGAATTATTTTTAGATGGATCCTTCACTAGTCGCTAGTGGTAGTGTTAATGTGTGTGCCTCCCACGTGATGAGAGCGTTGATAACACAACTGGCCCTCTTTTCTAGACGGTGGCCAGAACGGTTCGATTTCTTGCCAATAAAATGCGAGTTTGCGCTAAACCTGGACACCATGATGGACCCAAGCTCACTTTGCTCAGTGTTGTTGATAAAACACAATTTCTGTTTCAACAAGTGTGCTACAGGCATGGTCACTTAACAATGGGGTGTGTTTTCAGAAGTGCACAGATGGGGGAACATGCCAGTATGCAAGCATGACTGAGTGCATTTGCACAGTGGAAGCTTGCTCTCCTTAAGGGCTCTAACTGGTCTGATCACTATCTCTGTGCCTTCCATCTTTAACTGAAATCGCCTCGTGTGGATGTGACTGTGACTCATTAAAGGCTGTCTAGACTGCTTTTTTTTAAAAAACAAAATAAAATATTGGGTTTATTCATATGTAATAATGTAACAAGTGCCCTCTAACGGACTTGTTTGGGTTCACTTTCCCTTCCTTTAATGTTTTGATGTCCTTTGAACTGGAAATCATTCATATTGACTTAAAAAAAAAAAAACAAAAAAACCCAGTACTGGTTGAACTTTAAAAGGAGTGAAGAGCCTCTACTCCTTGGGAGGTGACGATTCATATGAAGGCTGTTTGTCTCCTATCTTAGAATAGCTCTTGAAGCTACAGTAATAAGGAGGAATATTGTTGGGATACCAGGGTTCAGTCACCCTTTAATTCAGAGCATTGGTGAGACTTGCTTAGGTTTTAAAGAATTCCAGTCAGTGTTTGATAGTAGCCAAGAAAGACTTGCTCCAAGAGGATTTCTGATGTCCACACAAATCAAATTACTTAAGAGATTCCCACATTAGAAATTTTCAGGTCACTCTCATGAAACATTGGGACATATTATACGTTTTTGACTTTTTATTTCATGCAAATGGACATCCTGTTATGTAGGTATTTACATTTAGATCGGAGCAACCCAAAGTGGAAGTGATCTTAGGATAAAATAGAAGCTTGTTTCCTTTATAGAGACAAGCGTAGAGGTCAGAGTTTACTCGACTGTTCCACCAGCAACAGGGACCTGGTCTCTTCCTGCCATTCCTTCCCACCTTCCTATCAAACAGCAGTATGATGTTTCTGAACTCAACTTTTCTTCCATTTCAATGGTCAATTTTTAGGCAATTGGCCACATTATGATTTTTTTCTTGTTTTCAATTTTTAAAAAAATGTATTTAATTAAACATGCATTGGTGTTTTGGCTGCATGTTTGTCTATATTAGGGTATTAGATCCGCTAGAACTGGAGTCACAGAGAACTGTGAACTGCCAGGTGAGTACTGGGTATTGAGCTCAGGTGTTCTAGAATAGCAGCCAGCGCCCTTATTCACTGTCATCTTTTAGCCTCCACACTATGATCTTAACTACTCTGAAGGACAAGATTAAGGTTGACAGGGAAAAGGGATGATGGATCACCACTTAGTTGCTCTGCATCATCTTTTATGCAAAGGATAGTGCTAGAAATATTTCATAGATAAGTCAGAAAAAAGGTGAGTATCATTTAGCTATGACATTCATGTGTTGATTCTTCATCCTAAGGCAATCCTCATAGATTCCAGTCCATTAACCACTGAAATATATCTTTTAAGTCATTTTTGTTTTTCTTCTTAACACATTGAATTAACATAAATCGTCCTATGATGAGATTTGAATATCTGTTCTCCTGAATATCTTTGACAGGTGAACTAAGCAATCAATGAAAGAAGTCTGTGTCAGAATGTAGAAAAATACCCCCAAATTTAGGATGTCAGGGCGGTATATGTCTTGCACAAACTGAGAAAGTGAGGTAGTAATTTGTCTAAGTTCACAGGTGAATAAATTCTGAATTGTATCAGTAAGTCACAGTGTGACTAATCCAGGAGAGAATGACATGGCATGCATTTGAATGAGTCATTTTTTTTATCCTAAGCATGCCTACTTCATCTAGCCTTTATGAACTTTGGTATAACAGTACCTATGCTGCTTATAATTAATATTGATTTGGAATTAATATTGGCATAGTTACAGTTATTTTTGGCGCATTGCCAGCTGTGTAAATACCCTTATTGCATAAATAGACTAAATTGAATCACAAAATTTATAGTGCTAGCAGTATTTACAACTTCATTGTGAACCCAATGCTTTACACATCTGTCTTTCATTTACTATATCTTAAATATAGACTTTTATAACTCAGACAGGGTAATAAGCATTTGTACAAAAATGCTATAATGAAATACTACTTGGAGGGAGAACTAAAATCTCTTAGAGGAGTTTCTTAATAATTAACATGGTTTGGGTTAGTAACCCTTTCTCCCATGGAAAGGAATAGGTGCTTTTCAGATACAAGGAGAAAGCGGTTTTGACAGAACTCTTGGGAGGCAATTTAAAACAATTTCAAAGGTCTTAGAAGTAATATTTTTATTATACTCAAAATTATTGATGCTTTAAAAAATGTCTTTTTCTTGTGCTGATTTATGGAACGTCGTCAGATAAGCAAAACTTTGTACGGTATTCACAGTGAGTTAGGATGATACACAAGGTAGAGGAACAGACTTACTGACGGCAAATTTCAAAGGTTATTTTTTCCCAAAACAGTGACTGTATATCTGTCCAGTTCGTCTATGTAAAAGAAGACTTTTGTTTTTATAGTTAATTTTTTTTGAGCGCTGAGAGGCCAATTCCCAGTGTATTTCCTCCAGTTGATTTTATTTTGGATAAAATCATTTTTATCTGATTTTTCTTTGAGAAAACATGGGCATTTGCTTCCTTGGCTGGCTTACAGGTACTGGTGAGTACTGAGAGACCCACATGAATAAGCTTCACAGATGAGAGCCCACCCCATGCAGAGAAGCCTCCCAGGCAGGCTCTTTGTGCTCAGTTGCATGAGGAAACAGGTACTGGGACAGCACCCCTCCCCCGTTCTCAGTTCCTACACACGCTTTTTATAGGGGCACACAGTGTTCTTGAAGATGCTAAGGAGAGATTAGAGACTGCTCACTTCTACAGTGGTACAGTTGGTACGTGGACTAGAAGAAGTAAAAAAGGACAAAGATGTAGTGAAGTAGAAGGTTCTGTTTGGCTTCTTTCTGCTGCATCCAAGCTGAGATGTGCATTGTGTTTACTTTATGTTTTAAGATTAACATAGCCTGTACTCCATGTGTGTGGTTAGCTTTCTGCCTTTGCGGAAACCATATCAGATACTTTTTGGATACCATATCAGATACTTCTCAAGCTTCAGATGGAGATGTCACAGCAGATCTAGGTGATATATTTGATAAGTAATGGCTTGTTTGTGTAGTGTTTTGAGAATTTTGCTGCTAGGTTTGCGTTGTTAGAAAGGCTATGGTGATGAATTAATTATGCAGGGAGTATCTTGATTTTAACAGTATGTCTGAATCTCAGAGTGCTGCCTGGCAAATTGTAAATAGTAAATAATTCTATTTTTTGAGAAATGAGTAAAATATTCTGCACCATCTGAGGATACAAGTAAGCCTCAGACATATGGGCCGTCCAATTCCCAAGTCAGTGCTATAGTGCCTCATACATTTGAATTCTGTAATTTATTGATTCAGTAAATAATAAACTGTCTAAAAATTCAGGAGCTAGGCTCTCTTACAGGTGGTTAATTCCACTCAAAACATTTAGTCTCAAAGCTATTAAGAAAAACTAGTTTGAGAAAGATAAACTTTCCTGAAATTAAGTCACCATTGTTTAAGAAATAATTTTTAAAATTCACTTATTTAAATTGATGGATTTATGACAAAATTATGTCAAAATCTAACTAATATTAAACTAACAAAAGCTGTCAGAATTCCTCTTCAGTTTATATTGTAGGATATACAACACAGGAGTCCATAACATTGCTGTAAAGAAATGTTTGGGTATGGATTTATTTTTATGCATTGGGTAGGGATATACTATGAATTTTTGTCATCAGAACTCAAATGAAGGCATACTGTCACCTTTCTGTTTGTCATAAGGAAGATGAATTCTTAGAAATGAAGTTAAATTGTAGATTATTAACACTAGGTATAATATGCCCCACGGTTACTGATTTCAGTGCTGGCACATATGATTTCTTATTTCCCTGTCTTGTTGGCTATAAGGAAGATTAAATTTTTGGAAATGTAGTTAGATTTGTAGACTGTTGTCACAGAGATAGTTTACCAAGAGGTTTGTGATATCAGTGCTGGTGCTTTTAAAATTATGTCACTTTCCTGATGTCTTTCCATCAAGCACTGCAGAAGACATCCTACTAAGAGCAGGGCATTTCTGTATTCTGTAGAACTATTTGTTCCCCTGATATCCTTAGTGTCTTGGGGGAAAAGGCATATAGATCAATGGCTCTGGGGTGTGTGTGAGGGTTGTCTGGAAATGTTTTAGGGATTTTTTTAAGTTTTGAGATTGATTTTTTGGAGGTTTTGGGATTTTTTGGGGTAAAATCTCAATGATATTTAATTTTTTATTCTTTTATTACTTGCTTCAGTAGTTCAAGAGTAGCTCTAAGTTCCAGTACTGGCATCTCAGCACTGACAAAAGTCTTGGCACCAATCCACACTATGCCTTGGTATTCTGCCATTTAAAATAAAAACAGATGTCAGAAAATGGGCTTTTAACTGAACATGTCCTTATAAAATAATAAACATCCAATTTATTGTCATGCCCTTTTAATATTCCATGTGATTAGGTAGAAATAGGCATTGTCTTTGTGCTTATCCTTGACGGACAATGCTTTCACTCAGACCATTCTTGCTAAACTAGTTCCTTCTTAATTCAGCTCATTAAGTTGAAAATATGGCAGACAGACTATGGCAATTCTGACTTTGATATTATGTAGATATTTTCTGAAAATGAGCCAGAAGGGAATGCTCCAAAAGAGAAATAAATGGCAATATTTCTGCTGCTAAAAATGTGAGGTTTAAAGTGGAATCCCTGTCTTTGGGACTTATTCAGAGATCTGCTATAAAGACCTTAAGAGCACTCAGATATTTAAATTGTTTTGATGGTATGGATACTAGCATTACCTGATACGACATTTTATTGTTGTTGTTGCATAAGGAAATGGGTTTCTGCTTGGAAGCTCTTGACTCAGTAGCTGATATTTTCCAGATGATGAAACCACGGCATTGTAACAGTAGGTATAGATCAGAGATCCATTCAAAGTGTAAAACATTTGAAAGGATTGTGATGTAACAGATTATAAATAGTCCCTGGTGTGCTGAGGATTTACATCCTAAAACAGACTTTAATAAACTAGAACTTGTTGAATTTTGTAGTAGTATTAGGGGGATCTTTATTACCTGACACACTATTAAAATATTGTTTTGTTGCCAATATTGGTCTGTCTTCTGGAGTAGGGATTTCTTCTTTATTTAAACCCATACAAGCTTACACAGCATACTGACCATACGAGTAGGATAGATACCACTTGCTGTTCTGCCAGACACTGCTCTTCCAATTGCTTTCCTGAAAGGTAAATGAATTTTCTTTCTATTTTCCACTTGTCCCTCTTACTGGAAATTGGCATTTATTTGAGTCAGTATAACATTTTTCTCACTCTTCCTTCTTGAATGTTAAAGGGGATGTGGTGTAGGTAGGAATACATGAAACATTTTGAATTTGTACAAATACACACACACACATACACACACGAGAGAGAGCATGCTTTTTCAAAGCGGTTTCTGGATATACTCTTGCCCTTAACCTTTCCGAGGTCTGCGGCAAGAGTGCAATGGAGAACTAGAAACTATATTTAAAACGTTTGGAAGTTAGACATAGTGAACTAATGCACTTTTAAAATATTTGACAAAATATTGGTCTTCTTTTGATGACAACTATACACTCTTACCCACAATAGAAAAATACACATAGAACATTTTCTAGCAAGTAACTGAGATTCAAAATGATTGTCATTATCCATTGAAGATATGGTTTATTCTTGAGAGTTCTGGTTTCGGTAAGACACACAATGAGTAGGAAAAAATATTTATTTCCTACTTTGCTTCTTTGATCTCTTCTTCAAACCATTTGATGACTCTGTAGGAAGCACTTCTTACTTATTTCTTATGTCAAGATGATCTTTATTTTGTTTCCACAAGACTTAGCTGCTCATCTCTGTGTCTGTCCTCAAACTTCTTGTGCACACATACCCAAAGGAATGGAGAAGGGTTCTCTTTGGTTTTCAGCAAGGCATGCATTTCTTCCCCCTGGCAATAGTGAACTTTTAAGTACTGAGTGTCTCAAAGGAAAGTGAAGTCAAAAGGCCAGGTGTCGGTTAGATTGAAATGGGAAAATTTACTACTTGTATTTCAGGGTCATGGTCCAGTGCCCTGCATCTTTATTTCTATTGACTTGTTACTGAGCCACAAGGAACCTCTTTTTGCATGGAGGTGGACACCTCTTTCTCAGATGGCCACCGATAAGTTTTCCTTGACATGTTTTGAGCTATGATTGTGGACATCATTTTTTTTTTTTTTTTTTTTTTTTTTTTTTTTTGGTGAGGGTCTAGTCTTTCAGGCCCGAATAGAGTCTTTGAATAGAAAGCAGAGTCAAGAGTGGTATAGTCCTTAATTCCATGGACCTGGAAGTTGGTGGAATATTTAATCAAAGAGGGTTAGAGTCATTATCTCCAAAATTCATACCTCAACATAGAGACCTTGTTTGACTATAACTAAGGCAGTATTGGTATGGATCAAATAGAATCTGTGCAGTATTAGAACCATCAACTGTGATTATTAAAAATTAAAAGTTCTTGGATTCCTCCCATCCCCAGATTCTTGCTTAGAAAGCATTGTATTACCAAGTTAGTTAATGGTGCTGTCAATCACAGGTCATTTTGGAAGGGTTTTGAGGCACATGAATCTTCCTACTTAACACCTGAATTTCAGTGTGCCCTTTAACATATCCTTTAAATATGTACTCTAAACTCATTACTACTTTGATTTTGATATTCCCAGTTTTCAGAGTGCATATTATAGCACATGTAGGGTATTGTGGTTTTGAGATGGCCCTGGGATAATTTTCCCTTAAGATCAAAGTTCTATGTCCTATCCATCAAGATTTGCACATAGTATTGCTGGGAAACACCTGTCCTACAGTGTGGGAACATTGTGTAACGTGTGCCTCTCTCGAGCAATGTTTATATACTGGCATAAAAATACTACTCTCCTTACAAGTGGGTGATGCTCTCTGTAGAGGGAAATCCTTTCTAAGCTTTGATTTAAATGCTATCTTTTCAATGAAATCACTTCCCATCTAGTAAATTAAATGCTATTATAAAAGTGTAACTTACTGATAAAGTAGGAAATAATTACTAAAGAATATAAGTATGTTTTGTGCATATAATAATGTTAGGAGCGTCACTTTGTGATTTTGCTAATAATTTACATTTTTAGTGTTTTTTCTTAAGAAATATCATCTGAGACTAAAATTATATCACCGTAACAGAATGGATCAAACTAGGAATGGTTCAGCAGTACTTACATTGTTTTCAAAATTAATTGTTAAAAAGATTGAATGGTCAGATTTAAAAGTGACTAATAATAGTTGCAAGAAACAAATAATGAAGCCACTTACTCACTTCTTAAAAAGTTTGCTGCTATGTCCATAAAATTCTGTTTAGTATCCGGGAGGCAGGGGCAGTCGTTAGTGCTAGCTACACAATGCTCTAGTTGTTCCCTCGAGTTCATGTGAACCACTTTAGGTTTCTAATTTATAATGCAAAAATATCACATATAGCTGAAAAGCCTCCTAAAGATATAGAACTTCTGTTTATCAAAACTGCCAAAAGGAAGCCAGTCTACAGTGTAGTTGTGGGCTACACAGAAAAAATCAATTTTTGTGGAGGGAAGAAAAGCATCCTGAACTGGAATTAGTCTTCAGATTCAGCTGGTGTCCTGTTTGCTGGTCCTTTGTGTGGCTGATTGTTAATTGGCACCTCAGATTTGAAGCTAATTAATAGAATAGTAAGGGGCAGGTGGCCCCATTCTATCTTGATAATCCTCGTCAGCAAGACCTGTGTAATCTTCTTGTTTAATTACAATGAAATGTGCAGTAGGGGAACGTGAACTTCCTGCAGGTTTTTTCACTGAAAGTTCACTGGTCAAGGACAGTTTTGCAACTCTCAGATCCTGCTACACATTGCATGAAAAATCAGCCTTTTTTCCCTCTTTCTTCTCCTTTTTAGCCACTGCTGATACTAACTACTAGGTTTACGAGTGACTAATGGATGAATCTTGTGGTTGTTTAAAACAAGAAAACAAAAAGAAGAAAAGAAAGGCAGACACCTGCCTCTCAACCCAGACAATGAAAATATATTGCTACAGTTGTTTTTTTTTTGTCCTGAGTGCAAATGAGAATTTTTGTTTACATAGAGATATTTAAACTTAAGAATCCTTAATGGATGAAAATATTTGAGTAATGCTTTCTCTGGAAGAAAGCACCTAGGCAGGAGGTCAAAATAAATGGAACTGCTTTGCTTAAGAATTTTCAGGACCAAGCTGTGAAATGACCAGATAAATTATTCTTATTGAATGTGGGTGCCTACCAGAAGGTGAATATTTTTCTCACTTCCACTTTAAAGAGATTATTATGTTTTCAAGTGTAAGAATAGAACTAGGTAAAATAAGTTCATGATATTAATAGTTGTGAAGTTTGCTAACTAGTCTTAAAATCATGACCCATACAATGCATTATTTCTTTGTGGAGAATGAGAGGAAAGGGGAGGAATAAAAAAAAAAAACCCTCCTTGGCTGTTAATACCTTGAAACTTAGTAGAAAGGAAATAACACTCCATTTATACGAATTCCAATGTACGCAAACAGAAGCTGTGATAGGAAATAGCACGAGGACCCATTTCTAAGACTCGGTTTATGTTGACTTTTCAGATCAAGCTTCCTGTGCTTATTCCATTTGGGCCAGATTAAACCCAAAGCAAATCTTTCTCAAATAGGAAAGAGCAACAATTTAATTAGGTAATATTTTTGGAAATCAAAAATAGTTGCTTCTTCTTTTGATACTTTAATAAAATTCTTTTAAAACCGATGACTAAGAAAATATTATGCGACCGTAGATGCTTTGCTCTGCCATTTATTACATGATAATGGAACATGGTGGTGTTTGAAATTAAGCAACGACTCTTGGTATGTATTGACTTACATTTATAATAAAAATGAAAATCCATTACCCCAAGTCTGTGGTTCCAAGTCGAGGAGTAGTTTTGCCGTGTGAGGGATGTTTGGCATTGTCTGATGATGTTTTTTTATTTTTTTCTGTTGAGAAGCAGCTCTGCAGAAACCTGCTGAAGGAGGGTAGGAGTTCTAAACCCTGTCTCTTTTCCAAAAGTTATCAGTGCTGTGGGGACAGGGAGACCTCTCTAAGTGTTGCTCCCTTCTGATAAAACACTGTCGTACTCATGATCACTGGGTGGCGCAAACACCGCCTGAAGAAGTGTTGTCTATGAAGAGAATGTCAGATGTGAGCACCTGTTGGACTGTGTGGAGTCATTAACAAGAACACATTCCTAATACTTTTTGTTTTCTCTTGCGGAGTTGTATTTCGAAAAAAAAAAGTGATCCGTGGAAGGGAAAAAATCTCAGATATCATGGAAATAGCAGTTACAATTCCTTTATAGGGATTTTTTCATTTCCCACTACTTTTATAAACACAATGGGAGGAAGCACAGTACTGGCTTGGTTTGGGAAGAGTACAGTGTAAGTGCAGCGTTGTGTCCTGTTGCAGGCCTTTGTGTGTTGAATCAGGCTTTATATCATTTAATTGCTGTAAAGTAGCTCTATGTTCAGAGCTTTTAAGAGGAGTTTAAACCTGGCAACTAATATAATGGACAGAAATGCTATAAAAGTTGTAACCAAAAAAACAAAGTGCATAGTATTTTATGTATACTCTATACATGACATGTCCATTAGAGATTATAAAAAATATTTCTGAGTCTATAATATGTGAGACTGTAGAATGGACCCCAGTCCTACTGTGAGTCTTGGCTGAAAAAGTCACAGATGGTTGTTCTTGGGCTGGGCCCCTTCTCAGGTGCCTTTGGTGAAGCGAGCTATTTTTAAGGACCCGTATGAGTGATGGGAAGGGCTTCTCTCATATATATATATATATATATATATATATATATATATTTCTGAAAATAACTTGCTAGGTAATGAAGAATAATGTGTCAGAAAACAGCTTAGTGTGTTTTCATGTGTGATCCCTGGGAGAGAAGAAATCAGACATGCTTCTGGCCCGGGGCGCCCCAGAGAACTTGGATGGCAGGAGGCTTTGTTCACAGGAACACGGAGGCTCATTCAGCTCTGCGGCTGTGCTACATTTTATAAGGAAACCTGTGTCTAAAAATAGATGCTGATTGAAACTTCTTTCAGAGCACAGGGCCATATGTTTTTTAAAGGAACACTTTGTTTAATGGGAAAGAAAATATGAAAACCCTCATTTGGACAAAAGGCTTAGTATTAGCTCTTAGAAAATGTCTTTGGGGCACCACCGTTAGGTGAATGTTCCAAATCAGGGATTTTCTGAACATAGTAAATAAGTAACTACTTGGCTCTTTATTAGTTCTTATAGTGCTATCAGAGTGTGCTTCTCTTTGAACGGTTGTGGAGGGCCTTTGCAATCATTTGGCACAGATAACCCCTCCTCCACTAGATTTTGGAGGATGTTCAGTATGAAACATAAGATATGAAATTGACTTCTATGAGGCCTTTGGTTTTTATGTGTTAATTTTTCTTTGAAGATTTATTCTTAATTATGTTTATGCCTGTGTGGCAGAGTGTTGGTGTGTGTACATGTGTATCGTGCTTGCAGAAGCTAGAGGAAGAGGTTGGATCCACTGGAGCTAAAGTTACTGGCAGTTGTGAGCAGCCTGATGTGGATATTGAGATGCCAGCTTGGGTTCTTGGCTAGGGTAGTAACTGTTTAACCATGTGCTTCTCTCTAGCCATGCATTTACTTCTATAAAATGTTCATAGAATATGCCTAGTCCATAATATTAATGTTATGTTACATGATGGGAAAAATGTTTGTATTTCTGTGACATTTACAAATTCATGTACCAAGAATCCTTTGCATTAATGTAGTTCCTGAAATTTGAGTTTAGAAAAAGACTATTAGAGTTGAGTTTTTAATTACCACTTTATTAAAGCGATGTTAAAATAGTATATGTTTTGAAACTTCTGTTAGTTTAAGTGACAGAGAATGATGTAATATCAAACATATTTTTCTATCTGTTTTGTTGGAAGAGAGACTTGCAAGTTGTGCAACCTTCTCTAACTGGATCTTAAACATGGGAATGGTGATGTCACTGAGTGTAGGGGTCATGAAACATTGGTAACAGTAAAAGGTTTTTGACTGTGTCAGGCTCAAAATGAGTTCAAAAGCAGACATGTAATGAATTCAAGGTATTTCTTTCGGAGTCTGCCACTGCTGTTTCCTGTGACTTCACTGAAGCTGAAACAGGCCATGTTCACACAGCAGTATGTACGCTGTCATGTGGCGAGTGCCAGTAAGCACGCCTTCAACGGTAGAACTCAAACTTTCGTGTGCAGGGTTTTCATGTGCATACAAAGGTTATTCTCCTATAGAAATGGAATTTCATTAAGAAAAAGTTTTAGTATTTCCTAATTTCATTTAAATACCAACCAAACATAATTAATCAAAGAAAGTTACAAAGTAACACTTTCTAAATCAACTCTTATATACCTCTACCACCTTGTTCTATGTGTTTATGAAACTAACTTCTCAGCATTAAAATTAAATAATTAAAATACTAACTAATTTTGAAAAAATTTAAAATTCTGGCTCCATATCCCGCAGTATCAACTATTCAACCAACATTTAATTTCTTATGCAAATATATTCAAGTACACATCTCATTAGTATACAATTTTCTGTTAATATTTTTAATATTCTGTTATGCGGTAAAATCTGGATACCAAAGAATTTTCTTAAAGTAAGACTCTTTATGATTTGTCCTTAGTAAATATCTGCTTTGTGTACCTGTTTTATATTATTTTCTCAATATACGTGGGTCATGTAAGTTTCGCTAGTATAAAGTTTAGAAGGCTGTGTTAGAGACTACCAGTCCTGTGTGGAAGTTCACATTAGAGGTAAAGGATGAAGAGCACTCAGTCATCCAGGCCGCATGCTAAAAAAATTACTAATGATCTCTTTATTCCTGAAATTCAGAGCAAGCTATTTCTTATCCAAGTGCCCATGACCAGGGATGCTTCAGAATCCTTTTGGATTTTGGAACATCTACGTATAGATAAGGACATCTTTTGAGCATGAGAATCATGTCCCAACTTGAAATGTTATTTATACTTCATGCGTACCTCATACAAGTAGCCTGGAGGTAATTTTATACAGTATTTCTTGCACACCTGCCTTTTGAGTCTAGACCATCATAGAATTTCACATGTGGAATCTTCCACTTGTAGTGTCATGTCACACCTCAAAAAAATGTTGGATTCTGTAACATTTTTGCTTTGGAATTTTCATCTGAAAACCTTGAAATGCAAGCTGAGAGTCTTGTGATTTTATTTATGCATCGTATTAAAATTTTTCTCCAGTTCTTCTTAATGTGAGAATATTTCTCATTGGTAACATGAAGCTCATAGGTCTCAAAATAAATATAAACTTACATCTTTCCCACTTCAACAGGCATCCAGTCCATAGCTTTTCTCCATAATTTTCTACCCTTCCCTCATAGACTTCTGCCTTCTCCTACAAGCACGTGCCTGACAAAAAAAACTTCTAGTGTGGTAAAATGTTTTATATTTTTATGTTCTTTCCAATTCTTATGTCACAGAGTCTTAAACTTGACTCAGATCTTGAAACAGTGATAACTGGGCTCTTCATGACTTACTTCTTTTGAAATGTGTTTATATGCATTGTGTAACATAGTTTGAGGATGTAGTTTAGAAGCATGTGTTCACACATGAAACTTCTTGTATCGAAGGTATTTTAATATATGAAAGTTTACACATATGTGAGTTAGTATGTAAATTTTAATGTGTGGACTTCAATTTTATGTGATATCAAACAAATTATAACTAGAACTCACTTGTTCAGTGTGGAAGCATTATATATCATAAGGGGATTTTGGTTTTACGGCAAAAACTTATGCTTAGGGAAATTAAATGACCTACTCAGAACTTTAGTATCATTTGGTTCTATGACCACAAGTCAGTGACACTTTCTAGTAGGGCACATAAGGTATATATTAAAATCTAAGGGGGCTGGAGAGATGGCTCAGAGGTTAAAAGCACTGGCTGCTCTTCTGGAGGTCCTGAGTTCAATTCCCAGCAACCACATGGTGGCTCACAACCATCTGTACTGAGATCTGGTGCCCTCCTCTGGCGTGCGGGCATACATTGAGGCAGAATGTTGTATACATAATAAATAAATAAATCTAAAAAATAAAATAAAATCTAATAGGGTGATAGGCCTTAATGATTTTGTTGCATTTAGGAGTACTGATTCTGTGACTTTGCTCCTGAGGCTCAAACAATTACCTACCTGAACCGTGATAATTCTAGCAGCGACTAGACTCTGTACAACTGTGTACAGAGTGAACTGGAAGATCAAGTAACTATCTCTCCATGCTTTGAGAACACACTTTCGGCCTGATGATGATTTGATCTGGGGGTCTTTGCATTGTTGATTAAGTGTGGAATTTACTTGGATGTAGAGCTAAGAGATCTCGATATGGTTATGAGCTTGGTTATGAGACCTGAGGAAAAGAAAACTTCTCAAGAAGGCCCTTGTAGACGCGCGAGAGTCAAAACATCTCTTGTTTAACCTAGTTATTGAGTTCTGAGCAATTACTCCATCACTGTTTCAGTAACAGTCAGCATAATGAGAAAAAGAAGTTTAGAGTCAACATTTAAATCTTACAGTGATTTTCCAACACATTGCTGTCTTCATTAGGTTCAGGTGTCACTTTTTTTAAATTAGTATTTATAATAGAGCTTAGATCAGTCTCATTTCATGGAAAGTTTTTCTAATTGTCCATATATCACAGAATCCTTTATCAAAATAAGAACATGGCTACTATTTTTGATGTGAATTTGAAGGACTTGCATGATTTTAATCATGCCAAAATGAAAGATACTTAATGTATTTCAAATTTGCATAGGTTTTATTGCACTTCTGTGATACACATAAACTTGTTGTCATGCCAGCGCTGCTTCTGGAATCCATATGCACAATGTGTCTCTGTTCTTTGTGTAGAACTTGGAACACAACTTTATTGGCTTATATGGAAGATCATAATCTCCTAATTTTTCATATTAAGTCATATGTATGATTCAATCTTAAATTACAGCATTCATATTAATACTCCAATTATAGAAAGCTGAAGCCTCCGAATGCAGTTGTAAATCTCTGCCTCTTACAAAACACCTTTGTTTCCTTATGGACTGCTCACATTAAACATGAATCTTATTGTTTCCATTTGATGTCCTATGCTATCAATATTATCACTAGTATGATTTATTCTCATGAGGAAAATTTTCCCTTAATATTACCAGATTTTTGAGACTTCTAGTCTTTTTACCATGTTTTTATTGTTTTAGACCAAAGTTGGTAATTATGAGAATTATCTCTAATCATGATTTTCTTATTGTTAAATGTGCTATAGTTATTTTCTAAGTCTATACTTTTTATTTAAAAAAAGCTAGAGTTTCCTAAACTGTAGTAATTATTTCTTTTACCTGACAGAAACAACTTAGTAGGAGGGATAATTTATTGGTTCATAATTTCAAAGGTATCAGTCTATCATGATGGGGAAGTTATAGAGCAGAGCACTGCACATCTTCATCAGGGAAACAGACTTGAAGGCACAGGGGACAAGACACCTTCAGGGGCTTACCCTTAATGAGCTACTTCCTCTGCCTATGTCCCAACTCCTAAGGTATCCAGAACTGCCCTAACTATGTAATGCCACATATAGGAAATACTAAATGTGTGCATGTATGCATGTGTGCATGTATCAATAATAAGAGACTGAATTTGAGATAGGGGAGCATATAAGGTATTGGGGGGCAGGAGGGGTGGAAATAATGCCAATATGTCTGAAATTATCAGAAAAACATTTAATTTTAAAAAATAGTCAAGTAAATTCCATTCTTAAAGGAAATCAAAGGTTGGTGAGAAGTAGAAATAGCAGTCATTTTATGAGTTCCTTTCTTGAAGTTTGAAATGTCAAACCCACTATCTGATTAAGATGTGGTGGAGAAATGAAAGTTTGTTCATATCTCATCACAGCGTGCTGAATGCTTTTCTCTAGGGTGAGATTTGGAGGGGAGAACTCTGCTAGCTTTGTTACTCACTTCTCTTTCTGAACTGGAAAGTAAATGTGAAGCCCTCCTGAGGAACCTATTCTAAAATAGGAAAGTCCTTGTGATGTAGATAGCACAGGGTAACTATTTAGATGCAATAATCCCAAGTTCTCTTGTTAAACACAACACAACTTGGCACTTGGGTTGTCTTTAACTTATCAACTGGGAAATAAATAACCTTAAATAGAATATATTTCTTTTCACTGTCTGTCTTACGCTTATCCCCACACAGAGATAATTAAATTAGTGGGAGGAATGTCTTTGTCTATAGATTCACACATGAAATGTTTGCTGCGTTCTACACTTTTTCTTGGTGTTGGTGTTCATGGTCTTTGATCTGCCCATTAATTTTTACTGGATAACTTCAACTACACCACAAAGTGTGGCAGAGGTAGCAGACTAGTATTTACATGACTACTCCTAATGAAGATCTCATTAGTGCAGAGGCAACAGAAGGCCCAGGACATTTCCCTGGGAGGCCAAAGAGAATGGTAGGAGACATTCCTAAAAACAAGGCAGAAGGCCCTTCCCCTCTGAGAGCCCATGCTGGAATTAACTGGTGTCATTTTGAAGGAGTGGTTTGCTAATTGGAATCTCTGGATTGTATATAATGCCAACACCTTCCTTTATTAATTATTTCCCATACATTTAGCTGCATACGGGGAAATTGCCTGAAAGCGTATGCATGTCTAAGAGGAACTGTTGCAATTTGATTAACTTCCCAAAGCTGTCTGTGAACTTTAGCAGTTAGTTGGTGTCATTTGTATAATTTCTTTTTGAGGTTGGAAGCCTTGTGTTCATGTACTGTGGTGATGGCCTGCTGAGTAATTGCAAGGTTCATTATACTACCAAGACTGTCAAGGGGTATTTATGGATATACTTGTGCAGTGAACCATTGAACTTGAACTGGTCATTCGCGTCTCCTGTGGCTGGAATTGTGTTTACACTAAGTGGAAGGAGAGGCTTTAATTATGAAATGGGAAAGTGGCAGTGTTATCTACGTTTATAGTGGCAGATGGACTAAAGACAGGAGCCTCTGCATTTTCACCCTCTGCTATCAAATTACTGCTGATCTTCATCGTCAAGGAAAGTCACTGTACCCCCTTTCCTTTTTAAAATGTTTTGCGTGTATTTCTTTTAATGCTTTTTCAGTTGAAAGTGACAGAAATCAATCATGCTTGATTTAAGTAGAAATGAAGCTTTTTCAGGAAATAATTGCTAGGTCACAGACTCTTCCAGAAAGATAAGAGAACCAAGCTTGGGATAGATAAACCCAAGAGGAATAATTAAAGTCCCTTCCCTTAGTAATGTCACAGATTCTAGAACTTTCCTTGCACATTTCAATTGATATTACTTTTACTTCATGCTTTATGTCATTCTGCGGACTGGTGTCTTTGTTCTCTAGACTCCAAGTGTGATCACTGCTTACAGAGTCACCAGTCACAACGAACATACTGAGGTCCTTGTGAGTGTGTTCCAACACCTAGGACAGATGTGCGTCACTCAGAAAGTTTCAATCCTGTTCTAGTGTCCTACAAGCAGAAGTGAGTACAATGAGTCCCTGGCATTTTTAGCTTTTGTGCTTTCAGAGTTCCCCTTCACTAAACCAAATGTATCCAGCATTCAGAAGGATGCTGTAAGGAATGGCAGTGACTACTTCCTGGCCGAGTTCTGATTTGAACTGCTGCAGAAAAAAATATGGATATTTATATTTACAGCTGTATTTGAAAATAGGGAGTGTTCATCCAGGAAAAGCTTTA
This sequence comes from Arvicola amphibius, assembly GCF_903992535.2. Lineage (NCBI taxonomy): Eukaryota > Metazoa > Chordata > Mammalia > Rodentia > Cricetidae > Arvicola > Arvicola amphibius. The sequence goes on along the minus strand of NC_052060.1, from coordinate 47,765,493 downwards.
GCTCAGTAGTTAATGTGTTATAAACCTAGTGCCAGGTAGTGTAAGGATAGATAGATCCAGACAGTATATACACCTTAAGTGAAGAGATTTTTGGGAAAGAAACACGATCACCTGTTTTGTGGTAAATGGAAGAAGCAGCTTGGATAAGTAGGTCTTCACCATGAGAATCCCATGGAAAGCCTTCTTGGAGATGCCTAGAAGACTTGGATGGTGTTCAATTTACTTTCAAATGACTGAGAATCTTGAGGAGGGGAGTAACCATTGTGCACAGCATTGACTGGTTTGAAAAGCATGACAATTCAGAAAAGGTGACCCCTGAATCTTGCAAAGGAGCAATTCATTAGACTTGCAAAGGAAGAAACCAGAAGACAAGGAAGACTTGCAAGGGGAAAGTAATTGAGATATGAATAATTACTGACACAAAGGCTTGGGACTTGACAAAGGAATGCCAGAGACCTGTCAAGCACCTGCTATATTACTGTGTCTGAATGCTTTTGGCAGTCTTATCTTCCATTGAGGTTGGATGGAGATGTATTACAAACAATAAAAAATATCAAAAATATGTTGCATAATGGTTAGATGTTTTATGCTGTGGAAAGCAACAGTAAAGCAGGGGAAGGGTTTAAAGCCTGGGTAGAGAATAGTTATAGTGACACATGGTAGAATGGTAGGCATCAGGGCAAAGGTCATATTGAAATCAAGATTTGGCAGAGATGAGAAGAAAACTAGACGGTCTGGAAACAGAGTTTTAGGCTGAGGGATGCATTTGATGAGAGGAAGAAGTGAGGCCATGGGGAGCAGCCTTCACTGTGGCAGGCACCAGAGGACTTTACAAGGTCATCATAAGTAGTTGTGGTAGGATCTCATCTCTCTGATGTTGTCTGCAGCTCAGCATGAAGTTAACATAAATAAACAAATTAGAAAGGCTTCAAATTTCATGCCCCTATACTGTTTCTAGAAAATGATAGGGCAAAGATCAACCCAAAGAGATGGGGTTGTATGGCAGCTAGAAAACAAGGTCAAGGACTGTGACCCAAGTTCACAAAGAGCAAAGTAGACATTCTTGTTCTGATGTCAGTTTCTACTTCTGTATATTTCATTCCATCAGAAAGGAACTATATTTTAAGCAAGTGAATGCTGAGCAGCTAAGCCTGTTTGACTGCCTCTGTGTTCTTATTCCTTTACACATCCTTGGAGGAGGTGCTAATGAGATGTGCTGAGCACCGTGAAGAGTTTCCACCATAAACCTCTGAGAGACCTCCGGTGGTGATGGTTTAGATCTGTCTTAATAGGCCTTAAATCATCTGGATAAATACAGGGTTTACTCATTTTGGTTAAGGTTGCATTTGAATGTTTCATTTGGCAAAATCCTTAGGCTAACTCGTTGCATGGCTAAGTTTTTGCTTTCTGACTGGGTTTTTGGCCTTCAGAGTCTGAGCTGCCTGGAATCCTGACTGCAAATGAAAGCTAGAGCAAGCTGATCTGATGAGGGAATGACTATGTAATGGGGTGCTTACAAGACAGGAATGGGGCTTCAGTTTCTTGTCTTCTCCCAAGACAATTAAAGATTGCATTTCATGGCAACATATCTCTTGTTATATCTGATGCCATTATCCCTAGGTTTCTTTTACCATATTTCCATAATGCAAAGATTTTGTCTTACCATTTACTTCATCTTGTTTTTCCCCCCAAGCCTGCAGTGCTACATCCTACCTCCCATCACACAAATCTTATATCAAGGAAGAAAAGAGCATGCTCCCCAAATCCTATGTACCTTATGCTCCTTTGAAAACTGAGGTTGATTGAATAGCTAAAGAAGAAAGTGGGGAAGAGTGTTTACAGAAGATGTGTCCAGGCTAATAATACAAGCATTTCATTCGAATTATTTCGTAAAATAACTCACATGTTATAGAGAAGAGTTCCAGCTCTAAACGAATCTGACTCCTCTGACCCACTATTTCACCACTGTGGATTCCAGGGAATTTGGTGTAAACCTTCCGATCCATACAATCACCTAACCTTTATTTTCTCCAGATGTCTCCATTATTGGATCTCCCCAGCCTCCCAGAGTGTCTGAGGCCTCCACGTACTGGAGAGACGATTTCTGCTTCAGATACTTTTGGAAAACAAAAGTTCAGTGGTCCTTACCTGTGAATCATGGGTGTCTGAGTCTGTTGCTTATTTGCAGACCCCATTTGTATAATCCCAATGTTCTCATTTGTAAATGGAAGCGTGGTTGCCTACCACACAAGGTGAGGACTAGACTTGGAAGTCTATTAGGGATAGAATATGGGGCCTGACAAATAACTGGAGCTCCCCATAAAATACACCATGACGATCACACCATGGTCCTTCATGCATTACATTGATTGGGAAGATGTAAACTCATCTTTCCTAGGTTTTTTGCTCTTAGGCTCCTGCCAAGTTACTAGAGGAGAATTTTATCCTCATCGATTAATGCAAAAATAATCTCAGATAGCATCTCTCACTCAATTCTCTATGATCAGGGTGCAAATTTGCCCTCATAGTCTGTTTCTATTAACACTGATGGGAAATGGTAGATTAAATACCCACACATGGACTGTGCAGACTGGAAACATCTCGGAGCCTGGCTGTTTCTTATGTAGCATTTTTCTTAACAAATTAGTTCAATTAATTGTACTTCGTAGTCTAATCATCTTAGTTGCCTTTAATTTTCTTTCCATTTTCCAAATGTCTATTGCTTTGTTTACCTATATATAGCTTTTTAAACCGTGTGTGTGTGTGTGTGTGTGTGTGTGTGTGTGTGTGTGTTGAAGTGGGGGTTCACAGGTCATGCATGTTCATAGCATGACATTAGTTTTCAAAAAGTAGTTTATACTCCCTAGGTAAGTGATTTTGGTTTGAGATAGCATTCTATCACTGACTTCTCTGAGGCATCTTGCCTTGATGAGTTTGCTTGTGCTGATGATGAAATTATTTACTGGCAGTATCCATATATTACAGAACACAATCTGGCACTCATTTGTTCTTTTCAGAGTTTCTCTCACATCCTGTTAGTGAGTTATGCGTGTATGTGTGGTGATGGGGTATAATGGGAGAAGAACAATCATGCAGCCTGTATCAGAGTGTACCGTAACCGGTCCATACCACAAGAGCTTTCTAGAGCTTTCTAACGTTCACAACAGTGTTTGTGTTAAATGGAAAACAGTTCAGACCATGGGCTGCTGGCCCAGTTTATATTAATATGTCTGTCCTCAGTGTTTCCTGAAAGTGTGTTTTCTCTGTTACCTATGTGAATGTCTTAGAGACCTTTTAAATACAGTTTTTATAAATAAAAATTTCCCCTTTGTTTTTGAAATACATTCTAGGTAAAATGTCTTAAGGGGGAGAAACATCTGCTAAGGCTGTTGAGACTTAGTTTACAGTGAGAGTTTTGAGATTTTTAAAGACGGGGCAAAATCTGGTTGTCTGTTTATATTTGTGTGTGGGGTTTTTGTTGTTGCTAATGGTAACTATAGAGAATTATTTTCAACAGTAGCCTTTAATAACAATAGTCTTCCCAAATGTAGTGTGGAATAGCTTTAAACTGTGTTAAGTCTGCCTTGTCCCCCTTCCTCTCCTTGAGTAAATGGAAGAAAAGTTTCCAGGCTCCATGCTGTGAGTTTGATTGATGTCCAGAACATCTGAAGGACTTTTGTGTCCTGCCTGCTCTCCATGAGTTCATAATGTGTGAATACGTAAAGAAGGTCAGCCCTTATCACATGTAATGGAGGCCGGAACGCAGATCTACTGTGACAGTCTGATCCTGTAACTAAGGGCACAAATCATCCCTGCGCAGCTTAGACAACTTGTGGGATCTTTTGCTCTCTTCTTTTTACCCCTTCCCACTCAGGGGGACCTTGGCAGCGCAATGAAAGCGGAGCGAGGACGTGCTCAGAATAATGCCACTCTTGCGAGGGAGGAAGGGATTGTCTATTTGTCATGATGTGATGGGCGGTCTTTCATTGAGCAGCCGAAGGCAGCTCCGGGTTGTTGGTGACTAGTGGTGTGGAATGCTGCAAATTAGGACAGGGCAGGGAGGCGGGAGGCCTGAGAGGCAGCCAGAGATGTGTTCTTTACTAACTCCAAAGTCAGGGAAAATGTTTTTTGTACCTGGAGTTGCTTTCCATTCCCTGTCATGGTAGGATATTAATAGTTTCTTTTTAAAATGTCAATTAAATGATTAGTTAAAAATCAGAATAATGCAATGTGTTACCAGTACAGTCCTGAAGGTAACACATATACAAGCTGAAAAAAAAATATTGTTATACAAAACTTTATGGAATTGCAGGGGTCAAAAATGTTCTAGCTTCTAAAAGGAAGATAGACATTCCTATGGCTCTGATGCCCCTGTGCGCTGGAAGTTATAGTTAAGTGAACACATTACAAGTGACATTAGTATGGATGTTCAGGTAGGAATTACAGTAGCATGTACCTTATTGTTTCTGGTAAGTATAATGAAAGATTTTGTTAGCATTCTTGTAGGTAGGAGAAAATATCATTCATCTTATTTCCAAATCTTTGGTGGTTTGCTTCAAAAAGATAATCAGCTACAAGATATAGTAGTTGCTGCCCGTTTGTGCATCAGAGAAACGGAGAAGGGGCCACAGTAGTGCCTGCAGTTATGCAAGCATTCCTTCTCCAAACATACAGCACGAAACCAAAACGTCTACTTTAGGATACAAGCAAGGCACTTCCTGAATTCTAGCTTCTTTTCCCAGCCTCTTAGCTGCCACTCCCCTCCCCCAATCTTTGGAACTTTGGACTTACTCAGTTTCTCATGCCTCCTTCAAACATGACTTCTAACATTTATTCATAAACGTATGTGATGTTGTTGATTTTCTCTGAACCAGGATTCTTTGCACTGGAAATATATGTGAAGATATAGTTTTATTTTTTAACTTTACCTTATTTGTGTATGTGTGTGCATCTATTCATTCATTTAGAAATATTTATGTGCAAGCTAGGGCGGTGTGTGCATGCATGTGTGTGTTCCTGCGTGTGGAGATCAGCGTCAGCTGCCTTCCTCCACTCTGTCAAAGGATTTTAGGTTTCAGCTGTCTCTGCCTTTTCTGCCCCTAGCTTTAGAATTACAGATAAATGCATGCTACTGTGTCGAGTTGAGGAGCAGAACTCGGGGCCTCTTGCTTGTGTTGTGATACAAGCAGTTCACCAATTTCCCAATCCCTGGACCTAGTTCTAGAGTCTGTCTTTTGTAAGTACAGCCCTGTCCTCAGGCACCATGAATTTGTGTTGCATAGCTCTTGCTGGTGTCTTCTCCTCCCATTAGAGGATAAGGCTAGCTCTTTCCTGAAGATAGGTATTGCCTCTTTTTATTCTCCTAACATACTAGGCAAAGGCATATCTCCCAATAAACACACACACACACACACACACACACACAAATAAAAGTACCCAGCAAAATGTGAGATATCATATTACATCATATATGTAACATAATCAGGAAGATAGGATTTCCAGGTGAAAATAAACCACAAATTGAAATTGGTAATAAGGTAATCTCAATTTATGAATACTCTTCTACTTCAAGCCTATGGATATTTACTGAACTAACCCGAAATAAAGGAGGATCTCTCCCATGTATAATTGGAATTATTCTAAAACTTGATTTTAAAATAAGACATATTTTGTGCTGTTTTAACAATGACCTTAGTTGTCACAGGAATAGTGTGCCCAGTGCAACTTGTACTTTGCTCTATTCAAAGAGGGTAATGAAAGTTTTAACATCAGTGGGCAGGAGGATGATTCGTGAGAATTCTCAGGACACTGCCACTCTGTTCTGATGTCTTCCTGTGTTCACACTGGACTCGGGAATGTGTCCTAATGCACTAGCTCGCTATTTGTAACAGTTTTCACAGCTGACCCACAAGCTCACTACTCCTGAGTGTGTAAACAGTTCCTCTGGGGTGTGCAGATAGCATAGTCATACTTGCCCCGTTAGAGTGCAGGGATGCCATATGTTTAGTGTGTCCTTCTGTGTTGGGATTCTGCAGATGTGTCGGATGACACCCCTTCATGGTGGCAGTGTTAACCCCATTCCTCTTCTTGTTTTTCTCTGAGGTGTCCAGTGTCAAATGAGACCTTACAAATAATCTTTCCCTCTCGAGTGTTTATCAAAACATCACTGTATAAATTGACTACAGAGTAAAGTCGCTTTTGTTCAGTAGAAGCTGAAGAACATCTAACACAGAAGCCATAATAGTTGTTGTGATAGCTTTATAAGAAAGTTTGCAGAGAAGTCGTCACCTGCATGCTGCCAATGGCTGTCAGCGCCACCATTAGAGAAGAGGGTAAATCAGGTGTGAGCCATGGAAAGACTGGAATAGAAAATGCTTAATCTATTGAACTTTGCAAACTAAAATGCGAACTCTGAAAAAATGGGGGAGAATGGGTTAAATTATATAAAAGTCTAAAGATTTTGCTGGACCAGATTTCTTGAGAGATGTGGGTGAATCATTAGATTTTTCTTTGCTCCTCTTAGTCTAGGGCCTGATTGTGTATGCTAAAGAACATCCTTGTTGACATGCAACACATGTAAAGCTATGTAGACGGGTAGATTTAGTGTGAGGGTTTTTTTTTTTAGTATTTCAATGTGAAATCCACAGTAATAAAATCTTGATGAAATAAAAACTTCACTTTTTAAATATGATTATCATTTCTTCCCGCACAGAAATTGAGGGTATCCTACGCCCAGAATCCTGACCTTTTTATTCTCTTCATCAAGCCACTCAACTGCTTAGGAGCCATTAATATATAGACTCAACTTTGTAACCCTCATTCAAAGGCCTGCTCGTTCTGGTTCCACTCTGTCTGGCTTTCTCTCCAACCACTTTTGAATAGGAGCTGCCCGTTCCTGTAAGGCTTGTGCCCATGCTGCTTCACAAATGAAATGCTATTCTTAACTCGAGTCCCGCTCACTTAATTTTTCCCTCTCCGGCTCCTCCGCTGCTGCATGCACCCTGTTCATCCATCAGTATCTAGCTAGGTGATTTTCACACCACCCCAATCTATCCTCTATTCTGAATGTCTATGAATGTTTGTGTGTGTGTGTGTGTGTGTGTGTGTGTGTGTGTGTGTGTGTAGCGGGGGGATTGTCTTAAAATGCGTCACATTTCCCCTGAGTTTCTTACCATAGAGATCTTATTTTCCCGTGGTGTTGAGGGCTTCATTAGTGTATCTACTTCAGCTAGCATTTAATTCTAAGTCAGACGTAGCTGCTGGTATAAGTTGGTTTTTAATACAGAAATGGGGTCCTGACAGGGGAGGAAAAGTTGTTTATGCTCTGAAGAAGTCCTCTTTGCCCTTTTTTGGGGGGGACTGTGACAATGGAGCTGTCCCACATTTCAGCCATTCAGTCACTGCCCAAAGCTTCGGCTAAGCTCCAAACTGGCAGCAGACCCACAGGGCAATGTGGCTCTGAGCCCAACAGGGAAGGTTTGAAGAGATCCCACTGTGTGTGTGTGTGTTGTCTGCCTCCCCTTCTTTCCTGATTGTCTCCATTCAGTTGCATGTTCATATACACATATGTGATATATTGGGGTTTTATTCACTCCCTGTTACCCTCTCGTACCTCTTCCTTTTACCACAAACTTCCCACCTAGTCCTGCAGCGGCCACACAGTTAAAGAAAATGACACCCCTCCTCCAGCCACACTTGTGAGTTCTCAGGAAGGGATTGGAAAGATGTCAGTTTTTTTTTCTTTTTTCTTTTTTTTTGTTTTTTTTGTTTTTTTTTTTTTTTTTTTTTTGTTTTTCGAGACAGGGTTTCTCTGCAGCTTTTTTTTTTTTTTTTTTTTTTTTTTTTTTTTTATTTTAGAGCCTGTCCTGGAACTAGCTCTTGTAGACCAGGCTGGCCTTGAACTCACAGAGATCCGCCTGCCTCTGCCTCCCGAGTGCTAGGATTAAAGGCGTGCGCCACCACCGCCCAGCTAAGATGTCAGTTTTTGTTCTAAACTTTTTTCATAAAGTTTACATGTCACAGTGGCGTCTTAGATGATCGGTTGAAGTTTGCTCACTTGTCCATCCTCTGTGTGGTGTGGTAATCGGTGGCTGCTTGGTGTCTCCGTCGGTGTTCATGGTATCAGAGGGCCAAGCATCTCTGTTGCTCTTCGTCTTACTGTTTAAGACAGGGCCTGACACTGAACTGAGGTTAGCCATCCCAGCTGGTCAGAGAAACCAGGGGTTCCATCTCTCTGCCCAGCCTCTGCTTAAGTGCTGGATCATAGGTAGCTGTGACCAAGCCTGGCTTTTATTTGGGTGGGGGGATTTGAACTCAGGTCCTTTTACTCACAGGGCAGTAGTTCTTACCCAGGGGACAATTTCCCAGCTTTTCTTATAAATCCTGGTCAGGTAAAGTGTTGAGGATTTAGTAAGCACTCTGGTGTACCTACCTGCAGTAAAATTGCAGACTCCAGGGCTCTGACAGTTCCTGTATAAATCTTGGTTTTATTAACAGTCCCAGAAAAAAAGAAATCAAATAAGACTCCTCTCTCTCTCTCTCTCCCTCTCTCTCTCTCTCTCTCAACCTCTCTGTGGGAAGTTTATTCAGCCTCCTGGAAAAATGAGCATTTATAAAAACATAATGTTCTGCAGTTAAAATGAAAAAGAAAATTAAAGAATTAACAGATTTATTTTTGTATATAAGTCTGGTAATATAATGAAACAATAGCCATTTAGAGAAAATTGACTAATAAGTTGGTAGCCAGAGTCTGGCAGTATTGGCTAGGTATCCTTCCTATGGGACCCTTTTCCTACATGTGGGTTGGATTCCGAGTCATTTGCTCTACTCTTTAAATGTTGACACACTGTGGGAAAACTGAGGGGAAGTGTCACTTTGATGTGTTCAACTATCTTTGCCATTTCATCCAAGAAGAGAACACTATTATTTCCTCTTGTCTTCACATTTTTTTTTTTTATTTCAAATGTGATACTTCTTAGAAAAAAAAAAAGTCTGGCTGAGCAGCAAACATTTTTTGTGACAGCAAAACATGTTGGTATGGCCTGCCATGGCTTCTCTCCTTATTGCCTGAGCCTGGGACTCCGGTGCTGCCTGGGTAGGGTGGAGCCTCTTGTGCACTGGCCCTGTGTGGGCGTCTGGGTCAAACTCTTTTCTTTAGAAAACAATCGGGGAGGGGTCCTTTCGGCCTTTGTTGTCCTCTCCAGGAGGTGATGCAGAAAGTCTGTGGTGACAAAACCAGTTTGTAACAGGCTTGTCTTTGGGTCTGTCTCGGCTTACTAGCCGGCTTGCAGGGACACCCTAGCATCCGCAGAGGCTGGTCAAGAAGCTGCAGGCAGAGCAAGCAGGTCGCAGCGGCTGCTCTCCTGCAGTGGGCTGGCTCCCAGATCTAGACAGGCAGCTGCTCCGTTCCTTGATCACTCTACAGCTTTTGCCTAGGAGGGTAAGATCGTTGTCTCACACCGCGGTGCTGGCAGGGGCTGAGTTCATGTGTGATTTCAGGGCTTTATCACACGGAAGGAGAGAAGTTCAGGGGCCAAAACTTCTCATTCCCATCCTCCAACTGCTCTGTGTTTCTGCTACTTTCTCTCTCTGACATAACTCTCCAGAATAATTTATTAGGATAACTGTAAAGTATTTAAAATTTCTCTTTTTTCCTAACAATAATTAATCTCAGTCCAGTTTGGAACTTCGAGTATGAATGCTAATATTCAGCAAACTATGAAATTCTGTATATGAAGAAGTTAAGACCATGACAGCATTAATAAACCTTGTTTTGACATTATAATTTGAATTCTGTTAGAATTTGTAGATTGATGCATTTTACTTGAAGGCCAGAATAATTTCTGTGTGGATGCATTAAGCAAATCTTTAACTTTACAATTTAAAGTTACAGTTTGTGAATGGGTAAAATATTTTTCTGCATTTAAAAATAGGGGTTTGAGGTGTAATAATTCAACCAGAACTGTTCTTACATCAAGGTTACTAAAATATATTAATTTTTAAAAATGTTTTAATTGTTTGAATAAAAGAATCATAATTTTAAGAGTGAATAAACTATTTTTTAAGTTAGAAGGAAGGCAACTTGAGGAATATGAGATAATTACCTGTGGCAGTGATAGTGTGTGTTTCAAGTCTGTGCATGTGTATTTGTATAAGTATGTATCTGTGTACATGTGTGTTTGAGCTTCTACTCATTTATCTTGCAGCACAGTAACTGAGGGTAGAGACCCTAGGTCTAGCATGCCTCCCTTTGAAACTTAGCTCTACCACATCCTGGATATGACTTTATCAAATAGTGAACTATGATGTCTCAGTTTTCTCTGCCTTAAAGTGGCAGAGAAATAATTATATTTTTCACACAATTGGTTTAATTACTGAATGGGCACGTGCAATAATTGAGAGTAATACTCAAAGTATAATAGTGCCAGGAGTTTTATAATTATCAAATTCATCATTAGTAATTAGTTTATACAAGAATAGGGAGTTAAGTTGGAAATGTGAAAAATTTTAAATTGTGAAGACCAAATTATGAAGAATCTTAGTGTTACATGCCAATTTCTGACTGATATTTTCAGATTTATCATCAATTAGCTTTAACTTCTTATGAATTTTCTGTTAATAACATTGTATAAAATAAACTTCATTTTACTAATGGTTTTGTCTTGATGAATATAGATTGAGACAAGAGTTGTAAATTTAACCATTGAGAAACTACCAAACTTTGACTGCTAAATTTCAAAATTTATTGACAACTTAAATGTTTTATAATAATTAACTGTGCAGTAGTTTGATAATAAAGACATCACATACACACACACACACACACACACACACACACACACACACACCGCTGTGAAGCACAGATCCATGAAGGGGTGGTCATGACTCTGAAGCCAGCAGCAAAGCCAAAATGAATATGCTGACTCTTAAAACCCCGTTTAAAGTGTTTCAGAAGGATGGCAAGTGATATCTGAAAAGTGTGAGCCCTAAGAGATGTGTACAGCCTTGCTGCTTTACTCAAAGTGATCCCGAATTGTGTAGTCAAAGTAAGTGAAAGGGAGAACTCTTCTGCACTTAGGACAGTGGTGTGGGTGGCGCGTATGTAAGGTAACTGACCAACTTGAACCTTTCCGCTACCTAAATCTTATATCAGATATCCCACTTGAGCTGACAGGTTTTAAAAACGTGAAGCAAGAATAGTTCTTGGTGGTGATTTTGAACATCATGGCTTTTACATTAGGATACTAACTGTTTTAGAAGTGAAATTTTGAAAGCTAGTAGGTGTTGTGATATTGCCTTCCTAAGAGTGAAGATATGACCCTTAATGGGAAAATCTGCAGTGTTCCAATTCTTCAAACAGATTTAAAGTGGAAAATACACACACACACACACACACACACACACAACATTAGTTATGAAAACATACTAGAGGACTGTTTACACCACAAAGAATGCCACAGCATATAGACAGTATTAAAATTCTATTTTGGCATCTAACACTGTAAAAGTTGTGCTGCAGAACTTGAATGATGTCAAGAGTCAGCCTCAGTGACCTAAAAACTAACAGTGGACTGTTTATTGTTCTTCATACATGGAGGGAAACAATGTGCCCTTCTTGACAAGGTTTGGGCTCATGTTTGAACATATTGCAAGGTAAAATCATCACTAAGATCCATGTTTAATGGATACATAAGAATTCTAATAGCTTGTCCCCTATACAACCATGATGTGGTTATATATCAACAGTGGTATTTATATTTCATTCCAGAGAATGTTTATGTTAAAAAAAAATAGAGGCAAAATAGGAAGTAGGAATTAGATTTTTTTTTTTTTAATACAAAATGTTCCCAAACCTAATGAGCAAAAATAGATCTTGGTCTCCAAGGTCCCTCTAACTTTATATAACCCAGATTTTACATCCTGTTTCTTAACTTCCAGGCAATTTTATACAGTTTTCCTAGTGTAACATATCTGTAGCTGACCTTGCTGACACTTGTGTATAGTCTGAAAATCTATTATGAAACATTTAAGCAAACTTGAGGGAAATAGAGCATCTATTAGTAGGAAGGCAATGACAATGGCTGTGTCCATGTGGTCTCACACTAGGATATAATGCTGTTGGGGACCAAGTTTTGGTAATATTTTAAGTGAAAAATGATCCTTGTTACCATATGGCGAAATACGGTGCAAAATCTGAACTGTTAGACCGACACAGCTGTCACATGCATGCATGTGTTTAAAGTGTTCTCTACTGGAGCTATTATGTGGCATTTCCAGAGATTAATCTGGGGCTATTAATTGGCAGGAACTGCGATTTGTGGTGAAAATCACAGATGGGTGTAACATGATCTCTGTGGTAATATACCTGGGAGGAAAGTGACCAAACTAGAGTTTTCAACTTAAACTGTCCAGCATGGATTGGTTAAACAACTGTTAGCTATAGATTCAAGTGATCTAGTTTTATCTTTCCATGAAAAGGTAGTCTTTAAAAAGGGTTAACGACCATATATGTTTTATGTGTATGCATGTATGGGCATCCATAATTATAAACCTTAAGTCACAACCTTTGGCCTTTGGGAGACTAACAGCATTAGGTAATTTAGAGCACCATTTTATCCTCTATAAGCCAGTGAGTGCAAAGTGGCATCTTACAAGTCCCTTATTTATTGAGATCTTTCAGGAGCAAGTCAATGGGGATACTTTTCCATAACTTCTCAAACGTATATTTATTTTAAAAATTCATAGAAAAAAATTGAAGATTTCTTCAATAAATAAAAGTGAAAATAGCTAACTGTACAAATTATCTTAATCTGCTGTATTTTCTGTTGGTCTGATTTTCTTCTGCTTCGGTCTATATGGACGCTTCATCTGCTTCTGTTCTCTTCTGTAAGTACTTTGTAACTTTAATAGATCCATGTTCCTTTAAAATATAGTATTGAAACACACACAGTGATTTTGTGACTCTGCACTAAGAATAATGTTGTTGATGTTCTAACATCCTCCACCATTCTGTAACTCTGAGAGAAAGGTATGGTTTAGGAAGAACTCATTTTCTCAGTTGCTATCTTTGGTCACATTCTTTAGTCTCCATATAACATGACATAACTGGGCTGGGGAGATGGTTATTGGGTAATTGCTTGATGAGAAAGCATGGGAATCTGATTGACACCTCAGAACCCACATAAAAGCTGAACATGATTGCACAAGTTTATGATCACAATGCAAGGGAGGAAGAGATAGGGTCATAGGGCTTACTGGCCAACTAGCTTTGTCTACTGAATGATAATGATACACCAAGACAGGGCAGATGGTGTCTGTGGGATAAGCCTGAGATTGGCACCTGTCCTGCACATGTAAAAACACACTTGCACATGCCCCTAAATTCACATGTACACTTAAAAACACACATTCACATATATACATACATATACTTACTACATTATTTGTGTTATTTTTTGGTTATAAAGAACAAATATTTTAGTAGAGAAGAAAAGTTGAATGTAGACATGGGTAACACCAAAAGGGAGTTCACAGGTCTGCAGGTAGACCAGAAGGCCCACAATTCATCTTTAGACTGTAGCTGTTTTTTTACCAGATGGGCATTGGACTCATTGACTTTTCATTGCCTACCTGTTCACCAAATACTAAAAATCCAGACCCATTTCTGACTCAAGTATTTCTGGAATACTGTTTCCATAACCTGGAAAGTTCTTTCCATTTCTGCTATGCCTATTCCTGTTTGCTTAACTGTCATCTTGTTAAAATTTTTCTTCACAGTCAAAATTAAATTTCATATTATCTGTTGCTGTAGGTGTCTATATTCTTTTAACATATGATTTATCATTCAATATGATTCACTTGGTGGAAGTTTACACCTCAGAGGAAAAGCTGTGTCCTGCATTCATTGCTGTCTCCTTAGTGCATAGCATCTACATGCATGGTGTATAGAGGCGCTTGCCCTGCTGGATGTCCTGATTTCTCATGTGGCTTACATTGTTGAGCAGCATTGGCATTGCAAGACATTTTGGGGTGGGGGGGGATCTTGTATCTGCAGAGTTAACTGATAAATATTTCAATATCTTATATTTTTAACACCTGGAGAGAGAAATTTGTTAATCTACTGATCTTAGAATAGTCGAATGAACCCAGCTCAAGTATTTACCACCTAATACCAAGATGATGTGGCAGTAACTGGCACTGTGGACAGATACAGTTGTGAAAGCAGCTTTAATTTTAACTCAGAATCAGAAATATTTAGGACTTAGAGTGTAGCTTAGTAGAAGACCTCGTGCCTAGCATGCTGTAGTCCCTAGGGGCTATCTCCAGCATTTCAAAAAGTATTATTTAATGTAAGTGTCATTGTCACTATGAATGTTCCCAGAATCCCCCTGTTGATGCTGGATTGCTGTTAGCTACTAAGTAGTGTAATTATTAAGTATATTTTAAAATATTAGTAGTTCTTACTAAAATTTAATTAGAAAAGGACTGATAGTTAATGCTATCACCATTCAGTGGTTCCTACAGAATTTGTCTTGACAGATGTATAGTATGTTAATTTTTTGTTCTTTAAAAAAAAAAGATGAAATTCTAGATGCTGCGGTGTTGGAAAGAAGGGCCCTTGAACCCAGCAGTGAGGTGGCTGTGAGAAACAGTGGTTCTGTCATGTCGGTAGATCCAAATGTTATTCCTTGATTAAAGCAGTAGTTACATACTTGTGGTCTCAGGAAACACGTTATATACTTGGCATTTGTAATCCCTGAGCAGGCTCTGAATGGCCTTGTATATCCCTCAACTGAGCAGACTCTGGATATGTAGTGCCTGAAACTGCTTCTCTTTTTGGTCCAGAAAATTAGCATGTGTCTAATACCCTTACTACAAACCTTCTAAGTGTGTGTCGAAATGACTTTTCTCCATATTTTAATTCTTCCCTTTAAGTATTTGATATATTTTTAATATTTAAGTGGAAGTTTTATGTGTGCAGAAATTATGACATAATTTTAATTGTATTAATTAAATTAATTAAAATGTCATTTTAATTGTATTAATCATGGAACCTCAATAATACTCCCTTAACAGGGAGTATTAGCCACAAGTGAGACAAAAGAACATGACAAAATAAATATATTTCTATTTCTGTCAACATTAAAATATAAAGTAAGACAAGGTTTTTGCAAACTAAAAAATTACCTTTTTCTATGTTTATAGAACTATTCAATTGTAAAACTGAATAATATAAACATATTCTCTCTAGTGAAAACCTATGACTTCTCTCTAACAGATTACTTTTTTATCCAAAGTGAAAAATTAGATCAGTACTTCAAATGAATACTTTCTTCAAGTCAAAAGCATAAGAACTTGCTGGTGTGTGGCTATGTTTTTCTTTAGTGATTACCCAAGTTTGTGGAGCACATGCTAAGCAGCACATTTACCGTGGGTAAAGTTAATTTGTTTGGATTATTATTCCATTGCAAAGCAACAGTCTTCTTATGTGTCTGCTATGAAAGTAAAAAAACCCCACAAAGCTGATGCTATCTGTGTAAAGCTTGTATTTACCCATGCAATACTAGGAACTATTTTTGCAGCTCTTTGTAGGGATAATTGAGTGGTTCTAGATGTACCTTGCTGTTGAATTCAGGTGAACGGTGACCTGGACACAGCCTGAGAGGAGCTCCAGGTGACACAGTCACGAAGTAGGCCATGTGGCACTTAGTTGGGGCTTCTGACAAATTGCCTTTTAATATCACACTCTTTGTTGCCTGTATTATACATATCCATACACGTGTTTCTTATACAGATGTTTTTATAGGATTGCTGGAGTTTATTGAAATCAGACAATATCAGTAAATAGCTCCTACTTAATTTCCTATGTCCTGAGTGAAAACATGCTATGAGGTCTGGATGGCAAGAAAAAAAAAGAGCATAAATCACAATTTCTTCACAGATATAGGGCATGCCTTCAATTGTTTTTGGCTTGGATTTTGTGAGTATATACGAAGCAGTTTATTCCTAGCACAAGCAATTTACTGGCAATTATGTGTGTTGTTAATCTATACCACTTAGCCTTTCCAGTGAAAAAAATGTAATTTTCTGTGTTTTTTAAAAATAGACTTAATGACAAACATCTTGCAAATTAGATTTTCATATATTTCATCTCCCTCTTATGCTCAATTTAATCTATCAAAGCCACACATTGTTGAAGACATCTGGTATTGAGCTTAAGCAGCTGGATTTCATTTGTAAAGGTTTTAAGCAAATTTTGGGACTTGCCAACAATAATACAACAGTTGGCCAGTGTATTTTCTTTGTGGCAGCTTTGTTAAAACTGGCAGAGGAGCTCTGGGTTCAGAAGCAGGTGATTTTCTGCCCCTTTCTGCCCTAACTAGTGGAAGGCGAAGCTTTCTCAGGTGACTCTGTTTCCTCAGGGGCTGTGCACTAGCACTTGAAGTAGAGAGACACATCTCAGTGTGTGTGTGTGTGTGTGTGTGTGTGTGTGTGTGTGCGTGTGCATGTGTATATATGTATGGATGCACATATATCTGTTAAAAGAGGGAAGAGAAGTGGCAATGAGTGCCTGGGATTGTCTCCGTTCCACTGTCTCCTGGCAAAGGCTTCCTACAGTGGCTATGGAGAAGGAATCAGTGCTGAGCCATGAGCAGCCAGCTGGGTAACTAGGAGCACAGATTGTTGGCTCTCACAGCAGGATTATTTGTTTCTTGCCTCAGAATAACCATAGATCATCAAGATATGGGCGCCAGCACTCCATCAAATCTATGAAGCAAGTATCTGAGAGTTAGCTCTGGACAGCACCAATGTAATAAATAACCTCTCTCTGGATTTCACACACGCTATAATGAGATTTTGTTCATTCTTTGTGGCACAAATAATCTCTAGATGTTTCCCCACCCTCTTTTCAAGAGAAGTAACTGTTTTGTTTACATGTATTTGAAAGGAATAAAACTTATTTGAAAAGCAACTTACTTACCCAGGTTAAGTGATTTTTATAAAATATAAGTATTACTGATTGTTTGATAAAAAGCAGCTCTTCACAGTCATTGAAATATCATCCTCAGTGATGAAGGTGTAGGCAGAAAGGCTTATAGTTCCTTTGAAAAAATTCATTATGATCTGAGGGATTTCTGAGATAGTGAAATCAAATGGCAATCCAAGAATTCTCTCTCTCTCTCTCTCTCTCTCTCTCTCTCTCTCTCTCTCTCTCTCTCCCCTCTCTCTCTCTCTCCCTGTGTGTATGTGTGTGTGTATATAAAGTCATAGGTACATATATATCTATATAAAGATAGACACATATATAAGTATATAAAATTAGTTTCTTTCTCCTGATAATCATTAAACACTTCTTTGACTTGGGGAGCTGTCTTCAGGGTTTAACTACCTTCAGAAAGCACCAAATTGTTGATGCCTCCAGCCCTGTGCCCACCCTAGTCACATTAAACATGTTCCCAATGAAAATGATTTATGTGTTTGTCACTGTCTAGCAGTTCTGAGGACTGTTCTGGGAAGGCACCAAGTCGTAACTCTCTTCGACTGGAAAAGTCCTGTGCTGGAATTCCTACTACCTTAGCTGAGTATTGTTTTGCTGGTTCTGAGTCCAGGGTTGAGTTTTCCAGACAAACACTTCTGAGTTCCAAGGCAATATGGAAACACAGCCGGGGAGTGTGTGTGGATGTGAGGTTTGTCTCTTTGAAGTTAATTGGTAGTGAATGCCATTGAAATGTCATTAACTGGAAATTACTCTTTTTAACCTTATCTTGCTTTATAAATTAGCATTCAGGCATTCAGAATTTGGTCCTTCAGGGCCCATGTATTCTGCACAGACTGTACTACTCAGACAGTCCCTAGACTTACTTTGCATAACAAATTAAAAGAGGGAAGAGAAGGGGCACTGAATGCTTGGGATGGTCTCTTTCCCTGATCCATGTCTTGCATGAACCACATCTGCAGTGTTCTGAAGTTTCTGCAGGAAGCTGAGCAATGCAGCTGTCTCTAATGCACTGTGAACCTTGAAAGGAATTTCCTTTCCAGTAAGAATGGATATAGTTTGTGTGTGGGATGATGGGGCGCAGGGTTTTCTTGAAGAGAAAAGGGCTCTTATGTGAGGAAAACATCCCCATATCTTAAAAAAAAAAAACCCAGTAGCAAGGTGTGTTAGAGGTAACTGTGTGCTTATTAGATAGAGTTCTTGTAGACGTTCATGATCTGCTTCTATGCCTTTGTCTTCGGTAGAGTCAACTGGTGCATGTATTTTTGGTGACATAGCAACTCTCTCACTGTAGGTCGTAGAGGTAGAGCAGAGTTGGAATCTCAGAATGTTCGTTCTTTGGAGTTTACATGTTCCATTGAGGACTACAGCTGAAGCAGAACAGAAATCTGAAGCAAGTGTTTGTCACATGAACATCAAACAAATATCACCACCTCAGAGGATCAATTTCAATGTCTAAATGAAACAGAGCTGGGGACTTGGGTTTTGCCTATCTTCTTTATTTCATTACATTTGACTTCATTCAAAGTTCTTGTGCTCATGACAAAGCACTTTTATGTTTGTTTGATTTTTTTTTCTGTTCCTATTCAGTTATCTGTAACGAGAAAAAAATTAAAGATCACATTTGAATTCTAGGGGAAAACGACACACCACCTGGAAGAATAGAGCAGATTTTCCTTTGCTTCTTCTCATCTGTTGAAGCAATTTGCACTTTATCTCCAATATCTCTGCCTGCAAAGGAGGCATCCACTCTCTGGCTTTACTCCTGGAGAGTGAGTTTTTCATACCTCTACTGATTCATTTCTCAATGCTAGAATTATGTGATCATTGTTCCTTCCCATTGCTGGACATTCCGTGTACAGTGACCCTCTAAATTCACACAATGTCCTTTCTGGCATTGGCGGCTGGAAGAAGTTCTGGGGCAGAAGGTTTAGGGGAAATTGTTCTACTGTTTTTACTGGGTGATGTTGCTGTACACTTAACCTATTTTTCTACCTCTCCACTGATTATTTACTCTGTGAGTGTAAGTGTACGCTTTAGTTTTGAAAGCAGAATGAGAACACTCGTCCTTTGTTCTGTGGCTTGTTTTGATTCTTCCATCTGCTCCAGAAGGGTTTTAAAGGTCCGTTGAAGATATCATATCATCTGTTTTTATTTTATAAGACACATGGGCAAAATTATGTGCTTGAAGTTCTATAAGGCTTTATTTCTTAGTCTACAGATTATTTTATTATTCTCATGCTTAAATGAATCATTACCTTATTATCTACAAAATAATTAAGAGTTTGAGTGTGAAAAAATAAAGAATACTATGGCTATATTAAATATTAATAATGTAATAGGCAATAACTGACATAATTCATTGGTACTTTTGCGACTTATGGATACACATGTCATCAATTTCTTTTAATATGACAATGTTATTTGTACAGGTTAGTCATCAAGAAAGCTAAGAATACTTTCCCTTGAGATATAAAACTTTATGCTAATTTTGCTTTTTTATAGCTTTACTAATTAACATAATGTGATTGTGGATTAAGATAAAACATTGGTGGTTTATTATCTCAATATATAAATCATGAAACAGGCTCAAAGGACTTAATAACATGTTGGGTCATAATGTTAATACAAGGTAATACCTAGGTTAAGATGGCCTGACTACTTACTATGTTGATTCTGTTATCTACACTGTAAATATGTGTTAAAGAAAAAATGTTTTTATGATTCCAACTAAAAAGAAAATGTAAAAAAATATAAAACATAAAATTTTAGAATCTTATAAGAGTCAAGTTAATAGTTCAGGGAAGCAAACCACAAAAAGTAAGGTCATCCTCACTCTTGGAAAATGTGCTGCGTAGCTTATGAAACAGGGTTGCTGTCGGCTGTCTATGTCTTTAAAAGGACAGAAATGGAAAGCAAAGCAGTATAAACATCAAAAGTCATGAGCAAGCTATTCACAGGAGATGAATGCAGATATGACAAGGAGCTAAATAAAAGAATTATAACCTTAAGTAATAGGAAATACAAAGCTTCAGTAAGCCATCCGACAAAGTAATTAACAGTTTGAAATTGCCAAGGTTTGGCAAGTTGGGAAGGAACAGAAACCCTCAACTACTGTTAGTTACACGTTTTCTTCCAAGTTTGAAGAGTGACCAGTCATTCCCAGATACCAAAATTGTGTAGAATGGTCATAGGCCAAGTAAGGAATCTTAAGACAGTGGCATTTAAAAGTACAACTGCTAGAATGATTGTAATAAAAAAAATTGCAGTTAACAAGTGATCAAGTGGTTTGCTAACTATGAATGTATGTTCAGACAGGCACATGAATGTTCACAGTATTATTCTAAAGAGCTGCAAAGTGTAGACAACCCTAATATTCATCACAGGGTGAACAGACTGCATAATTACAGGCTTTTGTTTTTTGTACATTTGTAGAATTTTATAAAGCAGAAGAAGTTAGAAATAAAGTCAAGTCAGTTTGCCTCCTACTCTGTCAGCTGGAAAACTTGGGTTTTTCTCTTTTTTTTTTTCTGTTATTTGAAGGCTTTGTTCTAGCAAATATTGTCTACAACTAAAATATTGACTTAGGGTTCCTATCTTGACTGCTGTTTGCTTTACATGATATTAATTATTTTGTATTTAAAGCTTGAAATTTAATGAGATAGTTTATCATTTTATTACTTAGTTTATATAAAAGACTGTGATTAAGTTGTTAGTCTTGGTTTAGGTTGGGTTCGTTTTCCTTTGCTAACGTAGCAGGAGTCCACCTGCAATTGTTCTGTCTTGCTCAGGTCGAGGGAAACAGTATCTCACTAGACAGCTGCTATGTGTGACTAAGAGCCTAGCCATTTAACTTGCTCATCAGCCTTTAACATGGCTTCTTCAACCCACATGAAATAGCTATCTGAGGGAAGGCTCATTCCTGAGACTAAATGTTCATTTCTTTGCTGTTAGTGATGTAGTTGAAACACCTCTCTTTCCTTCACGTAGACTAGTGCCTCGTTGAGATCTCATTCACAATGACAAGCCTGTCTGAAGTAAGAGGATCTAATAGTCATAACAAAAACATATTTTTATGGATTATTATTTTTATCCTTTTCTCTTTCATGGCCATGGGCATGGGTAGGAATGGATATCAACCTCGGGTTTTCAGGTTTATGTATCAGAGAATTCACACCGTGTGCTGAAGCTCACTCAGAATCCGTTGACACACAAGGTTAGTATACAGAAATGCAGTTCATTCTGATGTGCATTTGGAAAGGTACTCACCCTACAGAGTGCAGCTCGAGGAAAGTGCTTTCCTTCTAACTATAGCACCTGTAGACAGAGTGGTTGGAGCGTGTGAGCAAAAGCTAAAAAGTGAGAATTTGAGAAGCTAAGGCTCTGTGTGGTAAGCCGAACTAGAAGTCGCCAAAAATAGACTGCAAAACAGCAATACTTTTCAAATTAGCACTACATGGAAACCTGTTAAGTTAACAAAAGAAATTCTGAGTTCCTAACCCAGGTCTATTGAGTCTCAAAAGCCTCAGAAATGCATGTTAATGGGCAAACAGGTGATTTTGGCACACAGTAAAGTTTGAGAAGCACCTTCCTAGATGATGCTAAGGTTCTCAGTGTCAGGTGCAATGATTGTATTTCATCCCACAGGCGGGGGACTTTGAGGAACATTTGTGATCAGCTGTAGAATGCTTCAGGGAGACTGTATAGAGTTCAGAAGAGTCTTCTGCCATATTTTTCTAGTAAAGGGATTGCTGTTTAAGTATGAATAAAATGCTATAATATGTGTAATCTGATTTAAGTCATATACTTTAAAAAAGCGTTTTGGCTTGTAGTTTCCTTTGATTAAATGATTCTCATATAATTATGTAAGTGTTTAGAAGTTTCAGAGGAATAATTTTTATTGGCTATGATTAAAGGTACTTTACTCTGTGCACTATTATATTTATTAATAAGTATTTTATTTATCTTTTCCAGACATAATCTTGCTATTAAATCCTCAGGAAATCCTAATAGTTTTAAAAAATAGCTAAGCATATTCCTTAGGTTATTTTACTGTGTAATGTTTTCCCAAGTATGTTTTGCATTTTATATATTTTCATTTCTCTGGTAATCTTATTACATATCAAGAACACATGACGTGTTGGCATTTTCTGGAATAACACATTTGTTCCAAATGCAAATGGCTAGACTCAGAAAATCTAGTCAGCCAAGAAGTTTACCCAACAGAAACCTATGCTGAATCTAAAATTAACGGTCACAGTTTTCATTAAAGTGAATGTCAATATTGAATGCACAGCATTAAGTAAATATTACCAAAATATGTTATTTAGTCCTGTAAATAAGAGATGGTGTATTAAAAGGGATTATTTCTTTTGTGGAGGTCTCATATACTGCCTAAGATGATCTTAAACTTATGTGGTCAAATAGTCCTCCCACAACCTCTGGAGTATCTAATATGGCACAAAGATGCATCATCACACATGCAGAAAAATAAGAGGTCTTTTATCTGTAGATCTGAGCTGGGTTTGACTGCACAAAAATCCAGTTATTAAACTCCCACTTTAAAAGTAGTTTTGATCATAATTGGAAAGAATTTTGTTTACCACCAGAAGGCCATGACATTGTGTTTCCATAAGAAGTTTCTTCTTGATCTACCTAACCTTACAAAATGCCTTAGAGTGGATTCCACCTAGCTTTTGTCTAAGAGCTATCTGTTTGGGGAAAAGGCCTATGTGTTTTTGATGGGAATAAGGAAATCTGGATTTTATGTTTGCTCTCTGGTGCTAAGTACTTATTCATGTTTGGCTATCACTGTTAAAATCCTTTACTAGTTGAGATAAAAATACTGAAATGTTTCATATAAAAAGTTAGTTGTGGGCAGTATTACTATGTCTTTAAAACACAAGAAGCACTTTTCCTTCATTTATCACACCACTACAACACAGGCAAATTTCTAATGTTGTATGCTCTGCATTCAAGGAAGATAGCCCTCAGTGGGACCACATTGTTTAGTTAATAGTATATGAATGCAGAGAATAGTTTGAGAAAAGAGCAGACTGTAAATGACTGAAAAGAAAGTATCAACCCAATTGAGAGCTAAGGACAACAAGATACTGTCTTGAAAAAGAGCAAAATTAAATGTATTTCATGTGGGGAGACTCACACAAGCAGGAGCTCAGAGATGTTATAGTTGTGGCAAGGAGAGAAGCAAACAGTTGATGTCATTGCTGTAGACCTGGCAGGTGACCTGAGGTGGCAAGCAGGGACGGATGATGAGAAGGTGTGTGGCCACTCACATTTGGAAGCATGTGCTTTTCTTATAGGTCACATAGATTCATGTAATAACTTATAGACAAAATAACAGAATTCTAGTTCCCATTGTCTCCCTCTCTAAGGTGATAGCAGTTCCACCCTATTAATTGATTAAGACAGACCCCTTGGGGTCACCCTAACCCTTCTTCTCTTACACAATATATGTAATTCATTAGAAAATTATTTTAATAGTCCCAAATTTCATCTTCAAGGCACTGTTTTTTGTAGCTCTTGGACTGAGGCAAGCATCCTGTGATGGCCATGGCCAGCTTTTGGAAGGTTAGACTAGACCATTTTCCCTCCATACCGTGGTCAAATACCTCTTGCAAGGAGTGACCAAAAATGGTCCTGGGGCAGTTTGATTAGTGGGAGTAAGAGGAGATGAGCCGTAGTCATGGATGGAGGTACCAAGGAATTATCTCAGCAGCCAGCGTGAATGTCTCCAACAGGCCTTCCATCAGGTCTCCATTTCTCCTCTGCTCTCACCCCTTCTCTTGTTGAACAAGTTAAGCCCAGCTGCTCCCTTATAGCACGTGTGTGTCTTGAGGATGCAGCTGGCAATTCTCTCTGTCCAGAACACTTTTTACTTTTCTTTATGGATCACCATCCTTCTTATCTTTCTTTGCAAAAATGACTTAATAGCGAGGAAATTCCAGCCATCCTCTGAAATAACAGTTTCCAGTTTCTTGTCTGCTTTCCCTATTTTCTCCCCACAGCACTTACAAAGATTTACATCCCTTCATGTTATTCTGTTTTTCTCCCCCCCCCCCAAAATGATGGAAAGCTCTCTGTTGGCAAAGAATTGTATTGGTTCCTTTCCAAGAATTGTATTGGTTCCTTTCCATTGTTCTTGGATTAGGACCATGTGTGGTCAGAGTCTGGAACCTGTGAAGTGCTCAGTAAATTATTACCTAGTGATTGAAGCAGGGCACATTTTAAGAAATGTAATTCTAATTGTAGTATAAAGATAGGGAAGGCAGGACTAGAGAAGAGACGCTGAAACGTTAGTGATGACCATCAGAGCAGAAATGATGAGGGCCTCGTTTAGCACCTCTCAGTGGAGTCAACAGAGATGCAGGGAAGAATGACAGAAATGCATAAAGGATTAAGATGAAATTCTTATATTCTGGACACTTTAGTGAAAATGACCACGGAGTTGTCTCTGACTGTGATTGTTTGGGACACTGAAAACTGGATGAATGATGATGGTGTTTTGCATCAGAGAATACTAAAGAAAGTAGATTGAGTGGCACATGGTAGTGTGTGCCTATAATTTCCAGCATTTTGCAGAGTTGAGGTAGGATAATTGTTAATTTGACATTATTGTAGATAACTTAGTGAGACCCTAAGACTGCTTTTTTTTAAAGAAAAAAAGAGATAGGTAGATGATAGATAGATAGATAGATAGATAGATAGATAGATAGATAAAATGCATTAGGAAAGAGGTGGAATGGTTCAGATATACTATTAGTTTTATGTATAGTTGAGTCTTCTGAGTGTTAAATGATTAGTTGAATACGCATAAGTCTTGAGTCCAGGAGTGCTGTCAGGTAACCTAGTAGTGACCAGGAAGTAGAACCTTGAGTAAGCCAGTGGCCTCTTAGCACGTGTTCCTATGCCAGAACTAGGGTTTCCAATCATTGGCATATTTACATATTCCAATCATTGGCTTAGCCTATATTTAAAAATAGTAATAAAATAAATATTTTGGAAAAGAGAAAACAAATCCCTGTATGTGGTAGTTTTAATATATTTGCCCCCCCCATAATCTCACAGGGAGTGGCAATATTAGGACTTGTAACCTTGTTGTAGAAAGTGTGGTCTTGTTGGAGAAGGGATGATAATATACCTTTAATCCAGACCTTGAGGCTGGAGGGCACACCTTTAATCTGGGCCACACCTTCTGGAGGAAGTGTGTCACGGTGGGGGTGCACTGTGAGGTTTAATATTCTCAGCATACCGCCCAGTGAGTCACGTGACTTCTTGTTGTAGCAGTCTAGGTTCCAGCATCTCATCTGCCTACATGTCACCATGCTCCCCACCATGACAGTAAAAGACTGGACCTCTGAAACTGTAAGCAAGCCCCTCAATTAGATGTTTTCTTCATAAGAGTTGCCATGGTCATGGTGTCTCTTCACAGCAATAGTAAACCATAAGACACTGCATTTCTCTGTTATTATTTTTTCCTTGCTTAGTTTTTCTTGGGTCATTATCAAAATAAGAAGATGCAAATCTAAGTACTGTTAGAGTACATAAAATTTACCTTTAAACTCAGACTCTGTGTTATGCTTTTGTAATCACTACCGATTATTGAAAACATGTTGAAGTACATTTTCTAATCACTATCTATTATTGAAAACATGTTGAAGGACATTTTTCCTTTACTCACTGGAATGAGTAATTCCTTTAGCAAAAACATTCGGAATACATGCAAATTTTTAAAGGTTTAAATGTGTTCAAATAAGACTCTTGGCATGTATACATGAAACAATTCACAGTTATTAATAGTTTGTTCTTCACAAGCACATTTTTATGTATTTTGAAGTTGAGATTTTTGCCAATAACCCTCATCCCTCTGGTGATTTTGTTACCTTATTTAGGAGAGGAGAGTTAGGCATCTTGAAATGGTCTTCAATCTAGAAATTTATTAAACGATTTGTTTTCGCAAAGGAACCATGCTGTTGGAAAGGTTACTTGATACAGATTTCTGGGCCAGAATAGAAACAGAAAATTTATAAAAATTGATAGAAATGAAGGCAAAATTACGCAATCTAATCAATGTTCATCTAAGTTGTGTGTGACATCCTTGACTTAATAGCTTATCAGAACCCTTCTGTCTTCATCTCCTGCCCCCACTTTGCAGCAAGCTCTGATGTTAGTGCTCTCTATTTCTTAGCTCTCATTGAAGACTCAGTGGGGTTCGGAAGCCACAGAAGCTGTATTGCCTGGATTGCTATCAGGAGGGCATGATTCCGGTTTATTACTAGCAGGGAAATCACAGTTATTTACTTTTATGTTGGGAGGAATTGTGAGAATCATAATTCAAAGATCCAACATAGCTCAGATTTAATTAAAATTCAAAACACCTGGCTATTTAACACACTTCATAAACTTAGAATAATTGAATTTTTGTGAGTTCTCTGAGACACATACAATTGTGTGTGTGTGTGTGTGTGTGTGTGTGTGTATCTCTATAAGCAGATTATAAGGAATTGTGTCACATGATTAAAGTCCCAGTATCTGTGAAAGACAAAGTAGAGACTCAGAAAGCCTGATACTGTGTTTTATATTAGAGGCCAGCAGTCTCTGGACTAGAACCAGGAAGGCTAAGTCTTCAGTTTGACTTTTTAAAAAAAAGTATTGCTTTAAAATTTCCTATTATTATTAATGTGTGCATGTGTGTGTGTGAGAGAGAGATAGTTGTATGCTCATGGGTGGAAATGTTACTCTTGCATGTGGAGATCACCGGACAATCTTTTGGAGTTGGTTCTCTTCTTATACCTTTACCTGGGTTCTAGTGTTCAAACCCAGGTCGCCTGTCTTATGCTGCAAAGGCCTTCAACCTGTCAGTGCCCCGCAGTATAATTTTGAGAGCTACTGTTCTAAGGATACCTGTCTTCATTAAAGTGTGTAGGCTTTACTTCTACTTATTCAAATATAAAGACCCTCAGAGAGCACCTGCGTTATAGCTTAGTGGCTACAGTGTTTGACACTAAAGACACGAAACCTTGAGTTTAGATCCTAGCACGATGTAAAGATGGGTGTGGTGATGTCTGCCTGTAACCTGCCTGTAACCCCACTGCTGGTGTGGGAAAGTAGAAACAAACAGTTCTAGGGGAGGTGGTGGCCAGACAATAGAGCTAAACTGGTGAGCTCCTGATTCAATGAGAGACCCCGACCTTAACAATAATGTGGAGAGCAGATTTAGAAGACAATGGAATGGATCTCTTCCCTTTTACACCAGTCACACACATACACAAAAAGAGTAACACCCCACAGAAATGCTCTGAATCCCTGCCCCTTAATGGGTCTCAAAATACTGTGACAGATATTTGATCAACTTGCTTCGAAGTACCTATTTTTAAAAATAACTAACATCTTGCCACACAAATGACCCACAGGAATTTTCCTTTAAGATTTATGTTGTATTATTATCATGAGGCCATAAGTTAATATTAAATGTCAATGCCCAATGGTGATAAGCTGTTTCCCACCACCCACAGAGCCCAGAGTGGCAGATGTTTGGGATAATGCTCATGTTTTAGCCTTTGTATCTCTCTGGGTCAAACTGGTGACCTTGCGACTCTGGCAATCTTTTGTCTACTGCTTCAGTGATAGCCAGAGGAAAGGTCTCATGTCATGGACTACAAAGTGATCCAGAAGAGGATAACTAGAGTATGGTGCAGACCTATTATCATGGGCAGCTTCACAGGTTGGAAGAAGCTGGACATCTTGGCTTCTTTCTAGCACACACAACAGTATTTTAGTTGATCTCAGCAAACTCCCATGGAGCAATAGCTCTGTGATGATCCAGTGCAGAGACATTGGCAGCACCGGTTTGCCCTCGATGGACCAGAATAAGCATTTGATCAGTGATGCTGTTTACTTCAATAAATTAGTTTAGAAAGATGTGCTATAACATTGAAGCCCATGAGGTCCTCAAGAAGAGTTTGACTCCATATTTTATAATACACGTCTTTCAATTTTTAATTGTGATATTGAGTAGAGCAAGGTGACTCCCATGTTGTGTTGGAGAACTCTGGTCTCCACTCAGACTGTAATGTACCAATACCAACAGTTTTACAGATGACACAAGAACTCATCAGCTTGGTGAGGTAATAGAACACAAGTCAGAGGTTCACAGAGTATAGTTCTACGGTCACTGCAATGTTTATGTGACTTCACCTTTGCAGCTAAGGATGTTAATATGTGGATCCAACATGTAGCTACCATTCCAGCCCAAATGTTGTAGGCTTAGCTATATCGAATGTTTGATAATTTTAATGTATGTAGTAAATTCCTTGATGATTTCTTCATATCACTTCAGGTTATAGGGTATATCAATATAATCTATTTTGTTTACATGAACTATTTATTTTTATACCCCATTTAAAATCCAGATAAACATGGCTCATGTAGGCTTATTTGCTTACTTTACATTAATAAGAACAACAGCAATCAGGATAGTAGAGCCAGCCGAGGATGTGTTTATGCTCATGTTTTTGATAAAGTCTCTATATCCTTAGGTAGCAAGTAGAGTAATATAATACTTTCTAGGCTCAACTTTCCATATGGAGATGACAATGATAATGCCAACCATATTGCTGGCTCTCAGTTTATCTGAGATCTTGGCATCTTTGAAGGATCATTTCCCTAACTGCCATCTTCTTTTCAAATATTTCAACCTCTTTCATTGGTCCAATCACACTTTTATATCATTTGGTGAATGGTGGTAGACATTTATGAAACTACATTGGTAATCTTTTCCTATTTCTTCCAGAATTTACTGGTAACTTCCAGGGCATGGGCCTGAATTTATTTTAATTTTTGATTGAATAATTGAATTGAATTAAAATAATTGAATTAATTTTCTGGCATTAATGCTTCCAAATAATTTAATAATTTTTAGGTCTGTCTTTTTATGCCTGTCCCCGGTCAAGTTGAACCATAAAATTAATTTTCAAAATTAACCTATTTTAAAAATCTTATTGTATTTATTTGGTGTTTCTGTGTGCACACAGAGATGAGAGGACAACCTGAGACAATCAGCTATTTTCTAATACCATGTGGCTTTAAGGAATTGAATTCAGGTCCCCAGACTTGGCAACAAGCACATTTATACACTGAGCCATCTTGCTGACCCTAAATAACCTATTTAAAATTCCCTCAAATTTATGTAGTGAGAAAATTACTGGGCAGGAGTCTCTAGATTCCACAGAGATAGGACCTATTAGACATTCTAAAGAAGCGGAAGTGGCTAGGGAGATGGTTTCAATCAGTGAAGTGTTTGTCATGCAAGCATGCAGACTGGAGTGTGTATCCCTAGCATCGCCATAAAGCAGGGTGTGTAAGCTTGTGACCCAGCTTAGCTAATCCCTTGGCAAGCTCCAGCTTCAGTGAAAGATCCTGCCTTAAATATAATGTGAAGGGCAAGGAGGTAACTCAGTGGTTAAAGTGATTGGGGTAAGCAAGAGAACAATAGTTCAGATCCCCGAATCCATGTACAACTTTGTGGCTATGACAGGTGCTTATGATTCCAGCCTTGAAAGACAAAGATGGAATCAACAGAGCAAGCTCTCTAGGAAGACTACCAATGTGGGTGAGCTTTGCGTTTGATTGAAAGATCCTGCCTTAAAAGAATAAGGTAGGAGAGCTGGGGAGGAAGACTCCCCACAGAAACCTAGAGCTGCCACATGCCGGTGCACACTTCTGTATGGGCACCTGAACACACATACATGCACATAGAAAATATAAGATGGACACCAACTGAGGAAGATGCTTGATGTTGACCTGCAGCCTCCAGAGACACACATGTATGCCCAGTCACATACACATGTGCACACACATATAGACTAAGTATATTCATGTATATAGAAAGAAATAGAAGATAAATGTTGGGAATCCCTTCATATAGTTTTTTTTAAAAGGAAAGATTTATGTGGGTGTATTAAGACTTTTTCACATGTACATGTTTCTCAGTTTATGAGGATGTTGCATTCTAAGTCCATCATAAATTGAAAATGTGCTCTCCCCACCAAACACCTGGACTTAGCCTATGTTCAGCATGCTTGGAGCCCTCACATCAGACAAAATCATCCAACACAAAGCCCCTTTAAGTACTGAGTTTCTCATAATTAATTGAATACTGTACTTAAAGTGAAGATTGAAATAGTTGCATGGACATGTAGCCACCCCACTGAAAAGCAAAAATACCCATATAGATCATTGTGTAGAGAAGCTTAATATCTGCCATAAAATTAAGTTTAATCTGAATTTTAAAGGATTAAATTGCCCAGATGAAATGTATATACTTTAATAACCTCCCTGATTTGTTTATATAGTTGCAAATATTAATCATGAAACAATGAACCAACGAAGGCTTGTTTCTGTTTTTATTTTATGTTGATCCAACATAATACCATGTGCTGGGCAACTGGTAAAGAAAAGAACCTGGGGTTGAGGAATCCAGTCTCAGGTATTGACTCCTAGAAAGAGGTTTTGGGCTACATGATAATATGGAAGGCATCGTAGTGGGAAAATGCAGAAGAAAGACAAGGAAGACCCTCAGTAACTCATCTCTTGAGATAATGGTCTTACTGTAGTCATGAGGGTGGAGTCCTCATGACCTAATGGCTCCTAAAGATCCTTCTTTTTATGTTACAATGACAAATACATTTTAGTCAGAGTATTGGAGGAAACATACAAACTATACTATATTTTTAAAGAAAAAAATATTACTATAGCAATTTGTGCCTAGATTTTTTATTCATTCATTCATTCATTCATTCATTCATCTCTCTCTTCCTTTCCTTCCCTCCTTTGTCCCCTTACCCTTCTCTTTCTCTGAGACAAGGCTTTATGTAGCCTAGGATGGCCTTGAGCTTGCTATATAGCAGATGACCTTGAAGTACTATAAAATATTTATTAGTTGTGATAGGCAAGCAAAGTTGGATTTTATTTTTTATTTGACAGCATGGGCTGGGCATGGTGGTGCTTTTCTGTAACACCAGCACTCAGGAGGCTGAGGTAAGAGATGTTACGTGGGAGGATGAGAGGGAAGGACAGGACAGGGAAGGGAGGGAGGAATGGGACGAGCGTGAAGAAGGAAGAGAGAGAAGAGGACAGCACTGAGAAGAACTCTTGTGAATTTAATAATTTCACCTTGCTAAATTATCTTTGCTGGCACACTTCTGGTTCTTTGTCCCTGAACTCCCACCTATACTTATGGAAATTAAAAATATACAGACAGCAAAATGTAAAGTGTATTTGGTTGATTCTAATCATTTTAGAGTGAAAGACAAAATAAAAATTATTTGGTTAACAACTTTATTTAAATTAAATGTTCAAAGCCACAACAGATTAAAGTAATCTATGTTTTGTTTATGATGGAAATTATAGAGTGGAATTATATAAGTGGGGACCCATTAAAAACAACATAGTTATACTCTTAATTTATTTATTGTTGAAAATCTCAAGTCTTAAATCCAAATCTTATTTGCCATTTCTGATTATATGTTAATGATGACCTAGTTCCTTTCAAGTTCTGTCTTTTTTTTAGAATATACATTATAGTCTCCTATCTACAATGTTTTATAATCAGGGAAACAAAATAATAATTCAGTTGTCACTGCTGTCCCGCTGGAAAGCACAGCCATGGCTTTCTCTTTTCCAGGTTGCTTTCAATGGTGAATCACAGGAGGTGGTTTCAGAGAGCTTTGTTTGAGTGAGTGAATGCAGCTGATTCCTACTTTGACCTCAGGAAGCCTGGCATTGTCCAAATCCCTAGTGAGCATCACCTAAACTTTGACAGTTAGGAGTAACCAGGGTCATGACTCCAAACAAGAGAGAGAAGCTGGCTTCTGACTGCTGTGTTTGGTTTATGAAACATGCAATACTTTCTTTAGAGACCCAGATCTAATGTGGAAAAGGTTGTGAGACTTTCATAGTACCAAGACTTGCCTTGTTGACTTAGGTTAAACATGTTTCCCCTCTCCCCCCAAGATCATGATCTTTGTACTAGTCACTGGTACAAAGGGCATTAGAAAAAGCTGGTGAAATATTTTGGGTCATTCAGGACTGGATGAGAGATATAATAAATGGTCAATATTTTTTTAGAACAACTTATAAAGTCAAAAGTCAGAGTGTTTTTACTGAGCATCATTAAGTGTTCTGATAATATGAGTCATTGAGGCAAACATTGACTTTAAACTGAATGCTCACAGTCCTACTTCACATCTGCTCTGCCTGGGAGCCTTACTGTTTTGTCTCCGGGCTTTCAGGCAACAGAAAGAGCTGCTCTTAATGTCTAATGAATATTTATGCAGTCCTTTGACAATTAAAGGCTCATTAAAATTCACTTCAAAGGAAGAGATTAAAAACACTTTTAAGACCAAAGAATAATGCAGATGCAAGTAGGAGCTCAAATTCCTTCTCTTTGGCCATGGGTCAGAAACTCTGCAGATGCACTCTAAGGAATGACTCCTGGTGGAAGGCACATCTCAATGCTGGGTCAGGTTTTGGAGTCAGACTCTGTGTTTCAACCTCGGTTTTCACTCCTTCTAGCTCTGTGACCTTTAGCTCCTCCTGATTAGAGCAGCTCCTGCATGGCGATGTAGAGAGAGCAGTGAGCATAACCACAATCTACTCGGCATAGTCATCTCCATCAACCCATGAGCAGAACTAAGAATAATAACTGACACATCTGCATCTTTGTCCTGAGAAATCTTTCCTCCCACTTCAAACTCTTTGACAAGCTACCCAAACTGCAGCCATTCGGAATCTATTTTCTTCTTTCTGATGTGGCACGAGAGGGTGTGTAATGAATCCTCAAATCTGAGGACATCTTATAAGGTAACATTTTATTTTCCTTCATGTCATTCTTTTTGTCCATCCAGTTTTCATTCCCATTATGCTTTCAGATGTCCTGGACTACAGCATTTCTCATGGCTCAAAATTTACATGTATAGCATAGGAATGCTTAAATATGTATATTGAGACGCTGTCAAAGCCACACTCCTTTATATAATGCAAAGTGTATTGAAGCCATGGTAGTTGGCTAGTTGTGTTACTATATTGCATGACAATCATTTGTTTGGTAATAGAAATAAAGAAATGCATGGGCATGACCGGATGGTGGCCTGTACAGTTATATGCCTGCTTACTTATTTATAAATAATTATGAATTAAAAGTATGTATTAGGATGAACGAAGAAGTGATGGAGTCTTCATTTACATATTTCTTTTTCCATGAAGGTTTACATTGGTATAAATAATCATGGCCTTGGGAACCAACACATTGTTATTCTGTTGTTAAACATATTTTCTTAAAAATTGTTCTACTTATCTTAAGTGACAGACCAATCTACATTACACAAGATGGGGTTGTGAGAGTATACTTGTGAAGTGCCAAAAAGCTGTTAATGAACTCAAACCTCATTTTTAGGATAATGCCCCAAACTTTAACAACAGTTGTGATTTCTATTGGAATTTTCATTGTTTTCACCGTCTGCTCCTTGAGTTTCTATTATTGGACCTGTTTCGCAGGAACTAAGTAAACATGTCTTTCTAAAGCTATTGTGAATGAGAGTCTAGTTATGGGTTTGCAAGCACTTATACTACATTTCTATGATTTAGATAGCACTATTTTGGATGTGATTCAGGAAGACATTGTTATAATTACGTTATTGTTTTATGTGCATGACCCTGATGACAGCTTAGTATATAAATCTTTCATCATTTAACTATGTTGGATATTCACTCACTTGTTGGCTATGACTAAGTTTGCTTTATAATTCTTATCACCTATTTATTTATTTAAGGTAGGAAGATAACAGAGAACAGGATCAATTTCTAACACATTTTCTAAGTAAGTATTCAAGTCATATCTTTGATAGGGTTTCTACTGCTGTGACGAGATACCACAACTGAAGGCAGAAATGATCGGACACTTAACAGAAAAGGAATCTCACACTAACAGATAGGTGTTTATTAAGGGGTAGACTTACAAGGTCAGGATGTTCTTCTTGAACATGGATGGATGAAGATCAGATGTAAAAGTAAACCCAGGGTCCAGCAGAGAGAGAAAGGAAGGGGGCCAGACATGCTTCCGCATCCGGGTAAATAGTCCATGAGGCCATGCCCCAGTGGGCGGGTAGGTATTAGCTATAATCTTTGTGCAGCACCTCCCCCTTTTATTTAAATAAGAGAGTTCTAAACCTACTATAAAATTATATACAATAAGAACAAATATCCTATTTTAACTAGTTTAAGTATTGTATAATAAATAACTTGGCCAAGTCATGAGAGGAAAGTAACTACATTTATCTAGTCTTCAACCCCATTGACCATCCAAGAAGGGAAATAATGTTACCTGAGTAATTAGGAAGTGCAATCAGACAACTTTTAAAACATGCAACAAATCACAGAGACAACTGGTAGCCTGGGCAATCACTCAAAGTCACGTTTGCAAAGTTGAAGATTAACTGACAAATTATTTTTAAAGGCAAGATTTTTAAAAATCATCTTAATCTGTCTTGGCAAGATTTGACAGTTTTGCTTATCCATTTTTGGATACTATGTATTTTGTAAGCGGTTGAGGTATGGGCAGTTCCTTGTCCAAAGGCCGGTTGCCAAGAAGAAGACAAGCTCCAAGTAGAGCGTCATCACCATTGTAGAACATGCTTACTGATGACACATAATTCAATTAAGAGAGAGAAGCTTCATTCGAGAATGTCCCAAGTGGAGCAGCAAATGATAATTTTATTGAATATCCACTTCAGTGAATGTCACCTTCTTCTGTCAGACAGTACAGGTGTGGAATGTAGATGATGTGGAAGGGGTTTTCCTTCCTTCCTTCCTTCCTTCCTTCCTTCCTTCCTTCCTTCCTTCCTTCCTTCCTTCCTTCCTTTCTTCCTTTTTTCTTTCTTCTTTACTTTCTATTTTTTATGTTCAGCAATGCTTGTTTCTTTTTCTTTTTTTAAAAAAGAAAACAAACTATCTTTTTTCATTATACATACCAATCCAAGTTCCCACTCCTTCCCCTACTCCCATTCCCTCCACATATCCCCCACCCAACCCCCATCCCCTCCTCAAAGAAGGTAAGACACTTTGTTTTGGAGAAGGTCCAAGGCCCTCCCTACTATATCTAGGCTGAACAAGGTATCCATCCAAAGAGAATAGGTTCCCAAAAAGTCAGCACAAGGCAGTAGAACTAAATCCTGGTGCCACTGCCTGTGACCCCTCAGTCTGCCCCAGACATGCAACTGTCAACCTCATTCTGAGGGACTAGTTTGGTCCTATGCTTGTATTGCTTCGGTTCCTTTCTGTTCAACCCTTAGAAACTCTGTAAGTCTTAGAAGCTTAACATGAGCTAAAATGGGAGTGGATTGCAAGTCCTAATACTATAATTTGAAAGCAAAACGAATTGGAAATGTTTAGAATAGGAAAATGCAAGTCATAATTAGGATCAGACAACCTTTCTTTTTTTCTTCCAGTAAAGGCTAATAAAATTTTGGGAAAAAACAGCCCTAAATATTGGGGCATGGTACTATCTTTGTATATTAAGACTTATTCTCTTTGCCAACAATCCAAAGCTCCTAGTGTGGGGTTGGAGTTAAGGTTTTGGTTTGCCACACTATAGTATTTTCCTCTTTTTGTGTTGCCCCATAGTCTGTTCAGTTACCAAGTAGAAAAACACTATCAACTAAGTAGAAAAACACTATCAACTGAGTCAGTATATATCAGAATAAAATATTACTTTTATTTAAATACACTTAGTATAAATAATCTCAAACCCCTTATTTCTAGGCCACTCTAATATGGCTGTATGTACTGCCTCCCACCTCACTTTTTCTAGCAAAAATTATTCAGTTCATTTAATCCCTGTCTGAGTAAGTTTATTAATGCAAACTCACAAGCATAACTAATTTGAAATGTGCATAATATCCTGCCAGTATGTAAATGTAGACCACAGCCTTAAAATCGGCTTGAATTTAGAGGGTCAAGCAAGTGGCACACACATACATCTATATCAATATATATTAAGAACCCTGTATATATCACACGATCTCATATGTGTAATAGAAAGGCTTTCCTGTGCTTTGGGTCAGGCAGGTTTGGATCTGTTTTCATTCGTTGTGATTTTAGATATTAGAAGACTTACGTGTTCTTTCCCCAGATCCTGGCTTGGGAAGCGTAGAGCTGGAAGTGGAGGTGTACTGTGTTGAGGGTGTCAGCGGATAGAAGGAAGTTAGCAGAACAGCTCTTATTCTATCCATGTAGTTCCTTTCTTTAGACATATCCATTAGCACCCTCTCTTTGCCCGTCCAGGGAATGGGGTCACCAGTTAAGTCACAATCATTTCCTGCAGACCAAAGTGCTAATCTCGACAGGTGTGTTTGGCCAAGAAAATCTTCCCTTGTTTCCTGAGATGCTTGCTGTGCTTGCCACCTGGGCCTTACTTTGTCAGCGTTTTGTTTGTTGTGCTAGCTTCCCCTGCCTCAAAAAGATGCACTGTAGATTCCCAACTCAGTAACATAGCTTAGGCTCGGAATCATGATTCTTACACCTGTTTGGGGCTCAGTTACCCTGTTATACGTGTGACTTGGTCTATTGTATGAGGTGGTGCCTGGTTTCGTGTTTTGTATGTGCATTTCTGCGTTCTGCAATAAAGCTGTAAGCGAAACCTTTCAGACTCTCAGCTCACTTGCTGTTTCTTCGCAGTGAACTCACAGTCTCTTTGTCTTAAAGCCTTTCCTCAGCTGGCCTGAGACTGGGCCAGGGCCTCTTTTGATGTCACCCAGGAGGGGATAACTAGCCAGCCATCTGGGAGTGAGAGATCCAGCACACAGGTGGGACAGCTCCTGAGACAGCCTGTGAAAATCAAAGGCAGCTCACAAGGAGGAGTGGATGGGGCAAGGGAGCACTTGGAGAGCATTTTGTGTCTGGTGTTTCCTAGGCTCTGAGACCAAGTGAGAGGGAAAGGATGTTCTAGCCTGAATTTTCAAGAATATTAAGCTTTTGTTTTGTTTTTTCCAAGACAGGGGTTTTCTGTAGTTT
This sequence comes from Arvicola amphibius, assembly GCF_903992535.2. Taxonomy (NCBI): domain Eukaryota; kingdom Metazoa; phylum Chordata; class Mammalia; order Rodentia; family Cricetidae; genus Arvicola; species Arvicola amphibius. The sequence goes on along the minus strand of NC_052060.1, from coordinate 47,728,409 downwards.
TATAGCGTGTCCTGGAACTAGCTCCTGTAGACCAGGCTGGTCTCGAACTCACAGAGATCCACCTGCCTCTGCCTCCTGAGTGCTGGGATTAAAGGCCTGTGCCACCACTGCCCCGTTTTGTTTTTATTTTTTGGGTTTTATTTGTTATGAATATTAACTTTGGAGGAATCATTAATTTGGAGTTGTGAGACAAGGTGTAAGAAAGGGGGATACAAAAATAACTAAATTAAAAAGAAAAAACATTCTTCAAATGTACTGAATAAGAGAATAAGAAACGTTCCCCCTCTACACCATGTCCGATATGCAGCACAGATTAGCGGAGGTTTCTGAGATTGCTGCTGCTGAGGGAAAGGTGACTGATGGCTGTTTTATGTATAGAGACCAAGAATAACACTTTAGCAAGCCCTGGCTGCCTTCCTTCCACACCAGGCTTACGATGCCGGCCCTAGAGCAGTGTGCCTTCCCCAGGACCAACAGCCATTGATATGAACCGGTTTTCAAGCATTTGTTACTCGATCCTGTGGGGTTTTGTAGTTCCTGTGATATAACTGAAATGTATGTGCTGATAACTATTTTGTTGTTCATGGTGGTGACATTGGAGAACATAAGGTATGTTTGTATGAAGCTGACTGCAAGTCTGATGTTTGAGACAGAGGTGCCTTGAACAGCGTTGCTATCAAACTCATATGGTTCTCATGCCATATGGGATGTTTTTTAAAAATCAGCATTAGAGTCCTGTTCTTTTGGAGGGTGTTTATAATGCCCACAAGAATGTGCTGGAGCAGGGATCGGATTGCACCCTCACCTTCAGGTCCTTTCAATGGCATAATACACACCTGTGTGTTCTCTTCTCTGATCTCAGAATTGTTTTTGAAAAGCTCCTGACATCTGACATGTGGAAAAAGCAGATTTCTGTTTGTCTTCTGACAGGACAAGTTCACATTGTCCCTGTAAAGTGCTACTTCTGATAAGGTCCCTTGTCAGCCACATACTATGCTAAATCACGTGCAGAATCGAACCTGGGGTAGGTTCTGTTTAACTGTGTAGTGTTCTCTTGAAGCACCGAATGAACAAGTTACTGATAGATAAACGCATATGGATATATTTATAGTAAGGATAAAAGAGCCCTAATGATCTTTTGTTGTTGTTTTGTTTTTGATGGGGCCTTTTTCAAAGTTCTCTTCTTAATAGTTTGCTGTAGAAATAGCGGTGATAAAGAATGCTGTCCCAATTAAATTAGCATTTCACATATAGACAGGGAAAGCTTTGCTTGATGCTATACACTTGATCATCTCTATTACCATAAAATGTTGTTGTGTAAAAGAGATCATCAAGCTTCCATAAATATATTTTGAGTGTGAGGCCTCTCTGTAATGATTTTCATAACTGAATTAGTGACCCTTTTGAAATATGGCAGGAATTTTACATGTATTATTATGTTATAGTATACTGACTTTTTTTTTTTTTAATTTACGCGTCCTACACTGGGTTTTACTAAATTTGCAGATTTTTCTTTCAAAATCAAGCCATCTTTGTCTCAGCACCAGCAGTGGATTTCCTGCAATCTGTTTAAATAAGTAGTTTCTGATGTTTATCCTAACACTCAGATAAAGGCCTTTCAGCACGTGGTTTATAGTGGAGTGGCTCCCTAAGAGAGTCACGGTTATCAGCTTGAGTCTTCATGTTATAACTAAGGGTCTCTCTGCTCATGTCTCTCTGCTGGAAAGAAAGCATCGAACTTAGCAGAGGCAGGAGTCTGGCTTAGTTGGGTTGGGTGAGTGGCTGTTAGAAGGATTCCTTTCTTCTTCACTGCTAGGAAGTAGGAAGGGAAATCTTGTCCGTGGTTTTCACATGCACAAAGCTACCGTGTTGTGGGCGCTAGAGTAAGGAAGTTGTAAGAAGTAACTGCAGCGATGTCCTCTATTCCAGGTTGCCTGTTTAGTAACTAATGCCATTTTAATACTTCCTAGGTCAATGAATATGAGGATAGCAAGGGAGACACTTCAAGTTACTAATAGAGCTATTATGGATTTAATGATGAAAGTAAATATTTTCCCTCTTATTGACAACAGAAAAAAAATAGATTCAGTTGTGAGCTTATCACTTATTAAGAGATCTATTTTCTCCGAAAGGTCGCCATAGGCTTTCTATAGAGAAACAAAAACAACTGTCCTAAACAAGCTACTTCTGTGTTTTTTTTTTTTTTAAAATCAAGAAACCCAACTTGCGTAGTAGCTAGAGCTGATAGACTTCACCAACCTCTTTTTATTTTACTGATTGTGTATGCATGTGCACACGTGTAAAGGAGCACACGGGTGCACGGGGAAGTGTGTGGAGGTCAGATGATGACCTTGGCTGCTATTCCTCGGGTGCCTTGTGTTTTGAGACAGTCTTTCATTGTGCTGGAGTTCCACAGTAGGATGACTGGTCAGTGAGCTGTAGACACCAGCAGGCCCCAATACTCAGGTTTGAATGTACCACCATACTTAACTTCTTGCTTGCCTTTCCTTTTTTGTTGGTGAGGGTTCTGGGGGACTAAACTCGTCTCTAGGCTTGTAATGCAAGCTCTCTCCTGAATCGATCATTGTTCCAGCCCTGTTTTGCTGGAGTTTTGCTGAGAAAAGTTCTAGGTAAATAAAATGAATGGTGCTTGATAGCTGAAACACATGCTAATACCTTTTGTCAAAAATTTTGCTTGATCCCATGGTTTTATGGCTGTGGAAGAGCTTCTGACTGTGGTGGTGGTTGAAGACAGCCAGTTTTTTGTTTCTGTATTAGAATCATGATGGTTTGGAAGCATCCATTTTCATTATTCAAGTAAAGTATGCTAAGTGCATATTTCCTATCTTCCTCCATTTGAAATTTGAGATGATATTCTCAATTTATCAATATAATCAGGGAGAAGCAATACAACATATAAGTTATCTGCCTTTTGTTGGTGTGTTTCTCATGTATCAGCTTACAGTCAATCTTTTTGGGTTTTGGTGGTTTACGTATTATAATAACCCAGATTTAAAGATAATTTTGAAAGAAGGAAGGAAACATTTTTAATTTAGAATAAAATGTGTGAAAATGTTATTGACATAAATGGAAGTATTGGAGTTGAATAAAAATAAATAAAAGCCGTGTATGGTGGTAACTCGCTCCTGTAGTTGAAGCACTTAAGAATCTGAAGCAGGAGAATTGCCTCGGCTTTGAAGTCAGTCTTGGCTACACAGTACGTTTCAAGCCAGCCTAGACTGCAACAAAAAATTCTTGCCTCTAAAAATAAACAATGCCCGAAGAAAGGAAATGGAAAGAAACATTGGGGAGACGTTCAAAGGCAAAACCACTGAGGCACAGAGTGTTATACAACCAACAAAACAAAACAAAAAAACAAACTGAAAAGACTTTGGAAAATGTTTCAAAAACCAAAATCATTTTTATCAAAAGAAGGATAGTTTGAGCAGCCTCGGGCCAGAACGTCCCAGTGTGTGCCTTCCACAGATTGAAGATAGCACAGCGTTTATAATAACATAACTTCACTTAAGATCCTTCCTAATTGCTGCTGCCCAGAATGCAGCGCCAGTGTTGCTTGGCAGTCTTCTTCCCACAAATAAGGTAGTGGCGGTAGGGTACAGTTTGTGAACCTCTTTAGTAGCCAATTTGATCTGATTAGTGGGGACAAATGGTATTGTTTCGTTTCCCTCTGAGTTTGTGAAGCTATGTATTCTAGTCATATATATATATATATATTCATAATATTATCCAGCTTTCTTATTTTACTTTGTACATTCAGCATGGATAAATGGGAAAAGTAAGGAGAAAACTAACATTTGCATCACACGTCATCCTTCCGGGTTGCTCGGGAATTATGATACAGTATTCTAATAGTGCTAGCTGCATATAAGAGAAAACCACTGAGACTTGTCTAATGCTGGTGACAAAGAATGTCCTTGTGGAAAATAACTTCCATCTTAATGTTCTTCTATAAACATGCTATACATACACATAGGTCTTTCTTTAATGAAAAAATACTTGTATCTGACAACAAAATTATTTCCTAAACAAAACAGAAATTAACAAAAAAATCCTTTTAAATATACATATAAGTTGTACTTACATTTTGAAGATGATATAATTTTCTTCAGGCTTCAATTGCGACTATATTTTTTTCTAGCCCTCTGTTATTGGGAAAAGATACACGGTATCTAGTCTTAAAGGTGGTAAATGTGGCACAGAAAGTAGCCTCAGAAACATGGAGTGGAATTTGTGCAGAATACAAAAGAATACCACAAAAGTTTTGGTGTGAGGGAGCATAACCAGGACAAAGGAAAAGTAGCAGAATGGGTACAAGTACACCGCTCTCTAGTTGGATCTTAAGACCTGTGAGCTCAGTGAGTGCTAATTCTCCTTCCTCTCTTCAAGTCTGCCGTACTTTCTTATGGGTTTTGCATGATAGATAACTCCAAATGGACTTGGCTTTTTCAGAATTCCTCTGATGTTTACAGTATTCTGACTTTATCACACATTTATTATGACAGCAGCATAATTGAATCTGAAATGTAATTTTTATACCTAAAACCTCTGATTTGGTCAAAACAAATGGTATATATTTGATTTTTAAAAGTATAAGGACAGTGGCGATTGTTGTTCTGTCTTCTGATTTCCCAGCAGTGTGAATGGTTTGGAATTACAGAAGGGACTTCTAAAGGTTAATTTTTTTGAGGAAGGGTTTCTATATGTGAAATTGTTCTATCCTGGAGATATAGTGTGCTGTCATACTTTCCTGGAGAATGGTATTATTAGGTGGAGCTCTAGATATTTAAATAACAAATTTAAAATTGTGTAAAGTCAGAGAAAGCTTTTAACTATCTGGAAATCTGCAAATGAGATATAATAATATTTTGTGGTCATTGCCTCCCTGCCTGCTTCCTCCCTCTCTCCCTCCCTTCTTCCTTCCCTCCCTCCCTCTCTCCCTGCCTCTCTTTCTCTTTCTTCTTTCAGTCTTTTTTTTTATTTGAGAGTTTTCTTTTCTCTTTCACCTTACCCTGTCATATGCTATGGATCTTGAACATAGCTCAACGCCTGAGTGGAGTAATCTTCCTGGCCAGCTCATAATCAAAGGGAGGACTGAGGGAAACAGCTGAGCTGCATTAGGCAACCACAGACTGGGACACATTTCTTAACGGCTGAATAACACATCACAGGTGCAGGATTAGTGGTGCCCACGGTGCTGGGCTTTTGAGCAGGAACCCTAGCGATTCTGGGCCTCCTTTTCATGTCTGTCAGTCTAGGAAATTCAGCAACCTTATAGCAGGCATGCAAAAATCACAAGTGAGTAGGGAGAGAAGTTTTCTATTTCACAGCTTCTTTTTTTTGTTGCTATGGAGAGGATTTGTATAGTTTCATAATCAATTTGATTGTCCTATTACATACAGCCTTGTTAGGTACGAGTTTAACTTTCTATTATTATTATTATTATTACTTAAAAAATACCAATCTAAATTCCCACTTCCTCCCCTCCTCTCAGTCCCCTCCCTTTCCCTCCACAGACCCTCCCCCCACCGCTCCAACCTTAAGGGAGTGCCATGCACCCCACCCTGTGGAAAGTCCAAGGCCTTCCCTAGTATATCTAGGTTGAGCAAGATTTACATCCAAAGAGAATAGGATCCCATGAAACTGGTATCTGCAGTAGAGACAAATCCCAGTGTCACTATCAGTGGCCCCTCAGTCTGCCCCAGCTGTCAACCCTGTTCAGAGGGGCTTGGTTGTTCCCATGCTTGTTCACTCCCAGTCCAGTTGGAGTTGGTGATCTCCCATTAGCTCCAGCAAACTCTCTCAGAGAATGACCCCCTCATGGTCTTGAATTCCTTGCTCATACTCTCCCTCCTCCCACTCTTCAACTGGATCTTGGGAGCTCAGCTTCTTGAATCCTTCTCTAAGAAATGTAGAGAAGACCCACAAAGGCAGTCCTGTCACATGCGCATGCATGAACACACATACACGCACACACGCGTGCACAAACACACACACGCACACGTGTACACACACACACACACACACACACACACACACACACACTCTTTTGAACCTTTCTTTCTTGTCATAGAAGGAGGAATCTCAGACGACTCAAAATCTGATGTACAAAATCCAAATGACAGGAAAGAGCAGTTTAGCTGCAAAATATAATTTATTTTATTTTATGACAGTTGAATTATATATACATTATTTCAACTTTCATATTGAAAGTATTGGCCTAACACTACCATTACCCCAGCATTATCCAAAAGTATTTAAAGTTAAGTGTTATAACTGTGTAAAATCCTTGTGGTATCATTTATTATAGCTTTTGACATTCTAAGTTCTTTTACTGGTATAACATTCAATTCTCAATTTATAGATTAGAAACATCAGAATTATATTCTTTCAAGTCTCTCCCTCCCTCCCTCCCCTTCCCTTCCCTTCCCTCCCCTTCCCTCCCCTCCCCTCCCCTCCCCTCCCTTCCCCTCCCCTCCCTTCCCCTTCCCTCCCCTCCCCTCCCCTTCCCTTCCCTTCCCTTCTCTTCCCTTCCCTTCTCTTCCCTTCCCTTCCCTTCTCCTTCTTTCCTTCCCCTACCCTACCCTTCCCTTCTCTCCCTCTCCCCCTCTCTTCCTCTCCCTTCCCCCCTTCTTTCTTCTATATGGCCAACATCGACCTTGAATACCTCTTTCGCCTGCTTCTACATTCCGAGGACTATAGGCATGGACTTCAATGCCCATTTATGTCTGATGCTAGGGCTTTATGAATGCCAGAAAAATCCTCTACTGACTGAGCTGCATTCCCAGCCTTCAAATATAGTTTTAAAAGACAAAGTTTAAGAATATGGATTTAATGACTTAAATATTATCTCAAATAAAGGTTTTGAAAAAATAATTGATCCATTTTTACCTAAATGGTTATAACTTGTTTTAAAAAGAAAATGTATACCCTTGGAATAACAAAAATAAGTGTATTTCAGTAATTTACACCATTTTTGGTTTGGTTTCTACAAAAATTTTCTATATGTATAACGTGTAAATAAACAACAACAGCAAAAATCCAACAACAAAGCTTTATGCTCAGTCATGTAATATGTAAACTGTTTATACATAGTTTTAAGAAATAGGCTTTGAATAGTCTTTGTTTTGATTAATTTTCATCATAAATTATCTGCTAAATGCACTGGTAATGATTGTAACTTATAGTTAAATTCTAAGATTAGTTTATGTATATACATACACACACCAATTTTATGCTATATATGTTTAGATATGTGAATTATTAGTATATTTCTGTATTTTGGCCATTGTGCACTCTAACTAAGGCTTCTTTTAGTAATTATTCAATTAAAGATTAGAAACTGAAAGATCTTAAATGCTTTCTTGGGGCTTTGTTTGTGTGGAGAAAATATATATCTGGCGTGATGCAGGCAAGCGTCGTATTGTTCTGGCTCCATATACATACATACAAACCGGTGTTTTATGTGAAGATGTCCCTGGCACATTTGGCAGCACCACAGAGTAAGACCTGGTACAGTGGCAAGTTGAACATCAACCCTCATAGCCTTATAACTGAGAAGCAGAGCACAGATAAAAATAGACAGAACTGCAGCTCCTGGCTTGGGGATCTGCCCAGATCTAGGTGATTCTTTGGAATTATCATCAGAGAGACCACGGTTCAGTTTCTTTTCCAACACTATTGACCTGAATTGGCATATTCAATATTTTAAAATACAAAGATAAAAGTTTATTATCTTCCTTGGTGATTGTGCATCTATGTGGACTCATTGTGTTGTTTAATGCCTATGAACATCATGGTGGCTTTCTGGCTGCCTATTTTCATTATGTTGTAAATTTTAATCAAAATGCTTATAATTAATTAATGTTCTGAAGTATTTTGCATATTTTTTATTGAAATCAACGTTTTGATTGAATTTCTGTAAATTCAGAAGCACTATAAAGCCAGCATGAAGGCCTGGTGACTGTTTAAACTTTACAAGAGTAATGCTAAAATATCTTTAAGTTTCTCTCATACCCTTTGTGCTGGTTGGACTGATAATTCTGTATTAGTTACATACAAAACAAGTAAGTGCAAATGTAGGTCAACATTTATTGAATAGTTAACCATTTTATGATTTACTTAAGTTATAATCTGACATTACAAACAAATGACCAGAGCTATTTTTTTTCATCGGTTGTGTTAGGGTCTCCTGTAGGTTTTTAGGTGGTTTATAACATTGGCATTTCGATCATCCAGCACAGCCTGAGTGGTGTGGTAATGTGGGTGTACGCTTATGGGGAAACACAATGTTAAGGAATAGGGACATGCATAGGTATTGTTAAGGAACAAGGACATGAATAGGTTTTTAATGATAAAGGCCCTATTTTATGACATCAGCACATCCCTTAGAGCTCTAGCCAATGACTACTGCTATTTGCCACATTCTTTAAAGAGGCTCAGTTAGTCACTAAGGCCAATTAGTAAAGAGCTAGCTGAGAGGGGCGGTCCCATTTGTCAGGCTCTGTTGGTCAGTGACCACAACTATCACTTGACATTCCCCAAGCAGTAGCATCCCCCAGGAACCAACATCTTTCCATGTGACTCTGGGTCTTGAGAAGCAAGCTTCGAGCTTTTCCCAACATTCACTTTTCCTCAAGCGTTTTGGAACCGAAATTTCATTTTGAATTTAGAAAATAACTGTTCAAAGAAATAAACAGGTAGTTAAAGCACTGATTGAAAAGAAAATGGAAATTTATTGATGTTATTATTATTGAATATATGAGTGGGAATGAGAAGGATTGTTATCGAATTCCAACAATTCAGTACTTTAACTTTCTCTTCCACTGACTCCTTTACCCTTGAGAATGTGCAAACTTTTGATTTACACTTCTCTTCTTGCTCCTGCCTGCCCTCTAGTGTAGACCTTGTAGAATAGTGAAGACAATCAACATTTAAAGACCTGAACAATGACAGCAGACATTCTAATGTAGGAGGGGGAATATTTCAGAGTCCCACCCAAAGTCAGATGATTGCAAAGTCTCATGATTGCTGAAATGTTATTTTAATGAAACATCTGATATTTGGGATGCGTTTTAATTATTCCTAATGTGTTCATCTGAATATTGGCATAGTTAATCTTCTGTTTCTTATTTCAGCATTGAAACGTTGCTAACAAAATTATTGCACTTTAAATAAAATTATTATTCTTTGTATATGCATCTAATCAATTGCCCCTTTCAGGCTTTAGCTGATGTATACTGTTTTGTTTATGACTCCAAGTGTCTGGCTTTTATCTGTGAGGCTGGATTTTGCTTGAGTTTAGTGTAATATTATATATGAAATTAACCCTTTTATAAATTCCTTCCCACAATTACAACTTGAAGCTATGAAGTTCCTAATAGGCCTTTTTGCACCTCTGTGCAGCCTTTCTTGGGCACACTTAACATGAGAAGGGTCTGGCTGGTCCATTCATTGCGTTAATGCTTTAAATCCTGAATCTACACTCTCCTGAGCAGGTTATTAGTATTGCCTTCTGGTTTTTAACTCAATTTGTTCATTATTTTCTGGTGGCTGCGAGCTGTGATATAATGATTTTCATTCCTGGGAATTAACAATATATAGACTAATAAATAGCAACTGCATACGTGTATATAAATTACTTCCTTGATTTCATTATTTTGACAGAAACAAGAAATTTCTTCCAAGTTCTGTCAGATTGTCAGCTTACCATTTGTTTAATGGTAAATTGAATCAGAAGCAGTGATTTTTCTCATCTCATTTCTTCCATTTACTTAGTTGACATTGTATGAAAACCATCTTGTATGTTCACTCAGGATGGCTATTGTTACCTATGTTTAAAGAAGTCTTTATTGTCTCTGTTATGAGGTAGTGATAGTAATATATCTTCTAGTCTTGTTACTGTCTTTCTGGTTTAAAAATAGCCTGCATTCTGTTGGCATAAAGGTTAAAAGCAATAATTCATCTTTATCATCTTTATGTGAAGGCTAACTTTTACTTGATTTTTTCCCCAGTGTTTTTAAGCCAGTTTTTGGTCAAAAAGGATGCTTGGAGTCTCTGGACTTGGATATTTGACATTTGTAGCTGAAGTGGATAATGAAAGATTGTCTGTAAAACACGACAGACTGAGTGTTCATTATCCAAGATACTTGAGTACAGAAGTGTATGAGGTCTCAGTGTTTTGATTATTATTTATTTTAATGCTGGAATATTTGCTTCTGTATAACAAGATACCTTTGGGGTGGGACCCACATCTAGATGCAGTTCTAAATGCGTCATTAATTCATATACACATTCTACAAATGCCTGAAAGTAAATTTAGAAATATTTTAAAATAATTTTTACATGAAAGTTTATATATGTCAAGTTATGTGACAACATTAAACACTGAAAAGATTTTGGATTTGCAGATGTTTTAGATTTGGGGTTTTCAGGAATGTTTAGCCTATAACAAATAGATTGCTGATAATCAACAAGAATGAAGTATATTTGTTTTCCAAAAACTTTGGAGAGTATACACATAGCACACAGAAGTGTGGTTAGCCAACTGGGAAGGGCTGCCCCATGCTTGTAGTCTCAGCATTTAGAAGGCTGGGGCAGGAGTTTTATTATTTATTTAAAAAAGAAAACAAACAATCTTTTTTTTTAATTTTACATACCAATCCCAGTTCCCACTTCTTTCTCTCCTCCCCTTCCCTCCACTTAACTCAGCCATACCAACCCCTATCTATTCCTCAAAGAGGGTAAGGCACATTGCTTTGAAGAAGGTCCAAGGCTCTCCCTAAACAGTTTACCTGAGCTAATGGAAGCTCACCAACTCCAGCTGGATGGAGAAGGAAACAGCATAGGTCCAAAGTAGTCCCTCTGACTGTGGGTGACAGTTGTATGGCTGGGGCAGACTGTGGGGTCACTGGCAGTGCCACCAGGACTTATCCCTACTGCTTGTACTGGCTTTTTTTGGAGTCTGTTCTTTTTGTATGAGGCAAGAGTTTCACAAGCTGAAGAAAGTTTTGGCTACAAAGTGAATTCAAGGCCAGCTCGAGCTACATAATGAGACATTATCTTGAAAGAAAAGAAAGAAAAATGAAGCAAAGCATGGTCTAAAACAACTAGTGCCCTTAGTGTCCCTGCCAAGAAAGCATTCACAGTGGCTCAGCAGTGACTCCCAGAAGTGAAGATGAGCTAGGGAACATGATCTTCGTGAATTTGAAGCTTTTGGTTTGGGGTTTGCTTTTCGTGAATCTTTGTTATTCCATATCAGGATGTGAAAACAATTTCCTGTTTTGGTTAGAAAAGCAGTTTTCAAATTCACTTAAATAGTTCTTAAATATTATCAGTTCTGACTTGCTACCCCACTGATAAGTTCAGATAAGGAAACAGGTGGAACCGCCCATTTGGATGCAAACAGAAAATTTCATGATATGAAATTCTTCCTTCACAGAGAATCTGCAGCAAGTCAGACACTTTATATATTTCACATATATCTGCATAATGGTGCGAGGCCATCCATGGCTCCCACATACTTGTTTTAATACAGTGTAGAGATGTATTTTAAATAGTGTTTTCCAGTTCTTTCTCTCCATTAGCAATGCTGTGTATGCCTCTTTTCATTCTTTCTTTAAAACGTTTCATCGGTATCTCGAAATTAACAGTTTGGACCACTACCTCCTGCCTTTCCAGGGCAATTGCCTTCTCACTCACCAGCTGCACTACAACTGTGTACGCACGTACTTCTGTCTGCTTGTGTGTGCTACATGAGTAGAAATAGCAATTCCCATATTGCCTCCTGTTCCTATAATATATTCATGTTCAAATTTTCAATCAGCAGAAATGGAAAATGAATGAGTCATTCTCCCCATACATCCAGATCCACCCCTTTCTTGTTTCTTTAGAAAACAGTTTCTAAGGTAATATAATATATATGATCTAATATAATGATAAAACAAAAATTAGCACATTGCACTTGAACAAAACAAACAGAAGAAGTACCTAGGAGGAGTCACAGAAACTAAAATAAAACATTATAATTTGACAAACAAAAGGAAAAGTATCCCAGAGAAGTAAAGAAACAGAGACCCACTCATTTGCATTCTCAAGAATACCATAAAAAAATTCTAAAATAGAAGCCATAATATGTACAGAAAAGACATTCTTTCAGCCTGCTCTTCTGCAGGGTTCCCTGAACACCATAGGAAAGCATTTGATAGATTAATTCTCCTTTAGGACTGAGTGTTCCAAGTCCTCTCTCTTAACACACCATCTAGATTTGGGTCTCTGCTTTTGCTCTCGTCTGCTGCTGGAGGAAGCTTCCTTGATGATCGTTCAACATTTTTTAAAAGGGTCTGTAGATTTTTAAAAGTTTTTTTTTAAAAATTTATTTCATGTGTAAGAGTATTTTGTCTTCATTTATATCCTCAGATTTCTCCTGGCCTTGAACTAGTGACTCATGCATGGGAGCATGACATACTATATATATGCATGTACCACATGCATTCCTACAATTGGTTGAATCCGGGTCCTATGTAAAACAGCAAGTATTCTTAACCTTTGAGCCGTTTCTCCAGCCCCATGAGTCTTATTCTTAAACTTATGTCTTTTCAAACTAGAAACTTGTGGTATTTAGTGCATGACTACTGATTTGATAATCTACGGTTTCCTCGAGTCTCCTATGTTGATTTTTTCATACTGATAGCCATGCAATCCCTGGACCTCTTCCTTGCTGTGTTTGTCTCTGTATACCATTTTTCATGTTCATGTTTGAACTCATCTTCTGAGACTTTCAGTGATGCCGTCATATATTTGGGGCTCCTCATTCGTGATGCCCTTCTCACAGCCAAGCTCTTTTGTATTGCTGGCATGCTTTTTAATAAACTACGAGTATTGATAACAATTGTTTTACAGTTACTTGCTTTTATACACTAATCTATTTCTTCCTAGTTATTTTTCCATCAATTTGTTTTGTGTTGAGCCCGTAAGGTTTGAGGCTCTCCTCAGATATCTCCTGGCCATGAACTAGTGACTCATGCATTGGGAGCATGACATACTAAAAATGCTGACTGGAAGCTTCCAGATAGAACTCTTCACTAATAGCCTTCACTTATAGGATAACATGGGAAGAGAGCGCTTTTATTATTTCTTTCTTTAGCTTTTGACTTGCCCTTAACCTGCTTCAATTCTCCAGAGAAGGCAAAGCCTGGTGGGGAAAGAGGGCAGGAAGGATTCAGTGTCCACTGCATTACTGGAAATAGTGCCTCTGCCTTCATTGTGCTTTGTTTTTGAAGTCCCGACTTGAAGGGAAGAAATAAAAAATAATATATCTAGTACTATAAGCATAAGATTTACCTTCCCAGTGTCCTTCAACTGTGGGAGAGAAAAGTTACTAGACTTATAGGGCATCTGCATAATAAATGAATATTTATTGTTTTGTTTTTAAACTTCAAAAAATAAGGGTCTGCTATGGGAGCAAGCAGGAAGTAATATTTTCGCATCCTCTCTTTCATCAGGATGTCCCTAGAGGCAACTCAGGTTATCAACTTAGTATGATTTTAGCCCGATTTACAAAGAATAAGCTTATAGTGATAGGGCAGTTTGCGGAGGTTCCTACATGTACTGCTTTAACCAGGTTTTCACATTCTTCTATGAACAGATTCTTAACAAACGGCTTGCGAGACAAGGTGTTAAGTAAAACTGTTCAATTTCTCTGTATTTCATAGTTTGATTTGCAGGAGAGTACTCTATCGTATAGAAGAGTGTGAACATACTGAAATCTAGTATATGGTTGGATTACAATAGCCCCAGCCTGCATGCCCTGGAATTCTTCCTACTTCTGCGCCCTCCCCGCCCCATTACTGACATTATAGGCACAACTGTGACCACCGATTTATTATAGGTGCTTGGGATGAACGTTAGTTGTTCAAGCTTGCCCAGTGAGCACTGTGCTGACTCAGCCCATAACACCTGGTTTGAATATCTTAATGATTTTTACACAAAGTATTCATGAAATTTTGGCTAATTAGCACAAAGCACAAAAGGTCTGGGGAAGGTTATCACAGATATTTTTCCTAAATTCATTTCCTGATTCAATTCATGACTATAGTCATGTGTAAAATATATAGCAAATGAACTCTACAGTATTTTGTCACATTCCGTTCATTACTTCTGATTGTAACATTAGTTTTTCTTTTAACCAAAACATCTATAATTCAACATTTCATTGAAATTTGGTACAATTACAGTCCGTGCTGATGTGGTTTGAAAGAAATTTTTAAACGTTGTAATGTAATTTTTACATTTTTAAACATTTTACATTGGTAAGAAGATAATTTACTCAGTGGCAGGTTTGTAAGAGTTTCTGGTCACAGTGCCAGAAGCATAAGAGATATTAACTAACATGTGCTCTTTTTATATAACATGCACACACCAATTTTTGACATTTGATATAGGTATCTATAATCATTACCTTAAGAATAATAGAATGTATTGCAAAGTATTATAAAGTTATCTAAGGCAACTATATGGAAGATAGGAATACCTGTGATTAAACCCATAAAATCTGCCCCGGGGAGATTTTTCCTGCATCAGATAGTAGAAGCAGCCATGTAATAGCATACAACACTTTTATATGTAAAAGCTGATGAAGAAGAGGCACCTTTCGAAATATGTAGTTTTAATTTTTTATTTTTCTACACACATTTTACAGCTTAAATGTGGATGAATGCACGGGTTAGTTTTTGTCAACTTGGCACAAGCTAAAGTCATTAGGGAAGACAGAACCTAAACTGTGGAACTGTCTCCATCAACTTGTCCTGAGAACATGTCTATGGAACATTATCTTAGCTGCTAATGGATGCAGTAGGCTCTGGACCACTGTAGATGGTTCTGTTCCTGCACTGGTGGGTCTGGGCTGTACAAGAAACATGGCTGAGCAGACCAGAGGAAGAAACCAGAAACAATTATGTCTCCATGAATGTTTCAGTTTCTGCTTCTTTGTTTCTGCCCTGATTTTCCTCAGGTAGAGATTGGGATCCAGGAGTTAGAAGAAGAAATGAAACCTTTCTTCTCCAAGTTGGTTTTGGTCAGGGTTTTATCACAATAATAGAAAACAATTTAATTCAATGATAGGCCTCAAATCAACCTTGTGATATGATAAAAAAAAAAAGATAGTGCTAGGTTTCAGACAATCTGGGTTTAACATGCTGGCTCCATTACTTGACGGTGTGCAGATTAATTAGTTAAAAATTCAAGACTTGAGTTTATTATGTGAAAAATGAGACTGACATCATTCATCCTTAATATCAATATATAGAGCAATCTTTACAGTACTGTTTCATTGAGGTATTTTACTTAGCTAAATATAATTATTCTACTTTAATGAATAAAATTATATTCTGAAAGTATTATTTGTATCTATTACTCTCTATGAGACATAAGTAGATGTCTTATTAAATATAAATAAACTCTTATGAAAATTTCAAAATATCTGTCTTTTGTTTGAACTGTCATAAGTGCTTTCATTTTAATTGAACATCTTATCATCTTTTGGACAGAAGACTGGAAGACTGCCCTAATCATTGCTCTTTATTCTTTTACAGAGAAGCTCGTTGATAACATGCTCTTACGAAGCTCAGGAAAATTCAATGTGGGCACCAAGAAAGAGGATGGTGAGAGTACAGCCCCCACGCCTCGCCCCAAGGTCCTTCGTTGTAAATGCCACCACCACTGTCCAGAAGACTCAGTCAACAATATCTGCAGGTTGGTGATGGAAAAGCTTCCAACTTCACTTTTCTAAGCGGTCACATGCCATTTTGAACATACTTTAATGTTTCCAAGAATATGATATCAGGGATGGTGCTGAATTTAGAGAATACCCAATCTTATTTTACCCTGAAAGGGTTTTTGAGACATCCCTTTTACCTAAACATATAAGCAGAACACAGGTTTCAGGCTCTTTGTCACTGAACAGAAACTGTTGTGCCTCTCTTTTCCATATTCACTTAACCTAGAGTTCATGCAGATATGCATCATCATCCTGATGCTGTCAGTACTGGTACTAACAGATTAACAAACAGCCTCTGGAAAGCAGTTTTGTGGTAAAGTTTATGTGAATCCAACAGATGTTAGGAGAGACATTGTCACAGTGTTACAGCGATGAAATTGGAATTGGGAGAACATGTTTTATAAAAGAAAAGTGTTCAGATAACGTAAAGCATTTTTCTTTGTACTCATCTTTACACAGCTACACCCATTTTTCTGGTTAAATAGCTGTTCTCTAGAGTAGGGGAAGAGTATGTAAATAGCAATAGCCTCTTGAGACTAAAGCGGGACAAGAAAGGCTCAGCTACCCATACATCGTGACTCCGGAGAGTGACAGTGTCAGAGGAGCAGAGTGTGCATGCCTGAGGTGTGGTCATGGACTCCAATGGGGAAAGGACTTCAGACCATCATGAGCCAGGAGGGCATCTCAAACTGAGTTGAAGGCTCTTGCTATTGCGAAGACCTTTTATAATGCTTATCATGATAGGGATTCTACTACAGGTTTTTTTTACTAGTATCCCTAGTCTAAAAGTGACAAGTTTAAAATGTTCTGAAAGCACGAATGTTATGCTGCTAGTGGAAATTTCTCCACCTGACTTCATGTGATGGGTCACAGCCAGAATGCAGGCACACTAAAAATATTGTGTAAAATCAAGTCCCCGCTATGTTTGCATAAGATACATAAGATGAAAATAAACTTCATGGTTGGTCATAAGTCCTATTCCCAAGGTATCACATTAAGAATATATAAATAGGGGCTGGAGGGATGGCTCAGAGTTTAAGAGCACTGGCTGCTCTTCCAGAGGACCTGAGTTCAATTTCCAGCAACCACATGGTGGCTCACAACCATCTCATGACACCTGGTGCCCTCTTCTGGCCTGCAGGCATACATGCAGGCAGAACATTGCATACAAAATAAAATCTTAAAAAATAAGAATATATAAATATTGTAAAAATATAATAGAAAAACAAAGTAGAGCAGTGACCAGTGTTGGTTAGGGAACATACTGCCTTTAAAATGCAGAGGCCTACAAATGAATTGTTTGTTGTTCACTTAGAGATGTTAAGCTCTGCTGGGTAGGGTGACCTTGGCTTGAGATTGATTGTTGGACTCAGACATGCCATACATCTCTCCTTTCTTTGGGGACAGCTGCTATGCAGGGCACACTTTCTATTATGTACATAAAAGAATAGCCTCCTAAAGCCTCTGTTTGTCTCCCATGCTCTGATAATTCATTAACCAGATCAAGTGGTAGACTGAGGCTGGAAGTCAAAGGGATGCCATACCTATAAACAAGAGCCTGTAATAAAACATTGTCTAGCAGAGTAGGGCAGAGCCTTGAGACACTGTATAGTTGGGTCCAGGAGACTGTCCTAGGGGAAAAACAGAAGTGTCTTGGAAACTAACGTTAGAGAGGGAGATAGTTAGGTCAACTGCATCGGATGCAGGTAAAACTCAATTGTGACAAGGACTGGAAGTGAGAATCAGTACAGATAACTTTAATCAGAGTAATGTACAGATATTTAAGGTAGTAGAAATGGAAACCAGATTGACATGGGATTTTAACTGTGTGGTTGTCAACCTGTGATTGATTATAACAAAGGAAAACAGAAATAAATCCCATAGTAATAAGAGAATCCCTCAAAAGAATATGAATGTACCATTTGGTCAGTATTGATGTGTTGATTTGTAGAAGTCAACAGAAAACTAGTACTTACTGAAATGAACATATGTTTACTTTCACTTATCTGATCATCACAAAATTCTTGTGAAGGACACTGCATTTCCTGTTTATTTTCAGGTAAGAAATGTGAAGTTCTGAAAGGTTAAGTTGTCTTTAGTCAGTTTGATGATATGATAAAAAATTGGCCAAGACTCCAAGTATGTATGAATTCTTGGTCATCAGCCAACCCTGCCGGGTTCTCTGAGGACATTCACTCTTGAGTATGATACTCATTTTGCTAGTGAGGAGCAGGCTCCAGTTGAATTTTCCCATGTGTGGATCACAGGGACTGCCTTTGTTCTTTGTCTAAGACCCGGAAAAAGCACATGACTTTGTCTCAGTTCTATGAGGCCATACTCTACTCTTTCCCTCCAAAGGATTACTTCTCAAACTCTCTCTGTAAAAGATACCCCCTACACACACAAGGTTATGCATGAGTACACTAAAGTACACTAAAGATTAATTATTAAAACCATTCATATAAAGCTTCTAAATTACTTGTCCTTTTTAATTTTTTAGTAAGTTTTAACAGACACGGATTTATCATATCATGTTACTATATGAGTTTCCATTTCTGCTTAATCTCTTCACAGCCCTATAGGGAGCAGTTTGCTGTCCTGACTATTGCACTCCTAGGCAAAACAATTTTAAGTACAAGGGTGTGCTTTCTCATGAGTTAGATAAAATCTGGTATATGTTATCTACCCTGAGGCTTTGTATCAAGTGAAAATTCCTCCCTCCATCAAGCTGAATGTCTCATGTAGGTTTCTTATTCAACATCTCTTCCAGGGGCTGGAGAGATGGCTCAGAGGTTGAGAGCATTGCCTGCTCTTCCAAAGGTCCTGAGTTCAATTCCCAGCAACCACATGGTGGCTCACAACCATCTGTAATGAGGTCTGGTGCCCTCTTCTGGCCTGCAGGCATACACACAGACAGAATATTATGTAAATATTATTTACATAATAAATAAACAAATAAAAAAATATCTTCCACCACTTGGAGAAAGCAATTCAAATGGGGAACAAGAACCAATATTTACAGACATTGTGAAATATCACGGGCTGTCGGAAAATGTAGGTGGAGTTTTAGAGATTTGTAAATTCTTCAATATTCTTGGTTGTTTTACCAGCCAGTGATGAGGTCAAAGGTAGGGATGTGTCTCCTATCAAAATTAATTTCATTTCCATTGCTTATGACATACATACTAGAGGACATTTTATATATATATATATATATATATATATATATATATATGTAGTTATTGAGTCATATGGGTGCTGAACACCTTTGATCCTAGCACTAGAGGAATAAATTCAAAGAGATAGTTGTACATTCAAGATCAACCCGGCCTGTATAGCAAGAAAAGAAAAAAAAAAGCATGACTGATTATAATATTAGTATGAGTATGTTCTTTGTATTTGTTGGGCATAATGTCATTGAGACTTCTCCCTTAAGGTGATGTCTGTCTTGTAAATGTGTTCACCATGTCATGTTCTGTGTCATTTTCCCATTCTAGCAAATGTTGTCTCATACTTGCTTATAATTTTTTTATACACATTTTCATCTGGTTTAATAAATCCCTTCTTATCCTCTTATATAGTCTTTGGTAGTCATTTTTATTTCTTACCTGTAGTTCCTTCAATCAATTACACATGTCTATCCATTATAATAGATATTGTTGATTCATCTTTCAGAGATGATTTTAATACTTCCTCATTATACTATTTATTTCCAATTAGAAATTCTCCTACATGGGCAATTTTCAGATATAATAATTTGACATGCTTATTCATATAAAGAATATAGAAATGATAAGAGCTGCTTAAAAGAGGAAGTAGGTATGTTTCCAACTGTTGTCTTTTTGATTGCCATCTTTTCTTTCTCTCTTTTCCTCCTCTCTATCACTCTCCTCCTCCTCTTCCTCTTCCTCCTCCTTCTTTCTTACAAGTTCTCATCATGGAGACCTCAGTAACTTAGAACTCACTTTACAGGTCAGCCTGGCCTTGAACTCACAGAGATCCACCTACTTCTGTTTCCCAAATGTTTGCTAAATGTATATTTAGAAGCATATGGGTGAAAAGGAAAATTAATGGCCATGCTAAATGTCACTAGAGCCATTCAGTTTTTCCAGTGTTGACCAGTCCAACCAAACATAGATGTTTGTTGAGTTTATCTTTTGTAGTAGGAGGTGTTGATTTCAATTTTTATTAAGAAAGTGTTGACTCCTTCCCTAGAACCTGTGATTTAGTCATTACTCTGTTATTTCAAAGTCAATTATGAAAGATTTTTTATAGGAAATAACTGTTTTTGTACATTTAATCAGAAATGAGACTGAATGGGACAAATTTGTTTTCTGATTTTATTGAAACTGTTGGGCTTCTTCAGATTATCTACAGAGAACTAGAGGACCAAGAAGAGAAATGTCATATCTCTCAGACAGTAATATTAATAGTAATATTAACATACAGATTGTTCAGGTCAAGAGACAGGAGAGAGGAGTTCTTCTTAGAGATTACGGGGTCTGCACAGGGTAGTGAGATACTTAGTGAATGTACAACTGGAACAGTGTTAAAAATGTGTACTGCATAGAACAATAAACCCATCCCCAGATCATCAGTCTAAGAGAGAGACATTGTTCTTAAGGACAGCATCAAAGGGAACACTCATACAGAGACTTTGCCTTCAATGCTATTAACTTCACACCCCTCTACAGTGATTGCCCCCCATAGGAAAAGACAGAGAAGGGCACAGTATTAGTACTCTCTTTTATTCTAACTCTGTGGGAATCAGCTCATCTCAGGCTTGAGAGGAGCTCACTGAAACCCTTAGGAATCCGCAGCTTCAGAAACTGCCACTGTTCATCTTTTCTTGTTCTTGCCCTATCAGTTGAAAAACACGAGGTGGCTTCTGATTTCTATCCCTGCTCCCTGAAGCTGATGATTTTCTTTCCTGTAGAGTCAGAATCTGTGTAGTCCGTGTGCTCTCAAACCAATATGCCAGTTCCTCAGGCTGCCTCCTTTGGTCCCTGATGCTTGAATGAGAGCCAAAAATGAAAACTGCCCTGAACAAAGCTGCAGGTGGCGTTGGCCTCTTGAGAAAAATCTACAAGATCAAACAGCAACTGTACAAACTGTGTGTACCATAAGATTACCTGTGCTGGAAATTTTGAAAACTTACTTTGTTCCCTTGAATGTGAAATAGGCATTTTCAAAGACAGGGTGTTCTCAGTCATCCTTTAAAAATGGATTCTGATTGAGATTTAAACTCAAAGGAAATTCAGGGACTTCGGAATTTGGTACAGCTTTGAAAGTGTGCAAAGATATGTATTGATCAGTGAGGAAAACTTAATACTTGAAGGCATGAGCTCATAACTGCTGAGCTATCTTGCTAGTCCTGTTTCCTTCACTCTAAGCAAAGACATTGTTGATGCCATTTTAGATAACATATAAAATTGCTTTCTCTCCCTCAACAATAACTCACTAAGGAACTGGGTGCCAGGGGACTGTGCTAAACCCATTGAGAACAGAAATGAGAGCAGTTAAAACCTTTGCAGTTTCTAGATGCAGAGAAGCAAACATGATCACTCTCCTGCAGTGCTGCAAAGCAGGTGTCCCCCCCTCTTGACAGTGTGAATTTACTAGGTGACACTGAATATCTAAAGCAGTGTCTCCTTCCCACCTTCTAGATATTCCCTTTACATTGACAGTTCTGTTAATTGACTCTGTGCCACTGCCACTCGCATCCAGAGTTCTTACTGTAACCAAATGATTGATCCTGCATTCATCTATGAATTTCACTTCTTACAAATATTCTTACTTTGACTTCCTTCATGATTCTTAATCTTATCACTTCCTTCATTAAGGGAATGATGGCACAGCCTTGAACACCCAGGAAGCAGAATATTAAAAAAAAAAAAAAAAAAAAAAAACAAACCCTGATGGCAGGGGATAATTGTCCCTCTGACACCTAATAGCTGCTTCGGTGGTGGGCAGAGTTGGCCATCTTGGACTCAAGATCTGCTTGTTTCCCTTTGTGCTTGCTACAGAGTTAAAACCTCTTGAGTAGTGCATAGGCGTCCAGTTAATGGCCTGTACGAGACAGAAGCTCTAGTGTGAAGTCCATAAAGTTTAGAAACTACATTTGCTGTGTTGCTGGTGATAAAAGTGAAATGTCTCTCTCCTCCTTTCTTAATCTCCACATGTTTGAGTTTTTATGTGAATGTACAACTTAATAAATATTAATATACAGAATTACGGTATATTGATCGTTTTCTCCAGGATGCTTCTAGCTTCCTCTTTATCCCTAATACATACACATGTGCACACGTGCGTGCGCGCACACACACACACACACACACACACACACACACACACATTTGATTTATTTTTATTTTATATGTATAGGTATTTTACCTGCATGTGTGTATGTGTACAATTGCATACAATGCCAAGACAAACAAGAAGAGGGTTCTAGACGTTTGGAACTGAAGTGACCAGGTGGGTGCCAGGAATTAGACTCAGGTCTTCTGGAAGAGAACTTGCTGCTCTTAACTGCTGAGCAATATCATCACCACCATCCCCCCCACACACATTTCTTTGTATTTCTAGCTCTCAGATCTGCAAACAGGCTTGCATATTCTTAAAGCTTGATTTACCCTCCCTAGTGTTTGTATTGTAAGTTCCCAGAAAATTTACTCTCTCTCTCTCTCTCCCTCCCTCCCTCCCTCCCTCCCTCCTTTCTGTCTTTATTTCTAAATTGCCTTGATATTCATTTCTATACACTTAGATTTTGTGCAATGTATTAAATCATCTCAGATATAATGTATTATGTTGATTGCACTACTGTCCAAGAATTCCAAATACTTTACACAAATAGTCTAAATATGTAGAAAAAGCATCAGAAACCCACATGAGTCATATTTACTCACATTGTTTGGAGTGAAGGTCCGTCTTATTTATTGCCTTCAGTATTGTGTGGTTTATCTTCCCAATGAGGTTTCCGTGAGTTGACTAAGAAGTTCCAAAGAATGCGAGCATGGATTGTTCAGAGGCAGCTTTTCTTCTACAACAATATTCATACATTTGACCTTAGTCTAACACAGATTTATCACTGGCCCTTCGCAGTCATTCTTTAGTATGTTTCAACTCTGTCCTTCTAGCTTTTTATAAACTGAGACATGTCAGGTCACTTGAGACTTAGAAACTAAGTAAACAATTGTAAGGATGTTGATGATAACTGAAGGGCTAATGCTTGGCAGAATGCGGCTGCCACTAATGTGAGTAGACAGACCTACAAATCATGGCTAATACTGTTCTTGCAGCTTTGTTCCCATGACCTTTGAGATCTCCATTGTCATATTTGTCTTGGACACTGCACATGCATATGGATGAGAGGAGGATGAGAGATGTGGCTTTATACTTTATTTCTAAAGACACAGATGGCAATCTGTGACTTACATTGAAAATCCACAATATAAGTGCTGATTTATTAAAAGAATATAACAGTTTCCATGCAGTCCTGTATATACCAGTTGCTGGTTTTGGTTTAGTCCCAGGATAGCAGGTAACAAGCAGGGGTGAATTAAGAGACTAAGAGACCCTCCATTCAAGGCCTGATGCTGTAACTATTTCTATTCAACCTTATGTAGTGGTGATTTCTCATCAAGTCAGTCCTCCCATTTGTCAAATGGAAATAGTATTTTCTTATAATTATTGGTAAAAAATTAAATATCATCAAACAGTTGGATATGATTTTTATCTGGAGAAACATTAAATTTTAGTTATGCAAAGCCTTTCTTTCTATTGTCCATTCTTATCCAAGTCCAAAATCGTTTGCTGCCCTGCTTAATTTTTGGTTGTGCCCTGCCCACTCCCAATGCAAAGTACTAGGTACTATACTTTCACCACATTGGCTGTCAGGAGGGTCTGAGCTCACTCTTGCCTGTCTTCAAAACCATGCCTTAGAGGGGTGTATTTCACTGCACCCAATGAAAGAGCCCAGCCCCTGCATGCACTGGCATAGGTTTCAGCCTTGGCTTCCCACCACCCCCTAAGTGACATTTAGGAAATTATTTGCACGCTCTGACCCTTAGTCTCCTCACATAAGGGTGAGGATAGTACTGTCTTCCTCAGGTTGTCTGTCTGGAAAGGTAATAGGGCCAATATAAGTTCACTACGAGTGTAAATATTTTTTAATGGTAATTAATGATACATGGGAACTTTGATCTTTCTTTTCCCTGAGTTTCTGAGTGAAGGAGAAACTATATGTTTTTAATGATTGGTTCATCTACTTTCATAGATTCAAATATTAAGATGTCCTCAATAGTTTTCAATCTTAAGGAAAAAAGAATTCATTAACTTTTTCCTATTTGTGATGAAGCCAGCGGTATTAGGTTCATTTTATTTTTCTAAGTCATGTGTTCTTTTTTTTTCTCTTTCCTTCTGCACCTGTTTGGTCTTCAGCACAGATGGCTACTGCTTTACAATGATAGAGGAAGACGACTCCGGAACGCCTGTGGTCACCTCTGGATGTCTAGGACTCGAAGGGTCAGATTTTCAGTGTCGTGTAAGGAAGAAAACTTGAATTTACTTTGTAACTTACATCGGCTAGTTTTCACAACTATTCAAACAAAATCAACTAATCCTTTTGTTATGGCTATTCTATGTTGAATAGTTTGCAAAATAATTGAAAATTCTCATTGGCCAGTTCTCTCTTCATTTTCAAATTATGTTTTTTAATGAGCTATTAACATCATACTTAGTTTCCAACTAGACCATCTTTAAAATCCTGATTATTTATTGCTTAAACTGAGACTACATTATTTGTGTATTCAATGTACTCTGGTTATTACAAGTACAATAATATTTTACTGAAATGGAAATTTTGCAATGGTACATGATAATTTAAAATAAATTTTCTAATGGAGAGTAGCATTTTCAAGATTTTGAGCAAAATTATTCGAATTTTACATGTGTTATCTAGTAACAATCTGTTAAATTTTAGATGATATTACATTGAAATTTAGAGGCAGCCCACTAATAGCTGTTTGCGTCCCATTTTAGGACACCCCCATTCCTCATCAAAGACGATCAATTGAATGCTGCACGGAGAGGAATGAATGTAATAAAGACCTACACCCTACTCTGCCTCCGCTGAAGAACAGGGGTAAGATAGGTGGGGGGGGGCGCTTCATCTTACTGAGGATGAGCACCGGACTCCTTCTCCCTGCCGAATGCACTGGCGCCTTGACCATTCTTGCCTTCAGTTTATTTTCTCACTTTCCCGCTGCACCTGTTTGGTCTTCAGCACAGATGGTTGTCTGCACCTGTTTGGTCTTCAGCACAGATGGTTGTTAATGCTTTACAATGTTAGAAGATGAGGACTCCAGAAAGACTGTGGTCACCTCTGGATGTCTAGGACTCGAAGGGTCAGATTTTCAGTGTCGCGTTAGGAAGACAACTTGAATTTACTTTGTAACTTACATCAGCTAGTAATCAAAACTATTCAAAAAAATTTAACTAATCCTTTTGTTATGGCTATTCCATGTTGAATAGTTTGTAAAAAAAAAAAAATTGAAAATTCTCATTGGCCCATTCTCTCTTCATTTTCAAACTATGTTTTTTTTTTTAATGAGCTATTAACATCATACTTAGTTTCCAATTAGACCATATTTAAAGCCCTGATTATCTGTTGCTTAATCTGAGACTACATTATTTGTTCATTCAATGTGTGCTACAGGAGCAGAGGGCTGAGGCATCATGGCATCATTAATGTCATTCAACAATTATACAAGCAGATCTCGGCTTAGTGGCTGTGTGTAGATAGCTTCATTCTTACTTAGGATCCTTATCATTCTGCTTCTCTCCACCTCTCCCCAGAAAACTCCTGTTTGGAGTGCTTACATCATGCTGCCAGGAGGTAGAGAACACATAGCTGCACACTCACTCCTTAAAGTTATTCAGAATTGGGATTTAACTAAATCTGTTATGTCATTGCACCCATTCAAAAATAAAAACCTTCTACAAGGCCAAATAAAAATTGTTTGGTCTACCACATTTTTTAATCTTCATAACAGACTGATTTTCTTAAATAAATCACATTTTCTAAAATGGGGGATTTTTTTTACAATTTTAATTTCAAAGTCTATATGCTTAAGTGTATTTAAAATGATGACTATTGCATACATAAAGACTTTTTGGCACAGATTTCAACAACAGCTCCTAGATTTCCTTTTTCTTCCTTGTACTAATCCCAAACAAATAATTTCTAAATGCTGTAGTCCTAAGTCATATTGCATAAGTCAAAATGCTGCTTTATGATTGGCCTTATTTCCTGAGAGCATATTACCTACAAAACATAGTAGTACTTTGTATTTTTGATAAATTTTCATAAATATATTCCCACTTAAGTCTTGAAGCTTTTTAGATTAATTCCCAGGAATTCACATAAGAAACTCACCATTTTCCTTATTACTTGTTCAGACAGTATCTTAAGTTTTAGGAATAGAGAAATGGATGAAGAAAATATTGCTTACAAAAGTATTGCTTGCTTATACTAACGTGTAAGAGTTAACATATAAAAGTTAACTTACATTTGGTCAGGAGTATCTCACTAATAGAGGTAGATTACAATTCATATTAATGATGGCTTAGTATCTTTTCTGTTGCTGTAATAGAATGCCCTGACAAAAAGAAACTTTGAAAAAAAAAATGATTTAATTTAAAATACCAGAGAGGTCGGGGCTGGGGAGTCAGGGGAGACAAAGATAGTGAAACAGAAAAGAAAGTGAACTCGGGCTATGGAAACTCCAAGTCCACCCTCAGTGAAGCACTTCTTCCGGCAATGCTTCACCTCATAAAGGTTCATTAACATTGCCAAACTGTGCCACCAGCTGAGGAAACTAAGTATGATGTGGAGCCCCTGAAAAGTCTCCCTAGCTTTTGCTTTTTTGGAGTAGGAAACCCCTCATGCTCTCTGATGGATTCTTGTCTCCAGGGCACCTTTCCTGGTGTTCCAATGCAGCACAGCAGAGTTCCTGTCAATGGCGATACACTCGTGAACAGTGATGAACTTTTCAGCACATGGCTTGGCTGAAACCTTAAGTTCCTTAGTGCCCTTTTTCTCCCCCCAAAACTGCAGGTTTTAAAATTTCTTTTGTCCCGTTTGTTTTGTTTGTCCATTGTAGACATGCATAAGAGTAATCAAGAATAACCATGCCACAGACTCGATGCTATGTTGCCTGAAACTTCCTCTGCCATAGAAATTAGTTCATTTGTTTGAATTCAGCCTTAAATAAATTCTTAGCACATAAGTAGAATGTAGCTGATTTTTTGCCGATATATCACATGAATGGCACTAGCCCAGTTGTCATTTGAATCCTTGCTCCCTTCTGAATCTTCTAGAGATGTGCTGCCAGTGTTTCATGTTACTCTCAACACTCTGTTTTCCAAGCATTCACAAAAATGGCTCACTCAGCTCTGCCACAGTCCTTTCCTGTCTGAGGTTCTGAAGTCTTCCACATCCCTCTGAGAAACATCATGGCCAAGTTCACGGCAGTAGCAAATCTACCTTTCTGTCACCAATTTCTGTATTGGTTCCTTTTCTGTTGCTATGTAGAATATCCTGACAAAAGGAAGCTTTGCCGAGAAATTCCTTATTTCGACACCCGAATACACACCGTCTTTTATGGTGTAGAAAGCATCACCGCAGGATTATGAGGCTGGACATAATAGAGATAGTTCTGTGTCAAATGGCAGGATAGCGCAATAGCCTCAGAGAAGTGACCACTGAACAAGAATCAAGGATGAACAGGAATTTACTAAATGGGTGAGACAAAATATTAAATGAAAATTAGAATGACTAATGTAAGCCAGGTATTATATCAAGTATTCCATTAACCCATTTGAGTTCTACAACTCCATGATGTATTTGGGGTGGATATTCCCATTTAAAGATGAAAAACTTCAGTATAAACATGTAACAGAATTCAGTTTTGTTATGAACCAGCCATCTCTCGGAAGGATCCCCACTTGCCTGCAGAGTTCTCATTGGTTCTACTCCCCGAGAAGTTGCAGGGACAGCATAGGTAGAAATGTGCTATCCTGGAAGGGCCCCAGGTGATTCCCTTTTCTTCATGGATGTCTGAAAGGGTTTCCTTCCAGGAATATTCATGTTAATACTCCAAGTGCAGACAATGACAGTAGCATGAGACTAACATGACCAATGGAACAGAGGTTTGTTGATAAGGATCAGTTGTTCATAAACCAAGAAAGTAGACAGCTGACCTTTCTGTAAGAGAGGGTTACTTAGGAAACGGAAAATAAAAAAGAATGCCAGCTTTAAGTATAGTGCTTACCAGTGAAGAAGGGCTTCCTTTGGTCCTTGTGGTTTCGTTCCTGTCATAAGTCAGAAATGTAATGAGTAATAAACACATGGTCAGCAGTTCACAGTGTAGTCTGTGCTCGGCATCTATAAAAAGCAAAGGGAATCTGAGTTTTAGAGAAATTGTATCATCAGAGTGAAAAAATTCTGGGTTTACATACTGGACCCTGTGGTTAGATTTAATTTTATTTAATTTTATTACAGAAATATTCTCTTTGGATTCCTAAAAAATGTAGAGTTGTCCTTAAAATTAGAAAGATAACGTAAGCTGTGTTTTTTTCAGTATAAGCAAAGATTCCAGTCTTGACATTTTTAAACAGGACATAGAAGAAAGAAAAAAAATGCAATTGTAGACCATTTGCTTTTAAGGACCTATAAATTGTTTTTAAACATATATTAAGCAATGTGTTCTGAGCAGTATATGTGCTGAGCTTCATTCCTATTTGTGATGGCTTTTTAGATAGTATTTAAACATCATAGCTATATGATATTTATAATTTACAGCATTTGAGGAGGTCTTATGTTTTATACTTATCAGAAAGCAGCTTTGGGTATAATGAATATAGATTTAGTTTTATTTCCTATCCAAAGAATATTCCAGATGCCAGGTGAGATCCTACAAACCCACCACCTGGCTCTGGAATACACACGAGCTCCTGCTTGGCCGTTAGGCTCAGGGACACATTTAATCCTCATATTTCTCCTGTGGCTTAATTCTGGGTCAGGTCAGTTCCATCCATAGCGGAGTCTCGTGCTGTTGAAATACACATCTAGCTGAGTGGGTTCATCCTAGCTAAGCATGTCGTTTTGAGTACACATGTGTTTCTTCTCGCAGCATGTTAAAATTGTTTTTCCCCTGTATTTTGCTTATTATGTTTTAATGAAACTTTGAGAACGAGTTTATTCCATGTGCTGTTTTGTGGCTTTCCTTTTCAGATTTTGTTGATGGACCGATACACCACAAGGCCTTACTAATATCTGTGACTGTCTGTAGTTTCCTCTTGGTCCTCATTATCCTATTCTGTTACTTCAGGTAAGTGATAGATAGACACATGGACTTGTGCACTCAGAGTGAGATCCCTACACGAATATTTTTTACTGCTTTGCCTGTCAGGGTTTTGCATCACAGCTTTCTTGGCCCCCCAATCTTAGGCTTATCTGAGAAGATCTATTACCATTGACAGAGACTTACCGCAGTGAAGCTATAAATAGACGCCTGTCTCATTTCAGACATCACAACCTCTCAGATAAAGTTTTCATCCCTAAGGAAACATGGATAAATGGAAAATTTAGTGACTAGTTATGACTTGGGTTTAATTCTAAGCAAAGAAGAAACCATATGGGAGTCTGAGTGCTTTCAGTAATTCCTTATTTCCTGACTGCAAAATTCCTTGAGTATTAGAGCATTTATTGAGCAAACATTAAAATAAACTAAGTTTAGTTATAAAAAAGTTTTTTCATCAAGAACTTATTTTCTACTTTGTGAAATATAAAGGTTTTAAATGTACATACCATTTGAGCATCCTAATATTCAACCATAACATTCTAGGAATACATAAATTAGTTGACTGAAATAAATTTTTGAAAACTTGCAAGAGCATGTTTTAAGCTTTAGTTTTATGGTTATTGAATGGCCTTATACATTTTCTTATATAAAAAGTCTCCATACATACTTTTGTAAATGAAAATCTTGTATATTTAATTACCTAGGGAACTTAAAGGAAATGCATCTAGGAAGCAGATATTGAAGCTACTTGGAAATGTTAACAGAATACAGTTACTGTACAGCAATTGAAAGACATAGAAAAGAAAAAGATTGTACATGATTGAATGAAAAGCATTCCAAGGCTAGCAAATAGCATTTGATCTTGTGTTTGCTGCTAAATTCCATGATTAACGTTTGTGCGTGATGTTTTATACCTGTTATTGCATTTAGGTTCTTAATACTATCTCCATCATCCATGCTTAGGTATAAAAGACAAGAAGCCAGACCTCGGTACAGCATTGGGCTAGAGCAAGATGAGACTTATATTCCTCCTGGAGAGTCCCTGAGAGACTTGATTGAGCAGTCTCAGAGCTCGGGAAGTGGATCAGGTCTCCCTCTGCTGGTAAGAGAAG
This sequence comes from Arvicola amphibius, assembly GCF_903992535.2. Classification (NCBI taxonomy): domain Eukaryota; kingdom Metazoa; phylum Chordata; class Mammalia; order Rodentia; family Cricetidae; genus Arvicola; species Arvicola amphibius. Next base: position 47,698,137 of record NC_052060.1, on the reverse strand, counting down.
AATATAACACAAATTCCAAGGAAATGTGTTCTGAGGGGGAAATGTCAGTTTCATCTTACAGAGCAGTAGACTCTGAGAACGGTCTGTACCCATTAGGCCTCCGATCTTAGATGTGGGGCTTCCTGATAACATTTGACATACTGAGGGTGAGGTTATTTTTCTTTAATGTAAGTGTCTGGTTACAAATCAGACCCTCAGACATCCTGATCAAGTGTGGGCTAGAAAACATTAGATGTTTTTTGGGAGGATAGTGTTACTGTACTTTGATCTGGCTATTGAAGGCAAAAGTATTACCACCAGCATCTGCAAAGAAAGGCGGCTGGATTTCAACTGCAGAGTGAGGTTTCAGGTTGACGTCTGAGCTATCCATTCCGGAGAGGTTAATATCTGAGAGTCGAGACTGTCAACTACGACAAGAACATAGCCAAATCCAACGGATTTATTCCACATCCAAGTCACATGGCTTGGCTGAGAAAAGTGGTTCATTCCTTTATAGAACACCGAGTAAGGTTTGTTGGAATGAAGGAAAGATGTTTTCAATGAAAACTAATTTCCTTAATGAGCATTATTATTTTAGAGAAAGGTGAGGTATATACGAATAGGTGTGAGTACGCACATGCGATGGTCAGAAGCAACTTGGAGAAACTGGTCCTTCACTGTGCGCTTATGGAGGATTGAATTCAGTCTCAGTGGCAAGTGCTTTCCCTCACTGACTCACTGAGCCATCTTCCTGGCCTCTTAGAAACTCCAAAGATTGGCAGTCAGGCTTCAGGCTCTGATTCTGACTTCCATGTCTTCCGGGCCTTGAGAAGAGGAGTTTGATGAAGATATCCCATTTAGGACTAAGGGCTCCAGATTTCCTCTCTGCATACTCTGCAGTTGTGGGTCTCTGTGTTAATTCCCATCTACTGCAAGAAAACTTCTCTGATGAGAGAGTTGAGTGATGCCGTCCTCTATGGTCATAGCAATGTGGCATTAGGAATCATTTTAGTAATATTTCCCTGTAGCAAAATAATAGTTGTAGGTTTCCCCCTAGGCCCATGATTTATTAAGTCTGAGACCCGTGGTGTCAGATGTGGGGTCAGTCTCCTGGAACGGGCCTTGAATATCCTCAGAAAGTTGTTGATGACACCCATTGCACCTTTTGTATCAGTGTATCTTGCAGGCAAGTCACTGCTGTAGTTGACAGGGTTTGTAGCTAGTCATTACTGATGATTGCCTCTTTTCTGATGGTGTCCTAGAATTGTTAGCACTATAGATTCTCTTGCTAGATTTGCTGGTTTGTCCAAGCCAGAGGTAGTCCCTTAAAAATATGTTCCTGTTGACTATTTTTAGTAGCCCCATGAGATAAGAAAGCCATGTGCTCATTAGTGATGGAGATAGAGTCTAAGAAATGCATCTCTAGACAATTGTATTGCCATGTGAACATTAAAGCATGTTTTCACACAAAGTAATATAGCTCTGTTACCACTAGGAAATTTAGTCTTCTAAGACCATCATTGCTTATACAGACTATGATTGACCAAAAAAACCCAATGAGTATCACTTGGCTGAATGAGAAATATATTAATATATTTTTGCATTAATTTAGGGATATAGTCCCAGTTAAGCCAATCAGTTAGTATATGGAGAAACCAGATTCTAATTCAGACTGAGCCTCTAGAATCCATGTTATTGACACTCTTAACATGTGAAATATTAGTTGAGGAAGAAAATTGTATGGGTAGCAGAATAGAAAAGAGGCCCCCAGGAGACGTAGAGCCATGAAAAAGTAATATCATCTCAGCATTATGGCTGTACTATCTAGTCTTAAGATGTGAGCTTTGAGATAAACATCAAGAAGAGAGTAGTCAGTATCGTTAAGGGAATGGCTTTCTCACCTGATTGGTTACTTATTTTTTTAATGCAGTGGGAAATTTTAATTATAGTAATTTAATATCACAGATATATGTTGGTCATTTTTTATGGCAGGTAGCCGAGATAGCCAGCTAATATAGAGACATCTTTGTTTGGGCTCACAGGGCTAGAGGGTTGTCTGGTTGCTTGTCCTCTGGGTTTTGGCTGTGGTTGCACACTCAGGTGAAAGTCCATGTCAGAACAGAACTATTCATCTCACGACGAGGAAGTGAAACAAGAAATTGAGGGCTCTATCGTTCCCTTTGTGGCCACATTCCCTGTGACATAAAGAGCTCCTACCTGACCCCATGTCTTAAAGTTTCCACTTGCTCATCCTTTGAACCAAGCGGGAGAGCAAACTCTGAACACACAGATCTTTGGGTGACACTTAAGGTAGAAATTATAGCAAATTACTATAAATTTTATCTGCATACTCAACTGAAAGGTTTTTGTACCCTAATATTAAGCCTCTCCGCTGACACAGCCAATCAAATTGAGCCAATTAAAATTTAATAAGTCCAAGTTTAGCTGAGGAAAGCATTCCTGAGTGACCCTTGGGGAAGAAGAGAAGCCCACAAGAGAGAACCATTTGGCAGGTTGGGGGGCCTTGCCTTAAATAACCTGTATTTATGGGGTCAGGTATGTGGGGGGGTCAAACTACCATGAGGGGTTTCTCAGGGATGGGATGTGGAAGGGCAGCTCCAGGACACTGATGCTTGGCATGCTGAGGGCTAGAATGGGGCTGCCCCAGCTGGAAATTGCGAACATCAACTTTAATAAAAATTGAATGTGATTTAGGTAAAAAAAAATTATGTGCAGAAAGAGAAGGAACATTGGTGAAATAAAAAAAACTGAAGTCTGTTTTTAAATTTCAATCATATGTTTAGGTTCTTTGACAATATAATTTTAAAATGTGAGTAAGATTTTGTTTCTAAGTCTAAGCTAATGACAGCCTGCCTTAGAGGTCTGTTATTTCTGTCCCATTAACATTGCAATTGCTATCAGCATGTTCACTAGAGAAGACATCTCATTGCTAGACAAGAAGCAGAGCTGTTTGTTAGGCAGGATTCCTTAGATTCACAGAGCAATGGCCGTGCATCTGTTAGGGAAATGTGCTAGCTTTAATAACTATAGTAAGTTCCCTTCCAGGTGGATGCTCTAACTGCTCCGTATCTGTCTCTCAGCTGCCTGTGCTCTCTTGATGCTTCTGTCATTTTGTCAGGGGCGTGGACACAGAGTATACCAATGGTCGCCTGCTCCAGAATGCCTAACTCCGTGTGGGTGGGGCGCTTTATGCATCTGCTGGTCTGCTTATTTCTACCTCACTTTGTGATTTCTAGATCCCTGGTAGTCCTTTGATTTTTAAAATATTAACTTTAGAAAAAAGTTTTCTTTTGCAACAAGATTTAATTTTTTTTTTGTCAATGTCAGAAACAGTTTTAAGAATAAACTCAGGACCTCTGAGGAAGGTTCTGAGGAAGGAATCTACAGATTAATATCCATATCCAATCCTTAGAATCTGTTATGTTTTCTGGCATGGGGAATTCAGGCTGCTAGCCCTTGGAACCTGGCAGGGAGAGAATTAGTTATCACAATTTAATGATCCTAAAAATTCAGAAACAGAAAGAAAAGCCTTAAGCTTTTACCGGATGTATACAAAGAGGACTTTGTATTTATTATGGTAAGATTTTGCTAGTATTGTATGCTGGCTGACTTAATTATCAATTTGAGACATTATCCTATGTAGGTCAGGCTGCCCTTCACCACACAGTCTATCTCCTTGGCCTCCTGAGTCCTGAGACTACGGCTGTGTGCCCCCAGACCTGGCTGTTCATTCTTTCTGCCTACTTTCCAGACTATGTAAACTGCCTCCAGTAGTTCCTCCTTTCAGCTAGGGCACCATTGTTAAGTCCAGATGACCTACATACCATGAAGACAGAGTCATTTCATTCCCATGCCACTTAACTCAATGTCCCCCCCCCTTCCCTTTTGTAATTCTTCAGCTCTGTTTTATAGATTATTAAATGAACTTTGTCTCCAACTTGTTAACTTTCTTTTGCTTGTTTTCCTGTATGGACTACTGTTCTGTGGCCCCATTCTGTATTTTTCACCACAAGTATCTCTATTTCAAATGTAGAGTTTTTGTTTTTTTTTTGTTTTTTTTTGGTTTTTTTTTTTTTTTTTTTTTTCCATCTCACCTCACTTGCCTAATCTTCATTTAGTTTCTTTTTCTTAAACATTTTCTGCAGCTGTTTGGCATTCTGTAACTAAAAATCCCACAATGTAATTGGAAGAAGGAGTTCAAACCTGCCAGACGGAGGTGCTCAACCCATTGGCGATGGCATTTCCTTTCCGTTTTGTTTCTGCTGAGCTCTTCTTTCCCACTTCATCCTTTGATTTTTTTGTTTTGTCGTTTGTTTTCTCTGCTATTCCCCAATTTAGGAATTTTGATAAATTTCCTTGTGCATCCAATATTATTGTCTTATTTAATGGATCCATGGTTTGTTCCGTGGTGGCGAGAATTCCTTCAGACTATTTAATAAATCATTATCATAGTAGAATACCTTGATCTGTCAGGTATGAGTTACTGTGAAACCATTTGTCTTTCTTTATTCTCTAGGAAAATTGCAATAAGCAGAATGGGGAATGGAACGTCTAATTATTTGGAAGTAGTATTTGACTATTTAAAAATTGGCAAGCATCCATCTGAAATGCGCTTGAGAGAACAGCATAAATTAATAAATAAGAACTCATGTGTATAGAGAATAATATTGACTATACATTTTTACACGTAGTCATTGTTCCCTCGGCCCCCCCCCCCACAGCACAATGGAGAAAAGCTTAGCCAGATGTATAGTGCTGTAAATATATTAATGACATGTTTTGGGCTTTGCCAGGTCCAAAGGACAATAGCTAAGCAAATTCAGATGGTGAAGCAAATTGGAAAAGGTCGCTATGGGGAAGTGTGGATGGGAAAGTGGCGTGGAGAAAAGGTAGCAGTGAAAGTGTTCTTCACCACGGAGGAAGCCAGCTGGTTCCGAGAGACAGAGATTTATCAGACGGTCCTGATGAGGCATGAAAACATTCTGGGTGAGTCACAGTCTACACAGCGATAGTTGGGGTTTTGTCACATTCTTCTGTCTCTCTCTCTCTCCACATCTGCATATGAACTCATCTGTCTAGACCTATTATGAAACTTACAGATTCTTTCTTTTTGGAGTGAGCCCAGAGCCCATAAACTTCTCACAAAAGACGTCACAAGAGGCATGACTACCGCGCTTCTGTGGATGGGTGGTGGGCATGGAAATGCAATACTCACCAGTGATTTATCTTTTTCTTCAGAAACAGGAAGTACAAATGAAATACTAGAATTCCTTAAGGTTTCTTAGGGATTTGAAGGACCATATTTGGGTTTTAATGTTGTGAAAAGTTTTAGGCGTTTTTATTTGCAGCATTTATTTGTAGCAAGTGTTTATGTTCAGAATTGATTTCCTTTTCCTTTCCTCAGGCTAGACATGATCTACCTGGGTCAAGTCAGTAGGAAAGGATCCAGTCAGTGAAATAGAAGACCTGATTTAAGCCTTTCATACAACATGCCTTACATGTAACTTCAGTACCATAAAGGAATTTCTATACTACTGGTCAGAGAGTGATTTCAGATCCAAACTCTTAGTTTTTCTTCCTCCCTCCAATTTTGATCACATCTGCTTGGGATTAGTACTTTAACACTATCATAGACATAGTCAGAAAACTGAGCAAGCGCTAATCCAAAGACATCTGGAGAGGAAGAATATTTGAGCATATGAATTATTCCACATTCTGTCCAGAAAACACATCTAATCCTCTTTATTCTTTTGCCTTTTAGGGTTTATTGCTGCAGATATTAAAGGGACTGGGTCCTGGACTCAGTTATACCTCATCACAGACTATCATGAAAATGGTTCTCTTTATGACTATCTGAAATCCACCACCCTAGACGCCAAGTCCATGCTGAGGTTAGCCTACTCTTCCGTCAGTGGCCTGTGCCACTTACACACGGAAATCTTCAGTACTCAAGGCAAACCAGCAATCGCCCATAGAGACCTGAAAAGTAAGAACATCCTGGTGAAGAAAAATGGGACCTGCTGCATCGCAGACCTGGGCTTGGCTGTCAAGTTTATCAGGTTAGTATCCATGTCAACACCCATTTTAAGATTCTTTCTGAGTGTCCCTCTCCTAAGATAATTCCGTGGTTGAGGAATATCATAAACTTCAACTCTTTTGGAGATAAAAATGTCACCATTTTTATTGTAACATGGTGTTTTGGGGTCAGCCCTAGGTACCATGAGAAAGCAGGCTAAACAAGCCATGGGGCGCAAGCCAGTAAGCAGCTGTCCTCCGAGGTTTCTGCTTCAGTTACTACCTCCGGGTTCTTACCTTGACTTCCTTCCCTGGCTTCTCTGAATGGAATTATAAATTACATTCCACTGTAAAGTGGAACAAACTCTTTCTTCACCAAGTTGATTTTGGTCAATGATGTTTTTTTGACATCCATACAGACCCTATTGCCAGAGTTCTACATAACGTTTGTAATTATGGGGAGGTTTCAGGAAGAATCAGTTGCTATGGAAGAAAAGGCCATATTTTATTTATGTGTAGGACAGTAAGGATTACTTTGTAAAGGTTTGAAAGAAGTACTATAAACCAAGGAACAAAGCAAATGATATTCAGCACTGTTATAATGTAGCTTAAATTAGAGAACGTAGCACCTGGGCAGGCACACTCGCATTTACTGGTGGTGGTGTGCAGACCCTGCAGGCTCTTTGGTATATTGATAGCCCCTACACAGTAGAGATGGTTTCACACTAAGGAGCCTGGGACTATTATCACTGTCTCTTTAAGCTAGGGCATGTGTCCAACTGTGTAACCCAATACAAAATCACAAAGTTAAAACATTTTTTGTTGTTGCAATTTTGCTTTTGTAACTCAGTTACAAAATTCTTTAGTCTGAACTTTGTAGGTTATTAAGTCTTCTTGGAGTGGGGGAAAGGTTGGATATAACAAGTGGAGTTGATTTAGAGAAAATGGCTCCTCTAGTTTGAAAAGAAAGCAAGGTTTATTTGGGAGCTAGTGGTGAAGGAAACTAATACATAACTCCTTTAGAGTACTCAGTCCAGGCTGCCCTCTTAGTACATCTGTTGCCCTGCTTATGAATATTTTCCAAGGAAGATTCTACAGCGCATAAAGAAGGACAGAAGAAAAGGCTGGAAAGATGATTACAAGAAAGAAATGGGTTTCCATTTTCTCCTGAACACAGTCTCAGATACGTGGAGGACTTCACCATAGAAAGATGACAAAAAAATTAAAGAAAGTGAATTGTGCTATAAATTTAAGTCTGAGACATGAACCACACACTAGTTAATAATTTAAATCCAGTTTCTCTTCAAAATTCATTTTTGTGAAAGGCAACCCTCCCTGTTCAAATCTATTCCACAACAACCAAACATCTATATATAAGTAATTCATCTGGTGTGCCTCTACTCACCAGTTCCTAGTTAGATTTCTCCAAAGCAGTTCCAGAAGCAGCAGGGGTAATAGCCTTTCTCATCCTTGCCGTCTGTCTTCTGCTATCCCCTCCCCTGCCTGCTTTATTGAGAAACCATCTCTGTGTGCACCAGAAGCCCTCACTCATTGTGACACCATTGTCCCTGGTTCCCAGGGCTCTTAGCATCATTGCACAATATGTCACTGTGCTTCAGGCTCCCTTTTCTCCCGACTGGTTCTACTCATTTTTCACCTTTAATAAATATTTCTCTGTGTGAGATTTTCAGCTGTATCCGACCTTTCTTCTAGCTCTGTGTTTGGCTGAACCATGTTAAAACTCAGAGTGTCTGGTTTTTTTTTTTTTTTTTTTTTTTTTTTTTTTTTTTTTTTGATTTGTGCAGTTGAATGAGTTCTGTCTTCATGAAAGCCATGTTTTACCTTTAGTATGATGGTTAACCCCACTATACCGTTTCATCTGGATCCTTGGGTAAAGCATTATACAGTTACTTCCTTTCTCTCTTTCTGCCTTCCAGTCTTGTCTTCAGACTGCAGGATTTATTTTCTTGAAGTGCTCTTTGGACGTCATCATAATTTCATAGTTGTCTGTGGCCTTGGGTTACAATGTAGTTAGGGTCCCTTGCTGTGGTGAACTCTTTTCTGACTTTGGGCTTTTCTTGAGATTTATTCCTACCATGCTGCTTACCTTTCCCAATTAATTTGGAAGACATTCTACTTCTCACACCCTCAAGTGCCTTTCTTCTTCTTATCTGTATAGCTTACGTCCCTTCTCTGTTTACCCGCTGCTGATCTTTAGACCGCATGGACATCTGTTGTTGCTCGTCAGCAGCCCTGGACAAAGTGTCAAGGCATTTCTCACAGGCTGCAGTGATCGCGGGCTTCTTCTGTTTGCCTCCTGGTGGAATGTAAACAGCACAAGCATCTGTCAAAATTCTATCCCCAGGCCATGGTCTTCCCCATGACTATGGAGGTATTTTAAGTTTTGCATACTAGGTAATTAAGTATTACATATGGACTTTGAACATAAGAAAACCATGTTATGCTAGCTTCAGAGAATCTGCACATTCTTGACTGTGCCCTTCAGTATTTTATATGGTACCCATACTCTGATTTGTCTTTGTTTTGCAATATTGAATCTCTGTGTTTTCTCCTTGCATAGCCCAAGCTGCCTGGTGATTTACTTTTGCTTCTAGGTTACTAACATGGAGTATCCTGTCTTTCCATGTACACTTCCCCATATCTAAAATGCCTCTTAGCGTACTCATCTATACTTCAGAGGAAAGATGCCGCCTCTGAATTATCTGGCTGTGTCTGCCTACAGTTATTATTATGTAGAAATATGCTTCAGCTCTCCTACTACTCATTGCTACCTTGAGAGTCAAAGGCATGTCAAATCAGCCATGGATTTCCCTTTTGACATGTCAGAATTACAAATACTGCTACTGTTTTAAATCAGCAAATGTATGAACAATAAAGTAAACAAGGCAACACCACTGTGAATCTTAAAGTAAACTGAACTTTTATTTCTGAATTTTGTTGTTGTTGTTGAGGGGAATGAACTAAATGATCTCTCAGATTTTATGTGGATCCTGATTCTAGGAAGGAGATGAGGCTCATTGGGGATAAATTGAGATTACTTTAATGAACAATGTCCTGTTCATAACAGAAGGGGAATATGAGGATGCTAGCTGCATAGACTCATTTACCTTTCCAGATGGAGGATGTATTCGATGATCTGAGACATCTTTATTTTTATTTCCTGTGTCAGTTTTGACATCTTCCATTCTTAGGGCAGGGTATAAGCCTTGCTTTACTCATTTCTCTGAGTTTTACCCTTCATGGTGATTTGCGTTGTGTGTCTGTGCACACATAGCTATTTAGAGTGTTTTATTTCAGATGCAGTCATAGCTAACCCATGTTCCTACGTGAATTTCCTGTGAGAACTTAATCTTCATTCTCATTTCTGCAAGGGCAGTAAGTGGTCTCTTAGGCTTTTGGGTAATTTCTGGAAGGTTCCCAGGGAACCTGAGAATCACAGAGAGATCTGTTGGTGCCTTAGGGGCTTTCTATTCACACAACACTTTTGCTCTTATTGGCGTCTTTTGCTGATACATTTCCTGCTCAAAGGAGATTTAATCCAGGTGATGTTAGAAAATCTCTAATGTCCCTAAGGAGGTGGAAACGATGCCACAGGAAAGGCCTTGGAGGAATGCACACAGCTCTGTGTGCTTTCTAGTACTTCACTGTCCAAATAAAACATTTCTTATAGGAGAAATAAATTCTCATCAGGGGATCTCAGGTGTTGAATCTTAAACAGAAAACCCCCAGTGCTGAGAGATTGGACTGTTTTATAGATCTCCTTATAGATCTCACTGATGGTTATCAGTTGTCCAAATACAGAAAAAGATTGGTTCTGTATAGCAGAGACTGAATTTTCTGAATACTTCTGGTGTCATTTTCTGAACTGCTTTTGGTGTGTGTGTGTGTGTGTGTGTGTGTGTGTGTTTACTGTAACTTTTTAAATACTCACATCAAATTCATAGACCTAAGGTCATTAGTGGTGGTGTCAACACTTCCGGTAAATGTCTTTGCAAGTGTCCTCACCTTTGATGGAGTTTAAAGCTCATTTGGGCTACCTCTTTGGAGGTATGTCTACATCACAGGGAAACCAGCCAGTAAGGAGGTGAGGAGCTGGTCACCTGCCACTCACTGTCAGGAAGCAGGGAGAGAGGAATGCTGCCTCCTTTTTACTCACTCTGGGACTCCAGCCCATAGAATTGTGCAGCCCACATATATGTACGGGTCATCTCACCTTAATCAACCCAGTCTAGAAAATTCCTCACAGATATGCCCAGAGGTTTATCTCCTGGGCAATTCTAGATTCTGTCACTTTGCAGTCATTATTCACCACCACAAGCACTGAACTCCGGTGAAAGGTACTGCAGAAAACGTTCCACGCTCAGGGAGTTTAGGGATGTGCTGGGGTCAGTGGAATAAATTACTTCCACAGCCACTGGGAAAGCGATACAGGAGACGTAAACGCTGTGTGCAAAATTGTGTGTAAGCCTTGCGTATCACTCCTCCAATAGATCCGATGTGACCAGAGATTCCCTCATGTGTGTTGTCTGTGGTTTCAAGCATCAGCTGTGTTATGCTAACCAGCGCCTCTTTCACGCGTCTTTCACGTGTTCTTTCAAAGCGCTACACTTAGTTTTTTTAGAAGCTTTGAGGATTATTCAAGATGTTCAGTGTTTATTTACTGTCTTTCTCTGTCCGTTAGCTCTTCCTCTCCCTAGGACTTCTCTCTCCCTTTTCTTGTGTTAGGCTAGGTGGTTTTCTGCTGGAACCCACCCCCAGGTGTGTAAGGCCAGGAAGTGGAGCCCCTGCTGGTTGACATCTCCATCTCTGCTTGTCTTTCATTGCCACAGTGGGTTCTGCTCATGCCCTTCCGGAAACACATGCCCAGAATTTGTCTCCCTGGGGTCTGTGGACTGTGGTGAGTTACATAGCAGAATTTTCCAGTACTAACTGTTCTTGCCAGAATTCCTGGTACAGACTTGTGATTGAGAAGGTTAATTAATACAAGAGATATTGAATGTATATTAAGGCTATCAGAGATATTACTTAAAACTCCTTTATTCTCCACTTTCAAACTTTTTACCTGACCGTAAGCAGTGTACTGAGTACATGAGACAGGAACTGATCACTGGGCCTGTAGGTGTTCAAGAACGCCCTGCAGGTGGTGTAGCTGGGATTGAGTCAGTCTGGAGAAGAGAGTGCTCCACCTGCTCTGAGAGAGTGAAGCCAGTTAAGGTTTCAGTCCTTATTTTTTCCCAAGTGCCAGCACTCTAGTTGAAGCCAGTGGTAGCACACATTTCCCAGCTGTGTTTTTGGTTCCCCTGATCCTCCTGGCATAGTCCCGCCTGGCACCTCACTGTATTGCCATATCTCATATCTCATCATTACTCGTCTTTCTCTGTGTCTACCAAGTTCTTCCCTCCCTTGCTTCCCTCCCTCCTAGGAGCAGTAGCCAGGAGAATTCACATTTACTCTTCATCATCCTGGTCTAGGAGAGTCACTTGATCTCATGCACTCAGGAAGCCCTTTGTTATCCCTGTGAATCTCTGATTGCTTTTGTTGTCATAATACTGCTAGCCAGTGTCATTCAGTGCTGGCCACTGGCCACAGTTTTACACACACACACACACACACACACACAGAGAGAGAGAGAGAGAGAGAGAGAGAGAGAGAGAGAGAGAGAGAGAGAGAGAGAGAGTGTTAAAGCAGAAAGGTAAAGGGCCTGGCAGAAATGAAGCTCTTCTGAAGAGAAATTTTTGTCTCTAAACCTGACTGTAAGAATTCTGAAACAATGGACCCTAAAGAAATGAGAATTTACTCAGGAATCTCACGCTGGGGGAAGGAAAGGGCCACCAGCAGAGAGGAATTTGGCCTCCAGGAAGAACTCTCAGATTCTACCAATTTGACAGAATGAAGCGCAGGTGAAGGTGGGCCAGTGTTGGGTCATGCTACACCTTGAACAGTCTTAGATGCTCACATCCTTGGCCTTCTATTTACCATAGAGCTCACTTTAAGAACCTAAGATGGGCTTGGGGGATTTTCTGGATCCCTTTGTTCTTCTCAATGTGGCCACTTTGCATATATCTTCTTTTCTGTTTAAATAAAGGAAAACGAGTCTTTATCCTTTGCATTCTTTTTATTTTCAAACTTTTTGTTGATTCTCTGGGGATTTTGCATCATGCATCCCGATCCCATTCACCTCCCCATCCCTTCGCATCTACCCTCTGTCCCTTAACCTCCCCAGCCCAGAAAATAAAATAAAATTTAAAGGAAATCTCATCATGGGAGCTGCAGTGTGGCCCAGTGAGTCAGTCATACAGGAAACCCTTAGTTCATGCATAAAGTCCATACTTTACTTGCAAGTGTTCACTGGTCTGGTTGGATGCCTCTGGGTTCTGCTACAATATGATTGCAAGTGTCATTTGCTATTCTCACTGGGACTCCTCTTGGATATCCTCTTATTCTGTGTCATGGAGATCCTGCAGTTTTGGATCTACAGGACCAGCCCCTTCATATGCTCTGGCAGTTCATAGATGGGGTGAACCAACTCATAGCTCTGGTTCTAGGTCGGGGTGGTTGCTCAGTTGGTCAGCTGCCAGTTCTCCCTCATCCTCACCCTCATCATTGCCTCAACTAGCTCAACCCAATGCAGCAGGCAGCAAGGGGTGGGGCCAGTTCTCCTGTTCTCACCCTGGCTGGGACTGGCTCCATCATACCCACAGTTTCAGGGCTAGCCCGACTGTGTTGCCCAGGCAAGGTGCAGGGTCCACTCTCCAGAGTGCTGCAGCTGATGAGGGTCAGGACCCCTTCTCCCATGGCTAGTAGGTGGCAAGGGGCAGAATCAGTTCTGCTCTCAGGCCCTCAGCCTGGCTCACACAAGTCCATTTCAATCTCAGCACTTGAGAGGCAGAGGCAGGCTGATCTCTACGAGTTCGAGGCTAGCCTGGTCTACAGAGGGAGGTCCAAAACAGCCAAGGCTACACAGAGAAGCCCTGTCTCAAAAAATCAAAACCAGAAAAAAGTATTCTCTGCGTTCAATATCTGGAACATTCTGTCAGGATTCCCAGGAGTTCTGTGACATACCCTCTGTGCATTTCTCACACACTGAAAGAAAAGCTTCTCCCATCTCACTATAACTCCCTCTTTGACCTGCCAATGTATCTAATACATTTTAAATGTGCCTTGATTTATGCCTCTCTTAATTCTGCAAAACTGTAACACTTTGTGAAACCACTTCCACATTGGAACATGAAATTTGGAGTAACCTAGTTTTTTGTTTCTGGGTTATTATCAGTCAAAAATAAATTTCCCCTTGTTCCCTTTAAGATGAGAGCCATGGCTTTCGCATCGACATTATTAATGTTCAAATTACATTTATTTTCTAACTCTGCTTAAGTTTATAACCCTTGGTATACACATTAAGAAGAACAAAAGCTTGGCTGGGTCTAGTGAGAATATTAATTATGAAATTATAACTGAGACAGTCTGTTCCTGTAATTCTCTAAAGCCTCTGCCTCCATCACTGCCTCTGCGATTAACCCCACTGTTCTCCACAGGAAAGGAAAAGAGAACCTCCCACCTTTCTCCATGGGAAAGATAAAGAGCTTCTATTTCCTTGATATTTAATACAGAACCCACATTTATGACAGAGTATTTCTGTTTCTTAGCAGAAATCCATTTTCTTAGCTAATTTCATCCAATTAATCACTTTTGAATTTCAGGGTCTTATGCCATATGTACCTTAGTCCTTGATATATACCATTTCCAGTCACTGATCCTGCTTGGTTTTATTAAATATGCTTGTAGTATATTTATATTTATGATATAAACCCACATAAGGCATTTTGAAGGGTAATTGTGTTACAGTTGAATATTAACAAATGATAACAGCTTGCTTCATCTTCTCTAGGCTTTTCAACAGAAATCAAATGTTGACTATAATCTTGTTCCCTTCTGTGTTTTTTTCCTTTTTATGTCTCCGAGAAGCAACCAGTATCTTGTTTATATTTCCTGTGTACAGTCTTATGATTTGACAACTCACGTGTGTAGCCACTGTAGCACCTGCAGTTACTCTGTGGGCTCGAGTTATTCTCCCCACCCCTGCACCTGTTTTTTTTTTTTTTTCTTCTGACTTTGTTTCTTACAGCTCCGCAGTCTCCATGAGAAAGGAGGTTAGGATAAGCTGCTGGCCCCTGACCTGTCTTTTCTCTTCCTTTTCTCTGACCTTTTCCCATTACCCTTCTGTACCCTCTTCACATATACATGTCAGCTTATGAATCTACTTTCTTTTTTCTTCCTTTATTATTGGTATTCCAGTATCCAATTTAATTTCTGTTTCTTGTCTTAAGGATTAATAGAAGCTCATTTTTTTCCTCTGCTATTACTCCAGAATAGGTATAATCCTATTAAAAGTCAAAGAGGTATTCCTTAAATACTTTCTCTTGTTTCTTTTTGAGATTATAATGTAATTATAACACTTCCTTCATCTCTTTCCTCTCTCCAATTCTTTCTATATATTCTACCCACTCTTCTCTAAAATATTGGTCCTCTTTCCCCACTGATATTACATGCATATATTTGTATAAGCATAAGTATTCCTAAATATAACCTATTGAGTCCATATCATGTTACTGTGTGTTTTCACAATGGACAATTTGAACTGGACAACCAATCGCAGTACTCTACCCTGGGAAGCACCACCTTTTCTGCTCCCAGCTTTACTCAGTTGCCTGCACTTCTTTGGGTATGGTTCATGGCTCCATGGGATTCCCCCACCCAGTTTAGCATGTTCATTGGTATTATCCTTGTTCAGCTCATATTTGATATATAGCCTCTGAAGTTATCACGAGATACAATCTCACAGCGAAATCCCTGATCCTTTGTACTTTCTAACGTTAGAAACATGCCCAATGGAAGAGGCAGAACTCTAACTTAGAGAATATGAAATATGATAGTATTTGGAAGGAGTTGCCTATAAGTCACATGTTTGCTGTTTAACTGTCGTGATAAATGCATTTACCAGTAGGTTAATAGTAGTCTTTAACAAAATCAATTTGCCCAATAAAATTCCATCTATCTTTCTGGATATTGCTTCCAAATTTTTGTGTGTTTTTCTCTATAACAATGTTACATTTATCTTTAAATTATCCATAGCAAAGATTACTGTTAGCAGGTCTTTTCATTCTTCATGTTTTTTTCCTACTGTGTGCAAGCTGTATAGTGAGTGAAGATGAATTGGAACATTCAATTTCAGGGCCACACAGAATGACTAAGGAAGATATTCAAGGCTTATAGAAACTTAATGTCTTTATAGTGCTAGAAACTTATTCAAATACTTCTAGAGAAGACATTTTCTGCAAACATTTAGCATATGTTTCTTTCTTGTTGTTCATGCTGGTTGTAATTCTAATTTTTATACTTGATATTTGTTCTTATTGTGTATAGTTTTATATTATGCTTAGAACTCTCCTATTTAGACAAAAGGGGGAGATGCTGTGGGAACTCCTTCAGCGAATAACCTTTAAGATATTGGCCCACTTTTGGCGTGGTCTTACGTACTATCAATGCAGATATAAAGCATGTGCGGGCCCCTTTGCTGCTGGATTCAGTTCCAGTTCCCAGTGCATGCAAAGGACTGTGAATCAGTACTCTGTGAGTTTACCCCCTAATAAATAAAACTTTGTTACATTTAGGAAGGAGGACTCTTGTTTATCCTGCCCACCGAAAACTGAAATAATCACACAGAAACCATATTAATAAAATCACTGCTTGGCCTATTAGCTCTAGCTTCTTATTGGCTGACTATTACATATTAATTTATCCCATTTCTATTAATCTGTGTATAGCCATGTGGCTGTAGCTTTCTGGCTAAAGTTCCATCTGGCTCCAGTGGGGCTACATGGCTTCTTTCTGACTCAGCCTCCTTTCTTCCAGCATTCTTTTTAGTTTTCCCCACCTAGCTCTGTTCCCCTATAGCTCTGCTATAGGCCCAAAGCAGTTCCTTTATTCATTAATGGTTATCACAGCATATAGAGGGGAATCTCACATCAATTATATTCCATTCTGGGTTAGTGTGGAACTCTTGTATGGCAACAGTTGATGCTCTTCAAATACTATTGGAAGGGACAGGTGGCAAAGGAAGGGGAGAAGGAATGGCCATCGTGAGCACATGGGAGGAACTGCTGTCTTTGTAGTCTTTGTAGGTGATGGATCTTGAGAACTTCGATCATTTTCTGTTGATGTCGTTAATGGGGGAAGAGTTGGAGATGAAGGGGAAGAGTCTAAAGACAGCTCTTACTGGTTTTGTATGATAGTAGTTACCTTTCCAGTTCCCCAGCAGAGATGTATCTTTACCACACATTCCCCAACCAATGCCTGTCCTCCTAGATCCAAATAGACATAAAGGAGCTATAAGAGTGGAGCTGCCAAAAATCTTCATTCTCTGGGGCCAGAATCTCTCCAGCTTCTCTGATATTCTAGCCTAAGATGATTCTTTTTTTCTTGTCTCAGTAAATATTCTTAAATGCAATTACAACCTTTAGCTATCCTTTTCCATGTATTTCTTTTCTTTCTCTCTAAAACCTTAAAATATCACAATTGGGACCACCATCACATTCTTCTGATGGTTAACAATAACATACTATAACACCCAGAGTCAGCATGTTAATGAAATAACCCCTTTGTACACACATAGTCATTACCAGCAGGTGTAGCAGAAGAGAAACTTTATTAATTCTTTGAGAGCTACCCATTTCACACAGTGTGTTGGGTGATTCTTTCCCATCTGATATTGCTCTGGCTTCTCTTTAAGCCTATGCCTAGTCTATTTTCCTCCCTCAAACATTATTACCAAGATGTTTAAGCCAAGTTGATAAATGGTATAAGAGCAAATTGATTAAAATGGGCAGAAAAGAAAGGCACATTTTAGGTATTTATTTGCCAGTATTTATTTTATTTTTTTGAGACAGGTTTTATGTAAGTCAGATTGACTTCAAATTCACGATACAGTTGAGGCCAGCCTTGAACACCTGACTCTTTTGCTTTGCATCCCAGGGGTTTAGATTACATGTGTAAACTACTGTGCACAACTTTTGTTAGATATTTAGTAATAGTTAACAATTTAATTTTATAGCAATATAATCTTGTATGTTAGGGCTTCATTCTCATTTAGTTATTTAGTTATGCATGTTATCTGCATGTTTAATCTGTGAATGTTTAATTTTTACCAAGAAATATTTTTTGAGGAAGTGTTTTGTTCATTGAAAGTTTTTCTCTCTGCGTTGCCACTGATGTGCTCTTCCAGAGAGCCACAGCAGCCTCTCCAGTGCTGACAATGCGTTGCTTTGCTTTCTCTCAGTGACACGAATGAGGTTGACATCCCACCCAACACACGGGTGGGCACCAAGCGCTACATGCCTCCAGAAGTGCTGGATGAAAGCTTGAACAGAAATCATTTTCAGTCTTACATCATGGCCGACATGTACAGTTTTGGACTCATCCTCTGGGAGATTGCGAGGAGATGTGTTTCTGGAGGTAAGAAAGAAACATCTTTGAAAAGCTACTACCCCTGGGAGAAGTTTACAAAACCTTTCTGATCGGAAAGGATTAACGTTGGTGTAGTGCATGGTCTCAGATTTTCTTTCCCTTTCTCCTTCATTCCTGTTGATGCATCACAAACCTTCCAGGGAATATCTATTAGAACTAACTTCAAGTGGCTGTCTCCTACTCTTCCCTGACCAGTGAATATGCTGTTCTAGACTCACTGCCAGCTTCACCTGGCTTGTCAGCATCACCCTCTGCTTCTCTTCCTGCCATTTCACTTCTCTCTTAGACTTTCTTCAGCAAGTCAACACCCTCTCCTACCCTGCTCAGCTTCTCTTTGCCTACGTGCTGGACCTCATTCCCAACCCCAATGGTGCATTCTCTGTACTTCCTGTGCTGAGATAGCTCAGAGACATTGGGGAGTGAGACACCCATTCCTGAGTATTAATTTTTGTCAGAAGAAAAGTAAAGGAAGATATTGTTATTGTTCATGATAATTTCCCTGCAAGTGTAAGAATTACTAAAAATACCAGTTTCTTTACATGAGTTCTGGGAACCAATGTAAGTTCTCTTAATCATTGATCCATCTCTTCAGTCCCTGGTTTTGTCTGTGTAGTTTTTATACCTACCTTATCATCCATCAATCCATCTATGTAATGAGTTAAGTAGATACAGTCTTCACCTACAAGATGTTTTTAGGTCAGTGTCTCTAGAGTTAGAAAGTGCTCAGATGAAGTGATGTCTCCTCTGAGTTGGGTCCAGTATTTCATTACCCTGTGTGCTAAGATTATGATGAATCAAAGAGAAGAATAAGAAACATAGAGGTAATATAATAATACCATGTACTCACAGCAGGTGTCTACAAGTGACAAACAGGCAAGTTTGAATTGCTTGGAAAAAGTTTTGAATCTTTGGATTCCTTATGTTGTGTATGAGTTTGAATTTACAAAAAAAGAATATAACATATATCTCAAATTTTGCCTGAATAAATCCCCAGTGAAATTTATTATTGTTATTTGTTTTCTGAGGCAGAATCTCACTGTGTAGTCTAGGTGGGCATGGCACTCTCTGTGGAGTCAAGGCTGAGCTGGCACTTTCTCCTTAGTCCTCTCTACCTTTGAGCTCAGATCTGTAAACTCTCTGCCTCAGGTTCCCTAGGAATGGTAGGTATATGCTGTCATCCTAATGAATTTAATGCTGTGGCAGATAATCGTAGACCTTGATGGTTTCATTCTGTTCAGGTAAACAGTGGTAGCATTTCTACCAAAAATGGCTTAGGAATGAATCTGGGAGGTTGTTCAGAAACCCTCTCCATCATTAGAGGACAGGGGGTTATTTAGAATTACCATGAAGATAAAATTGAAAAAGAACATGTTAAAATAACCCACCTTCTTAAAGGACAGGGCAAAAATTTTTAAAAAGTAAAATTAGACATGAGACAGGGTGAGAGAAATAAGAGAGAAAATTGAAAAAGAAAATGAAAATCAATAAGTTTTAAACCTGAGATGAATCATGGATGGTATTTTTGGATATAAAATTTTCAATATTGAGTGTGTAAAACTGCTTATGATTAAACACAAATAAATGAATCTGACATTTATTTAACTAGGATACTCTTCCAAACTTATGATGTTCTTATATGCCAGTAATAGAAGCAGCTACATGTGATATGGCTTTGATTCAAGATGCCTCTTCTAAGTTTACATTGAGACTTAATATAAACTTAAAATATAACTTGTTCATGCTAATTGTAGCTATTTGCTTCACCTCAGCTCTTGGAAGTTAACCATTGGCTTGGGGGCAGGCTTGAGGACCTATATGTATCTTTGGGTTTCCTATTATTTTTTGCAAATTAAATTATCATTTGGGTGCTTTTAAAGATTTACTTCATTGTTAACCTGAGCCTGTTGTTTATATGATAGCTTATTTTTGTAATTGAGGACTGTTGTGTTAGGCATATTTTTACCAGTTAATAGGAAATGATATTAACAAAAAACCATGTCTTTAGGTATAGTAGAAGAATACCAACTTCCCTACCATGACTTGGTGCCCAGTGACCCTTCTTATGAGGACATGAGAGAAATTGTGTGCATTAAGAAGTTACGGCCTTCTTTCCCCAATCGGTGGAATAGTGATGAGGTAAGGCCAGGCTTGGGGGAAGGTGTGGCTGATGTCTAAATGCATTTCTGTTTTGCGAAAATTCTTTTTTTCTCTTTCCATTTTTATTTATTCTATGGTGTTTTTTTTTTTGTTTGTTTGGTTTTTTTTTTTTTTTTTTTTTTTTTTTTTTTTTTTTTTTTTTTTTTTTTTTTTTTTTGGTTTTTCGAGACAGGGTTTCCCTGTAGTTTCTAGAGCCTGTCCTGGAACTAGCTCTTGTAGACCAGGCTGGCCTCGAACTCAGAGATCCGCCTGCCTCTGCCTCCCGAGTGCTGGGATTAAAGGCGTGTGCCACCACCGCCTGGCTCTATGTGTCTTTTATATCATATATCTTTATCACATTCCTTTTCATATCCCTTTGCTTCCTCCCTCTGCCTCTGAAACCCCCAATCCAAATAAAACAAAATTTAAGAGAAGAAAGGAAAAAGGAAAAGGTGGATTGAAAATGTAAGCTACAGTGTGTTTTGTGACACAGTGAGTCACACAGTAGACCTCTTTGTCTGTGTATCTTTAGTTGCAAGTGTTTATTGCAACGAGTCCTTGGTCTGGTTTGAGAGGCCTCTGGTTTCTATTGCATTATCGATGCTGGGAACTCACTGGACCTCTTCTTGGATATCCTGTTGTTGTCCTGTGTTGTGGAGATCCTGCAGCTTTGGGTCTGCGGGTCAGGTTCCTTTATGTGCTCCATCAGATCATAGATGGGGTGGATGCTGGGGTGGTTAAGTGATAACTGGACCTAGATTGCTGTAGAGTTGGTCTGCCTGCTAGATCTTTCCTATCCTCACCACCAGCGTGAGTGCTCCAGCACTGTCCAGGCTAATTCACCCCTTGCAGAATCCTACAGCATCAGGACCAGTTCTATTGTGGTTGCCCCTATGAGGCCCAGGGGCCACTCTCCAAGGTGCTACAGGGGGTGAGGGTCAGGGATATCTCTGCTTTTATAACCATGGCACATTCCTCTACCTGTCTCAGGCATTGATGAGTGAGGGGCGGGGGGAGCATTGTCCTCTGCCCATGCTGCCACATGTCAGATGAATAATGGGGACAGTTCTCCTTTGCTTGAAGCCTCAGGGCTGGGTCACCCTTACCTCCAACTACCTGGCCAGCTGTGCTGGCTCTGTTGTCTAGGCGAGGAGCAGGGCCTGATTTCCTAAGTGTTGCAGCTGGTAAGGGGGTGGGTCAGCTCTCTCATCTGTTGCAGGTGGTAAGCGGTGAGAGGTAATGGGGGCCTCTCCCCCACGCACACTGCCATATGACAGCTGAGTCATGGGGAAGCTTTCCCACACTTACAACTTCCAGGCTGGCTCACTCAGGGATAGCTCTAGTCTGTTAACCCAGGGAGGTGCAGGGCCCACTTTCCCAAGAGTTGCAGATGGTTGGGGGCAGGGACTGCTCTCCCACTTTTGTGAGCTCAGGGTCAGTTCTTCCCTCTGTCTCAGGTGTTAATAGGTGGGGCCTGGGGGTGGAGAGGTGGAAAGAAGGAACTCTCCCCACTCCCGCCCATGCCACCATAGAACAGATGGGTAATGGGTACAAAACAAGACAATGTTTTTTGAAATTGAAGTATAATTCATTGTTTTCACCTTCTCTTTTGTCCTCTAACTCTCCCCATGTTCCCCATTGCTCTCTTTCAAATTCATAGCCTCCATTTCTTTAATTATGGTTTTGCACACACAAACACATGTGAATGTATATATGTATTCCTAACCATATAAATACAACCTGCTTACGGTATATAAAGTACTTGGATGTATATGATTTTAGCACTGACCATGATGAGAGCTGGAAAAATAGTCTTTCTCAGGGAAGAGCCCCTAAATTGATTATTCAATAGTGTGTGTGTGTGTGTGTGTGTGTGTGTTTGTGTGTGTGTGTGTGTGTGTGTCTGTGTGTCTGTGTCTGTGTAGTAAATTGAATCCTGAGAGGTTATTTGAGCTAATCTGCTTACTGCCTGAGTTTAAATGTGAGTGGAAGACGTGGAAGACTCTGCTAGGCTTGGATTAAGTGAGTGGACAAGACCTGGGCTCTGCCCTTGTTTTCTGCTCCAGTGTCTCTCTGCCCACCTTTCTGCCTTTGCTCACCCACAACAGAGTGTCTGGCATGATGGAAAATTCAAGACTCTTATCAAACTTGTACTGAGAGGTGCGTAGAGCACGGATCATAAAGTTACCATGTAAATTCACTTAAAATAATTGGTTCATTGCATTGCTACTTAGTATATGCTTTCTAATAGCATGTGCAGAGAGCATCATGGGATGCTGGAATTATTGTCTTCTGAAGGAGACTGTGGGTACTGGTATCATTTGAAAGCTCTTCACTGCTGATTTCTAATGAAGGGGAGTTGTGCTTTGCGGTAAGGACAATTGATGGACCACAGGCAAATCCAGGAGAAAGTTTTAGCAAAGCTATGCACCAGTCATTAATCTTGCTAAATGCTACAGCATTGTGCCACCGTTAGAGCAGACTGCGGTGATGTAGGAATAGCTGTGTTTATTTGAGCAGTACAGAATTAGATAAAATATTGAAACATATTATGTGTTGTAAACAATCTGGGACTATGGTGTAGAATTCAGACTTACTGGGTATCACATTTGCTTAATACTGTCTTTAGCGTCATCCTTCCATATCAGATTTACTGGGTATCATATCTGCTTAATACTGTCTTTGGAGTCATCTTTCTATATCCGTAAAGCTTCTTGTCACAGAGAGAGATGAGAATCTGTGTGAGTCATGATCCTTTCACACACACACACACACACACACACACACACACACACATAAAAGAAGTTTGAGGGAAATTTTGTGCTTGTATTTTCCTAGTGCCTGAAAAATATATTCGGACTTCATGAACACCAACTAAAAGCCAAATATTGAGTGTGTTATCGAGAGTTCATTCTTCTGACATCACGCCAATGTTCCTTTCTCCTTCAGTGTCTCAGGCAGATGGGAAAGCTTATGACAGAGTGCTGGGCCCACAACCCTGCCTCCAGGCTGACCGCTTTGCGAGTTAAGAAGACACTTGCCAAAATGTCAGAGTCCCAGGACATTAAGCTCTGACGTTGGATACTTGTGGACCGAGCAGGAAATTTTCCAGAATCATCCGTAGTCCAAGCCTTGAACATTGTTCTACTGCCCAGTGGGTTCAGACCTCCCTTCTCAGAGAACAAGTTGGAGAGACATAGAAGGCCCCAGAGACACAGATGGCTTTCTGAGGAGGGGAAACCATTCGGGTAACTCGTTCAAGACATGATTCATATTGCTTTCTAAGAAAGCCCTGTATTTTGTGATTGCCATTTTTAAAGAAAAGATACTTTAATTTTACCATAATAAAATAAATATTGTAGATGATTTAAGGTTTATAAAACTCTAGTTTAAATAATAACAAGATTTCTTTCCAGAAAATTTCCTAGAAGTCAAAATGTTTTCCCTTGGCAAAATACTCTTGCACTCTACAAACCCAATCAGTCTGAGGGTATAAATTATAATTCAAATTCCCTGCTTCATCACCCCAACCACTTCAGACTGGGACAGCCCTGCTGTGGGCTGCCAGGGCATTGTGAATGTACATGCATACAAGTCCCACCTGCTTGGAATCCTGCAGGTGGATTTCTTGCAGCTTCAGCCAGCGTGGAACAAATGAAGGTTTTCTGTCACTAATAGAAGTATGATTATATGGTGTTCTTCAGAACCACGCCTGTTTCTGGTTGTATTGGGCAGATCTTTCAGGTAGAGCCTCTCCTTGTCATTAAAAACAAACCAACCTTCCTCTTCGGTAGAACATTGGCATGGGCATGCTTTTGTTCGCATCCATCAGAAGATCAGCTCAAGTGTGGTAGACAAAAAACTAGAAATGCTTTGCTTTTGTGTTACATGAAAAACATGCCAGTAAGGCAGGGCAGAACTTGAAGGTGTAGACAGATAGCTTGTTCCTTATACATGCATAAGAGCCCATCACAGAAACACAGGGAAGAGGTTCACACATCCTAGTTTGTGAAGATGTAGATGGTTTTATGTTGTTGTCTTTTCTAAACCTCAGATTTAAGAGGCAGAAAGGAATCACCTGTGAGGTTAATGTCACTACAATTTAGAAATAAAGCTTCAGGTGGTTGAGCAGAGGGACGTTAATGAAGGTCATCAAACATCATAGCTGCTGTGGTTTATTCTAGAATAGATATGGATCTAGTATGGACATCTTAAGTGATTATTTCACATGTTATGTATGACTCCTTCATTCTAATGTGAATTTCACTATTAACTTATTCTGTTTATCCATCATGACATATATACAAAACATCTTCTAATTCATTTCTGTGCAGTTTAACTTTTGACTATATGAGCAAAATCACTGATTAGCCAATATTCCTTAGAAACAGGACCAGAGTAAAGTGGAAATTGCCACACGACCCTTACGACTTTATCCAGTTATTTCCTTGCCGTGTTTCTTCCTTAATGATTAGAAATTACTTACTGGTTATTAAGGAATGTTGAAGTTCTTTGCCTTACAAAATGACATTCCTTCCCGAATACTCCAAGGGGCAGTGTTTTCTTACACATTTCACCACGGGGTGCTTGAAAGATGGAGACTCTGGGAAAAATTGTCAACCGCATGAGAAATGAGGAAATGTTTCATTCCCTTCTGGAATAGACCTTCAGCTGGTAGGCTGTTCATCAGAAAAAGATCCTGGAGCTCCAGTGTCTTTGAGCAGTACTCGGAGTTTGGGAAAACCGTAGAGGGGTCTCCCCTTCTGTTCTAATTCACTGCCTGGTGTGCAGAGCCATGTTTTGTTTTCCACTAAGAAAGCAGAATTTCTCATTTCTTGAATTTGAAAAAATAAAAATGCATTGTTACTTTAATAGTAATTAGATTTTGTTTTTACTGAGGCCAGCAGAAGCTGAGTCTCTGAGGAGTCATTTCTCTGTTAAACTATATCTACTACAGAAGGTTTCCCCCTACATTTGTAAATTTAGTGTGGCACTCATCTGAGACTGGGAGGAAGAAACCTAAGTGCCTAGACAGGTTTATCTACAATCACCTAAGTAAGCATTCTGCTAGTTAACTGGGTATATTTGGATTTTTTTTCTCGGTTTTCCTTGGGTGTAAATGAAGTTGAGGGGACCTCTTAGGTCAAGCTATGTTTTCTTATCAGTAGATTTTAAAACATAGGTATCTTCAAATCAGAATGTTTGTGGTGAGGCTGTTGGTGATGTAAAGTTGACTAGATTTCTAGGGTTCCAAGGAAGAATGGGGAGAAATTTAAGAGTGCCCAGATTTCATCCGCATTATTCATTTTTTTGCTTTGGGAAAAATCAACAACTTACTTTTTAATTATTACCCTTATTTATTCAGGATGAAAATCTTGAAATTATTGAATACTTTAAAAGATTCACTCAATTATTACCAATTTTCAATGAAATAACGATTTATTATTTATGGATATAATTTCTGTCTTATGAAAATACACTTCCTAGATCTGAATTTTGGTTAAGGACTACCTGTTCACTTCCTAATAATCCGTGATAACTTTTAAACTTCTAGCATATCAGAAATGAAAGTTATTTTATCTTTTGCTTTGGATTCTTGCAAATCAGTAATATAATTGACTGCCGCTTACCTTTGAGACTCTTTCACTGAGTAAGATTTCCTCCTAATTCCTCTCCCCTAAAGGAATCCTAAATTATTGTTAGGTAAGCATTGTATGTTCAAGTTTATGATTAATGTATGTGTGTATATATTATATAAATATAGTTATATATGTAAATATGTTCATTCTGGAGTCTGGCACAACTCTAGTATGTGGATTAGAGAGTAAAATATTATGGATGATAAAGTCCTAAATGAAGCATAGTATTTATTTATGAAAGCATGTACATGGTTAGTCACAAATGAAGAGCAGTAAGCACTATGTCTGACCTCGTGGACAGCTTTCCCTGAAGTCACTACTGACCATTCTTTATCTTCCTCAAACAGAAAGCTTCTTAGATGACAATGCTGGGGTTTTATTTACAGGGAATTCTTCGACACATTTCAATTGGTGTGGACTTAAGGATAACAAGTATTTAATAATGACTTGACTTTTGTGTCCCTAGGGTCATGCATGTTCATCAGGAATTTCATATTGTTCACCTGTTCTCATATTTTATTGTGGATGGAAAGGCAGTGAGAAAAATAATTTTTTTAAAAAAAATTGAATATGTTTTGGTGGTTATACCACCTCTGAATTCCCTCAGTCCCATAAACAGTGGAAATGAAAGGGGCGGCACCAGAACTAATATGCAATCTAACCATCATAACTAATTGTTACACAAACTAATGCCATATTTTTAAAGAGAAAAGCTATCCATAGGTGGGGGATATTTTATTCTGTCTGTTCCAAAAGTAGACTCATTTGTGTTCTTTAGGGGGAACCAGTGCCTTATGGAATTTGTATATACTGTAATTATTCAGGGTTAGGGGACGAACAATTGTATTTGTTACAAATTGTGTATGACCTAATTCATATTTCCTTCAATAAATGGTGTCATTTTCCCCATAGAAGAACTGTGACTGTTATCTCATAGGTGTGTCTTTTCTTTGTCTTTGAAATGACCTCCTGACAGCAAGAGGAAAGGTTTCAGTGAAGAAGTCAGAGCAGGTAAATATGTTCACTGTGCTGAGAAGGGCGAGGGGAGCGGTACCTTCCACTTTCTCTCTTTAGGAAACACAGCCATCTGGTGAAGGGTTGGAGGTTCGAGAGAAATAAAGAAGGCCTAAAATTTCACTGTGGAAAATGACAGCTTCCCAGGGAAAGAGCCAGTGGGCTGTGGGGAATGCCAAGGACCAGTAGAGGTTGTTAATACTAAATGTGGGGCAGCGGATCCCAAAGGTGCATGAGGACCAAAGCTCACTCTTATGTCAGTGCTGTGATGATAGGGTTCAGTCTGAACTTCTGAAGTCCATTTCTTTCTCTTGAAGTTGAGACCAACAGCAACACCTATTGCATAGAGTGTTTCTGAAGAGGAAATAGAGCGTGTGCTCAGCCTATGGTAAGTAGGCACCCAGCTGTCTATCAGTTCTTAGTACAGGCTCACTGTGCACCTAGTTTTTATTGCTTGTGATTTTTTTTAAATCTCACTCCAGATATAGGTACAGAGACAACATCTCAGGGTTTAGTGTTCCAAGGAAAAGAAGAATTATAACCAAAGGGCTGTGTCATGAGCCTCCAGAGTAGAGCATAAAAGTCAGCTACTAAAAAGAAAGAAACTGCATCTGACTGCGCTTGTGTAATGTGTTAGTGGTTCCTGAGAAGGGGTAGGATTAAAATCCAGATTTTGAAGAGCAAGAATGAGGACAGGTAGAGGTGTCAGCTGAGGTGGTAGACTCAAATTCATGGCCGTGATTGTCGGTGGGGAAAGGCCAAAGGCCACAATTTTTAGATTTGTTCTTGCGGGTTTAGAAATCCTCAGGAGAGTGGCAGCTTCAAGAGGAGATAAAATTCTCCTAGGGCCGTGAGATAATGAGTGGGAAGCCAGTGGGGAAAGCAATTAGATCTAGAGATGGACTTGAAGGACATAGGATCTGAAGGGGGAAGACATCATTGATGATGAGAGGAAGGAAGCTTCAGAATGGCGTGAGACTGGCTTTTTCTGTGTGGGAATGAGACCCCTGTTTTCCCCTCAAAAGCACCATCATGGAAGCAGAAAGCCCTCTGCAAAGGGAGAAGCCAACATTGCTCTTTCATTAAGTGTGAGAGGAAGAGAGGATGGAAGGCTTGTTTCTGAGGGCATCCAATTGAGATTGGAAAGAGAGAGGAGGAGAGATAGAGGACTGTTTGGGTTGGACAGTAAGAAAGGTTCACGACTTAGTAACCAGGGATCAAGAGGCCTCAGGTTTGTTTGGCATTTTCGTCTACTGCACTTATGCCAAGAGAGTATACCCCAACTTTGGGGGGTTCAGATTAACTTAGCTTTATTCCCTCAATTGTACTTTCATGGTTCTTCAGAAATATGTAATCTGTGAACCCTGGTATTTTTTTTACCTGTGCCTTTGAAGTAAAAATGATCACTGGGGTCTCTTATTTAAAAATAAGGTGAATATATAAAGTACATAGCTGATCATGATTGGGGCATTGTAGTTGGTCATCAATCAATTCAGCCTCTTCTCTGACAGTTTTGGTAGATGTACAGCTAACAACAGTTCAGAGCCCAAGAAGGCTTGCTTTTGGAACCCACCCTTCTGATCCTCCAACTTGTACATGTTGTACTTCAAGCCAAGCACCTCACAGGACTCAAAGGCAAGTATCAAAACTGGGATGAGTAAAATGGGGTTCTTTTTCTGTGGGTTACTTTATATGTGGCAGGTCTGGTTTCTCATCTGAAATGGCAGCAAAGTACAGAAGTCTCCTCATTCAGGAGAACTATCTGGGCTATGCCATTCCTTCTCAAGCTTCTGATATTACCCAGTCAGGAGCTGAGGAAGATTCTTTACCTGCTACCTTACATTGACACAGAGGATGGATTCAGAGCCAGGTCAATCTCAGGACAATGACCTCATAGGCAGGGAATGAGGGCTCATAGGTTTGACCTTGATAAACATTTGCATATTCTCCAAACTGTGGTGGCACTATCAGGGCAGCTTCCAGCTACTGAAGCTCAAAGGAGGGACAGAGGGTGAACTATATTAAGGGACATGTGTTGTATTTTCCTGTGACTAACTGCTTTTACTTGTTTCTTAATCAAATTCTCATTCTTTTATTCTCAGACATCCCATCGAGTTTATGCAAGGCCCCTTTACAGGTTTTCATTACTTCTTTATCCCTTGAACAAAAACAAGAGTTTGTCACCATTGTGTAGCTCCTGGAGGTTAACATTCTCTTCTCTAGCACAGTGGCTTACCTTTATCTGCTAGCCAGGAGAGGAGAAAGGGACAAGGGGTAGATGGCAGTCAATCTATTGTACTTCTCCAAATCAGTCTATCACTGAGGACTGAGCTGACTCTGCTCTTCCTCCTCAGAGGCTTAGTGGTTTTTCACCTCAGACCTGCAAACTTTCTATTTTCTCATGGGAGTAACAGGGGTCCTGTGCTATATTCTGGGATTCACGATAGCTCAGTGCTGGGTCATATGGTTTGCCTTTAGTTTCCTGTTATTATGGTTATTTACAAACTCCACTCTCAAGTGGATCTTTGAGTGTAGATCCTGACCATGTTCATAATCTGCTCCAGAAAATATTGATGCTAGCTGTATTACCTGCTAGCTGGCATCGGCTGCAAGCTTTCTCACACTCTCTGTTCAAGCTGCACTCAGACCAAGGAAACCAGAATCTCTAAAGGTGGGATGGAGGCATTGGCCCAGAGATTGCAGTGTGTAATGGTACCAGAGAAGCATCCTTCTAGAACTTCACCTTGTCAAGGAGGAAGGTTATGAATCTCACTGAAACAGGACCCAAGATATTTCAGCTTACTTAAAAAATCCATGATAATTCCCAACACAAAGTATTTCCATGTTATGAAGAATCAGAGCAGGCATTCCTGTTGCTTATAAATATAATTTATTACCTGTTTAAAAATTCTTTCTTACATTTTGTACATGTTGGCTGACAGAATAAATGCAGGCAATTTACAAACCAAGGGGACTGCAGGAAAATTGGGTGAGGCAACTGGGGAGAGAAAAGAGGCACACCCAAGGCTGGTACCCCTCACCCCCACCACACAGCAAGGCGATGAGTGGAATGCCCGCGAGCACTCCTTTGCCACCAGGGGTCATTAGGAAAGGAATTGCATAGAAGATACAGCAAGACAGAATTCTGTAACAAAGAAGTGTTCCAAATCTGAGAAGCCAAGGTTGTATTGTTTTGGCAAAAAAAAAAAAAAAAAAAGAAAGAAAGAAAGAAAAACAGACAAAGCATAAACTTTTAACCTGGTACTTATGAAGTTGAGCTGGGTGAAAGAAGACAGTACAAGGGTGACCCAGGCTCTCTTAAGCAGAGAGCTGGGGACTGTTTTCTGAATGAATATTGGTTTTCATCTTTAGAACACAGAGGAAGGTTACTGGTTCCCTCCAGCTCAACATTAAGCTCAATACATACAACACTGTGATACCCAATGCGCTCACAATGCACATACACACACACACACACACACACACACACACTGATGCTATTCCCTGCAACTTGGCTAAACACATTGACTGGAGGTTGAGGGCATTGCTACCCCATAGTAGGTCTAGGAAAAAGTGAAAGAAGGCATACAAGTCTTATGTTCAACTGGCTCCTCTTTCTTTTCCAAGATCTGAAGGAAAATATGAAAGTCCATATGTATACAGTTACAGGTCCTATTAATGACTGCAGAAACAAAACTGGCAAAGGCATTTTCTACTGGCTGTGGATTTCTTGTTTTGTATGCTGCCTTAAAACTGGTTTAACATACAGCTCATCATGGTGCTTTGATGTTGCCGCTTCATAGTGCTGAGTGAAGATCAAAGGCCAAGAGCTCATCACCCTTAGGCTCCTGATAAGTACAACCAGCCCACGGTTCACAGTCACCACTGCTGGGTGTCACCAGGCTCCATGGCATTAGGCCTTTGATATGGAAAGATGACACACGGTTTAGGCTAATGTAAAAGGGCCCAACAGTACTGTTGCGGGCAGTTTATAATTCTGCCATAGCAAAAATTCTCAAATCATATATCAAAAGCTGGTGCACCATAGCAAACAGCATGGCTGGTGGACAGTTGATTGTATTTCATACACTCCCTGGTTTTCCATTGAACACGACTGTGCTGATATATGGCAAGGACTTCCAGTTGAGGATTCTGGATGGTCTTGGAACAGATCCCTTTAGTATATATAGTTGAATATATTGAAGAATTGCAGGTAGCGTCTCATTGGGTTTTCCTGCTTTTATGTTTATGGAGTGTGTTTGTTTGTCCTGAGGATACTTCCCCAACCACACTTAAATAGGCCTCTGACAGAAAATACTGTTGGTTGAAGGAGCCCATTACTATCCCACCACAGCTCAATAAAGAAAGCAGTCAAGCCCAATGAACTTTCTGAAGACTATGGCAGTAAGTTTTCAGAAACAAGGGCGATGGCCAATAATACCAAAGGATCTATAGCTGCATTGTTAGTCTGAGGAGATACTCCACCCAGGCACATGCAGGCTATCTCCACTCTTACAAAGCAGTGAGCCTAGTTGCCAGCTTTTTGGAAACAGTTATGACTTCATGTGGCTTATTTAGCCTATATGAACATGAACTTAACCAATTAGTATTGGTTATGATGTGTATATTCCCCATAGTCCCTATTCCATCAAAAAAAATGCAGGGGAACTGTCAAGGTGATCAGTATAAGCAGATGTGATACAAACACATCTGTCGGGGGCAGAGAAACACCATTTCATTGCACAGAAGGGACGTTAGAAGGTTTTCAATGTCAGCTCAGTATGCTTTAAAAATACAAAAGCAATATAAAACCAAAGGAATAAGATAGTTGGTCCCACGAGGCACTCGGAAGGCAAAACCAGTTTTATTAACAAGATAATAATAAAAATAGTTTTCCTTTTGGATCTATAAAATAAGATGCTCATTGGCCGTTGTCATCTTTACAAATGACTGGTTTGAACAGTGATGTTCTAGAAGATTTGCCAAGCTTTTCAAAAAAGACGTCTCAAGCCTAATTCCACCCCCATCATGTTTCTGTAGTCCTCCTTTCTGCCACTGGCCTTGGGTTTACATCGACATTGCCTTCTAATTGGATTGTCTGTCCGGAGCGATTGCTCAGGTCAAATTTGTGTTCATCTTGAAGACTTGGAACAAGTAAACCTTTTCTATTTTCATCACATACTCTCCAGCATCCTTCTTGGGTTCTACATTGATTAGCCCCAGAGCATGGGCTGTGTGGATGTATGGATTCAGGGACAGGACATTGCCCTTATAAGTCCCCTTCATCCTGTGACTGTGGAGGTGTGAGTGGCCCGAGAGCACAGCTGCCAGGTCCTCAACAAAGACTCGCCAAGATGTAAGACAAGAGCCTGCCTGCTTTTCTCCGGAAGTGACATGTCCAGATCCCACCCTCCGAATGTTCACTTTTCAATTTATTTTAGAAAAAAAAAAGTCTTTAAAACCATTGAATGTCTAGAATATGGACTCTAGAAATCTAGAGGGCCCTAAATATAGTCATTGTGACTTTCCCTTTTAAAGTCTCTACTCTTTTATAGTGGAATGATTAAAAACTATAGAATCATAGCATATATGAAAATAGCTAATAATACAGTTTGGTCCTGGACCTGTCATCCCCCAAAGTATCCTTTCCTTAAAGAGATTAATTTGCTCAGATGACGATGGGTTCTTTGGATAGCAGAGGTAAATGTGTCTGCTTTGAAGAAGAGTGGCCGTGAGTTCCTTGATCCATGCTTGTCATCACCATGTACACGGCTTGTCATCACCATGTACACGGCTATCAAGTCAACTGGAATTAATGTCATGAGTAGAGAATATGAGAACATGATGCCTCTGATGTTACATTCTTGATCTCAGAAGATCAGCATGATCTGAAGATCATTCTTCTTGATCAACAGCCACAATTTCCTTTTCCGTAGACACGGCGTTCTACAAGTACAAATATTTTTAAAGCAGGTGCGATGGTAGATTCTTAAAGGAGAACCTATGAAAACAGTATCATGGATTTGAGGCTATCCTGGGATGCTTAGCAAGAATATATCTCAAAATACTAAATCAACAAAACTCCCAAGGAGATGCCATGTGTTTGAGTATGTGTGTGTAGCTGTGGGGCGGGGGCATCTCCTCAATGAATACAGTTTATGTTTCTAAAAGTTAGTATTTTGAAATTAAAAGATTTTAAATATGCAAAGCTCAATGGGATTCATAAATAAAAAAGACAATGTTCAAAAGAAAGTCAAAAACTCAGATTTTTTTTATAAAGTTACAGGAAAGTGACTTAAGATGTGTATGAGCAAGTAGATGATGTACTGTACTCATAAAATTTTGAAATGGGTGACTTAACTGAATGGATATTGAATAAAGAAGTTACACACTTGAAAGGTAAATTTCCCTCTGTCTGTTTGTCACGAATCTTTTGCCAAACTCAAGAGGTTCTTACTCTCTGGTAACTTTTAGTATGCTGTATGTTAAACTGAGTAACTATGTTGTGGGCCACTAGATGGCACCATACACAAAAGATTAGTTTTTCTACCCACATTCATCAAGCAGAGCTTTCCTCAAGGCTGTGTGGAAGCCGGGCATGCCATAGAGGTGATGATGATGTTCCTTCTGAGATGAACTGTGGCGGGTGAACCTTGTGTGCCGGAGAGCAGTGATCTGACAACCGCTGCTTTCCTCCAAAGGAAAATAGTGTACATATTGGATGTGGTATTTTCTAGTTTGAAAACTGCCATTCACATGATAGAAAGTAGTTTTATAACAAATGAGTACCTCATTAAGAGATTACTTGTTCTCCCTATTCTTGTTGGAGGAGATAGAATAAAAAAGCAAGTATTTCCAGATGTTTGAACATGAGGATCCTCAAAATCTTCCACAGTGTTGCTCTGGTTGTATTTAATATTTCTCTTGGTGACTTGGCAGATTTTAGGATAGATTAACCAGAATAGTAACACATTTGCTCCTCTCTATTTCTTACAAAGCTTTGAAGTTATACAAAATATCCAGAACACATCTCTAGGTTTTGATTTCTATGATGATTCCCAAATCCCAATACCGAAGAGGAATCTTCACATCTGTTTCAAGAGGTGGCAGTGCTCAGCTCTTTCTTCTTGCTTTTTAAGAGTATCTATCTAAATTCTTAAAAGTTAGAACCAACTCATTGTTAAAGACATCAGTCAGTGAGCTTGTTTCAGAGTACAGTATTCCCCTTAGACCAGTATTTATACATATGAATATTCTAATGGTTAAAGAATGAGAATGTAGAAAACATATCCAAAAGAGGATAAAAAGCATGAACGAAGAGCCTCCACAACCATATCCACAGTTCTTTAATGACCTAGATGGCAGCATCAGAGAATATCAAGAAGTAACAGAAATAGGAGAGGAAATTGGCAAAATGAGTTCTAACTGGAATCCATTCTGCATACTAGATACTTCCAGCCCCAAAGCAAGCCACAGCCATGTTTTGAAGGCTCTGGTTTAAGGACATGGGCACTCCCTGTTTGGCTAACTGTGACTGGGGCTGCTAAGTTTTCATTCTCCATCTGCTGAATGAAGTTCATGATGGTTCCAAGGAAAACTCATAGCTTTTAAAACTAACTTTTTGAGGATAAAAGAGCTAATTAAACTCTGCAAATACAACTGAATATTATTAAAGACTAATGATGGAAGAGAAACTATACCGATTCCTTCAGCTGCATGGGTGCTTTGTAGAAATGGTCTTGAGATCCAGAGATCAATAAATGAGTGAAGAAGATTCACAACTATTTGGAAGGCTGGGTGTAGCCCTCCTCCCTCCAGAGGACAAGACAATGATAATAAAAGGATGCCATCTCTCAGTGAACAGCAACATGCAACCATGATACAAAGAACCAAATAAATGCAGGTTGAAGTAATACCCTCTCAGGTCAATACTATCTGAAAGATGCAATATATTCCAGAAAAAGTCTGGGGGGAATGAATGGTCCAGGCCAGAATTTCTAATAATCTTCCAACTGATGAACAAGAGTGATGACATCACAATGAGAGTTTAGCACTCTGGAATCTTGAGATGATCAGATCTCACCCCATGGTTTACAGTTAAATAATGAGCTACAGTGAGTTCTAATGTTTTCCCCAAGGTCACACAGTCAAGACAGTGACCAACTCCAGAATGATAATTGGTTTCCTGATTCCTAGTTCAGAAACTATTGCCCACAAACCACACTGTCTCTCAGATATTAGACAGCCACAAGATTAAATGAGCTTTACATAGAGAACCCTCCTAATCATAAGATTCAGAATGGAAAGACTGCCTGAACATGCTGCAAAAGCAGACAGACAGCGAACATTTTAGTCTCTGTATCAAAGGTCAAGGAAGCAAAGCCTATTGAACTAACTTGGTGACCATGCCCACCTCTTTAAGCAAGAAAAGGAGACAGGTCTAGTCAATACCAAATACTAACAGTACTCCTAACTAAAACAAAAGAAAAACTTTTTACTAGAATATTTGTTATAATCAACAATAATAATGATAATATTTTTTTAAAAAAACACTTGAAATTGCATATTACAAACACATGTGGTACAGATGTTTGTGTGGAGGAACATGATCACTCTCTTCCCTGCAATGCTACAGCTCTGTTCCCAAAGGAAGCCAATTTGGTTACCTTATGGCATAAGGAATCTTAGTCGTTTCTCCTTTTAGATTCTCCACTTCCCTGATACAAATGCCAACACTGGTCCGACAAGTTTCAGAAACAGAACACTGAAGGGAGGGTTATCTGAGACACTTGGTGTACACGATTTGTAGCAAAAGTCTGTGATTTCTCTGTAAATTACTAATCTGAAATAGACTCAACAAACCGTCCACAGCTTCAACTTCAAATGATTGGAACAAAAATAGAACAAGCCATGGACAGTGTCTGCATCCCTGTCCAGTTTGATGTAAACAACGTTTGTAGAAACTGGGTTTGTTAAGAAAGTTTATCCATACATCTGGATAGCAATAAAAAGCGTTTCCTAGGAAACTGTAAGATCCTGTACCATACAGCATACAGCCCAACGAAGAGAAAATTAGATTGACTTCTAAATTCAAGGTACAAATTTACACAATTTTTCTTAACTCCTGTGGTGGTGCTGTCCGAATGAAGTGGGCGTGTACCTTGGTGGTTGTGTCTGTCCCCCACCTTTCTTTCCTGCTGTCATCTTGCCTGAGAAGTGCCTTGGTCCCATCTGGATTTCCTCCTCAGTTGTGGTTCCCCTGGACACAGACTCCCTGTGTGTAATTTTGTCCCTCAATTCCAGTATGGCCGGTCAATACTGCCCTTCTGCTGCTAAGGACACTACTGTTTCATGTCTTCCCATTTCTTCCAGAACAGCTGCCAGCATGCTCAGGTTTCCATCTGGGAAGTTTTGCGCTTCCCAGAGATCCAGGATCACACCAGTTGGGCTTGATTTGGTGGCAAAGTAATTCAGGTACCTGCAATTCAGAATGGGAAAATATGCTAAAGGATGTGATTTACAGGGCTGTTTACAGTATGGTTTTCTCCTCTGCTTCTGGGCCAACCCTGTCTTTCTTGAAGTAAGTATTTCAGTTCCACTGTGGACTGTAGTGAACCCCACTAAATGATTGCTCTATACTTAATTAGATCAGCCCCAGACAGGGCACGTGCTGTTTAACTTTGTTAACCTCAACTCTGAATAAGATAATTTAAGAGACAATGTGTCTGTGGGTTTTGTCCTAAACCGGAAATCAAGAGGCTTATGTTTTCTGTCCAGCTCAAGCTTTCATGATCTTTGACAGGTCATGCCACATCTCATGTTTGGAGGTGACAGCTACATTCTGCAAAGTAGATGCTCTTGGGGTCACTTCATAGCTTCATACAAGTGCTGTGTGAGCACGTAAATTATTCAGCCCACATTACGAATTCTTCAACTGGCGATGAACAATAATTACTGAATAGACATGATACTTAGGAGTACTTAGCATATGAGCTAGACAAATAGATTATGATAAATGTTATATAACCTAGAACTTCCCTTGGAACTTTTGGGAAGCACATGGTTCAAGGTATAAAGGAACTTAAGGCATACTTTAAGAATGAAAATGTAAATAGATATGTAGTGGGAAGAAAAACAGAATGCTGCTTCCTATCTATTTTCAGTACTGGAGACCTTTGTTAAATAAAAGCAACAGGTCCAGATGCCTGGACACACTCACCTGTCCAGGTTGAGTTTGTGGGCCAGCATCCTCCAGTCATGGCCTCTTGTCTGGGGGGCATCCAGGCTGCTGCACAGCTTCTGCCGGATAGGGAGAGGGATGCTGAAAGCACTTGGTCCTGTGACAGTGGTGATGGTGCTTGCAGGATCCAGCAGCGGCAGATCGATGCCAGTAGGTTCCTGTAGGAACAGCACAACTTCATTTTCAGGAGACAAATGCAATCCTTGTTGAATCAATCAACATAATGCCTGACTCTCAGTAAACTGAGATAGAGACAGAGAGTGGGTTTTGTTCTCTTCAGGGAGGACAATTTCTTCCTGGCCTGGAAGTAGTGGGTTGCTATTGGCAGTCAGGAAACAGAAGTGGGGTGGCATTTGGAGATAGTTTTGCATAACCTGTTGTGTTCAGGGGTCATTGCTCAGGGCTAGGCAGGACAGAAGCTCTGGTGAAATTCCACTATTCCTCTAATGAGACTCTCCAGGAGAGAAGAAAGGGGGATGTCTGTGCCCCAGAAGGTTTAGATGTTGAAAATGTTCAAAGGGGAAGTGATTTCTAAATGAATAAATAGATCTGAGATGAGGAGGAACTTCTGGGAACCATCGAACCCTCAAGGCATCCCTGGGTGAACACTCAGGAGACTCCATGTAGCCCTGTGAAGGCGGCTCCCTTCAGTTCTTGCTTGATAAAATTGGGCAAGGCTAAGGGATATCAAATTAAGACAAACTTTTTAAAAAGAAAATGGTAAACACAGAATATTGCTTTCGGGCAAGCCACTAATGGTGTCCTCTAATTGTTTAACTTGCTTGCTTATTTTTTTAAATCCAATTTTAGTAGCGAAAACCATAAATTGTCTCTTAGAAGAGTTTCAGCTCATAAAACAGTACAAAATGCAAAAGTCTAAATTTCATAGGCAAGAGAAACTCTAATCATTTTCTGATCATTTCTACTGGTCTGAAAGCAAGAGGAAATGCTGCCTGGGAGCCATTAAAGCTGGAACAGGAAATCTCCCAAATCTGCTTTAAATGTCCGTCCCCCTCCTGTTTTTCTCCCCCCTCCCCACTTTAGAGCAGGTAACTCCTTGGTGTGCACATCTAGTTGCTGGAGGATACACTAACCCCAGAGGTCTGGCCATCAGGAAGTCTGTGATATCCAGCTAAGTGCTCAGCCTAGGGGTGAACACCACTGCTGTCCGAGCCCCCATGTCCTGCCTTGATTCTGATGTCTCTGCAGAACTGTCAGTGCTGGGGCTTTGAGGGACAGGTGGCGTCTCAGCTGGCAGCCTCCTAAGTGTGGGCCTCAGTGTGGTCTGCTGTTTTGGGGATCAGCAGCCAGAACTGCTTTTTCAACTCTTATAATTCTTCTGGATAGGGCCTGTTGAGGAGTTCGGGAACATTTTTTTTAAATCACATAATATACACAATAGTGTTGGCTATGATCAACATATCAGGGCTCAAAATCCATAGCTTGGCAAACAGATGCCACTGGCTCCTCTGTGTTAGCTTTGGCTCCATGGCTAGACTGTGGGCTGAAGCTCAGAAGCATCCAGCAGGATTAGAAAGCTCTGATGAGACTCACAACCTGCAGTTCTTTCCCCGCAGGCACAGAGCTCTGCCAAGAAGCATGAGTTCATAACTTCCAGGGTCACAGAGCTTCAGAAAGGCAAGCAGAGTGTCACTGGGGGCATGTAGCAATGCTTACTAGTGGATTTCATGTTTGAGATGTTACAATTCAAGCGTCGCAACCCATATATTGGACACAGCAGTATGCATGCGTAAATTAGAGGAGGCCCACACTATTGTCCCAGTTTAGAGACAGATTCAAGTCCACTTACTTTATGGGAAATTACAGTCATGACTGCTCTTTAGACCTGGAAGGGAAATTTACCAGCACCTGAAGTACCTGATTGTCTTTGGGTGACAGGGATGGTAAATGTCTGCATAGGGACAAATTGGCTTATATAGCACTGACTCTTGTCCCCAGAGTCTCCTTATCATTGTTGCGCATATTATCTTCCTACTGTTTGCCTGCTTGCCACTGTGCACTCCAGTCCTGCTGTCCTCCTACAGTGCTCACTCGTGTGCCCTGCTCTCCCCCACCCCTCTCCTATTCCTTCACTGAGGGAAGTGTTTAATGTCCTTTAGCTCACATGAAGTCCCAATTTTCAAATTTTGCCCCCATGTATACGCATGTGTGTGTGTCTTGTAGTTGGAGTTGGTCCGAGCTGTCGATTTTTGCCCCATTTCCTGTGATTTTGGCTTCCTATCCAGAAAACTCGGCACCTTTACCAAGGTTTCCAGTTGTTTTCACTGTTTGCTTCCAGGAGTTTCAAAGTTTCCGTTCCAAACCCTTGGGTTTCGTTCCAATTCGGTTTGGTGTTTTGTAGAGGATGAGGAATGAGGAGGATTATGTCTCAGTCTTCTTCATGTGTTGGGTTTACCCAGCACCATTTATTGAAGAGGTTGTTGTCAGTCCAGTGGGCATCTTTGGTGCCTCTGTTGAGAAGTATCTGGGTGTAAATTTATGGATGTGTTTCTGAGATGCAATGTGTTTGACTGGTTTATGTGTCTGTCTGTGTGCTGATAGTACATTGTTTGGTCGTCTATGATGTCACAACATATGTTAAAATCAGGGGTTGTGATGCCCCCGGTTTTGCTCTCTTCACTCAGCACTGGCTTTAGGTATGTTAAATATTTATTTTTTTAATCCTTATGAATTTTAGGGTGTGTTGAACCTGAAAGACTACTCTGGGTAGTATAGTCATTTTAAGAACATTACTTTTTCTGATACATGGACATGGGAGTTTTGTTTATCTTGTGTGTGTATGTTGTTCAGTATCTTTCATTAGTGCCTTGTGCTTTTCATTGTAGAAGGTTTTACTTGCTTCTATTAAGTTTATCTCAATGTATTTTTTTCCGTATGTGACTACTGTAAACCAGGTTGTAGTCATGATTTCTCTATGAAGTTCACCATTGATTAGCAATTGATTTTTGTAAGTTTTGTATCTGACTACTGAAATTATCAGTTATAATACTCTCTGGCGTCTGTTTTTCTGTGGATAAAATCGTACCACAAGTATAAGGGAGAGTTTAAATTTTCCTTTCCTATTTGTTTGCCTTTTCCCCCTTTCCTCTTAACAAATTGCTCTGGAAAAACTTCTTGTATTATGCTAGGTAAGAGATGTAAAAGTAGATATCCATATATTTGTCCTGTCTTAGAGGAAATGCCGCCAGCTTTTCCCTATTCAGTAAGATACAATTATGGGTTTACGGTACATAGTTTATGCTCAGGTATGCTCCTTCTATATATTACTTGTTCAAAGTTTTTTAAATATGTAGAGTTGTTCAATTGTGTTATGCCTTCCCTATATCTGAGATGTTTATATAATTTATATACTTCATTCTATCCATATGATAGATGATGTATAGTTTGCAAGTAATAAGTCATCCTTTCATCTCTGAGATAAAACCTCTCGATCAGCATTTTGTTGAGAATGTTTGTGTCAATTTTGTCATAGGTAGTGGTCCATAGTTATGTGCATATCTTATTGTCTTAAATGGCAATGCTGGTGTCATAGAATCAGCTTACAAAAGTACCCTCTATTGAAAACTGTGGAATAGTTTGAGGAGTATTGGCATTAGTTTTTCTTTAATGTGATATTCCCCTCTGTATGCTGCGAATATCATTGATTAATAAAGGAATTGCATGAGGCCTAGGGCAGAGATATAGGGGACCAGAGCTAGGCAGGGAAAACTAAACTGAATGCTGGGAGAGAAAAGGGAGGAGTCAGAAGCCATGGACACAGACATGCTGAAACTTGGCTGGTAGGCCACAATCTCCTGGTGATGCACAGATTAATGGAGATGGGTTAAATTAAGATGTAATAGTTAGCCAATAAGAAGTTATAGCTAATGGGCCAAGTAATTATTTAATTAATACAGTTTCTGTGTGATTATTTCATGTCTGAGCTGTCAAGAACTCAGGAAATAACTAGAGTCCTTCCTTTGACACTTCTTTAATAGTTTACTCTTCTTTGAAAGTTTACTCACTAGTTCTCATTAAGCAGTAAGAGATATGTATACCCCCTGCCTAGGGCTGCATGGAGCCCCAGAGGTGAAGGTGGAGATTGAACTCTAATTCTTCTTAGAGCAGGGGAACCCTACAATTCTGCTTCTCTCACTCCACAATTTTATCCCATCCCAGACTGGATGGACTATGACTTCCTTTGGTCTCTTAAATTTCTCAGCAGACAGAGTATTTTATTTGTTGTTTTGTAAACAGGTTCCCCTATGGTGCTGAACTCACACTGTGACTTGTACCTTGAAGTTACTCAATTATTATTTGCTGAAGTGGAATGAAATGCTTTTTCCATGGTAGGGGGAAATGAAACCCATTTCTGAGCTCTCCTGTAGATTGGTGTGTTATGTTTCCTCCCAACTAACTATGAATGTGGTCTTGATTCTCCCCATTGGTAAACCTTAAAGACAAGAAAGGCCATGGATATAAAGTAGCCATGGACCTCAGGATGGTCTCACATTCAGCTCATTGTGTGGAGTAAGGAGCCAGCACTATTTTATGTAGACATTGCCCTAACACCTAACTTGACAACTCTGCCTATGGCTCTCTGTGTCTATGAAACATGCTCTGTACAACTCTTATACTGAAAGTATACTTATATCAAACCTTTAAGGGAATCAGAAAAATACATGCATACATTTATGTCTAAATTTCATATAATAATTTCAGTTGCTATGAGTTTTTCCTTTACTTTCCAGGTAAAAGAAGAGATTATTCTCACAGAATGTGTATTGCAATAATCTTTTATGATATTGGTGCCATCTGCTTTTGATGTTATAATTCTCTTAGTTAAACATATGATTCTTCAGCATTAACAAAACATCTGTTCTGGGTGATCACACACATTCCATACATCACACATTGCTCTACTACTGGACTGAATCTCCAGCTACACCCTTAGGTGGATGGTAGTTTCCTTCATATAGACTATGGCAACCATGAAACCCCTTTACATCTTAAGATTATTTATATAATGTATATGAGTGTTTTGCCTACAGGTGTGCACCATTTTGTACACAGAGGTCCAAGAGCAGGGAAAAGAACATTAGATTTCCAGGAACTGGAGTTACAGATAGTACTGAACTGCATTATAGGTACTGGACTTCCACACAGGTCTTTGGCAAGAGCAGCTCTTAGCCCTGAACCATCCCTGTAATCTGAGTTGTATCTTCTGTTTTGAGAAAAGGGCATATGATACCTAGGCCTCCAGTGTATCCCACAGATTAGGGGGCAATACCTACTAAAGCCAGCTATTCCAATAACAAGAATGGTGGATATGATCATGTATCACATAGCAAGTTATATTTATGACACTTCTTAAAATCCACATATTAAATTGTCTCAACACTAAGGATCAATGGTATGCCAGGTTCAGCATCAGGAAATGATAAATGATATTTGGGTACCTTCCCACTGTACTGTCTACTTGGCAATTTAATGTGATGGGCATTTGTGTACATCTATAATGACATCAAAGCCTACAGCAAAATTCCAAGAGTTTCTTCCTTCTCTGTACCATATTTTCACTTTGGGCAATGTTGTTACCCCAGCCGTGTGTAAAGAAGAAAAAGTGAAATATCTTTCATAATTATTTTCATCTTGACATTCATTCATACCAGTATTTTAGGTTTTTAGGCATTTTCCTTCTTCAACCTCCTCTCTGCAGTTAGAGGCCTTCAAGGACCATCTGGTAAAGGGAATATAGGAAGCTTCTGAGAAAACCATGGTGTGTGCTCTATACAGCCTGGTCTCTGTGGTGGGCAAAAAATTCTGCCCTAGGCTCGCGAGGCCCCAAGTTGTGTGCTTTTATAAATGACTGCTGGTGAATGACCTCATTAGTAGGTGGCTATTGGGAAAAGGTAGCATATTCCTAAGAAGACAGATCACTCTGGTGGTTATGATATTGGAAATAGGACCCCTTAGAACCTGTTCCCTTGCCATGTGATCGAAGGAGGAAGGTAACCACAGATGAAGCCTTTTCTCTATGTGTTACAGCTTGTGAACCATGCTGCACCTCTTCTCAGTTTCTGATGAGGACTTGGGTCACTGGACTCCCCAGAGTCCTTTATTCAGAGCCTCATATTGCTCTACCATCAGTACCAGATCCCTACTCCCTCCCCCTACAACCCAACCTGCATTCAAATGCAAACCACAATGGTACAACTCAGTGACCCAGAAGGACAAGCAGTAGAGTGCCCCTTAATCCCCAATGTCTTCCCCAGTCTGGTCACTTCTTCCATCCTCAGTAACTTTGCTTGTCTGTCACACATGGGCAAATGCCTGGCGCGTGACTACAGGGCTGGCCTCTGAGCTGTCTGCCAAGTTGCAAAACCAATAATCTTTTCTCTGTGTTGGCACCAGAAACAAGTCCTTAAGTTGTGATCACACTTTGCAAAACTGCCCTTTCTGTGTGTGAGGAGCTAGCAGCTTGGTGGGGGAGAACTCGGAGCAGCTCTCATTTCTTTGTGGCTGCATCTGATCCACCTTTTCAGTGCACAGCAAATGTTCATGCTGAACAGAAAGCATGCATCAAAGGGCCAGACTCCTCACCCCCCTCCAAAATTCCGCAGCCTTTGTTGTCACTGGAGCTGGGTGGTTATTGAACTTTGCAGACCTGCTGGGCCAGGAAAGTGAAAACACCCTCCGAAGCCAGCAGGGGTGGTGCTGTGTGCCTGGGAGATAGGGCTGTGCATCCAAAGGCCCGGCGGTTGCCATGGCACCCTGACACAGAGATCATTCCTTATGAATGTCACTGAGGTCTGTGACTAAAGTTGTTTATGAGTCAAAAGTCTCATGAAACTACAGGAGCAGAGGATGACCGCACCTCACAGGCTGTGGGAAAGAAGATTGGAGCTCACATGCTTCCCCCCACCACCCCCGCCTCATTTGCTAAGGAAGATCATCTTTAAATAGGACATGTGGCGCAAGACAGGCTGAACAGACTGACACTGCAGTCATCACTATGCACAAGACAAAAAAGTATTTTAAATCATACACTCTTGGCTGTAGTTATCCTGGGCTTTGTGGCTCAGGCAGCAGCATGGAGCTGAGCTCCAAGGGGCCACGAGGGGCAGCTTTCTGACCATTTGGCTTTATTCTTCAGCCTTTGTTCCTCCAACATGAAGGCTTGCCGCTTTTCAAACCATAGTCTTTGCATCCAAGGGGACAGAGAAGGTCATGGGTACCTCCTCTTTCCTTACAGGGAGTTTTGAAATAACAGCAACTATTGTTACTGCTGGAATATGAATGTATAAAAATGCCCAGCTGAGTGTGTGAAAATCCTAGCAGAGAAAGGCAAAAGTGACAGCAAGGAAGGGTGTGGATTTTTTTTTCTATTCCTGGAGTATCTTCTCCATCCTGAGAGAAAGGACTTATCCTCTGATATTTGGAGACTGAGGTGAGAAAAAGAAAAGGGACCAAAAGCTCTCTCCTTTCAATGTGAAGAAAATTGGGGGAGCATACACTGCTCTTTTCCTTCACCCCACCCAGTAAGACAGGACTAGGACAAAATCAGAAGTCGCTATGAGAGAAAGGAGGAGCAGTTGACAGATGCTGGCAGAAGGTGCCAGGTGTATGCCACTAAAACCTTGAATTGTGTTTGTCTCTTAGTGTTTTAAAAGGTGTTCTCACTATGTGACCATGGTTGGCTTGCAACCCACTATTTAGGCCACGCTGGCTTTGAATTTGAAGCAAATCTCAGGAGTGCTGGGGATTACAGGAATTTGCTGTCCTATCTTATTCTAAGACCTCTTTTTGTAAGTTATATGACTCTTAAATGGGTAGCATAAGAAAACTTTGTTTTGGAAAGCAATTCCTCTCCAAGTTGCATTAAACACTTGGGAAGTCCTCCACGTCTCTTCTACAGAGAAAGCTTTTGCCAGTCTCCCCAAGCCCCTGGCATTCTTTTCCCTCAAGCCCTGCCCACAATTCCGAGAATGTCTTACCTCTGACACAGTGCAGTTGAGCTGGAAGATCTGCCCTTCTCCTTCCACCTGCCTCACACAGAGTTTGCAAACCAGCTCCACTGTGTTCAGGCTGAGTCTTTCCAGGGTGAAGGTGCAGTGGAGGTTTCTTTGTGAGCCACTCCAGATGTGGTAAAATGGAATTTCCTGGAAGATATGGGGGTGGTAACCACAAATAAGGAATGCTGGAAG
This sequence comes from Arvicola amphibius, assembly GCF_903992535.2. NCBI lineage: Eukaryota > Metazoa > Chordata > Mammalia > Rodentia > Cricetidae > Arvicola > Arvicola amphibius. Next base: position 47,653,342 of record NC_052060.1, on the reverse strand, counting down.
TTTCCATCAAACACTGTTTCTCCTCAGTATTCACCTCCTCTGATCTTATGACTACTCTACACACAAAGACGACCTCAACCCTCTTCACGTAAGAAAGCACAGGTGCAGAGAGGTTAAGTAACAGCCAATGTGGAACAGTGAGGAAGTGGATGTGCTGAGCCTGGAACCCATATAAGCAAGCTCTAGAATCCACAACTAACCAGGCTGCCTGCTTCTCATTTAGAAAAACAGCCATTGTAGATGAGAGTTTTAAAAAGCCTAGAAAGTTCCTAAATTTTTAAAAAGCTTAAAAAGTTCCTAAAATAAATCCTTCACACTCCATCATCTCTCATTAAAAGGAATCCCTGGTGTGACATATTGGAGCACAGCAAAGCTAGCCACAGGGTGCACTGCTGATTCCACATCTTTTCATGCCTCTAGCCTCCCTTTGCCCAGGGCAGGGGCAGTTAAGGCTTGCTCCAGTTGGAAATCGGTCACCACAGAGAAGTCCTTGGCCTAAAAAGCACCAAGCTGGTACTAGACACTCACTTGTAATCATCTGAACTACTTTACAGAGCCAATCCTACTATACTCTTGTGACAATCTAGCCAAGAAGACTCATGAAAGAAGCCAGTGTGTAGACTGAGGTTCTGGTGCAAATCCAGAACCAGTGAGTGACAGCGTGTCATTTCACTGATGTACCCCCTCTCCCCAATCTCTGGCTCCTGCAGTGGGCAGGTGTTCTAGCTAGCAAGGTGGAAGGAAGCCAAATGTTCGTTAGATAGGGTAACAGTGTCCCATTTCCTCTTATGGATGCATTTGAGGCTGTTCATATTAATATAGTGAATGTTTACATTGAAAATAAGCTTACTAAAATGAAAATAACAGTAAGATTATTTCAATAAGAATACTTTAGAACCCATTCCTTTAAATGTGCTTATTGGTCATTTTTCAAGAATGCTGGAAACATATTGTTTTGGAGAAATAAGTGTTGACATGGGAGTAATTCCAAGAAAGGGGATATCTTAAGACTATACATCTCAGGCATCTGCCTTAAATCTGTATCTATGCAGCTAGTGCCTCTTGGTAGCCTCACCTGATACTTAGCCAGCAGTTTGCTCTTCCATAGGGAATGGGCGATGTCATGAATCGACAGGCGCAGGTTGTGGATGCTGCCTTTAAAATGAAGAGCCTTGGGTTCTTCTAGGAGCTGTCCTCCCATCTGCCTCTCCAACTGTAGAACTTCCTACAACACATCCCAAACCAAGGCATGTTATTGGTTGATATGCCCAATTTCTATCAGACCTCTCAGCAAGTAAATATGTTCCTCCACCATGTCTTTTGGATACCATATAGTACTTAGGCAAGGCCATGAATACAATCACCTGCAGATCTGAGACTCTAAGTATGAAGCCATGGTCATCTTGCATGGGAACAGGCACCACTGATGTGCAGCCTATGGAATTTGCATCACAGTGCATGGGAGAAAACTAAGCAGGTTTTGTTTAAGAGAATGATATTGAAGATGGGAAGACATGTTATACAAAAAATGATAGAAATGCAGGTACACAGATAAGAAAGCTTTTCATTGAAATCTGAGGGAAAGGGCACATACACATGTATATGTATATATATATATATATATATAGTGTATATATGTATATATGTCTTCTGTTACAGAAAAACATTTGGATACAGATAGTAAAAAATTTTAAGCAACAGATTCTGAGCTAAACAGTTACCCAATTAAAGTTTAAAAGTTTAAAAAAGAATACCTCATCTCTCAAAAATTTTAGGTCAAGAAACCTACTCTATCCCTCAGTATAAAGATGTAAGAGGAAGACAAAATTTATACCCACTTCCATCCTTCAAGCTACTTAATGGGACTTAATGAAGCATTTCCAACTACAGCTGAAATTATCCAAACAGCAGCACACCATAAGTTATTAATATCAATGCACAAAGTGAACCACTCTTGTACTTCACTCCTCTCATGCTACCAGAGTTTTGATGATTAGAAGATCGTGTAATTTATGACCTTTTAAAAGTGGGGATCCAGGAAAATAATGATATTTGTACATAACATAAAGCAAAATATGGCTCTCTTCTTTGGCTTTATTTCAGCAAATAAGAGGGAGTTCAAGAATACAGGCATTCAGAATGCCATCTGCAAGCACTGGAGAACAACCAAGGTATGAAAAAGAGAGAACCACAGTGGACAAGCTGGATCCCTGTTGCTAGATCCCCAGAGATGCATGTGCTTTGCCTTTGTCAAATGAATGCTGAACCACTCTCTGACCATCTCATCACTACTGAGCTCACCAACGTCCTGGGTAAGATGCAAACAATTCGATGAAACTGTGGCTTCCTGAGTTCTTAGCTTGCATCACCAACTCCTGAAAGGTCCTTTGAGGCATAGGAAATACCAGGATAATGGGGAACATGGTCTCAGATTGGGAGTCCTCTAATTAGTGTCTAATGGAAGCCATGAGGCAAGACCCCTCTGGCACAGAGAAGTGTGTGGTCCAGCTGTCTGACAGTATTGACCTACTCTCTTCCATGGCTGGAGATGAGTAGCTATTACTTTTGACAGGAACTGAGCAGTCAGCTAGCCATCCTGACACTAAAGCCATGTTACTGTGCTCTGAGTCTGCTGTGCTTACTACAACAGACCCCCAGATCCCCAGTAGGATCCTCTGGACCTAGTCAGCTCACAGTTACACATAGTTGCTCTCCCAGTATACCTTTCCTGACACTGCACATCCTATTCTCTGACAAGAATCCTTTGACAGTCTGTGGAATGGGGAAGAGAAGTGAGGGTTAATTGCAGTTGCTTCTGCTTCAGCAGGAACACATAATGAGCTTATGTTGATCATGTTCAGTGTCTAGTTAGCATAATAGAGAAAGCTGATGTTCCCAGTGAACCTGGCACCTGACAAATTCTAAAGCTAAAATGATGTTTGTTTATAAGCCATTAGAAGAAAAGAAACATAATTAGAAATCTTTGAGATTACAGTCATGCCAATCAATCAGTTCTAGCTTCTTTCCAGTATGCCCTAATTACCTCATCAAGACATCTAAAGAGCAATCGATAGTAATTATCTGATTACTATAGATCTTCATTACATCCAAATTATCTCCCTGGGATGTCTGAAAGAAGATGCATTGTATTCTGGGAGGTAATTGTACCCAACAATGTAGAATGCATACCCCATCCCTACAATCAACATAGAATGCCAGAAGACAGCACCTTATCATTTATCCGTTTTCTTGGCAGGATGGACCACCTAACAGAATCTTAGCCTGTTGGCCATGACCTTGAAGTCAAGAAATCCAATGCCACATTTTGAATGCAAAGCCTGGGTTGGAGTCATCCCCAAAATAAGGTTCAGTATTTTGTTTCTCAGAAGTCATGCTAGGGCATTCTCCCTTGTGAGGAGTGGGTCTGTAGTGACTTGGTGAAACCCTCACAAAGAGATAAAAATGAACAAAGTAACACTTAGTAGCAGTGGAACCAAAGACACAGTCTCTGATATTATTTTTTTCTCCATCTCTCCGTCAACCAGGGGGCTCATAGTAAGCTGCTGTGCAGAGCTGGAACATGACCTCTTGCACAGTCCTATCAGTAAGATAATAGTTTATACCATCTACCAATCAAAAACTAATTGCACATGTTGTATTAATTTCTTTACAAATTATAAACTCATATTTATACATTGATATACCAATGTTATCAGGAAATAGTTATAAGCTGAGATCACTAAACATAGAAGCATTAATATTATCTTTTGTTGACCCATGAGGCAATTGGCCTAGGGAGTGTGAATTTGATCTCTACCTTAGAGATAGTTGGTGTGAGCAACTGTCTTCATATCAAGATCTGAGTGAGAAATTAGCTCAGGAATAAATATCTCAGTAATAAACAGAATTTATATGTCAAATTTAACATATTTTTCCTCCAAAATAGTGACTAGATCAGTGGTTCATGACCCTTTTGGGAGAGGTGTCAAACTATCCTTTCACAAGGGTCAGCTAAGACAAAAGCACAAATCTTTATATTGCAATTCACAGTAGCAAAATTACAGTTATGAAGTCACAATGGAAATAATTTTATGGTGGGGTCATCACAACATGAGGGAACAGTATTAAAGGGTATCAGCATTAGGAATGTTACCACTGGACTACTGTTACTATAGTTAGGATATTATACTAAAAAAATCAGGGAGACAAGAATGACAGCAGTGACTGGCATGGTGGCACACACATTTAATCCAAGTACTTTCAGGAGGAAGAAGCAGGCAAATTTCTGTAAGTTCAAGGCCAGCCTGGTAAGTTTCAGGATAGCTAGAACACATAGCCATACCCGAAAGAGAGAGAGAGAGAGAGACAAAGAGAGAGAGAGAGAGAGAGAGAGAGAGAGAGAGACAGAGAGAGAGACAGAGAGAGACAGAGAGAGAGACAGAGAGAGACAGAGAAAGAGAGAGAGAGAGAGAGAGAGAGAGAGAGAGAGAGAGAGAGAGAGAGAGAAACTAAAGCACAAATAAAAGATATTTTAATACGTAGAAAAACTCTTTGGCAACAAAAATCATGTAAATTCACCTATGAGGCAAAATTACTAGTCATGATCAGTGGCTAGCCCCTGTAAGTTTTTGTGTCAGAAGACTCAAGGGGTCAACCTGTAGGTTAGACTAATCAATAATCAGGCTTTGTTTTCATATTGTTAGTGATCAGTGCTCTGAGATATGTGTTCACCATTTGTACTTAAAAATATACTGTGACTTTTGCTTAACAAAGTTGCTTTTCTAGATTTTTTTTCTGCATGAAATCATCCTGCTCAGTATATATGTGATGTGGATACAAGGATGAAATAAAAGCAATAGACATGCTCCTCAATGTAACATGACTTTATAGCTAGATGACTTAGAAATAGTCACCTAGCATCATGTGAGTTATGTCACGAAGGGTGTGACTTGGCCCACAGCTTCTGTTCTGTTAGGTATAGAGACAACGTGAACTTTAACCAGGCTGAAATGAGTTCCACTCTAAAACAATGTCTTAACAGACTTTTTTTGTCACAAAGGTTAGGTTATTTCATACACCTTAATGGAGAATAAGAACCAAATATACTGAAGGTCAAAAGATTTAGGGAGATTTGACAAAATATCGTGACCTTGGAAAGAAATGTCATAATAAACATTAGGATCATCTAGGATGTTTGTACTTAGAAATATAAAGGTCACTTTCCTTTGTTGAGGTTGTCTTTCCTATTAGTGAATACTTTCACTTCCATGGCAGGTGAGAGTCCTGGGTGAACTTTCCAGATATACTGATAAACTATCTCTGCCTCTTACTTTGAAAAGAATCTCAAGATTGATATCAGATCTCATTCCATCTTTCCATGAGAACATACATGTCTACACACACACACACACACACACACACACACACACACACACACACACACACAAATCCTAGAGTATTGTCACCAGGAACTCTCCCTGGGATCTGAGCAACTCCTTGGTGCAGCAACTGCTTCCAGCAGAGATGTGAATGAGGACCGAATTGATTCTAGTAGCCTATGAAAGACTGCAGCAAAGGCAGCTACAGGGGATTCCACTGTAGAAAGAAGCAGCTTGCACAGTAAACAATTAAAGCAGGGCATTATCCGTGCTGAGCCATTAGCCCAGGCCACTTTAAAGGCATAATAAATCCAAGCTCTTTTAAAGGTCTATGTGCAAAAATAAAGCAGCTCTGGTCTGTGCTCACTGCTCTCATAGGCTCCCAAAGAGTAAGAGAGAGAGGGAAGTGGAGGCGTACCTGAGAATCCATGACTGTATGTTATTTCTCTACCACCAAAAATTCTCACTCTTCAGGATTGTTAAGTCATGCCAGATTTGCCACTCATGTGCTCCCTGCTCTCCTTTCCTCCTACTGGTCCTTGCAAACATTGGCAAGCCTCCCTCCAGGGTTAGGCTCACAATTAGGCTTCCTGATTAAACTTCAGTTTCTTATAGTCGAGAGATCATTGAAGAGAGGGCAGGAAGGAGATAAAACCACCACTTTGCTTCACTTGTCTGGTTTCATTCTTGGTATGGTTTCTGGATTTAAAACTCTGTGTGTTCTATTCCGAGTAGAAACACAGAAACATGGATGGACTCCTTCTATTTCTGCCAAGGAGCTGGAATCAGTAACAGAGTCAGAAGCAGGTGGAGGGAGCTACTGTGAAGCCCCAAAGGAGTCCCAAAGATACAGAGGCCATAGCAACCAGCCTTGCCCTCCAGAAGTTTGTGTATGCCTGAGCTTATGGAGCTAGGGCCTTCATTTTTACTCTGTCCATGGTGCTGACCCAGTGCAGGGTCGTGCTAGGGAACCCCCTCAACTCCAATATGTGAGAACAACCTGGCAGGTGTTCAGCACACCATGCACATTAAACCTCAGATCAACCCTCACTGATTGTACTGTATGTACAAAGAGTCACATCTGCTGTCAGATTTAGAGAGACCTGCCCTGTTTTTAATCCGGTCTTTTTTTCTTACGATGAAACCTGCCCTGGTCATTTGGGAATGGGAAGTTTCTCTCTGCCACTGTGGCTGTCGCCGCTGCCCCTTTCACAGCAGTGTGCCTATACTCTACTATAGCAGGGGCCAAAAAGAGCAGCCGTCCTCCTCTCCTGTTCCCTGCCAGCTCTCCAGCAGGCGACTCTCAGTCCTGTGCCTGCTGTCTCCGCCTCTGGCCCTCAGGCCTTGGGCTGCTGAGCTGGGCAATGGGGAACAGCTGACTCGCAGCCAGCCTCTTCCACCTGCTCAGGTCAATGTCACCTCATGCTGCGATTTTCTCTTCCTGTATTCACACTGGGGTGCTCTGCCCTGCCCCCAAGTCTGTCTGCCTGCCTTCATCCTTAATAATCATAAGGCTGGACGCCAGTGACCATGTGCAAATATTCCCCGTCAAGCCCCTTCGTTTCCCGGGATCTGCCTGCTGTTCCAGCAGCTGCTGCTGCCACAGATGCTTGGGCAGAGCTGCCACTTTCAGCCTGCCTGGTCAAGGAAGTTTGCGATGCTTTCAAAGCGGTATGCCAAAGGGTCCTACTCAACAGAGTGCCCATGCCACGTGTCTTCCCTGGGCGTACTTCTAATGAAAGTAGAATGTCTCACATAGTATTATGGAGCAGGGACTTTTAGATCACTCTAGTGCCTGTGAGTTCCTCTTGAACTTATGTTTAACCTTCAACATGTACTGTTCAAATTCCATTAGTATTCCATAAGCAATTAGCACAGTTTTAGAATAATATAAACTTACTCTCTTGTGCTATATAGGCCATCAGCCCAAGACAGCATTAATATCTGCAGTTAAGGTTCATGAGGGCAGCCTTCCCTTCTGGGAAGTTTCAGAGAGGGGGAAATTAAGCTCCTGCTCCTTTCCCAGCTTCTACAAGCTGCTTACCTTCCTTATCTTCTCATGATTCCCTTCCTCTGTCTTCAAATCCAACAGTGGAACATATGTCCTATCTTCCTTTCATAATGACCACAAGTTAGAAACATTCTTTACTTTACAAAACACTTGTCATTATTTTATTCCCACCACACCAAGGTGCTTTACTTATCAGATCAAAGTCCCTGTGCTGTGGAAGATATTTTATCCATTGCCGTGTTCAGAACAGTAATGTTTAGGTATCTTCAAAGAATCTTTATTATACTTAGCAAAAGTTCTTTCCTCCTCTATGTTCCCTACAAAAGTAAATTCATCAAGTAGGCTGTTAGTAGTATAGTAGCATTGGATAGTTAGTATTATATGATGGGGCTAATAAAATTTCATGAGAAGATGGTAGCGAGAAGACACCATACAAAGATCCCTGTGATAACATCTGACCAGCTGAATTGCCAGGCAAGAACTGTGCTGAAACTAGACTAATATTAAATTTAACATCTTTGGTGATTTATCGCCTTCCAAATGTGGCAATAGTTTCAATGCCCACGTAGTGATAATTAATAGGATCCAATCCTTATTTTGTGCCAAATTTAATAACTTTGTCCTTGAATCTTCCAGTGGTCATGGAGGTAGACACAATCATTGGAACCTTTAGCATATTTTCTTGGTTTTATCTGGTAGATGAGTCATATGCATGGATACATCAGTGCCAGAAACCAGGGCCCTGAGAGTCTAATATGCAGGTCAGGTTAGTTTTGAGGTCACCTGCTGCTTCCCTATGGGAAACAGCAGATGGATAATAGTGGGGATGGCAACAGGTGGCAAGATGAATATAAAGCCACCGATTGTGTGTAGTAGGTTGCCTAGCAAGCACAGTCCGGGAGAAGCCACATCCTTAACAACTGAGATTCATCCAAACCATTTCATCATTTCATTTTCTCTACTTCCAGTGTTTCTCTCTCTCTCTCTCTCTCTCTCTCTCTCTCTCTCTCTCTCTGAGTTACTGTACTTTCCTGGTGCCTATATTAGGGTATTTGAGAACTAGATGAATCTAAGGAAGAGTTGTTTTCTCTGTGCCCAGGCACCCCATAGGGAAACCAGATTGTGGTGATGTACATTATTTGGTCTGGATCACAAATACATCTGTCAGAAACTCAGTAAACATCACACACTATACAGAGTGAATGCAAACAACCCCTTTGAAGTTTTAGATGTCTGCATGTATCGAGGGACTTTATTATGAGGAGACATTTCTGATAATGGAACAGAAATTATGTATTTCTGCATAGATGTATTTTTTTCTCTCTGGATTTTTTTTTTTAAAACGTACTCCAAATACAGCCTTGTTCTCTGTTAATTTCTGGTCTATTTACACTAGGATTTAAGTCTTTGCAAATAATGAAAGGAAAATATCATTTTTATTACTTTAATCACCCAAGGAGGAGGAGAGAAAAAGAAACTCACTGATAACCCAAACACCATCTTTTCAATATGCTTGACCTCTCTATTTGAGTTTATTCCACACTAGTCTCACAGTTTTCAGCATCTTCATCTCTTTGTGTAAACTCAGCCTCAGGTTTGCTCCCACTGGTCCTTCATGCCTGTGCACAGGGAGAAAACCCTTCTGAAAAGCATACAAAGGATCCCTGCTGTCTCCCATCGGCCTTGACTTCTACCCCAGCAGTCATTGCTGGCATTCTGATTCTACATCAGTGCTTCCAAATTACTAAGTGCAGCTTTTAAGTTTTAGGTGACCATTTTTTTTTTTTTGCTTCAGGCCTTAACAAAATCCAGGAAGATTGTTACAAAAATTGCTCAACTAAAGGAGGAAGGAGGAAAGATGAAAAAATGCACTGGAGTTTCTTGAGCCCGGCTCATAGGGAGGATTCCTTTTCTTCATCTAGCTATACCCATAATAACACAACAATATTTTTAAAATATAACTTTTTAATATAGTTATGTGATAAAAAAGTAACAATTAATATTATTTGTATATTCAGGCCACCCTCTTCCCTAATAACTTACAAGGACTATGTAGTAGTGTATATTAAAAATGAATATTTCTCTGGATCCCCCCCAATAGTCTCATGTTTCTATTTTCCACAGTTCAGAAAGACTCCCTACATCCAGTTGTAACATTATGAAAATGTCAAGCCCTTGCAGACACAACACTGAGCTCCCAGTGTTACTGCTAAGGAGTTAAAGCATAAGCCTCGAAGCAGACCTGCTTCTTCTGGGGCCCGGATTTAGAGATAAGAGATTGTATCAAAGACATGGAGGCATAAATGCAGGGTTAATAGTGTATCCATGGAGAGGGGAGATCACTGTTAGGCATGAAGATGGCTGTGATGTGATCAGGAGCTTTGGGGAACATAGAAGTTCCAAACAACCATCGTGTGAAATACAATGCATCAGGAAGAGATCAATGAGAGGACAAGGGATGCAGGCAGGCACTGTTTAAATTAGTTATTTTGGGATTGTAATGGGCCTCATTGGAAATGAGCCTCAACAAAAAGTAGAAAATCTGTTAATTTGTGGGCATAGTTCTCCATGGGAATCAGTGCAGCCAGCTACAATTCAATGTGGGAATATGTTTGAAATGATTTCTCCTTGGATATAGATAAATGCAGAAGAGGATTTTTGGATCAGGAAACCAGGGAAGGTTACGGAATCTTTTCTAAGAACAAGTGGCAGCTTCATTGTGGATGGAGATGGAAGCTCATGAGGCTTTAGCCATTACACTGGGAGACGTGTTCAGATTGGAGATCCTGACATACGTGAAGATCTGCAGAGAGCAGAAGATGTGCACATCTGCATGGATGGATGAGTGAGTGATGGGAGTGGATAGAAGGACTAAAATATTATATCCAGAACAATTCTGGGGGTAACATTGGAATACTTGGAGTAAAATAGGTTGAAAGCAAGATCGATCATAAGACAGGTCCTGCTGGGGTTGGTCTGAGCAGTGGTCTGCACTTAAGGAAATGAAGTGGGTAATAACCAGAATGAGAAAAATCAAGCCCACAAGTATAGGGATGTCCCAGAGTAGCTATGTGTCCCAGTGTAAGAATGAGTAGAATTTTGTTTTTTTTTCTTCTGTCTCGTGGTGAATTAAAAGAAGGGCGGTTCACTGAAAGCCCTTCACTGGAAGGTTTCCAGTGAACTGAAAGTTCACTGGAAGGGATGAAGAGCTCTCAGGAAGGTTCAGTAGTGATTGAGATGAGTAGGGAAGTATGGGAGAAAAGTGGGTTTGTGGAAGCAGGATGTTTGTTCTTAATGGAATAGTTTCCACAAAAAGATGTGTGAACATGTTTAAGATAATAGCCCTTAACTGACAGAAAAACTTGCAGGCAACACCAAGATATAACGCCAATAGCAGCCAATGTAGATGATAGCCTTTGTAGAAGGACCCTTGAACAAGTCTCCAAAACCCCTGTGGGTTTTTAAATGCACTGTGATAAATGAATTACTAAATGAGGAAGAGATTAAGAGGCAAGGAAGAGAGAAGGAAGGACTGGGAAAGGTAAGTCTAAAGAGTTTGGAAATGCAAGAACTACAGGACTAGCAAGGAAATGGCAGACCAGCTATGAGAAACAGCAGGGCGTGTGCCAAGAAGGTAGGCCTTTGGTACTAGAGGGCCCCTTTGAGCTAATCAGCTTCCAGGTTCCAATTCAAGTATGAGTAAGGCAGTGCAGACATGGCTGAACTAATTGTCTCTTCAGAGTGTTGGATAGACCATTTACTTATTACTAGGATTTTTGGTATTCCTGCATTATTAAAAGGCCAAGAGGTGCAAGAATGTCTCATCCATTATTCACACTTCTTTTCAGCTAAGTGCTGGATCCCCAGATGCTGAGAATTTATAAATGTCTGTCTGGAAAGCATTGACCATGATATACACTGCACTTGGGTTGTTTTCACTGCTGAAAGCAATCTGCTGGTCTTTCTTTGTATTGACCATTTCCATCCCTGTTCTATAATTAACAAACTCCAGTGTGGGTTTTGCAAAGTATTACATTTTTGCATAGATCTTTGTGTATCTATCAGGAAGACAGTTCAGGAGATCCCGAGCAATGCTATGTCAGAATATAAATTATGTGCATAAAGCATTTCAGGTATCATCAATATCTTTGACTGTGTACTTCTTGCAATATTTTTTCAAGGAACTGTTCAAAAGATCCGCCTTAACCAGACCCCAAGAAGAATTTAAATCTAGCATTATTTGCATTCTGATAATGCCTTAGAAATACCATGCACATCAGCAAGGAGGATAAAAGAAACAACCTGAAGCCGTACACAAAGTCATGTTCAAATCACTTAGTTCCACAACCAGAAAATCCAACAAATTGGATCATTAAGGATATATATATATATATATATATATATATATATATATATATAGAGAGAGAGAGAGAGAGAGAGAGAGAGAGAGAGAGAGACCAACAAAGTCTCCCCGCTTCCTGCACACCTTGCTGGTCACATCTACCACAAGGACTGCACAGTTGGGTATGGCTGCTTACTTCTAACCAAGTACCTTACCATCATCTTTTGAGATTGCTTCCCAGAAGCCCTGACCTGTAACCTCCAGTTTTCATGATCCAGAATGATTCTCTTGACAGAAATCACAGAAAGAAATATCTTGCCAGGCAGAAAATGTTCTTCCCTTGGCTTCTGTCACTCTTTGCATTCTCATTTTCCTCCGCAGCTACTCTAATAGTCTTTGGCTACCCTTCCTGCTAGCACATCATGGCTGCCTTGATCTCTGTCTGGCTCTTTAGTCTTTAGTTCCATAGATCAACAGTAGCTAACTTCCCACACTTGAGGCTTTTTTCTCTATACCATCGTTGTGTGACCTAAAGCCACTTAAACTTTACTGAGTTTTGGAGTCCTCGTCTGTCAAGTAGAAATGGTGATACCTTATGGAGTTATTGTAAAAACTGAATGACTTAATGAAATATGTAGAACTTTGACTGGTAGATAGAAGTACTCAGTAATAATCATTATTTTTATTTTTCCACTATTCTCTTTGGATATTTTCCTTTCTAATCTTGGTTGAAAAATATCAATGTGGCATCATTGATGCGTGAATCTCTACATTGGGATCTGTTGTTTGTTTAGAAAATAAAACCCTACATATTTTTGGTGTACAGTATGTTGTCAAAGAATGAGATAAATATTGAATAATCTGATAAATGTTGACTTTTGAGCATATTTTGAAGTTGATATTATAGGATGGAATGGAATTCCAATGGAATAATAGATACCAAATTCTAAAGAGGGTCAAAGGAGAGAGGGAAACAAAGTTTGAGAGAGATAAGACCACATACATACATTTAATTGTCCCTTGCATATCCTTTGATGACGTATTTATACCCCTAACTCAGTAGTCCATTAGAAAAAGCATTATTACCAGCAAATGTTTGCGACATCCAAAATTAGTGGCAGATAATCCTAATCCACAGAGTCAGAGTTTTAAGAGATTGTACCACTGGAAGGTAATTAGATGATGAGGGCAGGAATCTCCTAAATGAAATAAATGCCATTGCAAATGAGAGTCCACAGACCTTCCCAGCCATCATCTACTACAGGAAGACACAGAAAGAGAATAGTTGTCTGAAACCTTGAAGGAGTCCTTCCTTATCAGAACACAACCGTGCTGACAAACTTACATTGGGCTTCCCACCTCCAGCACGATGAGGAAAAATGTCTACATTTAGGTCACCTAATCCATAGTATTTGTCATAGTAGCCTGAATTGACAAAAGTAACAAAGTCACTTACCCTACACTTTGCCATTGTCAGAGACAGAAGTTCTATTCCACTACGTGACTGGTAGTCACCATGCAACTTGCTCGGGAACTTGTATCCCTGCCTCCATCCTCCACCACAGCTCTGCCGCAATCTCCTTTAATAACTTGAATCTGTCCACTGAAGTCAGAGTCAGGGGTCTAATGCCTATTTCCAATCATGTTCTGTTTAATGCCAAAGACTCCCTCTGTCAGCTAAGATCTATCTTTTCAGCTTACTGGAAAATATATCTGCATAAAGGAGTCAATTGCTATTCACTTTCATGTGCCTGCACCCTGTTCTCTGTATCTAAACATCTTGAATGTTTTTCCCTATCAGTGCTGCTTAAAACCTTACCTTTCATAATGACAAGTCTCAAATGTTAGCTCTTGTTCAGATTTCCTTAAAATACTATGTAGGTTGCCTCCCTGAGCTCTCACAGGATGGATCAGCAGTGGCATACATCAGGTTCTGGCTTATCTCCTCAACCCTGGCGTACTTTTTATCTTCCTCTTTCTAGATCATACCTTCTTCAAAGGCACTTACTATATCCCTTAAAGCTTCAAATGGGATAAAAACGAATGGCAATAATCACACCAGGAATTAAGCACATTTATTCTGCAAAGCAGCAGCCTGTTGTCAAATGCTAACCCTCTCCCTCACAGCCCTCGTAAAAAGAATGGGAAAGCATATAAATGAAGTCGCACACAAGAGGAACATAGAGCGTGAGCAATTATGCCAATTTCTTTTATAGGAAGAACGCAGCTGAGACAAACATGGGGCCAGATTATTTACCATCCACGGGTTTCGTTGCCAAATTCGTCTCCATTTTTCATTAAAAGAGCTCAAGTAAGGTAAACAAAAGTAGCCCTTGGGAGGAATCAGCACAGAGAAAACAGCTTATCTATCAGCGTGGCCACTGAGATATATCTGTTTGTTGTAACTGCTTCCTCTGGGACCCATCGCTCGTGTTCGCACACCTGCCCGGAGTCATCTCCAGGTGTGTAAGGTTACTGCAAACCTTAGCTTCTAGGTGAGGGTGAAGAGGACAGGTGAGGGGGGAGACACTTACCTTTAGCGCATCCTGTGTGTCATCCAGACAGTAAACTCTAATGCTGTACTCCAGGGAAGAACAGCAGAGGGGGCCAAAGATGGCCAGTTTCAGGCGCTTGGCTGCTGCTTTGGTGGTGGACTGCCCAACCAGGGCATATGTGCTGAGGTTCTCTGTGAGGATGTGGCAAGCCTCTGCATCCAGCTGAATGTAACAGGGCGTTGTGAAGTTTTCCTCTCCCACCACCACCACGTCCTGGGAAAGAGAGGGAAGGGAACATGGTTAAGCTCCCAAGGACATCTGTGAGCCACCATGGATAGTGGTTGATAAAGCAGGAGTCTGCTCCTGAGTTCTGGTTTGTCTTTCTCAACTCTGTGGTACCTGTTTTCATTCTCCATCATCAGCGCTCTTTCTTTGTCTAGATACTGATGTGATTATGTGCATAAGTGTCCTGGTATCTACGTGAAAATCCAAAACACAATAGCAAATTATCCCTTTTAGTTCAGTGTACTCAGGTTTACTAACTGCTTCTGAGATTTTGTTGTTTGAATCTTTCAATATCTTATTTAACTGAAAAGTATAAAGTATTGAGGTGCCACTATAGGATATCAACTTTTGCAATAACCCATATTTAAAAATAATTAGAGGAATTAAGACATTATATAACATCATTGTACTTTCTCTTTCGAAGCTCAGACTACAGTTAATTTTTCAGAATAGTATACTTTTCCCTAAGTAATCTCAGCTCTCAGATTCTCCACAAGGGGAGCTGTGGGAAGCACTGACTGCCTTCTCCATTCTTCTCTGCTGTTTTTCTCATGTAATCATTAAACAATTCATTATTGTAGACTAAACATACTTTACAAGACATAGGTGGAAGTGGTGATTTTTGTAAAAATAATTGCTAATTCAACCCTTTTTGATTTATTCAAATGGCTTAAGTTATATACTAACAGAGAGAGGGTCAGGTCATTACGCTAAGGATCAACATTTCGCATGCTCCCGTGGCGGTAGGCAGGGTGGAAGGTGATAAGAAGTGCTGGGCACTGGGCAAGTAGAGTGTGTGTCTAGGTTAAGAGCGCAGTGGCCCCTGAGCTCAGCCAATGAGATGGCAAAGCCCAGGGCCATCAGAATCATGATTCACCACAGACGAGTACACATTCTGATTTTATATATTCTCCCTACTTTAAAGTAATTCAGATTGACAAGAAAATTTCATGAGTGGGAAAATACATGCATGAATTGCACTCAGTTTCTGAATAAGCCCCACCCCCACCCCCGAGCTTTTTACTCTATCCCACTGCATCTGACTCATGGCAAGAGCCAACTACCAAAAAAAAGTGAGAGAATAAAACTTAGTCTCTAGGTCTGGATAAAGACATGAATGGAGCAACCACCTCAGGTGATAGCTTCTTGGTTTGATCTTATGACATCATTTGAGATGTTATTAGTTATATTTTAACAACATCAATGAGTTAATATTTCAAAGTGTATTTACAGGAATCTTACACTGATGAGAAAACAGCTCAAGGCCTCTAAGTTTATTCTAGGCTCCAGGACATTGGACAAAAAAGGACCTGGGGGGAATGACTCAGAAATCCATGGTGCCAGCAGTGGGCACCATGGCCCAAGCCTGCTTTGTAAGAGTTTACATGAGAATGTTCTTTGTACTATTCTGGACTCTTGAGTTCATTGCTCTGTCATCTTTAGCATCATTCAACCCCAGAAATGGAAAAGGCATTAAGCAGAGAATCATGCAAGCACCTAAGATAGGGTTTTTACGATTTTTTTATAGTTTAAAGCTCAAATGAAATTAAAGTGAGGCCCACTGAAGTCTATTTAAAGGATAATCCCAAGGTCAACCCTAGATGTCAGGGGCTCTGATAAGGAATGATTCCCTTATATGGTCAAGTGCAGTCCATGTTCATAGAAAGGAAAAAAATCTAGCTAATCCCTGAATATTGTGCTTCATTGCTAAATCAATTTCCCTAAAATACTACCAGCCTTAAACTTTCATGTGTATCATTATAATTTTTTTGCTAAAAATACCAAAAGTAATTATATTGTAACTTCACACTTTGCATATGTAAATTTTATATAAATGTACATTTATACTAACATTTACATATGTATTTGATAAAGATATTCTTGAGAGACAGATGCTAAGTGATCTAAGTTCTGATGGTCCCCCACACCCTCCCCATCATGTGGTTCCTCTATTCCTAACAGCAAATTACCTGGGATGTCTGAGTATCCTTTTTCTGTGAGCTGATTTTGAACATCCCCTTCCTTTTGCTCATTAGTCAGAAGATTCAGTCTTCTGTCTCTTGTTTTAAACCAAAAGGCTGTCATGCTTTCTTTAGAAATAAAGGTCTCCCAACATGCACCAATGATGGACATGGACACCATGTGTCTCCCACAGACACTCACTTACCTCCCATTGCCCCTGCACTGCCTGGTTCTTGAGCTGGATCTTCCAGTCTTCAGTGTTGGGGTCTGCACAGTGATGCAGAGTGAGGATGACGGGGCGGGTCAGCAGAGCTCCAGAAGGCCCACAGCTCACCACAGGGGTCAGTAGGGTCTGAGAGTCTTCCATGGGGGGCCTGCAGGGAGTGCAGAAAATCAACCTGTGACATTTCCATCGTATTACTGTCCTGTGAAGTCACTGAGATCTACAGTGGATAAACAGTTCAAATCACATCCTTATAACACTTGGGGGGGGGGTAAGACAGAAATAAATGGAAGCCGTGTTCTCTATAGATTGGCTTTCATCTTGTAAGACTGGAGGTCTTTCTGACTGCAGGGCACTGGCCAGCATCTCTTTGATCCCGGTTCTCAGACACGAGGCTGCCTTGATAGTTTCCTCTGACTCAGGATGGAATGAGAGAGAACAGACTCCTTATGAAGTTACATAAGCAGCTTTTCTGATAACGCTCACCACTGGTCTCACAGTGTTTTAAATACTTTAGTGTTTTCAGGGCCTAACTTGAAAAATACTTCAAAAACTCGCTTCAGAATGAGGACACCCTAGAGCTAAACTTAGTCCAAATGACTTTCAGGCATAATTCAGGATAGTATAGCAGATTCATTCTTTCAAATGGGAGCAGAAAGAATATAAGATGGCATTTCTATAGCAAGTTAAAATGAGATCACATCACTTATGTATTTCATATGCAACAAATCTGGTCAAAAGGGACTCAAAGATACAAACTGTTTCTCCCTTCTTTGTTCCCTCCCTACTCCCTTTCCTAAACTCTGTCAGTCTGTTTGATTTACATTACTAAACAACAAGCAAATGTACTAATTAGTCCAGGCTGCCGATTAGTGTGTGAGGAAGTCATTTCAAAGTTCCCGAGGTTGCTCCTGTATCTCACAGCTCGCAGTGACTGTTTTGCAATTAGACTAAAGGCATGTTTCCTAAGAGTTCTCAAATTGGCTGGCAGAAGAGCAGGGCTCCAGGGGCCATGGGACCATGAACTTTTAGGAGGGTCTTCAGACACCCCCTTCCCCAGCACAACGGCCTATGAAAACACAACTGACATGTGCTTCGTGCCTTAGACATATGCAAATTTATAATCCATGGTTACTAGATTATCATTCACTTGTTGTCAACTTACATTATAATCAATTAGAATGAACACAATCTGCCTTCTAGACAATTCTCTCCATATATCCTTGATCTACTATCTAGCCCACTTTATATCGTGTATTTGGACATTATTTTGATATGTTCTTCCTTATAGAACATTCTCAACTTTTCCAATGTTATCTAACAAGTAAAGATTCCACTTTTCTCCTTATGTTTCTTTCTTCACGTTCATGAAGAAGTTTTCAGAAATTTGGTGTCTCATTATACTGGGCATCCTGAAATTAAGCTAAAACTTAAGTGTACTGCTAATTTCTTTAACTGAGATTGTATAGATATAGTCACACATCACAAATCATTGCATTTGATTTTTCTCAGATAATAACATAAATATTAAGTGCCCAGCTCTAGTTAAGAGGGGAAGATGGAGATAATATTATTAAAAAATATCCTTCATAAAAGTAGATGATAAGCACCACTATAAACTACGTTATTTGTTAAAACTGAGCCCTCAAAAATTCCTATTGTAGGTCTTCTTAGGCTACATCAAGTCTATATAGTTTTGTGTTTGTTAGATGACTTTTGAACTTGGACATATTTATATTTTTATTTTGCTTTATTAAATTCAATATACAGTTCTTAATGCTATGTCATTCCTCCAAATATTGTTTATCTCCCACAGTCTCCTATCCATCATACAATGGATATGTTTGCTATTTTTGTGTTCGTTATTATCACTGGCAACATTGTAGCACAAGAATAAGACAAGGATAAGACCTTTCCAAGGTCACCACTTGAAGCCTTTTCTCTCAGCAAACATCAATACCTTCGAGTTATTCAGCTCAACCAAATATAAATCCATTAAAATGTACATCTCAGTGACATCCTTCTGTCTTATTCATGTAGACATTTAAAAAGACATCTCAAATTCTTCCATAATTGCAGTGGCTACCTGAAATTGATTTGTCTCTTGTTGTTACCTCTAATTTATGTATTATTTATCACATCATCTAGAAGTTAGTAAATATCTATGTCCTACCCTCACCTAATGCTAAATAAATAAACAGGTAAATGAACGATGGCAGCTATTATTATTTTAACATTGTCAGAAGATAACTCTTCATATATTTATTATGATAATCGATGTGCTTGGCTGTTTTCAAAGATGCTTGTCTACAGTTGTCTTGGAAGATAAAGATGTCTAAATCTGCAGGAAATGACAGGTAGGACTGCCTCTCATCAAGAACAACTCAGCTTCCCCTTGTTTAGGGGTCCTTTACTAAAACTGTGTAGCTATCACCTGACCCTCCCTTGAAATACTCTGGGAACTTTAGCTCAGAACACTAACACAAAATTGATGATGGTCCAGTACATGCAGTTGTGGTAACTGACCTAAAACTTTGCGCCTTCCACCAGTACTGACACAACAGTGACAGCTAACACGGTAGCTCGTAAGCGAAGCCAAACACGAACGCCTTCACAATTACCGGTCATCACGGTCTACATAGCCTGCAGTTTGACTTTTATTCACCTCAAGAATCTCCGACTCTCACTGCTTCCTCCTTCCCTTGAGGTCGTACCAGGATCTCACTGACTTCTGTCCTTTCCTTCTCTCCTCCCGTGTGGAAGGCTCAAATCAGCTTTTCTTACTTCCAGTGCTTTAATATCCTGCATAGCATGTTTTTGTTATTAAATCTATAGTTTTCTAGGCACCTGGGGGATATACTTATATTTAGAATCACAAGGTTTATGGCAGTCGCTTGAGACCTCAATACTAAGCCCCCTACCACTTTGGTTTTCATTTTCTCGTAACATAGTTTGTCTTTTCTTTGTCTAATTTCCCCCTTTACAGCATAGGTGAAACTTGGCTTTCATTTCGTCATGATTAATATTACACTATCTGCCTTTGGCAGTGACTATATTGCTGCCTAATATCACTTTTCCTATGAGGAGAGAAATAAATCTGCAATGGTTATGCTTTCCTGAGGCCTACACCCACCTTTTAGTTACAACTGTACCTTGAGAGGTGAGCAGTACAATTTACTGGGAGGGACCTTAAGTGGATCCATTTCAAATGGCCCCCATTGAAGAGCTGAGGTTTGAAAAATAATCTCTCAGGGTAGTCTCAGCAGCCTGTGCTTGGAGAAGGTAAGGAGGGGGCCTCCTCTCACTGACCAGGAACATAAGGGAGAAGAGGAGAGCCCCTGCTGGGTTGAGCAACCGTCAGTTGGACACTGAGCACACTCCTGGCATGAACTATTGACGGGCACTGCTCTTGGAGGAGGGAAACCAAATGAGCAGTGGGGAGAGGAGGGGCTATGCGTGTCAAAAGAATTTATTAACTCAGTGAGGTGCAAAAATGTAATGAATAGGAAAGTGATGAAGTTGAATTCATAATGGGATGAACAATAAAGGAGTTAAGACTCTCATATGCTTCTGAGATGAGAGAAGTGGTAGAAACTGAAGGCAGTTGCCACCATATATGAAAGGGGAAACTTAGGTAAAAGTTAACTATATTAAACCAAAGGTCAGAAGTGTCTAAATTTCTATAACCATTACTTATATAAAGGGAGGGTATTGAAAAATACATGGAACCAAATAGTAGAAACTACATGGAGGCCTCATCTATGACTTTGTAGAGAAGGGCTCCAATCTATTATATCCTATGAGTCATCTGAGTTACTCAAGCAAACAGTCTGTACATCTTAACTGCAGATGACAGGGACATGCACACTAAACAAAAACGCGCTCAGAAGCAGCAATTAAGTAGGAAACCCAGCAAAATTCAATGATCAGAATTCATAAAGTGTTTCAAAAGCAAGCAAACAAAAATCTAACAAGGATCAAATCACATTAAGAACTGGACAGGTTTCTGTGCCCCTAGGACAAAGTTCATGAAGAGCAGAAGGCAGTTTTCTGTCACAGAAATTTGCTTTCAGCCTCCGCTCACTGCCTGTCAGTAATGAGACTGTGTACACAAAACAGCATCACAGATAACTTTCGTGTGAACAAAGAATTAGCTGTCTAGGCACACCTGTAAGGCAAGGTGTTGATGTGACACTCTCCATAGGAAGAAAACCAGAGCTACTAACACACTTGCCTGAGGATCCAGGGCTAATGATTAGCACCATGGGATTGCACATGCAAATCATTTTGCTACTTTAACACCAGTGTGTATGGGGTGGCTTCCCACAAGCATAGGGACTTTTTGAAAAAGATCTGCCCCCATCAACCTCTGTGTGGACATAAGATGCCCTCTGTGAATACATGTCTTTCTGTTCCTTCCTTCAGGGTGACAATCCCACCCGAGGCTCAGCTGCCTTCTAGAGCACACACCATCCCACATCATGGGCAACTTGCAATATTTGCACTCCATGCTCCTGACGGGGAATATCTAACTTGCTCCCAATCAAAAGCTCAACTGAGAAAACACACACACACACACACACACACACACACACACACGGAAGCCACTCTGAAAAGCATGTTATTTTTTCCCAGACAGGTAGAATATCCCTAAATTAAGTTAGAATGGCTAAACATTGTGCTGAGCTGAATCCTTATGGAATTATTTACTCTCAGGAAGTATGCTTCATTAAACCACTATTTGACCTTCCTACTGCCCACCTGACTTTATACATCACTGTTATTTCATGGGCTCATTGCTATTCCACACCTTGGACTAGTTCTATAAGGGATTTCACCAATAGAAGAATGCCAAAGATCACCAATAACCTAGAGTTAACAAACCCAGTAGTTTTTTAGAAATGGTTCTCCCTTATTATTTACATTTCAACCACTGTCAATTACCTGCTTTATTTGGGAAACCTCCTTACCTATGATTTTTAAAGTTCTCTTATATTATGGCTTATTTACCCTTACAGACATATTCATGCTTTAGTTAAAAAGCACTCAGTTACCTCTGTGTCAGATACAAACTGTGTGCTCACCTTATCCTTTCATGTTTAGCTTCATTACAAAATATCAAGAACTAGAATGTTTTCCATTGCCCCCTACACCCCATTTCTTTTTATCTTGAAAATCCATCTCCTGCTAAGACTTCATTTCTACATCTGCACCTGTGATCATATCTTCCTTACATCAAGAGCACATCTCCTTCAGACACCAAGCTTCTCCCCTCCAGCCAGTGGCTGTTTCAGCCTCCCTTGCTTACAGTGCCCAGGCCTTGTGCCTTAAACACACCCTATGTATTTCTCTCCAGCACTCTGGCCAGTTAAGAAACACATTTTGCACTGCAGTAACTTTCACTCTTTTCTCCTCTGTCTTCAAGCCCGGCATACTCCATCCTCACCTCTCGTCAGCCCAGCCCAAACCAGAACCTCCATGAAGATGTACTGTTCCTTCTCCCAGCATATCACGTCGCAAGTTGCCACATCACTCTTTAAAAAGAAGTGCTAATCCTGTGTCCTTGAGCTGATCATAAACTTCCTGTCGCTCCCCACACTTTACAAATAGAATCCTGTTCACTTTCCCATTCAGGATCTATGAACCAATTGCTCCTTTTGGCTGGCTGATTGAAGGGACCACCCGGCCGGCATTGGATACAGACAAAAGGGAAAAAGTGACTTTCAGATCTCAAACCATTTTGTCCATAAGAATTGATTAATGATGATGCTTTGGTTTCAATAAGATTTACTTTTTTAAAAAAATTCCTTCTAGAAACAGAATGCAAGGGGCCACACACATTGTATTCAAGGGGGAATGGAGACTTTGTGTTCTCTCCAGAGCTCTAGGAAGTAGGAGAGGAAGATACCCCGGCCCTCGCAACTCCTCACCTTCTCTGGTCAGATGAGGCTCGTCCTATCCCTGGCCCATTTAGGCCACACATCTGCCAGTCTATGCTTTGCAGAGAGCACATTCAGTAATGATAAGGCCCCATTTGTCACATTCAGTCTGCCACATGTAATTAAGTTCACGCCTCCCTCTAGACAACTCACATCAGCAGATGACCAGCTGGGTACCATCCAGCTGGAAACACACCCAGTTCTGGATGCAATGAAAGGAGTCGGAGAAAAAGAAAAGGGGAGAAAAATAATGCTCACAGTTCTGCTGCAAATGCCTTCAAGTGGCACTTGATGTCCCCACCCTGACTTCTCAGAAAAGTTTCCTCTGGATTACATGATGATGGGAAAGGTCTTCACTTAGCAAAGTGGATCCAAAGTGTAAGCTAATGAGAAGGCGGAGGGTGGTCTAAGGTGTACGCAGGAGGGATGTCTTCTTGGAAAGCGAAGAGCTCTGGGGTCAGGAGAACTTGGGTTGTACTTAGCCCTCCTCAATCACTAAGGAGACTTGACTTCCCAGGCATCAGCCTTCTCACCTTTAAAGTGGGGTTCATTACAATGTACAGGTTTTCACTAAGACAGGAACATGTATACGTGCCTGAAGAATGACCGTCAGAGGTACTTAGTTTTGCTACACATTCGTTTCCACCAATGCTGTTACAGGTCTGTGTCATATTAGAAAATTAGTGGTGTGAGGTCTTCCCATTTATCTGACAGATAATCTCCTCGTGTTCTATCTTTGGTTCATGGTTTCTGGTAGATATTTCTTTCTGGGGTGTATGTTTTCATGTATGGAGGCTAACAGTGGGCTTTTGGTGTCTACTTTATTGTTCTGGGACAGAATCTCTTACTGAAACTGAAGCTAGTCAGTCCGTCCAGATTGAATTGCTGGTAAGCCCTTGGGTTTTCCTGTTTCTACTTCACCAGTGCAAGGATTATGGTTGTGTGCCACCATGCCTATATGTGGGTGCTGGGTATCATCCTCTGGCCTTCTTGCTTTTTTGGCAAATGCCTTACACCCTGAGCCATTTCTCCACCCTACCTCCTGCGTGTTTTGTTTTGAGATCTTGAACTTTCTCCTTACACACAACTTTCTTGATGCAAACTAAATTCAACGGAGCATTTCTCCCTTCATTACCTAAAGTCAAATGCAGTGGAATCTTAAAGAACTGGTGTTTGGCATTATCAATATTCTATTCCCTCATCTCCATCCAAATTGTATAATCACTACTCTGAGTGGAAAATCCTGAAAGGATGGAATGGAAAAGCAGCGGGGGAGTGAAGAGGGCACACCATACTGTGGCAGTAGCCCAATATGATGTGGGCTTTAGCTGCAGATAACAGTTGCAGGGTGAATGAAGAAATCCATCTACACTGCATGCCTCTTTTTGTGGCAATAAGTCCAAGTCAGTTCTTCGGTCTGTCAGCGGTGCCACCCAGAATGTCAAAGGCCATGGGGGTCTTTTAATCTGTTTAATGCTCACCTTGGCTTAGGACAAGAGAAAATAAAACGAAATAAATCTGTTTTAGCTTTTGCTAATTGCTTTTCTTGCTCCCAAAGCAGGGAGTCCTAAGGATCCGTGTATGTTTCTCTGCAGTAGGAATGAAAAAAATATTTGATATAAGTAAACACAAAACTTTTAATGATTTTCTGTGGCTCAAATTTTAGGCAGGAATAATGTGCAACAATTTGAGTTGTTTTTTTTTGTCTTTTGTTTTTTGTTTGTTTGTTTGTTTTTCATCTTTCTTGGTTTGGCTGTTGTTTGTGGAGGTAGAAGGGCAGGAAGGATACTACCAGAGGGGGGAATGTTCTGGGTCATACTGCTATAAATAACTGTGTCTCCACCTGGGTGCAGAACAAAGACGCTTTCATTTACCAAAGCGGGGACTAAAAAGAGCTGGCTGAGGATGTGAGTGGGGAGGATGAGCACCTGGTCTGCATCTGTCACTCAGACTCCACTCAGCCCCACACTTAAGGATGCTTCTTCCTGGCACCAACAGTGATCCTTATACAATGAGCATCTCCATTTCAAAACATCTTTTGTTTTAAGATCTCAATATGTCTTTGGAAGCATTAATCACCCAGGCTTCTAGTGCACGTCCTTCACACACACACACACACACACACACACACACACACACACACACACACATGAACACACAAAGAACACCCTTTATGTGGGAATTACTCAAGAGAGACCATCTCTGCTAAACTAAAAACTGAATTTAGGACATCTGACCTGTTCTTATTTTTATTACTTAAAATAGCGACATGTTGATCAATATGACACAGTCAAAATCGAACCTTTGGATTCAGTGTGGTTTAAAATCAACACTAGGCTCATTTTGAAAGGTCTAATTATAAAAGAGGGCTGATGATTCTTAAACTGGAGGAGAGTTAAGAACAGAAAGGGAAGAATGAGCTTAGGGTTGTGCTAGGCTGAGGTGGGAGGGGCATATCAGGGGCTCTGCTAGGCTGAGAATGGGAATGTCAGAAGCTAAGGTAAATCCACTTTTGTGATCTTTATCTCTACTATGGTTAGATTCTTGACCCAGGTCACAAGACTTCAGCATATCTATTTAAATCCATGCATCTCTTTGGACAATCTGTGAATCATGTTTTTGTCCCTATTTTTCTGCTAAAGAACTATGTGTCCACTCACAGAAAAGAACTCTAGCATTCTATCCACAATTATAATATGCAGTGCCTGAAGCTTCAACAAGAATGAGAAGTAAGATTGAATTTTTTTATAGTTGTAGAGTCAAATGTATGTCACCTAAGACAAAATATATTGGATCTATCATTTCTATTGTACAATTCTTCCCCAAGTGAAACATTGATAAAGTCAAATGCAACAGAAAAAAAATATTTACCTCATATTTTCTTTCCTGTGTACAGTTACATACATTTCGTAGACTCTCCCTTGGGGAATGGCCCCAGCGGGAATCAGCAAGCTTACTCCTGAATAGCAAAGGAAAAAATATTTTATAAGACCTGTGAACCAAAGGAAACTTCTAGAACTCCTTTGCAGCAAGCAAAAGAAAATGCGATTTTGCAACCTTGTAGCACTAGTCTTTGCCTTTTCCCTAAACACATGCAAAGGTCCCAACTCCACCCCCCCCCCCCGCCCCTTCCTGCTGGTCTTGCTTTTTACCATAACTCCCTCTGAACTGTTATGGGATTACTTAGGAGAGTGATGTCATTTTAAAAGTTCGTGTTTTATTTAAGGAATAGACAGATGGTTCCACTGTTATTTTTCTTGTAAATTGTGGAGAAACCAAAAACTGCTATTAAAATTTTAAACAGCTGCAACGATGCATTGTTTTTGATTTAAAAAAAAGTTCCCCATGAAATTCAAAGTCAGGGAAATGCTAACCTCAGCCATATCAGAAAACATTTTTCCCCTGAAATATCTGGTGAGCATCAGTGTTATTCCAGAGCAGCGAAAGAGATGGGAATAATTTACTTTATTATTTGCAAGTCTAGAAAATGATCAACGACATCTCACATAGCTGCAGTAAGTCAGAGAACTTCTCATTTGTTGATGATTGGCACCTATGGGAAGGATTATTGGTGTGAGCTGTGTGAGAACTATACCTTGGATGATACTGAGACAATGTGAGTTGGTGTCAGGATCTCCTGGAGATCCTGGCTCCAAAAACTTAGTAAAAAATTTTTTCTGTCCAGTTTGAACAAGTTTTCAGATGATGTCCGCATTGGTGATCTGAGGTCTACCTCTCATAACCCCAGTCCAGTAGTACAGGCCAGCACTACAGAGAGTGACTTGGCTGAAGATACTTGGTTTTGTCTTTTCATTCTCATGAAATGCACCTTGATTAAATACAGTAAAAATGCATAGACTTTCTTTGTGAGGACATTGTCTAGAACTTTTATGATGTCAAGAAAGAAAGTGAGTCTCTTTGAGTAACAAGTAATGACTTGACATGAAGTAGAATGTGCCTAATGAGACAAGGCAGCAAGAAAAATTAACTAAGAAGTTTTAAATACTAAGGGTTAGGGGTACAGTTATTCAAATGTCTTGACAAAACCTTATCTGTGAAGGTGTTGAACTAGGGTGTTCTTGAGATGGAGAGGGCAGCTCTGGTGCTAGGGAAGTGGAACGTGGTGTTAATGTAAGCATGGCTTCTGGAGAGCATGAGACTAGAACAGGAAGGCTGAGTGAGAGACAGCTTAAACTCAGAATTTATTTTCCAATTAAATGATACAATGCATCTCAATTTTTGTTATGAGGATGAAAAATTATAAATACAAAGGTAAAAGAATAGGTAGGAAACAACTGTACTCTACTTAAAGAAATAATCCAAAGCTTATTTATATCATGCTAGCTTCTCCCTTTCCATTTAAAGAAGACTTTATCATAATTCACATATTGGAAAGTGATGGGTGAAGAAACAGGAAGAAAAAACAATTCAATGAGCATCATGGAAGAAAGCACTATCTTTTGGATAAATGTAATTTTTAAATAAGACTAGGATACGTTTGACTGGGTATTTAATGGACTATTATAAACATGATTTTTAGAGAGCATACAAATAGCACAGGGATTAAATGAGAATCATTAAAAATTCTTATATAACACAATATCAGTTATGTACAAATACAGGAAAAGGGAAAATGATGTTCTGTCAAATAATTGTAACTTTATTACAAGACCTTATAACGGGATAAGGTAAAAAGTTATCAAGACACTGATGTAGGGAATGAAAAGGAAAAACCAAAGACAGCTTCTCATTCAGGCTATAGAGTCCTGTGGTTTTGCACTTGCTCATTTATATGTATAAATGTAATGATATTATATGTATTATATATCCCATGTATTTATTTATTAGCAATAAGTATATATAACACATGTATAAATAGAATAAAAGATATATTACATGTATCGTATCTACAACACACTATATACATATATAATATGCATGTAATATATTACACAATTTTATATGACATTAATACAATAGGTCAGTGAAGTCATTTGTGTTATTTTATTGAACATATTCATAAACTTGCCCAAAAAAGTGAAGCTGTGCTTTTAAAGTAGTCATTTGCTGTCTAACATCCTATAGCGCCAGTCCATCAGTATTGCCAGTTTCAACATTGGCAGCCACTGACTTAAGGGCTCTGTGGAAGATGATTGTGTTTTGTAATCTGTAGACATTGCTAAACTATTTAATATATTTAAAATAAATAAAACTACAAAAGTACACTGGTTGAAGCTGAGATTGTCAACAATGAATCATAGGCTGGAATAAATACCTTACTGATATTTTCTGATTGAATGATGGACTGAATAATTAATACAAAGATTTTGTGTTATTATGCAATATTTCCAATCATTTAGAAAGTAATTTACTCAAATATAGTTTCCTTGAGAAAACTGGCCCAAATCAACTCTTGGCATTTTCTAATAGTATGTTTTGAACTACAGGGACCCCAGTGAGGATTCCTGGGTTGATTACACCTTCAAGGAGGTAGGTGCCAGTTCTGAACTACACCTCAGCAGAAAGTTTTTCAAGAGGAACTGAATTTAGAATTTCTTGGATGAAGATACATGGTTTTGTAGATTTTGTATGAAGTAATGCTTAAGATCTACTGAACAGAAATTTGACTTAGACTACATCCAACATTTCAGGTTCAGTAAAAACACACAGAGGTAAGATTTCAAGCTGCATCTTTGTCATTTAAAACGTTAAGAATTACCTGAGTTAGGAATGATGAGGTGACCCCCAAGTGAGTTGAAGGTGCCAAACGCTGTGCAGGATGGGTCAGTCTGTCTCGCGAGACTCTGATTCTTCAGGTTAAGAGCCTCATTCTCTAGCAAGGATTGGGTCATCTGGGGCGACAGCTTGGATGTGAACTCAGAGAGGTCATCCTGAGGAGTGACGGCACCCGAGGTGTTATACACTTTGATTTTCAAGTTGGGCAGTGGGTCCAGAATTGGAGAATTGGTCATGGGTATTTTGTCTGAGACATCGTGCAGAGCATAGACAGGCCCCCTGTACATGGCTGCAGCTGAGGTGAGGTCCGGGGGGACTGCCAGGAGATCTGAGTCAGAAAGAGAAAAGAAGTCCGTTTGCGTTTTCTGTTCAGACCAAGCAAGATTAGTGAGAAACCACTTCACACCTTTCAGCCAAAGCCAAGCTTCTCTGCTTACAGTGCAGAAAGAGAAATCAAAGGTGCTGGGAAACAGGGCAAGTACAGCATCAGTATCCATCTTGTTATGGTCCATTGATTTGCTTCTCTGATATGCTCCCTTCAGGCTTAATCAGGACACTTAGGGCATTTGGCATTTTCAACAGATTAGAAAGAACAATAAGCACCACCGAGTCACTATCTGGTAATGTTTTTGCCTACCTATGCTAACGTTGGATTCACATGTACATCACTGCATTAAAAGCATTATAAGAAAGGGAAAAAGAGACCAGAAAAAAAATCAATGAATCAATGTAATAGTTATTTAAAATAGAAGTTAAGAAGCAGGATAGAGATACCCTGTCAGACAAGCAAACCAGAAATGATCTGTGCATCCCACCAACTCTGATTTACTGTATCAATGATTTCATTCCTATGAATGAGCAAAGCCAACCAAAATCTCTGCCTTTACTCAATTTACGTTCTAGCTCGACTGGATGACAGAGATGCAACTGAATTTGAAGCTACGCGGTCACTCTGCTCCCCACGGGCATAACTCAGAGGGTAGAAAGCTCACTGACCTTGTCTGGCAGCCTTGATGTTCACAGGCTGAAAGCCGCCATTGAGTGCTGAGGAATCAATGATATCAGACTCAAAGTCACGGTGGTTCTTCCGGTAGACAAACAGGGCCACTACAACAGTGATCGCCAGACAAACGGTGACAGCTATCACGATCCCAACGTACAACGCCACATCATCTGAGTCAGGAGCAGCTGGAAAGAGAGAATGAAACATCCGACCAACTGCTTCTAGAGACTTCCCATGGAACACATATGTATGTATTGCAGTAATTTTTTCAGACATTTATTGCCATTTTTATGGGTTAATTTCAAGTCTATTTCAAAAGCTATATAAAATGGCTATGGTTTTTCAGTGGAAAATTATCACTGATTTCTTTTTCCTTCTCACTCTGCATCAATCCACTCACTAATTTATCTTGTAATTGGGCAGCATAACAGACTACTTATTGGCAGGCATTTAAAGAAACTGGAGCCCAAGCTATCCCAAACCACAGGAAATAAAGTTTATTACTCCTTTCAGGTGAAAAAGTTTAGGAAGATTTTTGAATTCACTTACAGTTTTTTTTTTTTAAACCAACAAAACAAAACAACCAATAAACACTGTCAGAAACATCTGGTATGATTTTAATCTCTATGTGGATTGAACCAAGATGTTTTTCTAACTTCCACACCAGTCATAAAATTACTTCCTATACATTCTTCTCTCTTCTGCTTAAATCAGCGCAAGAATGGATGGGAACCTTCGAACTGGGCAATACAGCCAAGAAAGTGTAAGGTTAGAAACATGTGTTTTCAGAAGCTCAGATGTGGGGCAGAAGCTAATGTGAGTTCTACCTTATGATGAAGACACAGTATTATCTCTCAGGATCCTGAGCTTCTCGGGGGCTCCTGTTAGAGCTTTCCACCTAAGCTGATTGTTATTGGAATAAACTCTAGCTCCATGAGGTGTTGAAGAGTAAAAGGTCTTGGTCCATGATCTAGCAGGTCAGGCTCCCGCCAGAGGCAGGTAAGCATGTGACCAACACAAGGTGCCATCCACAGGTGGCTGTCCAGGTAATGCAAAAGAGCACATTCTTATGAATGCTGTCTGTTGTTTTGGTAGCATGAAACATGCTTGGCTAGAACTGGAGGAGGTGTCAGAAACTGATTATGAAAACAAAACATAAAAATAAATGAAAGTTTTACTTAATCATTTTGACATTGTTAAGTCTTTGTTTTAGACCCAGGAGAAATATTCAGCAAACCAAACAAACCTGTGGTCTCCTCATTGTAAAAGAGGTCATTTGTTGATGCTGTTGGTAGTCAGGAACAACAGAAAACTTCCTGGACAATTTATATATATATATATATATATATATATATATATATATATATATATATATATATGTACATTTGGATGTGGGGTAGAGAGGACTTTCAAATCTCTGTTTTTGTTCTAAAATTTGGGAAACCATTCCTCTCTCCTAAGACACAGAGCTACATGGTTTATGTGTGGAAATAACTCATCATTTTAATCTGCAAGGGGCTCCCAGCAATTACCCAATGCTTGTCCCCCAGTGTCTTTAATCACACCGGCAGTTTATATGAATCTACTGTTGGAAAGGGTCCTCTTTCAAAGCTATCACCCTTCCCAGTATTTCAACTTTCCCCTTAATCAAGCCATTATCAACAGCACTCCTCCAGCATCTCGATACTCTTCATTCTGTGAACACTGCTTTTAAAATGCTGACTCTACTTTGCCGTGGGGTTTTATTGACGACCCTGCAGAAGAAATTTTAACTCAGACCAGAATAGTATATCTAATCCTTAATGCTTGACTTTACTTATTCATGATTTATAGCACAACAGATCTGCATTTCCTCAACCTTTCCTTTTTAGTATTTGAACTCTGCCCTTTATGTATGCCAGCCAATTTCACGATATGTTTTCTCAGTGATGGGGACTTGTGCTGTCAATGGTAGACTGATAGCTTTTAAAGCTGGCAGCGACTTGAAATGACCCTTTCTTCTCTTCAGCATTGAAAATCTAATTTGCTTTTCATGTTAGAATACATTAGGCTCCTATTTCCTGTGTGCACATCTGTGAGCCAACGAAAGGCAAACTTGAACAGGGGCAATAATGTTAGAGGACTATTTCCCAGCATAAAACCCAAACATCAAACTTACAAGAAAATCCATATTCATTCTGGGTTCTGTGTTCAGTTGAAATGGGGTAAATGAATCCTTGAAAAGAAAAAAAAAACATACAAACGATGAAACAGAAATGGGAACAAAATCAAATTAATGAAGGAAAAAAAATAGGAAGCATGAAAAAAATAAGTTTAATTAAAGAAAAACGGAAAAGAAACCTGTGGTCCTTTAAAATTCTGGCTGAGTATGGAATTATGATTTTGTGCCCCCTGTTTGCTCTGGAGCCCCACTAAGAATCAATAAGTAGGCAGATTGAATTTCAGAGTAAAAACTGGTCTTGACTCACTAAGTTTGGAGTGCTTAAAGTCTTTCTTTTATTGAGCATAAACTCTAATGGATCTAATTTATTTCAGACATCGAGGGTCATTAGCATAAGGAAAATCTTTTTTTCCTTATCCCTGCCATATGCCTTAATTCCCAGGACATGCCCAGAAGAGTCTGAACAGTTTTCTTTTTCTTTTTCATTTAATCATAGCAGCTTGCGTTTGGTCTCACAGAACTAAAGCAGGTCTGTCACTGGTCAGAGGCTAAGTACCCATTTACCCAGCCGAGCAGTGCTCAGCAGTACTCACCTCGCCAATATCTTAGATTCACTTTTTGGATTTTTGGCCATTGCTTGTCCCTATCATTTAATAGGAATCCAATCGAGACTGCCTGGGTACTGTCTAGAGTGTCAATACAATGACAACTGGGTGTTTTTATTTGAAATCATTTGAAAATCAATTGGACTAAGAGATAATAAACTTATTTATTTTAGGTCTTTAGAGGGAAGTGTTACATTGGCCAGATAATAACTAGTAACCTCGCCCCACTAAAAATGCAGAAGTAGCATGGTAAGGACCCTTTTTGCTTTTGAATGCATTCTGCATAGGGAACCAATGAGAACAGTAATGTAACACTAAAAATGTCAATGCAAAGTGGAGGAAAATAGGTACAAAATGGGTAAAAATGAGGACATAAAGTTTTTCAACGAGAAAGCTGTGGAAAGATCTGTAAGTCCAACTTATAACTGGCACCCAGTGTTTCCTAAGATTTAATATTCTGCAGCATATGAATTAATCAAATAACGTAGCGCCATTTGGATTAATCAAATGATGAACATGAGCATGTGAATTAAACATTCCTAGTAATACTCAAGGGCAAAAAAGCTAGAGAGGAACCAGAAGAATCACAATTAATTAGCTCAAAGTGAAGGTCTGGAAGGCTTTAATGGTAAGGGCAACTCTAAATCAGGCTGCAGGTAGCTCTCCTACAGCCAGCAGAGCGCTCACTTCTCATCAGCTATTTACCTATTTGGGATTTAATTCCGGGGAAACACACAATGCTACTTTAATGAAAGTGAGGCTTGCCGGAGCACAGATAGGTTTGCTCTGAATTAATATTTAATGCTTTCTTTTAGAGCAATGATTGCAACCTCCTACTTGGTTTTATAAATATTATATTCCTTATTCCAGTTGTCGGAGTCCATGTATTAGTTTGGTTTTCATTTTTAAACATCTCTGCCTGGTAATAGCTGAATTCCATGTGTAGTCTGTGAACTCAATAAAAGGACAACTGGGACAAATGGAGACTTGAGAAACCCAAGGACTTAGGGCAAACCCGGTTTATTGCTATGGATGCAGAGCCAAGGATGAAGCCCTTCTTTTTGGAAGTAAGGATGCTGCACAGAGGTATGCTGACAAACCTTTTTTTTTTTTTTTAAATGCTATAAGACAAGAACGTGAGTGTAAACAGAAACTTGGAAATGTACTGATGGTGACCTGAAAAATATTGGTAAACACTTATAGGGTCCTGCTTGGGTATGCAGGAACCCCAAAACTCATGAAAAGAAAGCTTCAACCCAGAGACAAATGACATGCTCTGAAGTATATCCTCCAAAAGCAGGTCCTGGTTTTTCCTGATGGCTTATATTCCCACTTCCCTTAGATTCTTGTTCTTGACAGGCAAAACAAAGACTGATCAAAATTTATAGTTCTTACTTTATTTTCTAATGTCCCATATTGATTTAGATCTAGACCAGTCAATAACTAAATTGGCATCATACACAGTGATTCTGAGACTTATATTTAATTCTAGGCAAAGGATTAAGAATTCACTCATTCATTCATTCATTCATTCACTCAACCATTCATTCAGCGGTACTCTTGAATTCTACTATATTCTGAGTTCTAATACAGTGGTGGGAGAGACTTTCTTACTGCCCAGAGCTTTCCTTCTGGCATATAAGAAGCAAATGACACCATCAACAAGATTATTTTAAATATTGAAAGTGTGAATTAAAAATTAGGCATACAGGCTGATGATGCAGCTCAGTCATCAAAGGCTTGGCTATGACACGCATGCCCCTGAGTTTGAGCCCCAGCACTGAACATGTACACGGCATCAGGAGTGGCGATGTACACTAGTAACCTCTGTTCTCAGGAGCTAGACGCAGGAAGATCAGAAGTTCAAAGTTATCATCAGCTCCATAGAAAATTCAAGATCAGCCTGGGGTACACAAGCCCCGTCTGAAAACATTATTATCTTCAGTGTTCTCATCTTCCTCATCACCATTTCATAATATAGAAAGAGTATGTGGTTAGATAAGAGATATACACAGCAGCAGATCATGTAGGATGGCTGGTCCACAAAGAAGTTTTAATGTTATTACAAACGAAATGCAAACTATGTGTTTGAAACATGAAACAAGTCACTTAGTGTTCTCTATAGAGAACTAACTGCAGAAGGAGCAGAGCCACAATATTTCAGTTAACACCCAGCTGGGTGAAGTACTTGTGTTTGAATTTGCTTTCGGTAAAAGAAAATAGTAAAAAACTAAATGCCCCACTCACTATTAGTTATTTCTCACAGCTAATTAGGACCAGTCTCGGCAAACTGACAGTTTCCTACATGAAAAACCAAAATCAGCTCAATATTCGGTATGCTCATTGCTCCAATGTACTGTGTTTTGGAGGCAGTGACAAAAGAGTTAGTGAAGGCAGCTCTGAAACCACTTCCATCCCTTCTAAACACTTTGCTGCTACCTAAGGAAAGTGCCACTTAGGAGGCTGGAATGACTGCTGGACCCTGTAAATGGGAGAGCAGAGGAGCCTTTTCCAGAATTTGTTCTTAGGCTTTTCCATCTGCCTCATCTCTCCTGAAACAACAGGGTACATTTTCTTCAGTCAAGGAAGTGGCCCTGCTGAGTGTCGTCCTAGCAATAATGAAAAATAACAAGTCCAGCACAACACAGCACCAAGTGATTGTTTTCCCGTTCACATCGTAGGGATTTCACTTAACTTCTCTGATATTTAAAGTGAAGCCAAATGAAAGAACACCAGGGATGCTGGACTACGTAGTGAACCTGAGTCCCTGGTTTTGAATTCGTCAGCCTGGCTGACTTCTGTTTGTCCAGCCCTCCCATTCCTTAACTGGTGAGATGCTGGACAAATGATATCTTTCCCCATCAGTTTTCTAATCCGTTTGTGATACTATAGATTCTTCTTTTCATAGCTGTAGAAGAAAGAAATTTGGTTTACAAAATGCTAAGAATCAATCAATAACCGACAAACAGTTAGGACAATATCATTATGAAGCAGTGTTAAGCTACACTGACATGCTGGGTTCTAAGGGACCATTGTTTTGTACCATGAGTGTGGCCTAGTTAATGAGTGACCTCAGAGAACTTGCCTGCATTTCAGCTCCCTGTTTAACTGCAGAGCCAAGGAGCCCAATTTCTCTGAGAAGCCATGGATAATGTCCTCTTTTAAGTACTATATATTTTTTACTGTCCCCGTTGAAAGGGGTGTGTGCTTGGCCTTTGTGACTTCTGGCAACCATACGGTGACATGCTTTAGGAGCAAGTTTCCAGAAGAAGCGCAAAAATTGATGCTGGCCTGATTTCACAGATGGGAGTGCTCCATTTCTCAGCGAGGAGTTTGAAAGGGTGCAGAGGCACTGGCTTTTATTCTTTGGATTCTCACAATGTTTAGGGGCTTCTTTTGGCCTTTAGCAACTGAGGTCCAAAGACACTACATGCCCTGAAATTAGATGAACATTCATGGGAATAAAATGCACTCCATAAACTCAACACATAAGTCACAGCACTCAGATTGGTATTTTGTCTGTCATAGGCAGGATTCCAGGGCAGGATGCAGTAGCATTAGCATCTGGGCCAGATGGAGCCAATTCCAGCAAAGGCTATAAGGGAGCTACCTATACCCTTCATTCTCTTAAAAATATAGAACTTTGACTACTTAAAGAAATTTTACTTTTCAAAGATGAAGTTTTCCTAACCTGGAGCACTAGAAAATGGAGGGTTTATTGTGAAGAAAAAAATATTAATACTATATGCATATGTGTGTGTGTGTATATTTGTGTGTGTGTGTGTGTGTGTGTATGTGTAAGAGTTGGTGCTGAGGCACCACAGAACATGTGTAGAGGTCACAGTATAGCTTTCAGGAGACAGCTCTTTTCTTCTGCCATATGATCCTGGTGTTGGAGTCAGATCGTCAGCGGCTGGGCCATCTTGTTGGCCCTCATCATAGAGAAAATCTTTCTAGGAACTTCAAACAACTTAAAAACAAGAGCAGCTCTCTTGAGCAGTTAGTGCAATGTCCCTTTGACTTCAAAAGCATCTTATGAGTGCTCATAACATCACTTCAAGAGATCACATTGTCTAAGCTCTTCCAGTCAATGAGACTATGTGCCAAAGGTTAGAAAGGATAATTCCAATAGTATCCAAGTATGATTTGAACCATTCTTGTTCATCATTTTGATATTCAAGTTTTGCCTTGTCTAACCCCAGGGTGTCCCATTCACATTTGTGTTGACTCTAGACTTGGACTGCTACTATCACTCTACCCATTTTCTGGTTGCTGGCAGAAAAGTGACATGAGAAAGAAGTGATTCCTATTGTACTCAAGGTCATCTACTCGTCTAGGGATGGAGCTACCTGTATTTTCAAACTGATGTCCAACTGCTTTAAAAATCAAAGTCTATGTCCAACTATCTTAAAATGGAAAGAGACATTTCCTTAGTTTCATATCTCAATAACAACACATCTTTTTGATCATGGCCAGTGCCTGGTATCTGTATGGTTACATGCCTGAAGGTAGCCTGTTTGGTGGGGGTTTCATTTGGGCGTTATCAGGAGCAGTGCCAGAATCTCCACTTTCCCTAAATGTAACAGCTATATTTTTATTTTTCTTGTTTTTTTAAAAAAGGTTTGCTTTCAGTGAAGTATGAATATAAGCTGATAGAAAAAATATCTTAGCTTTATAATTAAAATAATTTAATGTTAACTACTTTTATTTTGTAATTAATATTTTCATACCAAAATTATTATAATGGAACATTTTGATTGCCAACTTGACAGGATTCAGAGTCACCATGGAAACAAACCTATGGTTATATCTGGGAGGGATAGTTTAGGTAAAGGAAATTTAGCTAGGGAGACTCACTTTTAATGTGGGTGGTAGCGTTCTATTCACACACCGAAGTTATTGATTCAGATGCACAGACCAGTCTCCATTTCCCCAGTCCTGGGACTACAGGCATGTGCTACTGTGTGGGCGTTGAGGAGCAGCACCCAGGTTGTCAGGCCTATGCAGCATACTCCCAGCACCCCCAAAAAGAACACATGAAATGATAAAGTAGTAAGAGCAGGCAAAAAAGAGCTTATATAGTAAAGAGAGTAAAAATGAGAAAGATTCGGTTTATATAGTGGCTCTACATTTATCTGTGGGTCTCAGGTGGGTCAGTAGTTTCTAGTCAATGTTTCAATTTTTACTTTGCATAATAGAACAATTATTAGTGATAGTCAAAAGACCCATCTATGAGGTTATTTTTTCTATCTTTTGAGTATTAATTAAATTGAACTCAAGTAGTTTTTGACTCCATTTAGCCATATCTGACATTGAAGCGTACAGTCGGGAACAATTTAAGCTACATTCTAACGTTGTATCGTTAGGTGAAAACAGAATAGAATTAAAATAAAAACTGAAATTCATTTAACTATAAAAAAGATACGATAATTGTATGCCCTCTAAAATTTAAGAACTCCTGACCCAGACTTAGGAAATATTTAAAAGAAAAGCATGCACATAGACAATGTGGGAATTACAGCTCTCTTAATGTGGAACCAAGCCAGTCAAAATGGAAACACTATGGTTTTGTAAGGATTTTTGCTTGCCTTCATGGTTTACGTACTGTCATCTTACATCACACTGTTTGTGATGTGCTCTTAATGTGCATGTAAATAGACTCGAGGAAGCTGTAAGACCTTTAGAAAAGAAGACCAATCCTTTTCGGAGATGATGGTGACACCAGGACTCAACAGTTACACATCAAAACTCATCAGTTTACAAGTATGTTAACTGTGTTCTTTGTAAGTTTGGGGTTCTTTTGTTTGACTTTGTTTTGTTTTGTTTTCCATTTGTGATAGGGCCATTACTGTGTGGTGCATTCTGGTCTGGAACTTACTAGATAGCCTCAGCTCATGTTCGTTTTCTTGCTTTAACCTCTTGTGAGCTGGGAGTTTAGGCATGAGCCACCACACCTGGCTCAAACTAATGTTTTCAAGTCACCAAATTTTAGTTAGTTTTAGTTTTATTTATCTATTTAACATACACTCACTAAAAACCTTCCTAAGACCTAGTTTCATTTGAGATCTGATCATTAGAAGGATCTGCTTCAGGTAGACTTGCCCTTTTCCTTAACCTGGCTGCCTGGTCTGTTTGCCAAGTGTTTGCAGACCAACCTAATATTCAGGCTATTCACATCTTGATCACATGTCTTCTAATGCAAACATTTTTGCTAAACCTCAAGTGTGACTCAAAAAATCAACATGCCCAAGTTCTTTTTCTCCCCTTCCCAAGCCTGAGATTATTTTGTAAACCCATAAGAGCACTAATGATGTCAAAGGTCAACTTTCTTAAGAGCACACAAGGTCATTTATTATCCTTACCCACTCTTCTGAGGGTTTATTATTGATGGGGCTTATAGAAACTCAAGTAAATGAATATGTAAAATTCAAGACGTTACAGCAAAAATAGGAAAGAGCATTTTCTTAGCATGATGCCAACCATCGGAGGTTGCTGTGGCTATCTGTTACTCCATCTTTTGGTGGACACTGGCCACACCAAGATGGTTCATGGCCTTGTTTATAACAGTCACCAAGCATACCTTCTAAAAACAGGTAACAGATATATAACAACACCGCAGGGAAAAGGACTTAGGTCAGGTCTCACAGTGGATGATGCAGCATAAATGCTTGAAATTCACCTCAGTTCACAATCCAGTTTAAGCATCAATTGTCCAAGTGCTTTCTTTGATGATGGAGAATCCAAAACCATCAATATTTTCAAAGAAGAATAAAAAATTATTAAGTTCAGGGGTAACACTCATACATAACATCATACAAAGACCTTAGACAGAAAAAAATGATGTGGAATCCTGAAAAGGTGAATTAATACTAAATAGTCGATCTGTTGACTTTTATGATAAAAAAAAAAATCTACCTAAGAGCCTTGCCCTAAACCCATTTTGCTGTTTGTAGGGGCCGCCTAATAGTGACATCTTTCCTTATCCCCCCCAGAGATGTCCCTCGAGGTGAAAGCTTTTGTCTCCCCACACTCTCCTCTTTGGGCTCGGTATGTGTTCAGCAGGGTTCTGTGGTCCCACATTTCCGACCACATCCTTGCTTTCAAAAGCAGGAAAATGTTTTACCAGAAAGGAGAAAGGCAGACCACACTGATTATGCAGGAGACTATAGAGGACTGTGTTGGGCAGGAAGTCCATGGACAGAATATTTATTTGCCATCTGGGACACTGAGCACATGGAAAACTATAGAAAACACAGCTACGGCATCAACTTTTAACTGCGGATAAAAGTGTTCAATGTCTAGCACTTACAGCTACGCTTTCCTACCAAACTGCTGTGTTGACAAGAATATTGCTGGATAGTGACTAGCACCTTAGCAAGTGCCCACCGCAGGCAGTACTAATCACATTATTCTGAAGCTAGGGGAATAATGATTTGGTAGGTAAATGATTTACCCATGTTATGAGCACCTGGGGTTGCAGGAGCCCTGGTATGCAGTGTGTCCACACTGAAATTTACACGCAGAGAGTTCCGCTACTTCCTCTGGTGAGAAGTAATGGAAGAGCTGTGTGACAGGCAGATGTTTTAATGAGTAGGAAGTGCTAAATTTGCACAATGCATAACATTTTTATTTCCCAGAGTCAGGGGGCTTACTGATGCACACACAATTCCTGGCAGTCCTTGTTTGGAAATTGCAATATGTAAGGTCTTCTATAGCATAAACTCTCTTTGGTAAGAAGTAATTCTAAGTTCACATTTGAACTCTATGTGATTGAAAGCTAAAATTCACAGGAATGTTTGCAGGAATGTACCAATTTAACTCATCAGTACACATTCAGGGACCATTTAGTCTTTGAATAACTCTTTTCCAAAGGATAAGAAACATGGATTAAACTATTATAAAGCATTACCTACTTTTAAAAATACCAATGTATTTCAACATAAAGTCATTTTATTTATTGGCTTAGCATTATTTAAAGACTTTTTAGGGGCTTTGCTATTCTCTTGTTCTCTCTCTCTCTCTCGGTGTGTGTGTGTGTGTGTGTGTGTGTGTGTGTGTGTGTCCTCTGTTTCTCTCTCTTGCTCTCTGTTATCAGATCCTCTCATGCAATCCTATTTGAAAGCTATACTTTAAATACAGGCAGCAGATTCTGTCATATAATTTTCAGGATAACAAAGAAACTGAAATAAGTTAGCAGACAAACAGTACAGTAGCCCCTACAACACTGTCTCCTGAATAGGCATTGTTACTTAAAAACATGGAAATTTATTATGTGGCTTATTTTTTCTCATATCAGAACAAGAAGACATATGCTTTTCTTATTTTCACAATTAAAAACTGTGTCTTTGTTATTTTGCTTGTTTGTTTGATGTAATCCATGTTTGTCAATTTTTCAAAATGCTCCAGTGTTTGAAATGATTGCATTCTTTTACAAAACTAATAGTGTGGCTACAAAATGTCCAATTTCTTTGAAGATAATTTAGAGACTCTGATGCCTTCAAATACCATTGCCAATGTATTTTAGTACACTCACACTAATTCCTCAAAATTTTAATTAGAAGGGATAATGTGTTGTGTCTAAAGTAGCAACTGATTGTTTTGTTTTAGGTGAATAAAGTTATGTCCTCTCTGTCTCTGTCTCTCTGTCTCTATCTCTGTTCCTCTCTGTAAAATCTTAAAAGGACATGTTATGTGTGGATAGCCTAAATTTAGAGAAACTTTGGCAATATCTTAAATATTTGGATCCTGTTGTACAAATGTCATTGCACAGAATTGCACAATGAATCTGATACAGCAAATGCTCTAAGAATACGGCCGTTGCAAGCTCTGGGTGATATGTGCACAACAGGCAACTAGGAAATAATGGAAAACCATAATCCAGTTCCAAATCCCCATGCCTTCGAAATACTTGATTTACTGGCTTTTAGTATCTCTTGTCAACTTGGGTCTTCTACTAGATTTTCTGCTTGTATTTTATTAAATACTGTTATTAATGATCAGATTTGAATCAACATGACCAAGATCTTAAGATAAACCAGCAATATTCCTATATCTCAAATTCAGAGCACCCACTGTCAGAGCATGCTGGGACACTATCCTGCCCTCAACATTTCATTTTGAACATGTCGTTTATAAATAGAAGCATAATGGAATGCCAAGTACAATGAATGTGCAGAACACGAGTCATATAGAAAAAAACTACTTATAATCTCATAAGCCCAGAGACAGAATAATTTTCAACAATAATTTCCTAAGCTTACTTTCATATAATTATAGAAAAAATGCATGTATAAATCCAAAACCGGATTTTCTGGCTTTGGATCATGGAAATATCTTAGTGTGTGCATCATGATGTATTTTTTCTTTTATTTCTTTTTTTTCTATTTTATTTTCAATACAAGGTTTCTCTGTGCATCCTTGGCTATTCTGGAACTAGTTCTATAGACCATGCTTGCTTCCAACTCACAAAGATCTGCTTTGCCTCTGCCTCCTGAGTTTTGGGATTAAATGTGTGCACCCCATCCACCACCTTGTGATTATACATTTCTTATCCACTGCATTAAAAAAATGTCTTTATGACTGTGAGTGCTCAGCCTTGGTGAAAAATGTATTTCAACTGCCTGGCCTCCAGAAAAGAGCAAGGTGAGAGCCAGAGTGTGGGGAAGAGCATTGTCTTCTAGATTCGGCATGGTTGCTGTGCACATGAGCTCACACCAGCTGTGGTGTTACCTGAATAAGACCGACACACATTCAAACCAGTTCACACTTCCAGCATGAAGAAGGGTATCCAGAGGCCCAACTCCTGGCTTAAGAGTTCTTGGCAGTTCATGGCTGCTGGGGAAGTGAGAGATACTTCAGAGATACTTTTCTTTGGTTTGTGGCTATTGGATTTTGCCACTTTGATCACAGTGAATGTTCTCACACATGTATGAGTAACCTTAATTGGACTTGACGGTTTTAGACACACACACACACACACACACACACACACACACACACACAGTTTAGGGTGAGGTGGTGATAGGAGTTAGAGGAAGAATAAGATCAAGATATTTTGTATAGCCGAGAATTAGTCAAAGAATAAAAAATGGGCTTTATAATAAAAATAATATAAACAAATAAAAATTTATAGCTACAGGTCACATGTACATATATATGTAGTGTTTATATTAATTAATTGAAATCTATTCATTCAAGTAGATTTTGCGGGTTAAAAACAATTTTTTTCTAGAAATAATTATGAAGATCTTAATATTTACTAGTAAATCATAAATTTCTACTACAGATACACCAACATTTGGCATAATTACCAATTCAAAATATTAGATACTTTTATAACTGATTCACAAAACCATGTGGATGTGTTTGTGTGTGTATGTGTGTGTGTTACACATGTGTGTCCATGTGTGCTCTCTGTGAGAGCATTTTCAGAGGTCAAAAATCAACACTGAACATTTTCCTCTGTTGTCAGCTTTAATATCTGGGCCATCATATCCTCACAAAGACCTCATTTGAAACCATCAGTAGCTTGGTAAACAATTGAAAATTACTTCAAATGGAAGTTAAACATTTTAGAACTATACAACGCAAGCAAATTAACTCTATAAATTAGAACTATGAATAAAACAATAATATGTACTGAGGCATAATGAGAAATGGAACTAAATAATGGTCAAAATAGATAGTCAAAAATTTTAATCAGCTATTTAAAACAGATATATTGTTTCATGTCATTTTTAACCCTTTTCAGTATGATTTAAGTATTAATCTCATCAAAGGCATAGAACTGAATTTCTTTCTAAAGTTTCAAATTGCCATTGACAAGGTGAGTATAGTTCATTTACATTGCAGTTCTTGAAAAGTGTGTATTTCTTTCTGACATCTTGCTTATTGTTGGCATTTATCAAGGCCTTTCTTTTTTCCTTCTTTTCTACTTTCATTTTTTTTTACTTAGTAAAAATTTCTGCCTCCTCCCCGCCTCCCATTTACCCACCTCCCTCCTCCACTCTCCCTCCCTTGAGCTTCATATTCATATTCAAATTCATACATTTGTAGACAGTCTTACCATTGTATCTGGATCACTTGAATCAATAAAATATAATGTGAAAAACGTAACTACTTTCTTCCAGAATAATACATGGAATTTTAAAATCCTACCTTAGTTCATAACTTGTTTTGTCCCATGTTAGTATCATTTAGTTTCTCCTTAATTTCAGGTGACCTTCTATTATCCTTTATTTGATAGCATCAATTCTCAGTTTCCATTTTTTTGTTCACTCAGTGGGTTTTATGAGAAGCAAATAAATCCTTTGTTTCTTACTTGTCTCACAATCTCTTCCAATTTTGCTTTCTTGATTAACGAATGTCGGACTTCCTTATGTTAATTTCTAACTCGCCTACTACCGTTTACATAACCATGTTTTTCTTGCATCTAACTCTATTTGATCTGCAACCCAGGTTCCTGTTTTTTTATTCACCTTTATATATAGCTGTATATATCTAATCTGATCATTAATCTTGTATGGAGTTTTAAATTTCAACCATCATGTTTAAAGTTTTCAACATTTTATTTGATTCCCCCAAATGTTCCCATTCTTGTAACAATATTCTAAATATTCTATGTTTTCATTGTAAAATAGAGTTGTCCTTATACTTTCTCTGACAACTATCCCGAGTCCCTCTGAGTGGAATGCTAATTCTTTTGTTTTGTTATAGGTTGTCCTTACACTGGAATGTTCTCTTGGGAGATTTTGAATTTTCATGCAATTTTCAGGAGTGGACTTTTAAATTTTTTTTTGTCACAGACCAATGGACTAAGATTGCAGACAGGACCTGTCTAGTCTAGTGGTTTACTTTCTGCTGTGCTCCCTCAGAAGCTGCTCCAAGGATGCTAATTACATGTCTATATTTTGCTCCCTGAAGTATAGCTGAAGCTCCATACCACAGCTGGGTATAGCATTGTGGTTTTACTACAGATTTTACTTAAACGAATACCTCATTTTCCTTTCCCTACTATGATTTTCTTGTGGTTTCTTTGGGATAGTTGGCAAAAAAAAAATTCTACTTGTTTTTCATGGTGGGAGTAATGAATGAATTGCAGCTTTATTAAGTTCTTGCTCAAAGTCTCAGCCCAATTCTTTCACTAAGCCTCTGACCCCAGTGCAAATCCTGACTCTCATACACGTTGGTTCTGGCTACTCTGGTGTCAGTCACACAGCCAACTCTCCCTTTGCCTTTTAACTACCTTCCTGGTACTTGTAGATTCCCCTTCTCTTCTCCTCTTCTCCTCCTCCCCCTCCCCTCCCCTCCTCTCCCCTCCTCTCCCCTCCCCTCCCCTCCCCTCCTCTCCTCTCCTCTCCTCTCCTTTCCTCTCCTCCCCCTCCCTTCCCCTGTTCTCTCCTCCTCCTCCTCCTTCTTCCCCTCTCTCTCTTTCTCCCCCTCCTCTCTGTATAATGGTATTTAAGTCTATAACATTTTATCTAAATTGTACATATTTTGAAGCAAAGGTGCTCATATTATTGTTAGGTAATGAAGAAATAAATGTGTCATAATTTTGTTGTTTTGAGGAAAATAATGACTAAATCTTGACAACATCATTTTCTATTAATTTTACCTTTCATAGACCTTAATTGCCAATTTAGCTTATTGAAAAATAATAAATGTACTATGGTATCTAGGAAACTCTTGACTCCTACTTAGATCTTTCAGGAACTCTGAGCTTCAACATTAATAACAGGATTAATTATATATAATTTTTAGTAGAATTATTTTATTTCATACTTGGTCTGATATTGAGTAGGACAGCTTTGTTTT
The DNA here is from genome assembly GCF_903992535.2 of Arvicola amphibius. NCBI lineage: Eukaryota > Metazoa > Chordata > Mammalia > Rodentia > Cricetidae > Arvicola > Arvicola amphibius. The sequence continues at coordinate 47,608,389 of NC_052060.1, read as the reverse complement.
AGGTAATATTATTGTATTCTTAAATAACACATTCAAGATATGAGTTACCCCAAAGCAAAGGCATGCTAGATGGCAGATTCCTCATTGGCAAGAGCAACTCTGTGACTTTTTGTTCTGATCCATTCCTTTTTCTTATCATGAGCATTGTCCCTCTTTCAAGCTTTGTAGTTTTGTTGTTAAGAAGGCTTTTGTTTTCCAAGCAAAGGTAATACTATTTCTTTGTAAGACTTTGGCAACAATACTTCTCCAGAAATTCCAAGCTCAGTGGGAAACAGAGAGTGTAAGCTCTAACTGTAAACACTGTAATTATCCAGCAAAGCCATCTTTCCGCTGTTGTTTTATCACCTAGGAAATCGATAGTGGCACAGACTACAATTCTCTGCTAGGTCTAGGAGGACAGATGAGAAAGTTTAGTGACTTAGTGGGAACTACTAGCATAAGAAATCACAGCAGCAGGAAAGGATGGCTTTTTACTGAATGACTTCAGTCAAAACTCCAAAACTGTTTTTGCCCAATAAGAGACTTCATTTTTTTAAAAAAGCAAGAAAATTTACAAATAAACAAACAAAAACCATCACGTATGTCCAAAACTGTCTTTTAAAATCTAAGCACATTCACTGCCAGCCATTATTGTTGGCAAATATTCAATCATGAGGAAAAATTTCATTATGGTTATGTGAGGTGAACAGATATTGAGGAACTGATAGTCATGAGGTCTTAGTATGAATATTTTGTGTTTGACAAATGCCATAGTTTAGAAAGAATTTTGTAGAAGGTCGAGTATCCCAGCATGTAGCAATATATTCCTTGTAAACTATCTTGCCAAGAATTTAAGTACATGGAGCAGAAACCAGTGATATTGCATCAATCACTGTTGTTGTTATAATGAGATAGGATGAAAGTACTAAAGAAAACACACCCCAAACTATCTCAATTACATCAATTTGTTTCATACTAAGAAGAATATGAAACAATAAAAAACATGGCATATTCATGTTTTTATATTTGGTCCACAATTAAAACTTGTTCCTGGAGATGAAACCTGTATCTCTAGACAGATGATTAATAAACAGCTGTCCTGCCGGGCGGTGGTGGCACACGCCTTTAATCCCAGCACTCGGGAGGCAGAGGCAGGCGGATCTCTGAGTTCGAGGCCAGCCTGGTCTACAAGAGCTAGTTCCAGGACAGGCTCTAGAAACTACAGGGAAACCCTGTCTCGAAAAACCAAAAAAAAAAAAAAAAAAAAAAAAAAAAAAACCAAACAAACAAACAAACAAAAAAAACAGCTGTCCTCTCTTTATTTTCATGTTTCTAGCATGAACAGTGAGGTACATGGTAGCTATCCCCAATCATCAGAAGCTTAGGAATATGGCAATGCTTGGCAACACAATTGAGTGGCGCCTGGATTTTCATTCAATGTGAGCAACATTATTATATATTTGTACTGTAAGTTTTCTTTTTAAAACTCCTTGTGTACATAGACTCTGAGGAGAAAACAAAGTTGCATTTGTGTGGTGAAAACAAAGTACTCGTTCTTAAATGACAAACACAATAGTCCCCCGTGAATATGTCTCACTATATATTCAACATGAATGAGAAATGTCAACATTTGGCCACCATTAGTTCAGATTCACCATGGCACATTGTTTAATCCATTTGCCCGAACAATTCTATGTACTTTTTTTCATTGTCAGGAATAGAGATGGTAAATTCTGAACATCTAAGAGATCTTCAACAAATGGTTAGGAGTTTGCAAGTATTAAATGCAAGTCATCATTTCACTGACAAAATTCCATGCATAGGGTATGAAAAAGATAATATAGCTCATTGCATATTCCATATCGCCTGAGCCAACTTCTATGCTCATTAAATATTGTTTTATCATTAATGCTTTCTTAAAATAAGCTAAATTATACCCATGGTGTAATTTCTAGCACTTTCACGATGACGAGAAGATGTTCTTACTAAAGATTTATTATGTATTTATCAAACTACTTGCAGAAATGTTTCTTGTCCTTGTATATTTTAAATTTCAAGGATGTTGACTCAGTGCCAGGTATAAATTACAAATAAATATCTCACTTGTTGGAAGACATCCTTTGAATCTATGATAAGTTTAAGGAACTCTCATGTGCAAGGCAATCAAGGCTTGGCCTCTGGCCCCTTGGTACCTCCATTTCTTCAGTTTGACTTACCCTGCATGCACAGCCCGTCAGTGCAGTTCTTGGATTGCAGGACCAGGCCATCACAGTCTTTGCCCCCGTTCTTGGGTGCGGGTGCTGTACACTCTCTCCTGCGCCAGTGGGTACATTCAGTCCCACAGGTTGACCATTTGCTCCACGATGTCCACCTGCCATCCACTGCCATGAGGGAAGCCAGCATGAGGTCAGAACAAGCCGTTACTTAATAAAGGGTAAAGAAGCACAACTCAATTCCCACAAAACAGTAAGAATGGAAGAAGATAACCCAATGAGAAGCCTGGCACTCAGTTAAGTCTCTGATGAATGAATTATGCTCTACCTGTGGGAGTTCTATGCATTTTCCCCTCTAGTCAAGGTCAAACAAGACTTTCTGGGACACATTAAGAGCTACATAAGAATATTGTCACACTTCCTCCTATTGATTCATTAAAGGTGAAGCTTTGGGATATGGAAGATCAGAGGGTTTCTTTTTTAATCCAAGATTCCTTCATTTATAGTGTCACATAAACAGTGAGAGCAAAAATGTGTGAGAGTTGGAAGCAAAGGTAGTGTAGTGGTCAAGGAACTCATCAACTCTCTTCTCTCTGTCTTCACCCCTTCCCACGTCTCTTGACTTCTATTTATATTTTCTTTCTGTCATCCAGGTCACTTGATTTGGCTGAAACCTTTGCCACACCTTTCTGCAAAGATAATATTATAGCTTATTTTATGATCTCATTCCTTTATTTGGTAGTATACAATTTCTGTTCATGCTGAAATAAAATTTAAGTAAATCCCTCATTTTGGCAAAAATTGACCCAATTTATCCTGATTTTGGTGGATTATTATAAGAAAGTTCAGTGACAATGAGCTGGGATATCGCTATCTTGAGAATATACAACTTGGCATCAATTTTAAAAACACAGTAAACTTCCAAACTTCAAAACAAATCCTCTTAAGTATATTAAAAAAAGGAGGATTAAAATGTTCAAATAAGATTAAAAAGTATTTGATTTTTTCACCTGATACAAAAATGTTTATGATTACCTAGAATTCTACATAAAACAATGCGAAACATCATTTATTGAACCTTTAAACTACTCAAGTCTGAACACTGGAAAAACAATATAAATTTTAGTAGCTTACAGTGTTTGGTAATTCTGTCTTATTACTGAGTAAATATACTACACAATGTGTACTGGGATATAAATATGCGTATGTGCAAAATTAAGGAACACATTACTATTTCCATATACAGTTGTCTATACTTCAACTCCCAATTACCCAGAGCTATGAAATTTGATTTGCTGTTGCTCAACAATATGTGCCTATCACTTAAAGCACTAGCATATATGTATGTGTGTGTGAGTGTGTGTGTGTGTGTGTGTGTGTGCGTGCGTGTGCATGTTTGTATATGTGGTGTTCGTATGCGTGCTATGCGTGTGTGCAGTCACATTGTTCTTTCAACCAAATTGAATGGACTCTGAAATATGAGTCAGAATGTAGGTGAAATAAGGGACAATGTATGATATCAGATGAATTTCTACACTTACCTATAAGTAAAAATGTGTTCGATAAATAAGAGCCCTCAAAGGTTCAGAGCAGGGACACATTTTGGTACTTGGAATCAATACTTGAAAATGTAATCTGTAGATTACATTTTTCTCCCTGCCCACTTGTGAAAAATGTTCTATTAAAGGATGAGCAGTATAAAACTGGGCAAAGCAAAGGGAATTAAGGCTGTGTATTCAAACACCCAAAGTTGATAACAGAATTTCTAATCATTGAGTATACTGAATTTATGAACAATTTCAAAACAGTTTTATCTTAACTTCTTGATATATTATATGAGTAGGCATTTTAGTATATTTGAAATTTGATTTGGATTTGGGTAGCTATTAGCTGGGATTTACCTGGAGTCAAGAGCGGGTAGAAAGATGAAATACTACAAGATGATGCCAAGTGGCAGAGGGATGCAATCTTGGTTAAGGGGCCACTGCAAATAATTTATAAGACAGATGACCAAGAGGTACAGATAATAAAGAGGTGGCTATGCTGTATTTTCCAAATCCATTATCTCCTGTGTCACAAACCTTAGCCTTTCTTTTAATTCATTCCAGATGTTTTATTTGCCCCTGCCTAGAAACTGACACTACGTATCAAACTATTCCAGGATAAAATATTTTCTAAACTTCTGTTCCAATTAATTTTCATGTTTTGCTGGAGATCAAGGGTTGTTATTTCTAACGTTATGTGGTTTTCAATGTTGTTCGAATCATTTGAATTACAGAATGTACAATCTTTCCTCTAGCAGTTTCACTGAGAAACATAAGATTATATTCATGGTTATTTGTTCTCTTAAAGCACTTTGTATGGTTACATTATAAAGTTATAGACTCTTTTGGAGAAAGGTGTGACTTCTCAGCAAGGTAAATATAGAATGGATTTAAATAATGTTTATCACACGTAAGTTAAGATTAGGTCTTTGTCATCTGGTTCTAGTACACACATTTAGAATGGTGGAAATTATTTGGGAAGAGATGAATGTGTATTTACCTGGGCACAATGTAGTGCATGCTAATTTCTGCACACTCTGCCCTTCACAGAAGGCCCCACCATTGAGTGGGGCTGGGTTGGTGCAGGTTCTCGTACGTTTCTGATATCCTCGTCCACAACGGCTGTTACACACAGACCATTCTGTCCAAGTAGACCAGCCACCGTTAACTGAACGAGACAAACCACAAAGGATAGGTTAAGCATGTGGGAACGAACAGTACACAGAATACAGACTGGAGGCATTCCCAATGTAACAATAAAAAGAACAAGATTTCAATGCTATAGGAGGCCACAGATATAATTTCAGAGTTTTGTTGTATGGCTGAAGAATCTAAATTGAGATATAGGAAATTATTTTCCATGAGTTGCTCATTTATAAAAAATAAATAAGACTATGTTCTCTTTTCCTTGACTAATATCCTTAAGGAGAAAAAAAAGCCCTTACCTAGTTAAACTCCAAATAATACTTTTGACAGTATATCTCGCATAATAAATGTTTACATCCAGATGCCAAGGCTGTGAGCCAAAGCATGGAAACTAAATAAAATCACTTGGAGCCTTAAAACACAAATGATTCGTTATTTTTCATCACCATTTTCAAACTTCACAGCTTTTAAAGGAAATTTATTCACCCACATGTAAACCCAAATACAGAGTTAAATCTTACAGCATCCTACTTTTAAATAAATTGGTAATCTGATTGAGCTAGCAATTGATTGGTGCTTCTGAAATGGATACTCATCTTGTGCAGAAAAACTAACTATGATATGTTTTGGAGGGGTCATATATGTGATTATAAAACAAGAATTCCACACTACTCACACTATTTATTTCTGGACATCAGTCTCTAGAAACATAATGATTTTTTTTTAAAAAAATAGTTCAATAATTTGTGTTTATATAATTTTTTAACAAAGCAAATTTAAACATATTATTTCTGATAGTTACATCACTATGGGAAAAGTTTATGCATTTGCTGGCTGAGGTAAAGAAGGTTAGCTACTGAAGCAACACAGACTTTATATATGCAAATGATTTTGCTCCAAATTATATTTTCTAGGAAATCTATTAATTCGAAAATAAACATGACTGTATTTAAAGAAATGAACAAAAGTATCTCCATAGCAGATTTTTAAATGCAGTGATTAATAATTAGAAGTACCTATAATGTTAAATATAAAAAAATGTTAAGTTATATATTTCAAGCCAATAATATGATAAAAGAGGTTATCTAATAAAATGGATGTTAGCATTGTACATTAAATAAAAGTAACATGTGTAGCTCTTATCTTAAGGTACTATCTATGCATACAAAATACCAGTGACACCATATTGATTTCAAAAATACAGTTTGTAGATGATAGGATCAAAGACAACTTCTTTGGCCTTTTCTGTGGTTTTCAAATTTTCTCTAATGTCTACATATTTATAAGCCAAAAGAGAAAGTAATGGAAAAGAGGATATAAAACAGATTCAGAAAAAGAACTGATGATTATGTAGGTTTCTGTGGACTGATGAACTCAACTTACGTGCTTTGCACAACTCAACTTATGAAGCCATGAAAAGCTGGAGCAGACAGTTGACAGGTAGGGGTTCCCAAATCAACTTCCCCAGTTAACCTTTTTACATTCTCAGATACCACATGCTTTCATGTATGTTGCTTACTAACATGAGAGACTGAGAATCTGAGTTACATATCCAATTACCAGTCTGTTGACATCCTAATGTCTTGCTAAAAATATTATTAACATTTAGACATTTTTTCCAGATATTACACACATCCTTTATTTTACAGAGAAAGAGAAAATGACTCAAAAATATAGGTTAAAAAGCTAGATAGTGATGATCAAGGCCTGGCTGCTTCATCTTTGGTCCTGACCCTTTTGTAAAAATGTTTGTTATTTATGTGTGACCCTTCCTCGTAACAAAGCTCTTATTACATTTGCTGGTATTGAAATCATGCTATACCTAGAAAGAGATTTGCATCTATATTAAATACCTATAGAATGCATCTATATATAGTATGCCTTCATTAGTTATTTGCAATTGGCACATACTATGATTGGGCTCAAATGCTTCTTTGCATTTTAAATGTTGTTAATCAAGTGTTTCAGGCAGTTTAGATTAAGATGAAAAGTACAAAACAATTTCATGTGATTTAAGGAATACAATTGCTCACAATTCAACATAGCCATTATCTGGACTAGGAAATTAAACCCCAGAGTAATCAGAGGATTAAAAAAATTGAAATGCTTCTGTTCTGTAATTAAAATGGCAGTTTTAAACTATCTCTGTGTAGCTTCTGGAACATCATGATGATTTGTGTTCTTGAGGCTCCTCATCTTGTCAGTAACATGGCCACACAATGGTATTGTTGGAGAGGGAACAAATTAATCTCTGTCTGTCTGTCTCTCTACATATACATATATAAATAGAGATATATTTATTTATTAATACATATATGTAAAAATATGTCTTTATATATCTATCTTTCTTTCTATCTATCTATGTAAAGCATAGAAGTTTATTTTTTGTTTGATATGAGATACTGACATAAGATAGATCAACAGGTTAAAAAAAAACACATAAAAAGATACAACACATGTTTATGCATCATGGACACCTCATAAAGATGTAAAAAGCCACACGTGCCATAAGAACAAAACATATGTATGAAAGTGGGCCCAAGAGTGGTAGGGTTTGGAGAGGTCACTAGGAGTTAATGGAGTAAGAGCTGCACGAACCCTCCTGCTTTTCCACTGTTTGTCCTCAGTGATAACAATTTTTTTTTTCTTTTTAGTGTTTGGGAAGTAATTTTCCTTAGAAGTTCTCTTGTATCTAAGCTAAAGAGGAAATTTTGGGTAATCTCTTCTGATCTGTTCTTATTAAATTGCCTCCAAGTTAAGAAAATGGCCAAAAAGCTGGAATGGTATATTCTTTGACTATATATGTTATCTTAATCTTATCTCCTCTAGGACTCTCTGACGTAATTGTCAGGATATGCCCAGTGAATGTACACCCTTCATAGGCCATCAGAATCCAGACATATGACTGATCACAGAAGTAGGGAGGGACAGTTGCACTATTTTCTGAGCAGAGGTAAAGCTTGGGTTCCTTGTTCAAGAGGAAGCCTCACCTTAAATATTTGGTGTTTAGTTTTCTCTGTGAAAATATGTCAATATAACTAACGTTCTGAGAATTATGTAACTGTATGGCCTAAACTAATTGGGGACAAACAAGCTGAAAGTTTAGCTGGGGAATAACTCACCTTCTGAAATAGCTCTGGGATAATGGAGTGCCAACAGCATAGGGAGGTAATAGCGTTGATGTCACACAAAAATGAGGGGTAGAATTGTTTGACACTTAAAGAGAATCAATAGATTTAGAGATGAGAAAGGTGAGAGGAGCCAGAGAATGGAATCTTCTGATGTAGGAGTGTTTCTATCTATCTGCTGTTTCATTGGTTAATTAATAAAGAAACTGCTTGGCCTAACAGGTTAGAACATAGGTGGGTGGAGTAGACAGAACAAGATGCTGGGAGTGAGGCAGATGCCTCCGGCAATTGCCCTGCCTCTCCTTTCTGGGATAGTCGCCATGAAGCCAGTCACCAGGTCAGACATGCTGAATCTTTCCCGGTAAGACACCACTTCGTGGTGCTACACAGATTATTAGAAATGGGTTAATCAAGATGTGAGAATTAGACAATAAGAGGCTGGAACTAATGGGCCAGGCAGTGTTTAAATGAATAGTTTGTGTGTTGTTATTTCTGGGGCTAAGCTAGCTATGCAGGAGCTGGGTGGGATGAAAAGCAGGCCTGCCTGCAGCCCCTCACTACAGACATCTTCCATGTTGTGGGAATGACAGTCCTTTTCTCCCAGTTGTCTTTGTTATGACTCTATAGACCTTTGATGGAGGCACGAAAGCAGGTTCAGGGGTGGGGGACAATGAGTGTTTTTGTGGAATATGTTTGTTTCATCTTTTCTGTGTTTCTGTAATTGTAGACCTGAGTCTAGGTTCAACGAAAGTATCATTGGTCTGTCTTGTGCTTTGTTCTGTCCCAAACTTAGTAGTCAGGTCTTGTTGGTACTCTTCCTTCCTTGAGAAACAAAATGTCCAAGAAGCAGCAGACTGTTCAGTAGGTTTCCTAGGCTTACCACTTCACCACTCTTAATGATCCTTCTGGAAGTTAATAAACCTTCCTGATCATGCACAAGGTTAGAAGGAACAGTAGAGGAAGTCTAAAAGAGACTGGTAGCTGGAAATTCTACAACCAAGGAATCTTATTAATGAGACAGAATGATTTGACATGTGCTGGACCATACCATGAAAGCTCACTTACCATACACGATGACAGTGGCTGTGGTGCTTTTCCTCTTGGCAACAATATTTTTGGCAACACATGTATAATTTGCTGTATCTGAGAGCCGGGCCTGCTTGATGATCAGGTTGTGATCGATAGTAATATAAAAATTCCGATCTTCTTCAGGATCAATGATATCTTCGTTCTTTAGCCACTCCACCTAAAGATACATGAGAAAAATTTGATGAATCCCAAGTCTGGAGCCCTGCATGGCTGCTGGTCCTGACCTGGGTTCTGTAGTGTGTAAAACATTGTTTCATGCTATGAACCACCATCGAGCATAGGAAAGTAACTTTCTGAGGTCATGTTAAGTATCACTCACCTGCCAAACATGCTGATTCTGTCTGTACTACATTATTCTCAAATGTCAATGAACCAGTTGGGAAATACAGTGCTCAAATTGTTTTTACTTTGCCCTGCAGGCAGGATGGAGAATGAGCACTGCCAAGTACAGAACCCAATCAAAAATAACAGGCAAAGCATTTCAAACCTAACCCAAACCTTTTGCTATTTGATTTGTTTACTCTTGGCAATTTACCTGATGCTGCCTTTCAGAAAAGAATGTAAGGCCATAAAAAAAAAAGCTCAGAAGGCTTTTCAGACATCATGGAGCTCTAATAAAGCAACATTCAGATGATTTACCTGTAGCCTCTCTGCAACATATGGATTAAATTTCCCCGAAAATGCACAGACCTTAAAATGTAGTCAAACCACATATTTGGAGATACAAACGAGCCCAAAGATTTGGGGGAAGGGAAAGTTTCCCTACCAACCCCCAACACAATCCAAACAGTTTCTAAATCACACTCAAATCTCTTTTTGAATAAGGACTTCCAGTATGCAAATCTTGGTTCTTAGTTTTCTTTTGGACAACCTGACCTAAGGTAGTGCCTGACTATTCAACACTACCCAACCATTGTTTTGCTATGCAAATATTATTGATTTAACAACAGTGGTGCTCTCCTTTCTGAGTAAAAGAAGAGAAATATTCTCATGCAAACTGTCCTTCTGGAGGGTAAACTATTTTTTATCCTGACAAGATTTGTTTCCCTGTGAACCAGTTTTTCCATAAAGGAAAACAACTCTGATATTTACCACAGTTAAACTTCCCTCTTGTATTAGAGTGGATGTGGACACAGGTAACCTTTTAGTGGGAGGGAGTCAATATTGTTGCCATTTTCAAAACCTTAAAGAGCTTCTTCAACACTGTAAGAAGTCTAGAAATTAATCTCTAAATCTGTCCGTGAACGCGACACAGCACGGTTGTAAGTTACTTCTGGAAGGCAAGGGGCTATCAGTTATACTTCTCTAATCCACAGGCAAGAAGCCAGCATTAAGGGGGAAAAACAAAAACCAACAACACCCCTGAGAAACAGGAAGTGGTTGGGGGTTCAGATGAGAGTTACTATTTGTAATCATGTAAATTTGCAAGCAGTTAAACATTCTTGATATTTGCACTAATGGTAGGGAGAAAGAGAATGGAATCCATTTAAAACTAGATTTTTAAATATGAATTTTGTTGTCAGACACAGACCACACAGGATGCCAGTGACTAGCTGCAATATATTTTTATGTGTGTGTATGTAAGGTCTCAAACATACTATCGGAAATCTATTTGACAATACTAATAGTTGGCTTTATTATTTCTTGTTCTAGTTTTGCCCTTGAGTATTTGTCCTATGATAAAGAAAGCACTCTTGCTCACTGAAGATGGGATTGTTGATTTTTGTACTCAGAATAAGTCTTTCCTCATGAGTCCATCTTTCTTCTCTTCCATAAATGATAGCCCTCAGATATAGGGATTCTCTTTTCCTTGGCTGTGTCTGAGTTTACATTTTCTCCTACAACTTCCCTGTCTGTTACAGTTCTGTGTGTATATAGACCCATAAGTACTAGCTGAGTAAGTTCTGAGGTACAGTTCTCTGAGGTTCCTACATAGAATCATGTGGAGCCTTGATCCTGAGATTATATTTGAATTTTCATTCTCCTCGTCTGTTTTTTTTTTTCTGCTTGCTCATGTTTTTCCTGCTCATTTTTCTTAGAGCACCTCCTTAAAGAATGGTTCTATTCAGTCCTTAGGCCCACAGTTTGCTTCTTGTTTCTCTATGTAGACTGATAATCTGTGTAACAACAGGGATACTACCCTAATCACACTGACATAAAGAGATCCCAAGGGATATTTCAAACCTTTATATTATTTTAAGAGTTTATTACATGGAAGAAAGAATTCTGTTTACACAGTTGACAAAATATTTTGACCTGGTTGTTTGGTGTATAATCTTTTTGTTTTCATGCATTTATTCCATTGTCCACTTTTTATTCCATTGTCTCCATGGGTGGTAGGGCATCTAGGACCTGAGAAGCTCCTGTGTTGAAGTGAATGCCCTGGGTACTTGAGAAAGGGCACTCCCTTTCTCCTCTTTCTCCTCTACTGACTGATTTGATCACAGAAGTTCTGTTTTGAGCAGTTTCCCATGTTGGCCTATATACCACCCTTCCAAGGAATGGTGGGTTATAGAATTAGAAAACAACACAGAAAAGAAGAGGGACACTCTGGTAAAGTCTCACACTGCCCTGCATTTCTGTACCCTGATGTGTTACACCCTCTGCTCTAAGATCAGACTCTCCTGTGTAGGTCATGGTTCTTCTGCTATGGAACCAGGTAACAAAATCCTCCAGAACACCATCTTATTAGAATGTTGACTTTTTCTGTTCCCCATCTAAAGGTCATGCCTCTTGATATCAGTGTTTCCCCTGGAGATTCTTAAGTGGAAGGTATTTGGTTTCCTAAGTGGAACAAACCCCTGAACCCGTGTTTGGGTAAGTGCTTCCATTTTACACTGTTGTTCCAGTTCAATTTCTCTCATCTATCTTGCTTTTAATTTCAGGCCATCTGGTATCACCTGATACCTGCATTATTTTTGTAGTAATTTATAGGTATCCTGGTTATAGTCAGTTTATCCAGCACAATTTCTAATTATATTAATACTGATAAAGAGGAGACATCTGATTTCTTACCTGCCCCCTCCCAATACCGGATCTACCTGCAACAATATTGCTCTCTTCGGTCACACATTCTTTGTAGAGGTTTTCAACTTTGGCTTCACATTAGTTTGTGTTTCTTATTCATCAGTTCAAAATGTGACACAGAAAGAAAATCTTACCCCTTCCCCCCAGTAAGGATTATGACTGAAGAGTTTTACCCTCACTGTTATTTAATCTCTCCTAAGGCTTATAAGTTACTGTTAGATTACCGACTTTCAAAATGTGATCTCTGGACTGACAGTGCTGTTATCACCCTAGGATCAAGATGCCCACTCCCCACACTGATCCAAGTCAGGCGTCCAAACATGAGTTCCAGAGCACTTCTGTGTACAGTGACATTTCGGAAGCATCAGAGTAACCTTTGTCCATATCAGTACAAGTTACCCAACTATGGATGCAATGTCCAATTACCCTCTCCTTTTGCCATTTTCTGTCTTCCGTGTCTCTTTTCCCTAGGAGTCCTTGCTCAATAGTGCTTCATCAGGCCTTCCCATCTGTTTTACCTTACATTTTATCTCTCATTCTTCTGTATCACTTTCTCCACCTTTTTGGAAGCAGAACAAGGACCTTTAGTTTTGCCGAATCACACTGTAGTTTTATCTGTTGACTCCCCTGTTTTAGACGACTGCTTCTTGCTTTGCCCTTCATCCTTAAACATTGCTTCCTTGTATGCCCTTATATAATCTAACACCACAGAGAGAACAAGCAATCAGGAGATAGCCTCTAAGTTACCAGTCTGCCTATCTACTGCTATGACTCACTGTCTGAGGGAGCTCTCTGGGCTCTTATATGGCAACCATCATTGGCGCTTTCTATCCCTTTATCATGCTCTTCTTATTCAAGGGCAAATCCCAGAAATTCCCGTTCTCTTAAATCGTTCAATTATATGTCTGTCTGGAATAATTTTCATAAACAGACAAACATACTGTTATTTTTCACAACTCCAAACAAAACCTATTCAGCCTCACATTCCTCTGTGGGTCTTCTAGGAATTCTCAGAAGACTGACTCCTTTATTTCTTCTGAACCCATCATAATCCTCCATGTTCACTTTCATTGAGACTGTCCTCGGTTGTGAGTGACTTTGATACTATATAGATAACACTTTGGGTGAACCATACTTGCTTGGCAGCCACATTTAGCCATGTTAATCCTTCTCTCCTTCTTATTTGTTTTCTCTGGACACAGCACATTCCAGGATCTGTCCTAGCTCACTCATTCACCTCAACTTCCTTGATCAGATTTGTACCACCATGATCTTGATCTCTCCTTTGCCTCTCTTTTGTACTCAAGATTCACTTCCTTGGCAAGCTCATGCCATCTGCTGCAAATGATTCTCAAACTTATTTTCAATCCAGATTCCACTCATGATCTTTGGGCTCATAAATCTGCTGTGTTATAATACACTCAGGTGTCTGGTGGTGCCCTTGTGAACAGACATTTCCAACCTGCCCTTCCTGCTGCTTCCGTTATCCCAGGCAAGGCCATGTTCAGTCTGCAGTTAGTTGAAGATACTCTCTGGGTGTCTTTTGCATTCTGCCTCTCTCTGACCATTCACTGTTGAATAGTAAACAGTATTCTGACTTATCTTCCACTTCTTCCTGCTCCCTTCCAAGTCCAAGTCACCATTTTTTCTCCTAAATTGCAAGAAGAATCTTGGATCTTATCTTCTGTTTCCTCTTTCTCCTCAATATTTTGGGAGACACAGGAATCTACCAAAATGTGCAATACCATGTTTCCTAACTTCCAGTGACTCTATAGTTAATTCAACGTCAACTCCAATCCCGAAAATGAACTAGTGTGGAGCCTTATGTTGCCAGAAAACAGTGGCCTTTCAGAGTTTGACTTTGACTCTTCCCATGGCCTTATCTCTCAGTATGTAGGCTCCGATGCAGAGGCTTCCATGAAAACCAGTGCTCTTGGTGTCCTTGGTGTCACTTCATCTGTGTGAGTCAACCTTTCCTGAAATGCTTTAAAGCTCTATTGTCCTCACCCAACTCATACCCCCTTTAAGACATCATATTTTCCGTATTTCAGCTCCTGGTCAGCCTTTGAACCTTAGCCACCATTTATTCCTGTACCTGCAAGCTCCCACCTTCTTTCTTTTATTTTCTTCATCTACTTTACAGAAATTTTACTCCTTCTGTTTCTCTAGAATATAAGCTGCATGGATTTTTGATCTAGTTTTTGGTTGCTATGTAGCCCAAGCTGGCCTTGAATGCATGATCCTCTTGCGTGAGTACTTTAAGTGCTATAATTAAAGGCATGGGCTACCATGCCAAGCTCTATTTTTTTTTGTATCACTGCTGTCTCTTTCTCTTATGCTCTGGAGCTGGTCTATTGTCAATACTTAGCCAGGATTTCCTTACATATGAATGAAAACAGGACATATTGTGGAGTGAAATCTGTTATTCACACTTTTAGGTTCCTGTAAGTGTTTAATTGTCAGAATTAAGACTAAATACTTTTAGTGAGGACCAGATCCATAAATATGATTTTAATTAAGTAGATTTAGCTATGGCTATTTTTCTGCTGGAGATTGAGAATTCAAATTCCCAGTGCCCTTGAGGATAGTTGTCTTACCTCCATGTGGCCTTAGCAGAGCTACATGAGATGGAAGTTGAGGTCCAGCTCTCCGGGAGACTTTCAGTGCCCTGTGGCTATCTTGAATCCATGTCTATCTTTCCTACAGTCAGTGAGTCTTTCTTCAAAAGTGGGATGTCTACGTAGTACATATTAAAGCTGTGTAACTTCTGGAGAATTATTAATAAAGGGGGGTGGTGATTGAGTAACTTCTACAAGCTTATCTAGGAATAAAATCTGTTGTAAAATAGCTTCCTAAGATGTTGGGCCTGTGGTTTAGTGCTAGAGTGTTTGTCTAGCATGAGTGACAACCAGGGCTCAGTCTCTACCGTGGTAAAATTATTAAAAAACAACAAGTACCAGGCAAACAAAAGGAGGGCTAGGTATGTGTTTGAGTTGGTAGTATGTGTATGTAGCATACACTAAGCCATAGTTTTGATTCTCCTGCCTACACAAACTCAGTCTGGGGGCCCATAACTGCAAGAGCAGTCCTTGGGTGGTGGAGCAGATGTTCAAAGTCATCTGGGGCCCTGAGACACACAAAACTCTCTCATAGAGGAAAAGAAGATCAATCTGTGGTTTTAACTCACCTTAAAAACCCTGAGGATAGACTGTGTAGGCACTGTATCAAGTGCTGGAGGACAGATAGGCAAGAGCTTGCTGATAGGGTTCTCTATAGAAGGGGGGGTGGTATAGCCCAATTATAACAGGTCACGTTTTAAGATGAAGGGAAGCCAAGGTGAAAAATATGGAGGAGGAACCTTGGTGTGTGGTTTGAACATGTTCACTTGATTTTGGTGATAAATTTCAATTACTGAGAGGCAAAGGGCATTAGGGTGATGGGGATAGGTGAGGAAGAGCACATGCTTGGATACAGGCTGCAGAAACTTAGCTGATTGTAGGTGGGAAGAAGAGTATGTAATGGACTTTGTGGTTTCTCATTTGGGAGTCTGTGTGCAGAAGAGTGTAATGGAAGACAGAAGCAATATGAAGGCCAAAATAGGGAGTTGTGGTTGGTCCAATCTCACAAAGAATCCATGCAGGAGAGCATGGTACTTGCAACAGCTGAATTTCTCAAAATTTCATTGCTTTTTTTGTAAACAGTAAGTTTTGAAACATTTAAATCCTGATGGAGTTTTCTTGGGTCAGCTTTATTTTAACATTAAAGTAGAAGATATTGATTTTAAAAGATATTTACAGGGCAATATTTAATTATTATTTTTGGCTTAGACATAATGTTACAGCAATCATAAAATCTTAAATGTATAGAAGAGAAAAATATATGAAAGTACTTCTATTTATCATTTAAAATGACTATATGACTCAGCAAGAGAAATCAATATGCAAGAGCTGTAACATCTAATTTTAAAATATATGTTTCATGTGCTAGCTCAAGAATCAGCAGTGCCAGAGAAAATGACTCCCCCAATTTGAAGTAATTCCTTGAATATATTATAAATAAAATTATTTAAAAAAACCCAGCAGCCTTCATTGTGCTAGATTTTTATCATATAGAATGGTAATTAATTATATTTTTCCAATGTTACTTATTCATAATGCAATCTTGGTTAGTCAAATATCTATACCTGTTCTGGCCTCTAATTCTTTTCATATTTTGGTTATTCCCATTTTTTTTCTTTTATATTTCATCTCTTCCACTTGGCCAACTGATTTATATAACAGGGAGCTCTTTCTGAGTTAGTAGTTATCTTTAACTGTGTATAAAACACTCAAGAAGACAGAAAAATAGGTTTAAGTTCAGAAAGCAATAAAAGGTTTCTGCCATAAACCGTGACTTGGCATGGCTGCAGTGATGCCCCACCCTTCAGCTTTTGTTCTTGGGTTCAGTAAGTGCAGCCTTTGCTGTCATCTGGAGACATATGTGATGTCATTTTCTCAAGGGTTTAAAAAGTGTGGAGTTTTATTAAAGGTGAATCGAATCACTAGAAAGCAATAACAGAATGTTGTGTTTGCATGTTCTGCTGTTATGTTTAGTTTGCATCATCCACTGTGTAGCTGAGAGTCTTATTTTCAAAGGCATTTCCTAAAGTCTCAAACACCAGGACTGAATTGATTGTCAGAGTTCAAAGCTCAACTTGTCATTTTAAGCCATATGTGTCTACTTTGGGTTGGTTTCTCAACTATATAACTTTTGATGCTTATAGACAAAATGAGAATAATTTTAGGACACACTAAATTTATAAGGATTTTGGGGGTCAAATACTCTATGCCTAACATACAATGCATAGTTTAAAATTATCATTAGTATATATGTTTAATTAAGAGTTGGGAGGACCTTGGTCTTAACATAGAGTAGGGAACCCTGATGGCTCCTTGGCCTGGAGAGGGAGGGAGGGGAGATATGGGTGGAGTGGAGGGGAGGGAAGGGGGAGGAGGAGGGGAGGGAAGGGGGAGGAGGAGGAGAGGGAAGGGGGAGGAGGAGGGGAGGAGATGGAAATTTTTAAATATAAAAAAATAAACCATTAAAAAAAGAGACAAAAGTAAAGAACTCAAAATGTGAAATAAATAATGGTAATTTGAAATGCTTGAAACATGTTAACTCCTGAGTTCTTTTATCCTTTCATGAGATTTATCCTCTTTCAAGTCACCTCCATTAATTATATCTTAAATGATAATCTAACACTATGTAAGTCAGCATTGAATAGACAAATAGCTGTTTGGCAGATATTAAAATACAGCATTAAATTAACTTGTATAAATGCTTTCTCCTCCTGTTAGAAGATGCCATCATTGCGCCACTTTCCAAAAGCATATGTGGAATGTATTTTTAATTGAGGATACCTTACCAATATAAATCTGATGTTTCTTTCTGCTTTGGTAATAAACATAAGAAACATGATAAACACTCATCTATCTATCTATATATATATATATACACATATATATGAGTTATTCATCATTGTATGTATTTCAAATTATTCCTCAACACTTGTCCTTTGTGACATCACTCTCCTTAACCTATCTCCAATGGATGGCACTTATGATCTCTATCACTTTAACTCAGACTTCAGGGATGAGATTTTCTTCTAGTCACTTCCAAATGAAAGATAGTTAAAAATATTTTCAATGGGTACATTAAAAAAAAAAAAGTCAAGCGTCATCCCGTTATGATCTATCCTAAGGAAACTGTCTCTGCACACACACAGGAACTGAAATTCATAATGTTAGATCTAGACATCCTGTGGTTTGTGATATTCTTGCTCTGCGGCAAGTATGCTGAGTGAGAATGTGATACAGTTCTGCAAAGAAAAATCTTACATTGTGAATCCCGTTTCAACATTCAATCAAAGAACAGCAAACAAAATTACGCTCTTACAGTTCTAGCTGAAAGCATCAGCAAATAGGGAAGAGAGAACATTTATCCAGAGAAATTACCTGAAGGTTTATGTACCACTCCAAAAGCCATCTGCAATTCCAGGTTGCTAAGATTTTACCCCCAGAAACTGTAGCCACTGGTGATTCATATGATTTTACTGCTTAGACCTTCTGAGCCTCTCCATCACCAGCAAGGCACTCAATATCTCTATAGCTCTCCACTTAATCTGATGTGTCTTTCCTGTTCAACAGTCATGCATCAGCCTCTTTAATCTTATAAAAGTTACAATGCTGTTGGTCCCCATCTATTCACTTTTTCACACAATCTTCAGATGGCAGCTCTCTGGAGTAATGTCCATCATTCTACTCAGATTTTCTTTTCAGAGACAACCAGCGGTCCTAAGTTCACATGCGGAGGAAACTTCTCTTATTGACCTTCCTATGGCAAGTAGCTGCCCTAGGTGTGCCTTGGAAAACACGGCCTCTTAAGTTTTACATGTTGCTAGGCAACCAATTCATGGTCCCATTTCATCCCCTCTCTCATTTACATCAGTGGTTCTGAACTTTGTGCTCCAGAATTATATTCTGGAGCCTTTTATAGTATCTTTGTGCCTAGAGCCCTTTGAAAAGACTCTGATTTTACTGTTTTGAGTAGGGGCCCAGGTACCAGGACTCTCCAAAATCCACAGAAAAATCCCAATGCAACTGTGCCCTGGATGATGATATCCTTACTTCACTTATGGCTGGTAATTACCAAACCATCAGCAGCAACCCCAAGTGTCATTAAGTTACGTCTATATTTCCAATTCTAGATAATTCCATCTAGATGTTCAACAAATATGAAAAGCATAACAAATGCAGGATCAATCACAATCTCTTTTTACATTGATCCCTCTTTCAACTTCATAGCCGTTTATTTTAAAATAACGGACTCAGGAGCAGACGTCTACATTCTAAGATTTTTCATTATTTAGCAAAATATATGCAGATAGTAACTATATGCAGTGCCATAAAATACCCCCACTATAGTTTTAAAAAACCCAGTGAAACAATTCAACACCACTTTATAACCCTCAAATTTTAAACATTGTCTATTACCATCTCCCTAAATATATTTAATTTTTTAAAGTTATGCCATGAGCAAAGACAGAAAAATCTATATGGTTCCCAATATCTTATCCCTTTAGAGCTTATAATTTCTATAGGATAAGTTATGATTGACAACTCATTTGCTCACTTTCAGTCATCCCCTCATTTTCCTAACCAAATATCACAATAGTTACTATCTAATACTGACCCCAAACTTCTATCAAATAATGCTCTTATAGCTGAGTGGGTATAAAATGGGGAGTTATTTAAGTATGATTGTCATTCAAACATTATTTCTAATAGTTTTTCATAATTTTATGTTAAAACTTCTGCTACAAATATAACTATGTCATGTTTTACCACTGAATAATCAAACTCATATATTTGTGGGTTTAGAAAAAAAAAATTAGTGAGACCAGCAAAACCTCTTCTTTAGTTCTTTATTCTTCTCAATTCCCTGAGCAAAAAGGGAATATGTCAGCATGATTTACATATGATATTATATGTTTTTTTGATTCAAAGAATCATTGTAAGGAAAAATTACAAATGGACATTGCAATTTTATTTTCTGTGTTTTCCCTGTCTCTGCCTAGGAAGGCTGGAATTATAGGTGGAATTATAACGATACTTGTCATTTTATATGGGTTCTAGGGAACTGAACTCTGGTCCTCAAACTTAAGTGGTAAGCACTTTAAACACTGGACCATCACAGCACCCTCTCCCTGAATACCTTAAAAGGGATTTTCTAGAGAAATGTGAAGCACTGCTGCCCCAGGAAAGGGTTTGCAGTGGTAGAACCGGTCCTCGGTGCACAATCTGGGTCAGATGCCTCCAGCTCATATGAATGCTAGCATTTGAAGCATAGGCTGCATAATATAGAAACTCAGATTTTTGTTTTGTTTAATTATAATGAGTGCATTTATGTGTGTAAAACTTAAATTTTAAAGCATTAGCCTCTGTAGCAAAAAAAAAGTATGAAAAAAGCAGAAAAAAGTAAAATAAAAATTAGAGAAAAAAACCAAGTGGGATACTATATTGAAAACTCAATAATACAAACTCTAGGACTGCACCCGATGAGATTTTTTAGATGATAAATTTACATAGTGTAATACTGTTGAATGTCGAATATATAAATATATAAACCATATTTACTAGGAGATATAAACTTTGAATTGTAAACAAATCCACAAGCTTTATATTAGTACATTTTGTCACCATTAGAAAATAAAATAAGTGGATTTCATAAGTCTTTTCTTTATCCTCGCAGTGTCAACCCAAGAATGGAAATGTTGCTTATAGGACTAAATAACCTGGATAGAACGTCTTTCTCTACAGTCTTACAAAATGTGGACTGTGAATGCCAATAAAATTTGGAATGGAAGTAACATTGATTTTCCACTAACCAGAAGTCTTTGAAGTTTACTCACATAGAAAGAGATAAACAGAGATTTTACCAAACTGGAATGTCATGGTAGCTTGTGAATATTCAAAATCCTTTCACTCAGGTACCAAGGCTGAATTAGTACAATCTTTTATTTCAATGAAGCTAAATTGTTTTGGAGAGTTTTAAATACCTCTATACAAAATGTATTTATTTTGATATATGGGAGATAGATAAGTATATAACATAACTACATTTTTACCAATGGGGAATTAATTGTTTGTAATGAAAAGATGACTTAAATTCTTTGTAGTGGCCCTTTTCATTTTTTGGAAGGTATTCAGAACCTCAATGGCCACTGGCACCTTGTACCCTTTTAACACAAAACTTGCTGACCCTGGGATTGATTAATCATATATGTCAATATAAGACACCAACCACCTTATACTTTTCTATTTTCCTGTCCTGTGAAAGACAGATGTGTTGTGTCTAATTATTCACTGATTGGTATCGGGAGAAACATTAACATAATTGGCACATTTGTCCTAATTAACCACGGAAACTGCCACATGTCATCCAAGATGAAAAAGTGACTCCAGCAACCATTATGTAGAAAAATTCACATCTATCAGAAAGGTTATATTGTTAATAGCAAATTGGGGACCACTGTGCCAGAACACTGCCCTAGAAAACAACACAACAGTACCTGAAGCGTGTGTACATCAATGAGAGTGGGGATTTGGTAGAAAATAATATATAGGTACATTAATCAAACAAATGGGAAAAGCAATTATTGGGCAATTATAAAATGCACACTCAGCCAAGCTAAGCTTCTCAAAGGTGCATTTGATAGCCCCTGGGAGTCTGCCAAGTTTCACGGACTGGTTTACAAGTGACAAGTCTGAAGTATTATTATTATTATTATTATTATTATTATTAATTCATTTGATGGTTTCACCTTAAAATATGATAGATTTTAGAAAATGTGAACAGTTTTTACAAGTTATAGTAATCACAATATATACAGAACCTGTTAAGTCAGTATTTAAGGGTTGGGCCTTGATGACAGCTTTTCCAGATATTTCTCAGGGGAAGGCTTCAGTTTGAGATATACTTGCAGACTGGTCAAAATGCAGATGCTGATGAAGTGGTTGTGTAGGAGATCCTAAAATTCTACCTAAGAAATTCTCAGTTTGTGTCCACATGGAACCGCTATGCGCCACATCCTGAGGAAGAAGGCCTTAACAATTCTAAAAGACATCTATAGGGAACTAACATTCTGTATGGACCCCTTAAGTGGTGTTGGCTCCACCTGTACACAGGTTGAAAGTTGCAGGATTCTTGTATTTCTTTCTTTTTTTTTTGTCGCTTGCTCCATTAGCAATATATATCTTACTGTCCCTTTTGTATATCTCAAATAACCAATAAAGCATTTCAGCTATCGTAGGTCACATTAGTTATGCAGTTATATGCTTTTCAGATCTGCAATAAAATAAACATTCATCTGCTTCTTTCTTGATGGCCATTATTCAATATTCTTTATGCCTTTTAGTAGGGATGTGAAAATAAAGGTATTTTCTGTGTTCTCAGAAGTGTTAGTTTTCAAGCGAGCTGAAATTCTATCTTTAGGCAATTGTAAAAATAAAATGGGCAAAGAATTAAAAAATTCCAATGGAAACTACAGTGACATTTTGCTCAGTTATTGTAACTTCTGCAGTACGAAGGAATTTGCCAAGAAAGGGAATTTGTTTTCCTCCCTTAATTGCACATATGTCTGGCTCATTGCTTTTGAGAGCTGAATGTACACAGACCATATTGTGGAGGCGAGCTAGTCTTCAATTCTGTAAACTTCTAAAACTGAAGTTAAAGCATGGAGAGATAAAAGCAAATGGACAAAGAACTTAAAGTAATAAAGTTTAATTGAGAAATAAAATTAAAAACCAGAAAAATGTCCCTAAGTTGAATGACTATATATGACACCACAACACAAGAGAACAAATAAGCCCAAAATTGTGTTTGAAAGGCTGGATTTTTGACAATCAAATGGCTATAAATAGACAAACCATTGATGAACTACTAGTCTATTACTACTTTTTCTAAGAGTTTGACTTCTGGATAAGCAATTCCTAGCCTTTCTTTTCTTTATTTTTTAACCAATAGAAAGTATTCAAGACTGCGCTGTCTGACCATCATCAGGAAACGCAAGCCTTCTGTTCTCTGGAGATGCCTTTTTCCCATCCACCCTGAGGTAAGTACAGACTGTAGGCATGTGGAGTATCTTTGAAATCCCAAAGCAAGGGAGTGATCAAAGAATAGAAACTACCTTTTCATTTTCAACAAGTAAGGGTCTTGAAAATCAAAGGCCCCTCTGCCCTGTTATTATGAGTCTCTTCAGGGCTTGGCTCTTGGCTGAAGCACTGATGGTTAATCTGATGCAGACACAGATTCTAGTGACCACTTGTTACAGGTCGTCTACAAGTAGCTCCTTCTAGTAGGTCTGCTGACGGTGGACATGGAAGATTTCACCTTCTCAAGACAGAACAAGTAATTTACACATTTTCTTCATTTTTGAAAGTCATATTTAAATGGCACACTCAGAAAAATATATGTTGTGTGTTTTCCCACTTTTCTTCTTACCTTCTGCTTTCCCTTGAGGATAAGCAGCAATGCCCTTTTGTTTGGGCATTGATGAGAGCCAAGCATGAACCCTAGGTAGTGTTCTCGCCCTACTCTCATACTCTGAAAAGCTATTTTCCAGGTAGTAGTAAGACTGACCTTTTAAAGCCACGTATCAGGTTGTGAAAATGTCTCATTTAAAATCCTTGGTGACGTCCCACACATGTAAAAGTGGTTCTGAGTGACTTGTCATGACCAGAGTCCCTGAACTCTTTCCCTGACACTGAATGTCTTCCCATTGCTGACTCTCAGATGAGAGCCTCCTTCTTTTGAAAACATCAGCTCCTGAGGGGATTTGTGCCACTGCCTCTGCTGCCTGGAGCTTTCTGACCCAATTCTTTTAAAGACTGGCTCCTTCCTGTCTCCTATATCTTAGTGCAAATTTATCTCTTCAGAGAAACTTTCCTTGAACCCTCTCAAGCTCCTGTAACCACCTCATTCGACCTTGTGTTTTGTTTTCCTCTCTCACACAGCTGACCTTGCCTTATTACCCCTTTTGCTGTCGTTACCTGAAAATGCATTTTTTCCTGCCTTTTGCTTTCCCTCTTCAGAACAATCATAAGAATACCGGGTGCACAGTGAGTCTACAGAAAATATTTTTTGAATCAACAGATTGATGATAGAAGATAGAATATGCATTTTGCATCTATAGCCTCTAAGGAACCACTACGCATGTTCAAAAATTGAACCTGAAATCTGTAACTGGTAAGACAATTTCTTTTATAGCTTACACTTGTTATGTAAATTGATGTGTTGAATGTTAATTTTGTCATTAATTTGAATTCACACAGACTTTGTGTTGAGCTCAGTGTATTAAGTATTAGACACAGATTAGGAGAAAAGTACCATAAAGGTGTAAAAGTAGAAAATGTCCCTGGAGCAATGCAAGGCGTAAATGACCAGTACGAAGGTATAAGACTTTTGAAAATCTGTTTTCTAATTCTCCATGCTGTAATACGCAACAGAGGAAAGAAATCCAACAAACATTAAAGGTACTGGAGCAAGATTCCCTGTCAAATGAGGACAGCTCTCTGAGCCTCTCTTACCTGCAAAGAACGTGACACATTTCTTGGTAAACAATGCACCTGGCAAAAAATCCATTGCCATGAATTCTGAGGGGAGGCATGGCAATGGCTGTATTAAGAGGCAATTAGACTGAAAGCCACCTGACGGTGCACATTTGGTAGCTCTTCTAGCTGCCAGTAGGTTTTGGTCTCGTCAGTATCTACTTCAAAAAAAAATCTGCTTCCTATTTATCTTGATGAAACTCGGCAAAAACAATGTATTCTTTCACACCTCACCCCATACTTTCCCACCACTAATTAGAGATGCAAATGTTGATAAATAAGAAGACAATTTTTGAGCTCAACTGGGTCAATAAGTTGAACACTGTGCCCCGTTCCTCCAATTAAACTCCTATGAGAAATAGCTCAATTATAATTAGGGAAGCAATTATCCCCTTGTTAAAGGTGAAACAAATCACAGGTTTTAGGGAAATTTTCTGTTTTGTCCCTTCTACCATGCCAAAAAGCCTTGTATCCATTGATGGCTTGAAGCAACGATCCCAGAAGGAATATCTGATGAGACAAAGCATCTCACGCTTGCTGTGTGATAGTAACATTTTCCAGGCACGAGTTTCAATGAGCAGAGAGGGATTAGTTTCATAGAGAGCTGCTATCATGCCTTGGGAACAGCCCAGCACCCACTCTCTAGCATATTAATTTTCCTGCTCGTTTAGAGAGATAAGAGACAGACTTGTTATTGAAATGGAGTCAAATACCATCAGAAAAGGGAAGAAAGAATCATTTCTGGATTGATCCTAGCAACAAACTATGAAAATATCATGCAATATTACCCAACACTATTTCTGGTAATGTTTTTTTTTTTTCTTTCAATTTGTCCATTTCATCATTTCAGTGAGACTATTATGAGTATCCCCTGTGATCCTTTTGCTTTAAGTATCCAGATCCTGGTGAGTTCGAATCCTGCTCTGATGGTTCGGATTAAAGGATCACATCATCTCACAAGGAGTTCTCTAAGTGGGGTTATATCTTCATAGGTGAAAGGTATCATTCTTCTAGAAATTTCTATTTCCTGAAGGGTACCTGTTCATTATATTCAATATGCCTTCTTTTTTTTAAAATTAGATTTTTTTTACCTTGAGAATCTATTGTGACCTCTAATTTGCCATCATTAGAGAAAAAATAATTGCCCAAATTTCTATTTCTTTTCTCTTCACAGTATAATCGGATAGAAGAGTAAATAGATGAATTTCCACATAATTATAAAATCATAGTATATAGGAATTGCCATTTATCCAGCCGCACATTTACTCACACCAGGTGTTAAATGCTAAATCAGCTCTGAATATGCTGCCAAATAGCTGAGTGTCCCTTAGCCATTTATTCTCACTGACTTCTTAGCATCCATTGACCATGAATTAGCAACTGATGGTATTATCTCCAATAGAGTCCAAGGTTCTTGGGACTCTGAGCCTATGTTAAGAAAGCTGTACAGTTATTAAATATTTTTAAACACCCCTAGTCAAACAGGCAGATTGCTGAAAGAAAGAAAGAATGTAGAAAGGAGATTAGAGGAAGAAATAAATGTTTAGGTCTAGAGTTCTGAAACCCTGGTGTTTTGTTCCTGGGATTGAAACATTTTACTTATTTACCGATGTACGGATTAGTCCCAGAAGACACTCAAAGTCATTACCCCTCTCCCCCCGCCCCCAGGTGGATGAACAATAAATAAGTGTTGGCTGATTCTTCTTTTACTTGAGACTTAATTTACTTTCTCCTTGGACTCAAAAAGAGAGAGAGGGAGGGGAAGAGGAAGGGGAGGGGGAGGGAGAGAGGGAGAGAGGGAGAGAGGGAGAGGGAGGGAGAGAGGGAGAGAGAGAGAGAGAGAGAGAGAGAGAGAGAGAGAGAGAGAGAGAGAGAAAGAGAGATCTATGAAGAGTAACCTATGCTCAAATTTCCTCCTTGGGAGAAAATACAACGGTTGTTGGATTGTTGGAACCAGGAGGACCAGCTGAAAGACAGTAACTAATGCTAGAGTGGAGCTAGGACAGCAGAACTCCACGGCATTTGCCAGCACTATGGTTTGAATGTGAGACATTCCCTATAGGCTCATGTGTTTGACTACTTGGCCCCTGGTGACAGTTCTATTTTGCAAAGTCATGGTACTTTTTGGAGGTGGAAGCTTGCTGGAGGAAGTGGGTGATTGGGGCAGAGGTGTAGGCATTAGGGTTTGCTATACTGGAGGTGGATGGGCACTGGGGTTTGTAATAACCACTTGACTTCCTGTCCTTTCTTCTGACTGTAGTTTCAAGGAGAATCACGGTCTCCTGCTTCTGCTGAAATGCCTTCCCCATTGTATTTGACTATATTTCCTTAAAGTGTGAGCCTAGAACAAACCTCTTTCCCCTGAAGCTCCTGCTTGTCAGGTGTTTGGTTACAACAGTGAGAAAAGTAATACAGCAGGTGATTTGATTAGCATTAGCAGAAGGCAAAGTCCTGTTTTAAATTATATTTATCTGTAGCACTAATGGTCTTCAAGCAAACTAATGGCTGTAGAAAATAGAAGGTGTCATGGAGGTTCTCCAGACAAAGTTCCTCCTCCATGTATCCCAGAGCGCTTAGCGTGAGCAAAGTTTAGTGACTATAATATTGAGTTCAATCTTCCAGGAGTTAATAACACAATATACTAATATAAATAATGGTTGATAGTTCTTTATGGCTTTAAATAGATTTAAGTAGTTTTCATGCACTGTTATTAAATATCACAAACACATAGTGTATAAATAGTATTTTCTTTCTTACATGGGTGAAAGACCTGGGTAAAAAGGGTTTAAATCTCGTGCCTAAAGTGAGAGGGAAACCATGATCATGCTTGGGTTCAAACCTGTACTTTTGCCAGGAAATCAGTTGCTGTTCCATAGAACAGACTACAGGATGCCCAAATGGAAGAAACCCACTGTTGTCACCTGAGCAACACCTATGACATTATATTCACAAATGTAGTGTGTTCATAATTGAGGTTAGACTCTTTTATAAAGATGGGTAGTTTAGAGAGCTAAAAGAAAATTACACCTTCCTAACAACCTGCAAAGAATGTGTCTTCCTTCATGAAGCTATCCACATGCATGTAAAACCAAGATCACCTGACTTGACCAGCCAAGTGTTCACTGAACAATCACTGTCTGATTTTTTTTTTCTCAGAAGCAGTGGCTTTGGATGGCAGCAAAGCACACAGCTATCTAGAATGACCTCCTTAGGGCTCATCTAATGATCATAAAACACAGACATTTTACCTGCTGGTTTTATATTAAGATCAGCATCTTATTTTATGCCGCATTTATGCCTTCAAAACCCTTAAACAAATAAATGAAAATAAAATACTGAATGCATTTTTTATCGGAACTAAAATGATCAAATAAATAATCTTTTAGCTCCCAAGCTATCTTTCATCCCATTATTTTTACATTTTTGCTGTTGCTTTTGAGCACATAGCTGCTGGGAAGTGTCATGTTAAGACAACCATTGGCTTTCTGATCTTGATGATTTTAATGGTGTTAAAAAGAATCTACACAGGAGTTTATTAGCCTGCTTTTAAGCATGTACGTTTGATCTCTCTTCTGAATGAAAAAAATAGAAAGAAAAAGTAATATGTATTAAATATAGTTCTCTGAATGTCAAATGGGTATATGATTTTTGAGCTTGCCAAATGTTAATTAGACTCTTCCCCAGTGATGATACACATAAAATTCATAGCCAATTAGTTTGAAGTCATGAATCTTCACTCCTTGACAAAGTGAACTACTTTGTTGAGATGGAAAAAAAAAAGAGTAGTATGAGTAGCATGATTTCTCTGTAAGACTTTGCGAGAGTCAGTTTCTGAGGATCTTCTGCTTTTAAGTTGTCTTGAGTACAAGCAAGGCTATGGGTGCCTATGCTGCCCATTGAATGGTTAGAGGAGAAGCCAGATTATGGATGTCCATGCTGCTCTTAGGATATTTAGAACTTACAGTGGCTATTGGAGGAGGTTTGCCTTAGAACTACAAGTAAGGTGGCAGATGCACTATTGCATAACTAAAATGAAATGTTGGATAGAGAAGAGCGTCCTTCATTTCAGCCACACTAAATCAGCCTGTGTTTTGGGGAAGCAGGATGTTGATACGGTATTGTGTGATAGGGAGTGATAATCATGCAATTTCTGATATGATGCAGCTGATTCCTGAGATGCCCATTATAAAGGAAAATAGTTCCCATTTTTCAGAGTATAAAGGAAATATGTGGTTTTGCAATTTAGGAACAGAGATATAAATATTATGGCAGGAAAATGGAGTCCTTTTGGTGTGCATTTTCAAATAATTTGTTTCCAGTATTAACTCAGAAGAACCAGATGCTCTGTTTGCTATTGTGAGCCTGGATACCTCAGCTGATTCCTACTTTGTACCGGTCTTCAAGATTGAAAAGCTATGAGAAATCCAACAGTAAATGAATGATTTTTAATTAATCTCTAAAAAGTTTCATATTGTTTTTTTATTTCTTGGAGAGGCAGAATTTCAGGATCTTATTGTATGAAAAATGAGTCGATGCATGTCCACTGAATCCATATTTAGATCTGAATGGCAACTGGTAAATGTCTCTTTCCACATATGCAATATAAACTTTCAAAGGACTTCATGAAGCTTTGAGGTTAGCAAGAATTCTTAACAAATAAACAGCTATGTTACTTTTCAAATGAAAGTGTTTGGGATTTGTAGAACTCTGTAGCAAATCATGTTAGGCACTATAAGGTAGTCTTCTATTAATCACGTAAATGGAACTTTTTTTTTAGAGGTTGAAGCTATTTGTTAACAAATAAAAGACATAGTATTAGTTTCCTTCAGCAGGATGCTATAACATTATGGTGAGTGTCCCCAGGGGAGCATGCATTTTCCTCTGGGTCATGCAAGGCAATTTCTCAAATATAGCCCCTTTCAAAGAGCAACACATTGCTGCTAATAAAAAGTCAAGCCAAAAAACAAACCAAAAAAACCCAAAAAACAAAAAAACAGAAAACAAAACTTCATTAGCCACCCATAGGCTTCATTTAAGCAGAACCAAAGGAATGCATAAGCTAATAGAAATATTACTGGATGGAAGTGATCATGTCTATAACAGTGGATATGCTCTTCTAATAAAAACCAGAGAAACTTGCATGTGCAATGCAGGCTCACAAGACAGACACATATCTTTCTTACACTAATCTTTTTTTTAAGTTTTTACATCATCTGAATCATACAAGTGATGGCACATTTAGTCATAGCATCTCTTTCTATAGGTGCCAGATAAAGTAAAACACTATTTCTGATTGTTCTGAAAGGGATGATAAAATTAAACCATGCTGCCTGTAGTTTTGTCCAGTGGGGCATTCTAATTGACTCCCAAGTCATTAATCAGTTCCTAATCAATCTGTTTTGCCAGCAGCAGGCAGTTAGGACTCCATTACCAACCATTCATCATGCCATGCCCTAATTCACTGCACCATTAGCCATGGATTAGGCCTCTGCTAGAATAACTAAGTGCCAACTGCCAAATGCAATGCATTTTTGTTACCTCAGCCACTGGGATCCCTTCAGGTGGCCGACACTGGAGTAAGACTTCCTGTTCCAGAGACACTTCCTTTCCCAAGGGTTCCTGCTCAAATGTCTTCCGTAGATCTAGAAGGTTCAGGAAATAAAATACATGTCAAAAATAAATAACATTACTCTACTTACAAAAAGTGCCAAAACTTTACCCAATTTATTATTTTATATCTTTATAGTTTATCCATTTGTTGCTATTATACCAAAATCTGAGAAGTAATATTCTATGTGGAAGAAATTATGAAAGTTAAAGGCTTTTAACTGTACTGAATTTAAGCAACAATAAAACATATTTTATAGATCATTTTATTAACTACTTAAATCCATTGATTGTGCTTTATTATTTCTTGGTTACCTACTGTGATGGTCACATTTTTAATTTAAAGAACTGTAATGTCTTGAATCTTAAAGACAGAGTTCTCTCTCTCTCTCTCTCTCTATATATATATATATGTGTGTGTGTGTGTGTGTGTGTGTGTGTGCGTGCGTGTGTGTGTATTTTTCTCTTACAATTGATATTATTAAGGTTATAGTAACTTCAAGATATTTTTATTCATGAATCAAAAGTGAGCTTCTGCTGAGGTTAGAAAATGGGACCCTTTGAGGATCCATAAATATGGCATATGACTTCTGGAAATGTCTTTAAAACACAAGGGAAAACAGAGGGTAGTTACTGAGAATAGTCTAGAAAGAATTTAATTTCTAATCATGTAGCCGTTTTCAATGAGAAGATTAAGTATTCATTTCTTCTCAAACATGCCAAGTACCTAATTATGTGCTTGTACGGTTAGAGCTATTATAGCAAGATGGAGCAGCTTTGGAAAATACACAGAGATGAAAATGTCAGAAACCAGCCTATCATCTTACAGACATCACAGGTACGTACTGTTGGAGACAGCTGTAACTAACACATCCTTGAATGAGATAAAAAATTTTTTAGTAGTTTGGCTTTAAACTCTAAATAAATTTTGTCTGCTTTTCTCAAGTAAAATATATTCAGGTCATTTCTTAAGAACCTCTCAAATTTTACTTTGTAAAGTACATCTCAATTCTTTACAATACAACAGTATCTTCAGTTTAATCAGTGAGTTTCAATAAAAAATGAATGCTCTGTCCTTTCATCTATGTCCTTGAAAAATATAATATATAAGAATCTGAAAGAACCATTTTAGCCTGCTTACTTACAAGGTGGAAATCTGGACTCTATAGACATGTGCTCTCGTAAGTTCCTTCTAGAAACTATCTAGAAAAAGTCACTGAGGGAAAAATTTATTTATATGTTTGTTATATTGTTGCATTTCTTGACAGAAGATACTCTTCCAAGATTCTGGTGTTTGTAAGAAAACAATGGTTAGATGTGAACTGAGGTAAGACAAGAGCCTCGCCAAAGGATGAGAGAAGGCTGTCAGAGGGGCACTTGTGAGAGGATTATTACAAAATTGAGTGTATTGCTGAGATGAATAGTTAGGATTCAAATGATCATCATTACCTGGAAGATATCTCAACTACATTCCTGCTTCACAAACGAGTAAAATGCTCATTAAGTTATCCATAACCTCACAGCAAAATAATGGGTACTATATTGGAATGTGCTAACCTTTGCTTTTATATATCTTGCCACCACCACACACTCCTCTTAATCCTTTTTCATTCATTTAAATATTCTCTTTGTTACAGTAACTACTGTTTTTTTTTATCTGCACAGAGGTGAGGGTTTTGATAAGCATGGTTGCCAATGCAAAAAATATAGCTAATAACTTTTATAGGATAAAACATTATCTATATGGTGTGTCTTATTTGCATAAAATGACTCTGAAGAGATTCCATCTCTCCTAAAAATAACTGATATTTAAAACTACATGCTTATGGTAAAATTTGATGTTTAAGGTGAAGATGTGTCAGATACAGAAACAAGATTTAAAAGATAAGCTGAGGCATGTTAATTAATGTAAGCAATGGCCAACGCTCCAAGACCAAATAATTGAGATCATCTGCCATATTACCCTTACTGTAACAGAGGGATTACAGGAGGAGCGAGGAGTCAGAGTTAAGAACCAGATTGTGTAGAGTGGTGGGGATAAGAGGGTCACAGACTTAGTGGACAGTTCACAACAGAAGAGGAGAGGAGAAGATGGAGAGGAGAGGAGAAGAGAGAAGAGGAGAGGAGAGGAGAGGAGAGGAGAGGAGAGGAGAGGAGAGGAGAGGAGAGGAGAGGAGAGGAGAGGAGAGAAATTCCTCAATGTATGTAGATTATAACTCCAGGAGATTTGGGTATTTGGAGAGCATCAGCAGGCAAGACTTGCTACATTTGGTGCTACTGCATTATATCAAAATCCAAAGTGTTGAACTGGGCAAGGAAGTGGGGAAGATAACTTTCCCTTGTTGCATACCGAGTTTAATCTTTCTACATGATTCTCAAACGGAATTATACAGAGTGTCTAGGTTATAGTTTATAATCCACAGCCCTATTAAATTTGGGGACTGTGTCATGTCTTTGTCAAACTGTTCTTTATATAGCACTATGCTTATTGTCATCACATATCTCTACTTACTATATTCTAGGATTGCTTTTCTCTGATGATATGTCAAAATAAGTGGATGTAAAACACGCCAAATGTTCACTGTGGTGACCATCTCCTTCCCTGAGAAACACTTAGTGGGCTTGGCTGTCTCAGCAGTGGCTGACACACTAGAAATCAACGCTTCTGACAGGGGACAGAACACAGCCTAAAGGAAGCAGGGCAGAAATATTGAAGCAGAAGGACTCCCAAGGAAAATGACACAGAGAGAGTGGAAAGGTGGGAGGAAACCCACAGAGGAAGGTGACAGAGAGACCACGGGAACTAAAATTTAAGGAGATGGTGGGAGGTCATCAGCACAATGTGACACAG
Organism: Arvicola amphibius; assembly: GCF_903992535.2. Lineage (NCBI taxonomy): Eukaryota > Metazoa > Chordata > Mammalia > Rodentia > Cricetidae > Arvicola > Arvicola amphibius. The sequence goes on along the minus strand of NC_052060.1, from coordinate 47,575,659 downwards.
TTATGAAGAGAAGTCATTAGTTTGGGAGGTACGTGTACCTGGAGAAATGAGCATTCTGAGCACCTACTGCATTGTTCATGATTACGGGACAGTGCGTTTGAGTGCAGCATGTGGTAGTTTCTGCTGGGATATAGTACAAAGTTTGACAATGTAGATTTCTGCCACATGAGTGCACATGACCCAGGTCATTGTTTCTTGATTGAAAAAAGTTTGGCACAGGAAACCTAGTCCATAGGTGCATCTAAACCATCAGTAGCTATTAAATAATTACTTTGTCATAATGGTTGGGTTTAGATTCCTCATAAATCTCTAATTTCTAAAATAACATTACTTTAAGCCCACAAAATCTTCCTAATGTTTTTAAAAAATCTTGATATCAAACCCGTATTTTGGTTTGTTTAAGGAATTTAGGATAATGCTATATTGGGGCTGTGTAAGAGGAGGTGAGCAACATCCTCTGTCGTTCAGAGACATGTGATAGAAGGTAGAGGATGCCTTGCAGGCAGAGTGAACACAAGGGTGATAGAAAAATGGGCACTTGTCAGCAAAGAATTAGATAGAAAACATGGCTCAGAATAATATTGGATTGCATGTCAGGGGAAAAAAGGTGAATTCTGTCTTCGCACAACCTTTAGTATTATATAAAATAACTAACAGATTATTTTATAAGGTTATCTTGATTTTGTTATTGATTTTACATATATAATCAACAAATCACATATATTTACATATATGATTTAGTTATTGAGTCTACCAATTATAAGAAAATTTTGTGTTGTATTATGAATTCAGAGACAAGTTGACTCCTGAGCATAAATATTGGCTTATTAAATCAATGAACCGAAATCCAATTAGCAGACATTAAATCAGACTTGCAGTGACAGGGATGTCAATGGATCATTTTCTGCTCAATCGAGGAATATCTTTTTGAACATATACATGTGTGCAAAAACTCATTTGTTATTGTATTATTTCATGGCTTTCAATGAAACTTTTGCACAATAGTTTGGGTACAAATTATTCTTAGTGTGGAAAACAGCAACACTCAGACTTCTGCAAGCATTACTGAGGCTCATTGAGAATGCAATCAGTGGATGATTAGTTGAGACACAGAAGACCTTTGGGCCTTTACTTTCCTCATTAATGAAATAAAAAAATGTCTGGAATCTGTAGGGTTCTTTTCCTAACAGGACCCATGGATGAATATTTTAAATATGTGTTTAAGAGGGCAGGAATCTTATTCTTTGGAAAATAAGATGCCACTTGGTTGTAATTAGCAGTTCCCAGTGAAATCAACAGAATAAATTACTTTGGAAACTGAAAGAGTAGGTGCATCTTAGACAAATTTACTCTTCTTTCATTGAACTTTTGGACACTTCAAGTCTATACAGATAAGAGATTCTGAGGAGAAGGGTGGCTTCGAGAGGGTTCAGTGTCAAAAATATCAGAAATTCCGCTGATAAAGTCTCACCAACATGATTGGCTATACAGGAACAAAAGAAAAACAACGAACAGTGCTAAAGTTGGTAAGGGAAAGACCAGGAGACGTCAGCATTGCACAGAGAAAACTACAGGCACTACGGGTTATTAAAGCATGCTGAGAATAGGAGAAAGAGTCTTCCTCAGAGAAGAATACATAAACTGGATGTTCCAAGCCAAATGTTCAGCATGAAAGCATACATAGAAATAACATCACACAGACTGAGAAGGTTGCATTTAGAAATGTATATGTACACACACAAACACACACACACACATTTGCTTCATTAATTAATAAAAACAGAGGACATCGATTTGAAAGAGAAAGCAAAAGTATATGGGAATGTATAGAGGGAGTAAAAGGAAGGGAGAAATGATGTAATTATATTATAATCATAAAAATAAAGGAAAAGTTTTCAGTCTTATATAAAATTTTAAGAGTAATATGCAATACAAAAGCAGATGAAAATTGAATTTCTGGTTATTATCAGTGTACCCTGAATTGCTTTGACAAAACTAGAGAATAACAGATGGGAAATTCATATTCAAACAGCATACAAGAACGTTCATCATGTCAATGGCTTAATTAATAAGAGAGAGAACAATAGGTCTCTCCCCCAGTGATGACCATCAGGCACCATTGCCAGACAGTGCATGAATATAGATTCTGATATGAAAGTTGAGGCTGGACAGGTCTCAGCTTTGAGTATCATGGGCTGTACCAGCATCCATGCATGGATTGTCCTGATGATGTGGGAATGAGGTGAGGAGGAGTTGCGGGGGAAAAAAATCTCCATATTTAAGCAGGTGTCTAAGTATCCTTTGTAGAGGCTACTTTTTAATTCAAAGCTTCAAAGAACAGTCTGCCTTTGGTAAAAATGTCCAGTCTTTCAGGATTTACTAGAGAAAATAGATATTAGGATAGACTGGTTCTGAGAACTGACAAATTCTCTAATGATTTATTCTTCAGTAGACTTTTCTAGTCAAAATATAGATTTCTAATTTGCATAGAATAAGACATAAAAATGTTACATTATTGATATTGGTTGTGCTTTGTTTTTATTTATACCCCATAGGATATGTGAAAATTAAAATATATATTGAATGCTAATACGGTTTGGAAGATTTTAAAACACAAAATATTATGATATGTAATTATACCCATTACATAAAGAAACTCTAGAATATAATGACTCAGGTATGCATTTTAAAATGTCATTTTCTTATACAGTTTTACCACATATTAATGACCTATAAACTCTAGTATGTAATATTCTATATTTTTCTTGTGGAATTTCATGTTTATTGCTGGGTTTTAAATTTTATTACAGCCTTTATCAAAAAAGGCCTCATGTACTTTGTATGCTTTGGTTATTATTTTTTCCATGAAACCTTACCTGGGAATCCAGTTTGCTTTGGGAATAAGACACTTATTTCCTTCTCCATTTGTAAGTTCCTATTATTATTTTATTTATAATAATATTATTATATTATTTCTTATAGTGTGCTGTATTGAATGTTTACTTATCTATTATAGCAAAAAGAGAGACATCATCAACCGCTTAAATCACAGATCCGTGTGATAGGGGTGCATTAATGAACATTCAGTACTACATAGTCAAAAGGTAAAAGTTTTGACTGGTACTCTAAGATGGTCCACTTAAAATTAATCTAATATTCACTTGGGTGTTTTGTTAGACAGAAATTTATACTTTCAATGACACTAAACACTGTCATAGACCTTTGAAGGGGAAAAAAATTCTTGTCAGAGGAATAAAAACCATCAGCACAGAAATAAAACTGAATAAAAAGAAAATGTCAATATGCATCATGAATCATGTTATATGTTATACACACATACATGTATTTACATGTGAGTATTTTATATAACAAAGAGGTGAGCACATGCTCAGTGGATCATGAAACAGAGAGATTTTGTAGATCATTGTAGAATAGTTCTGGAAACAATTGGGAGGAAGAGCAGGGTTGATGTAGACAAATGTGGTTTTAGGTCTTGACTTTACCCTTGGCTACATAACCCTTACCTAACCTTTACCTAAGTTTGTTCAGCTGGAACAAAAGTGAATATTCTAAAACAGAGCTATTTTAGGTTTACAAAAGCTACAAGGACACCTATAAAATCCTCAATGTCACATTAGAATATAGCCAAGTGCCCATGTAAACATTAACCCCACACCTCATCTTTTCCCATGACATTAGTAAATTTTATCACAGTATGTCAATGTTTGGCACTGTCACTATTACTCAAATGTGACTGATGCAAGACAAGGCTGTTACAACTATGGACTCACTAATGACTGATGGGAACTTCACAAGGTGAAGTCCAAGGATTTCCAGCTATGGCTGATAATATATACCTCTTCTCTTCAGGTTGGCCCCTGAGAATCTGGTTCTGACAAACCTGACAGGTTAGAGGCAAACAACTAACAACTGAGAACCACAAATTGATAATCAACTGGTTGGTCTACCATGTGTGCCCCAGTGCCAAATACCACAGTCATCATGGGAAGCAGAGGGTAATAAGGGAGACATGGTCATGAGTAGTGGCTCTAATTAGTTTACCAATGAGTCCTTGCTGCTGATTCCACAACATCAGCAGAGCCCCTTTCCCTATTGGCTGGTGACTGACAATGTATAACACAGGACTTGAATCATTCATGTCTATCAGGACTATGAATATAACTCAAATAGCAGAAAACTGGGAAAAGATTCTTTTCCTTGAAACTTACCACTCACATGGGCCACTTTTGTCTTTCTCTAAATTTTAACAGAATTGAGTAGGAAAACGAAAGAAAAGCACTCCTTTTCTCTTGCTGCCCAACTCTGTTACGTCTAACATAAAGGAATGCTGTCTCTGAGGGCCACACCCCTAAATTTAATTGCAGTTAGTGGAACAATATTTTGAGGGTTAAATACAATAGTTGATAAACACTAGGTGGCCTCTATAGGGCCTTTACAGACCTCTACAGGTTTCTACTGCTATTTTGAGATCATTGCTATAATTAATTCAACGCTAAAAATGCTGAAAATTAGTGTTTTTTATGCTCTCCTTCCTGCCTTGCAGAAACCCCTGAAACTTCCCCCTTTAGTTATCCTACTTATGCGTTTTAGAAGCAGAAACAAAAACCAGCCGAGATATTTTTGGAGGCAGGTTATTTTATAAAGATTCAGTTCTTAATATTTTAATCAGAATCCCATGATTTTAAATATATGTTCTTTTACCTGCTTTTCGAAAGAAAGAATGGTAGGCAATAAATGTATGAGAAAGGAGACATTTTAATTAGATATAGACTATTAACACCAGAGTTAGGGAGATGAGTTTTAGATGGCTGGAAAGACAAGTTGTCATCCCTGTAACTCTTGATGACCACATGCAATATAATTATCCCTACATTCTTTACTGAAATAAACTCATTCTTTGTTCGAATGGCTACGCACAGAAGCCTGAAGCTCTTCCAGGCACAGCAGGAGACTGTCATGATCAATTATGATCTATACTTGTCCACAGAGTAGGAATGGCAAATATTTTGTACCACTGCCTTCCTGTACAGCTCAGATTTCCATAACTAATCAATCATTCTTTCCTCTGTAATCACCATGTGTACTCAGTAGGCTTCTTGGCATAGGATGCCCATAGGTCAGACCTAAGTGGTAGTTTTATTCAGGTGATGCTTCTGTATCTCTACCCTGGAGTTTACTGCACAACGCTTCCTGACCTGAGGGGAGGGATAGTGTGCTATTAGGACTGTTTTCTAAGAGATACAATATCACCAACCTGTTGGATACCATATATTTTTTTTTCTAGAAATGGCAGCTGAGCCTAGAACCTCATACAAACCAACCAAACAAAAACTCTCACGAGGCTCTATCTCCAATACCCATAAATTCTTTTATATTTTGAGAAAGGGTGTCATTAACTTGCCCAAGTTGTCACTGAATGCCTTCTATGATCCAGCTTAATCCACAACTTGGCAATTCTTCTGCTTCAGCCTTCCATCACCTGGGATCACAGATCTGCACCCCCAGACCTAGCCCCATGCTTATCTAACACCTGAACGTGTTTCAAGTATACCTTCATGCATGGTGCATATTACACAGTAGCTCTTCAGAAAATCTAGAGTTTAATTAAATGCCCCAAATAATCTGGCAGCTTCCTTTAGTGAAGGACGGAAGGAGGGGGCAATTTCTCTTTTGGTATAAAACTCCCAGCTCTCACAGTTAAGTTCACTGACTTTATGTATTCTATGTCTGAGATCTTGAGAGGTTAATTCACTTGTTCAAGCTATTCACTTGAACAAGCTATACCACATGTGGATTTGGGGATGGGGGGTGCATGTTGGTGTAGCCCCTCCATGTTGACACAAGCACATCACACATGTCTAGAGGGCAGAGATTTGAGTAAGGTTTCATTTGGTATCAGGAAGGAGCTGGCAGGGTAACAATTCTTCCAGATGTTTTTAATGAGTGGCCACAGTTTTGTCACTGATGCTGGTGGCTGGGAGCATATTTTGACTTGTGGCTATATCTCCTTTTGCTTTAGTGGTCGCACTGGCTTCTGAATTTTCATCTAAGTCCAACATTCCTCACCCTTACTCCTTCTATGTGATAATCTCTGATCTCTTGGTTCTTCATCATTAATAATTTCTTCTTAGATGCCGCCTCTTAGATACCCATCTGTCTTGCCCCCTCAATGCGTGAAACAATCCCACACCAGTTAGGATTTAAAGGGGTATTTATTTTAGGGGTAAAATGTTGGGACCAATTGAGTCCTGGTCTTCAGCTGCTCTTCCCTGTCTGGAGCCTTCTAATTGAAGTTACTAAAAGCTGTGCCTTACCTAGAGGATCAGAGGATGGGATTTTCACCTGTTGACCATTGACTGCAGGGTATTTAAGCCTCCATGGTGCTATTAAAGAGGGGTTTTTGGTACCAGTGATTGAAGGTCCGTGTGTCGGTGTGTTGGTCTGTGTCTGCGTTTTTTTCCTCAACCTCCAGCCACTTGTCCGAAGCTCGCGAACTGGGTTCTAGTGCATAGAGCACAGACCGTGGGGGGGGGGGGCGGTGTGTGGCAGTAAAACTTACAAAACACCAACAGTCAGGAAAGGAGTCTGGTCGCTGGAGCAGGAGCTGGAACCAAGTGCCTGAACCAAAAGAGCAAGCTGAGGGTTGCAGCTCTTTTTTAAAGAGAAACAGACCACGCCACAGTGGGCTGGTATTTCAGGGGCTATTGGCTGAAGGAGCAGAAGGAGCTCCCGCAGCACTCAAGCCAAGTATAACTAGAAGTGCTCAGAATGATGGCCCTAGCATTAACTCATTTAACTTTCACCAAGAAGTCAAACTTCAGACATTAGCTTACCTTTCAAACTAAGCTTGTTTCAACAAAATGGTTAACATAAAACATAAATCGTAGGCATTTATATTGCAGTGATGGTCTGCTGACCACTTTCAATAATTTTGACAGACATCTGACTCTACACTAATTAGACACAGTAGCTCTACCTATGTTACTTCTCAACTAATTCCTTTTAAAAGTGTTATGGACAGAGGCACTGAATACACTTTTGATTAAAGAAAATGTTTAACTGTATTTTCAAAGTGCTCCTTTGTCAAATAAAATAATTCTGCAGTCACATGAGACATTAATACTTGTGTTCTTAAAAGGAAAAAAAAAAGTACCTGTCCTCCAGTGATGATGTAAGGGGCCTACATTGTCACAGTAGAGTAGAATTTATGCTTAAACCACAAAATTTGACTGCTAACAGGAAATAACTGCTGAGAACCAAGCAACAGAGCATATTTGGGGAGAGTTAGATTCATTTTCAGAGCTTCGGGCACTTACTAAAAGTGAAAAATGCCTGACTTAATATCTTAGAGCCTGAAAAGTTCACCATGGCTTTCCCTCCCAGAAACAGATTATCAGATCTGTGGTGTTTAAAAAAAATCATAAAAATACTATATTAAACTCATATTGCTTATAATTGAAAATGCAGGAAGACCAAATCAACTGCTCATATTGGCTATCATGGACTATAAAGTCAATAATTGTTCATCTGACTGTAGCTGGGTGCACTGATACTGACTACAGCAAAAAAGAAGACATTGCTTAAGTTTCGGATCCATCAACAGGTAAAAGGGACACTCAGGCTAGTTTCCTAATGTTTCTACTCCTCCAATTTGTTATTGACAAAATATGGGTGACCACAGGCTTGTGTGATAGGATTCCTGGGGTATCGCAGTGGCTAGGACACAGTAAGACTTGGTGTAAGGATGCAGTGATGTTGGTCATCAGCACAGTATTGTAAGAAGAATGAAGGAAGGTAATAGATTTTGACTCTTTTTTTGTAACCTCATTTTGCTGTTTCAGAGCTAAAGTTTTTGGCCCTTCTTAAGAATTGACCATTAGAACTTCTCCAACATCACAATTCATACCTGAGGATAGAGGTCAGGCCAGCATCTGTAAGCATATCAGCAGGAGGGGCCTGCTGGCAATGCCTTTAATGTACCAGGGCCTGCTCTCCTTCATTGCACTGAGATCATTTAAACTGATGAATCTCAAGTGAATATAGTCCCCGAAGTAAAGCTGTACCACCCCAGCCATTTTTTTCTTATTTCTTGACTTTAGGGCATTTATAGGACAAATACATTTGTATTCAGATAGTCTCGCTGAAGGGTGTTTTAGAAAAAATCCTTTAGAGTTAGAAGTCCAAATGATATCCATTACGAAAAAGGGGAAGAGAGCAACAGCCATGCAAGCCACACTTTTATATTCATACTGCATCTTTAGCTTCAGAGGATAAATAATAAGAAACATGCCACCTTTATGGATGGGGAACCTGACATTCCGAAACGTTATAGTTGTCTTTGCTGAGTACAAGAAGAATGCAATGCTTGCAGGTAATACGTTGGCAATTAAGCATTTAAACCATAAACTCCTCTTTTCATATATATAAAACACACTTTAATGCCAAATTTCAGTCCTGTGGGTTACACACCCTACCTAAAACAGGGATGGATGACTTTCCCCAGAATGTAACTATGAAACTGCTTTTTATCGGTTACTTGTCTACCTTCCATAATAAATGTGGCTTATAAATGCCTACGAGTTTGTGAGGCATCATGAAACTTGAGAGCTTTTGCCCATAGACAAAAGCACATGTATTTGGGAAAATATATCAGCCATGGGCACTAGCTTTTAATCTTACCATATAAACCACAGTAAACTGTTTACTGCTACATAACTATTGAATTCTAAACAAAACAAGAGTAAAGTTGTTAAAAAATCCCTCCCTTATATAACAATGTCTAAACTATGTAGTTAATCTCTTTGAAATCAAAATATGGACCCTGTCATTTATAACAGGACACTGGGAGCTCAAGAATTGCCTAAAGAACTAGACCCAAAATTAAGAAATGCACGTTAGTGAATAAGCTATTTATTTTGGTATTGATAAATCTGCTATATTCTGCTAAGACATTCAGTAGTAAGGTATTAAGTTCATGGTATGGCCCATGTTGTTTAGAATGCCTAGTTAAAGAAATACATTATTAGGTTAAATTGTTCAATAATTTTTTATGCTAAGTAGTACAAGCAACTAGGATATTGGACTGTAACATGAAAGGGTCTAAGATATGATTTTTATGAACATACAAAGCAACACGACCACTTATGATATCACATGTACCTTTAAGTGAAGATATCTGAACAAAGAACTGCTAATATATTCGCTCCTTTGTGACAATATTGAGACCTACACAGTTCCAGCTATATTTTGTTCTAGATACATTTGGTTCATCATTAAACAATAAAACGTCTTTGTTTACAAGGATCTGACTTTCGAAGAGAGCCATGAGGATAAAATATAAACTATGGGCATAAAACACATCAAGAAATGTGTACTTGAAGTCCCTAAATGCTGGAAGAAATCAAGAGGAGAGGGCTTATGGTGACCTATGGGGAAGCACAGAGGCAATTGTTTCCTAGAGATGTCCTTGAGTTCCTCAGAAAACAAACTTGTTTTACTAAGTGTACATAAAAATAATTACAGAATTGCACAATATTTTCATTTGTTATCTCCATTTTTCCTACCACAGTCATATGTATGCAAGGGACTAGTTTAGGCCCTGGGGTTACAACACCAAAGCAAAAAAAAAAAATCCTTGAACTTTGGAGGGGTTGTATTCTTCTAGAGGAGATAATCAACACAAAGAAAAGTAAATAAGAAAGGAGAAAATCATATAAAAAATAAGTGCTTAAATGAATGACAAGTTTGGGGTCTGACAGAATCATATGAGAAGGCAGTTTCAGCAAGAACACAACTGAAAGAAGCAGAAGAGCTGGTCTCAAATAGGGGGAATAATATTTGAGATGGGAAAGAAAGGCTTGTATAAATTGCCTATCTGTAGAATGATGCTATTTCCTCTTGGGAACAAATGGGTACAGTTATATATACCAAGCAATGAGGAAAAATGTAGGAAGCCATGGACACTTCATACTTTTATACTGTAAAAAAGGAGGCTTGCAGCAATTCATCTACTGGAAAATTTAATCTTGCTGTCTTCCACCTGACCAAAACTAAAATCAAAACCAAAAGAAGCAACAACTCAGTGTTGTCATCTCCTCTCTTATTTGTTCTCAGTGTATTGATTAAAGCATAAATTGGCTCATGTAGAACTTTTTACTCTCTGCTTTAAGTTTTCTTTAACTTAAATAATAATAATAATAATCTCACTCATCACAGAGTCCTTGCAAGGACTGAACAGCCAAAACACACACAGTGAGTGCTTCAGTATCACTTCCATTAATACATTATACATTATATCCATTAATACATAATGGTCATTCTATAGATTATGTGTCCTGACTAGCCATGTGGAACTTTGGAGCATATGTCCCAAGGGTAATCTTAGTTGAGAGGTCCCATAAGTATGCACAGTACTAGAACCCAAAGATTAGTATGAAAAGTTGTTGAGTGTTTCATTGATATGTGTTTCTATGCATTTTTGGTTGAAATGCTCTTGTATACACGAGACTAAACAAAATACATTTCTAAAGTTAATTTCATTTGCTTATATGTGTACTTTTGAAAACATAGACACTGGTAGAGTTTAGGTAACTGCTGTAGCTGGCGTCACAACCACCATTATTGTGGAAGCTGGTAGAGCTAGGCCTGATTGTTTGAAAATACCAAACTCTTTGAAAGCAAGGAGTCAAAGAGTGTGGTTTAAAAACTATAGCAAATAAAGATAGGATTTACATAAACATACCTAATTTTGATATAGAAAATAAAGGTAAGAATTTACACATTTCTATATAAAATTGAAAACAATCTTTTTTATAATCTATGGACCTACTTTATTTATTAGATGAGAATCCATTGTGTGGAACTCTGCAGCTTTTGGAATAATTAATTAATTAAAACACTTATGGATTAATTTGGTATCAAGTCTAGGCTGCAATTTTAAATATTGACTGTGCTTAGTACTCATGAGTATATGGAAGAGAGGGGTAAAGGCTAACGTCCATAACACTTCTCTTTTCAGTGTAATTCATAGCTAAATTTGAATTAATTTAAATCTTATGTGGAGGGCATGGGGAAGTTCCACTGGGGTGTCTTTCAAGCCTGATCCCATTTGTAGGTGGTATTGGTGATGAAGCTCTCCTTCCTTTCTTTTTGTAAACTGGGTGAAGAAGCTGTTTCAGTCAGAGCCATAAGCTTGTGGGAGTAGGAAGTTAAGAGGGAATCCATATCCACTGACTAGTCAATGTGGAGAAACAGAGGTCCCTGTCTGCTTTGTCCCAAGGGCCATCCCAGCTCCAGGACTTCCTGTGGTATTGCCAATAGTGCGATTTCTCCCTGTGCCCAATCTGATTAATCCAATCCTCAACCTAACGTCTGTAAAAACCTTTTTATGTTGTTCCTAAGAGCTGTTGTTAATAGTTATCCTTTAAGAGTGTCTCATGTCATAGCTATTTTAATGGGTATACACTTAGGACATAAAACAAATCCCTATACAAACTCAGAGAGGGATATTCATCCTCAGGGTTTTCAGGAGCTTCACACAGAGTTCTTCATCAGGAGTTCCAGTTAGACACATCTACTAAACATATAGTATACCCTAGGCATTGTTCTAAGCCCTGAAGACACAAGGTTATGTAAGATAGAATTCTTCACTGCAAGGCTCACATTATTATGAAACAGAATACTGCAGCAAAGAAAAGCAAACAAGCCAACAAATACAAAGTGAGCTGGAAACAGAGGGCAAGGATGAGACCTTGTCAAATGTTTCACATTTTGTGAATCAAAGTTTCCCACCTGTCCTTTCACACCCACATCCTGACACTCAACAGAAGCCTTTATTTTCATGTTTGAATTGGTGTAGAATCCTGATCTCAGCCACTTCCCTGCTCCCTTCTGTGTCAGCGCCACACAGGACCCAAGTAAAAGACTCCTACTTTTATATTTGCCCTTCATCTTTGCTTCTCTCTACTGTGCAGTCAGTTATTCTGTGAACGGAGTGGGCGAGAGAGAGAGAATGAGAGAGAGAGAGACAGACAGAGACACAGAGAGACAGAGAGAGACAGAGAGACAGAGAGAGAGAGAGAGAGAGAGAGAGAGAGAGAGAGAGAGAGAGAGAGAGAGAGAGAGAGAACATCTACTGAGATTCTGAATGTGTGTGGGCTTCTACTGGGATTCTGAACCATACTAAACCCCCAGTGTCCAACACCTACCAGGTCCTAACTTTTCACCTTCACTGACTGCTAGGCCTTACTTTTCTCTTGTGATCTGGGAGTCTCAGTGTTTGTCCTTGTCTGCTGCAGCTCTCTACACACAACTCCTTCTCTCCCGCTGCCAGGATGAGCAGGGAATCAGAGCTCAGTTTTAGAGCAGACATGACCTCCTTCTCCCAAGCACATCATCTCTGCTAGCCCTGTTTGGTTTAGTTCACAGCACACACACATCACCTGTCCCTACCTGCTCATTATTTATTTTATCTTGAGTTTACCTTGTCTCACTAGGTTACTCCCAAAGTATAAAACTGTCCAAGGACAGAAAAAAAAAATCTTGATTAGATGTTTGCTGAAGAAATTAGCCTTTAAGAATCGCGAAGGTAAATATAGGCTGAAACAAAAAGGCATAAATTACAGTTGAAGGGCAAGGAAACTGAAATACTTCAGACTGAAATAACATTATAGAGCCTAGTAATCAGAGCTGGCAGCTTTGGTAACAAAGATAGAACAGAGTACGTAGTTGTTACACCTAAGCTGTGTCTCCCTGCCCAATTCATATGCTGGATCACAACTTTCAGCAGCTTAGAATGTGACGGCATTTAGAAAACGAGGCCTTTAAAGAGGTGGTTAATTTAAAATAAGGCTTCCTGGATGGGTCATAATCCAAACTGGCTTGCGTCTCATAAGAAAGAGAAATGTAGACACATAAAGAGATACCAGGGAAGGATCCCATGAATCCTTTGAGGACTCATCAAGCAGGCAACTGTGTGAAAGGTACAAAGAGGCCTTGAGGAGGAATCAAGCCTGCTGACACCTTGATCTTGGACCTCTAACCTTCAAAAGAAAACCAAAGGAAATTTCTGATTTTTATGCCACCTAGTCTCTGCTGTTTTGCTACATAATTTCACATATATCTGACAATTGGGGTGTGAAGTGAGGCCTGCTCTGATTTTAGGAAAGCTGCTCTGATTGCATAGAGGACAGAAGTGAGGGCAGAAGGATGCTAGTTCACTGGGAGGCATCACCAAAGGCATCACCAATCTAGATCAAGAGGGAGGGAGGCCAAAGGTGAGTGTGTTGACATCAGTCAGTACTGAAGAGATGTTGTCACACATTAGTGTGACATTGACGTCTGCCAGAAAATATAAGTTGTAGGGATTAATAAATAAAGCTTGCCTGAAGTTCAGAGAGTAAAACAGCCTCACTTGTCAGCCTTACAGAGCAGGCAGTGGTGACACATGTCTTTAATCCCAGGAGCCACAGTAGTTTTCTAAGAAACCGGGCGGTAGTGGTGCGTGCATTTAATCTCAGCTGTAGAGAAGAATATAAAATGGGAGGAGGCAGCTCTCAGTCTCAGTCTCAATCTGAGATTCCTGGAGGCAGGATTGCCTTTTCTGACTGAGGTAGAGGTAAGAGTCAGTGGCTGTCTGTTTTAATTTTCTGAACTTCAGTTTGAACCCCAATATCTGTCTCTGATTTTTTTTTATTAATCATGCTACAATGATTTTGTAAAATGCAGTTTTACAAGTTCAGCAAATAAAACATGGATTGCAGTGTTTACATCATTCGTTAAAAAGCCTGTCAACATGGCAATGTAATATAGGCTCTATCGGCCTTCCACCCTATTCCAGACAGAAGACTACATGTTGAGAAGGGCTCTGTGGAGCTAACGACCCAGCCTCCAGACTGGCAAGTTATGCAAAGAAGATTTAAAACAAAACTTCTGTAACTATGTAAAACAAAAATATTCCTTACATTTCATTGATTATCCTTATTTGAGAGGCATCTTTATCCTCTTTCTGAACTGCAACATTTTAGAAATTAACATTTTGGGAGTGTGTTCCAATGCACTAGCACAGATTCAGCGTAAGTAGGGAACCCTGGCCTGGAAATTTCTAGTTCCCATAGAAATACTGTTCAACATTTAAACAAACAAACAAACAAACAAACGAATGAATGAAAGACAGAAAGAAAGACAACACTTAATTCTCACATAGTCTGATGATGGAGGAGTGTTTATGTGTTACTTTCATTATTAATAAAGAAAACTGCCTTGGCCCTTTAAGAGAAAATTAGGTAGGTGGAGTAGACAGAACAGAATTGTGGGAACAAGGAAGTAGAGTGAGAGAGACGCTTCAGGCATTCGCCATAGTGAGTCTCCATGCTGCTCCTCTCCGAGATGGACGCAGGTTAAGATCTCTCCTGGTAAGGCACACCTCGTGGTGCTACCCAGATTACTAAATATGGGTTAAAGGAAGATGTGAGAATTAGCCTATAAGAGGCTACAGATAATGGGCCAGGCAGTGTTTTAAAAGAATACAGTTTCCGTGTAATTATTTCGGGTGTAAAGCTAGCCGGGGGCCGGGTGGCAGGACACAGCCCCGCCGCTTCACACTACAGATTGGCGCTCCAACGTGGTGACTAAATCCACGTAAAAACCTGAAAAAGCTTTAAATAAAGGAGAGAGAGAGTTTAACACAGCTTTTTGCTGTTTGCCTGGACGTGCCGTAGAGAGCTTTCCTGTTTCGGCAATAGCGGCAGAGAAAAAGCTGAGTCATTTTAAAACGCAGCTTCCTGGTGCTGTGCTGCCAAGTGCGAACTCTGGCTTTAAAGCATTTCAGTGGCTTTTATGGACTGGATGTTTGTGTGCCTACTTGGGATCGGAAAGAAAGTGCTCTGAGACCATGCCGATGGCTCACTGCTCCCTGCCTGAACCTGGGCAGATGGCGGAATCAGGCTTAGGCAGGTGGAAGAGCATGGCGGATTCCTGCCACAATACAGAGAGATGTTTTCAGACTGCGCAGTGCTCTGCATGTCAGATTTGGCTGTAACTTGGATGAAAAGAGTTTTTGTGCTGCACGCTCAGTCTCAGAGTTAAAGTGCTGAGTGCGGCTCCTACCTGGCAGCCCCAGAGCTAGCAGAAAATGGTACGTCCTCCATTTTGAAATTGGAGAGAGGTGGAGCCAACATTCAGAGCAGCATGCTGCTCTGCAGCTCAGAGCTGCAACCGATTCAGAGTCATAAGCGGCTCCACCATGTTGGACTGGGCGTGGCAAGCTCACAGTACCTGTTTTTGACCTAGGAATGTCACAGCTTAGATTCTTAAGTGTGTAGCGATTTAAAAGCACAAAACAAAAGTGCTCCTGGATAGTAAAAAAATTACAGATTCACAATAGGAAAGATTCAGACATAGAAGGCCTTTAACTGGGTCACAATGTTGGATAAATGTACGTAGGCTTGAGAGCGAAAGAGAAGAAAAAATATAGAAAATAAAGTTAATGCCTTTAAAAAAAAAGGATAAAGTCTTTAAAGAGACAGAGTACAGATAGTTATAGATTAAAAGAAGTAAAGTGATAGAGTAAAAATAAGCCACGTAAAAATGGAAAATTCACAGAGAGTCTGGATTATGTATTTTGTTGTGTTTTCTTTGATTTTTTTGACTGTAAAGGAGCTAAATACAGAGAGACATTTCATTATATGGGCTGCCAGGCTAGACCAGAATGGACATCTTAACGGTATGACTTCAGGATTTGGATCTAAGAACATGATGCTTTGGAAAAGAGTTTCTTCTTTTGTTTTCACAGAAGATGAGACTCTATGGATTGCTTCTATCCCAATATGGTATGATAGACCACGCCCTCCTGAAAGGTTGCTGTGAACATCTTCAAAAAATTACTTCACTCAACTGCCAACTGAGAGGAACCTAGCACACAGGTAACACCATAAAAGACCTAAATAACAACGCCCCCACTCAGCAGGAAGCAGTTTGGAGAGAAATAACTGCGCCCATTTTCCCAAATATTGTTTATAAATGTTCTTTTACATTTAAAGGGGGAGATGATATAGATATGAATAATTTGCATTGGTATGGATTTTAAGGTCAATTTGTTATATGTATATGTATTTCTGATCTTGATTAAGGTATTGTAATTGTGTAGTTCATTTAAAAATGTAATGTATAATTAGAAAATATAGGTTAATGGATAATCATTGATAATAGTTAAGCTTGTAGTCATGTTATTAGATTTTCTAGATATGTAGAGATATATTTCAGTTAGATAGACATTCTTCATATCTTTCAAAGACTGCAGAATATGGCATTTAATGTTTTAATAACTTAGGGTTTTTCATGACTATGAGACACGTCTGCTCCTGGCAGCACCAATCTACTTCGAGAGGAAGATGGGCATCGAAGAGGCTACTTATGGAGTTTGTTAGCCATTTGGGCAAGAAACTGCTCTTGGCTGGACTGTTCCATAAACTGGACACAAAGAACCCGCAGAGAGAGGACTGCTGAACTTGCCTAAAGGTGAGATGGTCTTTTGGGGTTCCTGATTCATTAAAGAGTCTGCGAGACGTTCTGCAGGACACAGCAGAAAGTGACTGAACTGTCTTTGGAATTTTTCTGCTTCATGAAAATGTCTGCTGGATACTTATGGGCCTGTAGGCTGAAGATGGATGCCCCAACAGTACAGAGGAACTTTGGGTGACTGTCCAGGCAGCGAGTTGTCTCTGTCATTTCTAGAGTTTTATAAGTTACTTATTTCTTGTTTACTTAGGTAGCATTATATCCTTCTGGAGTCTTTGATGGAGTTGAAGAATAAATAGATAGTTATAGCTTTCCTTAGTTATGATAAAAGATAAAATAGATTTAAATATTGTAACTGTAATACTTGCTTGATAACTGTTTTGTTACATGTAATTTTACTATGTTAAAGTTAAAGCCTTTCTTTTTTTGTTTAAACGGAAAAAGGGGAAATGATGGAGGAGTGTTTATGTGTTACTTTCATTATTAATAAAGAAAACTGCCTTGGCCCTTTAAGAGAAAATTAGGTAGGTGGAGTAGACAGAACAGAATTGTGGGAACAAGGAAGTAGAGTGAGAGAGACGCTTCAGGCATTCGCCATAGTGAGTCTCCATGCTGCTCCTCTCCGAGATGGACGCAGGTTAAGATCTCTCCTGGTAAGGCACACCTCGTGGTGCTACCCAGATTACTAAATATGGGTTAAAGGAAGATGTGAGAATTAGCCTATAAGAGGCTACAGATAATGGGCCAGGCAGTGTTTTAAAAGAATACAGTTTCCGTGTAATTATTTCGGGTGTAAAGCTAGCCAGCGGCGGGTGGCGGGACGCAGCCCCGCCGCTTCACACTACAGTCTGATGGTAGACCAGATCTAAAAACTGGAAACCTAATGAGTTCTTCAGTATTTTGAATGAAAAAAATTGAGGTTATCTCAGAGGAATTGTTTCAAACGCAGAACTTTAGGGACAGTTTTGGAATAGGGATGCTGACTAAGAGTTCTTTGATGTCAGATCGACCACTGTCTAAGCTTTAGACCATTCCCATCATTTTGGACCCAGGCTTGTCCACATGCAGTAACTCACAGGCAATGCGCACATATGCCTTCCGACTCTTCGTAGTGCCTGCTGAACTCCAGGCCACACACTGGCACCAGTAATCTTCGGGCCCAAACAGTTCCTCTACTTGCTGGCGTGAAATCTCAATGCTCACTTCCCTCACAATGAGACCTGACAAGAGAAACAAAAGTTCAAGTCAAGAGAGGACCTACCTGTCCATAACACATAAAACAAAACAAGCATACCACTGCCCTGCCCAGGGATCCCCTTGAAGCCACAGATCACCACCCAGATATTGCCTTCCACCTATCATTTTCTGAGGATTCCAGTTACTGTACTCCATATTTTATTATTTTGTTTGCTATTTCAGGTCTTCAATATTTGTCTGAAGATGAAAGTGGAGTGAATCTATAATCCCACAAAATAGCACTTCCTCTTATCTAACCCGATAATATTCATCTCCTACCCGGCTATATCTCTCTGTTAAAATACTAAAATGATATCATCTTGGCTTTCATGTTTACTCAGGATTCTACTTTATTTATATAGGTTGTGGCTAAGATGCCAAGATATTGTAAACAGCTTTACACAATGGAGCCTTCCTAGTCCCTCAAGAAAGAAAAGAAAAGAACCTAAATCTATAAAGTCAGTGGTGATCATTTAAAAACCACTTTAACAGATATGTTTAAAATATTACAGCACATCTTTTTTTTTTTTGAAATACATTATACTCTCAGTTAAACTAAAGAATACATGACTTTTAAAAGGTTTTTCTGTACAATGCTTTGGAAGCTCACATGTTTATCTGTAATGGCAATGTAGTTGAAATCCCAAAGAAGTGTCTTCAGCTAGTGTTGAAATAATTCCAAGTTTTGTATTTTGAGTCACAAAAATTGAACCAAGGATTACCATTTCAATGGTATTTATTTGAGGTATTAAGATGATTTCAGAGATGCATTCTGCAATGTCTTTTTGCACTGACCAGGAGAAATTAACTGAGTGATATATGTGGGCAAGTGCCTCTTCACCTGGAGATTGAATGCACACGTTTCCAGAATGAAGTGTTCATTGATAGCAATAGCACAACACCCACAGGGAGCAAAAAAAAAAAAAATTGCCCTCATCCAAGTATGGATACAGTAAGAATGATAGAATGAATTGCTTTTGTTTATTAACTTTATACCCATCAATTTAGTCATTGTTCAGTGATACTTTATCAAGTATCAGTTATATTAAAAGTATTTTATTAGGCACTTGTGGAATTCTAATGAATTAGTTACCAACCTTAATGAACTATTAATGAACTATAAATATCCAATTTTATATATATATATATATATATTAAGGAAGGCTTGTATTAACAATGGAACAATACCATTTTAATATATTTAATAATTATGCATTTATTAATGTACTTATTAATGACGTTGAATTCTGCAAACAAGTTGTAAAGAGATGAAAGTAAATGACAAATCTCAGTCTACTAAGAAGGATCACAAAGGAGTTACCTTGTTTACATTATGCAGTGAGAGGTACCCAACGTTTAGGAAGCATCAATAAAGATAATTATAAAATTAGCAATCAAAAAGACCACCAAACACTGGCCATAGAGAGCAGAGGTATGAAATGGATAGAGAGTCAAGAAAAGGGTCTGGTTTGGACATTTGTATTCTAATGGTCCTCAAAGTGGGACTCTCCGAATGGCATTCCTGGCATTACTTGAAAACCTGTAGGAAATACAAATTCTCAGACCTTACTCCAGATTCATTCATTCATTAGAAATCTATGGGCTTTTAACAAGCCTGCAAAGTAATGGAGTATGCTAAATTGGAGAATTCTTGTACTCGATGCTTAAGAATTTGGATTTCCTTCTGAAAGAATTTTATATCATTGAGGTATTTGACCCAGATGACTTAGGCAGAGGACTATTAGATACATGTGTGAGATAGACAATATCTATACATTTGTATACATGTGTTTAGAGCTTAATAAGCTACAAAGTATAATGATGCTTAAAAATATTTTTATAATAGATTTCAGGAAATGGTATTCCTTCTGGAGACCTTGAAAGGGGGATCCCAAATAATACCTAAGATGTATTCAAATAATTGCAGTGAAATCAGAGAAATTCATAGGCACCCAACAGAGTTAAGGACCTCACTATAGAGGGATGAACTTCTATCAAGAACTGATGGGATTTGAGTTATAGGCCCTTATCCTCATATCTGAATTCTACTAAAGTCTATGAAAGCATATCCAGGGCAGAACAAGGTCCTGAAGGGACAACTCTATTGGCAAACATTTATACTGTAATATTACTTTAAAGTTCAAAGATCATTAATCCTCTTATATTTATTTAATAGTCAGTTTAAAAGGTAATTTCCAGTAAATAACATAGTCCAACCCTTCATCTAGCTGTGAAAAAGACAGAAAGAAATGCACTCATAAATGTCTAACAAATACAACAATTTTCATAGCAAGAATTCTAAGCAAAAACGTATCTATTTCCTGGATCTTCCTTGGGTCCAGTTTTCCACCCTTGTTGCAGTCTTCTCATTGATATCTAGACACCATTGCTGTCAAAGAAGGAAAGAAAGTCTCCATTCTCAACCTCCACCTGCCTTTTCTCCTTACCCTCTAATGTTTAGTGCTTTCACCTGTCTTCTTGCTCAAACATGCCCCGTTTACGTAGAAGTCCAGTTACTGGAAAGAAAACTCTTCCTTTAAAGTAGCTGCAGGCAATCTAGTCACCAAAGGGCTGATAAACCTGCAGTGTGCATTTACTTCTCACTAGAATGACTCTTTCTAAAATGCAGAACAGCTATGGATATTGAAACCACATATAAATATGTATTTTTTTTGTCCCGAGATAATAACCTCAGGTTTCATTCCCCTTCCATTTACTTGAAGTAATTGCTGGCAACCTAATTAAATGATGGTGGAACTTCACTGGGTCCACTATATCCTTGAGACTGAACAAGTTTGTGAATGTTTCTACTAACCACAAATCCAAAGCCTTTTAAGAAGCCACAGACCAACTCTCTTGCTACTGGAGCTATTCACACTATGAATGTTCTGAATTATGAAGCCCAGGCTCCCTGTGGGCACTGGAATCCAGTACACATAGAGGGCTGTCTTCAGCTTTACAGATGCCCCATTCAGCAGCACATGAACTAATTACAATTGTGTACAGTTGCGTGGTCACATGGCCCACACTGTTTACCTTCCATTATTTGGTCAATGGCAGAATAGGAAAGGAGTGTAGCATGGAGTATTTAAATATTTAGAGCTCAGAATTCCCTGGAATCCTCTGGATTATTAAGGCTCTCAGCTACATAGCTATGTACAGTTTTTCATTGCTGTAGGTAATTTTATTTTGTGACATTTTGCTCATCAAGCAAAGTGATTTCAGTAAAAAGTAAGTAATCTCTTTTCTCATTGAAAGACAGATTTCAGATTTTCTTGAAGTCCCAGGATGCAAGAAACAAGCCTTCTCGAAATCTGAAATACCATCAGCATTACTTCCAAGGAAGACTGCTTTGAAGAGCCGTGGGAACTTGAAATTGGTTTCAGGTTATTTAGCGGTTAGGGAGTGCTACAGAATTTGTACAAATATAAATGAGTGGTTTCCATCACATCTGATAACATCAAAGATTTCCCATCACTTTCTTTAATAGTGGCATCTTAAAGATGCAGGTTGTTTGAAGTTTGCAGTCATTTGTGTCTATAATAGGTTTCATTGTTCTTTGTGAACCAAAGTGCAAGGAATTTATTAGCTTGTTATACCAAGAACTCTTACAATGAGTATGAATGAGCACTTGATAACAGGGAGGTTAAAATGGATATGAAAATCCAGATAGAAGTTCAACTCTCTGCATCCTTGTGAGACTACATAAATAAAATAATGAACATGTATATTACTATAATTTGATCATAAACACATGTGTAATTGATTTTTAAGTACCCAGATCCCCATGGAGATCTAATATTTAGTCCTGTCAAATGACTATGCTTTAAAAGTTCACTAATGTCAAGTATTTTAATATGTTGTATAATTGAGAACACAGGTAAAACGTCACCCAGCCTGAAGCTGTCAATTTGTTATATGAAAGGTTTTCTTTATAAATAAATTCTTAAAAGCTATATACCAAAGCACTACGATCATATCAGAGATCTATGGATGGATCTACACACAACATAATTTAATAAATGTAACCCAACACAATAATTGACTCAAGGACAGAAGTCAGATCATCTCATTAAATACATATAAAGTCTTCGAAAAAAATTCAACATCCTTTCATGATAAAAGTCATGGACAGACTAGGGACATATAGGACTTATATAAACATAATAAAGGTAATATACAAAAATTCCATAGCTAACATTATGCTAAATGGAGAAGCATTCAAAGCATTTCCACTAAAATTGGGAAGAATATAAAGGTGTGCACTCTCTCTACTAATGTTCAATATAATCACTTGAGATCTTGACCACAGCAATAAGACAAGAGAAGCAGATAACGGAAATACAAATGGAAAGGGAAGAGGCCAAAGTATCCGTATTTGTAGATGATCTATCTCTATACATAAAATCACCTAAAGATTCTACCAGAAAACTGACAAATGCATTCAGCGGAGTAGTAGGATACAAAGTTAACACACAAAGACCAGTACCAGAGAAACAATAACATTTATGATAAGCCCCACAGGTTAAAATTTTCTTAAATAGTTCTAACTGAGAAACTGTACTTGGATAGTGAAATCTTTAAGACACTGAAGAAAGAAATTTGTGTGATGAGCCAACAACCAATTTCTGATTGGCTAAGGCCCACTCCATGAGTTGGAACCCATCCCTGACACTGCTTCTATGGCTATGACTCTGAGACTATGTAAGTCAGGTACTTATGGGACTACTGTTACACCAAAGGAACATAACAACAAAATGACTTTTTAAAAAAATTCTTCTATAATCATAGAACAGTGTCTTGCTCAGCCGTCATTAAAGAAGCTTCCACTCACTTGCAGCAGATGGAAGCAAATATAAAGACTCAAAGCTGGACAATGTGAAAAGAATGAGAGACACTGGAGCACTAGGTACTAAATGGGATGGCTTTTGGGAGGGCCTAGCCTGTGTGGATGCTCATCTTCCTAGACTTGGATGGAGGGGGGAGGACCTTGGACTTCCCACAGGGCAAGGAACCCTTACTGCTCTTCAGACAGGAGAGGGAAAAGGAGTGGAAGGGGGAGGGGGAGGTAAATGGGAGGCGGGGAGGAGGCAGAAATTTTTAATAAAAAACAAAACAAAAAAGAAAAGAATATTGTCCATTGTTTCAGAAAGTAAAATTTCCATCATGTTCTACAATTATGAAGATAATAATCAGTTTTGCTACAGAAGAAACTAAACAATAGTAACGGAGTATAATGGACCAGATTATTAATGCTTTATTCTGTACAAAAAGCAATCAGAGCTCCTTGACAGTCTCACATATTACATTTGAAAGAAGGGTTTATTATTATTATTATTATTCATATTGCAACTGGACTAAGCAGAAAACTAATGTTCAGTGACTCTTTTCAGCAAATAAAACTTTGGCAAGGGCAAGTATTCAAGTTTCAATTTGACAGGTGTGATTCATAAGCACTTATTGTTCATTCAGTGATTGCTCTCCGGAAACCATCCCAGCTTTAATGTCATAAAATAATAACTGATATTTAGCTCGTAAGCCAATAGGTCAGTCATTTAGCTTAAATAAGCGGTAAAGTAATCCATCCTCATGCATTGTGGTATATAGTAGTTCAACTAGATTGGCTCACATGGTTGGCTAGTTGTTTGGCATATATGAAATAGGGTGAAAAAGTCTACTGCTAGGTTGTCCTTGCTTACATAGGTAGAATTAGAGCTATAACAGAAAATAGAAGAAATGAAGAACATGATTGAACAGCACATGTGTGAATTTATTCCATACCCATCAGAAAAAAAAAAAAAAACTTGAGTTCAGTCTCACTATGTTGTGCACTTTCTGCTCTAACCCTGTAGCTGCTCACTCAAGCTACAATACTTTACAAGCTACAGTAATATCTGGCCTGGCATGATAATATTCATTGGTGCAAATAATGGTACAAATGAATGCTATGTGAGTAACCAATCATATTCTAGTTGGATTTAAAGACAACCATGTAAGTCATAACTCTTACCTAGTACCACTACAGTACCAGTAACTTGTGACTGTTTAGATTATATAGGGAAACCTAATATTATTATGATAAGTTAACACAGTAACAAACTGTATCCTATTATTATCTTTATAATCATAGATCACTACATCACTTAACTCTGTTTAGTCATGGTTCTTTTTGAAGTATCTGGCTTTTGATACAAAGACTCACCACTGGTCAATGTATAGTGAATAAAAGACTATGGTACATCTATTTTACACCTTCTTATATCAATACTCCGGGATCACATAGAAGAGAATGTGGAAAGATTGTAAAAGCTACAGGTAGTGGATATCTATAATGAAATGGCACTTATTAGACATAGCAGTGCCACTTCATATACGAACATATAGAGATTATGAGTACATGTACAAGACTTTCAGCAGATTGAGTCAATAAATGTCCAAGCATTGGTGGGGGAAGAGGTCTCATGAGGCCACACCTTTAGCTGAAGAGCTATTGACAACTGATGGGTGCTAGGGGAGGAAGAGAGAGTTTTGTTTTATTTTTAGGGACACAGTTCTTGAGAGTCTAAAAATACTCTTCTAGGCTGTCCTATATCCATTCATAAACAGGCAGCACTAAGTGGAAGTCAGTGAGTTTTTTTTTTTTTAAAGAGTACACTAAGTTTTCAGGGAAAGAAGATGTAGGGAGAAATTGCAGGGGAATGAAAAGGAGAAAAAATTTGATTCAAACACATTATATACATACATTCAATAACCAAATAAAAGTCACTAATTAAATTTACACTTTCATAATATATTTTCTTAAATATTTTATCTGTAATTGTGGCACATTCTGAGTGTTTCACTGAAGCCCATCCCAATCAAACAGTCTTTGGTGTTGTGTGTGCCTGAGCTATAGTTCTCATTTCTCATAAATGACTTTATCTTTCCTATGGCAAAAATTGAGTTATGGGACATCATATCCCACAGGCTTGCTAATTTAGAATTTAGACTTCTTTACAATCCCTTTATTGGGGAAAGAACTGTAGAACTCTGCCACGTTTCATTCCAAGACATTCACAGGGAGGACCTGAGACGGGGGGGAAATGAGCATAGTTGCAGATAGTGGTGCTTTGTATCGCATTACAACACTTTACTGAATTAGTGCAGTCTCCTTCTTGGGCTCTCATTCAGATCCTAATCCCATTCGTCTTCACTAATTTTATCTGAAATATGAAACATGCCAGCTCTAAATTTCTTAATGTAAATTAAATCACAGAACACCTTGTCATTCTTTAAAAGAATGTCATGTTAAAAATTGATATTTGTTCTAACAACCTCTACCTCTCACTATAATGAAGAAAATATGACAACTTGAAAGACAGATACCAGTTTATATTAGACAAAGTTACCTGATAATCTTTAAACTATAGGAGGGAAGGAGGATATTATAAACACAATTAACTATTTTGAGACATTTTTGTTAATTTTAATATAACATTCAATTTATAAGTAGACTAATGTAAATAAAATTTTTTATACAATTGAGAATTGATACATAGTGGTATATCAGTTTTAATATGGCTGTAATTTTCTTATCTTTGAGATAAAGATGAATTTAAGAAATGAACAGCTTAAAAATTGAGTCATGAGGAAACAGAAAATCTTAGCATATCAAAGATAACTGATGAGACTGAATCAGTAATAAACTGTCTCCCACCAAAGAAAACACAGAAAATGGTGGTTTCATTACTAAATTATGCCAAAAATTTAAAGAATGAAGTATAGTGCTTTTCAAAATCTTCCCAAACTTAAAGAAAAAGAGAAGTCAATAACCTAATTAGGTACACAATTACAAGTCAACTGCTAGATTACAGTAATAGAAACAACATAGCCCCGGCAAGAATACAGACACATGAGCCAAAAGTAAAAACAGAAAAGACAGAAACTAACCACACCTTCACAGTCAAATTGAGTTTCAACAAGATGACAAAAATAAACAGTGGTCAATGAACAACCTTCTTAATGATAATAAAATTCTTAAATGAAAAAGTATTAAGAATAGGCATTTATGAACAGCACATGTGTGAATTTATTCCATACCCATCAGAAAGAAAAACTTGAGTTCTTAATGATAATAAAATTCTTAAATGAAAAAGTATTAAGAATAGGCATTTATGCCTCATAGCATGTAGAAGCCACATTCATATATTATCTCAGCATGAATTAAAGACTTAAACCATGGCTCTAACCTATAGCACTGCAGAAAGTGTACAGCACTGGTTTGGGCAATGGTATTGCTACAAAAACAGACACTCAAAGAAGAGCAAAAATAGGAAACAAGTTTTCATCAAATGAAAAGCTTTGTTATAAGAGCTTAACACCCCAAACATAGAAAGAACTCAACTGACTACCAAGAAAAAGTAATGTTATGGATTATTTGTTTAACTATGCAAATATGTGTTGCATTTGTTTAACCAGGTAAAGATGTGTTGCATTTGTTTAATTATGTAAAGGTGTATTTCTGGTTTACCTTGACTACCTAAGGTACCAATTGATCTAATGAAAAGTTGAACTGGCAATAGAGAGGGAGACAGAACTTCCAGACAGAGAGTGTAAGTACAAGGAGGAATATAGGCTTGGGAGGGGGTAAACAAAGCAAGATGACAGAGAGATCCCAAGGTACAGTCAGTCAGACATGGAGGAAGCAGGAAAGTAGGACATACACAATGAAGGAAATGTTAAAAGAGAGTAGGCAAAACACAGATGTAGAAAAACAGGTTAAACTAAGAGCTAGAGGTACATGCCTAAGCTAAGACTAAGCATTCATAATTAATAATAATTCTCTTTGGGTTTATTTGGAAGCTGGTTGGCAGCACAAAGAAAAATGCCAATTACAAAGTA
Organism: Arvicola amphibius; assembly: GCF_903992535.2. Lineage (NCBI taxonomy): Eukaryota > Metazoa > Chordata > Mammalia > Rodentia > Cricetidae > Arvicola > Arvicola amphibius. The sequence goes on along the minus strand of NC_052060.1, from coordinate 47,549,007 downwards.
ACTTGGTTAATAAAATGAGCAAACATATAAACAGACATTTCTCAAAAACAGACATAAAAGTACCAAATGTTTCTGTCCCACCCAGTCCACAGCCATTTATTCCCAAAGAAACACACAGAGGCCTACATTAATTATAAACTGATTGGCCTATTTGTTCAGGCTTTCTTATTAACTAATTCTTATACCTTATATTATCCCATTTTTTTTCTGTGTTAGCCATGAAGCTTGGTACCTTTTATCAGTGAGGCATTCTCATCTTGTGCCATCTGTGTCTGGGTGATGACTGCAGACTGAGCCTTTACTCTTCCCAGAATTCTCGTATTCTGTTAGCCCTGCCTATACTTCCTGTTGGGCTACTGGTCAATCAGATTTTTATTAAACAAGTACAAGAGATAAATCTTCACAGGGTACAAGACCATTGTCCCACAGCAACCAAATATATGAAAAGAAACTCAACTACATAAATGACATTAAATGGAAAGCATATTAAAAACAAGAATTATCACTCATCAGGGTTAGAATTATTATTGTTTACAAAGAACAAAAGGTAAGTGATGACTAGTGTGTTCAATAAATGAAGTTCTTGACTTCGTTGGCAGGACTCTAAATTATGACAGCCTTTCTGAGAAACAGTGTGAATTTTTATCTAAAATTAAAAGCAGAACTAGAATTATCAATGTAATTCTCATGATATAACTATATATAACTACAGGCATTTCTCTGTTTCTCAACCTGTTCATAAATGCCCACACTGAAGGCATTAGTCATAAGCTCTGCCATTTAAGTCTGTAGGAGGAAATATGAGAAAAGATAATTAAAATTAAGGGCCATTTGGAGGGCAGTATAAAAGCCTAATGCAGTAGAAGCTGCCAAAAATATATACAAATATGAAAGTGATCTAAGTGAAATTAAGAAATAATGGGGGAGTTCAATCAGCCATCTCAAATGAAACCTTTGTCATCAAATGAAACTTCAGTGCAGATTGGATTACATCTAATTAAGTTGTTAGTCAAAAGGATCCCTTGGGAAACCCGAACAACCCAGGCTGTTGCCATACCATAGGTTTCTCTATACAAACTGACAGCAAGGCCCCATTGCTGAAGACAACACCTACAAAACTGATTGAATATGGCAAAGTTGAGAAGATGCCTACGTAGAGACTTCATCCTTACCTACTAGTGTGTTTGGCACATGATGTTACTTTGCATGCTACAGAAGAGAAAGTTAAACACCAACTCAGGCACAAGCCCTTAGATCTACAACGATGTTTTGCCTTCAGAATACACACTTGGGAGAGTAACCAACCAATATCTGATTTGAATTCAGGCCAACTTCATGAGATGGAACTCATACCCAGCATACTCTGGGTGACTAAGAACCACATATTACTATTCTAAAACAAATCAAATGCAGCAATAAAATGACTCCTGATGACATTTACTCATAGATCAGTGCCATCATCAGAGAAGCTTCCTCTTGTTGTAGATAGAAACAAATACAGAGACCCACAGCTAGATCTTGTTCAGAGAATGAGAGATCTTAGAGCAGACCTAAATAAGAGATCTATATCAAATCCCTCTTCTAGGAGCTCAGGAAACCCTGTGGAAGAGGATGCAGAAAGAGTGTAAGAGCTAGAGGGGATGGAGGATTCCAGGAAAGCAAGGCCCTCCAAGTCAACATGCTCAAAGTTCATAGACAAAGAGACTGAGGCAGCATGGACAGGGCCTGCCTGGGTCTGAACCAGGTATTTTTGAATATATATATATATATATATATATATATATATATATATATATTCTAAAATATAACACTTTATGGGCTAGTGTTTTTATGGGATTCTTGAGTGTGTTAAGGAGTGTGTCTCTGTTTCTTGTATCTTCCCTTGTGCTCTTTTCCTTCTGTTTGCTTTGTCCAATTCTGATGTGTTAGATTTTGTTTTATCTTATTTTATATTATATTATAAATAAAATAAAGTCTGTTTTCTAATGAGAGACAGAAAGAGAATGGATCTAGATGGTAGGGGAGATGGGAATAAACTTGAAAGAGTAGAGGAGGGAAACCATAATCAGAATATATTATGTGACAAAATAATCGTTTTCAATATAAGGAACAAAAGTCTGTCTTGTGTGGATTATACTAATTCTCCAATTTATTTAAACTATAAAACCTAACAGTTGCTTAACACAGGCACAATCTGTCTTCTCATTAGTGCTTCCAATGTAGTTCTATGCACTACTCTCTATATTGATCTACTTAATAAGAGGGGATCATAGTTTAGAAAATTCTGAAGCTCTTTGAAGAACGTTACGGTGAACTAGATTTAAACAGAAATTTGGAAAAAAGAATTGGACCATATGGGGTTATCACCGAGTACAAAGAAATAGTGGGGATCAGAGATAATTCAGGAAGAATATTATGAAAAAGAAGAGCACAGATGATAAAAAAAAAACAAATGGAAATACACAGACCATCAGAGTAGCGGAGCTCACGGGTCCTGAGGACAGAAGTAACTGCTGACTGAGACAGACAATAGATAGTCACAATGAGCCCTGAGTGGCAGTCTGCAATGTGTGCTGTGTAGAACAGGAAGACTGGAAATTTTAAGTAGGCGAAATGACAATGTTAAAAGTGGCATAAGCTTTAGGGAGATTAATCTGTGTTTACTAGTAATTTGATTTGCAGAGGATTTCAATAATTTTGATTTTAATTATTATAAAATTGTTTTAGATCTATGACACTACATCAAGTCATTTATCAGAAGTGGTGAGAGCTGTTTTCTTTCCGTGTGACCTTGTGAGAACACTGATAAAGGAAAACAGACACATGCACGAGGCATAATAATTGCCCTGCTGGTCTTTCACTCTGCACTTCCTCCAAATGCCTGGAATCAAGCATTAAGAGCTGTCACTCCAGAGTGATGGCACACACAACAGTCCAGATTCCTTGTACCGTCTTGGGGGTGGCAGTTCTGTTTCTCTTAAAACCAGTTTTGTCCCTATTCCTAATAAAATCTTGAAAAATGTAAAGTCTGAGTTTTTAACATTTTGACCTATTTGGGACTTTTATTGCTGCATTGGAATGACTTCTTATCAATGCAGGCTAAATATGGGTAAGAAAAATTATTCTTGTTCGATATTTGCACATGCGTGTTTTTGTAAATTTTAAAGTTATTAAGTCTTGATTTCCCAACATAACATGAGATTTTTCTGTCTATTGATTTTAATCATGCTGGGTTGTAAGAAGAAGATGGCAATAGGATTAGAACTGGAGCATGATATCTAGCATTACTATTAAGATTTCTGCTTTCAGCCAAATCCTCCGGGATTTTACCAATCCTGTGGGGCCTCACTCTTAAGACAGGCAGTGTGTGGAAGTGTGTTCCACAGCATCTTCATTCCTTATGTCCCTATCCAACAACATATGGAAAGCAGGCCATTTAGCCGTGGAATTGAAATTTCTAAGTAGGCTAGTTCTGAATAATTATGGACAAAATACACAAACCTCATGTTTAAATTAAGGTATGAATGGATGAGTTACTCTTGCCTTCTAGAGTCTTTATTCACTTTTCTGCTGGACCACAGGGGAAATACTCCCAGATTACATCTTCTATCAGGTACAGCATAATGACCAAAACATATTAAAGGCTCATAGAAAAAGACAGATTAATGAAAAAAGTTCCCCAAGGACATTATTACATATTGATATAAGAGATATACCATTATATTTTAGAGGAAAGAGATGTTTAGTCATGATAGTAGTTTTATAACTTTAGTCTTCCCAGGAAGATGGAAAAATAGTCCTGTAAGTTACACTTTGAATATGGTGGGCATTTACACCCTAATCAAGGGACAGCTTACTTCTCACACTGTATACAGCATCCCATCCTTTTGTATAACAGCTGAGAAGATACAGATTTAATATAATGAAAATATCATTTTCATCTTCCTTTATAAAAAACTAAACAACACAATTATAACTCGTGAAGTCCAACAAGGACAACCTCAATCTGTAACAAGAACTTTCAAATTCCACTTTTTACAGCGAATAAAATATGTTCTGATATTTTCAAAATCACACTATAATCTGAAAGTCTTTTAATGATTCTGGAGGGAAAGCTGATAAAAACCCCACCCAAGTATATTGTATTACCTTATATTTTCTTTATTAATACTGCAAATATCTCTCTTCTGTTTTCATGACCCCATTGGATTTATTTCTGTCTTTCACATTTAGGTTTTGATAAACAAGTTTTAAGGTCAAAATACAGAAGATAATACTGATGCAGGTTTGTTGGTAAAACTTATTATTTTTGAACTCCAACTATTTGCTAATTATTTGTGGATTTTACACCATGCATCCTGATCCCACTCATCTTCCCACCCCTCACTTCTGCCCTCTGCCCTTGCAATATCCCCTGAAAACAAAATTTAAAAATAAAGTGGAGGGAAGAGTGGAGCCAAAGGAGGTGAGGGAGTGGGAATGGGATAGCTATGATATAAGAGCAAGAAAGAGATATCGTGATTGAGGGGGCCATTATGGAGTTAGTAAGAAACCTGGCTCTAGAAAAATGCTCAAGAACCCACAGGGATGAAACCCAGCTGAGACCCTAAGCAATAGAGGAGAGGGTGTCTGAACTGACCTTACCCTTTAATCAGACAGATGATTATCGTAAATATCACCATAGAACATTTGTCCAACAACAGATGGGAACAGAGGCAGAGACCCACATCGGAGCACTGGACTGAGCTCCCAAGATCCAGTTGAAGAGTGGAAGAAGTGAGAATATGAGCAAGGAAGTCAAGACCATGAGGGGTCATCCACTGAGACAGTTTGCCTGAGCTAATGGGAGCTCACCAACTCCAGCTGGACTGGGAGTGAACAAGCATGGGAACAACCAAACCCCTCTGAAGGAGGTTGACTGCTGGGGCAGACTGAGGGGCCACTGATAGTGACACTGGGATTTGTCTCTACTGCAGATACCAGTTTCATGGGATCCTATTCTCTTTGGATGTAAACCTTGCTTAACCTATATGTAGTAGTGAGGGCCTTGACCTTTTCACAGGGTGGGGTGCATGGCACTTCATTAGGGTTGGATGGGTGGGGGAGAGTCTGTGGAGGGAGAGGGAGGGGAGTAGGAATAGGGGAGGGAGTAGGAATTTGGATTGGCATTATTTTTAAGTATTAAAAAATATTTTCTCCCTTGTTAAAAAACAAAACAAAGCAAAGAAAAATTCTTAATAAAAAAGAAAAAAAAAAAACAAAAAATGAAACAAGCAAGCAAGCAAACAAACAAAAAATGAACAAAAATGTCTAAACATGGAAGCTGTAGTGTGACACAGTGAGTCACACAGTGGACACTTTAGTCCATACATCTTTACTTGTAAATGTTCATTGCAATGAGTTATTGGTCTAGTTAGAGGCCTCTGGCTTCTGCTATACCCTCAATACTGGTCCCTCACTGAGGTTCATCTTGGCTATCCTATTGTTGACTTGTGTCATGGAGGTCCTGAAATTTGGATCTGTAGGCTTTACCCTTCACATGTTCCAGCAGATCATAGATGAGGTGGTGCTGGGGGGGGGCTACCTTGTAGACCTGGTTCTGGGCATGGGTGAAAACCTTCCCTCATCCTCACCACCTAGGTGAGATCTCCAGCACTGACCAGGCTAACTTACCCAATGTAGCAGACAGCAAGGAGCAGGGTAGTTCTCCTGCTCTCACAACCTTGGGTTCAGTTCTCTGTCACTCTACTGTTTTGTCCAGGCAATCGGTTTATATCTAATGTAGATTCTCTGTGTGATTTTTTGGGGAACCTAATGACTGTGGGAACTGGACAGGACAGAAACCCCAACAAGCAGGCCCTCATGTTACAGGGATGGGACTTAAATGTGGATGAGCATGAGAGATCCCACTATGCTGTAACTGATAAAGCCTCTCTTAGGAGGGATGGATTTAGTTTCAAGAAACCACAATAGCATTGATTTATTATTATTCCCCAAATCAAAATGAAATGTGGGTTATTATTTTCCATAATATGAAGTCTATACTAACACAACTACATGTAGAAAAATAGAGTACATCTGTTATTTCTCCTTCTGCTGTTGGATACATAGGATGAGACATGAGATGACTGATAAAGCAGGCTGAAGCCACCTAGGCCATGCCCAACTAGGAAATACAGCATGACCCTCAGGTAGACCTCCTACTGTAGACTGTCATGGAAACAGGTGTTTGTTCTATTTGATTGAGCCATTTCATATTGCTGAGATGTCTGAAATGTCCTTTAAACTTTGTATATTCTAAAGTCTTAAATAGTAAAGGCAATAGAAATTTAACACACATCCTGATTAGTATATAGCGGTTCTCAATAAATTTCTAGGAGATGAATGAAGAAATAAAAATCACACAATGCCTTTGGAGCATGATTCAAAACTCAGCTCCAGATTATTAAACATTTCAAAAATTATAGTAATTTTAGGTCTTAACAAATATCTAAATGTTTAATTCCAATATACTTGAAATACTAAAAAATTGAGAGCTCACTTGTTATATACACAATGTTACTTTCAAAATACTATGAAATGCATTCAAACTATCACTTCCCGTGTGAACACGGACTACGAAACATTGTGTCAGTGTGTCTGTCCATTATCATTCTTTTACAGCAAACCATTTTGATATTTTTGTAAAAGGTAAGTAAACAAATTTGAAACAATATAAGAGTGATATCTGATATTGGATATTGTTTAAAACTTGTAATGTCTTTATAGAAAATGGAAGAAATGTTGTGGTTTCCCACTGTGACTTCAATTCCCAGAGATGTTTGTGTAACTGCATGATATTTGCAATGGAACAGAAAGCATGAGTCATATGTTTGTTTATAACTCCAGGCAAAGTTTTGTTTTCTGTTCTTATACGTGTGTGTATGTGTATATGTATATATGCATACATGCATGTATATATATATATGCACACACGTATATATACATATATATTTGCACACATACAAATATATTTCTGTCAAATGATGCATTCATACTATAGTGGCTAAACAATTTCTAGAGGAAGAACATGAATGCAAGCTATTTAATACATGTAGTTACAGTTGAAAGGTGTGGAATTATGATGAATGATTCTAACATCAAGAAGGATTATGGTATTTTAGTAAAGAGAAATTACTGCATGGGAACAATCAGTCTGCAGGAGATCTATAAACTGCTGAAAATATAGCTGGGATTCAGCATAAAGGGGATATATCACACAGTCAGTGTATTTGTGCACCTATCATCCCTGTGCACATTTATATGCATATTATTCATCTATTATTTTCTTTTTCTCTGTAAGATAGCATGTGCATACTTCATAGCCTATTATATCCCTATTTAACTGCACTACTGCCAGATTCCACTTACTTATGCTCCGTTGAATAAACTGTGGCTAATAAATGTCCTTGGAAATGTGCTTAGATATAAATAATATGCTGCTATATCTAATTATAAGTGTACATCCAGCATACACGTTCACTCTCAGAATCCTAAAGAAAGACAGCTTCACTTAGTCCATGCATCCAGGGTAAGAAGAGAAGTAAATGCAGAGCAGGCGTGTGAGAGAGCCTCCTTTCTGACTCTGAAGGGATATGCAGTACACAACACAAAGTTCATGGCCCTTTAACATTCTCTACTGCAAAAGAAATGCCAAACAATGGCAGGGATCAACATTCTTATGTTGATTGCTCTACCTTTTAAACCCAAGGGCTTATGTTGTGGGCTCACCCCCAAGGTAGGCAAATCACTGGGACTCTTAGGTTTCTAGCCCTCCCTTGCTGTCCTCTTGAAGGCAAATTTGGAGCTTGCTATGGTCCTACTGTTTGTCTCCAGCAAGGTGATATGAGGAGAAGACCGGGAGGAAAGCAGAGGTGAAAGGGCAGATCATGTACAAAAAAATGTGTTTGCCCATTGGAAAGAACACATAAGACGGAAGAGTGACCAAGAATTGAGCTGTTGGATGAGAATATAATCACTGGTTTCTCCTTGATAATTGTCATGCTCCCATTGCATTCCATAACCTCACAACTAAGATTTATAACCTTTGATCTATCTTATGTAAATCCATCCCTGTTTGAAGTTTCCTGCTATTCAGCCGGGTTTCAAGTTTGTTGTGAAAAATCTATCAGGTAGGTGAATTTGAGAATTACCTTGCAGTATCACCCCTATTAAGACAGAAGGGACCTGGGCTTCAATAATGTTGGAGGATGCCTACTCTTTCAAATGTTACTGATAGTCTATTGCTTATAAAGAAAAACACAAGTAAAGCAAAATGTTAAACAAGCAGAAGTAAAGTTGAGAAGGTAAAGGGGGCCATACAAAGTCTTGTCAAAGGTTTGTATTTTACAGAAAGCTGTAGTTGGGACTTCACTGAGGAAATCTCTGTACGTTTTATTTCTGGTTCAGAGGATTTACATGCTCTTTCTAATGATCTGGACCTTCAGCTCTGGGTAATGTATCCCAGTCCCCAGCTTAGTGCTCATGCAAAATTGAAACACGTTGGAGGCAGTTTAGTGGCTGCAGATGAATCTCAATGTGCAGGAAGAGACATAATGGCTATTTAGACTTGCTAGGAGAAGCTGAGGAAATCAGGGGAAAAAGTCTATTGAACTGGAGCCATCTGGGACGTCAACTGAGCAAGGCCACATCACAGTGTGTTTGCATTCCTATTGTGTTGCTAGCCATACACAAGGGTGTGTGTGTGTGTGTGTGTGTGTGTGTGTGTGTGTGTGTTTATACAAACCTGGGCATGGTGTGCCTGTGTGTGTGTGCATATGGATGAGGGCAATAAGAAGTGAAGATTGATCTTTAACTGCACTGGAAATTCGATTTGGCTTTGGCAGCTACATGGGGGAAAATGTGATCATGAGAGTCTTCAGGTCTTGGTGAGGCCGAGACTGGAATAGGGCAGGGTTGGCACGGATGCTGTAGGCATGAGGAAAATGAGAGCTAAGTAGGGCCAGAATGAGCAGTTCGTTTCCTGCCTCTGGCTCAGAGTGCAGCACGAAAGATCATAGGAGCTTTGGGAATCTGATACCAAACACTAGAAGACAGTTGCCATCTGTTACAGCTGTACTTAGAAATTTTTTTTTTAAAAAGGCAGGGAAATAAGGCAGGCAGGTACTTTTATTTTGATGCTTCACATTCCCACTCACTGGGATCTTTGCTTGATACATTCTGGGTAAATATGCTAAATGGTGTGCTCTCTCAAAAAAGAAACATCTCTGCTGGGGTCCCTAGGATCCCTGAGAACCACACACTTTGGCATGTGACCTTTGCAAAAGTCATACATGGGAGACTATTGTGACTATCTTGGGTTACCGTGGTGAACACACAGTCCACAGTGAGTGTCCTCACACAAGACAGACACAGGGGAGAAGGGAAGGTAATGACAGAGACAGAGACTGCACAGATGGGACTACCAGCTCAGGGACACTGAGCAGCTACATGTTCTTCTGGAGTCATTGAGGGAGGAAGTGTGGATCTGCTAAGTTTTATATTTCTATCCTGTGAGAAAAGAAACTTCAGTTGCTTGAATTTGCCACATCTCTGTTAACTTCTGACAGTGGGTCTATTAAGCAAATATGGCAGCTAGAGGGATGCCCCATCTGTTTTCATATAGAAAGTAGCCAAAAAGAAAAAAATCTGACAGAGCAGAAACCGAGGACAAATTGTCTGCCCAAAAGTGGATCTTTTGGTTTCGCCAGTGCTCTCGGAATGGGTAAGGGGAAGCATTTTCTTAACGTCATTGCATACACAGGACACCACTGTGTAGGAACATCCAGGCTGTAGCTCTGAAAAGAAGCATGGCATTCATCCCCAGGCTTGCCCAGCTCAGCACATTGCCCTGGGTTTTTCCACATAGATATTAATTCATTCACTCCAAGTTGAGAGCCTCCACCTTCTTAAGAAAGCTGCTTGCTGTCCATCAGTCTCAGCATTTAATGAGCAGAGACAAGGGATATGGAATTGAAGAAAGCAGAGGCTGTCTCCCTCATAACTCCATGCAATACTTTTAGGGGTTTCACAAATATATTTATCCTCACTGCAGGAATACTCAAGCAAATGTTAGAACCTGTTTTTTCCCTCTCATTTTTATTCTAACCTATTTAGTTTGTCTACACTGGGAAGTTTTTAAAAGAATCTCCGTTATTTCTCTGATTTCAGTTCCAACACAAGTTTCCAGGTCATTCATGGTTTATGCTATATCCATGCCCACAGCTTTTGCAAAGCTTTTACAATATAATGTCTCTTGTTTGCCATTTATTGAGCTGGGTTGTATGTCTGTTTCAATAGAGAATTTGAGACAAATAGGCAGAAACACAGACAGCAGGCATAGAAAAATTTTGATTCTATGTCCAATAGTATAATTAGTATGAAAGCTTGTGCCTAGGCTCAGTGCATCTTGTTATGCCATGTTCAGTTGATATCCCTGAGACGTCTTCTCTTTTCTGAAGGAAAATGGAGGAGCAGTAGATCTCAGAGAGACGGGTGGGGGAAATTAGAGTAATGAATGGAGGGGAGGTTATGTTCAGAATGTATTGTATAAGAGAAATAAATAAGCAAGCAAGCAGGCAAACAAACAAACAAACAAACAAACAAGTAAATATAATTAGGACATGGGTTAGGACATAGGTGTCTGAACTCATTCTGCCTGGTGACTGTCAAGAGCAACAAGGGTTAATAGCACTGCCCTATTAGCGTCTTCTTGCCTTTGCTTTTACTTGCTGGGAAATCTCTTCCAGAACATACTTTTATAATCAGGTTAAACCTTCAGTGAGATCAGGAGCGAACACAAGACTTTTAATATGAATTGTTTTTTTCATTGCTAGCTATTGTGCTCCCTGCAGACTGTGTTTGCTTTTTATGCCAAATACGCCGATACTTGGCAAATTGTAGCTCTCCTATTAGACATGCTGCCTTTGTGTTTCCAAATGTACTTTTCAGAGGATCTGGCACAAGAGGGCATTTGGACAGGCACGGGGAAACTAGCTGGCTAAAGGATGACTCAGGATTGCTGGCAAGTTGGGGCAAAGATCAGGATATAGATCTAGTCAAGCCTTCTCCTTCAGTCGTGGCAGTAACCACTGAGGATGGAATTTTCTAACTAAAGCCATTGTCTATCCCCTCTTTCAAGGTTCCAGGATATCTCAGGTAAGGAGAAAGAGAAATTACTGTTAGTATTTCGAATAAATTATCAAGAAAATTGTGAGTACTAGGAATTAATGACATAGAAACTTGGATGAATGAAAGCAATTCATCAAAAATAGCAATAGGTTCAGTCAATAAATACTTTTTCTATGTGTGTCCATACCTGTGATAATGTTTGTATATGTCCAGGTATACATGTATCTGCTTTTATTCCTTATATACTGTCCACCTTATTTTTGTAAGTCTATCACTGACCTGAGCCTTTCCCATTAGGCTGAGGATCCCCAGGGATCAACCTGCTTCTACCACTGCAGGGCTGGCATTACAAGCATATACTATCATGCATGGTGTTACTTTACATGGGTCTTGGAGCTTGAACTAGGGTCTTCTCGCTTTGTGGTAAGCAACTTATAGATGAAACCTTCTCTCCAGTCCTTAAAAAATGAATATTAGATTTTCAGATAAGATTCTGTAAGCTTTAGCAAGCCGACTTCTAAGGTGCAGTTATTTCTTCTGTAAGTGCCTTAAGCAGGATATTTTATCTGTTCCGTGCTCTTTCCCGTGGAAAGAAAGTTCAAGAGACCCTCCTTAAAGCCTGATTTCACCCGAAGGTTACACTGGAAAAAAATAAACTCCAGCTTCTGACACTAGTATTATTTTCACTTTGAAGTGGGCATTTTTAAACTGGAAGGCACAGCGGATGCACGGTTACTGTGCAAATGGCAACATTGCCATAGCAACACAGTCTCTAATGTTGTTCTCAAAAGCCCGGTTTGGGTATCAAGTAACCTAGATGAAGGATGTCCTTGGTTACCTATTTCTTATTGTAGCCTCTGGGTGGGCATGAGGGGCAGGACTTTCTCAAGATTTAAGGACAAGCGTGTTTGCACACACACACACACACACACACACAGACAAACACAGACAAATATGTATGCAGTTACATATTGACATACATGCATATTTTATTAAATCACATTAATCAATGCTTTTGACTTAGGGAAAAGAGAAACACTGGATGACAAAAGCCCTTGTTCTTAATGCTAATTTGAGGACAATGTTTTCATTGCTTTAAAAACTCTCAATGTACATAATTTTACAATTTTTTTGTTTTTTCCTAATAAAACACCACTCTTTAAAACTGAACTGAAACATTTCATGGTTCCTTGCCTTAACAATCATGTTGTAGCCATATTTGGTCAGTAAATACATGCTACTTTATTTTTCTATGTAATATGCAATTTAGGCAGTAGAAATGTGCTGTAGTTGGGATTGCCAACATATACAAAGAGCTTATAATGTTGAAAGCATGAAAGTGATATTTGCAAATATTAGAATTATAAAAAGTGAACAAAAACAATTCCAGAATGAAGTCTAAAAAAATGACAGGCACCCACTTTTGTTTGTAAATTTGGAAAACAGTATGTGCAGAGGCCAGGTTTGTACACAGCATAGGAGCTCAAGACATCTGCCTAGCAGGGGCCCATCTGTGACATCAAAGGGATGTAAAGAGCAGCAACTCCAGTCCTGGAGCTCCCACTAAACTTTATCTTGTAATTGCAGCTGAGGTTATGTCAGCCACATTAACTTGTGTTGAAGACTGATTTCAGTCAGTGTGAAATAAAGATTAATCAACTGTAAATAGTAATGGGCAAAGAGTAGTCAGAAGCATCTAATTCAGGATAACTGGTTTTTCTCATGATTATCGCAATTATTCTCTTGTGAACCTAACAGATTGACTCTGGGAAAACCCTCTTCTACTAGATGGATCCTTATCAATTTTCTATTTTGATTTACCCAGCCCTTGGGCCAGCTTCATACTGCAAAGAAAATAAAACCCTGCTTGTTTCTGGTACTGAAATGAGTACCTCTGAGAAGGAAGTCAAATGAAAAATTGACTTATATTCCAAAATCATTTATCTTCATTGGCAGGCAACTGTATATATACATAGATGTCTCTGTGCTTGCATAGGCAATATACCCATGATTCACATTTAAAAAGTCATGGAATGAGATTGAAATACATTTTCCATTTTTATGCATCATGTACATAAAGTTAAACAAAACCCACATAGACTCATTTTAAAATGTTTGCTCTATTAATTAGGGCAGAGTTTAAGACGATTATGGAGAATAACAAATAACATGATGTGTATGCAGGATGTACAAAATAACTCCTAACAGAAGACTGAGATGTTTAATGTATTTGTCAAATCACCTATTCATGAAATAATACAGATAAATCCACCATCAGAACATTTGCCAAATTTCAGTGACCGAAATTTTTTAGGTTACGTAGCTATACTCTCCCAAAACAGATGCTTATTGACCATTTCTTGTATTTGAAGCCTTATACTTCTAACTTCTGAAGAAAATTCTTTTGCAAATAATGAACCATAAAATCTCATTCTTATGTATCTTAAGAGACAGATGATAGATGATAGATAGATAGATAGACAGACAGACAGACAGACAGACAGATAGATAGATAGATAGATATGGGAAAATATACATTTTTCTTTTTCGAGACAGGGTTTCTTAGTAGCTATGGAGCCAGTCCTGGAAATTGCTCTGTAGACTAGGATGATCTCAAGCTCTGCCTCTCTCTCTCAAGTGTTGGGATTAAAGGTGTGTACCAATACCACCTGGCAAAAGTATATAATTCTTACATAAATAAGATTTATGATAAATCATGTTTTATACATCAAAAGAGTTAAATATTGATGCTCTCTTATAGACTAAGCTATATTTCATACAATTATGATGCAGGAGCAAATAAAAATGGAATAAGTATAAGCAAGAGAAATGATGCATCTATGTAAACTCCCTGAATAACCTTCTTTAAGAAGGAGAAGGATTTTGACAGAGTCAGGAGGCAGGAAGCTGTTCTGAAGAATAAATCATTCATCATATATTTATTACCCTACATATCTAACACCAAGTAACTATGGATATGAAACTGTAAAAAAAGCTATTACTCTTGATTTCATGGATCATACTCCAGATGAAGACGAAAGAAAAATTGGAAAAGTGCACAAGACAAGTATTGTCTTTCAAGCATTAAAAATTACTCAGAGGATAGAATTTGACCAGACTAACTTTGTGAAGTTCCATGTGACATAGTAAGTCCAAGAAGTCAAAATAATAGAAAATCTTTTACACTCAATTTATCGATGAGCCTGGAGCATGCTAAAATTTCCTAAGCTAAAGAAAACAACTCCCACAGTTCCCCTAAGTTGAAATCCTTATTCTAAGACATAGATTTGGAACTTAAGAGAGCACGTATAATCTATTACAATTCATACAATCCCACTCACTTCCCTTGACAACATCACAGCCGCATTTCTCTGTCACCTCCCAGTGTGGCAGTAAGGCACATTTTGACTTTCACATGCTGAGATACATATGCTATGGTCTATACAGACCACATCATATTCAAGTTCCTCTTAAAGTATGCACTGAAACCCGATTTCCTAGGGAAAGGGATTAGAGTGAGGGAGGGGCATTTAGGAGGTGGTTAGGTCAACTGTGTGGCTCTCAGGAAGGAGACTGCTGTCCTTAGAAATGACAGTTTGGTTAGGTACCACCTGTGAGAAACCTGTCAATCAACACACATCCTGTCTTTCCTCAATTTTATCTTGGACTTCCTAGCTTGTGGTTCTGAGAAATAACTTTCAATTGTTATAAACTACGCCAACTATGGTGTTTTGTTATAGCAGATCAAGCTGACTGAGATAACTTTATAATTTTCCCTGAAGGGGAATAGAATTAGTTTGGCACTTAAGAAAATGCTCAACTGCACTGTTTTTTTATTTATTTTACAAAATAGCATCTACTAAGGTAATTCAATGAACATCTATAGGAGAAAACACCAAGCTGTCCTATCGCATAGAAGATGTGCTAGATAGAATCTATTGGGTCGAGACGAGGGAGTTTGGTGAGAAACTTGTTAGCTAGAAGACTATAAAGTCTCTCCAGGAATATGTGATTTATGACGTAGACAAAGGAAAGGCATTCTAGATTTTAATTTTGTTTACATTTTTATTTACTGAGTGTGTATACATTTGTCTATATGGATGCACACGTGTGTATACACGGTATGTGGGGAGGCACCTGTGGCAAAAGACACACTTGGAGGTCAAGGACTAACTTTGCAGTCATTTCTCTCCACACACTTTTAGGAGGTCTAAAGGGACAGAATGCATATAGCCAATTTTTATGGCAAATACCCTTTCTCACAAAGCAATCTTGCTGACGCACATTGTAGACTTTTATAAGACAGCAGTCAGTTGCTGCTATGATTAAGACCTAGACTGACCTGGGGATTGGACTGTTGAAGAGATACAATGTGTAAATCTAAAAATGTGTCCACTCAAGTAATCTAATAGATACATAGAGGTTTATACTCAGTGGGTAGAAACAAGAATTTAAAATAGCAGGCTTTCAGTCATAGAGAATCACCTTCTTCAGTTTTTCCCCTTAAATAAAGGCCTGCATTGTCTTAAAAGGATAAAAGAGCTTGAATAAGTAGAAAGGGGTTCAGAATTCTATAAGCTGGGAGGCAGAGGAAGAAAAATCGTGAGTTCAAGGTCAGTTAGGAATGTATACTAAGTTCTAAGCTAGGATGGAGTACTTAGCCCCTTCGTAAAAATAAATAAATACAAAAGCATGAACCAGAAGACTAATTAGGGGGTGATGAAGTACTTGATTATCTTGTTGGTTGGTAAAGTAAGGAAGAAGCTAAAATTACTGGTTATGGTACTAGATGAAGAGCTGAAATGCATCAAGAAATAAGACCATAAGAGAGAAAGAACTATTTAAAACTTGGGTGGACCCAGTGTGTCCGCATGGGCTGCAGGTGAGTTTTGGAATAGAATCAAGCTATTTGAATGTTTACCCAGGTAGAATTTTTTTTATATTAGCTTTCTTTTTTCTTGTTAGTGCTCAGTGTTTGCTAGTTGTCCAAAAAGATACCTTTGAAAATAACAATAAATCAAATCTCAAGCACAAGTTAACACTATTATACTGAAGAATCACAAAGGACTGTTTGCAGAAGAGCAGTGTAACACAAGGAAAGCAGGTGGAAGTGTGAAGAACACACAACAGCTGCCATTCCATGATGGTGCTGGGGACTGAACACAAAGAAATTGTCGTGAGCTGGAGGGAACCTCCAAGTTCCAGGCTTGATGGAATCACTGCTCCATTCAGTCAAGAGAGAAAGGAAGCCTGCGGTGACATCCTGCTTCTGTTTCCTCCTCATTGTGTAATGTGGGGGAAATTAGCTTCTGAAAGGGAATGCACCAGATGAAAGGAAAGACACATGATGAAGTAATCCCACATTTACTCTGAGTAGGGTATTATAAGAGGTTCTTTATTTTATGGGAGACTCACAGACTGCAAGGGGAATAGGAATGGAATCCAGCACCTAGGTGTGAGGAGAGAGAGAGAGAGAGAGAGAGAGAGAGAGAGAGAGAGAGAGAGAGAGAGAGAGAGAGAGAGAGGCCCAACGTGATCCAGTCTCTCAAAGGCCATTGGCTGATGAAGGTTTCCCATCAAGCTTCTTTCTCCTATTGAGGCTCAGTTTTTTCATAAAACTTTATTCATAAAACAAACCCAGAAACCATATCATATAAGATTTATTGGATGGTCAAAGAGCATAAGACATACAACATGAACTGTAAGGTTCACAGTACCTTTTTTGTTGCTATGTTGATCTTATAGATATTTTCAGCTAATTTGAGAATAAAGATGAAAGAAGAAAATATCAGAGATTATTCAAATTTAAAAGCCATGGTGGCTTCTTAACTTCCTTGCTTCTTCATGGAAGAAAAATATTTGCTTTCACGTGGCACATTTTGGTACCATGGAAACAAGGGCTGAAAAGACTTCAAGTAAATAGAAAGCACCCAGCTGAGCCCAGGCTCTTCTTTAAAATCCAGCCATAAAATTTTGATCAGACCGACATTTCTATATGATTTGGGGACTGAAGAAATGGCTCAGTGGTTAAGAACACTTGATATTTTTGCAGAGGGCCCGGGTTTGATTCTTGGCACCCATATGGCAGCTCACAGCTATTTGTAGCTCCAATTCTAGAGGATTAGATCCTTTTTTCTGGTCCACACAGGCACTGCATGCAGGTGGTGCCCATCTATACAGGCAGGGAAAGCACTCATACACACAAAATCAACATAAATATGTATTTCAAAGTGATTTTGATGGGTATCTAGAAATATATTACTGTATCACCAGACCAAGAATTTCTGAATATTGAATACTATAAACTACATTTGTCTTTCCTTTGGAGTCTTAGTCAAATGAAAGAAATGTAATTTGGTTTCCATGACGAATAACAAACAGCAAGTATCGTGAGGGTATTTAATCAGTAGACTTCATTTTGATCAATGATATGACTTTGCTAAGTGGGTGAAAATAATCATTTGCTTCACACTTTAGAGGATGAGGGACCACAGAATGACTTCAGAATTTAAGAGATATTTTGTCTGTTTGATTTTGTTTGAAACTGTGTCTTATGCTGTACCCTAGGGTGACCTTGAACTCACATGGTTTACCAGACTTGCTTTGAACTTATTGAAATCTTGCCTCAGCCTTCTGAATGCTGGATTACAGGTATAAGCCACATCGGTGCTGTATTTTGGGTATAAGGCACTGAGTGCTGGATTGCAGATGTAAGGTACTTAGTTGAATAGAGGGAGAATGGATCATACGAGCAAGGGGGTGGGGTCAAGATCACGATTGGAAAAACCACAGAGACAGCTGATGCAAGCTCAGGGAAGCTCATGAACTCTGGACTGACAGCTGGGGAACCTGTAAGGGATCAAACTAGACCCTCTCAAGGTGGGTGACAGTTATGTGTCTTGATTGATGGGGGAGGGGCCTGGCAGTGTTATCAGGACATATATAGGGTGCACAAAGTGGCTTTTTGGAGCCCATTCCCTATGATGGGATATATTGCTCAGCCTTGATACAAGCGGGGAGAGACTTGATCCTGTCTCAACTTGGTATACCAGACTTTGTTGATTCCCCACTGGAGTGGATGGTGAGTGGAAGGGGGAGAGGTAGGAGGGCTGGAGAAGGGTAGGGAGGGAGAAGTGGGGCTAATATGTAAAATTAAAAAATTAAAAAAGAGACTTCGTAAAATGTTTATTAATTTTTCAATGTGAAGTGTCTTTAATAGAGACTTTCTTAAATGCAATTAATTATTCTTATTTGCCAGGAAATATGATCATTACTAAATATATTTGCATATGTTTTTCTAAGGAGATATATATAAAAATGAATGTACTTGCAATGTCTTTAGTCTGTTTTAAAGATACTAAGAATATATCCTTGTTTTTCAATGTATTTCAATATAGTATATTTTAATATTTTTTGCTATCAAAACCCACCATGGTTCCCTCAAAATAATATTAGATTGCTAAAGTTCAGAGCTGAGAACCCAAGTTGCAGATGATTCATTTTTTTATGGAAACACACAGGCAAAGAAAGAAAACCCACAGAGAATTCTATTCCCGTTTCACTCTTTGAGTTTTTGGTTTTGGAGGATAGCAAAGAACTCTAATATAAGAGACCAAGACATTTCAACACAGTTTGTCCAGAGTGAAGATTTATGACAGCAGGAAGGAGATGCAATAAAGTGGCGTGGGCTGTTTAGACGGTTTCATTATTTATGATGAAAATAATATATTCACAGGGACTGAAAAAAGTAGAACAATAAAAGTCTCACCTCATCATCCTAGATTCTGAGCTGTCAACTTCTTGGTGTGCATTTATGCAGAAGATTTCACTTTCTATAAAAAAACATGTGTATCTTCTTTGTACAATGGCAATACCTACCACGAGAGTATTGTGTTCTGTGTTTTAGATTTTGTTCAATTTTATCTGAGAGAATTTTGCACAGCTTCACATGTGGAAAAACTTCACTTTAAAAAGACATTATAGTAATGTCTTTTTACTAAGAACGAACATAATCAAGGGCTCATGGTGGGAAGCTGGCAAACGGCAAATCTTTGTGACATTCAGAATTTTACTGGTAGGAAGTCCCTAGACTCATTTACTTACAGGAAGAGTGTGTATGTATTTCAATATTGGTGCCTTCTTCAAACAGGCATTCCAATTTGTGCCCCAGTAAAAAAGTCTTTAATTCATGTTTTGAACTAGATAACATCTCCTTACATGCTTACTTATAATTAGCATATTTTCCTATAATTCCATGATCAAACACTGATCTATTTTTTGGGGGTGATGGTACATTTTCTTAAATGTAATTTAAAAGATATTTACATAGTAACAAAGTTATCTCTTTGACTTATATTCATCAATGTTAATAAAGTTTTTAAAAGTGCTCTCTTTGGCTCTGTTTGTGATATTTTAAAATTCAATTTCAAAATGGTTTTCTATACGACATTTTGATTTTGTGTTTTAATTTAAAAGGCTTGGCTGTCCCATTACTAAAACCTAATAACAAACCAAAAATAATAACAAACCAAAAATGGCCAAAATGTTGATAGTGATGATAATGGTGGCGACAATGGTGGTGATGGTGATGTCAACCTCTAAAATCTAAATCATTCTAAATAATGAAATACAATCCATGTTTTGCATATCAATTTCTTTCCCTTCCAGCCTCCTTCCTAATTATTCCAGTGCCTGTATTAATCAACAAATTTTTAACTTGTTAAAACAGTCATTATCACATTCAGATAGTCCTTAGGTGCTTTAGTAGTTTATCAAATTAGAACTGTTCATCTGTGTTTTGTCTTCTGTGAATATCAAGTTCCTTTCAATGTCTTTTATTTTCTGTTTATAAAGATTCATCGATTGTGCTTCTATTTCAGATTTCACCCGGCTTTTGTTAGAATTTATTCTTTTTAAATCATGGTAATCTTACAGAATCACTTATAAATACTAGATACCTCAAAATATTTGTGCCGTTTATTCAAGAAGATATACACATGTTTGTGTTTTGTTCACACAAAAATTTTTAAATGAGTAGAATTTGAAATATTTTTTTTCTAAAAGGTTGGTGTGTATCTCAGTGATGGAGCCCATGCTCAGCATGCATGAGGTCTTGGGTCTATCTCCAGTATCACAAAAACCAACCAACCAACAAACATTTACCTTATAATTTCTTAACTTTATATCTATACATTTTCTTTTACGTTGATATCCGAAGTAACATGCCTCATTATATTTGAATTTGAATTGTTTATATCCATATAGAAAAATTAATGAATTATAGTATTTTAACCAGCTAATTTTGTGAATTCTCAATCTCTGTAAATTTTCTTTGAAACTGACTGTTTTCCATGTGTACAAAATTATGTCATAAATAATAGCTTCTGCTTTCTTTATAACTTTTATGCTTCTTAATGATTTATGTTATCTAAAACACTTGTTAACATGTTGGAATGATTCACTCAGTTCCAGTTCTGTTTTTTTCTATATGTGCCTAGCATGGCAACATGAAGATGGCTGCTAATGCTCCTTCAACGTTTCACTTGGAAATAAAGGTCAACAAAATTATACTGCATTTGATTCTCTCTCTGATCTCAGATACTGGAACTCACAAATCATTCCTGTATATTCACATATATATCCTGAATTTGAATGAAAATGTGTAATCATTTTTAGTTTTTTGTTACTTGAAAGGTAATTTTTATTGATATACATAAAATTAATTTTGTGTGTAGTACATAGAAAACCAATATTTATATAAGTGTCTTTCTCACTTTCTTGCTCTCTCTCTTTGCTACTTAGTGAGAAGTTATCAGGAGTGCTGAATATCAGAGCATTATTTTTATTTATAATCTTCCTCTTTAATTACTAAAGACAAGGCTAAATACATTGTGATACCATGCACTCATCATTAAAAACCTTTGTATTTGAAATCTTTACAGATAAATGAGCTGAAGTCAATAAAATTCAGTTCATTTGGGATTTTTCAACATCTGGTAGAGTTATTTTCTCAGTAATTAGAGGGAGAGGTGAGTCATTTTCCTGATGTAGTCTTGCACATGATTAGATATTGGTTGTTTCTATAGTCAGCAGCTTAAATTCAGTGACCATACTGATTAAATAATGAAGAAAAGGTATATAGAGCTTCTGCTTCATTTCCCGACACCACGTATTATCTGTAAATCTATGTTCCACATGTTCCTTAGAGTAGCCTCCTCTCAGTCTGCTCAATAGCCTCGTCTCCATCCTAAATTATCATCTTTTCAAATGATATTATTTCTGGAGACATTGAAAAGAGTACCTGTCATGTTCTGGTCTCTCCTTTTTTCAGATTAAGTCAACACTTAGGCACAACTAAGCATTATTTACAATTATGAATACCTGAATCTGTTATATGTATACACACACACACACACATATATACACACTTGTGAAAGATGTAAAAGTATTTTCCATTTCGGCCAATTAATTTCCATTTAGCTTGGAAATGTTGGATAATAAACTCATAACATCTACAATATATACCTTAAGATCATAATATCATAGATCTAGATTTGAACATTTAAAATGCTATTCTCCCTACTGGAAATGAAAAACACTTAAGCCATAGAAGCATGGTATCTATCTTTCTAATTCAAGAGATATATAAGAGATAATGTTTACATCTTGAAAATTTCATTGATTGCTAATTTTCAAAGAATAAATTAAAATGATACATGAAGTAATATTAAATTTATATGTGGATCAACATTGGGCAGTGATGTCAACAAGCACAACACATTCCATACTCCTGGATTTCAGGATATTTATCTTTGACTACCATTCAAGGGAAATTCAAAGTCATTATACACTAAGTCATTTAATATTAATTCACTCTATTGGTTCCCCATTTTGTATCTTACTGAATAGTCATGTATTCCAACAAAAAAACAGCATTTATTCTTCATGGCTTACTTTGCATTATATGGGATGAGAGCATTAATTATTAAACCTAACTCAAAGCCTTTTGCCAAAGGATAACAACTGCATTTTCAGTTTTGCTACCTGAAGCAGAATTATGAAAACAGCATAGTGGAGTGAGTGAACCCTGTACCACAATCCCAAACTCACCGGAGGTTTCGTCTACTCTCTCATCCACTACGTGGTCCTTCTGGTGAACCCACTCACTGTTACACTTGAAATAGATCTGGGTGGCAGGGCTTGCTTTACAGTACAGGTTCACGGGCTTATTCTTCACAATGTAAGCTTCTTCAGGCTCAATGAGGAAGTGTGGCAATGGCTCAGGTGGGTCAGATGGAAAGGTTTCTGGTAGTTCATGAAAGAAGTCATCATCTGGTAAAGGAATAGAAAGTGGAAAAGGTCAAAATATAGTAACTTGACTTTTCATTGCTATTTGTTTTTAAGAAAATGGTTAACATAAACTCAACCATGGGAAAAATAAGGCATACTGTAAGAAGTAGTTAGCAAACTGGAAAATGAACCTTAGTGTCTTGTCACCTACAGAAGCTATAATATTCACAATATAATATGTATTTCCCAGGGTTCCTATTAACAATTGAAACAAGAGACTGAAGAAATGGATCAGTGATTAAAAGCAATTACTGCTCTTCCAGAAGATATTGGTTCAATTCTCAGCATCCACATGGTGATTAATAAACTGTAACTACAGTTCATGAGAATCTGATGCCCTCTTCTGGCCTCTGATGCACACTCCATACATGGTGCACAGATACACAAGCAAGCACAGCACCATCAAATAATAAATAAATACTGAAACAAACAGAAACCACTTCTATTAGTGATATAAGGCTTGAAGCAAACTTTAAATCCTTTGTAAATGTTTGAGAAAAAGCAAAAATATTAATGAAAGTTCAGATTCAAATTGATCATTATTTTCAAAAGATGCATTTGACACATTCAGAAGAAAATATTCACTGAGACTAAAATTGTATACGCACTGGAAATGGGAATGAGCATCAAGCTGGCTACTGGTGTAGCTGTGGTAAAATGTTATCCGGTATAATTTTGAAATTGTACTTCATATGTTTTATGGTATCATGTGACTATTAGAAAATAGCTTAACCTCCTCATAAACAAACCCCATTTTTATAGTTTAGAAAATTGTCAACTGTGTTACCCCACTCTGATCTTTATATATCACTGAATAAATCTCATCTAAAACCATTGGAGAGTTTTGTACACTTTGAAGTCTTTTTGTATTTCTTAACTTGAATTCCACATGATTCTAAGCTTCAAAAGTCATATATGCTTGTTTAAAAAACCTAGTAATTCTTTTTTTTGGTTTTTCGAGACAGGGTTTCCCTGCCTGTAGTTTCTAGAGCCTGTCCTGGAACTAGCTCTTGTAGACCAGGCTGGCCTCGAACTCAGAGATCCGCCTGCCTCTGCCTCCCGAGTGCTGGGGTTAAAGGCGTGGGCCACCACCACCTGGCTTCTAGTAATTCTTTATAACAATATAAAAGTCTTTCCATTATATTGTTATGCATGATAATTTTCTTTCTAGGAGGGGCAGAAACGAACAAACTATAGATAGTCCACAAATACGATAATATTGCATGTTAAAATTCATGGGTCAAAGGTGAAAAATGTTCATCACAAGACCTCTGAAGTACTCTGTGAAGTAGGACACAGATGATGTGATATTGGTATTTAGAGACTGGCTGCACAGACATTACCTTAAAACTCATTATATTATGCATTCAGTAGCTATCCCATTTTTGGGAGCTAGCCATTGGTGAAGTGGACATCTGTCCACTAAGAAATCTGGCCTGCGACTTTTCTCATCTAGGTCATGGAATAGCTTTCAAATAGTAATGACACCCAGTCATTGCCAATCTGTTTTGCAGTAAAAATTGGCTTTACTTGAATCACAGGCAAAAGTAGTTTTTGAAACTGCTTAGCCATAGACAATTCCTGAATTGTGGAAATGACGCCTGCTGTAGCTTGGCATTCTTTCTTACTTCAATTCCTTGATATACTTTCTTCCGGCAAGGCATCATTTCCAGTTTTTCCGCTGTAGACAAACAAGGATACACACTGCCAGTTCACTAAAGAATAACCTTGTTTATATCAATTTCAGCTCTACTAGTCAATATGCGAGACCACTCAAGACCCATCAAATAAACAGAGCCAGAAAAGCAAAGGGACAAGGGACTGAACTATTGACAGATCCGTCTGCACAAATCTGATGCCTTGAATGTCCTACCCATTTCTTCTATCATTTTCCAGAGTACTTCCTTTTATATGCGAGGATGTACTAGGCTGGTAATCAATACAGCTCTACAGCATGCCACACACAAATTCTACTGAAGTACAGCTCTTGTTTCATTATTATTCATGAAAGCAAACAAGACAGTAACTCTATTTCACTTTCCTTTCGGATTGTGTTTGCTTACATACAAACGTGGAAGTGTAGTTAAAACTACACATTCACTCAAGTATGTAAAAGGTTAAAGTGAAGCTTGTTCCCTTAAAAGAACTGATGGCAAAGTACTAGCTAACTATACACATCTATTTTATTCAGTAATGTAGCATAAGTATTTGCATGTTCTTATCCCATAGAAAAATCCCCAAGATACTAAAAATCAGTTACATCACCTTGTCAAAAACATGCACCTGTTTAGTCTCATTATTTTAATGACTGAGAATATGGATACTAATGGAAGATCAGAAAAATCACATATACATTTTCAAGCTAAAAGAAGCTCGGTGACGTGCCAGCAGGAAAAGTGATGATTTTAATGACTATCTGAACAAACTAATTGGGCATTTCCTTAATTTTGTGTTTTACCATAATGTAACCATTACAAGTGAAAGAAATTTGCCCATGTCTTGGCATAGTATTGATTTGTTAACACTTGAAATGAAATATAATAAGAAATCATTTCCGCCATTTGAAATAACATTTTCTTCATTTGATAAAACTTGTGTTTCTATTCCACATAATTATTATTTCCACAGAATTCATTTCTTAGTGTTCCTCTAGAGAGTTGACTTAACAAACAATAGTCCATAAACTTAATGTTTCTTATGGTGTCCATATTGAAAATTCCAATTCATAGCCTAGATGAAATCACATTAAACATTTGTTCTTATTTCTAATACTCAGTGCAAGTACAGAAATAATAATTGGCTAAAAAAATCCAAGACCTTGAGTTAGTAGCTACATGGAGTGGGATAAATAGGATGAAAGAAACAGGCTGAATGGTAACTTCTAGGTTTTATACTACCCAGTTTAAAGAAACTGTTAATAATTTTGAAATATACAGCTAATCTTTAATACTAGAATGGAAATAACCTGAAGATGAAGACTATATTGTGTTCATTTTAATTTTTATGTTTTGAAAGTTTTTAAAAACATGTGTGTGTGTGTGTGTGTGTGTGTGTGCACCTGCATGAGTTTATGTGCATACATGTGTGTATGTACCTATGGTAGCCAGAGGGTATCATAGCTCCTATGTGTGTGTGCCTACATGAGTTTGTGTGCACAAATGTGTGTATGTACCTATGGCAGCCAGAGGGTATCATAGCTCCTGTGTGTGTGTGCCTGCATGAGTTTGTGTGCACACATGTGTGTATGTACCTATGGCAGCCAGAGGGTATCTTAGCCCCTGAAACTGGAGTAACAGGTGGTTGTGTGAGGCCGAATGTGGGTTCTGGGAATACACAGAGGACCTGCTGAATAATTTGTGTGGCCAATACAGAACAAAAAACATCAAGGATCCTAGTTAAAATATATGAAGATTTCTGAGAGAATGGCAGAAGAACATTAAATGAGGCCTTGGTCACTGAGGTCAGATTCATCAAGAATCAAACCCTACTTACAGATGAAATGAAGTGGGCAATATTCCCCCCAAAGTCTGTACAGACATGACACCATTACTAGTGGACATTCATGCTGAAATTTATCGGGAATTTCACATATTTTAAAGTATATTGAGCATTTTCTAGAAGGCAGGGAAGTTTAGACTGAGAAACCCAGGCTCTAGTAAGTTGCTGGCCGTTGATGGTATGTGCATTTTGTGTCCATATCTTTCCACAGTAAGAGCACCCATGCCATACAGAGGCCAGTCCTTCAGAAACAACAGGCCAGCTCTGCTCTGAGCTGATAGACTACTTACTGATATCACTTCTTAGAGCCTTGCTGACTTTCCTATACAAACAAACCAGCTTGCAGATACTGTTAAGGTCAGATTATAAAACTTGAAGCAATAAAAGGATGACCCCAAGTTTTCATCCCACAGGGAGATCAGTAATTCCATCCCCTCACCACTTCATAGCTAAAGATTTGGAGGTGATGTCATGGTGACAATAGGAATAGCTTTAGATTTCAACTTATTTTGGGCAATATGTTTAAATTATTCTAAGTTATTACTTTTTATAAAATGTATACTTCAACTTGAAGTTTTAATGCACCAATTTGTGAAAAATGACTTGAATAAAGAAATTGTTAAATAAGGTCTTATGAGTAGTTTATTGATATTAACAAAGTAAAATTATTATGGTGATTTACTTCTATATATTACATTCAGCTAGCCCTGACTTTTTTGTGGATTCAGCAGTATAATTCATTTTATTTTCTAACATTTGACTTAATTTTCCTCTTTCTACCATTACTAAATAATGGTATTCCAGAGGCAGTGCTGTTTTTGTAAATCTTAGCATTTTTGCTTCTATTATTTCATAAGGCTTTGTCTTCTTCATTTATATACAGGAGGGGAAAGCTGTGCATCATGTATTATCTTTATAGACTTTCATTCTTCCTAATTCTTGACAGGAAAATATTATGCTATGATCATCAGTCTTGGAAGCTTTAGGTTGCTGGTTTTATTGCTGTATCAAGGCCTAATTTTCATCAACTCAATACATAAGTTTCTACATTTCTGAATCACAAGACTTAAACTGTTATTGCTCAGAGCATAAAATATAGGACCATTATCTCTTTGTCTGAGACTTGAAGCATATTCTTCTAAAATGGAATTTGCTTCCAAAGAACTTGAGAGCAATTTAAAATGAATGACTGGAAAGCTAATTTTATCTGCATTTGGCCACCCATCCATCAGAGGGATAATGCATGATACATTATCAAAAAAGCAGCTGGAATTAACTGTTTGAATAAGACTCTAGGCTATTTTTAATATTTAGATTAAAATATTCTTTGGAAGACAAAGGCTATGGTCTATGTATCAAAAAACATATCATTTGATTCATCCTTTAAATTCAAATAGTTGAATCAACAATGCCTTGAGTCTATTACATATTTTGGATGTACTGAATATTTCTAACTTCAAAGGAAAAACTTTTTACTTTCAAAGATATATTTTCCAAACTACGTCCTTCTATTACTAGGCATGATACAAAGTTAACATGTTATTTGACATTCAGCTACTTCTGAACAGAAGGGCTCTCTTATGCCCCAGGTAAGTTCTCCTAATCTCTGGGTTTCTTTCTATGAATACCTCTTGATCTCTTACTCACCTCCTCTCTTATCTAAGTTCTACTGTGCACTTGAACAATAGTTTGTAGTTATTCCTAAGGAAATTCCACAGGATAACACAGAAATGTATAGGAATTATTTCATAAACGAATATCATGGGAGTGAGAAGAAATATATGTACCAAAAGGTATCTCTGTGTGTTTGCATGTGTGTGGTGTGTGTGTACACACACTGAGGGCATGAAGTGTGCATTTATTAATATGTATATGTTTATGTGGATGTGCATTCACATGTGGGAATAGAAAGCAGAAGATGTTGGGTATATTTGATCACCTTCCACTAGTTTTGAGGCAGGATCTTCCAG
This sequence comes from Arvicola amphibius, assembly GCF_903992535.2. Taxonomy (NCBI): domain Eukaryota; kingdom Metazoa; phylum Chordata; class Mammalia; order Rodentia; family Cricetidae; genus Arvicola; species Arvicola amphibius. The sequence continues at coordinate 47,521,021 of NC_052060.1, read as the reverse complement.
TGAACCTGAAGCTCATAAATTTGACGGGGTTGGATAACTACTGAGCTTCAGGGATCTGCCAGTCTCAGCTGCTGCTAACTCTGGGGTTAAGGCACATCTGTGTATGTGTGCACGTGTGGTGTGTGTTCAGGAGATTTGAATTCAGTTCTTCATTTTTGAACTGTAGGCACTTTACTGACTGAGCTGTTAATAGCATCAGCTTCCAAAGGCATAACTCAAATGCTTATAAGTACAAATATAATTCTAATATATAAAATCTTATTTTGTATCCAAATTTTAATACCATCTATCAGGAGCTGTACCTAGTTTTGGACTAAGTGAATTCTTCCATGAAATGTTGAAGGTTAAGTCTAATATGGTGTGAGTGGGAAATTTTACAGTATATCTGACTTTATTGTCTTCATCTATTGTATGCGCAACACACTGAAGTATTACATCATTCTTCCCATTTATAAGCCTCTTCTTCCTTGGGGACTTTGCACTCACACTATATTGCTTCCTGTCCTATGTCTTTGACCTTCCACTTTCTCCTTTGCTTCTTAAATACAGCCAGATAGTTCTAAAAGTTTCTCCTTTAGTCTTTCCCTCGGGCATCTCATCACACCAGTGGCGTCAATTATCAGATCATGTCACACACATAACCTTCCCCTCTGTTTCCTTTCCTTAAACTGCTCCTCCCCCCCCTCCGGTGCCTTTGTATTGACTGAAAATGAAATCAGAATCTTATCCAGGCCAACAAGGACCTGCCTGATCTTATTGCTTCTGCCCTCAATGTCTCCTGTCTTAGCCCCCTGTCCTCTTGCCAACACGTAGAGACAGACGTCCTGGCACTGGAATCTTCATTACACCACACTCATACACACTCATGCACTTGCACTTTATTTGAAGGGCATTTTTTTTCCTTCTTGCCTTGAAGGTTACAGCTCAATTTGTCTCCCAGGCAAAAAAAGAATCAAGACCAAAAATATTCAAATAAATGACTCTCTCTAAGAAGGAATTTCTATCTGATTTCTTCTTCTCATCTGTTATTTATTATTATTATTATTATTATTATTATTATTATTATTATTATTACTCTCTGTTAGTATCACAAATTAACTTGTTCACTAAGCTGATTTCCCCATTTGCACATAACTCCAAGCTCTATCAAATTAAGATAGCTTCCATTTTTCTCAACACTGTGTCCACAGCATTGACATTGGATGGACAATCTTTCCCCTAAAACTAACCTAATTTTTAAAATCAGCTTTTTCAATTTTAATTACAACATTATTTTCACAGTTAAAATAAGGTTCCTTATTAAGGTATTATAAACAAATTAAAAAACAGAGTCCTTCACTTTTTATTTGGATTATGTAAGAGTCTCAGTCCTAATTCTACTTGTACTAGTCGGCTTGTCATTGCTGTTGACAAAATACCAGAAAGAACAAGTTAAAAGGAAAAAAGTTTATTTTAGCTTATGGCTTGAGAGCTCACATACCTAACCTGGTGCATGGTCATTTTTATCCATCACCATGGGACTCCGTTGACTCTGTTCATCTCATGGCAACCAGGAAGCAAACAGCCTGAGAGGAAATTTCAGGCTGCTGACAAGAAAGCCACTTCCAACCAGGTTTCCAGTCCTAATTCCTGTCAACTATGTGTCACCTAAATTTCTCATGTTTCCTCATAGTACACCAAGTCAGGAGACCCTAATGGAAAAGATGGCTCTGTCACTCTCTCCTCTAAGCACTGCTGCATTTGAGACCAAGCCAAAGCAGAGGCATTTCAGATCCACACCAGAAAAGCAATCATGACTATAAAAGTGTGAATGTTCCAGGATTAAAGTAGAATTGCTACAGCTTCTGTTGGAATGTCCGAGTGCTCCACAGAATATGGCTCCACACTCATTCAATATCCAGCTAATTTAGCACCACTCCTCCACATTGGAATGTGGGGATTCTGTATCCCCCCAAAAGAGTTTATAAGTTTGTTCTGACGTCCACATACTTCATGCCTTACAATCCACATTCAGAATTGATTCCTCAATGTCTGCTTCAATTCCATTAAAAAATTCATTTTTAATCTCAAATATAACCATCCCTAAATTGCAAATTGCATAATGCAATTTAATGGGTCAATGATTTTATTTCATGTCACAGCTACCATCTCTAAGGTTTTAAAACTTTCTATTGAAGTGAATTCATCTATAGCTGGTGACTTCAAGAACTACAAAGAACATTATGTGTTATAAGGCAACATTTGGTGTCATCTACAGCAATGTCAACATAAACAATGCATACATCTTTAACTGCTATAGATTATTTCATGTTTTTACAACACCACAGACCAGGAAACTTCAAATGCCTGTAACCTAGATTCAGGAAATTTTAATAATATTCTCAAAACTCTGTGTGGGTATGTATTTGTGTGTGTGTGTGTGTGTACTTGTGCATATATATGTGTATGATTATACTATGTTTAGAAGGTTAAGCGAAAATAGTAGAGACAAATAACACCAAATTGAAAATGTTATAATATTGGAAAATATTTAAAAAGTGGGGATCTGTGGTTAATAAGAGTACTCAGTGTATGTGCTATAGTGGTAACTCTTGAAACTAACACATTGGAATATGACTACATGATTTATCATGCATATTAAAAGATATGACAATGAAAATCTGAGATTTTCCATACATATGAAAATTCTCCTTACAGACTTTTTTATTCTCTCACACATTACACCCAGCCTGCAGTTCCCCCACCTCCCAGTCTGTCCCTCAACTTTAAGTAGTTATTCTTTCAATCTAGTAAATGTCATTTTTTTTGTTGTTTTTTCAAGACTGGGTTTCTCTGTGGCTTGGAGCCTGTCCTGGAACTAGCTCTTGTAGACCAGGCTGGTCTCGAACTCACAGAGATCTGCCTGCCTCTGCCTCCCGAGTGCTGGGATTAAAGGCGTGCGCCACCACTGCCCACCTAGTAAATGTTATCTTTAAGTCCACATGGCAGTTCATGAGCAAAGAAAACATCAAAACTTAAAATAAACTACTACTGATTTCCTTTTTCTTCTTTTTCACTTCTTACAAAAACACTTTCAACTAGTGCTTCTCTGTGTGTGGCTTATGTGATTGACAGACCTCACACTTTCTCTGTGTCTGATTCTATTGCAGTACTTTTTCCCAAATATTTCAAAGTCTCATAAGCGGTTTCCTTTGCCTCCTGCAGTCTGGCTGTTACTCCCTAAAGTACTATGGTTCCTCACTTCCTGTCAGTATGGTATACAAAAGTCACAATAATCAATTGTTTGTTTATCACTCTACACGTGATTCTTGCAGATAATTCATCTGGTAGTTTTATTTATGGTGTTTCAATTTTTAAAATTTATGTCTCTTTTTGAGATTATAATATAATTACATCATTTACCCTTCCCGATCCTCCTTCCAAACACCAAAGACTGAACCCTTGTTCTTCTTCAAAATCATCTTTTATTAATTGTTGTGTGTCTGTGTGTTGAGTGTTGACTTCCTTAATAAATATTGTTTTTTTAATGTTACTCCTCTTTCATTATTAAAATTACATTAAGGAATTTTTGGTAAACAGAATTTTACAAAACCCCCATGCTTTGGTTACTGATTTACACAGAACATTCTCTGAATGCTTGGAGTTGTTATTTACAAGAAACTTGTTTACATTACAAACCTGTTATGTCCCAACTACAATTCTGCAATTTTAACATAAGTTCACCTTATTATAAGAAGAACCTCCACCTGGCGATAGATGAAGAAAATGACAGAGTCCCACATTGGAGCACCGGACTGAGCTCCCAAGGTCCTGATGAGGAGCAGAAGGAGAGAGAACATGAGAAAGAAAGTCAGGACCGTGAGGGAACCTCCACCTGGCGATAGATGAAGAAAATGACTGAGCCCCACATTGGAGCACTGGACTGAGCTCCCAAGGTCCTGATGAGGAGCAGAAGGAGAGAGAACATGAGGGAGAAAGTCAGGAACGTGAGGGGTGTGTTCACTCATGGAGACAGTGGGACAGAACTAATGGGAGATCACCAACTCCAGTTGGAATGGGACTGATGGATCATGCGACCAAACCCGTCTCTCTGAATGTGGCCAACAGTGGGGGCTGACTGAGAAGCAAAGGACAATGGCGCTGGGCTCTGATTCTTCTGCATGGACGGGCTCTGTGGGAGCCTTCTCAGCTTGGTCGATCACCTTCCTGGACCAGGGGGGAATTGGGAGGACCTTGGTCTTAATATAGAGTAGGGAACCCTGATGGCTCCTTGGCCTGGAGAGGGAGGGAGGGGAGGTATGGGTGGAGATGAGGGGAGGGAAGGGGGAGGAGGAGGGGAGGGAAGGGGGAGGAGGAGGGGAGGAGATGGAAATTTTTAAATATAAAAAAATAAACCATGAAGAAAAAAAAAACCAAAAAACAAAAAAACATAAGTTCACATTTCCAGTGTTGAAGGCAAAGCAGTGCTACACATTTATGGGCTTTGTGAAGTTTCTACAACACTCAAATTTCTACAGATGTTTTATAGTAAAAGCAAACACATTGCAGCTGTTAGCAACAGCATTGCTATCCTGAGCTCCAGGTAGTTATACTATAAATTTATATATTTGGACATTTCTAGACCACAGTGTTTCTGCAGCTGGCACTGTAATTAGAGGAAAGAGTTAATTCTGCTGATGAGCAAGACTGAGTGTGAAGCACACGTTGGTTGTGAACCTCTGCCTTTGCCTCAGATATGTGTGGACGGAACCAGTGGCATTCTTGTACTCAATGAAGCATAAAATGTACTGACGTGAAGGACAATATGCCCGAGAGACTGTAGAAGATGGAAAGGGTAAGGATCACCTCCAGCACACTGTTAATGTCTCTCAATGTCACCTCCCCTGCCACTGGAAATCAGAATGCTTGACACCCGGACACCAAATTATTAAAGCTTCAAGCAGTGACACTTCCTTCTCCATGTGAGGCCTGGCTTCTACTGGACACTTTGCTCTCAGGGTCCCTTCAGGCTCCTTGATCTTTACTCCACCCTTAACCTCCATAACTAATTAAATCTGCAGAACTCTTTGGTGAAAATAGTTTCCTTCGAAGTTTTCATTTGGTGTCCCCTCTGGGCAATTTTTTTTTTGTCACTTTAGTTCAGCCTGCCCTCTTTACATGAAGTTTAAAGAGGTGAGCTATTTTTATAAGATAAAAAAAGAAAAGAAAACAACCTCTTTGAAGATCTAAATCTACCTTGACGCTTCACATAGGAACTAGCATGTAAGATTTGACAAACACTTAAGTCACAAAATATTAACTTTAGAATTTACATATAAACAAAAAGTTCCAAGAACTCTGATCTTATTTAAAGTAGTTATAATTTTAAGACTTATTGTCTGGAAGCAGTTTTATTTGGGATCTAATTAAATTCTGCACCAAAAAAACTGAACAACAAAAATCAACCAACCACAAAAAAAAAAAAAAAAAAACCAACAAAAAACCAAAAAAACTAACTAATACAGCTGGGCTTATCTTCAGAAAGTTTGTTTAAGAAATCATATTAGATCTCAGAATTAAGCAGTACCATTAATGTTATTTTCTATTTAGAAAGGACAAAAGTGGAGATGAAGAAAACAGAGTTAATTCTCATAATATGGTCTCAATCATTGTTTTCTTTCTAGAAATAACATAAAATCTTCTAAAGTAGTCAAGCACTTTAGGTCTACTTCCACATCTTACAAGTAATCCTTCAAAATGATGTATTTATTTAATAATTTAACAAACAGGTATATAGAGTCTTGGGCAGCTCACAGATAACCTAGGTCTATCACAGGCAACTATCCCTAGGATTCTCAGTGATGCCAAGTGAACTGTTTCTCAGCTTAGTAATTGCTGCATTGTATTCAGAACAGGCAAAGGTAGTGTTCCTATGTTTTGCTTTTGAGATACAGTCTCAGAGACAAAGCTCAATCTACCCTGGAGCTTACTATGTAACACAGACTGCTCTCAAATTCATGATCCTCCTGCTTCAGCCTCTTAAGTGCTAGGTTGAAAAGCATGTACCATCATGCCTGACAATAAGAAATGTTTCATTTTCAGCCTAGTTTGAGATACAACTTTTAAAATACCATAGATGAATGGATACTTAGGTATTAAGCATTTGTGCATTCCTCCAAGACAATTTCTACCTGTGACAGAGGAACTAGGAAAGGAACCTAGATATTTCTGGCTTGGTAAACATGACTGAGTTACAGAGGACATTGCCTTTCATATCCTGGAAATGTATTTAAGAAGAAAATTCTCTGGCAATACATTGTTCTGCAATATTAACAGCACTACTAAACAAACATCCATAAAGCACTTACAAAATGCCAGGCACTCCATTATGGATTTTACATATATTCTTTCATTTATTTCCCATAGTAGCACCATGGGTAATATCATTATCTACATTCTAAACATGAAAATAGTGGCAGAGAAATTAATTAACTTGCCGTTATATACACAGCTAATAAACACCAGAAATAGCTCCTGACTATCAGTTAGTACAGAGGCTTAGAGGACTACCTGATGTGTCATCCACTTTATTAGTTATAGACAAAAATGAGAACTATACCCCAAACTCCCACATATCCATGTTTTCTGGTCTCCTCAGAGATATCAGTAATTATTGTTATTATTGTTTTTTCATTTGTATAATTTTCTAATTTTATGAACATTTTGCATACACTGCTTTTAAATGCCTATCAAATTTGATTTGGGAGATGGAAAGACAGTTATTTCTGAAGCTGAGTGATTGCATCTCATTTATAGGAGCACAGTTCAGTTCCCAGCACCCATGTTGTATGGCCTACAGTATAGCCTGCAATGCCTGCTCTAGGGGATCCAACTCTCTCTTCTGGCCTTCTAGTGTACACAATTTTATTTTAAAATAAAAATGTAATGTGCCTATTAAATGGAAGAATTAGCAAATCAAATAATGTTCACGATATAGAAAAAAACAATATGACATTGTCTGGAATATGTCTAGCAACCCATAAATCATTTGCTGTTCCACAGAGTTATGCATTAACACTGGTAAAATTACCATCAAATAAATTCTAATAAACTGAGACAACGTGAAAAAAAATAAAAGAAACTGGGGTAGAGGAGGATGATTTGTGGCATGACAGGGTCACTGAGGATCTGGCCCTGGCCTTTTGTGATGTGGGAGGAGAACATGTTTGGACACTGTCCATTTTCCTTTCTCAAGTCTCTAAAAGAGTTGATTACTTTTGCTAATACAGAGGAACTGGCTATTTGTGGGGCGGGAGATTGGACAGCTTTTCATATTAAGGGGGCATTCTATCAAAAGGCACTCATGTCGAGAAAATATACGTCTTTTTAGGAAAGCATATCCTTCCTGCTTCCACTTCAGTAAACTCGAGGAGTGAAAACACATTTGTGAGTGCAGCAAGTTCATCGACATTAGCAGCATATCATTTCCCCAAAGTTTGAAAGAGCAACAGATTGATTTCAAGGTTCACAGCGGGACAGGGCAAGCCAGCATGGCTCACATGTCTTTCCGAAACAATATAAATCCATAGAGCTATTTCAAGGTCTCATGAAGAGGTGACAAATGGCTGGATTTGGTTACACACTTCCTTCTGTGGGGATGATTTCATCCACCCCTTTTAAAGAAGTCAGACTGATTTGTTGTTTTCATGCTCTGGTTTTCTTCAAATCTAATTTAAATGAGCAGGTTGATTTCAAGGCAGGTCTCTTAACTCCCTCTTCTTCCGCTTGGGTTCAACTCAAGTTCTTGTGAAATCATTATCCTCTCTCTACCTTCAAGATGGACTGCCTCAAAACTAAATTACAAAGTAAACAAAATAAAGTTAAGCCTGTGTTCCTCAAGGGTATGCTGCTTGTGCAGATGCAGGCACAGAATCACACGGCCCCTGTGAAAGTGTCTCCTCCAAGGCATGGTCTTTCTGCATATCCTAAGCCTATGACTCTCTGAAGCACACAGAGCCCCTCAGGTCAGAGAGCCACTTAACTCTCCCACAGAAAGAGCCACATCCAAATCAAAGCAGACAATCTCCTTTCAAAAGCTGGAAGTGTGAAAGGAAGAGGGCAATAATAGGGATTTGCTTGTCTTGGAGATCACTGCCAGTCCTTCAGGGAGAGCACTGCCTGTAAGATCTGTCAAGCAAACCAAGCTCCCTGTTCTTCATACATTGAAAAATCAACTAAATATCACCGAGTCAAAGACTCTAAAAATACTCTCTTGTTGCTCACTATCAATTTAACTGTTTACTTCTGGTTCTTCCATATTCTCAGAGAATCATGATACATATCTAATATGAGGAAACAACTTCTATATCACCCATTACCTACAAATCTGACTCTTCCCAGGCATGGCCAGGTAAGGGGAAAATATCACCCTATATTCATTATTACATAGTAATCACAAATCTCTGAGAGCTCCCACAGTTTCATCGTCTGCTAAGTGGGGAGTAGGGGAAGTGTGCTTCTTTTATTTTCCTATCGTCTGCTTCTTGTTTGTATTATAACCAGTGCTCCACTCTCTCGATCCATGTGGCTGCGATTTCCTATCACTCCCTCTCTAGTCTCACAGCATCCCAGTCTTCTGACCATAATTACTGGTTCAGGATGAATGCATGACTGAAGGCCGTGGCACTAAGATGAAATCTGGGATTCCAACAGAGTGGTAGAAGATGAACGCTGAGGGTTTGAGCTGTTAGTAGGAAATTTGAAGGTTATCTTAATGTGGGATAGAAAGAGACAGTTTGCATGTAAGTTTGCAGAGTAGAGAAGTGTGGCAAGAGCGTGCAAGGCTGGCATCTAGGTCACTAAATCTGACTGGCACTGGAGGCAAGGTGGCCTCATTACTGAGTTTGTCTCTTGGATGAAATGACAATTTTGGCTTTCCTTTCATCCTAAACCTGCTTAACCCATGCTTTCTTCATGTGTACAGAAGTCCCTAATGATTAAAAGTGAATGGCTGAAGTGACTTGTCAATAGAAATATTTTAATGAAGTTTTTACTTCTAAATTCTATATATAATGTCGTCATCACATTTATGAACTCACTGCAGAGGTAGTGCTTAAGACATGTGCAAGATGGGACTCATTAATATTTATGTCATTATGAATGTGGAAGGGACCTACCCTGCTGCCACACACCTCACTGAGAGACTACTGGCAGCTTATGGATTTTGGGAGAGAGGTTGTCATTTTCTTCAATGGTATAACCACTTATAAAGTTTCCTAGATCCAATGAGTAAGAAACTTATCTGGACAAGAAACTAATTAAATGCAGTGGGACACACACACACATACACACACACACACACACACACACACACACGGTTGAAAGTAAGAGGGAAACATTTAAAGTAGAAGGGTAAGAGTAAGCAGGGCCATGGAACATTAAAATATGTAAATTTTATTACTGAAACATATATAACCATTAACAAACATAACTAAACAGATTTAAGTCCACTGAGACAGTCAGGGAAGCCTAGCTTTTCTTCTCTGGTGGAGTAACACCCATAACTTCTTTCGATTCCCTGGGTAAGCTTGCCTTAGGTCTCACAGTTGAGAAATCACATAATCTCAGGTCATCTCTCCTTCAGAGGAGCACCCATGTTGACGTTCACTTTTCATGGAAGTTACTCTAATCCAGCACTGCACCATGCCAAATGCTTGTTTAAAAGCAACTGGATGTATTTCCCAATCCATATGATCCATCATGTTAAGACTGACCAAATGATAGCAAGCTTGAGATTATCATCTCAATAATTCCTGGCCCTGCTTGCTGTTGCCAACCTTCTCCTAAATACCCAAGTTCTAGAGTCTTATAGGTTGGCTTTAATTGATATGTCAAAACACACCCCTTCTTTCCTGGTGCAAGTACATGACACCCCCCCCCCCATGAATTCCCTATGCCACATGTATCTGGAGACAGTGAAAAGAAGACCTCATTTTTAAAAGAGAAAATTGGTACTGATTTGCTGGTGTTCCTGAAGTATAGAAATGTTGGAGAGCTATGTTTATTTATAACATAGGGACATGTTTATAGGGACATGATTCAGAATGATTCTACATTTGACACCTTTTTGTTTATTTGCTTTCTATAGTTTGAGTTGCTCATGATCAATGACAATTTAAAAATATTAATGGAAAATTTCAGAAGTTAATTAATCAGAATTTTAACTTGGATACCTTTCTGAGAAGCATGATAAAATCCCATAGGTGGTCAGTCTGTCCAGCCTGGGATATGAGTGATGCCCTTACCCACCACATCTGTGAGCATATGCTATATGCCTCCTAATCACTTTGTAGCCCTCTTGGTAATCAGGTTGATTCTGGTATGGCCTTGCTTTTTTTCAGTGGGAAATACCAATGGTCAAACCATGCTCTATGATGTCATTCACTTCACTCTGTCTCACCACATTGTTATTGCATTGTCTATTATACTGAGAAAAGGGGGGAGTCTATGGGGTATGCCATTTTGAAAGAGAACCCATAGTCACATACATAAACATAAATACATTTTAAAATACTCCCCTCCCTCCCTCCCTCCCTCCCTCCCTCCCTCCCTCTCTCTCTCTCTCTCTCTCTCTCTCATTCTCTCTGTCTCCTAAGATGGGCATGCAGTTCTACAGCTGGTCCTGGAGAACATGCAGGCAATCTCATAAAGCTATCTCAAAAACTAACTGTTTCAAACATGTTTCTTTCTCTTAACTCCAATTTGGGTCATGAATCTTAATTTCTTCTCTCCGTCCCTGTATTTCCTCCTCCCCATCCTTTTCTTCCTGCTCTTCTTCATTCTTTCATATGATGTTTCTATCATCTGTGATATTCTGAGGATTCAATGAATCTCTGTATGTTATATGTTTATAACAGTGCCTGGCATGAGGTACAAAATGTATACCAAACATCATTCTCAATTCTCACTCATAAATGCCTTTCTGACTTTACTGTCCCACCAAACTCTTCAATGACATTTTTGTCATTAACCTTTTTGTATTTTAAAACATTTTCAGATCTCCTTTATCATCCTAGCATGGCTTCATGACTACTTATAAAACATGTTAATTTATCTATTTTTCAAATTTTTCTAACAATATTTTAAATATTTTAAAGTTCCTTGAATGTTTAATTTCATAATATTTCTAATGGACAGTACCTATTCAAAATTATTCTTCTTTAATATAGTTGAGGAAATGTAAATCAACCTGTCTTTTCAAACATAGGTCAACTTCTCATATATGTAAATTTAAATTTAGACATGCCCTAAATATCAATGTAGTTAAAGCTATTGAAGGAAAACAACATAAAGGGGGGCACAACACTAAGGTGAAGGTTGTCTGGATGACTGATCATCTCTCAAGAGCTGAACAAGGACACTCATCCACATGGCAATATTTTCCTTGTTATCCTGGGCTGAGCTACCCTGTACCGAGTGATGTGTCCCCCCAGGATTTCTTCACTTTAAAGAATTTCCTGAAAAGCAATTTTCCCCATCTAAATTATGAGATATAATAGAATGTATTGGGTTCCCCCATCCGCATTGGAAGAGAAATCAGATTTTGTTTTCTGAGTATCCTGGAGCAAACATACTAAAAATTCACTCTCTGGGTCTTTAGAAGCTTGGAACTACTTCCCAAAGAGAAGGGACAAATATTTTTAGGATATGATATGAAAAAAGGGTAAATGTTAGCACCTATTCATAAGATAAACATGAGCTGATAATGCTAATCAACATGTAATTTATATTTGATCCAAAATTTATTAAGTGATGAGTCACTACATCCTTTATTCTAAACTTCTGCATAAATTGTGACTTTCCAGCACACCCAACAATAACAAAACAATGAATCAATCCCTATCTCTTTCCTGAGTTCCTCTAATCTATTTATTTTTTGTTGTTTTTGAGGCACATCTATCTGCATAGCTCTAGCTGTCCTGGACCTCACAGGTCTGTATCAAATTCATAGAGTTTCAGCCATCTTTGCCCTCTCAGTGCTGACATTAAAGGCATGTCTCACCGCCCTCAGCTAGATTCCTTTAATTCTGAAGTTGTCTCATATTCCAGTAATGTTCTATTTAAATAAAACATCAAAGAATAGCTTAGAAACATAGCCCATTGCAACATGTCACCTAAAGCTAGACCATGGCTGAGCATGTCACTCAGTGGCAGTGATAGGTTAAGCATGTGCACAAATCCAGCCCTTGTTCTGTGGGCTACAGTGATCTGTTGAACATTGACCCAAAGAAAGGCTTTTGTTGTGTGATATTTTGATTGAGTTCTGACAATAATATTTGCTTTGAATCAGTGGGCAGAGCTACCCTCTAGCTGACTAATATCAATCATAAAGGTGCTGGACTGAGGGCAGATAGGAGACAGAAAGTAGTAAGGTATCAGGGACATATTCTTAATTGTGTATTTCTGTTCCCTGGGAAATGGCATTAAGGTTTGAAAGAAGAAATAGTTACATTTTATAGAATGAACCTAAGACATTTGATGTGTAGACTATCAAATACTCACATGTGTTAATAAAATACCATATTACAAAGGACTGGGCAAAAAAGTATGAAGATGCAGTTTCTAGATGTGACCTGTTCTGACAGTGGTGTTAACTCTGGGGTACGACATTGTTTTCAGAGCTGTGGTGTCCTTACTTGTAAATGTGGGTGAATATGCCCTGGTCTATCTGGTCTACCAGTAGAGATTCAATAAGACAGGTTTGTGAAGAGGTTATCTAAACCTCAAGTGACACGTCGAATGAACTTTGGTATGAATCTGGCTTCCTTACAGAAGAAAAGACTTATGTACTAAGTTGATTGATTTGACTTATTGAGATGACTTTGGAGGGTTCTAATCATGAAACACACTGCCCTTGAGATGATTTTGAACCTGGTTTACCCTTGCATTTTATGGAAGAAAGGGTCTTCCAGTATCCTTGTATATCACTGGGCCTATACAACTTTGCCCAGTAATCAGTTGCCAGACGCTAATTATTGAAGGGTAATATCATCTTATCTTCTTTGTTCTGGTGTTAATACTTTTCACATAGATTAATTTAGATTACTCTGGTAAATATTTGTTGTTTTAAACAAAGGAACAACCTAAACTCCTTAGGTGTAAGGAATACTTGGAAGTGTTTTTTAAGAAAATGCTTTCAGATTGTGTTAGAAATGGAATATAGATCATACCTCTTGGAAAATATTTGTGTATGATATTTCTTGGGAATGGCTGAAAATACCTTCTGATGACAGATAGACATGTAGAATTAATAGGTTCTTTAACAGAAGCATTGCAGGCTATGAAAGGAACCTAGACATTTTCTGAATAGCCTCGGGTTTGCTGACAGCCTGCTAACATCAGTCTGAATACCCCTTTCATTATATATAAACATTTGGGTGTCTAAAATAACAGTAAATGTAGTTATGGGATGTTTGCGATTATAATATACCCTAAATGAGAGCTTCAGTTGAACACTGAGGTATTTAGAAGCAAACTCAGTAAGCTAGAAACTGTCTTCTTTCCCTGTGGCCCTGACATCTAAGTAAAAATAACTGTTATTTTTGTAGTGACATTTGAAAACCCATTAATTGAAAATACAGCTAACAAACTAGAGGCATACTACTACAATTCAGGTTCCATTGTGATATTAGTAAGAATTATGAATCAATTTAAAATCTTAATAAAATTTGAAGAAAAAACACACCAAGAACTAGAAATCAAAAGGGCAGAATAACTTTACACTGCCAGCTCTGGATGGGACTCAGCTCTTGTTCAGCAGGCATGAAATCCTGGATTCCATCCCAAGCACATAAACCACATAAACCAGGCATGGTGGTTCATGTCTATAGTGCTATCTCTTCAGAGAAGATATAAGAGGACACAGAGTTCAAGGTTATTTTCATCTATACAGTAAGTCTGGACTATAAAAGAACTCTTTCTAAAAAAGAAAAGAAATAAAATAAAAGGGAAGGAAGGGGACGAGATAAGAGCAGAGAAAATTAGTCCCTGGCCACACCTAGCTGCTAAGCCCTGCAAAGGTAGGAAGTCAAATTTCAAAGAGATAAAAACTACACATTTCAAAGACAGAATATATTTTAATATTGAATGTATATTATTATACTCTATAGACATATGCTTTTTATAATTACATTCCTAACTTTAAATTCGTTGGTTTGTATTTAATACAGCTGCAAGGAAGTTTATACTTTTGTACATGGTCAAGTTTCATTTGTGTTAGTGCTGCATGGAGAGACTATCTGCTTCTATCACAGAGTTGTTCCAGGGAGCTGCCCTGCCTGGATGTACGCTTTCAACTACTCACATGTAGAACTCTTTTCTCCCAAGACATTCTAGAAAAAGGCTATATATTCCTGGCCACAGTGGGGACATATGGCCTGGTTTCCTCTAGCTGGCTTTTGCAAGCAGAGTGAGGGTGCACTCCAGGGCCTCTCTGTGATAAAGGAAGGGTTATTTGTGTTCATTTTCAGCTAATTGCTGTTTTGCTCTGTTAACCTTCTTTTGCTCACTTATGTTTGGCAGCTTGATTTGTGCCTTTCATTCTATAGCAGCAGCAGAAGTAGCAAACTGCACCACCCATTGTGGGTGACTCCACGCAATTACTGCACAGTGTTTTATATTCGATCACAGTGAGACAAAGACCTTAAGAAAAGGCAGTGAATGATTATATGAATAAAATAACCACCAGGTTGTACACAGACTATGTAATTCAAGTGAACGTGCAGGGCAAAATGGCCATTCATTTTCTTAATAGGCAAACAGTTCGGGAAGTTTATTTAAGCCTCTGTCATAGAATTGTCTCTCAGGTTATCCTGGTTACCATGTTCTGACTGTTCTGACGGTCCCGAGATTGTTGTACAAGAAGAAAGGATATTCGGTTACTCCCCCTTCCTACTCCAATCCACCCTGAGAGGAGGAAAAAGATCACATAGTGGATTGTGCTGAATTTTAGGTGTGGTGGTTCATGTCTGCACTCCTAGTACTTTGGAGGTAAAAGAAGGAAATTTGTGAATTTTAGGGAAGAATAGGCTATACAAAGTTCCAGGTTATGCTAAGCTGTATTATGAGACACTGTTTCAAACTTCAAATAAATTAATAAAAATAAAAGTAAGTAAATAAAGTTTACTTGATTTGGATTGCCTATACTTTCTGCACACACATACTGCAGAGGCATCTAGGATCATCAGTGCCAATGATTTGCAAGGCATTGCAATCAGGTCCTTTGGACCTTCTCTGCATTAATTAGTCATACTGTGGTCTCAATACTCTATATTTGGTGTTGTTTCCATTTCCTCAAAGCAAAATGCCATGAAGACACTTGCTCATTTTCCTGAGGTGCCCATCACATAACATGATCACAGTCCACATTTCCTGGCATCTACTGGGGACACTGGAAGTTTGTTTCTAAACCACAGACGGACTGAGTTTGACTTTCAAAGGAAATCTTCCTGTGGCGTTGGAATTCTGGTCCAATAATGCTTGGTGCTGTGACGAGGATCTAGTTTCTCTGGTACATGGAACCCCTGTGGTTTATCCACATCTACAGGTCTATGAAGGGAGCCATTTACAATATTAAATAGTCAAACCTTGTTAAAAACACATCATTCAATCACAACATTCACAAACACTGACTTTCAAAAGGAAACATGAAATTACAGTGTCCCACCAAATGTGTGCCTACCGGAGGGCCTTCCACTGCAGCCTCTCTGAAAGTGCCAATAAGTTTGCCGGAATGACCTAAAAGGAACGCAGCTGCTGGAACTCACCTTCCCAAAGGTTAAATCTTGCTGAAGACAAGAAGTTTATAGGCAGCTTATGTAAACTACGGCTTCAGCACCTTATGTACTATCCGTGTGTATTTCAAATGCTCACAACACATTCTCTTGTTTTAAGAAAAATTGTTCTAGAAACTACAGGGAAACCCTGTCTCGAAAAACCAAAAAAAAAAAAAAAAAAAAAAAAAAAGAAAAAAGAAAAATTGTTTGCAGGGATATCACTAAAACAGTTAAGGAGAATAATTACATATGCCCTTTTCTCTTACAATTGTTTACCCAAATTCTTTAGTATGTTAATCAAAGAAGAGGGATATTCGAAGAGAAAGGATGTCCAAAGGAGTGGGTCTTGATGTGTTTATTGTGAGGTTGGTTCTTTAATATTTATTTTATTTTATTAGCATTTCTTCCTTCTGTAGGCACTGATTCCTTTCAGGATGTCATTTTCATAGATTCTAGGGTGTCAAGCACAAACTGCCTTCTTGTTGAGCACTGTTACACAAACACAGAGGCACCTTTTTTTCACTTCCACTGTCCACACAGAAAGAAGGAAGTATGCATAGCAAAGCTGATATTTTAATGCACCTACCATGTGTAAGAAGTTTTATTTGCATAAGTTATTACCATTGAGTGCAGAGACCTTTCCTTTATTGCTAAGTTTAAATACAGCCAATTAAGTCTAACCTTTCCCCCTTATTCAGCAAAGTTAGAAATCTAGGGATAAAATTTAATTATTTCCCCTCCTTCCCCCACTAAAACCATTGTATTTTCAAGTCCTGTCATTTTTTATCTCTGAAACCCCATCCTCCTTCCAGGACCGCCTGCTTTCAATTGAATTCTCGCAGCTTCCTCTGAGTTCTCTAGAATGAAAATACAACCTAATACTTCTCTGTGTTATTTCAAATACAGCTTATTATATTACCAACTTTATCTTTAAAGTTATTTTCTGCTTACTTTTTATCTGTATCACTAAGGTTATGTTTTACTCGTAGACAAAGTCCTTTGTTTAAGAAAATGTTTAAGATCTAAAAGGATAACAATAGTGGATTAGGTATTAAATGTTGGATCCTTAGAGTAGAAAATAGAGTAACATCGCCAAATTTTCCAAATGCAAATGCACTGGGCATTGCACATATAATTCTTACCTGATAATTTTTCTATTGTATTTATTCACAGTTAGAATTATAACCTTCCCTTTATTTATACAAAAAAGGGAAATGTACTTATACACTTTGTGAAAATGTTTTGCTGTGTTTGGTGTAATAAAAAGCTGAACAGCCAATAGCTTTGCAGTAGAGAATAGGCAGGGCTTCCAGGCATAAAGAGATCTGGGAAGAAGAAAGGCAGATTCACCAGCAAGACGCACGGAAAGCAGGGCGTGCAATATGAAGATAAGGTAACAAACCACATGGCAGAATGTAGATTAAAAAATAGGGGTTAATTTAAGTTACAAGAGCTAGTTGAGAAAAAGCCTAATCCAAGGTTAATCTTTCAATATTAATAATTGGTCTCCATGTCCTTATTTGTGAGCTGCGGCCCAAAGAAAAGTCCAGCTACATACTGTCTTTCATAGCTTAACTCAAAAGGCCTAACAAGAATCACAGGGGTGGATTGCTTCAGGTCAGCTGTGAATTCTGTGCCCTGAGACATTGCCTACCATGTCAAATGTTAATTAGACAGTGAAATAAACCAGAGTTGGCATCAGAAAATAGGCAGACATTGATTTTCATTTCAGTTTTTATTTATAAAAATGCTGCAGACGGAACAGATAAACTTACTTGACAATATTTATGACCAGTTTCCTCCTTTTAATGGGAATACCTTTAAACACGGATGGAAAGCCTCTCTGTTCTCAGTGACCTCCCAGATATGCAGCTTCCCCCAGCTATATAACAAGTTCCTTCCTGTGATTTTTAGTAGCATTTTTCGCTGATTAAGTCTCACCGGTAGTGTCTTAAAGTAGCAAAGAAAGCAAAAGATGAGGAAAACCTTACTTCCTTGGAAAGATCTTAGAAATACACTGTGTAAAAGGTAGACCCCCTCACTGCTCAACAACACCTGTGCTACCTATAGTTAAGGTAAAAAATGAATTAAGGCCTTTAAGACCTTTTATGGAAGAGTGGAATCAGCTGTAATAAAATGGGATCTAAGAGTTGGGAAAGACTCTAGCTTTTGATTAATTGAAAAAATAAGGAAGCTGGGCATGAGGCAAGAGAATCCTGAGTTGAAGGCTAGCCTGGACAACATAGGCTTGCTTTGACCCCCAAATGTAGCACAATTAATAAAAACCCAGAGACAGAAATTGGGGTTCAACCTGAAGGTCAGAAAAGCAAAACAGCCAGTCACTAGCTCTTACCTCCACCTCAGTCCAAAATGGCAATCCTGCCTCCAGGAATCTCAGATTGAGACAGAGTGTGAGAGCTGTTTCAGTTTTAGAATTCTCTCTAGGGCTGAGATTAGTGGCGTTCACTGCTGCCACCTGGTTTCGACAGCAAACTAGTGTGGCTCCTGGGATTAAAGGTGTGTGTCAGTACTGCCTGGTCTGTAAGGCTGATCAGTATGGCCGTTTTACTCTCTGAACATCAGGAAAGTTTATATATTAAAACACAGACAAAAATATCACTATACCCCAACAATAATCAAATAAAACAAAACAAAAACCGTAAGGAAGATGTGGCAGATTCAACTGTTAAAGCCATATCTTTTCATCCACAGTCATTCCCTACATTAATTAACCCTTTAGTCCCTATTTGAATTTGGGTTTACTTAACCTCTCTGTATCTCCTGCATTCATGTGAGAAATGGGTAGAATTTTGAGACCTATTTAAAATTTAATGACCTATGTAAATTTAATGAGTCAATATGCACAAAACATTGAGAATCCAATGTGTGTGTGTGTGTGTGTCTGCGCGCACGCTACACAAAATAACTTTACACAGAAGGAGTAAGCTAAAGACTTCACAGCTTACAGCATAAAGAACACTTGAGAAGCAATAAATCAAATAGGTATTTAATTCAAATTTCCACCCAGTAAAACATCTGTTCCCTTCCAAATCAACATTAAAATGCAATAACCCTTACTAGCCATCAGCAATTTATTTATGAAGACCATGTTCTGCATTTCTTAGTACATGAGCTAGCTACATGTCTTCCAAGTTTTTGGATTGTAATTGCAAGTATCACAAGAGCCAGGGCAATTACGCTGTTTTCTGCGAATTGCCTCTTCAGTGCAGTGCCTCCTGAAACCATTTGCTAAAACAGGTAACAATCCTATCACATAATTATGTAAAGCCCAAGACACCCATGTCTGTTGTTTAATGCTAATTTCTTTGAGCTTCCTGCGAGGAATTGCTATTGACTACTTTCATTAGAAAACTATTGACCCTTCTCCAGTGGAGCATCCTGAGAAGAAATTTCCTAAATATTCCCATATTTCATTTTTGAATATCAAGGTGCAATAGGCATGCTGAAGGATATGGCTTATTTAATACAAAATTAAAATTTTATAGGCTACATTACCTAAAGTAAATTGCTTAATACATTGAGAAGAACAGCTGCTTTCTAAGGGTTTGGCATCCGTGTATTTGAGACCTAAATTAGGTGAACCCACTGACACACGTCCGGAAATACAGGTTACAGTGATATTTTCCTTCTATCTTATCCTCCTGACCTCCAACAATCAGGTAAGCAATTTTTAAATGGGCAAGAGCTATTGTACTGGGTGTTGATAATTGCAAAGCGATTTCTGTTTTTTTCTTCAACTTCTCCTCATTCTTTCCCTCTCCTCCATCACTCCCTTCCCTTCCCCCTTGGGTCTTTTTACTTAGCTCAAAGCATCTATGATCCTCCTGCCTCAACCTCCAAAATGCTGAGATTACAAGTCTGTGCCACCACATTCAGCTTTAATAAGTTCACCTGCCCGCTTTTTCCTTCCTCATTCTGTAAAACTGAGTAACAGGGGAAAAAAAAACCAAGCAAGCGAACAAACAAAAAAATCTAAGATAAAATAAAGAATATTTCATAGGATTTAGCGTACACATTTTCAGCTTCCATCCTTATTTGGGTAATACAACATTGTTGCTTTGTTTCTAAATTAAAACTTGTTCCATATTCAAAGTTATATCTGATTCATTCATAATAGAGATAAACAAAGCACCAACTATGGTGGTTTGTGAGCACAGAGGAGATTTTTTTTTGTGTGCTGTACTTTGAATAAAGATGTTTGAAATTATTCTATAATGATCAGGGGTATACATATGTAACAGAAGAGTACTCCCTGGGTTTCTGAAAACCTAGTATAAGAAGTGGCTCCAGATACCAGACCCAGGCAGCGGATTCTGACAGCCCATCTTCCACAAAGGATTAGGTCAGAGCTGGTTTTTTTTTTTTTTTGCATGATCAAATTCAATTGTTTCCTTAGTGTAAAACCACAGTGATCTCTCATCTCTCCTTGACCACCTTTCACTGCTATTTCTAACAGCCAGAAGGATTCTTCGAAACCTATGTAAACACATGCCATCTGACACTATGAAATGCTTTGGGCTTCTTTACCAGGATTTGACATTGTCTTCCCATACCCTTCCCCATCATTCTCATGTAGGCTCGCTGACTGGACTGGGGACCCTTCTCATGCCCTCCAAATCATCTCTGTGAGAGTTGGTATACATCCACCCATCTAGGTCCCCTCCAACTGTCACTTGTCTGAAGAATCCCTCCCTTCCTGGCAGTTGTCTTGGTACTTATTTTTCTACTCCTCTTTGTGGTTTTTTTTTTTTTTTGCCAAACTTTATTTATTTGTTAATAAAATTTTTATCTGGATTGGATAAGAACAGAGGGTAGAAATTGGCTAGGTAGTTTTATGGTAAAAGAGCCCAAAATGAAGCTTTTATTTTTGTTTTGATTTTCCAAAAAGCTATAAATATCCTTAGGCCTGTTGGCAACCTACTTCGTGACAGAGACCTGAGCTACGAGGAGTATTTAAGCCAAAATATATTTTGTTCTGCTCTGGCCAGAGGCAAGAAAGGAAGAGAATCTGGATTCCTTATCTCTTTTCTCCCAAAAGGAGCTTAGGTCTTCTGCAAACCCTTCTCAGAAAGTGACTGCAATTGTGAGACAACTGGATACCTGGAATGGGTAAAGATGGTGTCCCTCAATGGTATCCCACTTCTGGAAGGTATCATGTGACACAGAACTCTTTAGCTTAAGTTCCCTACAATAAAATATTTCCTTCTAAAGCTCACCCTCTCTGGTCAGTGAATATGATTCTTCACCTTCATTAGACAAGAATCAGAAAGCCACTAGCTTAGGAAAAATTTGTCAGCCAATGAGTTTATAGGAGTTAATCAGAGCTAAGTTCACCTAGAATTGACAAAGGATCTATTACTCACTAAGACATCCCAACATTCCTGCATCGCTTCCTTCTCTCATGTCTTTAAAGTTTGTTTTCACCATTTTGAAACATCAGCACTTAAACAGTGACTGGCACAAGACTTTATTCAACAAGCAGATACTGAAAAAACAAATAGTCTTTATTTGGCTAAACAGCTGTTAGAATATTGAATAGAGAATGAAAGATACTTCATCAATTCACCTGGGAATTAATGAAGGTAGGGAGGAAACCATATCATATTAGATTTTTAAGCAGTTATAGATGGGATGCAATTGTTTTGATGGCAGTATCTAATGCAGTCAGTGAAGACGAGACTTACATAAGCTATAGGTAGCCTCCAGTTCTCATCATAAGAATTAGGATTGAGAACTTGGATTGTATTACAAGCAAGTTAACGTCTCAATCCAGACTTGCGAAGTACTTGCTCTAATGTTAAAAAGACCAGAAGGGGTTCTCAAAGCTGTAACCCTCCAAGATCAATCCTAAATGGATTTGTAAAATAATTCAAGAAGGAAACAAATGATATTGTAATGAATTAGCATAAACATTCTTTAGGAAATGGTATAAAAGCATAAATGGATGCATGCATGCCATATGGTTGAATATTTCAAGGCTACAAACAAAGCTAATAAACTGTTAGATAAAAGATTTATTACTCTGCAGTCTTGGCAAATGTTCCTTACAGGGACTGCTTACAAGGGTAACTTCCAAATATCATCTTTCACGGACTTGGAGTTGAGAGGAGATGGCCAGTTCTCTTTATATTCCCAGCTTAATGATCATTCCTGCCCACAGCTCCATGGGTATCCCAGTCCAGAGTAGTTCTGCCCATCCCCCATCCACCTGACATAAATAGCTGTTTTTCTGCTCTACACTTTTTTGGATTTACTTAAATAGTATACAGTAAGATTTATCATTGGGATAACACACAACATGAAATGGTCCAATCAGGCCCAGTTAAGCAGAGATCTAAGAGTCCTGGTGTTCCAAAACATAATATGTAACAGGAAATGGGTGGAGGAGACAAAGTCAGGGAAGGAGCAAAATGAGAACCTTCTAGAGCAGAAGACCCAGGACAGCCAGACATCCAGCTTAGTTCTCAGTGTGGCACAAAGTGATAATCAAATTCCTTCACAGGAAGAGACAAAGCAAAGAAGCTATGGAAATCAAATGCAATTGATTACATGAAATGTAAACAAAGATATCAAAATATCGTATTACCACTTTGCAATAAGTTAAAAATCTTATGGCTGTTAAATTAGAATAATACAGTATGTTGGACAAAATATTCATTTTAAACAGAATTTCAATGAATGTGAAATAATGTAAAAAATAACATTGTAACATGTACTTAAAGTACACAGAGAGCCTAAGAAGTGGCATTTTACTCAACATAACTTTCCTTCATCTTCTTGTGGCTTGTTCTACAGTAGAAACTCAATAAACATTTGTGTAACTTGAATAACAAACTGAACTAAATATGATGGAGAAAAAGACATCCAGAATGTGTAAAGGTGTCCCAATTCACAATAGAAATGCATCAAATTGGTTATGAAGGGCATAATTAAAGAAAACATTAAAATTCAAGCATAATTAGAAATAGAGAGCAGTATTAACCAGTATTAAAGTGCCTTCTCTAAGATTCTTGAATATCACAAAAATATACTTTCATTGCATTCAGAATGAAAAATCAAAAGAAGGGATTTTCAAAGAGACACCTTTAAGAAATAGGCCAATATTTCTCCTGCAACAAATAATGAAACACAGCAAGAAAAACTGACGTGCAAAGAATCTATGTCCTTAGGAAATCCTGAAAAACAAAGCACCACATAAGTATCTTGAGATAGAAGTATTTATTAACAATTAAAATTCTTAAATCATTAAAATTAATGTTATAAAGAATACAAATTACTTGTCGCAAAGTGAAAAGCAGTGTTTTTGGTGGCAAAGTTCTTCAGAAAGTATCTTTAAGTTTAGAAAAAAATAAGGATGCTCACTACTTAATACTTTGTGAAAAGATTATCTTATCCAAAGATACTTTAGAAATTCAGGATATAAGCTGTAATTGAACACACCCACCCGTAACCCTCACCCCCCCACACAAACACACACATTATATGTCTAATATATATTAGATATATAATAGATTTCTTGTAACTATTGCCCCTGGGTTATCTATTAATTAATTATATTTGTAGAGAGAACAATGTAAGTACCATTGCATGTGTGACTATAATTAGATGCATGCAAATAGGTATGTATATTCATGTTTTGTTCTGAGTTCTATAGTCTATATTGTTGAAATAAGGTAATTCATAGTTTTTAGTCTAAGAAACAGCAAGTGTTGTTCTAATATTAAAAGATCAAAAGAATGTTAACTCCTTTTAAGTATTAAAAATACTTTTATATTGCATGTGAATAAGGAGCTATGTTTCTGGCATGCTGGTAAATCAATATTTAAGTAGGTTTCCAACAGGACCACCTGAGGGCTAGCAATCAACTCAGACCTTAAGGAGTTACTTAACTTTCTCTTAATTTTTTTTCTAACTTACTTGAGAACCTCCTAAAATTTTGAAGTGATTCTGTAAAGTGTTTTGTTATGAGGATATCAACTTTTGACAGAGGTTCAGTTACCCCTCTACCCATTTTTCTTTTGCTTGATTTTTCATTGATAACATAGCACACTTTTCAGCATTATTATTCATAATGTAGTCCATATCCACTCTACATTAACAGACATCCACACAATTCAAATTTGAACCAAAGGTGGAGACAAAGCAGGAAAATATGGGTATCAAATGAAAATTTAAAATAAAAGAAAAACCAAGTTTCTTCTTCCTGTTGATGACAACCATGAGTCCCTGTAGAGCGCAGTGACAACTGTCCTTGCCTTGACCATGAAGTACTATCATCATTCAAGACTTGTAGGCATAAACTCTGCAGAATTATTTAACTTTTGACATCACCGGTATAAGCTAATCACTATTTGGTAATATTCAGGGAGCATAATGAGGGACTTGATTATATGTAGATTGTAATAACACTGAGGGAAAATAAAATCAAACAATGACAAAGAGAGCAGGTAAGCAAGCTTATTTGATGGAGGAGGTTGTATTTAATATTATTTTAAAAACACACTTTTCAATTTTCTGCCTTATAATGAACTACAGCCAATTACTTTCCCTCAGCTCTGATAAAAAGAGCTGTCCAACTGTTCAACATTTGCTTTACTAATTGAATGATCAATTATTCAAATAAATAACTCTCCTATCAAGCTCCTGGAAAACCTTGATGTGTTTTCTAGCCATAGCTACAGCAGAGAGTATAAAGCAAGAGAGACCAAATCCAGATAGAATTCTGAAACATTTACAGAGAATGCCTCTAATTGGAAGAAGACTTATAGCAACTGGAAATTCTCTGGCATCCCCTCGCTTTCTGATCTTTCTCAGACACAGCTAATCTCACCTTCTCATAGACTCTTTTGCTGTTTAATTCATTGGCAAGTATCACTGTGTTCCTTAAGAACACGTATTTTGTTAGGTAATGGGTTCTAATGATGAGTCTAAATGCACTCGTTTCTTGCCAGCAAACACAAACCTCTCCTAAGTTATCTTAGCCCCAAGAGGACTTTGTGTGGAATGGGGAGGGGTGAGGTGGCCAGGGAATTCTCAGCTGACAGATGGCAGATGTGTTCTGTATTCACACCCCACATTTAGATGGATTAATAGTAACTGAAGATCACACTCTGCTCTTTTAAAGACAAAATAAGACTGACTGCATGTATAAGCGGATACTGGCCATAGTGTTTGTAGGTAATATTCAGAAGGACTTTTCAGCAGTAAATGACTTGCCTTGATTACACAAATACATATGCCTCTAAGCAAGTAGAATGTGCACTGCTGAAAGAAAACTCCTTTTAGATCCCCTTCCAGGTATTATTTTCCCATTCAGGGTCAGGATGGAAATGTTTAAAATGACTTTCCTTCATGCCTTACCCTAGATAGCATCCTGTATTCTTTGTATTCCTTTTATCTATGAATGCAAAAGTGTCTTGGTAATAGACATTGAAGATTTGAGAATTTATATAGAGACTGCCATAGTTTTCGTTGGCAGATCATATTCTCCCTACCAACAAATATGCTTTAAACAATTTGGATTAATTTGCATTGAATCATAACTAAATTGAAAGCATAACTGATTTTCAAAGTAGAGACTAAAAATTAGATTCTCAGATATGTTATGATCTATTAATGGGAATACATTTGCTAAACTGGGCAGAATTTTATCTCAAATCTGATTAAAGTACTGATGAAAGCCTGTATAACTGGAGCTATTTCTGTAACATCCTAAGGCTATTTTAGCTGATGGTCATTGCAGAAGCCAAAATGAGTCAAACCTTTTGCATTTCAAAACTAATGTGGCTTATATAAGACCTACTTTGTAAGAGTGCATCATGACAAGGTTAATGAATTACTGTTAAGCTAGATATATTGAATGACTGGGGACTAAGTTAGAGTACCTTCCAGTTATTTGACATATCATATATTAACAATTGATATTTTGAATGAATAACTGCTGGCAGTTTAAACAGTTCAAACTGCATTCACTTATTCTTTTGCAGTCAATGTGAGAGCAGACCAATCATGTCATTTAAAAATTTTGTTAAAATCATAAAAGAATATCAGTTTTTAAAAGTTGAAATTGTTGGGCTGGAGAGATGGCTTAGTGGTTAAAAGCCCTGGCTGCTCTTCGAGAGGAACCGGGTTCTATTCCCGGTACCCACATGGCAGCTCACAACTGTCTGTAACTTCAGTTCCACGGCTTCTGACTCACACAGATACACATGCAGGAAAAACTCCAATGTACAGAAAATTAAAAATAAATAAACTAAAAAAATTGACATTGCAGTTTATTGATGATATAAACTGTAATGGTTTAAGACTATTTAAGGTTGCTTTAGACTAGCTGACATACTAATATGGGTGACCTGAACCGGAGAAATAATTGAGCTGCCTTTCGAAAGCTTGGAAACTTCAACTAGTAGGTACTAGTATCAATATTTCAGCCAGAGGATACTAGTATCAATATTTTCTTTGAAGACTTAAGTAGGACAATCAATAGGCTCTTGTTTTAAATAGCATAAGCATATTAACTGTTTTGTAGTGAGGAGCTAAATATTCATTCTGAGGATTTTATTTGTTCTGATACATGTAATTTAAAGATTATTGGTATAAGAGGGAAGAAAAACAGGGGCAGTGAGTAGACAGACAATAAAGCGATAGCTGATCAATAATAAATAGGATACTAACCCCAGAGACTCTGTGCATCCAAGTTCACTTAAGTCTCGATGTGCTTTACATTTCAAATCATATCTCACAAAACAAGTGATAGGATTACACTCCTAAATCCATAAGCATTGATTTTTGTCTCAGTCGCAGATGCATGCTGTGCACTATTGGGGAATTTGCTAAAATGGATTTTGAGTATTCATTGATGATAGTGGAGCAGTCACTATTTTTATAAACCTGCTAAAGTCTATGATAACCAATTATCTAAGTTTTAGAAAACATAACATTAAGCTACACACAAAAGTCTTTGAGCATGCTCATGAAGGCTTCTCATGTCTACTGTTTTCTCCCCACTGTTACAGAGACCTCCATTCCCCATGGGGAAGATCCTGCTCTCTAAAAGTCACAGCACACATGTGTGAGCTTTCAAATTGGTTTTAGGAAATATCCCCAGTGGACACTGGAAAGCTTGCCTTCCAGTTAGAGAAAGAAGCTTTGCTCAAATGGGCTATTATTTTCACTGATAATTTGACCCTGTTCCTTATGGAATTTTGGGTTTGTTTTCACATGATTTAGTTTCATAGGGCTATAGATCCAAACACAACAGTCAACAGGATAATAAGGAATTGTTATTTCTGAGGCAAAATAAGGAGTTTCAGAGAGCAGAGGACCCAAGATAGGGAGGTGACATGCCAGGCACAGTCCTTTGTTAACCACGTCTACTGAGTTGCCAGTGGGTCTGCAGATGTGATAAGAGTCATCAATCCTCACTGAGAGCCCCATGACTCATGATGTAAGATTATTGCTATTATCAAAGCATTAGCTTCACTTCTGAGCTTCTCCTTCAGTAGAAGCTCTGGGGTCCTTCAAGGTTCCTGCTTTGAAAATCTGCTTTGCTTTTTCCTTTCCCTTTATGTGCTCTAGGCTAAGAAATCTCTATTTTGCCCATTTTCTTGAAAATAATAACATTTTGCCATATCTTCTCAGGGTTTAGTTTTAGTTCTTCTGATATATATATATATATATACATATATATATATATATATATATATGTATGTATATGTGTGTGTGTGTGTGTATGTGTGTGTGTATAACATTTATATACCTAGTGTGTATGTGTTGTGTATGTACCATTACACATATGTAGAAGCCAGAGAACAATTTATAGGAGTAAATTATCTCCTCTCAACATGTAGTTTCTAGGAGCAAATTTAAACTGTAAGACTTGATGGCAAGGTGCTTTACCCACTGACCTGTTTCATAGACCTTCATAGTTAGTTATTTAATGAATTTAAAGTATACCTTGAAATCATTGTCTAAAATACTATATAACATTTAAATTTATTTTGAAAAGGCAATTAAGTCAGTCTATAGTTTATGTCTTATTAACATGGTCAAATTAAAAGAGATTAAGTAATATATTGTTAAAACCCTTTAGTACACTTATATAACATTATATGTTATTTTTCATTGTATCTAATGAACTTTACATTAAGTGGATATTTTAAACACAAAATTCCCTGACAACTAATTTCATTTTTTTCTGAATGCCTAATTTTCATATCTTTTCCCATATATGTGACAAAACTTCTGTGATCTTTTAAGTAAAAAAATAAAAGGCAATAAAAATGAAAGAAATAGTCAATGTTAATTTCTAAGATTAAGCCATTAACTTCGGGTTTGCATATGACTAAAAACATTGAACTTGCCTAGCTAACTTGACTTCTTATAATCTTAGCCAAGGAGTATATGACAAAGCATGCATGTGTGTAAAGGACAGCTGGTTAGTGACAGGAAATCACTGTGTGAGAAAAGTTGGGTCTTCAAAGCATCTACCTTAAGGACAGGCACCAAGATGAAGCTAAGTAGTAACTGCTAATTTAGCTTAGATGTAGATGTATTTGTACATGTCACAAGTAGCATGGTGTGAGCATTTGACAAACATAGTTCTTTTACCAGGACCATTTTTTCTGACTTTCAGAACACATTCATATTTTATATGACCTGAAGTCTAATACATTTAAAATTCTCCATCAAGAAGAATTCAAAGTTACATATACATAAAAATATAAATTTAGATATAGCGAATGTTCTATTTAGGATGAGCAAATATAAATGAAAAATCTGCATATTGACAGATTCCACCAAGATTAGGAAAGTAACTTGTTTTATCTTAACCCCTTGGCATCCTTCATAAATATACTTTTTCTTCAACTTGTTACTTATGCTTCACTAGTCTTCCAAGCAAACACAAACTTTACATTCAGTATGTATCGATCTGACTTACCACACTTCTCTGAGCTACAAACATAATTTGTCATTTAAACTTGCAGTCCATTGTCTTTCCGGTCTTTGACATATTTTCCAGTGTTGTTCCTCTTTGGGTAATCCCCTTTAATCACTGATATTTGGTTCTACTTCTGTTGCCAGCCAACATGCTCTGGGTATTAGGCATTCTCTGCTCGTCACCTTTGTTAGATACATGGCCCAGTGGCCTAGCATGTATGATGATAGGGATAGGACCACTGAGTGTTCACATTTCTGGCTTTTCATCACAGTTAGTTATAAAGTACAGTGGGGATCTCTCTCTCTCTCTCTCTCTCTCTCTCTCTCTCTCTCTCTCTCTTTCTCACTTTCTACCCATCCATGCTTGTACCCCCCCCCACACACACATATAGGAAAATTAAGAATTTTCAGAACAGCCTCTTATTAGGGGTTAAAATTTCTTTAATAATGTTCCTTTCATACTTTCTCATCACTGCAAACATTGTAGTAAGAGAAATCATTGTAAAAAAAAAAAACCTTAGACATTCATATTCCAAGAGTGTTCTTCCAATTTAGGAACTGAAAATATCTTTATTGACTTCCAGATCTTTTTAACCTTTCAAACACATCCCACCTGGAAATATCATTTATTTCATCCTAAGGTCTTTCTCTTTCTCATCGAAACCATGGACATCTTCTTGCATGTTTTGATTACTTCTATTTTGCAAGAGAGAAAATTTAGAACTCTCTGGTGTAACTTTATGTACATCAATCATTTGTGAGCAGTTCTAATCAAGCTTATGAATCTATTAGTAGTACATTCACACCTGCCTTGACATTATGGTGATCTATCACCTCATTTGTGGAAGGTTGTAGTATAGGACCCTCACACAGGGTAATGTACTATCTACCTATACACCCCTTTGGCAATAGGATAAATAGCCTTGCTATGTTTTAAAGTCTAAATTGATTTCCTTTTTAGCTACTGCTTTATCAATGCCTGGCTGAATGTGAAGGCAGAGTGAGCAACTTCCTCAGGGTGCCCTGCTTCTGATGGGTTAGCTGTCAAATGCACCATTGTCCAAATTACACTGCAACTGTAGAATTCCTGCTAAGAAACAATTTACTGCAGCATTGGGCTATCAATCTTGTGGGCTGTGTTAGTTTTGGGGTATCAAAATCTGATTAACTTACTGCAGATACACAGCAGTTCCTACTGTTGCTTTCCCTTGATTGCCATTCACCACACAGTTAGCAGGATCCAATAACAGAGGCCCTGTACAAAAGCATATCTGGGAGAAATGGTGCACAGTGCTGCCTAGATGGATGTATGATCACTACCCAAAACAAGTCTGAAATAACGAAGAAAAGAGAGGAAGAAATTAAATTATCAATATTCAATCATATTTTACTTCGTCCGATAAAGGTCATGTCATACACACACATATGTATATACATACATACATACATATATATATACATACACACATATGATTTTAGTTAGCTATTATATTAATAGTTGGTCACCTGTTACAAAAAAAATAACCCCCCTAAAATTCATGTGCATGGGTTCAATTTAATGCTTCTATTAAATACTACATACAACAATGTAATGGTGGAGAGATGAATCAGCATTTAAGAGCACACACTGCTCTTCCGGGGGGCTAGGATTCAGTTCCCAACACCTGCATAGGGCAGCTCACAACCACCTGTAAATTTAGCTCCAGGGAATCTGACCCCCTGATCTATAAGAACCCCTCCACAAACATGTAAACACTCATTCACATCCTCCATCCTGCCTCCCATAATTAAAAATTCTAAAAATGAATACTGTAAAATGGCACAATGTAGTAAATTAAAGAAATCTCTTATAATAATTTGTCTTATTCTTCATTAAACCTCTTCCCATAAAAAGCATTCTTGAGTTTTGAATTTTGCATGTTGGAACTAATTATCACTGTAATGAATCTATACAACAACATAACAATGCATCTGTTATCTATCTGTACATTGATATAATTACACAGGATGGTAAGTCAAAGAGACTTCTGAGGTAAGGCAATGCCAGGCTTGTTACCCTTCATCCAGTGCGAGGCAAACAAATGCTGGGCTTCATTTAATAATCACACTCAAGACAGGACTCAGTATCAGATTCATTATTGTATTCATGATATTATTGATGCTTCTGTTTGACAATTCAATTGAAGCACAATAATGTTTTAGTATAAATGTCCTATTTCTATTTAGTGGAGAAACGAGTTTCTCATTACACCAGCTAATAGACTTGCATGGCACCTTTCCCCCTGAATTTTCAGTAAGACCCTCTGCTTTCTGCTTCAACCAGGATTCTCTAATGTCTTTCATTTAAAAAGAAAGAAGAAACCTGCTCTCAATGTTTTATTTCTTCAGTCCATTAAATTTTTTGTAAATAGCATCTCTAACTTTCATCATAAATAAACATTTATTAAATCAGTATGAGTAAAATCTAATTCTACATATCCTATTATGCAGAAATATATTTAAACATACATATTTTATATGCACGTGTATATTTAAATAAGATTTATATAAAAGTTTTCCCAAGAGCATCATTAAGCAGGCAATTAAGAGGACTAAACATTGTTCTAACATTAAGCCAATCTCTAACTGCTTCTTAAATTCTAATTCATTTGAGGAAGAGTTCCATAGTGATGATTACTGGCAGGTCCTGTACTTGGTCTTGCTAAGACAAAGTACTTATAGTATCACAGGAAGAAAGTAAAATGATTAAAAATACAGGAATATTGTACAAAGTATTAAGCAAAAGGAACTGATATGACTACAGGGGAGAGGTAGAGAAGATAATGGTTAAACAGATTCGTCAAGCATTTCCTGCTTAGGTGGAGTCCATGTGAAGGGAATGCTGTACACTTGTAATGTTGTAGACCAAACATCGTGTGAATAAGTGTAGCTAATGGGTGGAGAGTTGGTGTGAACGTTTAGAAGGCCCCATATAGTTAAATTATTAAACCCTGTTCTGGGGGTGAACTTCCTCCACCTGAGTTGCTGATCATGAAGGGGCATTGAGCCATCCAGACATTCAGGTTGTGTCCGTTGCTCTTGGCTGCCCAATAGATCTGGATGGTAGGGTTCTATTACAAAAGACAGCACATGCTTTGTTTCCAAGACAGAAATATCGAGCTAGAACTAAACCAAAAGCTTCTTTTCTTTTCTTTTTTTAATTGATTTTATTGAGCTCTACATTTTTCTCTGCTCCCCTCCACCCCTCTCCCATCCCCTTCTACTTTCTCCCATGGTCCCCATGCTCCCAGTTTACTCAGGAGATCTTTTCATTTTCTACTTCCCATATAGATTAGATCCATGTGTGTCTCTCTTAGGGTCCTCATTGTTGTCTAGGTTCTCTGGGCTTATGAATTGTAGACTGGGTTTCTTTGCTTTATGTCTACAAACCACTTTTGAGTGAGTGCATACGATGTTTGTCTTTTTGGGTCTAAGTTACCTCACTCAATATGATGTTTTCTAGATCGGAATCACTTTAACCAAACAAGTGGAAGACATGTATGACAAGAACTTTATATCTTTGAAGAAAGAAATTGAAGAGGACAGCAGAAAATGTTAAGACCTCCCATGCTCTTGGGTAGGTAGAATTAACACAGTAAAAATGACAATCTTACCAAAAGCAATCTACAGATTCAATGCAATGCCCATCAAAATTCCAGCAAAATTTTCACGGACCTTGAAAGAACAGTACTCAACTTCATATGGAAGGGCAAAAAGGAAAAAAAAAAACAGGATAGCCAAAATAATCCTGTACAATAAAAGAACTTCTGGAGGCACCACAATCCCTGACTTCAAACTCTACTACAGAGCTACAGTATAGAAAACTGCCTGGTATTGGCATCAAACCAGGCTGGGACCAATGGAACTGAATTGAAGACCTGGATATTAATCCACATACCTATAAACAAGTGATTTTTGACAAAGAAGCAAAAAATATAAAATTGGATAAAGAAAGCATATTCAACAAGTGGTGCTGGCATAACTGGATATCAACATGTAGAAGAATGAAAATAGGCCCATATCTATCACCATGCGCAAAACTCAAGTCCAAATGGATCAAAGACCTCAACATAAAGAAAACCAAAAAGGTTTTATCTGCAGATTAATCCTTAGTGCAAAAGATGCTATGCAGTCTTCTGGAAGAAAAATGTTGTCAACTCAATAATATAGTTGTGGACCCTGCAAACTATACTATCAGCCTCACAAAAAAAAATATGTCCACTGGTGCATCGTGGTGCAAACTAGGTCAAAAACCTGTGGGTAGGGAAGTCACAGACCCTAGTGGGAAACTACTACAGTTATTTTGATCAACGAATATGATTTTCTTATCTAAATATTTATTTTTATGCTCAAAGAATACTGTTGC
The DNA here is from genome assembly GCF_903992535.2 of Arvicola amphibius. NCBI lineage: Eukaryota > Metazoa > Chordata > Mammalia > Rodentia > Cricetidae > Arvicola > Arvicola amphibius. The sequence goes on along the minus strand of NC_052060.1, from coordinate 47,487,844 downwards.
TTCTATCTGTAGCCAGAGAAGTTTCTTTTTGCAGCAGGCAGTGAAATGCAGAGAACACGTGAGTACTGAAAATTCAAGTCAAAGTGGAACATCTAATATTCAAGGAATATTGCAGAGGAGGCAGAAAGAATGTAAGCACCATAGAGAGTGATGGGGTGGAATCTTGTCTTCCTGACCGGACATGACCATTTCACTATTAATTCTAAGCATCTCTGATTACATATGAGAGACCTGTTCAAAAGTGGGCCCATGAACATTTTGTCACTGAGGGTGGGACAGCTCACAATACCCCACTACTCTCTGATGACGGTAATGGCTGCTGGGCATGATAGATACATTTTCTACAGTGGTAGAGTTCACAATCAGTTGTCATGCTCCTATAAGCTATTCTAACCAAACTTATTGGGTCACCAAAAAGACAAAAGTAGAAGGGTAATTAGTTGGGAAGGAAAAGGGATCAGTGGGCGTGGGATGGGGATAAGAAAGGATAATGGAAGTTGAACATGTTCAAAATATATTACCCACACATATGAAAATGTCATCGTAATCATGACATTTTATTTTGTATAATTATTATGTATAATTAATATATGCTAATAAAAAAGAAATTTGAATGATCTCCTGGCAGGAGGTCATTAATTCTTTAAAGATTGAATGACAGTGAGAGGCTTTGGAAGCCTGTTACAAAATAGCATTGGAGCAGATGGAGAACAAAGTTCACATCATCTTTAAAGGCCAAGTTGAAAGACCCAGATCTCTGGTTGGAGCTGGGTAGTGCGGGGGAGAGACTAGCTAAGAATACAGTTTGTACCTTGACAACCTAATGTTACCAAGAAATAGGTGAAGGATGTTAAGAACTGGGTAGAATTTAAAAGGGGGAGAAGAGACTTGAGTTACTCCATGCTGTGTTAATGTCCATAGTAGATAGGCCTGATTTAGGAGTAACAATGGCAGAACTTCCAGAGTGAGGTAAATGTCAAAAAAAAAAAACCCAACAAAACTGGTTCAGGAGGAGAAGAAGAAAGGAGGATCACCATAAGATTGAGGCCATCTGGGGTGCAAAATGAATTCTAAGCTGGTCTGAGCTACAGAGTCAGAGTCAGATCCTATCCAAACATAAAAAAAAGTGCCACAGTGATGGACTCCCAGTACACAGCGTCTGTTCCAGTGCTTGGCATACTTGCAAATAAACAAAAGCAAACAAATGTGTAACTGTGCTGCTCATGATTTCTTCCATACATTTATGCAGATATGTGTGTATGTTTCTACAGTTATACTGTATTTCTCAGTAGCTATAATATCAGTATATTTGTATTTGTAAAAACAGAAAAAAATGAGTCATGTTGTATTGTTCAATTTGTTTTGTTTTTGAAAAAAGTTAGATTTTTATCCAAATTCATTTTTTTTTTACTACCGAACAACTAAATTTAAATGGTTTTCAGTGATGCTTCATGAATGTCGAGAAGGAGGACTTTGATAGCTCAGGGATTATTCTACATTTCCACAACTTCAGACAGCAGACGCTTCCACAGCTACCAAGTAGGTGGTTGTCTTAGTTTAGAAAGTAAAAGCCAACCGTGCTTATAAATTTCCATGAATGGACTCTTACAAACTCTTCCAACTGAAAACAGAAGGACTGTGTTTACTACTCAGAGTTTATCTTCAGAGCTTGCTTGTGTCCTCAGCAGATGCTCATAGTAGGCAGATTATTTAGATATTCCCTCATTACCAAATATTCCTTCTCTAAGAAATACAACTTCTTGCCTTAACTTTGTGTGTGTGTGTGTGTGTGTGTGTGTGTGTATGTGTGTGTGTGTGTTCTAGTATGTTTGGAATTACCTTCTTTGGTCATATTTTAGTAATTGACATTGCTTAGTAATAACTAACTAATAAATAACTCACTTAGGAAATAATTGTGTTTTCTGAGAGGGATAGGCTCAGATAGCTTCAAAACTGTCACAAAGACTACAACGTGCTTTTAGGTCAGAGACTTAAGAGTGAGTTAAGGTTCACACAAAGTTGAGCCATCCCAAAGCTCTAGACTTCTCCAAAAAACCCCTTCTTCTCTCCTTTCTACACAGTGTTTGTTAATAGAACCACTGGTATAGCTGATACTAATTTGAAACTTGTGTTGACCCATTTCTGGCCAGCCATTATGACCTTGAGGGTATCTCCTGAGGTTTTATCATGTTGCTCCCATCTCTTTCCTTCCATAAAGTAAGCTGTTTGCAGTTACCTTAGCAAAGGATTCCTAGCTCATATTTTTCTTCCATGTCCCCCTTTTCACTGTAGCACTCATTCCCTGGTCCTTCTGAGCATGCTCAGCTTACCTGCAAGCTTTGGTCATCAATGACTTTCACTGTTTCCAGTCTCTGTCTCTGTTCTTTTAAAACTCTTCATGTTCCTTTGGAAGTACAGTTTTTGTGTGTGGTCTCTTTAACAGGTATCAGAAAAAAAAACTTCTGCAGGGATAGTGGCTTGCATCTGGAGTTGGAATGTCAACAGCAATGGTGGAAGACACCATGGCATCGTTGTGAAGGAAGCTGTTCTTACTGCTTAAGGGCCTTGTCTTATGCCTCACTTGCTCTTAACAAGGTAAAGACTTTTTGTCTCTGTCTCAATGACGATATTTTATGTGAAAGAATAAAAATGTAAACCTATTTAAGATGTCAACAAAGATGAAGATTAATGCAAAGTCCCGGGTAAATTTATTGCATCCCTATGTAATCCAAACTCCAGCCTTCTAGAAACTGCCCCTTTTTACTATCTATGGAAAGGAAATGTGAGGCTTAAAGACTAGTAGCTTAGATTCTGGAAGAAAAATATACTCTTTGTCACTGGCAAATAATATGGAAAAACCTGTGTAACTGGTTTCCTAGTGTTTGAATATAATATCTTTAAGAATAAACAGACATACCTCAAAATTAAACATATTGACATTTTTAATTCCAACAATCTCTTGCCTTCACTATACATTGAGACTGTAAAAACAAGTGCTTTGTTATTCCAGTCATATTCAAAGGTTGCAGCTCAACACTAATGGATTTGAAAAATACTGCCTTATACAACAACAACTCCTCATGCCTCTAGCATTGCTATATTATCTATGAACTTTTTTCTATCACCAACCCTGTCAAATAACAAAGTGAGATGTTTTTCCATGTGATATTGTGCCTTAAACATCAATTAAGTATAGTTTCCTATGTTAGCTGGCAGATCCCCTTCTTAAAATATTTTCACTTATAATAACCTGATTATTTCAAGGAGCTTGCTGTTCAGTGTGAAATGTCTAAATGATAGACTGCTCCCCAAAAGCATGGGGATGATTTCCAAGCTATGTTTTCAAGACAGTTAGGCAGATAAGTAAAACCCATAATAATTCTGTTGAAGAGATGGATAGTCCAACATTTCTTCCACAGGGATATTTTTCATATTCAGTCAGTAACCACATTTGCTTTAACACAGAAGACTATCTACCAAAAATGATCTATTTTTATGCAAACACTATAAACATTAAATCTGCCACATTAATAATAATAATACAGAAAAGGATCCTGAGAAATAGCAATCCAGGATCATGAAGAATGATACAAATTACAAAAAAACCCTACAAACACCAATAATCAGACAGCAAAAAAAGAACAGTAATTTAACCATCTGACACAACATAAAACTCACCAATGTAGTTCATGATGTTTATATTTGCTATAATTTTTGGAACATAAAACCATACCTTGATTAAAAGTCTGATCTATTATTCATGGACTGATTTTAGAGAATTTGCTTTTAAGTTTGTGTATCAAAACAGATACAAACTAGTCATCTTTGAACAGGTGGGAAAATCAAAATCCCACAGTAAAACTGACAAACAATCCAATTTGCTTCCTGAAAGATAATGTTCACTAACTGAAAACAGCCACCAAAGAAATTGGACATGGGCCTTTGGGCTGTCAAGTTTCAGGGGTTTATGCTTTTGAGTTTTACTTCACCATGGTTACAGCAATTGCTTCTTTTCTTTATCACCTTTGGAGATGGGTTCAAGACAAGATGCTTACAATGCTGCCTTGGTAGTCACCTACATATTTAGAGTACTTCCTTTGTACCACAGATTTACATATTCTTGTGTAATTAATCCCTGAAGAATCTTGTTTCTGTGAATGAGGAAGCTAAAGACTGTAAGGAAGGAATAACTGAGCAAAATTCACACAATTTGAAAATCAAGCTAGCACAATGCAAACACAGCCAATCTGACTCCACAGTCAAGCTTTCCATTCTCTTGCCATATACTCCCTGGATAGCCACAGAACAATCTAATAGTAAAAGCAATCAATCAGCATGTATATTGCACAGTGAAGAGGTTCTAGACTTAAGGGTCATTTTTCCCCTAAAACTCTTTGCAAGGCACAGGAAATGCTAGTAAAATTATTTTAAAACACCCCTTGTCCCTAACTATGCTAGACCAATCAAATGAAGTAAAGATGGGTATACTGTAAATATTTATAAATCAGGTCATGATGGAGGAAAGTTATCTGCCTATGTTACTTTCATTGGTTAATTAATAAAGAAAACTGCCTTGGCCCTTTAAGAGACAAAAAATTAGGTAGGCAGAGTAGACAGAACAGAATTGTGGGAAAAGGGGTAACAGGAGTAGGGAGACGCTTCAGGCAGTCGCCATAGTGAGTTGCCATGATTCTCCTCTCTGAGATGGACACAGGTTAAGATCTCTCCTGGTAAGCCACACCTTGTGGTGCTACACGGATTACTAAATATGGGTTAAAGGAAGATGTGAGAATTAACCAATAAGAGGCTACAGATAATGGGCCAGGCAGTGTTTAAAAGAATACAGTTTCCGTGTAATTATTTCGGGTGTAAAGCTAGCCGGCGGCCGGGTGGCGGGACACAGCCCCGCCGCTTCATTCTACAAGGTCACATGGTTATAGAGACCACAACCCATTCAAAGCTATTAGGAAGGGAATCTAGTCAATTCTTGCACTAACAACTACAGTTTAAATGGCTTCTCAAGTCTTATTTTCCCCAACAAACCAGAGAACACAGGCTTTATGATTCAGTATAAAAAGGTAAAATATTTATGTGCCAGGAAATGCATGTGGCAATATTTAGTTACTAAGCATCAGTCAACGTAATAGTACAAAAAGTAGATTATTAGATGGATTTTTATCACTTTCACATAGAGAGGGCTATCTTAAATTGATACCTTGACATATCTTCTGAAAATCTCTGCTATTAAATTATAGCCAATAGTGACATCTCTAGAAATACTGTAATCTGATTAATATAATAGGTGAGTTTGATTTTAAATTAAACTTTTTGATTTAATTTTTAAATTAAAAATAATTCACTTGATAGAATAATTTTAAGTACATTTGGAACAACTTGGATATGCAAATTTACTTTTCAAATGCAAATTTCATAAAATCTAATACAGATCATGTGCTTTGAATGAAGATTTAGCATATGAATTAATGATTATAAAATAACAAATTCAATTTCAAAAACACCGTTAAAAAGGGAAATGTAAAATATTTCATTAATAGTTTTAAAATATTGATTACATATTGAAATGACATTTCAGATACACTAAAATAAAATATAAGACTGATTTTAGCTGCTTCTTTTTATTTTTCAGTGTGCTCATAGGAAAGTTTTAAGGTACATACATAATGTAGTACCCATTCTAGTTTAATGGTCAGGACTCTTCTGGAATATAAGATTGTAGATGTAGTCCTTGTCCTAAAATACTCTGAAAGTATTTCTCAAGAGTACTAAAATGTTATTGCTTCTCAATCGCGTTCTACACTTGAGCTGTTACAGTACAAAAGTTGTATTCTGATTTATTATCGAGAAGAGTTACAGAGAGAAACGACCTCAAAGTCAAACGGAAAACTGTGAGAGTTTAGGGGATATCTAACTCACTCCAGTGTTCCAGATCGCACTGGTGGGTTAGCGTCAGTCTTTGAAAAAGTGCTTGGGATGAAAGTAGCAGGATGATGAACACGAGGCCCGGTCTATTTCCAACATGTTCAGAATCAGTAGAGCTCTCTATGACTTCTACACAGAAACACCCCAGTGAAGAAATCCTACAGCTTTTTCATTCGGGGCAGAAAACATTTCAACTCTGTTTCTACACAACTCTACCAGTGCTTGTTACAATCTTTAGACTCTACTCTAAAGATAAAACATAATCAAATATCCACACATGAGCACACAGGTGAATGATTGGAGGTCTTGTTATAACAAGCATCCTGAGCTGCAGTTAGTTAGCATAAACTTCCTTGCCTTTCTGAGACTTTCCTCTTGATTCCTGAATAGTGTTGAGGAGACTCACTACCAATCAAAGCTTCTTCTGTGTCAGAAGTCAGCACTCCTAAAAGGATTCTACCAAGTTAATACTTACCCAGTGCTTTACATTTCCTATAGTACTTTCATAAACTTAGTTCACAAGACCTTCTTGAGAGGCTTGGGAATCTTTTATAGAGCAAAAATATTCAAAGAGGCTACATGTACTCCAAAGCAACACATTTTTAGAAACTCACGATCCTGGGTTTGCAACTAATCTAAATCATTTTTCCAGTAAATTATGCTGATTGTCACTTTCTGGCAATCATAAAAATTATGCAAAGCTATTTTCACATATTAAATCATTTATAAGAGATGTGCCAGACAGTTAGATATTTATCATTATCTTCACTATATATCTTCCTTTTCTTCCCTTGTCAATAGCACCTACATTATACTCAAAGTCTTACAAATCCGCATGTCATTAAATTTCTATATAAATATTTCAGTAGGCATTGTTGTAACTACTTTAATAGTGACTAATCCCTTAATTGTTACAACTGGCCTTTTTATACAAACTAGGGAATGAATCACATTTTATATAAGCTATATAGTGAGTCATGTTAACTTGATGAAAATAAAAACATCCTAAAAGTGGTCATCATAGTGGTTTTTAAATGTAGGCTGAAAAATAATTGAGTTTTTTTTAAAGCAGAAGTATATATCATTCTAATCATTATCTAATTTCCAAGGATTGTTTTCTTTCACCCCAGGATCTTTCATTATTTTTAAATTAAAAAGTTATTTCTAACAATTTCTGTGAGTCAATAGGAAATAGCTAATCAATAATGTTTTTAGGCCCAGAGAAATTCTTATAATTAACTGATTAGTCACTAATTAGATTTAAAATAGCACAAATTTGGGGCATAATTTAAACACTTGGGTGAATAATTATGAAAAGTGCTTGAATAATCCAATCCCCCTTTTAATCATACATCTACTATACAAATACAGTCATTGAAAACTACCAAAAATTGTAAGAAATAAATTAAGCAATTTTAAATGACCATATGTTTTATAAGCCAGTAAATATATGTAATTTGCTTGAAATGTTTGAGGCTGTATTGACTTGTGACTATTAAAAAGCAAAATTCTCTCAGGAGGATATAAATAGGATATATACATCTCTTGGTCCCCCAGGGAAACCCTTCACATCGGAATGAGTGGTGAGAGATGTCCACAAATGTACCCTTTAACCTGGAAATAAAACAGAAAAGAAACACGCAGGATTTCTACCCTCAAGGAAGCACAGTAAGTCATTGGCCATGATTTATTATATGGCCAATCTATTATGTGTCACCTCATGATAAAATGCAAGGTGAGTATGGGACAGATGGGAGAGTTAGATGGTTCAGGAGGAGTCTAAGACTCATGCCTGTTGACTGCAATTGTGCTCCCCCTTCCACTATATTCAGAGCTATTATCTTACAGATGTCAAAGGACAAAACAGCAAATGCTGAAGGAACAGAAGTAAATTGAGTTTTCTAAGATGGAATTGTCACAGTTTGGTCATAGTAGCTGATGGAAGAGTATTGTTGGAACAATCAAGGGGGAAATGGCAGGAAACCTTTTTAAATAAAAAATTGACAACGCTTCAAAGACACACCATGTGAGCTGGTGTAATTATCACACAAGATGCTCACTACATTTCAGCATTCTTCTGGGGGAAATTTCTAAGTTAATGTGATTCCAATTATCACCCTGGTCTTGATAGGATTTTCCATTGAGTACCATTAACATTTACAAATACTTAAATTTGTGTTTCTTCTAAATATTGAATGAGGGCATTTTTTTCCTTGTGGTCTAATTACTCATCCCATCTCTGAATTATGGACATAACAATTTTATCAGTGTTATGTGGTGAACACTTAGTATACTTTTATTTTCTCCCTGTGACCAGTTATTTGAGATTTAAAATATAAAATGGACACTTTTCAAATGTGTCCTAATCGCTAGCTATTGCAAACAGAAAAGTTTCTTTAAAAACAGAATATAAGCATTAATTTCCATATAATTTACTCTTTAAATTGTAAATCTCACCTTTGGGCAACAACCCTAGAGGATAATTTTGAACTTAACTAAGGGAGAAGTTGTGATGACAGCACTCTGAAGTGAAAGTGGCCCCTGGACTGGCTTACTAAGACTTGAGGAAAAAAAAAGAAGAAGAAGAAAGAAGAAACAAAAAAAGAAAACCCCCCCCCTCTCTCTCTCTCTCTCTCTCTCTGTGTGTGTGTGTGTGTGTGTGTGTAAAACTGGGTATATTCTATAAGAAAGTCTGCATTGAGTTACTTTTTAATTAGAGTTTTAGGTTAGCATCCAAAGTGATGTGTTTCTTATAGCATATGCACTTGTCATTCATTTTGCACTTCTGCCAACACCCACCCTTTTCTTTCCTTCCATCTCTTTGTCCCTTTCTGCTTTTTTAACATTTGTATTCTACTTTCCTATCTTCCAATTCTCCCTTGCTTATTATCTCTTCCTCTCCTTACAGGATCCCTACTCTAGTCTTACATGCAAGTACAGAGCTACAATGAGTATACTTGATGCCTGGTAATCAGCTGTACTTTGAATAAATAGAATACCACATCTATATTATACAATACACCTTCTCTGCATATGGCTACTCTATTTGACTTAAGAGTCAAATTTTGTGTCTGCTTTCTACCCAAGCCTTACTTCTACCTCTGAAGCCTTGGGAACAAGTTTTAAAAGCACCCCTAACCTCTCTGAAACAATATTGAAGGGAGGTGATAGAGAAACTGGGGGAGGTAACTGTGTCATCAGATCTTCCATACACTATTAAGAAAGCATTTCTCATCTGAAAACTCTTCATGGTGGGATAAGAATGTACCTCTGCCCATTTTCATAACCAAAGGATGAAAACTACCAGACGGTGCATGTTTTACTTTCCCAGCCAAGAGTACTAATGTTGCTTCTCTGGTTTCTAAAGAAAAGCTAAGAACTGGGATAGAAAAGTTCATTGTTGAGACTGGTATGTCACGACATCTATCCTTATGTTGATCAGAAACGGTGACAGTAATTCATAATCCCCGCTGTGGCATCTGCTATATTTTTTCTCATTTGTTATTATCTGGGTTTATTCTTATCCTTGGTAGGTGCAATACCATTCTTTACTTGAAAGAACACTTTGGCACAAGAGAAAGACAGACACAACTCAGAAACCTAGGAGGACTGATTACAGAACAGAAATGAAGTGAGGACCAATCATAACTAACTAGCCAACTAACTAACTAACTAACTGAATATCTCCCTCTCTTCTAAGCATTACACTGAAAACAATAGGCAGCAAAGATGGTTTCATTAAAAAATAACAAGGCCCTGCTCACTAGGGGATAAATTGGAGCACACAGAAACAGATTCCTCAATCATTGCTCAAGTAGGTCAGCTAGAATTAATTCAAAGGGCCAAGGTTCAGTGTGAACTCCTCATTTCTCCTCAGTCCCCTTCTGTAGCTCCCTCATCTGTCCAGGATGTAAACAGTGTGGAGAAGCCCTCTGTGGTGGGTTGGATATTTGGGCATGTTTTGTGTACATTAGAATGAAAGAGGGCCATGTCCTGTAGAGTCAAAGTGGGGCTTGGACAATTGCCTAGACTGCAGCACAAAAAGACTGCTATTGGACTCAAAAGTTATCCACATATGACTGTGGTCTTATGTGGTCACCTCGATTGCCCAGCAGAGCTATTAATGTAGCTAGGTGGTCAAAGTGCTGGTCACCATCACAATGGAGCTATTTGTCTTTTGTACAGGCTCCAACCCAGCGTGAGTAGCTTTATGCTCATATATAAACTTTCATTTTTTAAAAAATTACAAAGGACCCTTATACTTAGTTTGAGAGGCAATAGTCCCTGCTAGACCGCAGTTCTTCGTGTTCAGCCCCAGGATGTGTCTGTTGGGACAACTGCCTCCCAGCAGGTTTTCTCTCTTCCTCTTCTATATCAAAACTACGGATCATGCTCCAGTGAAAAGGCCATTTTCATTTATGACTTAGTCGTGGCAGTGGTTGTTGCTATAGTCCCGTCTTTCACTGTTATGAGCAGAGTATTTCCTACTGGATTGGGAACTTCCTGGGTACAGAGCAATTTATGATTCTTTCTATATGAAAATGACCAAATCATTTCTGGGACTGTGAGATAATTGAAATTTTTTTCTCCTGCCCCAAACCATCAAGAACCCAAATAAACAAACAGAGACCATTTAACCAAGCATAGCACTCTTTTAAGCTCCAGGACCCTTCCGGTTGAACAGCTAGATTGATGCTGCTGTCTCCGAGTTTCCCTGAGTTACCCTGTGCCAGTGGGGCCCTCAGAGTGCAGCAGTCTCCCTAAATTCATCTTTAAAAAACTTCTCCTATTATTAGATGCGGTGGCAGGAGCTCTCAGAAATGTTTGGAGACATCACAGTATGCTCCTAATGGTTTCTGTGTCTAGAGCGATTTCAAAAGTTACAGGAGGCTAAGAAGTAAGGAAACCTTAAGTATCAGAAAAATAAGATTCAGTATTGATACTTGTCAATCAGCTATAAGATCTCTAGTAATGTATCCCTGAGCCCTGGGTTAAGGAAGTGATGGGGATATTTGATACTTGATTGAAAGGTCTTTGAAATATATACTAACTCTGTGAGACTAGATAAAAGTGAAATGACTTTCATTTTCTCTTTTAAAAGAGAATATTTCTACTTTTGGTTGATGTAATTTTTTTAAGGTTAGCAATAGTGGTTATAAGAAGGTGCTATGTACTAGGTACTGCTTAAATGCTTCATGCTCCCATTGGGCTAATTTAGTTTATATTTAGCTCATCTAATATTTATAACTACTTTATAAAGTAGGTGCTAATACCTTTTAGCCATGAAGGAATTAAAGACCTCAAAGCTTAGGAAACTGTCATTTTCAAAGATGTAGCCAAATGCTCAACTCCGAGAATGATTCCGGGTATCCAGCAGGGGCAGTAAGAGATGGAAGGGGAAAGAGGCTTTATCTTTGCTATGGGTTTTATCTGGTTTGCTAAAGGGTGTAAGCTAGATTCTATTTACAGGTCTAAGGCATGCCAAGTACTTTAAACAATGAGATAGTGTAACAAATCCCCAGGTTAATGGGCTGCTACATTCACACTTGAACCAATCTGTTAGACTTTCTACTAAACAATTAGAAACACTTCTGATCTTGAGCTAAGCTCTTCCAACATCGATGACTTTTAAATAGCAGCATTAGAGAAAAGTCAGAAAGAAATCACAGAGGCTCCTAAAGGATTTTTTTTTTAAATTAAGCCCTCAGGCAAAAGTGCAGCTTATTTTACATCCCTCCTAATTTCTCACTGTGTATTATATGCTAATAATTAATTTTAAGATATATAAAAATTCCTTCTTTCAAAATAGAGAAAGTATTTTGATCGGGATAAACTGCAAACAAAAACTTGTACAACTTGTATCAATTTTGAATAGTCATGCATGCCTGGTAATATTCTTAAAACCCTATTTGTTGGACAAATACACACATACAGAAAATATAATGCTTAAATTTGTACTGTCCTTCCAATTTTAACCTTCATTAAGTGAAGCATATTTAAATAAGTGTATAAACTAGACCATAGGAATGTTTTTACTGAACAATGCTGAGACAACCACCCAAAGCATGTCTTAAGAACCTTGTCATGTCTTAGCAACGTGGCAGCATTCACTGTCTGCTTTCTGCTCCATTTTCATAATTCAGTGTGTCCAATTCTACATCCATTCCTCAAAACTGGCATCTTTATCGTACCCCTGGGATAGAACTTCACAATAAGACATAGCTACATGTAGCTCTCCATTTCTCTCTGCTAGCCATGTATTTGTTGAACTCTATAACTTGCCTCTTGACTCCTCAAAGGGAAGAAGTTTATATCACTAAACATATGCAAATTGAAACAAAGGATTCCACATTTACAATCAAGATCATTTATCTATGCCATTAAATCACTGTGATAATCTAAAGAAACTAGCTCCTCAGAATATCAGGGAAGGTATTTTTTACTGGTGACAAAAGAATCAGCCTTTTCCTTGAACCAAAGTTAGTTATAATCAAGAGAATCCCTGCTCCCAAACCCCTGATTGTGACCCTAGCCTTGCCTCTTTTGGTGATCAGATACTGCTAACTGTCTACCAATTTAGTGAGGTGTAGTTCAATTCACTGGTCTTAACTCCAACTGCTTGCTCATCATAGATGTGTTCACACTCACTCATTCAGCAATTGAGATTCCATTCAGCCCAAGGCCATGGGTAAAATCCTACCATAGCAGAGAATTCTCCATACTGACTATTGGTAGCGTTCTTAACTACTGCTGGTTTCCTAACACATTCCTTTTGAAAAAAAAAAAAAAAAAAATATATATATATATATATATATATAAATCTTGCCTTTAATTACTTGTTTTGACACAGTGATGAAGACATACCTCCTGTTTCTTGTTTCTGCTTCAAATTACATATTTCCAGAAGACAATGGGGCATTGATTTTTAACCACAAGTAAACAAGGCATCTGGACTTTGTCTTTAATGAGATAAAATTTAGTCTGTGCTTTCTCAGTGGGATGGGTTTGCTATTTAATTGGTAGCGAAAAAATTCAGTAACATGTCCTTTGTCTGCCAGCACTAAATTCTGTGTGGGACTAGGGTTCCTGTAGAAAGCCTTTAGATAGAAACACTGTCTTAGAACTAATTAGAGAAAAATCACAGGACAAATGTTATTTATGACTGAAGAGGAAATTTGAAAATATTATTGTACTCCATGATTTTCCTGAATAGCAAAAAAAAGTGCAGACGTGTTGTTCCATATCTCTCCAGTGAAATCTTTCAAAATCAGGCCAGTTTACTTTAAGGAGTCTATTTATATCACAGACATTTCATGAAATCTTAGACAAAATTGGGAGAACAAATATAAACAGAAGGATATTGCCTACAATGTTTATGTCCCTAAAATAAAAATGCAGTCATTATAAAATAAGAAAAAAATTACAACGCCAAAAATATCATGCCCATAGCAGCATTTTCAAATGCTATCGCAGACATGATTAAGTACCAATTACTTTAATTTGAGCAGAGCGTTCCCTAGGGACCACCTGGGAAATCTTTTCAACAACAGCACCCAAAAGCATGATGGTGTTTCCACACAGGGCTGTTCTAGGTAATAGGAGGGCGGGTGGGGGGGGGCATTTTCTCTAGTTTTTTTTTTAATAAATTAAGTCACATTCTTTCCAGGTTGAACCCCTCTAAAAAAACTTCCCGTTGAACTTAAGATTACTGTCACCTCCTTCTTGTCATCTGCAGCCCTTCCTAGGTTCTCATTTCCATCTAATCATAGGTGTGTCTTGTATTTATTCTGCTCACCTCCCAGTCGCTGTAAAGGATTTGGCCTTGCCTGTCTCTGTGTATTACCACAGGTAGTTTTCCTTCCTTCATTTTGAATAACTAGTACGCATGGTTTGGGTGGCCTAAGATGTTTCCGGAAGTAAGCATGCCCTTATCACCAAATTCAGAGTATTTTTCTCTAATTGGTCTCTAACTCAAGTAGATTATTCTCATTCAGTTTTCTCTTAGAACTCTGCTCTCTTCCTTCTCAGTATTTCTTAGAACAAATTTAAAATTACATATAGGAATAGGATTTTTATCTGCCAATCAATTTATTCCTTGTCACAGATTGTATATTTCACAATTATAGGGATCATGCATCCATTGTCTAACCCAAGAGATTACAGTCCTACATGTATTTACAAGTGTGTCTTTTGAAGTACCAGTTAATGTTTCAGTTGTTGCAATTGACACTTAATATGGTTATATACAAAGGTAGTCAGTTTTATACATATCTTTGTAGATATGTAAAATTATGTAGTTATGTGCATGTGTATACATGTAGACTATGCTGGACAAAGCTTTTGTGTACATGTCTGGGGTTGTTTAATGAGTTACCCAAACTCCTCCTGGAATGCACAAAAACCTAACTTGCTCAAAAATAACCAAAGATGGAAAAGGTGATATCATGCCTTTCCTGGGAGTAGGTTAAATCCTATGAAATCTAGACTTCATGGACTTCCCTTGTTGACTTTGAAGGTATACAAAGTCATGTTATTGAAGTGGGAGATGGGAAGGAACTCTTAGCAGCATGTGGGACTGAGGACAGCTATTGCAAATAGCACATACCTGTAATACTTGTACTTTGGATATGGAGTCAGAAGGACCATGAGTTTGTTAGCAGTTTAATTGGAAATATAACACAAAACAGAGCATAATAGTAAAGGTGCTTCCTAGACCAGCAGTCAAAAGGCGTTGAATTCTGCCAAGAACATGAGGCTGTCTCTAAGTGGATCACCAGGCAGAACCTCTTGATAAAAAACACCCATAGCCAATACCTGGTGGAGCTTGTTGAGACCCTGAGCAGGGAGGCAGTGAGCCTGCCTGCGCTGCAGCTGTATGCAAGCAGAGAGAGCACAAATGGCTGTTGCTCTCGGCTGCTAATTCTGTGGCAACTGTTGTACAGCAGCCGGTAGCGAACACAACTGCCAAACTGGTTCCCATCCAAAGCCGAGCTGTCAGGAAATGCCTTCTCTCTTCACAGTCTAATTTTATTTTCTGTTATTTAAAAAAAAAAAACAAGTTTTTGGATAGTAAGGCCTTTTCATTTTTGATTTTTTTCAGAGGTATTTTCTCACTGAAAGAAATACATTTTACTTCATGCTGGGTGTGGTTGTACATGCTTTTAAGGAGTCAGAGGCAGACAGTGGAAAATAATACATTTTACTTTGAGATACAATTAATATAAAATATAATTTTTCAACACAATTCTGATTTTATGATTTCAAGTTGTTGGTGACAGAGTGGCTACTGTGTGCATTATTGGGTACCTCAGCTAGGTGAACTTCTATGGAAGTTGAAAGTATTAAGCAAAATGAGTAGTTTAATTAAATAGTACAGACGATGACATGTAGAAACATTTATATGTATATGATGTATTTGTACATGCATCTATATATGTACATATTAATGGACTTTTCATAATATTATTTTTCTAGTGCCAATCTCAGAGAGGATGAGACCCTTGAAGGTGACTGGAGCAGAACAAATGGACCAAGGGCCTGAGAAGTTCTAGCTAGATATACAAAGCAAAGATGTCTGATACATTACCCTCCCCTAAGAAGACACGAAAATTTTTATTGTTCTATATATTGATCAGATGCACTGTTGGCAACCAGGAGCTACTGATCATTAGTTGAGCCTGCAGATACATTGTATATGGTTGAGTACGTTAAAGGTACTTCCTGAGGGAGGTATGACATTTAAATGTGCGGCCTGTTGTTATTGGTGGGGAGAATAGAGAAACAGCCATTCTCTGTGTCTGTGAGAGAATGTGCCTAGGTTGTACAGCATTATCCCGGCTCTTGTTTCTAAAGAGGTATCTTTTACAATTTTATTCATTTTGTGAACTGCAATGGTCCACTAATTCTATCTTTATCTATTTCGACTAATATCTTCTTCAATTTTTAAAAGACTGTTTTCTAATTGATTCTATTAAGCAACCTAAAGATATCTAAAGATATCATCTTGCTTCCTTTCACTAGATGGGATGTTTAAAAGGCTATTGCCCTGTGTATAACATCCATTAGATGTGCATTTTCAGATTTTGTAATCTGCCTGGGCCTAATATCCTGGCATACTAGAAGTTATGACTTAGGAGGGGAATGTTCTAGACATGATCGACAAAGCCCTGGGTTTAAATCTGGGCTCTGTAATCAAGCCTGTTTCTCTCTGGGACTTGTTTTGTGTAATTAGCAGAACAATTCTTCATTTGTTTCTTTAATTCTTGAGAAGAATTAAAGGGCGGGTTAATGATTTCTCCTGTTTCTGATCACACAAACAGTGGGAAAAAACAAACAACAGTCTAGAAAGCCTTAGACTATAATAATAATACCCAAGTGTCTCAGGGTGCTGTTTGGGGACACAAACACGCACACACACACATGCACACACACACATGCACACACACACATGCACACACACACACACACACAATTCACTAGCTATCCAAACCATCACTCTGCACAAGTGCTTCTGTGTCTTGATCAGACTCAGTACTTCTCTCCCTTACACATTAGTTCCTGCCACTCCTTGAGGTTAATGTCCCCACTTAGCTAAATCTTCTAAACCCATTGGAAGTCCTAGTTTGTTGACACCATTTTTTAACAATCCTCTTAAGAGATTGCTCTATTTCTTTCTAAATTGGCAAACTACCTAAAATGACTATAATTTTTTTTTGTTCTGAGATGCTCAAGGGGGTCTGAGATTTTATTTGTTCTTTTTTGTATAAGATACAAGTTTTTAAAACTACACGGGACAGTATTTAGAATATATTTTAGACTTGAGCATAAATTGTTTCTGTGTTCCAGGGGACTTCAAGAACATATCAATCCTAGGGAGAGAGAGTCAGACATGGGCAATAATTACTAAGTGGAATAAGACAGTGTGTGTGATAGGCATTAAAAATTTTGAAAAAGAGTAAAAGATCTAGGTACCAGTGAAATGGCTCAGCAGGCAGAGGTTGCCAAAAAACCTGAGTTTGACCTCAAGAACCCACATAGATACGAAAGGAGAAAGGCAACTCCACAAAGATGTCTTATGACATCCACGTTTGTATGGCAGGAAGACCCATCATGTACACATGCATGAAAATAATAAGTAAAATAATAAAATATAACATTTGGAAATACTTAGATGTTTGGGAGGATGTGGCAAAAAATATCTGAATAAGACTTTGAAATAAAATTGTGATGTCCAATGGTATTTTCAACAGCAAAGTCTTTGGGGGAGAGGTTCTAAAAGAAGGAGAACAACTGGGGAAGCAGGCCATACAAAAATTTTTCAGTAGAGCAATTTTAAATGTGCTTTTTCATAAGTCAGGGTACTGAGACCTCAGCTGAGCTTCAGAGTGAGACTCACACTTTGGAATCAGTTCGATGTGGAGGTGGATGTGAACAGGACTCACATAATTTGACATACATTAGGGAGCTGCTGAAAGTTCCTGGGCAGGCAAGTTGATATACTCTATAAATATTTGCTAATTTTTATTTTGCTTCCACTACCTTTCAAAAACTTGCTCCCTGATGCTCATAAAAGAAAGTTAAATAAAGTATATCTGGGTGGTGGTGGTGCATACCTTTATTTGCATTGGTGTGAGGGTGTCGGATCATCTGGACCTGAATTTACAGATAGTTGTGAGCTGCATTGTGGGTGCTGGGAATTGAACCTGGGTACTCTAGAAGAGCAGTCAGTGCTCTTAACCTTTAGGCCATCTCTCCAGCCCTGTCTAGAAACACCTTAAGAAAGAATCAATTTGAAAACTATTCTATCTCTTGTCATATTTGTTATGTATGTGCATATATATTTCTGAAGGTGGCATCATACACAAAATATTCCTTAATTTAATATAATGTTCAATAGGCTGTGATGCTACCCGGCTATTTATGCTTCAGTAACAGTGCAGTCATCTTGAGAAGTTTTCTGAATGTTAATTTTTGTATATAATTTTCTTCCTTAGTAAAAAGAAATCTTTTTAAAGATTAAAAAACTCTCCCTTTTGGGAAACAGTGCAACTATTTTAACTATAACTCTTTATTGTTGAAAGAAAATAATTTTCCCATTCAGATTCAGATGTAACCTAGCCACTATATTTATGGATCACCTCTTCTAGGTCTATGGTGTATCTCTTTTATGTTGTAAGTGATGTCTTCTGTGGTTCTTTTAAATTTCTTATTCCATAACCTTTGCTTTAGCTCCATCTTTCAAATCCACAGGAAATTCTAGTTCCTTGACAATAACCCTTAAGAAATTTCTCCGATTCTTTCCAATTTGGCAAACTAATCTAAAATAACTTTAAAGCATTTCATCTATGATCAAAAAATACTGTGAATTTTTAGTGATTTGCTCTTTTACATGGTTGACACCAGCTCTTCAAAATGCATTTTAAGGTACTTAAAATATATTTTTGGACTCGATGAGTATAAATTACATCTGTGTTCCAGAAGATGTGAAGAAAGAACATTGCTATCTAAATTTAAGAAGAGGAACACAGGTATGTTATGTTTTTTGAATCATCTTTTAAAGATCTTTCCAGTAGAGAAATCAATGGGAGGATATTTCCGAAGTGCCAGTATGACTCACAGATGGATCGCTTTCCAGCAATAGAAAAGACCTTGGGGGAAGGAAACTACTTAGCCTCCTGTGTGGCAAGTACATTAGACAGTTATAACACAATAATTAAATTGATGAAGAGTCGATGAACTCCGAAGGACTGGGGGGAGAGAGAAGCAGAGGGCACATAAACATTCTCTCATTTTTCTTTAAGAATCACTGTTATACCATCAGTGAGAGAACAGACATTAATAATGCAAATGTGTACAGTTCTTAAGTAATATACAATGTCTGCTAGAGTATCTTCTGGAAGGAGTCTGGCCATACCTCGCATGTTACTTAGATGTAACAAAAGCAAGTACACACTTTCACAGATAACTTTAAAAAGTTAACTAGATTTTAAAATATCATTTGTGTTATTAGCCTCTGGCACTGATGAAAATAAGTTCCTTGATTACTCAAGTAACCACCTGGCTGAACTTTGTTCCATTTATAAATGTACTGCAAGCAAATGATTTTGGAATCTATGATAACCTAACCTCTTCCCAAAACCATAATAAAGTGAGAAAAATGGCACTGTAAAAAAAAACATAAGTTAATGTGAAGACACAGTCCTTCCAGGTTCTATAGGAAGGTCAAAGGAGCACAGTAGTTCTTGGCAGATATTATTGAACCATGTGATGATTGGGCCTTATAAGTTTTATGGGATGCTGTTTTCTCAGTTACTAAATGAGCACTGGCAGGCATTATTACCTTTCATGATCTCAGGGGGTATTATCAGCTCTGGGCCGAGTTACTGTGATTTTCTATCAACCCAGTGACCCTTAGTGGATTCAGTGACAGGTTACCATCAGGTGATTCATCAAATTCATGATTATCTCATCACAGAATTTTAACAAGTTCCTAACTTCTGATGTTTTTTTCTCATACAGTTACTATCATTCTTTTAATATTTTATTGTAATTCCTTTATGGGCTTACTGTGCTTTATTTTCTACTAGAGCAAACTATAGCATCATGGTGAAGTAGAAATGAGCATCAAGGGCTAACCTTAGGTTACCAAAATCATACAAAATACAAAATGATCACAAAACTATAGACTATCCCCCATAGTCCTGTGACCCAATAATGATTCTCTTTGTTAAAATAAAGGAAAGTTAACATTATGAAGTTTCTTCCACACTAGCACAGAGAAGAGACTACTGCCTTCATTTAAATGACCGAGAGAAGAAACAACCCACCTTCGGACTAAAGCAAGTTGTGATTCCAATGTTTTTGAAACCCCAATAACTGGCATTTTGAATACATTCCAATAGGAAAAGGTACGTCTTGTTTGCTTACTTTCCATGGTCAGTCCTCATCAATAAAGGATACTACAACTGCCTCATGTTCGTTTGGGGAAACATGATTTCACCTGTTGTCAATGTGCCCATTGTATATCATGAGTTCCTGGAGACAGTGCTGTAAACCATTGATAATGTGGTGGGATTTTCAAAGTCTTTGGCATCAACTGAAAAGTTACTGTCTGATTTTATTAAGCCAGAACTGATTTTGCTTCTTTCAAATGAATCCTAACAATTGCAATGTAGTCATGGTTTATATGAGATGCAACTAGGGCAGATATCATTCACAAAGCCCAAATTTATCAGAATGTGGCAAAAAATAGGTTACATAACAAAATAGGCCATAACCCTTAATTTTTTTGGCTGTCAGTTTCTTAGGTTATCTCATTTCATAAACATTTATTCTTCACTAGTTATCCATATAAATTTCTGAGCATAATTTATAACAACTTAAATACCAACAATAAAAGTAAAATTAAAACATTAAGGTTTGTAAACAGTAGACTAAACATTTAGAATTTTTCAAAAGCTGAGTAATTTCAAACTATATTTTTTAACAAATTAATTACTTTAGAAGATATCCATCCAAAAGTGCATTTGCCTTTTAAGTATTAGATCTTAATTTAATTGTTAGAGTTGACAAAGTCACCACACATATAATATTAAATAGGAAAAAAAGAGGATTTATGAAGGAGGTATAGAATTATATAATTTGTTGATTATATTTCAAGGGTCATATCAGGTTCCTGAAACACCAAGTTCCAAGAAAGAGGCAGAAAAGTTACAAATAAATTAGAACAAAAGGAAGGGGGAGTGGACTAGACAAAACTGGTAAAAATTTATGAAAAATAGGAAAATAGGGCTATGAATTACTGAAGGTTTTACTAAAGCTAAGATTTTAGATAAGAAAACTCTTTCTAGAACTTCACGAGAATGAGAGCAAAACAAAAATTGACTGTATGAAAAGCACATTTGTGTGTGTGACAAATAAGAACACTCAACTTTTACCTTCAATACCCATTCTTTTTGAAGAAGACACTAAAGGGCTCTGCCAACATTCTGAAACTATAATATAAAATGGGACCCTAGAGGGATTCCCAGGTTTCCAGGGAGACGCCCCCAGTTAGTTCCTTGGGCAGCTGGGGAGAAGGAGCCTGAAAAGGCCAGTTCCTATAGCCATACTGATGAATTTCTTGCATATCACCATAGAACCTCCACCTGGCGATAGATGAAGAAAATGACAGAGCCCCACATTGGAGCACCGGACTGAGCTCCCAAGGTCCTGATGAGGAGCAGAAGGAGAGAGAACATGAGAAAGAAAGTCAGGACCGTGAGGGAACCTCCACCTGGCGATAGATGAAGAAAATGACTGAGCCCCACATTGGAGCACTGGACTGAGCTCCCAAGGTCCTGATGAGGAGCAGAAGGAGAGAGAACATGAGAAAGAAAGTCAGGAATGTGAGGGGTGCGTTCACTCATGGAGACAGTGGGACAGAACTAATGGGAGATCACCAACTCCAGTTGGAATGGGACTATGGATCATGCGACCAAACCCGTCTCTCTGAATGTGGCCAACAGTGGGGGCTGACTGAGAAGGAAAGGACAATGGCGCTGGGCTCTGATTCTTCTGCATGAACGGGCTCTGTGAGAGCCTTCTCAGCTTGGTCGATCACCTTCCTGGACCTGGGGGGAGTTGGGAGGACCTTGGTCTTAACATAGAGTAGGGAACCCTGATGGCTCCTTGGCCTGGAGAGGGAGGGAGGGGAGGTATGGGTGGAGGGGAGGGGAGGGAAGGGAGAGGTAGAGGGGAGGGGAGGGAAGGGGGAGGAGGAGGGGAGGAGATGGAAATTTTTAAATATAAAAAAGTAAACCATGAAGAAAAAAAAAATAAAATGGGACCCGTGGTGTTTCAAAAGGCAGATGGCTAAGCAAAAATGCGACAAGCTTGTGGGCAACCAACAAGGTTGGAGCTAGAACATAAGGCTGAGGGCTCTAAAGGGATTGTCTTCAAAGAAAACTAGAAAACCAGAGTGGCCTTTGCCCATTCCCCAGGTCCCAGACTACAGAAGCATTCAGAGGAGAAGAGAGCAGACAAAATTGCAGAGGGTCAAATTATTAATTTAAATAAACATAATTTACAAAAAATTACTTCCTCTGATGAGATGACTCACCTGTGAATGATGGTTAGTAACTGGAAAGTTGTAACCAACCCTGATTTAACCACAAGGTGCTATGTTATACTGAAGAACAGGGAAAGAGAACATGAAAAGGGAAGGGAGTTAAACCAAAGCCAAGCTGCAGTTTGTAATGGTGGAAGGTTAAGTGTAGATGACTGAAAACATTAGTAATAACAAGGAAATAACTTACTTAGAAATTAATATGTAAAACAAAAGGAAATAACTAAGAGTTCAAAAGGTTGATTCAGGAACTAAAGCATAGTAACTAAGGAATGGCTCGGCCTTTAAAACTGTCACGTTTTGCTGCTATGGTCAAATTGCATTATGCATTTAATTAATCTGTAAATAAAAGACAATGTATCCACTTACTAATTTATTATTAAATAAATTTATGACAAATTTGTGAGTGATATTCATAAATACTTCATAGTTAGTATATAATACCAAATATAAAATCCAGCAGAAGCATTTCCTTGTCATAGATTTCTCCTATTCATCAGACTCGTTGTGTGTTTTAATGAAGTCAAAGTCTTTGGGGGACATCACAGAATGAAATGTTCCTGGACTCCTGAGTGAAATCCCCAAATTTTGGCTATGAGACGTCGTTACCCCACCTATACCCTCCTTTTTTGATTCAGTAACACCTGGATGCTTCTAGCTTGGTTCAATTAGTACTCCTGCTTCTGAAACCAGCAACTCTCAACTGAAGACATTAAAAGATAGGATGAACTAGCGAATCCTTCGGAATTGCCAAACTCTTTCAAGAAAGCTTTCAATAGAGATCTTGCTTCCCTCTATAAAAAGTACTTGTTACCAAAAAGCAACAGAGATAATATTTAAAATATTCTAATTGAACACTGAGTTGTTTTGTTAGAAAAGAAATTGAGTTTGGCTATTAACACCACAAAAATATTAATATTTCAGGTACTGGTATATTTCTATTACAAAATATCATACCAATATGTTGCTGAGATTGCATTATGTATGAGAGGGCAGAGAATATATACAGGTACCTATACAAAGGATATAAAAAGAGAAAAGAACACTTCTAATTTGTCAAGTAAGAGGAGAAAGCAATCCTCTTCTCTGGTACTCTGCTAAGGGTCTTGCTCCATAGTAGAATCTCTCTAGAGCTCAGAGGACTCAAGAGAGGTTTTTGCATTTTGAGCCTCTAACTTTGAGACTAACACAGATACTGTGTAGAGATATGGGCAGAGGCTCATAGCTGATGCCACAGGTATTTGTTACGACTCTAGTCTGGAAGACACAGGAGAGGTAGGTAGCATGGTAAATTAGTACCTTTCAAAGAACTCAACTGTATCACAGCTTATCAGGATACCTTATTTCAAACCACTATTAATATTTTATTTGTATGAAGTTCTTGGCACGAACTTTTTTATCTGACAAACTAGTTGCACCTCAGACACGAATTGGGAGGCTGACAAACCTCACTACTATCGCTTCAGCGACAGACTCATGAGGATTGTCATCTCTACCTCAGTTCAGTTTGGGACAAACAAGGCTAACTAAGAATCCTCACATCTCCCATTCAATTCATGACCTAGTATAAACAACGATTCCAAAATTTCCGAATGTACTTTCTATGTAGCTCAGCTCTCCTGAAAGTTAAGACAATTTTCCTGCCTCAGTCTCCTTAGTAATGGGTGTGAGCCATAACTCATGGCATCAGCGTCTCCATTTTTAACTCGAAAGCAAACACAACCCTTTCTGCACAGAAGTAACGGGGCTATAAATATCCTATACAGATTTGTGATTTTATTTTCCAAGTCTGCTTTTCTTTTGCTATTGTAAAGGTTTATGATTACATACACAATAGTTTTTGGTTTTGTATGTTTTCAAATCAAGGAAAATGAAGAGAGATTTTAATGGAGGAATCTTGGCTATATGACACCATGGTCTCTGGAATGCTGTACTTGACTAGCCAACAAAATGAAGCATGTCCTGCCATTTCCTATTATTCTCTACTATAGGCTATGTAGTCTAGCATGAATATTAAAAACCCAGAGGTAGATATTGGGGTTCAACCTGAAAGCCAGAAAAGTAAAGCAGTTAAGCCACTAGAGAAGTCTTACCTCTACCATGGCCAGGTGACTGCAGACTAACCAAACGCTTCTCCCTTCTTATTTTATACTTCCTCTAGTGCTGAGATTAAGGTCATGACTCCCTCGTACCCAGTACTGGGATAAAAGGTGTGAACCACCACAACCTGGATTTATTTCTTCATTGATCCCGTGTAGCCCAGGGTGACCTTGATTCACAGAGATCCAGTTGACTCTGTCGACCAAATCCTGGGATTAAAGGTGTCTGACATCACTGCCTGGCCTCTAGTGACTTTAGCTTTGTCTACGGTCTTCAGGCAAGATTTATTTATCAAAACACAAATAATATATCACTACAATTTAGTTCTTCACAATACCTAATAATATTTCAAACACCTATACTTTGGTTTCTTTGTGTGGGAGGGTCTTTCCTCATCCCTCACTTACCAGAACAAGGTTGCTGTTTTGTTTCCTGCCTGCATCTAAATTTTGTTTGGTTCAAGCTCTTTCAGGGTTTTGCTCTTTTAAAACATAAGATCCCCTTTGTAAGTTGCAGAATAATAATAGCAGTGGGGATGCTTGGGATTCCTGATGCATGGTTAGTGTAGTATCTTACCTATGTATTGTAGCCTTTTATGTACCCTTCAGCCTGTTAGGTGGAGATTACTCTTTCTCTCATTGGCAGATGCATTGATTTATTCTCTACATCACTGGTCCTCAATTTTCCTAATACTGGGACCCTTTAATACAGTTCCTCAGGTTGTAGTCCCTCCAGGTGTAAAATTATTTCATTGTTCCTTTATAATTGTATTGGTGCTATTGTTATGAATCATAAATATCTGATATGCAATCCCTATGAAAGGGTTATTTGATCCCCAAAGGGGTCATGGCCCACAATTTGAGAACCACCGGTATAAGGTATTTTGTCTCTTTTCTCTAGGCTGATGTACCCTGGGTTCACTGAACCATACACTCTACCATTTCAATTGCAGGGTCCTACCTACTAGGATATTGAATTAAAAGAGAAAAGAGAGAGAGAGAGAGAGAGAGAGAGAGAGAGAGAGAGAGAGAGAGAGAGAGAGAGAGAGAGAGAGGAGACCAACAGATTTCATCCAAGGACTACCTGTCTTTTTCTCTTTCGGAGCAATCATTATAGCATCCTTTAGAGTTCAACAGATGCTTCAGCATTAACTCAATACCCTTCTATTTTTTAAGCTCAGAGGAAGGAGGGGACAGAAGAGCAAGGACTATAGAGATGGTCACAAAGGAAGTCTGTGATGCTGAATCAACCTCAGAGCTGATGCACAGGGTGAAAGATGCTGTACCGCCCAGGGTGGAATGAAAGAGGCACTTTGTTAGCGATGGGGGAGAGTGTTAGGGGAAACAATGTTTAGCTAGAAGAAAGTCGAGCCTTAGGCAGAAATCAGGGCAATTATTGAGCAGATCTGGGGCGTCACCTTCCCTCTGAACAGGAGAGACTGTGGCCTTCTGCTTAGAGGCAAATGACAGCACTCAAATAAGTATCCCACCCTGGGTCAGCCCCCATCCCTCTAGCCAGTATACAAAAATCAAAGAGAGTTTGAGACTTTGCCTGGCCTCGCCTCGGGGTTGACAAATGTGCGATCAGCCCCTCCTCATCACCACCTGCTCCCTCCGGACCTTCTAATGGCTCTGAGGGCAGAAGCATAATGCAATTTGTCAGAAAAGGGACAAATGTGGCAATAACGATGTCCACCTAAAGCAAGTGAAGGCTTGCTTTAATTGTCTCTGCCAGTCCTCCTAACAGGAGTTCAGCGGGAAAAGCTGATGATCCAAAAGAAATTATTTTCTTATCTTTTATTGAAAATTTCAAGGAAAATGCAAGCCCCAACCCCCTGGGAAAAGTGGGGACTCACAGGGACAGGGAAGATGGATGTCTTCCAATGTCTTGGCACATCTAACTTTAAGATATTGACGATACTATCATAACTTTCTGCCCTAAATGTCTTTATTAGAGAAACAAGATTTATGTTTGGGTCTAGGGGGCAAAAGAAACTTGGGTGTGTGTAACGGGTCCTCTGTCAGTCACTCAGTCTATTGGATTAGGGGCACACAGGGAAAAACTGTAAGAAAGTTATCTTGTTTGGGTGACCACAATTCTGTTCCTTGAAATTCACTTTTATCCATTCCCCTGAGATTTCTGGTATGTGAGATTACTTTTTTTTTTTTTTTTTTTTTTTGGTTTCTGGTAGAAGTTGCTGCAGAAAATACTGATTCTCTAGCTTTCAAAAATTAATGTGCACATATGTTTAGTATCAGACCCTTCTGTATCGAACCATAGATCTGTACACTACAGGAAAAGTGCATGCATTTTAAATTATTCATGTGTCACAGTATGGACTTGGATTACGCTGGAGAAAATTAAGCATGCTAGGAATTCACAATTAAATTATATCACTATCTCTCCTCCTTATTTGTACAATCCACAGAGTTGGCTAGGCAGTATCTGAGAAGACACACTTGTTTATTAACTTGGAGCTTTATGAGGGGTTTCAACAGGGGATCCTGGGCTAGTCATTATTTTTCCTCCCACTGGTGCCCTCCTGCTTGTGTGCAGCTTCTGCCTTCATTACCATTTCCTGGGAACGGCTCCAGGAGTCTTCTTTTAGGCTTCCCCTGACTTCTTGCCCTTGCTCAGTTCCATCCTTTCTTTCCACAATGCTGTGGAATGTGGGGTTTGGGTTTTGCTCAGTTTTCTAACACACAAGCCCTACCATGCCATCACTGCACTTTAAATCTTATTTCTTCAGATGCTAATATTTCACAGATGGGCTTTGCGTCTGCAAGGGTTTCTTCATTTCTGTCCATCGCTCTTCTCCCCCATATTCTACATTCAGGTTAGAACTATTTGTCAGTAGTCATGAGCATCACATCTATTGCTGCCTCAAGCCTTTGTTTCTTCAGAAGCATTTTCTCCCCCCACCCCCATTTTTTCCTTCTCAGTCCCCTTTATGAACTTCCAGCTGCCACAGCATCCTTGCACAGTGGACTTGCCTTTCTCTCTGTGCTTTAGAATATCAGTCCACTGAAGGACTTGACCTTCGCTTTGTAGTTGTTCTTGCAAGTGTTGGGAACTATGCCTGGCACATATTAGGAAGCATGTGATAAAGGTTTGTTGGGTAAATTAGTACACTGTGTGTGTAGAATTAGAAGGAGTTGCACTTAGTAAAATCTGACAAAAAGTGAGAAGTGCCCCTCCCTCCAATTTTTTGATGCCCGAAAATCTACAATTCATGACCGATTCCATAAATTGTTTAATTGTCTTAGCCTATAAAATTATTAAAATATAAGTAGTGCTAATGAGACTTAGCACAGTGAGTCAGTGGCTTCTGACCTCACCTTTGCCAGAGAGAATAGAGGATGTAAGCTTGCAAGAGGAGATGGGTGAGAAAGGGGAAGTGGCAAGAGGACGAGGGGAAAGAGGATGAGGGTGTGAGGGGCAGGAAGGAGAAAAATAAAAAAGTGCGACCAATCACTGTCTGTCACGGTCCCAGGTACCAGCTTTTACGTCTCATCTATGCTCAGAAACAGGGCAGCTCTAAACCATAAGATTCCCTTGGGACCCTCAGGTATGCCCATTTTTCTTCTTATACTCAATACCCCAAACTCATATGTGAATGTTCCTCCTGTTTCCCAGCCTCTGGGTCTTACAGCCACTTTGACATTTGGCAGCTATTATTTGCTTTAAAAATCCCCAGGCATATCTTGCACAGCTTTCTGGAGTGACCTCTCTTGCTCTGTTTCCAATACATCTCATAACACCATGACTGCAACCCAAGCAGGCTTTCTCTGCCTCTCTGCAGAGACAGGAACATTGACCTACATTCATTTGTGTCGCCTCAGCCACCCTGCTTTAGGCCACCCAGCTTCTAGCATAGTCCCACAGAGGGCCTCTTTCCAGAATTGCCACTTATCAATGAGATCTGATCTAACATCTAATTATTCTGATTAGGGCACAGTTGTGTAGAGGCCCTCATTACCCTTGCCTTCTTAAGAGATAATGCAATTCAGAACAATCAACTGAACTCATCTTCCCAATGCTAGAGATGAAAGTCTAAAAGTTTGGCAAGTGTTTCTGAGCAGTCACACGCTTTATTTTGTGACTTTTTATAACAATTCACCAAAAAAGTGTTTTTCCCGAAGAGCTGACAACCTTTCCACACAGCATATGTGTCTGTGCAGTCAATGGGGAAGCAGACAGCTACCTCAGTCGTTAAATTTCCCATTGTGATCCCCCTGCAACTATACAGGTGTGAGTGAGCTCCCTGGTTATCTGGAATACAAGAAGCATGGTCTTCAAGCTAGAAGCCCTTCCCTTCAAAGAAAAACTGTAACCACACCCAGACTCAAATGCAGACTGAAGTCCTCTGCATTTTTCTCTTTCTTTAAGTAGAGGAAGCACACTAGACCAATAGCATCTTCTTTTTATTAGACTAACACCATCTCAATCAGCACACCATGTTCCTTTACTAAACAGATCAAGGTATTGGTCAAAGATTAAACAAACCAACAAAATAACAAAGTAAAAATGAAACAAAACCCTGAACTTTATCTGTTTCTTGTAATCTCAAGTTTCTTGTTTGGCTTCCTTCCTCCAACCCTCAGTACAGGCCAGGCAGACAGGAAAAGTCTAACAAAATGACATAGATATGATCAAGGAAGTTGGAGGATCACACTGGCAAAGATGCTGGGCCAAAAGCAGCTTCTGTGTTCTACTCCTCTTCTTTGCTGCCTACCAGTTTCCAAAGACAGAGGGTGAGCAGCTAATTCAACTGGTATTTCAATGGAGATTATGGCAATTTGAATTATGTTAGGATATATGACTTGCATTTTTTTTTTGTTTTTACCCAAATTTATTGGCACACGATACAGCAAATATGTGATAAGGGGAAAATATTTAGCATCTAAAGTATTTGCATCCCAAACCTTTATTTCACATGAATATACAGCTTACTCCTCTGTGGCTATATGATTATAAACACTTTGGGATGCCAGGTTCCTCTAACCCTTACATTATATCCTAATCAAATGTACCTGACCAAGATTCAGGTAAATCCCTTCTATATAAGAATATTAATGCCTCTAACTTCATCCTCATGACACAAATGGGCAGGCAGAAATGTATAACAAGAATTTGAGGTAATTTATTCAGGTTCAATAAAATGTCTTTGAACTTAAACATATTTTCAAGAAGGTTATACAGTGCAGTGGAGGAAAGAAAATGTTCCACATAATTATACAGGAAAGATAAAAAAAAGAATTTTGGAGATTATTGTGACCTTTCTTTTACAAGAAAGAAATAAGAAAAAGTCCAAATCTTCAGTACAATAATATTTACTCACCATATTAAATTCATATAACCCTAATCCTCTCCCTTGATTATAAATCTGCCTGAGCCCCAAGCTATCAGAGGATTTATCTTGTTGATACTTTACCTGAGCTGTCACAGTCCCTTTTAACTCTTTCAAAAGAGAGCTACAGCCATGACTGTAAAACTAAATAAGTAATTTTCTAAAATTCCAAAACTCCAGAGATTTCATTAGCTCTTAATTTCTGTCTCTATCAAGTCTACATTTTTTCCACACCCTATGTTCCTTATTGACAAAGATTCTTTGCTGAGCCAAACTTTAGTCACGCCTTAACATCTTCAGCTGGACCCATCTGTGCACTTCCTCAGGAAACCCAGTCTTAGCAGAGAGCCCTGCTGAGTCAGTTTAGCCAGAATCTTTCAGCCCTCACCCCCGGATTATTCCAGCTATTGGGGATATCTGGTCTGATCTCTCTTCCTCCCACATTCTCAGCAATGTCTTCTTATCCAAGTCACTCTACAGCAAGAATCCCGCTGTTGGTTTAGCCAGAATCTTGTTTATGTCTGGGGGTTCCTCTTAGTAATTTTCTACCCACCAACCCTCACAATGCTGCTTCCTGTAAAAATGCCCATGTCTCCATGCTGAGTTGCAATGGAACGCACTCTTTGACTCCCTACAAGAAAGAGCTTAGCGCTGTGTTCCCCAAAGTCTCATCACAGCTCTGAAAAAAAGCCCCCTGGAATTGTCACTGACCATTTTAATATTAGTTATGATAGTTTAATCTTCAAAATTCCAATATATATTTTAGGAATGATGTTCAAATACTCAGTAAAAGAAAAATCAAAATTCATATCTTCTGGACCTGAGTTTGACTTTCTAAAACGTAACCTTGGGAAGCCACTGAGAATACCCATCACTGATAGCTCCTCCTCAGCTCCACCTGAATTGTCTTAGAAAACCAAGCAAACCAGGAAAGCAATCAAGTAGGTGCAAACTAGAATGAACATACTAATCAGTTGCTAGTGAATTTGCAATTACTGTTTTATTTATTTATTTTAGCCCTTGGCTAATATTCATAATAGCTGCTGAGCTGTAGTTTAAGTCTGATGGTTTATGCTTATTCAGGCAACCTTAGTTTAAAAATAAAATTCGTTATATACACGAAATTCATTTCTAAAACATATTTGATAGATAAAGACCTCCATGTTGTCTCATGATGTGGAATTAGAAATGGGATGGAGTATATTTACTGCTGGAGTTCCAAAAGTGTATGTGATAAAAGGCCAGACCTAAGTGTGACCCATCATTCTACAAGAGACCCCTATATTAAAACTGCTTTCTCAATTTTTTTGAAAACTACTCTAAAATAGTCCTCTTTTAACTCTTATTACAATTAAGAGATGCTTATGTCACTTTATCTTCCATGACCAACTTCAAAACAAATAATATCATATAAAAAGATGTGTGGGCAAATCAATAATAGGATTGTAAAAAGTAAGTGAGGGAAAAGTATCTTAGAGAAAAAGTTTATTTGTGAAGTTCATAGGCCACAAATGAACAGGGAATGAAAAGGGTTAGGTTGATATAAGAAGCAACCCTTAGGAAGCTATCTAAGGAAACCAGACAGGCCTTGCTGTGCATACCCAAGCCAATTCAAACCAAAACAACCACTGTGTGGTGGTTACTCTTGACTGTCAGCTTGCCTTGATTTAGAATCGGCATGGAAACAGCTCTGGGTTTATCTATGAGGGTGATTCCAGAGAGGTTTCATAGAGATGTGCAGTGCAGCCCTTAACATCCTGAACGTGTTGGCATTACTGACAGGCTGATGTTCTGCACTGCATAAGAAAGAGAAAGTCAAATAGCACCAACATTCATCATGCTGTGCTTCCCGAGAACTGCTGGTAAGCACGACTAGCTGCTGTGCTTACGACTCTCGCAACCATGCTGTCTCCAAGATGGACTGATTCTCTTGAACTGTAAGCCCTCGCCCTCAAATCCTTCCTTAAGTTGTCTCCTGTCAGCTGTTTTTGTAACAATAGCCAGAAAAATAATTAATGGGCACTATACTCATGTTTAGAGCTGGAGACAAAGTTTGGTGGTCAAGCACTCACCTACCAATCATAAACTCTGGGTTAATCTCTAACATAACAGAAACAAATAAAATAAAGTCCTTTTTCATCAGAGACCAGGGAGCAATTATTTGTTTAGGAAGTAGACTAGGTGTTTAGAAAGATTACTGACTAAATATGGATATTTTACAATAGGAAGGCCATTGCAAAGGTCATATGCAGTGTAAGCTACCTCAGGAAGTAAGTTTAAGGGAAGTTCACTCCCCAGTTCTGCCTTGAATCATGGTTTTCTTTAAGAATTAAAGGAAGACATCAGGCAGCCTGTGCTGAAGCAGTGTTCAGTCACGGGAGAAGTGCTGGTATGGTGAACGTTCTCTGCTGTCACACACAAGTATTACATTTCTTTTTTTTTTCTTTTTGGCCAGACAGTGAAAAGGGAGGAATGTGCAAAAGTTAAAAATAGTTACATCTTGATTCAATGTAAATTGGGAAGGTTTTGGCAAAGATGTATGGTCTTGTTCATTTGAGAATGCTTTTATCAGGATGAAAAAAAATGTTCAGTCACTTCCAAAACTCGATAGTGTTGACAACAAAATGTTCACATGTCATATCCAAGTCACAAGGCAACTGAACAAAGTAACTTTCAGATTCAAATAGCCTGTGCTTTGTAGAAAAATAGCCACTTAATAGTGTGTGTGATTCAACGATGTTTGAAAGGACCATCACCTAGCAGGGTGTTGACCCCGCCACAGACTAAACATGGAATGAAGATATCAGAAGGGGTAGCTTAGGCTACTTAATAAGTGTCAAGTCTACCTCCACACTCTTTGCTTAGAATAGCCAAGCAGAAGAGATTCTCCACATTACTACTACTGATAACAAACTGAACCCCTAGAACTCTCCCCAAGTAAGTGCCACAAATACATTACAAACCCAAGTCCTTGTAATCCAAACCATGTACCCTCACCCACTGTTAACCCAAGCTCATCAACACTATTTTTTTCTTTTCTCTTTCCCTGATGTATTTTTCTTCCGACAGGTCAGAGTGAACACCATTAGGGGCTGTGCAGTACGAAGTATTTCATCTCTATCAGCACACAGAAAATGACTTGCAAATGGAGATTTTTTTGCCCCAGTGGAAAATTAATCTTCTGACATAAATAGCACTGTGAGAACTGAGTGTGCATTCAGTTCCATCATTTGCTTTAAGTGTATCTCCCCGCCACATGAAGCCCTTTAACCCACAATTTGTTATTTTCATTATCAATAAACCCCAGTGTTTGACATCTCCCACTTGTTGCATAGTGATTTTTGAATTTAGAGAGCAGAAAGAACCACACTCTTGATGACCATTTTCTAATTCTCTCTGAAAATGTTTCCTTGGGATGTTGTTCAGATTGATTAAAACTAATTAAGAGGAAAAAAGGAGGAAAGCATTTTTACTTCCTTATGCTAATTAGCCTCCTATAAAGTCTCCGTAATTGACATAACATTTCGGCGTTGGATTTTATCATTCATCTGATGATTATGTATGAAGTCGAGCAAAGCAGGCAGGAATGAGACTGGCTGAGGGGACTGAGCAGGTGAATGTAACATAGGCCACGGCATGTGCCTCAAGGACAAGGAGAGATATAGCTGTCATCTGTGGTGTTGTCATGACTACAACAATTCTTCTCTCTATCTCTGTTACCTAGCACATCCATAGCAATAATATATGAGTACAAAGGATGCAAAGCAAAGGATGTTGAGGGCAGTGGGGGAAGAAGAGGCTGTGTATGCGAAGAACTTAGTGACTATTGCTCTTCTCAGACAGCAACCACAACCCATTATGGATAAGCATACACATGTTCCCAGTACAAATAATGATGGTTTATTCATGAATTTAGCTAAATGCTTTATGAATCTGTTTTTATTTTTAACTTTGTCTCCTCAAGGTAGTCCTATAATCTTCTTATAACCCTGATATCTTATTTCACTTGATCCGGGAACATTTCCATCCTTCTCAAAACATTGCCAAACTCTGAGCTTTGGCAAGATGGACTTATATCCTCATGTGGGATCATTTCCTACAGAATGTTTCCACAACTATAATTTGCCTTTAAATGCTTGCTTTTCTTTACGTTCTCTCTTCTTCCTCCAAGAGATGGATAGCCACTAGCTGCTCTGGCTTATAAACTACAACAAAACCCAACAGCAATAATAACAAAAACCACTCAGTCAAACATAAACATATTGTTGGTCTCACATTAGAAACTTGATTGCCACTGGCTTCTCCATATGGAGGCATGGCAGGTTAGAAATGAACAAGTAATCAGTAGGGAATTGATTAAAATGGGTTGCTCCTGAGAAGACACGGTCTTCACTGTAGGTGACTGATCACTAAAGACCCAACCCTCTACCTATGATTTTAGACTATTATAGTTTGTTAGATTTAATCTTCTTGTCTTACATAACTTACTTTTCATAAATAACAGTATCCTGCTTTAAAATATCACTCTATGCTTTTTGTGCAGAGTGTTCTCAATTTCAAAACCTGTTCAAGTCTGACAGGAAACATCAGGACAAAAGTTTTCTTTTTTTTTTTTTTTTTGGTTTTTCGAGACAGGGTTTCCCTGTAGTTTCTAGAGCCTGTCCTGGAGCTAGCTCTTGTAGACCAGGCTGGCCTCGAACTCAGAGATCCGCCTGCCTCTGCCTCCTGAGTGCTGGGATTAAAGGCGTGTGCCACCACCGCCCGGTCAGGACAAAAGTTTTCATTTTTAGTTGATGACAGATTTTTTTTTAATTAAGAGAAGTTTTCTCTTTCAGGCTAAGATTTTGAACAATCACAAAATTCAGAAAGACATGATGAAAAGAAAACACATTAGATGAAACCACACCATGAGCCAAAATGAGCAGTTGAACTGAGATCCCACAGGTGGTGGGAATTGTTCATAACAACTCCAAGCTTGTGTTTTACTTTAATAACATGGATAGCAGCACCATTTCCTGAATCAGCACCCATTATGCACATCTGAAACTTGGTCATTGATGTCAAGGAAAAGAGTTATCAAATGCTTCCAGCCATTGTGCATAAAAATGGTGATTTCAGCAGCAACCAAGAGAAAGTCTGACTTTCTCCAGGAGGCAGCTAGCAAGGCAGAGCACTCGTTGTTCTTAATCAGTGCCCACTCCAGGTTCCTCCCATCTCCACTTCTCACCTGCCTGCCTCGGTTTGCTCTGCCACTGAGGTCCCTCGGTGTACCAACTTTCTTTATCAATACCTTTGGCTCATTTCTGAAGAATTCAACTCACCATTTAAGACACAATTTCTTTACATTTTTTTCCTCCTCGTCATATTCTTCCCACAGTCAGATATTAGGGATTTATATAGTATAAACAAAACTACTGGTTGCTGTGCTTGGGAATAGCCTAGTTAGCATGCACCATGAGCATGCACACCTGAGTTCAATCCTCAGAATCCATATAGAGAAAACGAAGTAAAAGAAACATACAGGGATGACAACACGTACTTATAATCCCAATGTTGAGAGGGTGACTACAACAGACCCCCGAGACTGACTAGATGGCCTGTCTGCCTTACTTGCCAACCCCCAGCCAATGAGACAACCTGTCTCACGATACATGGCAAAGAGAACTGAGTAGAAATTGCCAAGTTTGACCTCTGACATCTACATGCATGAGTCCATATGCCCATGTGAATCTCTCTCCATATATATGTACAGGTATATATAACCACTGTGTACACGTACACACATGTACACGCACACATACACACACACATACACACATAGAGAGAGACAGAGACGTACAGAGACAGAAAGACAGAATATATGGATCTCCATATGTTGGTATTATAACAGCTGGAATGTTATGATGTGATTATGTGATGAATGATTAATGGACAAAGATTATAGCTGTTGTTCTCCATTCGGTTTCTTAATAAACTCTTCAACTCACTAAGTTTTAGACCAGGGAAATTAAGGTGACAATATAGCCTTGTTATTAAACATACCTATACGGTGAAACTAGGGATTTTTTTAAGATAGGAAAGCCATTACAAACTGTCTTAACAAGTGCCAGGAAACAGAGGTGTGCACAGTCTGCCTTTTTGTCTATAGGTTCCTTGTGATAACAGCATGTTTAGTTTGTATTAAACTGCTTTACTGTGATCACACTTGATGATCTAGCTTGACTGTCCTCTGAGCAAAGGTGGGTACTAAAAGAGACTGTTCCCTTCTACTCTGAGGAGAACACACTACAGTTCTCAGCAGCCTAATGTAACTGTCTGCTAGCAAGGGGTTTCTGGTAAATGCTATTTATTCCCACTCAATTAAAGTAAACAGATATTTATTGAGCGCCACTGTACGTAGACAGAAGTGTTGCCGTAATGCAACACCCAGCCCCTAGCTCGCAGACCATTGGAATTTGCTTTTTTCAAATTTATCCACTCAGGAAATTCATCCTAGAGTGCTGTTAGTCTGGTTCCCTTTGAATATTTATAAAATTCCCATTACTCGTGATACTATGTTGTATAACAGAAAGTGCCCTAAACGAAAGACCTTTGCTCTCTGCAACTAAACTTCTAAAATATAAGCTCAGAATAGCTCAAATGCCCTTACAGAAACCAAAGCTTGTTCACCAGAACTGATATACAAAGAGGATTTGACGGCTGCACGGCATTACCAAGACTGATGGATCTTGGGTGAAGAGAAGATGCTTGCTCTATTTCCTCCAAGGGGTCAGAACTATGAACACAGTAATCAGTCCTCATGAGTATTTGGTAAATGAATTTAGACTTTATGTACATGTAAAAAAAAAGATGATCAGATCAACAGTGAGACTTATTGCAAATATTAATAATTTGTTTAAGCATTTCTCAGAAAAAAAAACTCATTTAACAAGTACTGTGATGGTGTCTTTAGTTTCCCCTAAGAAACTTTGCTATTATCCTTCTCATCAAGATGTCTGATATAGACTCTAGGGATCCCTGGCCCATTTTGGACGCAATTTCATTGAGAATGTCAGATGTATTTGTGTCAGTGGGGACACAGAACAACAGAATCAATATTTTCATAACTCTAAAGATTCAACAAATCTAATTTGTTCTAGCTGTTAGCGATTGCACAGTTTTATTTTTAAAGGGGATTGATATTTATTTTTAAAGGGGATTGATAAATATGTCAGTGAAACTTTATAAGTCTTTGTTTTATTGGTGTATATACTAAAATGTACAAAGTACTCCCTTAAAGTGATAACCTGGTCTAAGTTCATGCAGTTGTCCATTTTTAAATTAGATTCCCTTTTAAGATTTACAGTAGAGCATTACTTTCTCATCATGAGAGACATCTACGGTAGCAAATGCTATCACAGAGGATAACATTGAAAGCACAGAGATGATCCAAAGAAGGACAGAAAGGGAACATGGAAATAATTTATGTTATATTTACAAAAAAAGCTTCCTTTGACAGTGAATAGAATTCTCTAGAACAAAAGCTAGCCTGATGGACTTCTATAAAACCATGTGATTAACTCTTCTAATTAGGAAGCCTAAAATCAAGACCACCCTGGAATTAATTTCATTCTGTCACTTGCTATAACATTTAGAAACAACATCCTGAAATCCCAATCCCTACAATGCTCTCTCTCAGTCTTCTCACACCATCTAGGCAGAAAGCTTCCTTAACACTGATTGACAACATAAAAACCCCTCTCCTCTCATTTTCAGTTTAATCCCTGCATTTTCCAAATATACAAGGTTCCCTTCCATGTGAGTTTTCTGAATATGTATCCCAGAATTCAAGTAAACATGTCTCTTTATTCTTAAGTACCATTTTTTAAACTTCAGAGGTTTTTTGCTTCATTTTTGTAGGATAGTAACAGAATCAAAGGTCATACATATAGCTCAAGAGAGAAGAGATCCCCAATATGCTCACCTTACCCTGTATATCACTTCCAACCTTCATTTCTAGTTAATGAAACTAAAAATAAATTAAATTCAGCATCTTTGTATGCTTGCTGTTATTTAAGGTACTATTGTTGACTATAAAAAAAACAATCAATTTCCTTGGTATGTTTCTAACTAGTCATCATGATTTGGTATTCGATCCAAAACTAAATCATTAACACCCCAAATTATTTCACTCAGTATCTGTACCCTGAAACGTTAAATGTTAATACAGCTTTCATCAGACTCTGAAGTATAACCATGTTTGGCAAACAAATGTTTATGAATAATTTAAAATCACTATTTTAGCTCCCCAAAGTGTCAGTGTGCTGTGTTTTCCAAAGGTCTCAGTCAGCTAATTATACTGCATAGAAGAGTCCTCACCGTGTCTCTAGAATGGATTTTAAGACTAACTTTATTGAAATATTTCTTTTCCTTTGTTGTCTGGCACATAGCTGCTTTTCTCTCTAATACTTGACTACCAAGGCAGGAGATCAAGTTGATAATGTCCTCTGGATCATAACAAGCTCATCTATTTGCAGTGGTAAAAGAGCTGCGGTAACAGCTAGGGCCAACTGAGTGCATGTCAGATGTGCTGACTGGTCCCAAGACAGCAGGCAACATGCAAGAAAAAAAGCGAAGTTCAAGACCTCACTGACGACAACAAGCTGCAGCAACAGCCTCCCAGCTGAGTGACACCAGGCCTGTAATGGAAACATTACTAGGTAGGCACACATGAAATATTAATTTTCTGGATAGTCCGCATTTGCATAGAATACTGAGTTCATCTCCTTGGTTTGTTCTGGCCTCAATTAGCAATTCGATTGTCATACTTGAGATTTGGGGAAGAAAGGAAAAGAGAATATCTGTAGAAAATTTCCCTCTGGAAACAGTATCACCAGTGATTCTTATCACTACCATCATTAATTTAATCAGAAACCTCAAGGCAGAAGGCTAGAGCAATCTGTTAAGAAAACATTTTCTAAAATGAGAATTCTTCCCATTTCAATTAGGGTCTCGTTCTCTGTTTTTCTTGCAAAGATGTTTTATTTCTCTGATCTCTCTCCCACCTCCCACCTCCCAGCTGATTAGATCTACAACCAGGGGCTGTGGTTTCACTAAAGACTGCCTTCCTGAGAGCTGACAGTTTTGCAGCAACAAGGCTCTCCCACCACCTCCTTAACTGACTTTTTAAAATGACATCTCAATTAGTTCAGAGCCACTGTGCCAAAGACAAGTCCACGGCTTTCTATGAGAAAATACTCCAGAGAGAATGGAGTTTGCTTCCCAGTGTGCATGTTAATGCACTACTCCCTTTAATTAGTTTTCTACATGTGGTTGCCACTGAATAATTGTGTTGTGTCTGTGTGTTTGCACTCATGTGTGTGTGTGTGTGGTCAGGTGTGTTTCCTTTTCCAGATGCAAAAAAAAGTGAAAACAAAGAAAGATGAAGACTCTGGAGAAGGGCATGAAATATAACAGTCTTTTAAAATGGAATCCGAGGGAATGCTGTAGGAATACCCAGAGTATACAATTATCAATAATCAGTTTCAGAATCTCAAATGTGCTGATTTTGAAACTACAAGAGAGAAATTATTATTAAATATACATGTGGTGGTTGAGGGGAGGTTCTCTTCTCATATACCCCCCTCCAGAATCCCATAAAACACCTTTATTAATGCTGATTAGTCCTCTGAAGAGCTCCACGGGTAAAGTTCTCTGTGTGAAAGGATAATAACTTCTCTAGAGAGTTTCTTGACTGGAAATCATGTGAGTATCCTGAAAGGAATTTGCTTTGGAAAATGGAGGGGGTGAGGGGAAGTACACTTGGCCTCAGGCATGCTGGGCCATGCCTATAATCCCAGCACTCACTCGGGAGGCTGAGACAGTAGAATTGGTGCAAAGTTGAGCCCTGCCCGGGCTACACACTGAATTCTAGGTTAATCTATGCTAAGTTGGGACCTCTTGATGATATAGACAGCATCAGGCTGACCATATTTTCCAGAATACACAGTCCTTCTCAAACTTGCCTTTGCTCACACCTTCTAGTGGATGTTTCTATAAAAGAAGAGCCAAGTTGCCTGCTCTAAACTCAAGTTTTTAATATAGCTATATTGTAAACATTTACACCATAAACCATGGAAGTACAAAGTCAAGGAATTGCATGCAATAAGTTCTATTCATGAAACACTACAAGATCTAAAGACACTGTCAATAAAATTCATTCACAAGGTAAAATAAAGTACTGTTTCTACTCAAATAAATACATTTTAATAA
The DNA here is from genome assembly GCF_903992535.2 of Arvicola amphibius. Taxonomy (NCBI): domain Eukaryota; kingdom Metazoa; phylum Chordata; class Mammalia; order Rodentia; family Cricetidae; genus Arvicola; species Arvicola amphibius. The sequence continues at coordinate 47,448,098 of NC_052060.1, read as the reverse complement.
TTTTTAACTTACCATCTATTTTGAAATTTGGAGTCAAACAACTCAAAATTACATTCTAAAAAGATTTAGGAGAAATGTCGCTTAAAATACAGAGCAGACTTTCAAAAATATACATAGTCTCAGGCTTATCAACAAAGCACAGAATCCACCTGTGTGAGCTGCTGCACCTGTTGGAAAGGAAGGTTTCTGCATATGTCTGTCTTTGTACTGCTGTGATAAGAGTCAGGCCTTTGAAACACTGCGTAAACATTCTCCAACACCTCAATAATCTTGTAGTTAAGGATGAAAACACTAGTGAAAGAGGCATTTTAGCATAGTTATGATTGCTTCTAGAATTAATAGAAATACACTTACAGTTTAAGTAGGTAGATCCTAATCTCTCCATGAACATGAAATACAAACTAAAAAGGTTCAGTCTATATCCCAAAAGGCTGCTACTTTTAAAAGGAAAAAAAAAATCCAGAGCTCTAGTTTTTCTTCTTCTGATTTACATTTTCTTATAGTGTATTAAAATGATAAGAAACCTATTGAGTGACTTTTGCTGCCATAAAGGTATTTTAGGAGGCCACTTGCTGATTCCAGGCTGCTCAGCCCCAAATAATCACCCAGAAGCTATATTATTTAAATCACTGGTTGGCCCATTAGCTCTAGCTTCTTATTGGCTAACTCTAATCCATTGCCATGTGGCTGTGGCTTACAGGCTAAAGTTCTGGCTTCTGTCTCAGGCTGGGCTACATGGCATCTTACTGACTCCACCTTTTCTCTCCCAGCATTTACTTTGGTTTTCCCCGCCTACCTAATTCTGCCCTATCAACAGGCCAAGGAAGTTTCTTTATTCAACAGTGGTAGTCACAGCATACAGATGGGAACCCCACATTTTAAAGGCATTAAAATAGATAAATAACATGTAATAACCCCTAATACACACACACACACACACACACACACACACACACACACACACACGCATGCTCTGCTCCTCCACAGGACATTCCTACATACTGACTCCTCATATATTTCAAGAACTATGCCAGTGGCTTTAGAACTACAGAAGCACGCAGTGTTCTTGGCATCATCCCAAATACAATAAATTTTTGATTAAGCATATTTTTTTTAGGCAATAGATCTTCAGATTCTTTGTTTGTTTTTCCTATAGATGTATAAACCAGGGAACAGAAATGTTCCCAAACCAGAAGAAACTGCAATCCAAACTCAGGCAATTTAAGCCAAGAAACTAGTTTGTTTCCATAGGATGACAACAATCTGCATCAGGCTCCAGGGGTCGTAAGCCCACAGCATTCATGCCCACTACAATGACTCCAGACCTCCAGTTTTACTTCTCAAAAATGTCCATTTTGGGTGTGACTAAGATGGATCAGAAGTTAAGAATCCTTGTTGATCTTTCAAAGGACTAGTTTTTGGTTCCTGTGCTCATATCAGGCAGGTTACAACTCTTTGTAACTCTGGCTCCAAGGAATCTGACACCCTCTTCTGGCTTCTGTAGAAACTTACACACACACACACACACACACACACACACACGTGTGCATGCACACAAATATATGCATGCACACACACATATAGATAAAGTCATTTTAAAAAATGTACAGCTTGAAGTTGTCACCATTCTTTGGCACAATTTTTTGTCACTATTTTTAATTCTGATGTTTCAAATTGTAAATTGCTGTTTTGTGGTGATATTTGGTTTGTGATATAAAAAATAAAGATCAGAGTGCAGAGCTAAGGCACTAGTTAACTGGTACGGGAGAATTGTCTGTATTCTGTCAATCATGTTTTAAATAAACGCTGATTGGCCAGGCAGGTAGTATAGGTGGGAAAACCAGACAGGAAGAAGAAATGATGCAATGAGAACAGAATTCTGGGAAGGAGGAAGTTGATTCCTCCAACTCCTGCCCAGACACTGAAGCAGCAGGATGTGATCTGCCCCACTGAAAAAGGTACTGAGCCACGTGGCTAACACAGATCAGAATAATGGGTTAATATAAGCTACGAGAGCTAATAAGTACCCTGACCTAATGTGCCAATCAGCTTTATAATATATAGAAATCTCTGTGATTTTCTTTGTGGTTTGCCGGTTGTGGGGAGCCGGGCAGGAACCCCAACAAGCAGGCTTCACTCATGTTACAGTTAACCATATGGGACAGGCAGTGGTGGCATACACCTTTAATGCTAGCACTCAGGAGGCAGAGAGAGATGGACCTCTGGGGGTTCAAGGCCACTCTGGGCTACCATGGACTGATATAATCTAAAAGAGAAACAGAGCAAGGCAGCAGTGGCTCACACCTTTAATCCTAGTACTTGAGACTCATGTGCCTTTCATCCAAATACTAGGAAGGTAGAAATAGGAAGGTAGAAACAGGAAGGATTTGGGTGGGCGGGGAGAGGAATCTAAGGTTGGAGGAGATAGAAGCTCAGGATTTAGTCTGAGGTTTCCTAGAGACAGGATCTTGCCTATTTGATCTGATTATTCGGAGAGGTAAGAACACTAGTGGCTGGCTGCTCTGCTTCAATGATCTTTCAGCTTTCACCCCCTAATATCTGACTATGGGTTTTTATTTAATAAGACCAATTAGAAATTGTGCAATGTTGTTTTTTCTGGCTCCTAGATGTTTGGTTTTGAAAGTATTATTTGAGGTCATCCATTCAGAGTCATCCTCTCTAATAAGGACTATACTATATGATAAAAAATACCACAGCAATTTTTCTGCATGAATTTTTCCAACAAAAGAAATAGTTCAAAGGTCATCCATGAGACATTAAAAGTACAATTACTAGAAAATCTTTCCTAACTTTATCTACTCATAGACCTAAATATTTTATTCACTTTTTTAAACAGCTATTCTTTATAAACTTTTCTAAAAGCATGAGGGATTAGGATTAACATGCTAACTTTTGAAAAATACAGAAGCAACAAAAACAAATAAACTATTCCTTTAAAGGATTTTATATATATGTGTATATATATATATATAGTTTATACATGTATATGTATATATAGTTTATACATATATAAACTTTAAAACTAAATTTTGGATTAAAGATACTTTATTTTGTTAATTTATCCATACCACCTTTATTATTGAATTTGGTTTTGAAAATTTTATGATTCTTTGTACTTTAAATATGTTAAGAATTTTAAGTTATTCAAACATTTTGTGTGTCATAAATTTCAGCATTTACTTTAATAACTACATTATTTAGTATCATACATTTTGGCTGTGGAATATGCTCAATATTTGCTTCTGCTACATGTTTCATGGTTTCCTCATTGTTTCTCTATCTTTGTAGCACATTTGCTGTTTATACTGATGTATGGTATGGATACTATACATTTTCTAGAGCCTTACAAATGTTTTTCTATATAATTGGCCTTCTGGTGTTTGAAATGTGTTGTGGTTTTCATTAGTGCCCACTAAAATCATTAGTTTTTTAGCTTTGTCATTTAGTATGATTAGTTCTATTAAAGACTTTTTGTTGTTGCTTTGATGTTGCTTGGTTTTAGGGGTTTAAAATTTTATCCTATCTATGCCCTCAAATATGAAGATTTTCCCTAGAAGTGTGATTTTTCACAACAGAACACAACTTTTAAAATGTATAATTGAATTCCACTCATCCCACAGCAGAAAATTAGTATCCTACAAGCCCAATGAATATTAAATTGTTGTTGGCCATTTACCTTGCTTCATTACCTTGGCACTTATTCAGCATGTGCTTATCTAGATCTCCCAAATCCTTTTCACATGAATCACTTTAGTCAAGTCAAAATTTCTGAAAATGTTCGTAGGTGATCTGCAAGCCTTTCATCTGCAGCCCAAGGTATATGCATTTGACTTACATGCTGTTGTCCAATAGTAACTGAGTTTCTTTTTTAAATAAGATTATGCTATTATCCAAAATTGTAGAAAGGGCTCAACGGCTGCCTTTGATAGGAGTAAGTAGTCCAGAGTGCATAAACACTAGGGCCCTGTTTGGGAAACCTTTCTGGTCAAAATTCAATCTCCTAAAGCCTTAGACATATGATGGTCATATAGTGAGTGATGCCTTCCTGTAAAACACATACCTACAGAGTGATAATAGGAATTTCATGGGATCTCTTAGAGGATACTGAGAAACAAAACTGCCCAGATTCTAAAAAGGGTTTCAAGCACTAAAAGAGCTGTGCAAATCACTTTTCCCCCTTGCAAAGTCCTTTGTGATCTTCTTAAGCCCATCTATTCAGAGTAAAGGTCAAGTGGACAAACCCAGCAATTCTGTTTTCCCACAAAGCTTTTGCTGTTTTCTGTGTCCTGACAGCCATCACTGGGAGCCTATTATCTACCATTCTGTTTACAGCACCACCCAGATCCTTAACTGGAAACCCACTAAATGGTTCCTTCCTTTCATGAGCTGACTCGTAGCTCCTTGTAATGGCTTCATGTTATACATCTAAAAGCTTTCCCCCTTGCTCTGTTTGTTTAAGGAGAGCAATCTGAGGAAGCAGAACCTACCCTAAAGAAGCTTTTCACTACTCAAGAGACCAAATGCAAGCTAATTTGGTAATCAAGATCCCTTCCAGTTCATTAGGTAACACTGTAAAGGAGCATTCTGATGGTACGTCTGAAGCCTTTTCTAAAGATTGTCTTAGGGTTTGATATTTACTTTCTGGAGCACTCTACATCTTCACTTTAATTAACAGCATTTTTGAAAGGCAAACAACAGAACATTCAAGTTTGTTCTGGAATGTACCAGACCACAGGGTGGTCTTCAGATTGTGGAGATACATACAATTTTGGGAGGCAAAAGTTTTTTCTTGTTTCCTAACCTCTTTAGAATGGTAGCATTTGTCATGTTCAGGTATTAATCCAGTTCAAATGGAAAGAAATAAAATCCAGTCATTTAAAGTTGATAACTATTGGACAGATCAAAAATTCAAAGCTCTTTCTTTCCAAGTTCAATGGAGTGAAAGAAAATGAAGGATAGCTTCTTCTGAGCAAGTTGTAGGCTAGCTTATTAAAAGGTGTTCACATGTTTACAAGAATCAGAACAGGGCCAAAGAAGTTTTCAAAATTCCAGTCAACATGTTACATTCAACTTCCATTCGTCTGCAGATTATTTTCTCATTATCCCTGATTTCAAAACATAGTCTCTTGCCATTTCTTAGCCAGCAATTCTTGACAAATATAACTTAACCCATATTATTCTTAACTAAGAAATCAAATACAGATAACTTACTGAAAACTGAATAGCAAATGAGTTCAAGTCTTTTAAAAACAAGGAAGCTGACATATTTACCTCTGAAAGAGTCATGATACATAATCAAAACACATGACATTCTGAAAAGGCCACACTATGAAAACTACATAAAGAATTTCAGTTCATAGGATCGATCGTAGAGGAATGGATGAAGAAACACAATACGGTGGATTTTAAGGGTGGCACCAGTGCTGCATGTGATTCTATAGCAATGTCAACATAAAATGTGTTTTTGTCAAAAGCCATAGAAGGCATGATAGCAGAAATATCTTAATAAAAATCTTTCCGTGCTGGGACACAATAATGTATCTGTATAACAAGTAAGGAGTGCACTGATTAGAGAAATATGGTGACAGTAAGAAGCCATGCATGCATGGGGCAGAGTGTGACTGTGTAACCTTGATGTGCTCTTGATGGTGGTGCCATCCAAAACTTGCTCTTAAAAAAAGTTTAAAAAAGCTCCAGTTCTTCATAGTAACTTTACACGATTAATGTTTGATAATGTTTAATGAGTTTTCTAATATTATTTTTTCAGGGCATGTGGAAATATTCCCTTATTTAAACTTAAAATACAAAGTACTCAAAATAATAATTAAAAAGTCAAGTTTATTTTCAATTTTCAAAATGGAAAAAATACTTAAACATACAGGATATAAAACAGAAACACTACCACATAATGTCAGATAAACTTGATCTTTGCCATATGATATTGTCCTACCTCCATGCTGTTGTTACTTTCCTAATCTTTATGATACAAAGTTAATGAGGAGAGTAATTAAGGAGCAGTTATCTTCAGATAAAACAACTTTACTCATTCTCATTTCTTCCATTTGTGCTCCATGAGCATTTCTTTTTCCTTGTCTTCTATACCCTTGCACTTAAATGTATTCCTGTCTTGAATGGCCTCACTATAGCAGCTGACAACCTCTCACCTGCTCCACAGGTAACAGCATTGCCCTTCAGTCTCAGTACTACCACACCGTCAATGTAGGATCTCCTCCTGTGACATTTCCTGGCACCCCTTATTCATCCCCAACAATACTCTACACTAATGAAGAAAAGGCAGGTGTTTGCATCTAACACACACACACACACACACACACACACACACACACACCCCAGAAGCATTTCAAAGGTGTGTGAAAAGAAAGATGTCTGGGTCCCATGGGTGTCTCACTGAATAGAAATTTCCAGAAACAAGGTTGGGAAATCAACACTTGGAACCAACTTCCCAAGCAATGGAGATGTGTCCTAACTTCAGAACTGCTAAAGGGAGTAGAAATATATTCTACTAAAGGGTAAAACAGATTACAGCTGCATTTGCATCTCTACAATATCAAGGGAATAAGGAGGAGGTCCCTTAAATGAGACTGCTTAGAATAGAATATAGCTTTTTTATGTAGGTAGAATATCTGTGCCTTGAAAAGTTAGAATTCTCAAGAATTCCTGTTCTAACCACAAATGTGAAATTGTAACTTACCTGTATCAATTGCATTCAAACCCATTCAAGGAGAAGTGGTGTGTGTGTGGCGGGGGGGGCGGGAGGGGGTGTATGTCCGTGTGTGTTCAAGAATGTACCTTTAAAAAGACATTTTAATTAACCCCAACTTAGTAGACAATGCTGAAACACAGGGGACATAAGACATTTTGACCTATAGCCTCTTAGTAATAATTACGGTGATAAATGAGACTCCATTCCCGGTCTAGGAATACTGCCACAGGCATGATTTCTGAACAACTCCCCTCATTTCTCAAAGCCCCGTATTAAGTAATAATGATGCTAAGCACAAGAACAGAAAAAAAAAAAGGAAGGGAACCAAAAGAAACAGAATTAAGAGAAAATGAAGAGAAACAAAACAACACAGCTCCAAACACACCCGTTTGCACCCACAGAAAGGAACAACAAAATTTCAATGAAGATAGTTTAGAAATTAGAATGCCTTCAAGGTCAGCTCTGTCAGAAGTACTGATATTTCCTGAGCATTCCTGGTGCCGATTCTTAGGTTTTAATTAGCAACAGTGCTACCCTAACAGGAATCCTGACAGTTTTCATGAACGCATACCACTTGCTCTCGTTATGAAAGTCGGCTTTCATAGCTCCTGCAGCACCATTGATCTGAGCACAGTTGCTAATGCCAACAATCATCTCATTATTTTCTGTGTAACCTAGAGGATAAAAATATGTTCTTCTGTAAAAAGGTTAAGACATATTTTTTAAAAGTCTCTCTTTTTTATAAAAAAGGAAATGTGGAATAACCCTATAGTTTTCTAAATGCTAAATTATTTCTCTATGTGAATCATAAACATTGATTTTGGCATTTTGCCTACACCAAGAAAATCAGGGCTTTGAAGGCAATGAGCAACTGACTTTACAGAGAGCCCGTTATAATCCCTCACCCCCTACCTTCTTAGAAAAGCGGAATTCACAGTGGTCGGTCAAAATTCTGTTTGGGGCTAGAATAGACCAAGAGCACTCAGAAGTTTCTAGAGCCAATTAAATACCCTTGATTTACTGATTTAATAAAGAAACTCTGTCTTCTGACCTAAAAGGGTCAATGAGAACAAACATCAACAAAAGGGAAATGTTTTCATTGAAAACACAGGGAGGTTTCTAATGTGCGTTTGTGATACACTCATTTATCAGTGGAATGTTCTGGTGGGAGGGTAACAATCCATGCAGGAAAAGTCTTCACACTAGGCTGCTTGCATTTTTACTCAGAGGGGTTCGCATTTAAACTTCCAAATGCAACAAGGCTTTTGGGCACACTTAATTCAATGAAACAGTGGTTCTTTCTTTCAAGTTATTATGGTAAAGTCCAAACCTCAAAAAAAATTAATATGGAGATTTCTGATCAAGCTAACAGAATCCAGTGTTCTCTTCCTTTCTTCTGTGCTAGCAGGCTGGACACTGAGGGTTGAGGGTCTAGCCTAAGACATTGGTCCTTATTCTTGGATATTACTTAAAATAATATGCCATCAAAAGATCTGATAGTGAAATTTTGTTAAAATGATCCCAAAACTTGATGAGATTTTTATAGCTATCAGATATTCTTAGTAAAAACAGTTATCAGTTCCATAAAGTCATAGAAAAAAATACCAAACATAGTTTACTAAAGTAATCTTTCTTTTTGGTTAAAGAGATTTTGTTTCTTACATATCTTTCTTAATTTCATTTGAAAGCATTTTGTCTTATAAATATTCCATCATGAACATCTTCAAACATACAGCTAGTCTGAAAGATGTTTACAGTGATCAGATCACCTGTACCTATTCTACCTAGATTTTATTAATGATGTCGCTGTAACTGTACTTGCTTTTACCACACATCTGTTTATCTTTTCCTCTACCCAGCAATCTTATTTTTGATGTCTTTCAGAGAAAGTTATATACGTTTAAGGTATTTCCTTCTATACATTAAACATACATATCAGTAATACATATTCACTCTTTACATAGTAATTACGTACAATAATACCTTATTAATATTGAGTTTAATTTCATGAATTGTGACAATGACAATAGTGGTTTAATTCCACACCTTCTATCAAACATGATCAAGCTCTAGCTGACCCACAGCGCCCATCCATGGCACATGGTCAGCTCACTCATTTCCAGTCACACAAGGTAGAAACTAAGCTATCAAATACTCCAAGATGAGCACTGAGTTCGTTATCCCTACACTCTATGCACAGCTTCAATGTCCCTTTGTCTCTTATCTTTATCTCCTTATCTCCTTTAAGGTTCTATTTAAGACAGCCCTAACTGCCTGCCTAAAGAGAGTGCCTATTCACTTACATCACCCCTGTTATTAACACTTCAGATATACAGTTGTTTGTTTCTATTCAATGTCAATCTATGTTGAAATTTGCACAGTATATAATGCTTCTGTGTAGTATGGTGTGCAATAAGGTACCATGATTACATTTTCAATTCACTAGGTTACCTAACCCAGAGGAACCTAGAAGCAAAGAGTAGAAGGGTGTTCATGGAAATAATTAGCCCTCTGGTATGGGAGGTCCTTCTGTACATGTGTTGCTTTTATTGGTTAATGAATAAAGAAACTGACTTTGGCCTGTTGATAGGGCAGGGTAGAACTAGGTGGGGAAAGGGAGGACTATACTGAATGCTGGGAGAAAGTAGGCAGAGTCAGGAGCAGCCATGTAGCCCCGCCTGAGGTAGCTGCTCAACTTTGCTGGTAAGCCACAGTCACGTGGCAATACACAGATTAATAGAAATGGGTTAAATTAAGGTGTAAGAGTTAGCCAATAAGAAACTAGAGCTAATGCACCAAGCTGTGATTTAATTAACACAGTTTCTGTGTGATTATTTTGGGGCTGAGCAGCCAGGAACTAAGAAGTAGCCTCCTACTACAGCCCTCTTTGGGCTCCTCTTTCCTAAACAGGACCATGTTATTCTGTAATGTATCTGTATATTAACATTATTCCTCTCTGCAAAGTTTTGAGTTTCAGTGTTTATTTCTTTTTCATTTATCTATTGGCACAAAAGGAAATGTGTTAAATATGGGAATATTTAAGGAAGGATATAACAAATATTTCTGTCTTCCTCACTCTACAAAAATGGGTACACATAAATATGGTACAGGTTGAACGGGGTTTTAGAAATCCAAGCAAGGGCACCAAACGTCAATCATAGAGGAATGGAAATCTTGCCATTGAAAGTGGCCTCCAAGCTGAGGTTTGGAGTAGATCTTAGCCTTATTCTACTTCCTTTGCACACCGAATTCAGACCACCTTCTCTCTTATGTGTGAACTCCCTTCCACTTTTATCAGTATTGACTGTGGAGCACGTTTCCCTACATGGAGAAAGAGCTGGTAATAATAAGGTATCAGATGACTCTCACTTGGTTTGTAGCAAGTAAAATCCAGGAAAAGTTCAAAGCTATGACTATATTATCTTTCTTGCCATTGGTCTCCTTCTTGAATATCCCACAGTGCCTATGAAGTTTAAGCTCAAAGAACGTATTATGTTTCTCCTCTGTGCAGTCCAGTTTAGCTCCGGAATATGAAAGCACAGCCCTGCAAGGCCACAGAAGCACTGAAGTCTGTCAAAGTCCATCCCCACCAATATTTGTTAGCTTCTCTTGGAGAGCAGAAACGCATCACAGGGGATTTTTGCTCTCACCAAAATGTGTGCAAGAGGAAATAGATTAGGCTGAATACATTTTCGACATTTCACACCTGCACATGCCTTATACATCCATTCCCTTGTTAGAGGCATAGAGTACTGTGGTTGTTTGTACTCACGGCAGGGGAGCAGACTTTTCAGAGACCGAAGGCAAGAGATCAGAAAAAAGAAAGACATCTAAGGGTTATGCCAAACAACGTTTGAATGGTAGCCATCTGGACAAAGAGGCAGGAATGGCTTTTATGTATCAGAGGATAGAAAAATAAAAATACTCCCCTTTCACATTAGGATGTTAGTAATAATATCAAATGGCTCTGCCCTTTTCACAAAAGAACACAGCCATCATTATTGATTATAAAATTAAGGTGTCCATCTCTCATATGTATAGTCAGCATGCTTTAAATCTTCTTTTAGAAATGTGAATTATTCCATCAAGAAATAATTTGAACACGACATGAACTTCCTGTTTTGTTTTGGGTTATTTATTGTTGGGAACAATAAATGACCTCATCAGACTATATCCACCACACTGAACTATTTGGAGAAAACACAAAGTACATGTCACGGACTGGGTAATCACGAATGGGTAATTTTAGTTTGCTATGAGTTTTTACAGGCCTATTCATTCACATCTAGTATTACAGTTTTCTTTTAGATTTCGGATAAATCATCCTCTACTTCTTTATTATTTCCTTCCTGTTGTAGCTCTTTCAAAGACTATCACTGATAAGTAATTATCAAGACACTTATATCATGAAGCATACAGTATTATGGTTTTTCTTCTTTTCCAAACACTTATACACATAAAACTTTTCAACTATTTAACTGAGTTCTGTCTCACTCAATATTAGAACATATAATTCAAATTTAAAGTATTATTCCACAACTCCATTTTCTCCATAAAAGTGTGATTTTCACTTCATGATAGTGTAATCATATGAATTTTGTGACATAAATGTTGTCTTAAGGCAGAACTGAATGTATTTTTTTTTTTGCTATGCGTGTGATTTTCTCAAGGTCTTCACTATAATTTACAAGTGTCTTATATAACAGACATAAGGTAATATAAGTTTAAGGATTTAAATGTAAGCATTTTTATTTTAATAATTGCCCAAGGATTTCTATTTGAAGTGTTGCTAGTGATAAAGGGGAAAATGTGTTATAATTTCTCTAGTGGAAGCAGAAATCTAAAGAAGACATTGACAGGAACAAGCAGGACCAGATATGGTAAACAGAGTTACTGACTATGTTCACTGTTGCCTAAGAAGACAACTCTCCAAATACATAATAGTACCCACAGTCTAGATTTTATTGGGAGTAAACATCACAACTTCTTTGGAAAAACTATAAAAAATTCCTCAGCATGAGCAAAAGTGAAAGAATTCCACAATTAATGAACCAAAAACAGTTGTAACCACAGTACCTGTCGAAGTAAAAGTATTATACTAAAAGATACACAGGAAAACTAATCAGGGCCCCTCTGTGGATGAAGGGTGTTGATTTTTCGCTGCAGTGGTTTGAGGTAGCTGTCTTGCTAAAACTGCAGGTATGATTCTATGACAAGAACCCAAGGTTGTTTCCATTAAATAACTCCAGAAGGAACTCAGAACCAAAGTCATCACTTTCCAGCTACCATAAGCACCACTCTGTTTATATAGATGCTTCCTGGGATGTGTATATTATTACCATGGGGCTAGTGGATCTATAATGGATAGAAATACAAAATAAGCTTGCAAACTCTTATAGAAGTGTATCGGAGAGACTTTATTATGCAGTATATTTTTAGAGCACAGGCAAAAGAATTATTTTAGAAATAATATTTGACAGAATTTCATGGTTTATGCATTTTCTGGATCTGTTTTCTATGCTGTGTGTATCATGAGATTTTTATAAGGTTTTGATGAGGGTGGGAAATATTGTTGAAGTGCTCATAAACTCTGAGTAAACCACTGTTGACATACTGTTGCATTTTTGCTTGCCTTTTCTTTCTTGTAAAAGAAAAGAGGAAATTAATATAAAACAGCAGGTCTGCAACTTTCCCCAGGAAATAAAGAGAAAAATACCTGACAGAGCAAGTCCAAACCAATTAAGCAGAACAAAAACCATTTTACAGAGAAGAAAAGCATAGCTGAATATCAAATATAGGTCTAATATTGATGCAAATAAATTATGCAACTCTAATTGAGAGATTTACATAAGTGTATCATGTCATTTCTAATATAGTCATCATATTTTATTAAAAAGTTATTAAAATTCATATTTAGATGGCCTTGTATAGTTGAATTAGTGTTGTTACATTATTATAGTCATTTTTGTACAATCTAAGATTCTCAATAATTATAAAACTGAAAAGATATTGAATTATTAAGAGGAATAGTTTTATTGATTGATGATTCATTAACCATAGTACCATATACATAGAAACTAAAAGCCATCCTATATTTATGACAAATGGAATGAAGGCCATGAAAGAACAGGAGAAGACAGACTTTTATAAGGAAAGTTACTTAACATTTAGTAGAAAAGTTATCCCTTTATCATGTATCAGTATGATAGAATAAGAGGTTATAGAATAAACTATTGAATATTTGGGTGAATATGACTTTCCCATATTTTGTAGATCACAAGGCCCAATGGAGACCAAACCATAGCTGGCCTTCTTTCCACCCAACAGCTTTGGAAGACAGTAGAGTTAGCAGGACTCACTCATTGGGATAAAGGTCTATCACCTTGATGAAACATTGGCCTTATGGGGCTGTAACGGAAGAAAAGGCTCAACTAAGAATAAATTTTTAAATACTTCTGCAGAGTCAACAGAAGGATAGATGATGGCATTCCAGAGTCCTTTTTAGAGCCCAGAATTTCAGAATGACAAGTTCTACATTACTGGCAGTGTACTGAGGTGGTAGAGATAAGGCAGAGCTGAAATCACATTCACACTTCAAAATTTAAGAATGATCCAGAGGAAATCCCTTCTTATATAACCGTGAAAAGACCTATGGAAAGAACCTTTGCTCCCAGGGTTAATGGATGTTGGTACTATTCTACTAGATCAGAGCTCTGCAGAAGTCTAGCAGCACAATAAAAAGAATTATTGTTGTTTTAATAAGATACTCCACAAAAAAGATGGTGAGGAACATGAACACAATTCTCTCATTTCAAACAAAAGCACCAGTAAAAATCAAAGGAGTTGTGAGTAACATTTCTTTTTTCTTTTTTTTTTTTTTTTTTTTTTGGTTTTTCGAGACAGGGTTTCTCTGCAGCTTTAGAGCCTGTCCTGGAGTTAGCTCTTGTAGACCAGCCTGGTCTTGTACTCACTGCCTCTGCCTCCCGAGTGATGGGATTAAAGGCGTGCGCCACCACCGCCCGGCTGTAAGTCACATTTCTTATCTATTTGTATTAAAGAAAAGCTTCCAGATAACTGTATCAATATTTTGCAGTAAAGATTATAAGAATAAATTTCAGGGGCTGGACAAGGGAAAAGGTCCCCTCTCATTATGTGAAAACCAATTTCTTGTTGATAGTCTACAAATAAAATAAGTACAAAAGTACCTTAAGGACAATATTGTAAAGCAGAAAATATGTTTTTGGTTAAAGATAGAAACTATATACCTTGTGAAATACATATTGATTCTTCACTAATAATGATAGAAATAAGCAGTGACCTTTCAAACATCATTAAAACACAGATATACTACAGGTATACTATTATTACTGACATTCTGGCTGAGGAATCTAACTAAGCACACATTATCTGAGAAGTTCTGGGGCATAAATTCATTATCATAGCTCAATTTGTTTAATAGTCTCTGTGATGGTTTCATCTTGACCATCAAATTGACTGGGTGGAGAATTACCGAGGAGATTAATAAACTGGGTACATTTGTGAAGATGTTCTGGGGAGGACAAATTAAGGAAGAAGTACCTATGTGAGCAGCACCATTCCTTATATTTGTGGGTCTGGATGGAATAAAAGGAGAGAACAGAAAAATTCTAGGAGGACAGAAGCACCCCCTCTCTGTCTTCTTCTGGTCACCATGCTATGAATTGCTCTGTCATGTCTCTCATGAGCCTTCGAGGCCATGCCTCATTAAGCTTGTCAACAGGAAGCAAAACAGAACATCTGCTGCTTTGATTAACTTATTTGTAAAATTTGAGAATAGCATTGCTTCTCTCTGAAAATATTTACCTTTCCAGGTATAAGCCATTAGGTACCTTCCCCTTTTTCCTGTTATCCATAAACAGTGAGCCTTCTCGGCAATAATCAGTGGTCCATTAGGACGTCCTAGGCCATTCCTAATGCTAAGTGTCTTTCCCTCTGCTCAAGCATGCATGAGATGATATATGGTTACTTTCTTTTAATCGTTAAGTCTTCCAAAAACTCTAACAACAATACTCTATTTCTTTCAGCCCTGTTGTGTAGCAGGAAAAATTAGCCCCCTCATACATCATTCAAGTTCATAGGCCAAATTCAGCTTATTTTCCTTCATTTACAGGCCTTAGCAATTAGTAGTCTATTGTGAACTGTCCTCTTCATCAAGGCTAGCCACAACATATTCAGATAAATGATAAAGGAACCAGGCCTTTAGAACGTAAAAGATTTATAAGGATGCCTGGCGTGGACAATGGGAACAAGAGTTCAGAGGCCTTCTTAATCATACACAGGATGAAAAAGTAGATTTGTTTAGCAAAGTAAACAATGATACATTATTTTCTCCCTCTTTTCATGATTTAAGAAAAAAGTCTACTTAAAGTAAGACCAGCACCCTTTTAGTTATTGGACATAGTGAGGATCCTGAATGTAGATGGTTCTAACAGGTGAGAAATACTTTTCAAAATAAAGCCAAATTTTAATTGAGCTTTTCATGAATGGTGAAGAATATACTTCCAAAGTCATATCACACATTTGCCTGTAGTTGTGTGGTTGGACAAACGATTGGTATCTTTTTTACTTAAAATGACATTCATTAATATACGTTGTGTGAAAGGTTGGATCTAGATATCAACTATTTAAGTATTTGAGAGGGAAAAGTGTGCTGAAATTTAGAGGCTGATGTCAACTCAGATCTGTTTAAATGATAGACACTCCCACTTAAACTTGGTAATTGGGTGGGGAAAATAAACCCCCAAGCACTAAGAAACAGAATGCTGATCTTGTTCTTGAAATTCCCTGGTATCGTTCTTCCATCAACACTTTTCAAGAGGTTGGACGGTTGGAAGGAATCAAGGAGAATGGCTTCAGACAAGACAAGCTCATTTAAGTGAAACTCATGTTTGCTTCCTACATACTATTTACTGGGAAACATTTCTGACCTGTGCTTAGTGACCATAAATTCTACCTGCAGTTGTTAGTTCAGTTTTCCATCTGGGGTTCTGCTGTTTCTATATTTTCTATATGTCATGAAGCTACCTTGCTGTGCTCCTTCATAGAGATGGTAGCACCATAAAGAGACATTCTGTTCTCTGAGAACAAAGATGCCAGATAGAGGTGTATAACTGCACTGTGAGTAAAGAAACCAGAACTTTTTCAGTAGGAAGAGATTTGTGAGTTTGGTTTCCCCAAGCTGCAGTATTAGACAGCAAATGAAATGAAAACATAGACACTCCAGGTTAGTCAAAACTACTTTGCTCAGGGAACATGAGCAAGTCAACAAAAACAGACCATTTTTCGTAATCTTTATTAGTAGTAATTTTGTAACAATAGTTTGTATCATTTACCATGAAGAGACATACTTGTTTCTTTTCAGTTCAATAGGCTTATAGTTATTTCGAATAGTGGGATAATTTTTGTTTTTTGATTTTGAATTTTATTTATTTAAAAATATAAGATATTTTAAAATTACATTTATTTATTGTATACATGTTTATATTCATGTGGGACAGGAGTAGGTGTACACACACCACGGTACATGTGTAGAAACTGGAGGACAGTAGGTGAGAATCATGTCTTTCCTTTCATCTGGTGGGTTACAGGGTCTGAACTCAGTTTACCACGCTGGGTGTCTGAACCGTCTCACTGAACCTCTTAGTTAACATTTTATATCTGAATACACTCTGTATAGTGATGATCTTCATAAAGGCATTGTGGAGACCATTTTACTCTTGTCTGTACAATAAAAATTTAACACTGTTTTGCACACAAATAATCTTAACTGCACAATTTTTGTTTTGGTTTTTCAAGACAGGGTTTCCCTGTAGTTTCTAGAGCCTGTCCTGGAACTAGCTCTTGTAGACCAGGCTGGCCTCGAACTCAGAGATCTGCCTGCCTCTGCCTCCTGAGTGCTGGGATTAAAGGCGTGTGCCACCACCGCCTGGCTTTAACTGCACAATTTTAAGGATATGTTTTGGATGGTAGAAATGCTGAAAGTTAAGAAGAGAAGATTAAAATACCTAAGATTTGACAGGGCAGAAAACAACCCCTCTGCAGAGAGGGGAAGAGACTCCTGTTGCTCTTGAACAGCATTTGCCACATCATAATGGAATTTAAGAGGCTCTCAGTGAAATGGTAAAATGAAATTTTAAAATTGTTCATCAAAAAAAATATAGATCCAGAATATTTTAAAATAAAACCCATTGTTTCTATCATTATGTTAATTTAAAAGTATTAAGGAATTTTAATATTTTTCAAGGTTATTGATGATATATTTGTACTTTTATAAGTTTATTTGAGAAACCTAAATGTATTTCACAAATATTAAGATCAAGCAATACTCAGTTGATTTCAAAAGGAAAAAGCAAAAAAGTGTGCATTAGAAATAAAATCTATATGCAATTAGCAGTTTGAATTTCTGATTTCTTAATTGGGTTCTGAAGGCATGAAAGCATTCTTCCACAGAGGCTTCAGTCCAGGGGTGCATGAGATACTGGTTCAAGCCACACAGTGGTGGCACATTGCTATAATCCCAGCACTGAGGCAGAAGCAGGTGTATCTCTGTGAATTTGAGGTTAGTCTAGTATACAAGTGTCAGAACAGCAGAGCTGTTATACAAAGAAACCTGTCTTCCAAAACCAACAATCAAAAGCAAAGCAACAACAAAAACAAAAAACATAAAGAAAAGAAATAGGTTCAAACTTAATGTAAAAAAATATAATTTCAGTTTAAAGCTGTCAGACTTCCAAATTGCATCTGTATTCCATCTACTTCCCAATAAGGAGTCTAGCTACATCATTACCCTCCCTAATGGGAGCAAGTGATGGTGCTGCTAACTCAAGATCTGACAAGGAAAACCAGTCTGATGGATGAATGAGTTTATTCCTCTCCTTGAGAAAAAGCAGGGTTCAAAAATAATGTTTCAAAAGATAGCATTGAATTTTTTTCACTTTTAACTCATAGCAAAGAAACATATTAGGACTATTGATAAAAAAAAAACCACCTGGGGTGTTTTATTTGGCTAATGTGGCAACTGTTAATTAGTTTGATCAGATATTACTTATTTAATGCAGGTTTTTAATTTCTCTTTATCTTAGCTAAAAATCAATGTTTTATAGATATTATTAAATAGGTGTAGTTTTTATCCTTTGATACATAATCCACATGCATATTACCAATATATACATGTATATAACCATATATAACATAACTACATAATTTGTTCAACATAGCAAAAGGCAGATATACTATTACTGCCTTAAAAGTGAATTAAACGAGCCACAAGATGAAATTCACTAAGATGGTTCATTGGTTGAATGATAGGGTCGGGGCTCAAACTCGATCTATATAGGGAGACTGCATTCTAGTGTTTCAGAATAGGTGCCTAGCCTGGGTGGAGCTAAGTAGTACAGTCAACTGCTGAGAATATCGGAGCCTAGGAAGAAAGATCTGTACATTAGGCAGCAGAGAGGAAAGAAGGGCAAAACAGGGAGTAAAATAGATGATGGGGTTCCATCATCTTAGACAACTATTTGCTGACCTGTGTGCTCTACATACAAGACACAGGAGCATGTGTGTCATGAACTTTTAGGGTTTCCCCCCTACTTGCACAGTATAGCATGAGTGGAGAGAAATATGAGTTGTTGGCTTGAAGGTCCTAATACATAATGATATCTTCTGCTTCTGTATTCACAGCTGAAAAATTTGAATGAGGTGACATAATACCTTTCTCATGTAGAATCATTTAGTAATAGATGCTAATGTCATCACTTGTATGTTAAACAATATGTATCCAAGTTTCCCTTGACTAATTTTCTTAGAACACACACACACACACATCACTCCTGTAAATAGTGTATTCTTAATAGTTTCTTCCTGAATCATTAAGCATATTAGAAACTTAAGCTTGTGATTATCTTAATTCAGGGATATTATGATAAACAAATCATTCACTCACACACACAACACACACACAACACACACACACACACACACACACACACACACACACACCTGCCTACATTATAGTTCAGTGACTATGTAGAGATGGTAGTTGGAGATATAGTGAGTTAGTAAGCTGAAGTGGGAGTTTAGTGAGCTTGATCAGAGAAAGATCAGATGATTAGAATATTAAGCCATATGAAATCTGCCCAACATCTTAACGGAAAGAATAGCTAATGCAAATGAGTTTATCTGTTGCTCAGTTTGTCTATTGCTATGGAGAAGACAGTAATTTCAACATGGAAGAGAATGAGAAGGGGCCAGGTTAAAGGACACAGAACCATGTTGGGACTTCTCAGAAGGATCAGGACACGCCCCTGGAGATATTTATTTTTATTCTTTTCCAAGCACAATTGGAAATAATTGGAGTGCAAAGAATCTATCAATTTTACTACTCACATTGTTAGCTTGTATACTAAACATAATATTTCTTCTGTATTTTAATTTTTAAGATTCCTTTGGTACTTGCTACTCTCAAATAGAGTTCAATATTATGAGATCAAAACAATATTTCATCCCATTCCCACCAAGGCCCTTAAGTGTCTGGGATCTTTGGAAACCCAATTAATAATGTCTTCACTTAGAACTTGCAGAAAATTTTATATTTAATAATGTGTTCCTTTGGCTAAATTACAGTGTTATATCTTTTGAGTGTCTATTTTCTTTAAAGACATAAAATAAAAATTGATGTTTCTAGACTGACTTTTACCCACAGCAAAATACAAAAAACCGTATCTGAGTTCTGCACTTGCTGTCTCTTTCTATTATTATTTATTTTATTGAACTTTATTTTTTTATTGATTTTTTATTGAGCTCTACATTTTTCTCTGTTCCCTTCCCTGCCTCTCTCCTCTCCTTCTACCCTCTCTCAAGGTCCCCATGCTCCCAATTTACTCAGGAGATCTTGTCTTTTTCTACTTCTCATGTAGATTAGATCTATGTATGTCTGAACTTTAATTTTTAAAACTAAGTATTGACAAGATTTGTCTTGCCAGTTCTTGTCTGATTCATGGCATTATTTTACTCACTAAAGATGGACTCAAGCTAAGTTTATACAAATATTAATTAAGCAATTAACTTCTTATACATATGTTGTCATTTCAATCCCTTGTCTCTCAGATCCTGGCAGGGTACTGAAAGAACGACTTTCTCAGTCGTGGGTATGGAGCAGCCATTGGAACAGTCCCATTCTGTTCATACTATAGTCTATAGAATTTCCTTCAAACACACAGAACTTTCTCCCTCTGCAACATTGGGAATGGAACTGGAGTTACTCCTTTTAACAGTGGACTCACCAATGAAAAGAAGATTGGCAGATGTCAATCTGCATCTTATTAGCCTCTATTACTCATTGTGGAGCCTTGGGAGTTCATCGTGGGCCCTACCATCCCATTTTTAAACTGAGTATTTGTTTGCCTGACAAATAGGCTGCTCAAACGCATTGTCTTTAAATTCTTTTAAGAAGTTCAATGATTAGCCAAGGGGGCATTCAATGTAGCATAGGTGTAAGGATAATAGTGCTCAGAACTGCAACAGTGAATCAATAATTATTTCTTCCACCAACTCATGGTTATCAAAATTCCTGTTGGAGTTGTGATATTCACGTGTCTGCCTTGGGGGTCATCAGCAATCTCAAAATCGAATAGTCTACTTCCATTAAAAACTAGTATTGTATTGAAATACTTTTCAATTATATTTAGAAATGTACAGAGAAGCATATAAATAGCCATTCTGAGTAGATTTTTTTTTTCTAATGGAGCCTTGCTTGCAAGGTTTAATTGTGTTGGAGGGAACTGAACTGACAGCTGTGGAGGCAGAACCTTGAGTGTGTCAGTCCGGAAGGAGAGGTGAATCCAATTAAAAAGATGACAAAGCCGTCACCTCACCCAACTTATTTTCGTTATTAGTTGCACTTTGCTTTTCTAAGCTTTGCAAAACAGAGGCTAGAGAAGATTTCCATCTATCTAATACTTATCAAATTTATGGGACCGCCTTATAAATTAGTATACCGAGGGATTTTTCTCTCACCTGAAACTGTATATTTCCATTCTCAGATTTTTCTCCTCAACTTCATCTATTCCTTCTTCTATTTTAGATACATCAGTTAGGAAAATAAACCTTCATTTTTTTTTTCTTAAGTAAATTAGTGGGGGAAAGGGGGAGGGGTGGAGCTGAGGGCTGCTTAGACTTTTGTTCTTTTTGAGGTGGATTTCAGCTAAGTCGTTTATCAGCATTCTGTGATAGCAGCAGGAATGTAGGCTTCTGTTTTGCTTTTTTTTTATAGTTCCTTGTGATAGACACAGCAACAGCAAATATGCAAATTCAGTAAGATAAGGGTGCTCTTAGCAAGGCTGCTTCTCACCATCAAATCAGGCAGTTAATCTGTAAATATTTATTGGTTTAGCAATAATATGTCTAGTGTGAAGGGAGCTCTTCAGAGAAGAAGCACATACTTGACAATTTTGTTGTCAGTATGTACTTAAAATTACTGTGCATTAAACACACACGCACACACACACGCACACACACCACCCCTGACAAATGAGTTTTCTGAGCAGTATGAGTTCAAGATACTGCCCTTGAGGAGATGGAAGAAGTGCTAAGTCAGCCAGGGAAGAAAAGGTGATTCCTGTTACTATTGGAGTGAAAGTAGGGTTGTGATGTCATGTTATTAGTAAGAAAATACCACCAAAAGTTTCTTAACAAGATATCACCATAGAACCTTTACCTGGCGATGGATGGAAATAGAGACAGAGCCCCACATTGGAGCACCGGACTGAGCTCCCAAGGTCCTGATGAGGAGCAGAAGGAGAGAGAACATGAGAAAGAAAGTCAGAACTGTGAGGGGTGCGTTCAGCCACTGAGACGGCGGGACAGAGCTAATGGGAGATCGCCAAGTCCAGTTGGAATGGGACTGATGGAACATCCGACCAAACCGGACTCTCTGAGGGTGGCTGACGGTGGAGGCTGACCGAGAGGCCAGGGACAATGGCGATAGGCTTGGTCTCTGCGACAAGGACGGGCTCTGTGGGAGCCTTGTCAGTTTGGTTCCTCGCCTTCCTGGACCTGGTGGGAGTTGGGAGGACCTTGGACTTAACATAGTGTGGGGAACCCTGATGGCTCTTTGGCCTGGAGAGGGAGGGAGTGGGAGTATGGGTGGAGGGGAGGGGAGGGAAGGGAAGGAGGGGAGAAGATGGAAATTTTTAATAAAAAAAAATAATAAGACTCTGAAAGACAATAAAGATCCACAGGAAGGTTTACTTTTCTTCTTTAAATAATTAAAAAATAAATTTAAATAAAAATATATGGGCTAAATTTACATATCCATAATTACTTTTACACTTATTTATTTTTCTGCATGCGGGGGTGGGTATATATGATGGATATTTGCATCTGAAAGCTCCGCAGAGATAACTTGGATAAGCTGATCTTGTTCGTTTATGTGAGTTCCTAGGAACAAATTCAGGTGACTAGGCTAACTAACAAGTACCTCTACTTATTTATCCATCTTCTTGGCCCATGACACATATCCTCTAAAATAATGCCTAAAATATGTGGGCCTTCTTCAGACACTATTTATTTCTATGTAAACAATACTCCAATTGTCTACTTATTCTGATTTTTTATGATACCAATAAATAGCAAGAAGAGAACAGCAGAAAGTCACAAGAATAAAAACAGAGAGCAAGTTTTTAAGAGAGAGAGATAACAGCTCTATTAAGCAGAAGATAATAATTCAAAAAATAGTTGCCCAAATCTATTTAGGGAAAATTAGAACTCTGAGATTAACTCATTTTGAAGGATCACTTAGCATCCTATACAAATTCTTACACATAGTACTCTAAAGTCTATTTGCACAATGATGACTGTAAAAAACATCTTGTATGATGTTGAATATTTTATCAGAGAAACAGAAAATGTTCTGTTAAATAATTATATCATAATAATTTAGAGTTGTTCTGTTAAGAAATCTACATTTTCAGTTTTTTTAAGTAAAATTATTTCAAGATACAACTTAAAACACCCATCATAAGACTGCAAAATTTACTCCTATTCTACCAGAAAGTGAAATCTTATGTTCACACAAAAGCTTGTGCATAGTACTTATTTTGATTTTGTCATTTTCAAATGTATTTCAACTGGTAAACTGATAAGCCAACCACTATATATCCATGCACAGGAAACTTGGGACATGAAAACCTACTGTCACAGGAAAACTACTGTCCAACCTCAGAAATTTTAAGAGCAAGAAATCAGATGTGGAAAAGCTGCATCTGCAGGACTATTTTCCTATTGTATTTTAGGAATTAAGACAGCTACAGAAAAGAAGGAGGTAAGAGCAGTGAGCAAATGGGAACCAGGGTAGGTACTGGCAGACAGGACAGAGGGTAAGGACGAGCAAATCGTTGTCATGAAGGTAAGCGCTGGAGGATATGAAAAGCTCATGGCATGTATACCTAGGTAGAATAGATTTTAGAGGCTCCTTAATCACAGGTACAGGGTCTCACTATGATAATTGTTTTCAACCTTATTTGTTATCTATACATCCTTGATACTTTTATAAGAGAATATGTGTCAACATCCATAATATTGCATAAAAAGGGGTAAAATTGACTATGTAAATTGTACCTACCATTTTAAAAAGAAGCTCATTTTCTGGGGATGGGGCCTTAGGAATGTCTGTCTTTTGGTGCGGTGTGACTCTTAAAACCATTGTGTGAGTTGGCTATCCCTGTAGTTGCTGCCTGTTGCTTTTAACTGTTTTTGTGTTATTCCCTCTACAGGACTCTGAAATGCTTGCCATTATCTGTGTTTAAAGTTCTTCTATATTGATCCTGATGAAGCCTGATCAATAACATACCCTTTTTGTTATATTTTTCTTCATAATATCTTGAGCCATTGGAACAAGATAAAATCATATTATGCTTCTAATGTTATAGTTCATCCAGATATATGTATTCAAACTGAACCTAGGTGGCCTACTAATAGCTAGAAAATAGATATAGATTCTGATATTACCACAAAATGAAATTCTGTATCTTAGGTTGATACAAAAAATGGGCATTTCTTTTATTTACATAGAGACTCTGAATAACAACCCTGATTTATTTAGTTTCAAAACTGCAGCTTCATCTTCAAATTCAGAGGAAGACACAGTAGCACTAATTTACAAACAAGGAGGCTCATGGGTGATAAATGAACTAACTTGCTCCATGATACATAGCCAGGCAATGCTAAAGTTAGGGGATTAAATGTTAAGCATACCTCATTCTAAATTAACAGAGGCATGCTGGGAGAGAATTAGTAAAAGAATCAGTTAATGAAGACAATGTAAACCGATGAGATGCACACTTTGGAGAAGTAGATCCTCTTCTCCAGTGAACAGCTTTGGACAGTTTTGAGTAGTACATTCACAGAAGGTTTGCAGAAAGAGGAAGCCCCATTTTTGCTGCCTATAATTTGTAGTTAAAGTTCAGCTGAAAATGTTGAGATCTATTAACTTCGTGAGTTGATCAGTGGGGTGTAAGGGAAAGCTATTAGCTTCCTTTCTCAAACTTATTTCCCAATGTATTAATAATTTGAGTTCTTCCTTGATTGTTGTCTACCTTATTCTTTTGTAGTTAGGTCTTTCAATCAGACCCCAGCACACCTAGCCTGTTTAACCAACTCACTCTGGATTTCTGCTTTCCAGATTCTATTGTGAGCCTGCCACACTCACCAGACATTTATTGCTTCCAGATTCCAGTTCAGCAAGCACTGTAACTGCTGATCTATTGCCCCATCCCTACTAATATCTTACTCACTATACTGCTGCTTAAAGGCAAAATGCTGATTCTGTTATGTACTTCCCAAAACATTGCTGCATATCTTACAGTAAACCAAATGTAAGTCATCTGCCATGAATTTTCTAAGTTGTATATAGGAAACAGGTCAATGTATGCATGCATAACCTTGTTATTACATTTTAATAGAAATAAAAGAACACCTTTGTTGATTGAACAGATATTACTGAGTTCCTATAATTTTCCAAGAACTGGATTAGGCTGAAAATAAAAATGATGAGGTTCAGAGGTTGCAAAGACTAATATAATAGAGTGTATATAAGAGTCTAAAACTTTGACAGCATATCCAATAAATCCCAAATATGAAGCTTAAAGCTGTTAATACTGAGTTCATAAATAGAAGGACTGAGAAACTATGACAGATTTAAAATTTAAGTAGATATTAGCTTGCCACACCCCTAGCAGTGTGTTTGTAGACCTCCGAATTCTCTAAAGTCTCAGACCAAACTCTTGTTTCTTTGCCCTCGTCAGCAGCAATATGACACATGGAAGTGAACTGACCATAGAAGCCTCCTTCAGAACGGCAGGCACTACTGATATAAATGAGCTTTAAAATCCACTTCTACAATGTGTCGCTTTCCACCTCAGTGTAGCTAAGAGGTGCTCATTTCCCCAAAAGAAACTCTGACACCAACAAGGGAGAGAAAATCCCTTGCGTTTCAGAAAAACTCACATCATTTACTCTTTCGTCCCCAAATGTTAAATGGACCTGGAGGGAGTTGGGAGGACCTTGGACTCAACATAGTGTAGAGAACCCTGATGGCTCTTTGGCCTGGAGAGGGAGGGAGTGGGGGTATGGGTGGAGGGGAGGGGAGGGGAGAGGGAGGAGAAGGGGAGGAGATGGCAATTTTTTAATAAAAAATAAATAAACTGGAAAAAAAAACCGTCAACAGTGATGTATCAAATGTCATGGATGCTCATTCCTTGGAAAGCAGATAAATTAGACATTTTTCTCATACGTTTACATTATGGAAATACAGATAGATCTTAATATTTACAAACTACAAACCATATGTAGCCCTTTATTATTAGGAAAGAATCCTATCTTACTTTTTCGATTTTGTCTGCGACAAGATTGATGAAAAGTAATAAAATAAAAATAACACAAACAGCTGCTAAATTGTTCAAGAGAAAAATTCTTTGACAAACACTTCTTCAGTGCAATTATAAGCATTATAATATGCCAGGGTGAGTGTTAAGTGTTTAATTTCGGGATTTCAGAGGCTGAATTAGTTTTTTTTTCCCTTGCCCTATATACCCCAAATACTAAATATCCTGAAGGAATTCCTGTATAAGAAACTTTACTGTGACTTTGGTAACTTCTGCAACAATATTTTAAGTTACCACCCGTAAGAGACTATACAGTGGAAAATTTATAAAGGGAAACAACCAGAACTTTGGAAGCTAATCCTTTAGAGTGAGTCTTTGTGGTTCGAAAGATGAAACTCATTTTTTTCTTTCTTTTTTTTTTTTTTTTTTTTTTTGGTTTTTCAAGACAGGGTTTCTCTGCAGCTTTTTTAGAGCCTGTCCTGGAACTAGCTCTTGTAGACCAGGCTGGCCTCGAACTCACAGAGATCCGCCTGCCTCTGCCTCCCGAGTGCTGGGATTAAAGGCGTGCGCCACCACCGCCCGGCGATGAAACTCATTTTTAAGAGACTATATAAATGGTGCATTTTTAAAGAAAGATTCACCCTAAAACTTCACATTGCTGCTGATAATGATTTGTTTCTGTACACCAGTTTTACACGTATTCTCCTCTAACTCACTCCTGAGATGCACTAATACAAGCTGAATATACTGTAGCACTTCCTGTGAAACCTTGCAGTCAACCCTTTACATACAACTTTCCAATGGTAAAAATAAATAAGTAATAAAAAGCCTTCTGTATGCTTGATTTTCCCTAAAGAGCAGCATGAGATTTTCCAATCCCTTGCGTGAACACATGAAATATTAAGAGCCAATTTTCAGCGGCACCTCTGTCACTTCCATTATCATTCTACACATCCAGAGGTGATAATGGACTCTGCAAATTGCAGTCTTTCTCTGTCCCAGACCACTGAGAGTTTCACTGGGTGGGGGAGGCAGCTCCACACAAAGGGTGGCCCAGATGTATGTTAATGGCACCGAGCAGCAAACTGTGGACATCACCTCATGCAGTAATGCGATGTGTTACCCAGAGGACAGATGAAATGAGCAGAAAACAATTTTCTCAGGAACTCAGTAAAATAAACAACAACTCATCCTTCCTTACAAATGAAATAAGTACCCATGTCTTCACAAGACCCTGGGCATAGAAGAGAAGGCAAGCACCCAACTAATTCACTACAAGGAATCAACTCTGCAAAACTGTGCAGAAAGGACTCAGAAGTCATTGAAATGCGAAGTATTATGGACAAGGCTCTTATTTCCCGTCACTTCTTAGAGATACCACACAGACCAGCCAACAGGTGTAAAACTACCTTTCAAAAATGAAGGGAAAGAAAGGGAACAAGATCTAGAGGAAAGCAGTTTAACCATCCACTGCTGAACTGCTGTCCACAGTCTCCGTGGCGACACTGTCTATTAGAAACAACCCGCACAATCAGAAAGAGAATGGATTAAACTGGGTTTTCACATGATTGCATTCCTTGCATCCCAAACAATAAGTATCATAATTAAGGGAAAATATGGGAGAGGAAGAAAGATTTGAAAGGAGGATGCCTTTGCCGTAGATATGTATCTAATTGGTTGTACCCCTCTAACAGTGCCTGAGTGGTCACACAGTGAACCACGAGATTGTCATAGATGTTCTGTGGCTAAGAATAGTGTCAGAACCTCTGAGGTGGAAATGACACTATGAGAATGAAACAAACATATTGGATTCCATCACCCAGGAAACCAAATGTTGGTTTATATATTAGATAATATGCGCATGTCACATAACAGCACTTAATGTATCAAAAAAGCTAAATGTTTGATATGAGAAAGTCAGGCCCATTTAAATTCCATAAATACAATGTAGACCAAATTTATAATTAGCAAACTAATTTTAAGACCAGGAAAATAAAAGGCAAGAAATGGGAAAAAGAATGAACCAAGTAAAATGGTAGTAGTAACCTCATTTTTAATTGATTATTTTAGGATTAAGATATTTTCAGTGATTGTGGGGGAGATGGAGATCTTAGGGGGTATGAGAAGACAGAAAGTGGGGGTGCTCACTATGTACTGTACACAAGAGTGGACCTGCTTAGGGACAGATTTAATTAATAAAAAATGATAAGGTCCTTTAGTCTTCCTTTCCACCTCCCATTCTTTTGAGGAAACATCAAGCCTTCAAACACAAAACACGATCATGCTAAGCATTAGGGATAAAGGAAGATACATGCCTAGTGCTTATATCCATGATGGGAGCATGCACAGTCAAGTGCACAGTCAAGGGATTATTACAGCACGGTGGGATCATTGCTCTGGAAAAGGTACCAAAAGTCTGTATTTGTGACACTTTTACCATCTTCCAGGGCTTGTTTTTAGGCTCCAATTTTCTTTTCCTCCCCGTGACTTTCCCCAAGATCTAGAGTATTAGATCATTGCATTAAAATAGCGTGCAATTTATATATACAATTAAAACAACTGATACCCAGAATTAATCGATTAATGGAGACCATTAGGAGAGGGGGAAATGTAGAGTGATCATGATATTTTAAGCTCAGGAATTTTCCTTAGGTGATGAAGGTTTGAGACTCAAGCGAGCTGCTGGTTGCTCAACCCTGCCTGGGCTCAAAATGGCCATGTGCTGTGCATTTTAAAATGACTGCTCTATGTTATATGAGATTTGCCTCAAAGAAAAACAAGCAAGATCTTTGATATCTTGTGACAGTTTGAAATAGTGTTGCTGACATATCACAGAGACTTAGAGAATCACTAGGTCTCCTCTCTGATTGCATCTTACTGTCTAAATGTATGATTCTATCTGAGCAAAGAACATCAGAGACAAACTGCATAGACAGTGCAAGGTTACTGTTTTTAAGGTTTTTTTTTTTAAGTGCACATGATTGTATAGTAACATAACGGAAGGTTATTTATGACAGAGCATGTCAGAAGGGTATTCTCAAAAACTTTATTTTCTATGAATTTTTAATGATGCAAGTAATTTTTCAAGGTCACTGAGCGAGCACTCAGTTACTCAGACATGAAATTTGTTCACAGTTTCTTGGCAGCTTTGCAAGGAAACAAGCAAGTGGGACTTGTGGAGGAGGGGAAATGATACCTTCAGAAGAATGTGGCACACCATGTAATTAGCTGGAGGTAGAGTTGATTCACTCTTCAACCTGCCAAGCTGAAGCGTGTTCTTCACTAGGCATTCTTGAAGGCATAAGACATTAAAGTTAGTCACTTTATGGCTGCAACAGAAGTTAATACCATGTATTGTTAAACTGTTGATGCCTCTAAAACACATTTCCCAGTGATCTGACCCTCACTATCCATCAACATATCTTCAGAACGCTTCTAAATTTGCAATTAGCTACAAAAGGAATATTAGCAAACATTCCCTCGTAGTGCTTGCATGCTGTCATTTAACTTAATTGTCCACAATTCAAGTGCAAATTTAAGAAGAAATAGCCACAATAAAAGAATTTTAGAAAGGCTCTGCTAAAGATAAAGCAATACTCAAGTTTTAGAGAAACAAAGGTGACCTTGATGGCAATGAATGGAATCACTTTAAATTCTTCAAATAAAAATGTGTTGACTTTATATAAAAAAATGGGAAATATGCACTTGTCAATATTTGCAGTCTAGAATGAGACTCTAAAATAATGCAAAATTGTGTTGCTATGTTAAAGTTTAACTATCAGACCATAACAGAGTCTGAAGAGTATGAAAAATGCATATATTCACAAAAATATGTCTTAATCCACAGTGGGAATACTAATCAATAACAGTATAACACCAAAACGGGGACCACAGACGGCAAATTATTCTCACCTCTTGTTCAGGAGAGAATGAACTAAGGCTTGTGGACCTCAAGCAGTGAATTCCATTTGCAAAGTTACTTTTAAACCAGAGAAAGATGAAAGTCCTCCTATTGTTACCTTTGCTTCATTTTGTGTCCTACATTTGATGGGTGAAATTAAGACATCATTCATAAATTACTTGGTTTTTCTAGCAGCCTTCATTATCCATCTGCCTACAGAATGAAATTGTTTTGCTCTTGCAGACTTTAATATTCTTGACTATAGATATTAGACCTCATGGAATATTAATAACTTTGCATTCTTTACAAACTCTTTTTTTTTTTTTTTTTTTTTTTTTTGTTTTTTCGAGACAGGGTTTCTCTGTAGCTTTGAAGCCTATCCTGGAACTAGCTCTTGTAGACCAGGCTGGTCTCGAACTCACAGAGATCCGCCTGCCTCTGCCTCCCGAGTGCTGGGATTAAAGGCGTGCGCCACCACCGCCCGGCTACAAACTCTTTTAACACTGATAACATTGTTTCTTATTTTAAATTATTATTTCCATTGGACGTGGTAGAGCTCCTATGCAAAAGGAGTGAGTCCACCAGTGTCTAAAGTCACAGGTTTCAGAGAAACTAGATGGGAGGTGATTAGTAAAACAGAAGACTGGTTTCCGGTGACCTGTGGATAAAGGATGGGGAGTAGGAAAGGTAGAAAACACAGCCTTCTGTAATACTGAATGTCCACTTCTAAAGACACTTCCCATCTTAATCTCAATTGTTGCGATAAAATGCTTGTGAATATAAGACAATGAAGATAAACCATCAAGTATCTGACAGAAGTTATAATAAAAATCAGAAGATAAAATGCATTCAAATAAAACCACGCAACATATGGTGTTAATTTCCCACAATTCTCTAGATCTAAAGAAGGCAAACAAGTTGAGTAAAGACTGTAGACATTTCTGTAAAGACGGAGAACTTGGAGGAATTTAACCACAGCACCAATAAAAAAAAGAGTATTTTGCTATGGCAAATTCAACGGTCTCATCTTCATTTTTTACTGACCGTCATTCAATTTTTTTCCTGTATAGATACAGAAGATTAATTTGCTTCTGGTGCTCAAAATAAATAATTTCAGATTTGATTTTCAAGTAACAGATAATGCCTGATTTAAAATATAAATTTCCGGAGTCAAAGATAAAGTAAAAATTAAAAATACCATTTTATTTTTGAGAAAAACTACAAATACTCAGAGACAAATCCAAAATGTGAACATTGTAAATGCCAGATATGTGGATGTTGTATACCAAGGTGCAAAATGATTGATTTTTAAAAACTGTCTAATTATATAGTATGTCACATTTAATGTGCAGAACATTCACTGATGACACTTCAACAAATGCTGGTCAAGTATTTTGTTTCTTATGCAAATTTGAGGAAGAGATTTATTTGTTTAGGAAATTAAAGCAAATAAAAATATTGAGAGTATTTTCAAAGACCATAACTAAACAAAAATGGCTGACATTTTGAATATATTGAGTAACTTGAACAAAAACTTCTTTTCCTATTCACCTATTCATCAATGTTCCCCCCCAATTTATACATTTTAAATTCTTTTTTTTTTGAGACAGGGTTTCCCTGTAGTTTCTAGAGCCTGTCCTGGAACTAGCTCTTGTAGACCAGGCTGGCCTCGAACTCAGAGATCCGCCTGCCTCTGCCTCCCGAGTGCTGGGATTAAAGGCGTGCACCACCACCGCCCGGCTTACATTTTAAATTCTTAATATATAACCTTAAATTAGTTATGAATCAACTGAGATAATTTTAGATGACCAGATTAGAAGCGAATCTGAAATTTTCATTAATGTCTTTATCTACATGCTTATACAAATTCATAAAATATTTGATCATATTGGTCAATTATTTATTGAACTTGTTTTAAGTAGAATTGAGAAGCATTAAAAATTCACCTATTTTCTATTATTTATTTTTGAGAGATGTTATGCATACTGACAGCAAATAAATATTCCTTGAAAAGTGGAAAAGCATACGATTTTTTATATAGCATATATATTTAGGATTTTAAAAAAGGTATTTCTTGAAAAACAAATATAAACAAGAGTCCTGTCTATGTCTTCTATATCTAGCTGTGGTGATGACATCAAATATTTCTATTTACTTTGTCACCTCAATACATCTGAGAAAAAAAAGGACAAAATGATTTCCTCCAAATTCCCCACAGGAGAATAGCACTTAGCAGGCAGGACTTTGGTTTAATCCCTTTCCTAGTGCCTGCCTTCAACGCTGTTAGTATTTCAGCATCTGTAGCAGTAAGATCAAACTGATTTAAGTCTTGAAATCTAAGTCCTCTGTCACAGAATTTTGAATGTTAAAGACTGAGAGCCAGAACTGATAGGTAAAGCTTGTAGAGATACTGAAAGATTCATTCATTGTCATTGAACATGTTAGCCTTCAAAATTATTTCATTATGATAATTTAATATATTATATCTCACATGTATGGTGTTTATATCATATATGTGGTTTAAATAGTATATATATCTATAAAATTGTATTCTGCTTATATTGACCTTCCATTACCCTCCTGGACCCCACCCTGCCTCTCACTTTCTCCTCTGAATACTGTCTTTTCTGCTGTCATATATTATGTATATATGAGTATGTGTGCTATGTGTTTATTGCATGTGGCATGTGTGTGTGTGTGTGTGTGTGTGTAAATCTAGATACTACATGAGAAAAATGTGCTATTTGGTCTTTCCTTCCTAACTGCCTTCTCCTGTTCTCCTGTCATCCTCTCTATATTGTTCCTCACTTTATACAGTCTCCGTTCTATTTTTATGTCTCATGCATGTCCATACATACACTCACTTAAACACTTGCTTAAATTTGGACTCTTTATATAAGAGAAAATATAGTATTCATGCATCTTGACTATTTTGCTTACTATAATGGTGAATATCATAACCAACGCAAACCCATTTTCCTGCAGAAAAGTTGACAGCATAGAATTAGGTCTTTAGTCCTAATGAATCAATAAATAAACCTTAATTATAATTCCCTTTTGGTGCTCTAAAAATGTCATGGCACCTTTAATCCTGTGATCCAGAGTGCTGTAAGCATTCTGTCATCTTTCCATTTGCATCCTCTATACCTTCTTAGGAACTTTCCTGTGATGTTTTCATTCTATATCTGAACTATGACATAAAATATAAAGCAACCCTGAATTCCATTTTAAATTGTCCCTGCTCAGGGGAAAAAATAGTATAAAAGTCACAGTTTAAAACTTTAATTTTTTCAGACCCATGAAATATTTCTAAATTAGACAAAATAAAGTAACTCTAGAATTCAACTCCTTTCATAAGGTATTGTCTTGCTACCTTGTTCCTTTTTGCTACAAGAACTGACTAAATAGGGCTCAAACCGTAGAAAGTCATTCAGATTGATGATTTGCAATTCCTGTCAGTGAATAAACTTTCTAAAGCCCATTAAGCTATGAGAAAACATTGGCTCTAGATCTTATATTGTTGGTTTGGGTTCGATAATGATTATGTGTATGTAATTGAGAATATCGCAAATGCATAGGTCACGTTGTAAATGGGTGGACAAAATGCAATAAATATATACAAATAGAGTGTAATTACAAGCTAGTTCAATAAAATTCATTTGATAAACTTCTTTCTAAGTTATAAATATTCTAACAACCCTGTGAAGGACTCTGCCAGTTTTTACTGAGGGTCATATAGCAAGAAGCTGAGCAATCACTGTAGTTGAACATCTTCAAAATTAATGTAGCTCCTATGTGTTGTTTTAGGAGTTTGCTGTGATTCTAGAATGGCCTTAAGAAATTCCACTAAAGGACTATAATCAGAACTAGAAGGGGTTGCTTGTTATATAATAGTCATCATAATGAAACTTAATATTCTTCATATCAAATATGAAACATTTACCATCTATGCATGGGCTTGTCATAACACAAAATACAGCTATTATAAGGTCAAGAACCTTAGCAATTATTTTTATTGGTAACAAATGTCCTTCTTCATGGTCAATAAGTCAAAATATTCATAGGTAGGTTTGTAATGCAGAATCTATTTGTTTCTTATAAGAATCAACTTTTCTTTAGATTGAATTCAGGAAAACTTTAAGAAAACACAAAGACAACGAGTGACCAGAGGCTTCCCACTGAAACAGTTTGGGGGCTGGAGAGAAAGCTTAGCTTAGGAACATAGACCTTTCTTGCAGAGGACCTAAGTTCTGTTCCATGCACTTAGGGGGAATGATTTTCAAATGCTTGTACCTCCAGCTCCAGAGAATCTCACAGTCTCTCTAGACTCTACGGCACCTTTACTCACGTACTCATACCCATAACATAAACACATAATTAAAAACACAATAAAACAAACCAAAAAATGCACACACTCTTTTAGTAATTGTGCTTTAAAGGCCTGTCCATATCCAGGTGTAATGATCTACTCATCAACCCCAGCACTTAGGAGACTGAGGCAGTATCAACAAAGGTAGCTAAAATAATGTTTGTGTTTCTTGTTAGTTTCTATCAAAGTACCTATAATATCTTCTTTGCTGTTGTTTAAGCAAACAATACAATACAATGACAACAACTCTTGAGTCTGTAGTTTGGTTAAATCCCCTATCTCCATACTGGTAAAGAGCCCAAACTGTGCCTTTTGGTTCCCTACCAAACCTAGTACCTTCTACTCAGAAGGATGTCAATCAGTGATGACATATGTTTTCGATGTTACTGGGTTTCAAGGCTGCTGATACTGTCAGGGTGATTTCTCAGCCAACCAAACAGGTTATTTCAAAGGCAGAAATTCAGTCAAATAAGCAAAATCATTTTATTGCTTCTTTTCACTGTCTTATGTTTACCTTACGGTTTGTTAATGGCAGTTGGAACTATATACCGACATTTTATGTTTACATATACTGATAACCAGTGCGATAAGGCATGAGGTTTTAGAGACAAGTATATGCTAAAATATCACAAAATAGAACCACATTCAAAAATAATCATTCTTACTTTTTAAGTGCTATTGCATGTGAAAATTATTTACTACTCAGCTACTTCCCCTCTCTAAAGGTAAATGCATATGTCTGAAATGTGTACATGAACACACATCATACTCAAGTGGACACACAGTAAATATGTGATTATAAATGTGCACAGCAAAAACTAAGACAAAAAATAAACCTTCAAGCCAGCCACAGAACAATGACCCAAGCATAGTATAGATTTACTGATAAATTCCAGAAATGTTTATTCGAGTGGTAAACATGTTCCAGGTGCTATATTGGGTTTTAGGGATAAGATCATAAACAAGAACCATTCCTTGCTCAGAAAGGCCCTTATCAGCCTAAAAGCATCCCAGTGAAGAGAGTAGTCAAGTCAAACCAGACTATAAAACTGAACTGCCTCGGAGTAACTTCAAGTTCAAGGATAAGTTCTTGGGAATGCAACAGAGAGGAGGTAATTTAGCCTTACAGGAGAGTCAGAGAAAACTGAGAGCAATGAAGGAGAGTTCACTTCTGTAACATCTCAGGGATTTCCTAAGATGAGAAGAAGCATAAAAATAAAAACTGCAGCCATCATTAGCATGGATCCAGAATTTCCATGTGAAATTTAAAACAATATATGCAGAAAAAATTTACCCTAATATATTCCAAAAAAATTGATGGATGGTCCTCTTCTTACTAATACTCAGAAAAAGCATATTTAAGTGGTATTTGAGTTTGCAGACTCTTTGATTAATGCAGACGTCAAACTACATAGGTCCAAGTCCTCACAACCACAGCAGTTAGGGGTCATGACAGGGTGATGGCCTTTTGGCTGCTCTGCTAGTCTTCAAAACTTTGAAGGTGACAGTGTCTTTGATCTGTCTGCCTTTTAAACAAGGGGACCTGGAAATATCACAGATGATCATTTGATCTGTTCCTGGTGGAGACAGTCATCCTCTGTTGCCCCCCAGAAGCATGCTGGGCTCTCTCCCACTGGCTAATCCCTGGCTTTCATGTTGGAGAAAAACCAGGCTTCCAGCCACCTAGAGAGCTAAAGAGAAGGCTGATGAATAGGCCTGTGTTCCTAGTGGCAGTCAGGACATAGGATCTAACTGCGGTGCTCACAAGGATACTAATGCCCCCCCTGAACTGGGGAACTGCTAACTATGAGGAGTCCTTTTACCACAATGAAAACAAGGTGGTTTCAGATGCCAGGAGAAAGCTGAGCGCAGAAAAGGATGCAGCTTAAGAAAATAACATGCTATCAGCAGGGAACATACAAGGAGGCAGAAGCAGAGGCCCACAGAACAAATGAGGAGGCTGGGGCCAGGGCTCAAAACTGTATGAGAAAAGTAGAAAGTGGAGCCTGGAACAGAGGCTGTGCTTGCAGACCTGGGGGAGACTACAGAGTCTTTCCAGTCAACATTGTGAGTGACCCGCTCTACTGCCATTGCTTAGCCCAGCAAAGGGAGGAAGCAAATTTATCCAGAAAATGGCAAGATGTTTTTACTCCCAGATATAGTAAACCCTCAAAACACCAGCAACATTGATATATGGCTTACAGCAACAGTTAGATCCATTTAAAGTTTGGTCATTAACTGAACAGACCCTTGGTTGACTCCTCATTTACAAACCTCCCTACTGGGTCCTTCATACAAAAAGACAAGTCTAGCTGTGTGGAGGAAACTCAGGGAGAGGGTAAGCAATGAGTTAATAACCAGCCAGCTTCCTTTTCCTAGCCTTATTAATCCCCATGGCTTTTAAAAAAATACTACAATTCAGCAGGAACAGCAAAGCATTTAAATAAAACAATTGCCAATTCTTATTGCAATCCAGCCTTCTCTGGTAACCCAAGGTGAAATACTGGAAGACACATACTTTTATACAAGCAGAAAGACTAGGGGTGTATAACCATAATGTATTTCATTGTGTATAAAGTGCCACTGTTCCAATCACACCACAGAAAAATATGGAACAGATGGTTGTAGGAAAATATCATTTCATTGATTCAATCAAATGCATTGGGGGAACTACTGATACCGAACCATTACCTAAAGTCTTCACTGGTTTACTTGAAGAAACATCTAAGAAAGTCTTCACTGGTTTACTTGAAGAAACATATTTAGAGAAAAATAAGGTTTGCTGGGAGGAGCTGCACCAACAGGCAGACAGCACAGCAATGAATTATTTCTGACAGAACTAAAACTGTTACTGCTTATTTTGTCATTTACGATTGATTCACGGGTTGCAGTTGGCATTTTAATCTGAGCATTCGAGAGCCATTTCATCTCTCTTTAAGACACAAGAATTAGTCAAAGAGCTAAAGACAGCAAGTATTGAGCATGGTATCATTAAGGGAAGTCTGATTAGAGAAGACTTCAAGCCACTAGAATTGTCATTTGACAGGATCCTCAGTGGGACACGAATGACCTTTGCAACCAAAAAGAAACAAGAGAATCTAAAAATCATGTGATATTAAGTCCATTAGCTTATGAACCTAGTCACGTTTGCTTATACATTATTGGCATTATTGTAATTAGAGTTGCATTTTTTTCAATGATAAGTCAAAATGTCTTGATGCATTTTGTAAAGTAAACGCACATCATTTTGTAGCTGAAATGATTTGTGAAAATTATTAATCTCTTTTATGAATCAGTCTTGTTTTCTTACCATGAGCATGAGGAATGTTTCTTTTGTGCCCACCTAAATCTTTGGTAGAGTTATCCCAGCCATCTCTTATCTAAGTTTAGAACAAAAAATCAGAATTTTTGTTCTTTAATTTTCAGACAAGTTTTCAGAATGGACTTAGAATAATATTTTAATTTGGGGCCAAACCTTAAGAGCCCCAAATATTCAGATCAAATAGTACAATTGGGCCTTAAATAATGAAAAGGAAACTCTTTGGAAGCTTTTCACAGAGAGCTGATCTGGCTGGATGAGAGTCCCCAGCGATGGGGAGAGCCCTGAGCCTGCTGCCTCACATCTTCAGGGTATCATAAAAGCCTTCTGGAGGCATGAAGTTCCAGATGAAAACTGTACGGGTCACTTGCAGGCTATGCTAAGTAAACAATAAAAAATTTAAAACAGCTACAAAGCTTAAAATGACTGCGGAAGGGAAATGAAGGAGTTAGTTTGAAGAGCCTCCCTCCTGTATCCATCCCCCCACTGTCAAGTTATATTGTGACCTGTACTGCCCATCTCCAATGCTGGAACAAGAGGTTCAATTGTAAAACC
Organism: Arvicola amphibius; assembly: GCF_903992535.2. Taxonomy (NCBI): domain Eukaryota; kingdom Metazoa; phylum Chordata; class Mammalia; order Rodentia; family Cricetidae; genus Arvicola; species Arvicola amphibius. Next base: position 47,410,292 of record NC_052060.1, on the reverse strand, counting down.
TTCCACATTGACACAGTCGGGGGGGGGGGCATTAAATTTCTAATGTTATATGAGGAAATTAAACACTCACTAAAGTGTGATTTGGATCATTGTGTTACAAAATATAATAGCAAAGGGGGATGGGTCACAGAATGTTCTGCTTCCCTGTATATATTCTTTCCTTCCATGGAAAGAAAGCCAGTCTTCTGAACAGGCTCAGGGAGTCTTTAGGGTATATCTGTACCATCATTCGGGAAACAAGTAGGATCGTAGAAATGAATGAAAATTATTCACTAGTTTATTTTAGACTGCGCCAGAATATATATTCTAGAAATTAGAAAACTAATGATACATGTATGATATATCGTATATATGTTATTTATGCATGTATAACATATGTATACATACATATGCACACATCTAACTCTACAATATAAAAAGGTATACCTAGAAAAAGTGAGTAGGTATGGAATGAAAGAAGAAGGAAAGTGGGAAAAGCATGCAGAACCCACCCAATATTTATGTTCTCCGAGTGTAAATTGTTACAGAATCATTATTCTGTAGCAGGATTTCCCACAGTTAAACAACACCTTCTGCATTGAAAAGTTACAAAATTGTGTGAAAGCCAAACAAGACCTTGTACCTGCTGAGTTGTTGGCATGAAATGTACTGTTTCAAGAATGGCCTCTAAGGAAATGTTAATATTTTAGAGAAGGAATTGGCAGGAGTACTATCTCAGTGGAAAAACATTTTTGCATGTACACGTCCTGGCTTTCATGCCCAGCGTTAAAACAGCAGGGAAAGAATGAAGCAGCAAATTAGCATGGATCGATTAATCAGTTAACTTTTAGATCGCCTCCTGAAGAAAATGGGCATTGCCAAGAGAAATCTCAATATCTCGAAAAGAGATTGGGGTGTGCTTTTCTAAAGAGATTCTTCAATTTGAGTACCTCCAGTGTAGGTAAGGATAGTGGTGGATGATATAGGTCACAGAAGGTCCAGGGAAATAAATTGCCATAGGTGATAGAAATAAATTATAAGTGCAGAGAGTACACAAAGGAAGGCTATTTTGTCATAGTTATTGAGCTGAGTCAGAAATTTATCAAACTTTATGGTTAATGAACACTTATGACTAGAGTAAGAAAACAAACAACACTCCAATTTGATAAATATTTTAAGAAGGTCATGAAGAGCACACTTTTCCTGAAAATCCAAATTAACCTTATGGTCTGTTTGCTTAGCTCAGCAGAAACAACTAATTATTATTTTTTTTTCTTTTAACATTTCAAGGGCTTACCTCACTAAAAAAAGAAAGGGGGCATGAAATATTTGATCTCTCTACAAGATAGATTAATGGTGCTAAAAAAGCTCTAATTATGGTGAACGTCAAGAGAGAAATTTTAATATTTCACCCTTAACAGAGGAAAAATATCCAATGATAGAAACCATTATGCAAGTGAAATGAACCTAAGTCAGGAAATTTGAAAATACCCTTTCTAAAAATTTTAAATACAGGAAAATTGGCTGAAACTTGAAAAATTCCTTGTTTCTAAGGAAGAGGTGGAAGTAGCAAGCTGGTAATAAGGAGGCTGGAATTTAAAGCAGAAAAACAAAAGCTCACAATTCCTTGGAAATGTTGATTTTACTTGGAAATTGAATGGATTAAAAAATATGAATAAGTTATAAACATAGTAATGGCATGCACAGCTAAGATTTTATAGATGTAAACACATTGATACATAATTCTTTTTTTTTTTTGTTTTTTTTTTTTTTGTTTGTTTGTTTTTTGTTTTTTCGAGACAGGGTTTCTCTGCAGCTTTAGAGCCTGTCCTGGAACTAGCTCTTGTAGACCAGGCTGGTCTCGAACTCACAGAGATCCGCCTGCCTCTGCCTCCCAAGTGCTGGGATTAAAGGCGTGCGCCACCACCGCCCGGCTGATACATAATTCTTAACAATTAGCTACAACTAGATGGATGACAACACTTAGAAGATTATTAGGAATCAATCAAGTATTTAGGGGAAGGTGGCTCCTTAATAAGAGAATATACATGGCTGAGGAAAGTACCCATTGAGCATAGTATTTCAGAGCTGAGGGGAAGCTTGCATGAAAACATGAATCCAGTGCAGGCACCTGCACCCCACTGACAGCAGTTCACTCAGGAACCAGGAAGGGGGCCGGTCACTTTGACGATTACTTTCATTTATAGCCATGTTACTTATTGGAAGAGTGGACTTCTTTCCTTGACTCTTGGTTATACTATATTTTTGTGTCAAAATATTTTCACACACGAATATTTGTGTTTTATTTTAATACCTTTAGGGGGTACTCATGGGTAATTTTATTTGTCGATCTCAAGAAGGTGCTATGTGAAAACAACTGCCCTCCATTGTCAAAACATTTTACCTTGGACTGGCAAGGGAGCTCAGTGGGTAAAAATACCTGCTTCAATGCAGAAAGTGAGAGTGTCTTCTTTAAGGTATTTAAAAATACATTTTGAACTTTATTTTTAATTTATGTGTATGTATAGATATTTTGTCTGTAATGTGTCTATACAGCACATGTGTAGGCTATAAGAGGGCATTGGCTTCCATGAAATTGCAATTACAGCTAGTTGTCATCACCCATGTGGGTGCTGGAAACCCAACCAATGTTGGTCCTTCCTTCCTTCCTTCCTTCCTTCCTTCCTTCCTTCCTTCCTTCCTTCCGTCCGTCCTTCCTTCATTCCTTCCTTCTGTCCTTCTTTCCTTCCTTCCTTCCTTCCTTCCATCCTTCCTTCTTTCCTTCCTTCCTTCCTTCCTTCCGTCCTTCCTTCCTTCCTTCCTTCCTTCCTTCCTTCCTTCCTTCCTTCTGTCCTTCCTTCCTTCCTTCTGTCCTTCCTTCTTTCTGTCCTTCTTCCTTCTATTCTTCCTTCTGTCCTTCCTTCCTTCCTTCCTTCCTTCCTTCTGTCCTTCCTTCCTTCTTTCTGTCCTTCCTTCCTTCTATCCTTCCTTCTGTCCTTCCTTCCTTCCTTTCTTCCTTCTGTCCTTCTTTCCTTTCAATCTTTCTCTCTTTCTTCTCTCTCTCCTTCCTTCTTTTCTTTCTTTCTCTTTCCTTCCCTTCTTTGTCCCTCTCTTTCCTTCCTTCCCTTCTCTCCTTCCTTCTTTCCTTTCTCTTTCCCCTTCCCTCTCTTCTTTCCTTCCTTCCTTCCTTCTTTCCTCTCTTTTTTATGAACATTCTCTGAAACTTTGCTAAATGATGACTAAACACAATGAAGACAAAAACCTAAAAATATTTTGTCGATTTTATTCGATACTCTTACTGAAATAATTTAAATGTATTAAAGAAAACAATTCTCTTTAAAACCGTTTATAACTCTCCATAAATGTAAATTAAATTTATCAGATGAAAAAGAATATTTTCATTTCACATTTCCACAACATGAATTTGACATTTTAAATTCCTAATCAAAATTTTCAAAATATTATCTGAACTACATTCCAATGTATCAAACTATTCTACCTTTTAAATTTTTTGTCAAGAATCTTCAGGTCTAAAGGTTATATAAAAAAAGATGGTTTGTTCATTTTCCTACTATGTAAGTTTTGGACCAATAATGAAAGCAAAGGCACGATTTTTTTTTTTAGGTAGTGTCTCATTATTTTCCATATATTTAAATATCATACATCCTTAAACTGACCACATAAAGATGGAAGAATGGGATTCCAAAATGAATGGCTCATTTTATGCTTTGGAGCATCATTTCCCCACGACAGCCTGTTCTCTCCGCAGAGCCCCATGGCACAGATACAATTCCACCTTTCAATCATTCATGTGGGTTAATGACACTGAGTAATAGCACATTAGTGAAGTGCCATACCAGACACCAGCCAGGCATGCCAAAAAGATCATCTGACAATTGTTTCAGATTCATTTTCCACTAACAGAAACACTGTTCAGGCTTATTAACTGGCAAATCTGCATAAGGCAGAGCATAGAGACAGAGCCTCCATTAAAAGTAGCATCTATCTCATTAATGTAATTTACAAGAATATTTGGCCCATTCTATTGTTGTAAAAATCTTTTAAAAGATGTTACTACTAAACAAAGTGGTCGTTTGTTTAAAACCAATTTTTATCTTGTCTCTTCTGATTCTTGAAATAAAAGAACTATAAATCGATTAATGATAAAACTGTTACTCTGATCTCTTATTCATTGTTGCCAGTGATGTAAAGCCTTTGGGTTTAACTCTTAATGTGTTCCTCACAGCCAATGATAATTCATGGGGACTTCTTTTATATTTTGATGTTTTAAATGTTTGTCTTTTTATAATTGGCTTCAGCCAGCGCTTACCTTGAAATTTGGGATCTGAGGTTATTGCACAGAAAATATCTCCTCAATGATTTTCAATATAGACGTGTTTACTTAAAATTTCTAACTAATACCAATCTAACATAACTTGGGATCTTGTTTAATCTTTTATATTTATGAATGGAAAGCTAAATTCTCATTGTATAGTTTGCTAATATTTTTGTCTTGTAAGCTTATTGCTTGTTTCTATTTTACGAATAAACCTTATGTTACTTGCTCTTTTGCACAAAAGTCTTCCTACATTTATCTTTAGATTTGTTATTAACACAAATTTTACTTAGAGTCACAGTGGCTTAATGTACTTTCCTGTTCAGCTCTTACAAGTATAACTCATGTTAAATTAAAATGACCTGTTCTTAGGTGCTCATTTTCAAGAATGCCATTAGATGATGAACTTCCACTAGAGATGGTCCCATACAGAAAGATTGTCACAGGCTATGACCCCTGGTGAATTTACTCAGGAAACATTACACTCTCCAGTTTCTGTGACATTTCCTAAATCTAATCCCCTGAATTGCAGTCTTTCATACAGGGGAGACAGTAGCTGCAAATGGCTTAATTATGAGAGGGCCAGAGGAATCTCATAATGACATAATTTTAGAAGGGAAGTGTTTGTTGGAATAATAGTTCCCATGTGAGGATCTGTTTTATTTCAAGGTACCACTTCTTGAGGGACAGAACCCAAGGCTTTCAACTCTAGTAGGCTACAATGAGAAAGGGCATCTTGACTCTGCACTGACAGTGGGGGAACCAGCATAGGCCCTAACTAGGCCCTCTTAAAGTGCAAGACAGTTGTGGGACTGGGGCTGTCTGTGGGGCCACTGGCAGTAGGACCAGGATTTATCCCTAGTGCTTGAATTGGCTTCTTAGAGCCCATTCTCTTTGAAAGGGATAACTTGCTCAGTCTAAATAATAGTGTATAGGGCCTTGTTCCTGCCATTGGTGTGCTAGACTTTGTTGACTGCCCATGGGAGGCCTTACCCTCTCTGAGAAGTGGATAGGAGGTGGGGAGGGAGAGGAAACTGAGATTGGTATGTTTGGTATGTTAAAGGATAAAAGGTTTTAAAAAATAAATGAATAAAAAAGAAAGAAAGAAAGAAAGAAAGAAGGAAGGAAGGAAGGAAGAAAGGTAGGAAGGAAGGAAGGAAGAAAGAAAGAAAGAAAGAAAGAAAGAAAAAGAAAGCAAGCAAGAAAGCATCTTTCTTCAGACCTCAGTTTTCTCTGTTATGAAGTAGTCCTATTTCACAGAATCAAATTTTCCTATGTCACCTAACCTTCACTGGAGAATACTTTCTTCAATGGCTCAATACTCAAGAGTTTTCTCTCATTCTGGAGCCAGTGATGCTACTATTTTCACTAATCTTTTATATTCATAAACTTTGCATTTCTCAGTAGATATTTGCCTTCTGTGATTTCACTACCACACAAACATGATGAATCAGAGTGAGCTGACAGAGCCAGATGTAAATGGACCCTGGCATTGCAATTGCTACTTTTGCTGATTAAAAGTCATGGGTTAAAAATAGAAAAGTTTTCATGTGGACTAAACATCTAAAGATCTTTTTTCATTTTATTTCACAAACAATATGATATAACAAAAATTAGTGTAGACTCTGTAGTCTATTAAGTATTACAAATAATCTAGAGTTCATTTGATGTACGCAGGGGTACTATATAAGCAGTCAACTAAGTCCTTTTATACAAATTTCTTACATAAAAACATCTCCTAGTTTCTATACCTCTGGAAAATACTAAAAACAATTCCACACACAAAGTAAAGTATCCCCAACCGTCTGCATGACTGTGCACAACACACATGTACACATTGTTGTTATACACTATTATAATACTTTAAAAGTTAGGAAGAGATGGATATAATAGAAATTCCTTAGAACTAGATAATATAGAAACAGATTTAAAATAATACCTATAAATGTAAAATAAAGAAATGGCTGAATATAAGTATTTAGACAGATACACAGACCATAATGCAGACCACAGGAAAATTCACAAACTCTGCCTAATTGCCTACACAAATATCTCTTCCAGCTCCTGCATCACACTAGTCATAGCCAGCTTTCTTAGCTTCAACACCATACGTTGCTTCTCTGAAATTTGTACTTGTTGTTTGCTTTCTAATGTCTTGGTATTAAAAGTATTTTAATTTATCAATATCATAAGATAAATGTATGTTGATTCTCTTCCTTGGCTCTGCTTTATTCCATCTTTGAAAGCCACTAAAGGAGGTATCTCAGCTTCTTGTCTTCAGTGGAGTCTGCTGTGCACTAACAAGCTGCAGTCCCTTGAGTGACCACAGACTTCTGCCTCCCACCCTGTTCTTTTAGACTCTGTCAGAATTCCAAGCTTTGTCAAAGAGGAAGCCATAGTTTAGCACTAAATGAAAAAGTTGACTGTACATCCATCCTCTCCTCTTTATTATGGATGAGATGCATGTCCGGGAAGCCCACCTACACCCTTATGATCAAAGGGAAAATGTGGGACCTCTGGAATCATTTTCTGCCTCACTTTCACCTCAATACTACAATTTACGAGGGGAGGTAGTAATATCACTCAGTGTTGAGAAACTCATGGTGGCTTGAAAACACACTAACGCTGATGGATATCTAGCTGATAGGGTCTCAATTTGTTTTTAATAAAAAGGTATAAATAGTCACAGCAAATGAGAAGATATTTAAACACATTTCACACAGTTGGAGAACATAAATCTGTTCCACCTTTAAACTCACAAAATGGATGTAAAGGTTAGCTTTCTCACCTCAAAGCGAACAGCTACCCATCGGGGAGGCCTTAAAACTCATGAGTGCCTCGCAGCAGCTTTCCCTATCTTTAGAAAATAAATGTTTTTAGAAAAATGTATTTCTCACTAAACCCTCACTCAAAATATTACCAGTTCAGTCATTAACCATAAATAGTCAGTAAGGTCTCTAATTATAACCAGAAGGTCCCCATTAAAGTTCTCTAAGAAGGAAAACTGTCTTTAAATGTTCCTGTAATTATACCAGACACATGTTAGCTCTTACCTTGGTTGCTGTATTCTATTAAGGAGCAACTTTTATTCTTACTCAGATAAGTAAGGGCTTTTTACCCTAGACCATAAGAATCATAAATTATCAAGGCCTAATCTTTATTTTTAATTCAGATCCATCATGTGCTCATGGTCCATTTCTGGGTCCTCCAGATGAGTCCATCCATAGGGTCAGGCATTAGTCATGGTTTCTTCTGTATTTGATTCATAGTTTAATTTCCTAGGAAACAGTTCCATCTGAAAGTAGTTGGGCTCCGGTCTTTGTGACATCTTAAGAATGCTAGAGGCACAGGGGGACTTTGCAGTCCCATAAGCAATGGAGCATGTTGATTATGCCAGTGAGCTATCTTCTGTTCCCAGAAGGTGTTGGGATAAAATGACACAAGTCACATAATCACACAGCCTAGTAATACAGCATTATAGAACGAGGGTGTCTTATAGCTTCTACACAGGACACTTCCCTTCTAAATGTAGAAGTAAGTCATATTTTGCTATAGCTTTCTAAAATATCACAATATATTTATATGCTACATAAAGCATTTTTAAAAAGTAAAATCTTACATAAAATAAAAATTCTACAGGCAGAAAGCAAATTGTGTAAAAATGAGAAATACATGGACTTGAGGGCTGGACCAGAATTACAAATCCAGAAACCTTGCTAGCTCTGGGAGCGCAGACCATTTTCTCACCGTCTCTGAAAGAGTCTCCCCACGCATGGACTGAGTAACCCTTCACCCGTCATTTGTCATGACGATGCAGTGACAGCTTAATGATCCTGTGCTTTCCGCATACTAACTTGTGCAAGAAGATAGAGATTCAACACAGCATGAAAGCTTCCTATCATTTAGAAATGAATCAGGGCCATAAAATTCTCAAAGTTTTGTGTGTGTGTGTGTGTGTGTGTGTGTGTGTGTGTGTGTACTCTTGAAAACAAAGTCTAAGTATGTGTGTGTTCAGTCTTGAAACAAAGTCTAACAATATCTACTCTTCTATAATTTCTTCTTCATAAAAGGTTCTAGGTCTCCTTTGGGGAAAAAAAAACACATATCAATATGACTTTGAAGAAAGGTACAAACTGACTTCTACTAGCAAAACCTCTACCTTTTTTATATCAATGGTTGGTTATATGGTACTGTATTAAGAATTTTCCCATATTCTTTTCCTCATAACATCTTTATTTTTTTTTTTTGGTGGGGGTGGGATTCAAGACAGGGTTTCACTGCTCGGCTCTGGTTGTTTTGGAACTCTTTTTGTAGATTAGGCTGGTCCCAGACTCACAGAGATTAACCTGCTGCTTCTGGAGTGCTGACATGAAAGGTGTATGCTACCACCACCAGTCATATCTACTACTCTTATGCATGTGTTTCAGACAAGACATCTGTAGCTAGATGAAATTTAGGAAATTTTAAACTAATGCAGGAATTCCAGCTGTGCATACTTGCCTCTTTTCTCCTCATGTGAAGAAGGCATTCAGTTCATTTATCTGGAATCTGATTATGACACCCCATGATACATACACATGCCTACACAACAGACACATGTGTGATTAAGTGACTAAACACTGATTACAACTCAATAAAAGTATAGAGAGATTATTTCTAGCATGATCAATTACACTGTTATTATAACTGAGAAGGGGCAGATATGTATATTGGGAGGCTGAGAGCACTCTAAGAAACTCTGAGGTAATTTTGTTTCCTGACTAGCACAAGCACTGGATTTCCTTGTTGTCTTTCACCCAATGATGCTATTGTTCTCCTTATGACATATACATAGACCATACTTTGGAAATAGTATGTACCATGAAAGTTAAACTATGAAATCAATATGAAATAGATGAGAAAGAAGAAAACTTAAGGGAGGGAGTAGGTTTGAGAAACTGAAGCTAATGAAGTGTTTTAAGCAATTCTCGGGACAGATAGATAAATATTGCTAGACAGAGCTATCTCAATTTCCTATAAACAATGATATCAGGCTGTCATAGTCAGTAGTCTCCAGTACCAATATTCTCTTGAAAAGTTTTACTCTAACCAACATTTTACTCTTTAAGCTTGTTAAAAGTTCAATTGGTAAACAGTATGCCAAGTCTTACCCCCTCCCTGCCACACACACACACCTTCAAATGTCTTTTATATTTGAATTTTTCTGAATTTGGAATATTACTATTTTTATAAATGGAAGAAATTATGTGATTGGCTATATAAACACAGATATCATTAGCTATTTTCATATTTAAGAGCACTTACTTATACATATGAGTGAATCTTTAGAGCTGGGACTGAATTTCAGGCTGTAGTGTTTACTAGTCATGGGATTCTTTCTGTTCCAACTATGCAGACTTTCTCTGAAATGAATAAACACCACCACTTCATGGTTTAAAATGCTTAGAACAGTGTGTAACATATATGGCAGGTGATCAATCAAGTTTGGCTATTATTGATGCTACCACCAGGTGTTTTTAATTCGGTCCTACTCGCTTTAGTGTACCAAATCTTCTCTGTATTCCCAAACTTCTCTGCCTTTTAAGTTTTGATTTCTAAGTTTCTCCCACTGTCTCCTGCATTCTTCAGAGAAAGACTTGCTTCTTCTAGGAACTCTTGCAAGTGAGTGGCCATTTCTGCATGCTTATCACTAGGAAGCTATCTCAACAGGACAAGGACAAGCGGATGGTACATTTCTTGTTTCTTATTACCTCTTTAAGATCATTTGTCGCTCCCACTTTTTAATTATTTGCACTACTTTATGTAATCAGCTAGTAAGGCCTTATACACTCTTCTACTTGTTTCAGTGATCCCAATTGCTTCCATTTTTTCATGCCCTAGCCTTTACTTAGGGGTAATCATGCAAAATGCTAATGAGCTTCTTAATATCTAGTGAGCACTTCTAGTGAACATCCTTGCTCTAAGTTACACTATATACACTTTCCAAGACCTTTTCAGCAAGCAGAAGTGTCTCTCTTCATTCAATCTGCATTATATCATTGTATTCCTTAATTTTGGTAATAGTAGACAAAATGAATTCTTATGTCTCAAATCCAAAGCTGTACTCAGGTGGCCTTCTGGATCCAGGGTATACACACCTACCTCATTCTTCTGCTGATTTGCATGCAGACCTGTGTGAACTTTTACCTTCCAGGCCATTCCTAAACTTCAACATTTTCTCCCAGTGTCTTTGTTGGTACACTTCTTTGTCCTATGTTTCTACTTTAAGCTTAAGAGTTACAACCACTGTTTCTGTGTGGTTTGTGGTAATATACAAGTTCAGACTATTAGATAGATTCCTTGATATGTGGTTAAAGACTTTGCTAGAAGTAAGAAACATGTTCCCCAAATGGTATTAATGCAGAGTCAGGAGAAAAAACTTGCAGGATAAATTATAGCAAAAAGTAGAAGAATGTTTTGTCTTCTAAATGGGAACTATTTTCCTTTTAGTTCCCTGGATGAACATTGAAAATACTGTGGAAGCTCTGAGTCTAACAACTTCAATACCTGGAGAAAATTACAAACGCTGAATGTACTGCCCTTAGCTGAGACTGAGATTCTCATGTTTAGAAAGAAGAGCTCTGCTTATGAGGTACCTAAGATGTCACTGATTTTTGTCCAGAAAAAATAACCTTCTTCTAAAGAAAGTCATTCTCTTCATATGGCTGTAGTGAGGAATTTTAAGTGCACAGATATTCAGCTAAACCTTATTCTTGGTGTGTGCAGATTACTCTAGATGAGGTTTTCATTTGAATCACTGAGTTGAATAAAGTTCACAACCTTTTGCAAAGTGTGGAATTTCACCCAATTTGTTCAAGTTTTGAACAAAACAAAAGAGCTTCCTAAGAATGAATTTTCTTCCCAGAATATCTTTAAAATGGGATATTGGTCTTCCACTCTTAGACTTGCACTTGCTGGAAATTGGCTCTCATGTTCCTTAAGCCTTCAAAACTTAAGACTGTGTAGGTGGTTAAATGCAGATCTTGAGATTTCTGTGTTTCTAGACCCATAATTCCCAGTGTAAATATCCTGATCATCTCCTGCCTCCGTGTGTGTGTGTGTGTGTATACATATAAATATACATATAGATATCCTTTTCAGAAATGTGATTAATATGTGAGGCTTCAATTTTTTTCTTCTACGATGCTTATTCTTTAACAAATTTTGGCTTCAAATCACTAGTCCCTGTGTTCTCAAAAACAAGTAATAAGTGCTAGACACTGGTGTGTATGGATGATGAAATTTGATGAAGGGTTTTCTTAAGGACCACCTACTGATCATTTTCTGCCATTGTACACAGCCTACTTATTATGCGTCAGATACAAAGAGGGTGGGAAACTCTTCAGATGACAACAAAGGACTTCACTGGGGTAGCAGCAGGGAGTTTTAGCATTCCCACAAGGCAACTTTTATAAGCACCAGCCCATCACTACCATGTTTCTGAGCCCTCCTGCTAGCATGCAATGGCTGTGCTCTGGTTCTGGCATATTAGAGCATCCACTGGCAAGGAACTCAAGTGCTATTCAGGCATAATAAATCATTGCTCTCATACTAGCAAATAACTCACACAGCCTCCCTCCTCTTTTTCCTTTGACAGTTCATCTCCTGTCAAGTGAAGGGAAAGGATATTAATGTTCTTTATTTTGCAACTTAAAGTCAAATCAGCACTTTTCATACTGTCTTTAACTCTTTATTTTACAAATATGCACTGTAACTCTACACCCAAAACGTGTATAGATTATTAAATGTGTGCACTCTTCTCTGTCTATCATGTAGTAGAGCAACTGCCCACTAGAAGTCACAAATGCATTATAATTTCAAGTTTGTAGACCATGGTTTAGTACATAAAATGAAAACCTGGTAAGATTTCTCATTTCCAAAACTGAACACCACCAAAGACAACTAATCTAAGAACAGACTTATTTATCATTCTCCGTTCTGTTCTCATTAATTCAATTTAATTCAAACCATGCTAAGCAGTCACCTTAAATCAGGTTTCTCAGAGCCCAGAGCAGTTTTACTTGACACAATTTCTCCCTAGGGTGGCTGCACCCCAGGCTTGGTTCTCGGCTCTCCCTTTTACTGTTTTCAGCCCCATCTCATTAAATACTGGGTAAGACCTTAGATGGTTGATCTTAGTAAATCTTTCTGAAACAAGGAATGGAGCAGAAGAAGGTGTTGGGATAGAAGAGATAAAGCTAGAGAAATAGCAAATGCCAAGCTAACTAGGCAGAGGCAGCAACAGTAATACAGTTACTGTGGGGTCCTATCCATTCATCTATCTCATCCATCTATATTCGAAGACATCAAGCACCGTTTTCGGCACTTGGGTTTAAATGCTGAACTAAAGAGAGCTCTTACTCATTGTAGCTTACAGCTGGTAGGAATCCAACAACAGTCAATTCAGGTGCAGAGGTCAGAATGACAAGCGCTAGAGAGAAGAGTCAAATGGGGTAAGGAAGAAGGGCACATTTAAAAACAGAAGTCAAGGCATTAGCCAACTGAGTGCGCAAATGTTTGCATTGTGCCTTTGAGTAGGACATTAGTGTTTCCCCAGAGTATGATTTGGTGTCATTTAAAGACCTCACACAGAAGACTGGCAGATTCTGACACCCTGAGATAACGGATTTTAATGTGCCCTGTTGAGATGATCCTGCAGTCACAGGGAACTGGGGCTTTCAAACAGAAAGCAGACGCAGTATCACTACTCAGAAGCTTTCAGTTCCCTTTTCTGCCTAGCTTTGCAGATAGCTGGGGTCACTGGTCTAGAGATGGCCAATGAAATTTGAGTTAACAGCGATGCACTTCACTGTGAAAGCAGTCTTCAAGGTTCTCATTTCTCAGTGTTCCCAGGTGGTTTTGTGAAGACTTCAACCGCCAGCCGTGATCCTCTGTTGACTGCAAGAAGACTCCTGCCCAGCCCCTTTACACCCTTACACTCAGCAACTTGTAGTAGACATTTGCAAACAAGTTACACAGCTGTTTGGGTGTTAAGTCACCGAGGCTAAGAAAGTTGAAAGTTTCAAAATCAACTCCTTTAAGAGGCAATAAGAATGACTCAGTTGGAAATGAAAGTGGATTAGGCCAAGATTAAATCAGTAGAGGCATGATTCCATATGTGTGATGAAGATAGGGCCAGATAATTTGCCAATTCCGGTTTTTAATTTTTGCAAGAAAATGATTTAAAATTCAAAAAAATGTTTTTTAATTATCCTTAGTTAAAATGGTTAACAAATGATAAATATGATTCATTCAAGTTTACATAATCTGAGTTAATGTAATCTAATTTCTGTTGATATTCTCAAAGAACGCAGTGGTGAGTATCTGATGATTTCTTTTCCTCTTCCCTTCCTTAGTATGGCACTTTGGTTTTTTTTTTTTTGCAAAAATATAAATTACCAGCTAATGTAAACTGATGTAGCATTAATGACTTCTTCTGACAAATGCCAACGAGAAGACAATATCCCTTTTAAGTGCTCTGCTCTGTACTGTGAGTTCCTGAATATCTGCTGCCAAGGGAGAAGATGACAGCTTTCATTACTTTTGTGGTAATAAATGAGCTGAAGTTGTGCCTAAATTTAAATATCATAAGCTATTTACTCAACAAATATGTGCTACAGGAAAAAAAATGTTGGGTGAGAATTTGTGCTATGCACTTTTAGTCATGGTTAAATTGAAAAAAGAGTATTGATGCTTACAAAGTCATTGCTGTTCCTAATAAATTACTTTATAGGATATCTCAGAACATAGAATGTTAACCCATAAAATTTTAATGGAGCTCCCCTCCCTCTAAGCAATTTGTGGAATATTTCCTTTTTGTTCTGTGCTTTTTATGCATAGATTTTAAAATTAATGTTTCTATGAATGTTTACAATGTGGTCCTAAGTTAGCACAAGCTAGGCAAGGTAACATACCTTGGTATTTCCTGATCTCCTTTAAAGGAGAAAGGAACAGTATCATTTTGGTTTCGGACTTGCATTGTCTTGTGATTAATTTTGCTACTGAGTGTCAACTGTGGATTTTAGGATTTGGGGTGGAGTTCTGTAAACCCAATCCATTCCTCCCCAGGTCTTCACTTTGTAATTACTAACAAACAACGCCAACGATCTACCCACTCATAGAAATGTACCATTTCCTAGTAACTTTCCAGTGAAAGTAAGAGCCTTGGGATAGTAAAGGGAACAGTTTTATCAATTTATGTTGAAAAATAACTATGAAAATATTTTATTCTGAAAAATGTCAGATTACTCAAGGGGAGACCTTTTGCTGAAATGTTTTCAACTTGATTCAATCAGGTTTGATTTTATTTTAAAAAATTATTAGAGCTATCATTTTACTTTTTGATATATTCAAGTTCAAATGTCAGATATACATAAAATACAATAAAATTATATGCATCATAGAATTTTTTATTATATTAACCTTAAGGTAAAAAATGTTTCTGAAAGAGCTCTGTATTCACCAAGACAAGATGAAAGTTTGACTGTCCCCTTCTCCTAAACCCCAGACAGTGACCAAGCATCATTGTCGGGGATTTTATTTTCAAACTTAAAAACCATAGTCATGCCGGGCGGTGGTGGCGCACGCCTTTAATCCCAGCACTCGGGAGGCAGAGGCAGGCGGATCTCTGTGAGTTCGAGACCAGCCTGGTCTACAAGAGCTAGTTCCAGGACAGGCTCCAAAGCTACAGAGAAACCCTATCTCGAAAAAACCAAAAAAAAAAAAAAAAAAAAAACCATAGTCATTTGTAATTAACATCCCTTCTTGCCTCCAACATTCTAGGAGTCCAGCCACTATTGTTCCCACACTGTGGTCTCTCACCTTAGCATGCCTGTTGCCATTGTCCTATTCATAATCCCGTTTCCTACATAAATAACACAATTGTCTCCCAAGTGTATGGGACTCTAATTTCTACTCCAGATCCCTTCAGGCCACTCTCCACACTATCCCTACTACAATTATTCCCAAATTCAAATCTGATCTTTAGAGTTGCCCTTTCCGTGTCTTAAAATACTGTGAATGCTTTGCTTCTTCCAAAAGATATCCTGGGCTTCATGATCTGACTGAGATTCTCTCCTACCCAATCCTTGACACTGGAGTGTTATAGAGCTTATCAAAATGTACTATGGTGATTGATGCACCAATGTCATTTGAGAGAGGAAAGTATTTTATCTGAGATACCTGGTAATCATACACTATGTGCCCCACTATCAGACCAGCATGGACTTGTTGAACACATAAGACACGGAATGCCAGGTTTGATTGGATAAATGAGGTATATGTGAGCCTCTCTACATATTTTCCTTTCGATATAGGCTTATAAATCTCTAGGACATTTTTGGTAGAAAAGATATAGTTATATAAATGGCAAATATGTGGCATAATTTTAAACATTCATATATAAAATTTCCACCCAAAGTGAAACATTGCTTTTTCCTTAATTTAAACAAAGAACCAGACTAGCTGGACTGGTAAGCAAGTTGGCCATGCTCTCTATTGATTTAGTCTACTATAAGTATATATGTGCCAACAAAAACGTTTTTGTTTTAAGCAAAAAAACTATGGATGTTGAGTTTTTAGAGATTTCTCCCATGCCACATCCTAACCATTCCAAATGGAATCTAAATTTGGGATCTAAATTAAAAGAAAGCATGCAAGTTTTATAAAGCATACTTTAGAGGAGGAAGTTACCTTGTTAACCTTATAGAAGTCATCAGTCTGTAAGAGCAACTATAACCTAATGGGAAGTATACTTTATGGCCTTCAAGTTGTTAGTGGTTAACCCTTTCCTCCTGTGCTATGGTATTACAGTTTTAGGGATTGTTTTGCATTTAAGCAAACTGTAGTTTGAAGGGGATTTTGGCAAATCCTCATCTCATTTTCTTTAACACTTTATTAATATTTTGTGAATTTCTACCAATAGCAACGACTTTTATCTGTTTCCTCCTTAGCAAACTAAGCCCAATCTACAAAGCAGCCCAGCCTCCTACAGCACCTACAGTAAGGGCAGAGGCTCTTAAACACTCTTTGGCCTAAAAATGTTCTCGAAGCAACCAGTGAGTAAACAGCAGGAAATCTAATGTTGAACATATTAATCAAGTGAGTTTGTTGAACAAAAAAAGAATTTTGAAAACAATGTGGTGGTCATGTGACATATTACTGCTGCTGTTATTCATAGTAACGATGCAAATACAATGTTCTAAGGGAGATTTCGCGTTAATTCAGCTTTATACTGCAAAAATGGAAAAGACAAATGATAACAATAATTCTAACCTTTTTGATTTTGTTTTAGTAGATTTTAGAAAAAAATCTTCTCCAACTTCATATCTTCTAACTTCTAGTGTCTAAAACTTTGATGCGTGTTCACAAGCATGCCTAGTATGTTTTAAGAACTTTCATGTCTGTTTTTTTAATATTGTGATTCTCAGCATTGAATACTGTAATTATATATGATTTAAAGAGAAAAATGCATGCTCTGGCACATTTTACCATTAACAACAGGAACTCATAGCACAAGTTAATGGCAGCACATGCCCCTTAGTGGTTAATATACCATTTACAAAAGCTTTTTGTTAACTATAGCAATATGCTGGGACTTCAGGACCATCTGGAAGTAATTTTATCCCAAGTCTCAGGAGGAGGCATGGGTTGTTAGCACAGGAACTTTCAAATATTTAGATAACTTTAGATAAAGATACAATTAGATGAATTGGTAGCCCACTCTCACATAAGTGTAGATGCTCTTCAGCTTCCAGAGGCATCCTCAAAAGAGATCAGTTAAAAAACAAAACAAATTAGTAAAAGCAACAATAACTCAAAAGGATCTGATGGAACCCTGTGACTTAGCAGATATTCTTCTTTGTTATGGTAATTGGTCTTGGACACCATGACTGTGGGAGGATAATGACATAATAAAATGAGAGAATGTGGAAAATCAAAATGAGTGAAAGAAGGGAAAGAAGAAAATGAGAAATATCCTTTTCAAGACCTAGAAAACCATGATAGGACCATTCAGTTGGTATGAAAATACAGCTCACTGCAAGCAGAGGAGTTAAAGGCTCAGATGCAAAAGAAATGTAGTTTTAAGGAACCGAGCAAGACAGTGAGACTCAGATAGTGTGAGTATAGAACAGGGGATAATCTGAGATGTTGAGGGAAGCCAGAATATATGGGGCACGGAGACCACAGTAACCTTGATGATTCCACTTCGAGTATGAAGAGCAAGTGCTGGATGAGGACGTGAGGAAGAGCCACTGACTTTGTGTGGATTTTAAGAGTCCATCTGGCATCTTTTTGTAAAATGTGGAGGGGTGAGTGGAATCAGGGAGAAATAGTGCTGTGTTAGAAGTGTGGGTTTTACACTAGAGGGGTTTTGAAGATACAGAAAAGTGCGTGTGTAACAAATAGTGCACAGATGTAGCCTACACTGCGTAATCAGAGCTTCAGATGATGCTGTTGCTCCAACAAAGAAAAACAATAAAGAAAAGGAAGGACTACATGAGAGAAGCTTTGGGGTGAAGGAAATCAATAATTATGGAAAGTAGTTGTAGGAATTGGGTTCTAAGTGGACTGGTCAAGTACAGATGAGATTTCAAAGGGAAGATCAGGGCTTATGTTATGGATTTTAGGAGTCATCAGCAGGCTGATGAGACTTCATCTCATTGGACTAAATGATACTGCCTCAGAAAACCATCATAACAGAGCACTCTACCCAAATGCATATAGGATTGCATTAAAATGGGATGGGGTGGAGTCCATAGGCTGCCTCACTTGAGAAAGAGTCAGAAAAAGGGATTGAGAATAATAGCTCTGAGAGACAAAAAAGAATTTCTTTATGGTTCTCAAGCAAAGCACTGTGCGACGATGGAAACAGCTGACTGCACTGGTCAGGTTCCAAAGGAACAAGTATCGCCGGGATGTAGAAAATAGCTAAAAGGAAAATAAGGCATTAAATATGACTACCTATACTTTCTGGATGTATCTAGATATTTGTGTCAATAACCAAAATTTGCTAACCTGAAGCTCAGATTTCATTGCAATATATATATATATATATATATATATATATATATATATATATATATATATATATTTCCTCGTTTAATTTATTCTAATCTTCATTAAATAATTACCATTTTCGTTCTGACTCAGGTTCTGCATGTCTATTATCTGTCAGGTAAGAAATAAGTACAATCATCTGCATTTTCAGGGCAAGCTTCGAGCTTCAATAATGTCCTGGAAAAACAGCATGACTGCAAAATGCAGATGTGAAAGAAAAAGTGTCACTCAGTGACTATCTAAAATCTTTTGCCTAAAGGTAATTTTTCTTTCTACATATATCTACCCATTTAACCATATTGATAACGAGAACATCTGAAGATAAGGCACTTTCTCTGAAGTTTCTAATTAGCACAAAAAAAGATGAAGAGCAAATGTTTTATATTTGTATTATATAAAACATAATATGAATATTAAATGTTTTCAATTGAACAACCTTAAATTGTAAACCATGCAGTCTTATTTCACTGGCCTAAGTCAAGCAAGGAAAATAAGTTCTTGAATTTTTTTGTTATCTTTTTTTCTGCTAAATAAAAGAATCCTTTGATGGGGGCTAGATTTTCTTATTTGCCAACACTTAACATATAGAATAAATTGAAAGATAAAGAGAAACAGAAATTGTCCCCTTTCCAAAATAAAAAAAAAATAAATAGAACATTTTCCAGGTCTTAGAGTCAGCAAAGTGTTGTCTGATAGAAGGGTGGCCTGCAGGACGTCCCCAGAAACTACCTTACCAAAGCAAGTTGTGGTAGCGAGAGGAGGGCCGTGATCCCAACATGGCAAAGCACTGACAGGGGGCCTGTGTGCCAGCTATCATTGCTACTGAATGAGCTTCAGGCCTGTAAAATACACTTTGAAAAAGTTGAAAGACACCTGAGAAGGAGACTTGAGGTTGTCCTCCGGTGTCCTACTAGAATCAGAACATACAAAAGCTCATAGACAGATTGAGACAGATGTAGTCAGAGACTGTTTGTTCATTTGTTCCTGGATATTCAGACCCAAAACAATCACACAGAAACTGTATTATTTGCAATACTGTTTGGCCAATAGCTTAAGTGTATTTCTAGCTAGTTCTTATATCCTAAACTAGCCCATCTCCATTAATCTGTTCATTACCACGAGGTTGTGACCTACTGGTAAAGATTCGATGGGATCCAATGGAAGTGTCTGTCTCCTATTACAGCTATATGACTTCTCCCTGACTCCACCCTCTCTCTTCTCTCTCTTCTCCCACCCTCTCTCTTCTCCCACCCTCTCTCCCTCTCCCCTCTCCCTCTCCCCCTCTCCCTCTCTCCCTCTCCCTTTCTCCCTCTCCCTCCTTTCCTCCCTCCCTCCCTCTCTCTCTCTGTCTCTCTCTCTCTCTCTCTCTCTCTCTCTCTCTCTCTCTCTTTCTCTGGATTTTCTGCCTGGTTTACTCAGTTAAGTCACTGGCTGAAAACAGTTTTATTCATTAAACAATCAAAGCAATACATATACAGAAGGACTTCCCACAGACATACAGACAGACACACATACACACTCAACTTCCTCCTCCCAGAGACATACACACATATATATACACATATAGGTAAACACAAAGGTGCACACACATAATATTTTTCAGTGACTAGCTATCAAAGTAGATACATGTCAAGTATTTAGATGTAACTAGGACAAAAATCTATATAGTAGATTATTTTATTGGCTAATAAACCAAGAATCAGAGACAAAAATGGAAAATCCCCAGTACAGTCCTTAAATGCTATTTTAAAGATCCAAACAGAAAAAAATAAAAACAGGACACATTTTGGGAAAATAATTACATTCACACATTGATACCAAAGAGAAAAATTTAGAATATGTAACACTATATGTTAGACACTGAGAGAAAATGTAATAATCATTTTTAATCCCTGTAAATAGAACAGCTGTTTATTAATAGATAATCCAGCAAAGCTACCTGATTTTCTAGGACAAATCATTATATTTTCTCTGCAATTTTGGCATAAATCAGACCCAGTGGACAGGCACAAAAGAACATGGACTCATATTAATTTACTCATAAGTGAACTCATTTAAGCTTAGAAGTGACAGTCTCTATGTATGTTTCCATGACTGGAAATCATGCATCTGACATTATCTCCCAATTATAAAACACCAAAATGAGCTCTGCCCCAAATAAGAATTTTATTAGTGCATTTTCCAAGACAATCCCAAGACATCTACCTTTTATACTCTCCAACAGAAATAGCTTCTCAAATATTGATATGTTCAAACACTATTAACAATACCATCATTGACTTTGTTTAGCTAACTGTTAGATGGCAAAATTGTTTGGCTCATAGCCAATAGATAAAATAGGTTAAAGAAGTAAACATGTAGTATGTTATTATATATGTATTGGAATCACATATTATATAGACTATCACTAACAAAGTATTAGCTATCCATAGGAAAAAATTATACATAATGTGACTAGATCTATTTTAATAATAATTAATTACTAGTAATCATATAAAATTTATCAAAAAGTTTGTATGTAAGCACATACATCTACATGTGTGCATAAGAGCTTATTCGTTATAAAAGGAAGAGACAGAAGACAGAGAAAATCACTTTATAATATTTATGGAAATATTGCAATGAATTCACAAATTTGCACAATTACCAACTTGTGGTAAAGTATTAAATTCTTAAAAGCCATACAGAAATAATTCTAATATGATAGTTTTATGTTCTCAAGAAGCAATGCATATTGGAGGCAGAAATTAGGTCTTCCAGGTTTAGCTGAGCTACTCCAATAACTTTCCTTGCATTGAGTAGGTCAGACCCTCCTTCTTCAGTAACTTTTAATTTTCTCTCTAACATGCTTTTTTACTATTTATGGTTGATTTTATAAAAAATTATAGTAACAGTTTTGCAGCACTTTGTTGTATAAAATTTTAAAATGACATTTCTTTTCTCTGTCAAAATTTAGCCATTTACTTAGCAGAAACCATCTAATTGCTGGGTTGTTCTCTGCCACCATTTGAAGGGTGAGGAATGAGCTTCCATTTGCTGTCCTGATAACACTCTTACAAGTGGCTGCCAAGTGGCTGCAAGGTTTGGTCTTGGTTACTTTTTGTGTTTATACTTGAAACTGTAAGATTTAAAAAGATAATATATAGTAATTCAGACATTATTATTATTAAAAACAATTTCTACCTCACCTTCCAAGGAGATTAAGCTACTGCTGGAGAGTTCTGGGGAGGAGTTGACTTTTGTTCTAAGACTCTAATGAGATCAACAGAGTAAATTCTTACAAATTCAATGTTTACCTTAAGAGAACAAACTTGACGGGAATTTAGGCACTATTTCAGACTTTTCCTAACCTCCTTTCCTAGGTGTTAATTATGCAAGTTGTCAAATAATTCCTAAATGTTAATATCTAGGTAAAATATACACGTAGAACACAATCATTCTGTTAGGTTAGCAGCTAAATCTGTTCTAGGTTGATGCCGACCAACTCTCTTCAGTTACAGAATAGATTAAAATATCTGTTCAACACAGTTCGAATGCTGGATATATGTTATAGAGCAACTAACATGTGACACTTGCGAGGAGAGTAACCAAACTTATATATAAACTTACTATAGCTAACCAAACTTATTATAAGGCAATACAAGTTAAATTCCAAACCAGAATAAAGACAATATATGCAATAATAAGTTCAGATAAATGTGCAGATACACTCCAGGGCTTCAGTCTGAGAGTAAGAGGGATAGAAAATAGGAAGGCAGGAGTGACAGGCAATGAGGCAGAAACTGCATTGGAGCTGAAGTGCATTCGACTTCTTCAGAAATTAGGGAGCAAACAACATATTCACAATGCAGAATTTATGGTTAGGTTAGCTACCAAAATTATGGGTTAAGATTTGAAACTGTAGTCAGGATACAAAATAAATAAATAAAAATAAATAAATGGATTTTTAAACACAGAATTTCAAACTAAGGTTTTACTGTACACCCTATCTTTTAAAGAGAATTTCTCTGAATATTTTTTCCAACAAAACTCTCTTTATTCATTGGATTGAAATAATGCATAGTTAGCTTTATTAAAATTCAGTAACTTTTCTTAATATGGGAAAATAAACAATAGTACATATGGCAAAAGTAAACACACTCTGTGGTTCCCAATACATCTTCCCTTTTAATTTTTAAATTGTGCTTAGGCATTCGTTTACAGCTATATACAATGAGGCAGAAGTTGTCTCGCTCTTAAAGGCACTCAGTAAATGGGTCAGGAATTTTAAAATGTTGACAAAAGCTTGCAGCAGACTCCTGCTTGACTCAGAAAGGTTTGGAAGTAATAACTACTTTGTTAGGTCAAAGTTAAAGATGTCTGCTTGATCAGCAATATTCCAACCTAAAGGCTAAGTATGTTATTAATAAACAATCAGCAGGCCAATGATAGATAGGAAATCTGCAGTACCAGTTCCAGTTAATATTAGATTTCAATTACAATGTCATTTTTCTTAGTTTTAAAAAATTGAATCTGCCAAGGATGCCAAATATATAGTACATTTCATGATTAAATCAAGACTCTGATATCAAAATGCAATAAGGAGATATTAAAACTGTAGGAGTTAGTTATCTTGACTCACTGTACTGTGCTTTAAAATGTGCACCAGATTGAAAAGGGCAATAAAGAAAACCACTCCTCTGATTTGGAAAGTGGAAAGGAAATATAACTGGATATAGCTGAGAATATTGCACAAACTTGAAAGGTGGTGTTACTTGGCAGAGGTAGGCATGAATAACGTGCCTTTCAGCTTCTCTTGTTTTCTGAAGAACAATGCATTTATATCTTAGTGGCAATATCCAGAGAGGGTATGTGTGTTATCATTCATACTCAAATAGCATAACAATAGCAACAGCTTCTGATTCATTCAGTGATTTCAGGGTCTTTAAAAAGAATTGCTGAGGATAAAATCTCTGCACTCAACAGGAAGAAATTCATGGTCAGAACTGGAAAGCTAGCCAATTAACTACTTATGGGTGGTGACATCACTGTGCAGGTAACCTGCTCTGTCATTTTCCTAAACCAGTATAATTTCTAACTGTACTCTAAACATTTACCTTATACACACATCAAACAACCTCTTTCTGCTTTAGAGAAATGCCATTACAGAAACTCACAACTGAATAAAACACAAGGAAGACTGACTATGAAGCATCCAACTCAATGACAGCTCTATAGCACAAATTCTACCCTTTAAGACTCAGGAAACATCGGGGGAAAGAGAGAGGGAAGACTGTGAAAACCAAAGAACTAGAGCATTTTGTGATATAGTGTCTTCTATAAATGGCATAGAAGCTTCATCAACAAAATCTCAACTATGTAGTTGCCCTAAAAAAGTCCATTGCAATGATAACAGTAGGTGCCATACCTATATGAATCAGGGAAATCTTAGGAGATCCTTCATCTAGATGAAAGACTACAGGAAATTAATGGCTTATGCGAGAGGGTGATTATTTCTTCTACAGTGATATGTCCCCTGATAAATCATCCAAACCCAAAGCTCAGCCCTAGGTAATATACATGAGCAGCAATGGATCAGGTTGCATGTATGCACACACATGCACATGCATGCACGCACACCCGTATGGGTGTATATAATATGTGTATATACATGAATAATTGAAGAAGTCTTGAGTTTGATAAGGAGTAGGGGATGACATAGGAGGAGTTGGAAATTGGGAGAGGGAGGAGTACAAATGATGTTTGCATACTATTTATTTATGAAAGTTATTCCAATTATCTTTAATTGGCAAAAAATATGGAGTATTTGATATCAAAACAAAGAGATTCCCAGTTGCTCAGGATAATCACCATTTTTTAATTCCATACCCTTTGGTAGAATTGGCAATCTTCTACTGTCATTAGGAAAAAACATTCATGAAATGCATCTCAAAGTTACATCTGTAGCCAAAGTCCTTTACTCAGTTAAGTAAAGTTCTCAATTTTTGAAAAGCTAAGTTTATGTGAGAAATAGCAAATCTAATGAAGGAAGGAGAGGAGTCTCCTTCCTTTAAGAGGCAACACTGAAATTGAAGCTCCTTATTAACCAAATTTAAAAGGAAAATTCTTATATAATGATATAATGTACTGATAGTCGAAGTGTGGGGCCCACACAAGTGGGTCCTTACTGGTGGAAATCTTCCTTAATGTTGCTCATTGCTATTTTCCCTTAGATTTATTTAGAAAAGTTAATTGGGGAAAATGTGTTTTTATGATAAACTGACCTTTTATATTAATATTTATAGCTACCACATATAGAGACCATTTCAAAATGGGCTTTATATAGGATGCTTCTCCAGGCATAGTCAAAGTAACAGTTAGATGCAGTTGTACATGTAAATCATGCAGGCATTTCTAATTATTTTTAGTGAAAAAAGCTAGTTCTTAAGTTAGAAAGAGTGTATGCATTTTCCCCTCGTGTCTCATATCCATTTTCAATTTCCTTATTTCATTTTAGGTGTACATGATTTTTCTGTTTCTACATAATATTTAGTTTATTAACATGAGTCAAAGGAAGAATATCACATACCTTCCCCTGGGAAGAGTCTTAACTGTTGGGGGATCTTTGATACCATTGTGAACCCTGAATTTGGATATGCACTGATTAAATAAAATTAACCTTGGGTCAGGAGACTGAGTTAGCAACTAGTTGACATAAAGTAATCAGAGAATTGGAGGGTATCCTAGAGAGATAAAGAGACAGAGAGACACAGGAAGTAGCAGGGAGGGATCTGCAGTGAAATGGCTTTTTCTTGTTTGGTGGAGTAGACACAGAGGTCTTCTCGGAGACACAGAGGTCTTCTCGGAGACGCTAGCAAGGAAAGGTTAGCTAGTTACGACCCAGTAACTCTCTGAGCTCGGAGGTTTGCATGCAAGCTCTTGAATCATGACCCTTATTCATAAATCGAACAATAGAGATTTAGATAAAGCTACCTTTAGCAGCCAACAGCGTTGGTACCTGTTGGAACAGAATTCCCACCAGGTTACTACCTAAGTGGCAAGCCCACTGCTAGGGAAGTAGACCAGTAAAAATGCAGGGTCAACAATGCTGGCTGAAATAGCGGTAGATTAAGGCACAGAATCTGTGCAGTAGTTAAAACAACACTCTACAATACACTGTTCTTTTTACCATCCATAAGTGTATTAGTTTAAGACAGAAGATATACTGAGTAGAGAGGTCAGGTCCTGTTTCTCTATAAAGGTTGCCCCATAATTGCAAAACTAGTGCTTTGCTAGCCAGAGGGAAGCTTTATCCCTTTAGGTATTGATGCTATTCCTTAAGAAAATGATGACGTTCTTTGGAATTAAAATATAATAATAATATAACAATAATAATCCATATTTTCCTGACATCATAATTATTACATTAATCCCATAGAGATGATATCTATAGAAATTCAACGCAATCAGAGTACAGAGTACATGAGGGATAAAGTCCAGATTTTGACAGACTTTGATGGTCATATCATTTTCCCTTAGAAAAACAAAAACAAAAAAATGTGTCTAGGGCACATGGAAGAAAATGTTTAGAGACATGAACACTGATTTCTGGGTATGACATGGCTGTTGATTCTTGAATTCAAAAGAAATTTTGATCACCTGCACAAGATCTCTATAAGATTAGACCTGTTAGCACCCTGCATCAAAAAAGGAAGGGCTCATAGTACCCACCTCTCCTTGAGGACATAGATAATGCAGGCAACGGTTAATGGAGGAGGTAGTATTTTGTGCAGCTGAATACCACTGGTAAGCTCACGTTTTACTAGAGCAAACTCACCCATGCTTTTATAAGAACTCTAATAAAACTCATTGACTCAAACAAAAAATAAAAGACATGATATGGGATTCCCCTCTGTATGCTTTGAATATATCTTATCACCATTGATTAATAAAGAAGCTGCTTTGGCCTATAGCATGGCAGAATATAGCAAGGAAAGAAATCTAAGCAGTGATAGAGGAGGAAAGAAGGCAGAGACACAGAGATGTCATGTAGCTGCCAAAGGATAAAGAAGTGGGAACCTTACCAGTAGGTCACAGTCTTGTGGTGATATACAGATTAATAGAAATGGGCTAATTTAAAATGTAAGAGCTAGCTAGGAATACACCTAAGCTACTGGCCAAACAGTGTTGTAATTAATATAGTTTTTTGGGTAATTATTCAGTCTGGGCAGCAAGGAAACCAATGTTCAGTCTCCTTTTACAAAGATACAAAAATAGAATGGGGTACATGGGAAAAGAAGGGATTGGCTAGCCTTGAGAGGGCACAAGAAAGGGTAATGTGGGGAATATTATTAAAATACATTGTGTAAATAAAAATGTCACATTACTATATATTAATATATGCTAATGAAATGTTTTCAGTTCAGGTTTTGTGACCAGAAAGCCAAAATTCACTAATTTAAATAGGTCCTCGAGTTCACATACCTATTTAATGGCACAATGAAAGAGTTGGGTTTTAAAATCTCTTTTTTAAATCCAGCACCAAAAATGTTTTAGTGACCAACTCTCACATTTGTATCTTAATTAATACATTTTGTGTTAATCTATGTCAATCAGAAGATTCAGATTTAAAGTAATATATTTATGCAGAAAAATTAGAAATAATTTTAAAACAAAATTAATATAAATAGCAATACTTTCATTTAATGTAACTGCATTTTTTCAAGGAATTCTACATACATTATCCTATTCAGACTACACGCAGAAGCAATTAATTAAAGTACTAGTTAGGCAATTATGTTTAATGACAAAGGTTATACACTGGAAAATTGAAAATCTGTTGACCAAAGGAACACACTGAAGAGAAACTGTATTAGCCATGCTAGACATAAGCTGCTTCTCATGTCTTCTCACTCAGCAGTTAGCACCAATCTTCAAGTCATTCCATGTACTGCTCAACTTAACTTTCACATGGTCATCAATGGAGACAGTTACTGCACACCAGCAGCTAGGATATAAATACAAGGGAAGCAAATATTCCCCCTTCAAGCAGTTAATAGTAAATATTAGGGTCTGGTGATAAGAAATTAAAAGTATTGAGAATATATTTGAAAGTGACCCAATTTAAACCTTTAGTGTTGTGTATCTCAAGGATTTACAAGGATAAAAAATTTTAGGCCATTTTTAAAGACTATGATGTGCCTATCCTTAGTCAATAATAATTTATTAAATAAAATTAATGTGTCAATAAAAGAAAGAGGGTAACAAAATAACATTTATTTTTACATTTCAGTCTTTTAGTCCATTTTATTATGATCAATTTGTGCACTTCCAAGTAAGCATTTTGCACTGCATCGTACATAGTATAGGTCTTATATGAGTGCTTGAAATATTTATGGATAATCTATTCAGTACACAGATGCTACACAGATTTGAAGGTTGCCAGCTCCCAATTCCAAGCCCTGACTTTACATTTAAATGTCTTCAGATTTTTGCAATGGTCAATTTCCTTATCCATGAAGATATAGCAAACACTATGATGTGTTTTAATCATTAGAAACTATTATATATATTGTACCTCCTTCATACATGAAACACAGGGAAGATTAAAAACACCTGTTATTTATAGTTCCCAACAATATTGCAGATTTAGATCATGAAACTTCATGAAATAATAAATCACAAATAATAATTATTTAAAGTTCAAACCAGAATTGCATCTACCATTCATAATGATCCTTGCTTTGCTTTTTAAATTTCTAGCTAGTTCTGATTTTTACTTGTTTGTTTTTTTCTTTATCATTTTGACAAATTAGAGTCACAGGAACTGCCTTTATCAGACTGGTCTATGGGCATGACTATGAGGCCATTTTCTTTAATGATTGTTGTAGGAGGGACTGGTTCACTTTCAGCAGTGTGACCACTTGGCATGTGGTTCTGGATTACATAAGAAAACTAGGAGCAAGCCAGTGAGCACCCTTCTTCATGATTCCTGCCTCTGTTCCTGCCTAAGTTCCTGCCCTGACTTCCCTCAGTGACAGACTGTGACAATGACAGGAAAGCCAAATAAACACTTTCTCTCCATGTTGGTTTTGGCTTTGGTGTTTACAACAACAGAAAGCTAAGTAGGGCATAGCTTCAGATAAAAAATACATTGTTTTAGTTATTCTGGCAGGAGAAAAGATCATCCAGTAAGCCATAGGCAAAGAATCCGAACACAGATCCCCTGAAAATATAGAGTAGTATGAAATGAAATCCATAAGAAGAAAAACACACTCCTTACTCAGAAGCACTGTGGTAGTTTGAATGTAATTGGCCCCATAATCTCATGGGCAGTTGCACTATTAAAAAGTGTGGCTATGTTGGAATGGATAGGATCTTGCAGGAGAAATTATGTCTCTGTGGGTGGGTTTTGAGGTTTCTTATGCCCAGAACACTGCCCAGCTTTCTGTTACTCATAAGATGTAGCACTCTCAGCTCCAGCACCACACCTGCCTGCACACCAACATGCATGGTAATCAACAGAACCTCTGGAACTGTAAGCTAGCACCCCCAATAAAAGTTTTCTTTTATAAGAGTTGTTGTGGTCATTGAGTCTCTTCAAAGCAATAGAACTAAGACAAGCACGCAAGACTATACGCAACCTTCCCCAAGCAGAAGTATGTGAGCAAACATAAGTCTATATAAATCTTGTACATATAGCTACAGGATTGTTTTCATTAGTGATTATCTCTGTTTCGAACTTAGAGTCAATTTCCACAAATTCATAAAGAGAAATGCTGAAAATCACTTCTAGTATATTTCATTTATTCCAAAATGTTTGTGGGATGGAAACTATATTGTCTGGTAGCCTATGTAACATTATAACTGAGTTCAGATTTTTGTCTATAAAATATTATTTTTGAGTTGATTTATATAAAATGACGTACAATTTCATGAGGGTTAAAAGGTTGAGTAAGACACACAGAAACATTACTTCAACTTCTGACATCTTACTCTCCTTTGCTGTGGCTAATTTGTTGACTTAGACAAGTAAAAATGTACTTCTCGGTGCTTGGGGAACAACACACGAAAGGCTACAACATCCTCTTCTAGTAGAGTCTTTGGATAATGAAACCTCTTTGTTACCATGGAAATAGAGAAAAATAAAAGTTTATCAAGGATCCAGTAAGATGAAGGCACAAGGGAATATTTTAAGACATTCAGTTCTAAAGCATACTTTTTATTCCAGGGCACATCTCATCTATTATTTCCAACTAAAAAAAAAATAGCCATGATTTTCAGAGCTCAAGGTAGAAAGAATACAGTGTGTAGACAGAGAGATATTGGCTTGATATTGTTAGGCAACTGGAGACCTTGTCATGGCTCCCTTTAGGATAGTTTGAAGACAAAGAGTCAGTCAATTGCTTTGTCTGCTCTATCAATATTTTCCACAGGCTGTGGAGGAACATTAAAGTGATCTTTCATGCTACCAAGTTCTATTCTACTTCTACATTAGTATCCTTGATCTCTGTAGGAAATGAGATACACCTGTGAGAGATAGCGTTCAGGGTAGAGGGCGTGGACATGCTAGTCCCTGGAGGTTGACTCCTGTTTGAGGTAGAGGTTGTGGTGGAGGGACAGACATGTTAGTCCCTGAGAGCTTACTCCTGGGCATGTTTCATGCAATTGGTCATGAAGCAAGTTCCAACTAGCAGCTTTGAAGTACTGATTCGCTTATTAACTGACATTGATCAAGCCTGAGAAGCTAAAGGGAAGATACTGGGCTCCTTAACCTCAACTCAGAAAACTATAGGAAAGTAAGTCCCCGGCCTTGTCTAAAGGGAACAGAAAAAGAGAGAAAGGTGAGTCTATGTTAAGGTGTAGTCAGAGCTAGTGTGTGAGTTTGTGTGTGTGTGTGTATGTGTGTAGGTATGTGTGTGTGTGTTTGTTTGTGTGTCTGTGTATCTGTGTGTGTAGTGTGTATCTGTGTGTGGTGTGTCTGTGTGTGATGTGTTTATCCCTCTCTGTGTGTGAATCTGTTTGTGTGTGCATTTAGAGAAGGCCAAGGTAACTGTACATAAAATAGGAACACAAGGGTAATTCCCACGGTAGGGGTTTAACAAGACAGGACTCTATCTATGCCACAAAGGTTAGAGCAGTGCAACCCAGGCCATTAATAGATCTGAATTATTAGATACAGCAGATGAGAATGAATCACACAAAACTTTTTTGTAATCGAAAGTAAACTTAGTTTCCATTTTGGTTTTATTTTTGGCACTTTGTCATCCATGAGCAAAATTGTGAAATGCCCTCCAGTTTCAAAAAGTTTGGATTCCTACGAGTCTTAATTTGCCCATTTAGTCTTCTCTGAGATAGCAACTTCCAGAAAGACAGAGCCCAGGACTCTCTTTTCCTTATGATGGCCATGGTGTCAGAATAGAAGACCAGACCATGTCATGGCCCTGAAAGTAAGCTGGTTATCTAATGAAGTTCTGACTTTCAGTCATATTAATGACATATCCTCTTTACTTTCTATAGATACCTCATCAGCAATGTGGGTTTCTCTTGATTTGGCATAGAATGAATGTGAGTGTCCTGTTCTGAGGTTTCTTAGCTGGATAAACAACAGCTTGCTCTTATTTTGATTAAGGAGAGCCATTACATGTTCTTCCTCAAGCCATTAGTCTGCCAGGGACACACTTTAATTTATAAGCCCTATCAAAACTTTCCCTTTAATGAAATGAATAGAAAATTAATGCAGAAAGATCTTTTAGCTAATACTTTTTAGTACATTCTTCTTTCAAGTACTAGAGAACAATTTTCACATACTGATTATTTAAGGAGAAAAAATATTCAGCTCCAGTGGTAACACCTTGATTGGGTTTGGGAACAACTTCAGTATCTTACTTCTTTTGTGTAAATCATGTGCCAAGGTGGGAAGGTAAATGCCCCAGTCTCTGAACTTTAATGGCTAATCCAAATATTAGTTATCTGAGCATTTACAGAGGAATTGCAAGCATAATGTTACTTCTTATGTGTTAGTAAATATTGCTTGCAGTAACCTAATTTCCACCAAAGTCAAGACAACATAGCCACAAACACTGGAAGTTATGGGTCCTGACTTGGCCTTGAATTAGAAGCGAAAATCAGTGTGGCTAGCTCAGTCCTTAGGAATTGCTTTCCAGTTAGGATCCTGAAATCGGCGATAATGCAATTATCTTTTACTTTTTAATCCTAACTGTACAGCTATCACTAGTCTGTGTGAACTAACACTGTCTAAGTCTAAAAGAATGGCTCTGTCTCACCATGAGAATGATTTCACCACTTTCGTACAATCATTACTTTTCCTTGTTTATAATGACAAACAACTATAACCAACACATTCTGATCACTATTTAGGGAGAACGTGAGTGGCTCAAAAGTGAAAGCTGCACTGGGATATACGTAGGGCTCTATTTGTCAGCAATAAGATTCAATAATTCTTGAAAGGCTATAATTACATATTATTTTACTAAATAAGCAATTTGGAAAGAGTCTGCTTCCTGAGAAGGTCAAATATTTCTATTTGTGCATTTTGCTATTAGCCAGCTACACTCCTCACTTTTCAGAACAATGTTAATTTTCCAACTAACAATTGTTAGGTTGATAAGTATAGAAATGTTGATCAATGTAGTAAAATTAATTATTTGGATCTTGTTAATACTTATGTATTGATTAACTGATAAAATAACTTAGAAATAAAATAGTTTTAAAAATAAGAAACTATTACTAGTACAAATATTCTCAAAGGGAGTCAGAAAATCTGTGGAACAGAACAGGATCAAAGGTTCTTTGTTTACTATAATTTCTCCTTCAGGATAAAGCTTTCAGGTAGCTTTGAATTTCACAGTTGATACCACCATTGAATATATCTTCAGAGTGATAATAATTTCTCCCACAGAAAGCACACAGACACAGTCACCCCCACGCACATACACAGACAGACAGACACACACACACACACACGCATGCGCACACACATACACTGACTGACTCCAAAACTTCTTTTTATATCTGAAAAAGAAATTTTCATTTCTCAACTGAAAGCTGCCACAGCAAAAGAATCATTTATGTTCCTAGAATATTTTGTGGACAAATCAGATCACTGAGCTGTATAGTTGTATTCTGTTGTTTTCAGGGTGAAATGCCATCATTAGAAGAATGTGATACCTTGGTAGTGCATTTGTCCTTTCTGTTTACTAGCTTTGATGGAAGAACCAGATGGTTATTTATACTTGACCTTCCAGTGATAAAAACATATTGTAATTCCTCCTGTCTAGCTTGTTTATTGGAAATCATTGGACATAGTCCTGATCATCTTGTAAACACCAGAATAAAATCTTTAGTAGAACTGTAAGAGAAATTATTCT
The DNA here is from genome assembly GCF_903992535.2 of Arvicola amphibius. Classification (NCBI taxonomy): domain Eukaryota; kingdom Metazoa; phylum Chordata; class Mammalia; order Rodentia; family Cricetidae; genus Arvicola; species Arvicola amphibius. The sequence continues at coordinate 47,377,511 of NC_052060.1, read as the reverse complement.
CACACAAACATTTTTAGATAACTATAATAATTTGGGGGGCTAGAGTATCATCAGAACAATCATATGGTGATAGATAATGCTGAAAACAGCTTCACTTCATATCTCAAAATCCTCAGTGTGTGGGGGCTACCATTTCACTATTATGTTTAACACCAGCAAAGAAACACTTAGTTTCATTGTATAGAACATGTGCTAAAAATCACTCTCATAATTTTCTTTTAGGACAGATTAAACATTTTGCCTTATAGTTTTGAATATTGCAGAGGTAATAACTGTTGCCAGAATCTTTGACATTTGTGCCCCACAAATGTTTTCTAACAAAGCATATTCAAGAGTTTCCAAAATATGTCTTGATTTTTCCCTGGCCTCAGGATATTTCAACTCTCTTTAGTAACAAATTATCTACTCATTTCTATTCACTAAATATCTTCTAAATCTGAACTTCTTATTCTGCAAAAATATTTTGTTCGAGTGTCTCCCAATTTCTTCTAAGTTTTAATTATAAAACAATGTATATGTTTCTGTTTTAACATTAATAAGTTGATGCTAAATTTTACTTTGGCTGTGATTTAAGGTGTATCATCTGACATAATTCTTCTAACAAATCAGGAACTTCTTTTCTAATAAAAGTATTGGGATTATCAGTACATAAGGCTTCTGAAAATCACCAACAACTAAAGACAAACAGGTCGAAAATTTTGGCAACTTGAAAGTTTTGCATATGTAGTTATTATATATGTGGGTGTACACACACACACACACACACACACACACACACACACAAACTTGCAGTTGTGCACATAACACCATGCAGGATAGGAGTGTAGGGTAAGAGGGTAATCTGTTGGAATCGGCTGTCAGGCTTGACAATAATTGCCTTTACCTACTGAACCACAGGTTGCCCCAAACTTAGCTATTTAAAGAGAAGCTAAAATAATAAAGCACCAACATGACAAGATATTGTGCTATATTTCTATTCTTTTACTTGAAGAATATGCCAAGCCATCTGAGCAACTCAGTAGAAAAACTTCAATATCATATCCTTTCTCCAATTTTTTACTGCTATCAACCGTTTCAACTGCTCTACTCTCCCCACCCCATAATTAGGTTATATTCGATGGAAAATTTCAGGAGTGTCCTCAGTGAAACAAAGAAAATACAGGACCTGATGACATAATTTGTTCTCTTTCACCACTGTCCCACATCAGACTTTGAGAAACCTCACATGTCAATCACCACTACCTAATAGCACTAAGGGTCCCGAAGAAGAATTGCTTACAGCTTTGCAATGTGCGATTTTATCTAAACTCCATTTACATCACACAAAAAAGCAAGACTTGTGTTCCTGAGGTCTCAGTGCCATGGTCTATGAAATAATGAACATTCAGTGCCTGGCAGGAACAGAGCCCTTCCCCCTCCCTGGTCCTTGGAAAAGGTTTTCCATTTTCCAGCCTTTGAAAACCCTGGCTTTTCTCCTGTTACTATTGGAAACATTTCTTTTTCTAAACAACATTATCCACCACTTAGTTTTAAATATGGTAGACAAAGAAAACAGATGCTGTTAGCATTTCTTTAACTTCCTGTTTTCAGATTCTCAGTAACCCATGTGGGACAACCATCATGATGCAGGCCTGTGATAACCATCCATATTTGTGATATAAATCACTTCTTTGTAACCTAACAAGTTAGCATCACTCTTTAAAGTCAGTTATCAGGACTTAAAATCAAGATCATTTTATCAAAAATTTAGAGTGTACTGATTTCATCTATTTTTTTAAAGGCAAGTCAATGTTTTAAAAATTTTCAAGTCTGCAAACATTGTTGAACTATAGCTTCAAAAACAATGCCAACATATTATAACAAGGAGTAATAAAAGATTCATTTTGTGAAAATAAAATTAAGACTTTTGAAAATGGTCAATGACTTTTAAATTTGTTATTTATTCACAGGTAAAAACACAAAATACATACATAATGAAATCCAATATGATGTTTTCATTCATGTTCCCACTGTATGATATTTAAACAGATTGAAAATACCCACCTGTTCATATTTTTTTAAATTTTTAAAAAATATAAATATTTCCCCCTTCTTTTCTCTGACACCTGCCATGTGCCTTTTCACTAAACTTTCTTTCATATTCATGCCTCTGGACTCCTTTAAAATTTTTTAAATTTATTTTACATATCAATCAGCTTTCCCTCTCATCCCCCTTCCGACCTCCTTCCTATCTCCCCTCGATTCACTTCTTAGAAAGGGTAATGCTTTCCATGGGAAGTCAAGGAATCCTTGCATATCAAGTTGAGGCAGGACCAAGATCCTTCCCACTTCATTAAGACTTAAGTACATATAAATGTGCATATAGTCATATTAACCTTTAGTGACAATTTTCTGTTATATGTTATATGTTATATGGCATTGAAAAATATTCTCTTTTAGAGTATCTTAAATAAGCTATTATCATATGTTATAATTATTCAAAATATAATTGAACTACAATACCAACATTTTCCCATTTCCTTTCTCCAATGCCTCTCATGTGACCCCTTACCCTGTTCTCTCTCAATCAATGGCCTCAGGTGTCTTTCTCTTTAACGTCGTCTTTCATCTATATCTCCAAGGCTGATTAACCTACATAGTCCTTATACTCTTTAAAATTTAAGAAAAATTCACAATGTGACTGGAATCTGAGACCAAAATCAGCAAATACTTCAGAATTGGGATTCCTACTTCAAATGATTACCATAAATTGATTTTAATTATTCAGTATTGCAGAATAACTTTTCAGTTAAGAACAGTAGCAACTCACAACCCCCAAAGTATAACCCACCCCCTTGCCCAGGTCAATAGAGCTAGGCAAACAAGAGGTTGATTCAAAAGTCTCTGCCCAATTTCCTTCCACAGCCAGGTCTTTATGAGCAAGTAGTCATGGAAAAGATCCTAAAAAAATAAACTGTGGAAACATTTCAGTAACTTAATTGGGATTTTTCAAGGCTCTCAAAGCCTCCATTGTTGTAGCCCGCTCTCATCAAAGGCCATTATTCATCGTTAGGAATGGTGCTATTCAACCCCTTTAGCCATATATCTCAGGAATTTACTTCCTAATTACACTCTATGTCTTATAAACACTTTGTTTAGTCGTTGGGTGGCATGATATTTAAGCAGGTAAAGCAAATTGGTCTGACCATGATTTTGTAAAGCTCTTACTTAACACTTGCCACATTTAGGCTATAGGAGTGCATTGCATTTTTGTTCTGGAAAGCATCTTAATCTACTGATGAAGACACTGGCTTCAGTGAACAAAAAATATGAGTATGTATAACCTTCCATAGATCAGTGAGACTGCTAGCTCTATTTTAAGTTTCAAAGGCACTGAAATGGCAAATGCCACAGTTTCTACCAGAAAGAACAATACTATGACACTTTTTTTTATTTTGCCTCTGTCTCTGAACAAGTACAGGAGTAGATAAAAGGAATCTATCACTGCAGAATTTCAAATGTGATGAGATTCTACAGTGATTTCTTTTTGTGAGTTGACAGGATCTTAGATGTTATATGAAGAAATTAAAAGCAATCTTGAATGTAAAAGCAGTAGGTGAATGCAATACGTTCAACTCTAGGACAATATGTGAGGTATAATGTATGACAGCTTTTAAAAATGATTACTGCTGTAGATCGTAATGTGTATTGAGATGCACATGCCATGGATTGCATGCATTGGTCAGCAGATACCTACACAGAACTCATTCTCCTCTCTCTTCTTTGCATGGTTTGGTGGGGGCCAAACTCCGATAACTAGACTTGTACAGAAAGTACCTTTCTTGACTGAATATCTACTTGGCTTCACCTACAGAACTTTTATTTAGAATATTGTTTTTATGTAGTTCAGAATAACAGTTATCATAAATAACAGTTTTTGATTGATGCCCAAGTACAGTTTACTCTAAAATATTCCACCAACCCATGAACATTATCTGACATTGTTTCATCCTAGATGAAAAGTAAACATGATACTCAGTAGTCATTTACTGTGCTACATGCCTGTTTCAAAACTGCTGTTTTGATGTTGTAAAAATATATGACTTACATTTAAAACTTCCAGTGTGGTGTGTGAGATTAATTGCTACAGAGGGACAGGACATCTAGCAAAATGACTATGATGTTGCATGAGACAAATGTAAAATCTAGGGGAAAAAAATCAAACAACTTAAGCAATCTGGAGATGTTAAAAAGTTAAGCGTATTAAAAATACAAACTGCTTTCTTCCTTATAAGAGAATGAAAAATTCAAATTGTGTAATGTTTTCTTATAGTGACTGTGTTATATAATGGAATATATAACACATATAATATATATAAGGATACTAAAGACTATATCATAAACAATTGATATGAATGATAAACAAAACCACACTTGCATGTTGCATCCCAAGTTACTAAAAATTACTGCAAATTTATTGTGAGTTTAAGAGGTAGAACTGTCAGTATTTGAAAACTTAAGGAACTTGTTGCCTTTTCCAGTTTTGAAGATTTTACTCCAGTAAACCTGAGAGTTGGTTTAAAAAGAAAGATTATACAGAAATCAATTTAACTTCTAATGAAGTAATCTCCAGATAGAAAAGTGACCAACTATTCAAACATAACAGGAAAAAGGGTTATCTAACAATGAATACTAGGAAATTAAAGTAGATAAATGGCAGCTGGAAACTGTGCAGTGTCTTACCGAGTTCTTTCTTATGGCAGATAAATAATCTAGCCCTTGACATGGTTTAACTACCACTTCTTTCTGATTTCTTTCCATTTGGTCTTGCTCAACAAGGTTGGCTATTATTTAAAAATACATCTTTCTGTGTAGGGTTGATAACACTATCATCGCCTTTTCTAAAGACTTTCTTTTCTGAGATTTCTTCCCCATGTACTTGTAACATTGAGCAGATCCCATGGCCTCAGCTGTTCCTATTTTATCCTTTGCCATAGAAACCTCACATCCTCTTTTGATGTCAGCCATCACATTGATGTTGAGGACATCAAGTCACTATCTATAGTCTTTCCTTCCATCCCCAATACAGTTACAAAATTCTGATAGGCTGAAATCATTTCCAACTTGAGACCATTAAAATTCAGACGAATCATCTTATCTGCAACTATATGTGCTTCTCAGTTTGGTGAGCGTTAGTATAATTTCTCTATCTTCATGTTCAAAATGCCACCACCATCAGCTAAAACTGATACAGGGAACCCCACTTCTCCGGATCAATGTGAAATAATCAAAAGTCAAGCTGAGGCTTAATGCATCTTTTCTAGAATCCCTAACTCACCCTTTCATCATCATTCCTGTTGCCCTCAAATGAAAACTTTAAAATTTTTTTGCAACTAGGCTCCATTTTTCAGATGGGTTCGAGATGATTCTCACTATATACCATTTTCTTTGTGCAGTATAATTTGAGGAGACCAAGGGGTTTGGACTCACCACACTGGTGTAAAATATTTCCATGGCAACACCATCATTCACTAGATGACCCAGTCTTAGACCTAATTATGTGACGTGTTGTCTATCCCCTCCCTATATCACCAGGTTATGAAGCACTGTGAACAAATAGCTCCCAAGCATTCTATAGATGACAGCCACTGTCATTATCATTCTTCCCATTTTCTTCATTTAAAGTTAACAGCTTTCTATATGTGGTAGGGGACAAGACGAAAGTCTCTCATCAAATCCCATGTTCTCTGCATAGTCTGGCCCCATGCAAACATTCATTCAATTAGCAGTTATTTGCTAACGTACGTACTCTCTGTTCCAGACAGAGATGGGGGCGGTTTCAAAGCAACATTTGAAATTGTGCTTCTATTTTTGGTGACTTGTGATTTTCCTCTCTTCTTTGACCTGTTTTCCTTTCTCTCTATTTTGAAAATATTACTTATTTCAATGACTTACTCAGGTTTTATTTGTTCCCAAATAAGATAGAACAAATCAGTATTTTATGTCTCTAGAAATTTCCAGAAAATAAATAAAAGACTCTTCAAATAAACTTTGCATGGATTTTATGTTATTCCATGTGGAGGTAAACACTGTGCATTAATATTTAGTGGGCTCTGCACTGTTCTAAAGACTTTTAAACATAATATCCCATGTACCTTGAAGCGGAGATATTTTATTTCCCTTTTAAAAGTCAATTGCTAAGTATAAATTCCAGAGTTCAAAAGACCAGTGAAAATCTTGAATCTTGTTTTTTGTTTAAAATTTGTAGAAAAAATTGCTACATTACCCTCAGTTGCAAAAATGAATTCAAGTAAGTCTCCAAAAACTCTTGGCACACAACCGTTTTTTTTTTTTTTTAAATCAGATATGAAGCTCAGAATATTCTTTGAATGAATTAACAAAATCTTAAGATATTTACAGGACTAAGCATTAGAGCACTGGTCTAGCATGTGTAAAATGGGGTGAGATCCCCAGTACATCCCAGGAGGAATATTTATTTAAGTTCCCAGTTTACTAATGCAGCTGTATCAATGACAACTCTAAACAGCTGGAGAAAAGATGTTTTAAGAGCTTTTTAAGAGTGATTATACTGAAGTTATTATACTGTCTACTCTTACTTTTCAATGTACTTATTATTGTTATATCTGCACTACTAAGTAAAATAAGTCAAACCCAGGACTGATAAAGTTTTACTGTAAGTCCATAGGTAGACTGATTTCTTACTATCAGCCTATAATTCCTGCTACTCTGTACATACTTCACTTCTCAGTTCCTAAATTCCAGGTTTTCTTTTTCAGCTAGAAAACGAAACCTTATCTTTACTCTGATCATGTATGCTCTAAGCGAAACCAAAGCAAGAAAAGGACAGGCTGGCATAAAACAAATAAGAAAGAGACTTAATTAAAAAAATCTTGACTGACACCCAGTCAATTTGGGTGTCAGGTAACGTAAAATAATGGAACCACTGCTGTTTGCAAGATTATTGAAAATGTAAGCACCCTGCTACCATTCAATCAAAAAGTAGTTAGGACTATATAGACTGAAGATAATTAGTATATAATTAGTGAGTTGAGAAGAGATCCTTTCTGGAAATATTTGCTTTATGTTTGCTCATTTAATATAATTCCCATTAGATCAAACTCTGTGCTAAGATAGCAGGTCATTTTAATCAAAAAGACTATTTCATAATACTCAAACATGAATGATATGAATAGTAGAAAATAAAATTAAATATTATCCAGTGGCACCTGTATCTAAGTTGTCAGTTGATGTCTAAGTAATAAAACATTCTAAATAAAGGACAACCTTATCTTTACTTTTATACATTATAATATTTTGAGGGAGATTTTTTCACCTGTGAAAATACTTGACTCACAGAAGAAAAAAGTTTAAACTTCTATCCCTATTTTGTTGATGGTAGAATGTGGAAAGGACCCTGAAATACAGTAATATTAGGCTTAAAGTATCAATGTTACATGAAATACTCACTTCACTAAGGGTAAGGAGTCTTTAATGTTGGTTTCCCAAATCTTCCTTGAAAGATTTCACTTCATAAGATTTTATTATACATATATTTATGAAAAGGGAGAACCCCTTATTTCCTTTTCTTAATGCTTTTCTATAAATATTTTAGTATTATCAAGTAAATAGTTACCATTCCGAAGCCAGGATTAAAGTCCATTAAACTAGACCACTAGAGGGCAAACAACACTGAGCTCAGTCATAAAATGTGAATGACTATAGCTCTGGAAACCACTAGTTCTATTAAATACTCTCTCTTTCCTTCCCTCCTCCTTCCTTCTCTCCTTCCTCCCTCCCTCTCTCTATCCCTTCCTTCCTCCCTCCCTCTCTCTATCCCTTCCTTCCTCCCTCCTTTTTCCTTCCTTCCATCCTTCCTTCCTTTCTTCCATCCTTCTTTTATTCTTTCATGAAAAACTTTTGCATAATTGTACACTGTGTGCCAGCACAATTATTATAAGATTAAAGTCAAATAGCCTTTTGTGAGCCTGGGTTCTCATTTTTATATTATTATACATACAACTATTATAAACATATTTGAAAATGTTTTAATATACTCCATCAAAGATTTTTATTTTTTTAAAAATTCACATTTAGTTGTTATTATAAGTAGGATTGCTGTAATGAAATCAGACAGCCACTGCTCCCATTCAAGTTGGAGATGTGCACCTTAGGCTTCCTCAGACTCACCACCTGGGAGATATTTTGGTCATAAAAAATACTAACAAAAAATGTTATAGGATGGAACCTTTGGTGAAATATGCCCGGTAACACTGTCTAAAAAAATTGCCTCAAACTTCTCCTAATGCAATTTCTACCTTTTTTTTTTTTACTGGGTGGCCCCATATGCTTACACAGACATGCAAGTGGCTGAGTTGTCAGAAACAATCAACTTCTTTTTCAGGTCCCCATTACTCAAGCCCTGAGAAAGGGGTGAAGTGATTTCATAATTTCTGATCAATAGAAAAGGACACTGATACCCTGGGGATATTGATTCGGAAAGACAGAAAGAATAGCTAGGAAGCACTTTCAGTGATAGAGGAGTTAATGATTTTGTGATTTATCCAAGAGAAACGCCCTACAACCTTTGATAATTGCAAGGCAGAAAGAGGCGCTGCTGGCCCTGTCAAATTAGCAGGAGTCAAACCAAGCACCATAAAGAGGTCAACCATCCTTGTGCATTCTTTGTGTGTGTGTGTGTGTGTGTGTGTGTGTGTGTGTGTGTGTCACCGTGGTACTTGTTATCTAAGGACAGAATACTTTAAATCCTTTTAAATATTATGATCAATTGTACTTTTTTTTTACCTTACTATGTTTATAATATTTTAGCCCAGACTGGCTCTGCTGAATTATTAAGAATTAAGGCTTTCTTTTTTTAAGTTACGGAAATAAGAGGCAAAGCGCTAATATTCTAAGTACTCAACATAGTTAAAATACATACAGGGGAAGCAGTCTAGAAAGATATAAAAATTTATGAAGTTTCACCACCAAACAACAATCTTTGTCTGTGTAACAGAGGGCTTCTTATCCTAATATTTAAATGGATATTTCCACTCAGAAGAAACCTGAAGAGCTACTATTCCACTCCATGCAGAACTGAATTAGTGCTCAGGTACATCAACACACTAGAGGGAACACTTCTTGAAGTATCATGTGATGGAGAAAAACAAGAATTGAGAACCACACAATGGGGAAAATCAATTAAAGCAGAAATCTCTATCAATGACCACACAGCAACCAGGTGGATGTCTTCATCGGAAAGCAGAAGGAAGGACGATGGGACTTGTTTGTATAAGGAGACTCAAAGAAGGTTGTATGTGAGATCTTATTGTATTGGCAGGAGAATGAAGGGGAAGCAAAGAATATTTATTATTAGCTGAGGGAGGAAACACTGCACAGGCACTGGACACCAGCTGGCTTGAGAAATATGAGAGGGGAATCTGGAGAAGGCATTGGCTAGAACCAGGAAGGGCTCTCATGCTGCCTCCAGGGAGCTGAACTTTCTTTGGTTAGTGTCAGTGGACTGACTACTGAAATGTCCAACCTCAAACTTCAGAAGCAAGTAAGTGAAAAATATGAAAAAGAAAAACTTTTCTATTTCATGCATGAACACACACACACAGAGAGACACAAACACACACACACACACACACAGAGAGAGAGAGAGAGAGAGAGAGAGAGAGAGAGAGAGAGAGAGAGAGAGAGAGAGAGAGAGAGAGAGAGAGAGAGAGAGAGAGAGAGAGAGAGAGAGGAAAGTGTAAAGAGAAGACTGCTGTCAGGCAATTACGCTTATTGACGGAGAACTTCTCAACCAAATAACAGGGAGACGTTTCCGGCATACTTAGGGACTGTTTATTTCCCTTTCTCAGCACATTGTACTCTGTGAAAAAGACAGTTTATAGTTCTAGGAAGGGTTCATATGCAAAAAGAGTTGAGAACGTCAAATTTTATGCTTACAAACCCCTCCTCACCAGTGTGCTTAACTGATATTTCTTTATACATACTCATATCTCAACGTTTACCTTCTCTCACAGGTCAATGAGAATTAAAGATGTCTTACCTCAACATATATTTGTTAAAGAACTGTGATCAGTTAAGTTTTCAATATTTTCATTCTAGGGTTATGGAGATAAATACGTTATTTGACACTACTTAGTAAAATTAATTTTTATTTGGGTTTTAAAAAGTGAAAATTAAAACTTAATTTTTAAGCAATAAGAGCATTTCCCAGAGGTGTTGATTTAATAATATCATCAATATTTTATGGACACAAAAGCCTATGATAAATTTATCATGCCTAAGTTATGTGTTGCATATGATTTATCCTTTGGCAAAGGTGTCCCTCTGGGAACAAAAGAAAATGAAAAAAAGAAATCCACACTTCCAACCATAAGCAGCTATTTGTTTCAGAGAGGTGAGCGGGGCAATCTCCACAAGTGGTTTGACAAATCTAGTTTCTGTCCTGATGTTAAATATGTAAATTACCCTGAGTGACCAAGGCTAAAAGCAAAGTGACAGTTGAATGTGACTGCCATTAACTGTGGATCACATCCCTGCATGTAATGCAATTATATGGCAGGAAACAACTAATGCGGGCTGCTCTGGTGGGAGAGGGGAGAAAATATTGAATTTTTCTTAATCTATTTACGTCTTGCAATAGGGGTATTAGCTCGGTGGCGTTTCAGCATGCCAGGCACACTCTTGCTTGGTGTGCTAAGTGGTGCCTCCATTCATAACATGATAAGGCGGTAATGGTTAGGAAACAAATATATTGTAATCCTGCTGAGTCAGAGGGCAATTTTCTCGTATCAACTTCTCTTCTGTTACACCAGCCAATGATATAGACAAAAATCTACCAGACTCATGCAGCTTGGCTAGCATTAGTAAGCATTAGCATTATTTCTTTTTCTCTCATGAGTAGAAAAATGCTAAAAATCTCATGGTAACCCATGAATTTTTTTTCACAAGTTCAAGCTTTACAAATTATCAAGACACATGAACAAATTAAAGTTAACATTCTATAATGTTTTATTTATACTTGTAAATGATAGATTGATGAGAGACAGAGAGATAGATGGATAGACGGATAGACAGATAGACAGATAGACAGACAGACAGACAGACAGACAGACAGACAGACAGACAGATAGATAAGTGGATAGAGCCAAATATAAGAGAGAAAGATGAGCAAGGTTGGGGGCTAAATAACAGCTTCAGTGCAGCTTCACTTTTAAATACACTGGAGTTTGAAAATTCAAACAAGTATATTTTTCTTGGATGCAGTGGATGGTTAGCCATCATGACAAGCCTCTTAATGTGTATTTAACTTGTTTGGACAGTCAGTTTGTTTTGAATTTTAGATCTGATAAACTGCTTGCCTGACGATTTGAACTTTAAAGCACGTCGCTTATAGAATGTGAAGCTCTATAAATACATGCTCTCTTGCACTTTGGGCAGATGGTACACTTCAGAGTCAATGTCAAACCTGTTAACTTGGGCACAGATAAACTGCCTGTTTCTGATCATGGATGTCTGATACTCATCAGTGCCATTCTTTCCCGTAATACAGCTCTTATTTTCCCAAGGTCTCTTTCCCCTTATAATGTGATTGTATAAGACCAGGGTTCAAAAATTATCAAAGGCATATAATAACCCAAGACCAAATCTATAATATGTTGAAGAATGACTCCAGTACAAAATGTACATATTTGTTTAGTTTTTATAATTAAATTCAGGTAAGACTATGAGAAATCATATTTCTCAGTAGGTGCAATCATAAAACAATCTGAGTCCTCTAAAAAAGTTGGTGATTAGTCATACCTGAGTAATTTACAAATTTTATAGGTCTGGCAAATCTCAGCCATGGATGAGAATATTCTACATGGGTGATTCTTATGAAAATTCTGAAAGTCAAGTATTTTACTCTGCATAATCTTCCTTGGCAACATCCAAAATTTTTTATTTATTTTAGTTAGTGTTTCTATCCTTCAAGATAATTATTGTGATCAAAATTAAATAATGCTCTATGTAACTCTTCACTTTTTCTCATATATTTTATGTTATATAAGATTCCATATACAAAATCAGTGCTCTGTACACAATGAATATTCAATATTTAGTAAACTGATGAATATTTGAGTAGTGATTTATTCCTTGTTATTTCTCCATTTCTATGTCATAGAATCTTTGTAAAGATGTATTTTTATAATACATACATATTAGATCAACATCAACCGATTTATTTATATAACATGGTAATCCCCAATTCAAAATCTATTCAAGAATTTCTTTTTTCTTTTCTTTTTCTTTTTCTTTCTTTTTTTTTTTTGGTTTTTCAAGACAGGGTTTCTCTGCAGCTTTTTTTTTTTTAGAGCCTGTCCTGGAACTAGCTCTTGTAGACCAGGCTGGCCTCGAACTCACAGAGATCCGCCTGCCTCTGCCTCCCGAGTGCTGGGATTAAAGGCGTGCGCCACAACCGCCCGGCTCAAGAATTTCTTATCATGTAATATATGCCTCTCCTAACATACAGTCATGACATATCATGCCATAGCAGTCATAAAACATGCTCGTTTCACATGTCTTCAAAATCATTATAGGAATCTTTGATTGAGGTGCAGCTTAGTTGTGCCTCACTTTCAAACTTGACAGGTAATATTAGTGGAGATGATTCTGAGCAATCATGTTGTCTTAATGAAATCCCAACAACAAAATTCAAAATTCACAAATCTCATATAGTAGACTTCTGTTTAAAACCAGGCTTTTTTGGTAAACCTGTCTTTTTTTTTTTTTTTTTTTTTTGGCTGAATTCAATGGGTCATTGAAAGCATCTAATTTTTTTTTCTACACAGTAAAGAAGCAACTGTTAATCAAGGAAAATACAGTTAAGTAGCTGTAATTATGGTGGATAGTTAGCATTCAGAAGGCTTGGGATAGCAGTCTAAATAAGAACACCTACCTCAGCCAGCAAGAATTTTGTTAGAAATGGTGCATCTTAAAACAAAAGTCAGTTTACACACACACACACACACACACACACACACACACACACACACACCACAAAAATTATTTCTAGCAGTTCTTACTTTTAGAGATTACAGGTTTTTATTCTAGGGTTGGTTGGTAGCTTTAGCCAAAGTGAAAGCTGACAGAATCAAGATGGGGATGAAGATAGATTATCTCAGGAATATATGGTAACTTTGACCAAATAATTCCATAACTGATTCATAGTGTGTGTGTATACCTGTATTGACACCATATGTGCCAAGATATGTCTTATTAAATAGTATAATAACATTTATAAATTGTGCCTATATAATCAAGAAATACCTATTTGTATATGCTTTTGGACTGGATTTCCTTCACAAAGTACTTGCTTTAACTCAATATTATGAAAATAATGTTTACTCATATTTTCAGAGTGGATTTTTAGAACAGGTTGGTTGTGTTCAATTATTTCATTCAAATAAAGTAAATTATAGCTAGGCATTAATTATAGCACACACCTTTAATCCCAGCACTTTGGATGCAGAGTCAAGCAAGTCTCCGAGTTCTAAGTCAGCCTGGGCTACACAGAGAGTTCGAGAATAGCCAGGGTTACTCAGGGAAACTCTGTCTCAAAATAAAGTAATTACAATCAAAACAAATATGACATTAGCATAAAATACCTTCAACTGACCTAACATAGTTCTTCACAGAAGTGTCTTAAGTACACACTCCTATTAAAGATTCTAAATGCAAAAAAATGGAAAATATGATTGACTTGAACAGATTACTTTTTAATTTCAACCATCCTAGATTCCCTGAGATTCAGCCGGTAGATACACACATACATGACCATCAGTCTAAGTGAGATGACTAAGTTGCAGTTCAACTGGTACTTTTGGACAGTCAAAATAAAATGCTTGTTTTCTGAGACATCCTGCCAGCACCTGGTGAAAGCTCGTGAATGACCCTGAATGTCACTGAACAGTTCTCCTCTGCAGGGCGTGCACAGGAGTGTTCTAAATAGAAGAGGGGATGGATATGCAGACTGTCCCACTGTATCCAAAGCTTCCCGACTACGGCCCCCAAGTCTACCGCTCTTGTCGCTGTGTTCATTAGCCTAGATAATCGCTGTCACATCAATGCTGGCATCTGGTGTTTATCTTCTCGCAGAGCCAAGCAACAGACGGCTACATTTCCACCACTCATTTTAAAATCTCTTCTTAGAATGACACTTCCCATGCCCTAAATGACTGACAATGAGTGCCACACAGGGAGAACTAGAAGAAAGAGAAGCAAAGCCTCCAGGATGAAGGAGTGTAAGCAGCACCAAGGCATGAGAAGACTCAGGAAGTTTCACGGCTCCATCACGCACACGTATCTTTCCTGTTAAGAGGAGGGATAACAACATCCATTTTACCTCCAACATAGGCTAACTGTAGAGGTTAAATAGCAAAATATATTAATCTTTCTTTATAAGGTATGAACCCAGAAAAACTAATAACCACAATTCTTATGAAAATGCTTAACTTGAATTCAAGTACAAGGTCCTATTATTCCTGAAATAAACTCAGAGAACTCCTCCAAATCAAATAGTTACATCTTTGAAGTTTGCATCTTCATTTTTTAAATTTCCTTATGTGTCTAAACCTAAGAAATAGATGATTTAAAAAAAACAGTATTTAAAACCGCCTGGCTCTGAGACTTGGTGCCAAGTGCACACAGTCAAAAGCAAAAGAGGTGGTAACATTTTTTTATCATAAACACACATAATACCTAAGTTTGAAGCAATACAAAAAAATGAGACAAAACAAGCAAAGAATAATCAGATTAAGAGCTCTTAAAAATATCAAGATAAGGCAACAATTCTAAGAATTAAACTAGCAGGCTAATATTCTTTCCAATTTTACATTGCAAAAATATCTTTTTGTTATAAAAAGCCAGAGTTGGGGCACAGTTTTCAAAGAAGAGACATCTGGTCATTTTGGCAGAACCCCATTCTGTTGGGGGTGGTGCAAACGTGTTCCTTCTGAGACTGAGTCACTGATAACAAACACCGCCTTTCAGCACTGTTTCCAAACATACTGTAAATTATGTTAAGTAACTCATTGAGTCTATGATTTAGCGTTCTTTTTTTCCAAGCAGGAAGATAATGTTTGCTCCAGAAAGAATAAACCAGTAGACAAATCACGTTTATAAACTCTGCAAGCAACATGAGCGACTTTAAAACATCTGGGAGACGTTAGAGACTGCATTACTCTAATCAGAAATCACATTAGGGCAGAAGGTGTTTCTTCTTTTTTTCTTAATGAAGAATAAAGCCTGAGATAGTGAATGTGCTACTCAACATAACCCTGCAGTACTTGTCCAGGAACTGATAAAGCCCCAGACAGAGAGGCTTGGCCTAGCCAAATGTCAGCATTGAAGCAAGGATCCTTGTTAGTACTTGGCCAGCACATCACTGGAGATGGTGCCTGAGAAGGAAGACCCATTCTCTCACTCCAGATAAATCACAGGCTGCTCCACCCCCACTATTTACATTTAACAAGATCCTTCTACCTTTCCTCTTGCCACAGTCTATTTATCCATGAATAGAAAACCAGAGTAGATAGAGGTCACTAAAGATAAAACTCCATATGCAACAGTGAGATCCAAAATCCAAAAACGTGGTGATGATGCTATTAAACCCAGCCAAACTGCAACAAAAATTACTTCAAATGTGCATTCTCTTAAAGAAAAACTGTATGGTCTGAGTTAAAATCTACAAATACGAAAGAAGGCCAATGAAACTGACTCTACCCCAGAAGTTTTTCTTGAAAAAGACTTAGTCATCATTTTCAACATATCAGAGAAATGTTTTTTAGCTGTTTCATCGTTGATAAGTATATTTTTATTTATTTTCTAGAAAGTAATCAAATAAGATTGACTTTGTATGTGGCTTGTGTTCAATGTATAATAAAATCTTAATAGTGTTTACTAAAGAGGTTACTTTCCTAAGAGTCAGTACTTCAGCAATAAGTTTGTACAATATTTTTAAAAAAGATATAACCAAGTGTACTGACTTGGGTGTATTAATACTTGAGGATTAAAGGCACTGATTTAAAGTAATATTTCCCAAAGTCATACATGAAAGTGGGTAAGAATGTAGGGAGGCGGGTCAGTCCTATCTTTGAAACCAAGCTTCCAAGGATCATTGTTTCAAAAATATCCCTTCATTGATGAGTGGTAGTGTTGCTTTAGGTCGTACAAACAAAAAAAAGAAAACTAAAGGAAATCCTTGGACAATTTTTATGAGGATCCTGCTGAACTATAATGGCTAACTGGATAAAAAATAATCCTAGTAATTAATACGAGGCACTTCAGAAATGGGAATGGGTATTCGGATGTGAAAGCAAGGCTAGAAACTCCCAGAGGACTAAAAATCCATTTGTAGAGAGAAAACAGAGAGCTGCCTTCAGGCCATGCACCACCCTCACCATTTCAGTGTGATTAAATGATTTTCATCTTTTATAGACCATAAAATAGGCAAGATTATCTCATTATCAAACCATTGCCATTACTGCTGCCCAAGATCCAAAAAATATTGGTTCCCATACTTAGAAAACATCATCAGAAAAGAAAATTCTATCAAACACACACCTACCATGTGCTTCCACCTACCCAATCCCTGCCATTCAAAAAAAAAAAAAAAAAACCAAAATCACATTTCATCCTTTAAATGTTGATTTGAGTAATGTTACCAGGAATGTCTTGCATTAAAGTAAAATCAACCTACTTGTCTATCTACTTTCCAACCAAACTTTTCTATATCAATACAAGAGATGGAATTAATTGAATAGTGTTCATTAATTCCTTTTTAATTATCTTAAGTGCATTAGGGAACAGAAAGCAGAAACTTCATGAATTTCCCATTTCTTCCCATATCTGTCCTACTTACCATGAAACCTGGATTGCACACAGAGCTAAAAGTATTTTTGTCTTGCATAAATGTAGATACCTGCATCTTTCATAGAGATTGATTTTTAAAAGCTCATAGTACATGCCGACTTAATAGTGAAGGAGATCTGCTCCCAGAAGAACAATTAACCCACACATCACCAGTGTTGAAACCCTGGGAAATATCTAAAACCATCCTAGGAGAAATGATAGGAATGATTCCTAGTGCGTCCAAGAAGCTGCATACACCAGAGTCTCTATTCAACCTCCAAACTCTTTGAGATAAATAAAAGATTGAAGCTTCAAAGCATTAAAATGACTTTCTCAAAGTCACAGAGTTCAGTAAGTCTGAACTTGACAGAAATTTCTAGGTCATTTTCTGAACCACATACCTTCCTCATACAGGATATGAAATATAGTTATAGGTACATCTTTGATTTATCATTGTTCCAAATTAATCTAATTAATTTTAGAGTGATGAAGTTTCTCTAAAGATTTAAACATAAGATTAAAGCTCAGCATTTAAAAACATATAAGCCATTGACTAACTATTTCTTGATATTATATCATTTACTGTGTGTGTCTCCAAAATTACAAAACAGTAAAAATGTTTTTTAATGTACTGAAAGCTTTTATCTAAATTCTGATATGAATGCTTTTATCCAAAGTTTTTACATTATTTCTTTGAATAAAGGATCAAAAATGGAGCATCAAAAGGATTTATGAAGTTATTAGAAACTAATTTCTGAAAAGAAAACTTTTAAGTCTATTTTCTTAACTGTTAATTTTGATACCTCTCATTCCTATAAAGCCTTGTGAGGATTTTTCCTACGCTAGCACTCCCCCACAGAAGCACTGATGAAGACATAAGTTGGTAAAACATTTTCAAAGACCATGTGACTTAAATAGTAAGCATTTATTTTCATAGTATTGGAGAACTGGGATTCTGAGATCCAGGGGTAGTAAGGTTGGTTCTTGGTGAAGGCCTGCTTTCTTGGTATGCCCTACATGGTCTGTCTTTGGCACAAGAACTCTACTGTCTCCTATTTGTTTTTGGTTTGTAGTCTATCCATCCTAAGCTTTCACAATGATGAAATTGCAGGCAAGCATCATATGCCTGACTCTTACTCTTTTTATAAACACATAAATAAGTTAAGAATTCTATTTTCTGAGTTCATAGAATGTTAACTTCATTTTCAACGTCCCACTTCCACAAGTCATTCTGTGGGGAATCAGTATGCCAACCTCTATGTGAGGAGAGACATATTCAGTTGCTAGCAAACATACACAGCAAAAATAAATAAATGAATGAATGAATGAATGAATAAATAAATAAATAAATGTGAGGAAGGGTCATAAATTCTTATTATGTGTTTCATGCTGCTAATTAAAATATCTGGCCTCTACAAATCAATCAGCATATTTTAATGTCTTTATCCAATTTATAGTTCAGGAAATATATGGCCAAATAAAATAAGAAAAAGTCACTCTAATTTTCTATTTAATGTTGTCTTTCAATTGGCTCTTGACTTAGTGAATGAGAAAACAGGCAGTTACAAGTTTTAAAATTTAACCTCAGCCGGGTGGTGGTGGCGCACACCTTTAATCCCAGCACTCAAGAGGCAGAGGCAGGCGGATCTCTGAGTTCGAGGCCAGCCTGGTCTCCAAGAGCTAGTTCCAGGACAGGCTCTAGAAACTACAGGGAAACCCTGTCTCGACAAAACAAAAAAAATATTTAACCTCATTAAATTCAAACTGGAAGTATATCAAAAATATACAACCCCTCTTTCGAAAAAAAATATCATATTTCTTCCAGTAATTTATCACTGGATCAATTTTATTGTCTATTACTATAATTATTATAAGTAATAATTTTTCAAGACGCTCCACAAATAATTATCTGAATGAACAACTGCTTGTTAAAAATAGCCATTATTTCCACATTATGAACTTTATAATATTTATACTTGAACTTAATCTATTAAATTATATATCCAAAACATTATAAAAGAAACTCTCGGTAAGTCATACATTGGCATGCTAAGAATGACCAGGACCTATAATCATCTTAATATGAAATGCTACCATTTCTTTTAATAAAAACAAAGCCAGCTTGATAAAAAGCTATTGGGTAGAGGTAATAGGAAAGAACAATGATACTATGTGTTGAGTGGAGAGGGAGCCATGGAGATGAACCAGAGGTTCACTAACTATTACCAAGTCCATCCTTATGAAGAAACTAACTTGAAAATAATCCACCAAGAATACTGTCATTTGTTTATGCTCTATGGAGTAAAATGTTCTGTAATTTCAATTAGTCTTTAAATGTTCACTTCAGAATCCACCTCCAACATCACAACGGGTTGTGTTATGACATTAACCTCTATACTCAGAGCTATCGCAGGCCCCTGCAGAATTACTGAAATCACTACCATTGCCTACTTTTAGGCACAACTGATCATATCTGCATGTAGATGTAAGGGCAGAGAGAAAACTACAGGTAGATAGTGCATTTGGATAAAGGACTGAAGTGTAAATTGGTAACTGTGTAGAGGTAAAGCTTATGAATACACGCACAGCTATATTTTGGAGCTAGAGTTAAAATAACCATTGAAAAGTTTAAATTCAACAAGTTCTGCTAAAGTTAAAATGACACTTGTATTTTAAAGAAGAATAAGATAACATACGTTTTACAATTACAACTAAAATGAACCAATATAAAAATCACATATGAACTTAATCATCAGAATTATAACTTCAAAATATATAATAAATCAAGTTGTAATAAACCTCTAACGTATCAATCTCCTACAAAGTTTTTAAGCCTGAATATACTGTCTATTAAAGGGATTATTTTCCAGAAATAAAATGAGAAGACATGCATGTCGACCTAGCCAGGAGCCAACTAAATAAGCAGTTAGAATTATATTAATATAGAGCTGTGATTTTAAATTACAAAAATTATGGCACTCTCCCTTAAAGTAATTATAGTTTATATGCTTAGTCACAGAGCCAAATACCAAGCTTTGTACAAAGTTGTTCTTCACCCCTGAAGTATAGTAATCCTTTTTACATTGTGGTGACTCAACCCAGGTCTGAGATGCTGAATTAAATTGGACTTTGGTAACTCTCTTGATTCACCAGGAATTCCAATTCAAGGATCAATAGTGGAGCCAACAGCAAGGCTAAAGAATATTAGTTGTGGGTTCAGACATGATCCACCAACCCCTGCAAATTATTGTTTTCCTGGTAGAGCCTCAGTTTCTCCCCTTTTCCTTTTTCTCTAGGTTGGAAAGATTAGACATGTAATGCAACAATCATGCCTTGAGTGCTTTAAGTAATGGAGATCATCATTACTGTGGATGCTGGGTAGGAGGGGGCATGCGCTGGAGACACAGAGGCTGCAGTCTGTAGGCAGCTGGCAAATGTCCGCTTGCACGCATGTTTGCTTTGGCCTGCCTTGCACAAGAAATTTTAAAGAAAAACAGACCTGGCATTTTTTGGGGGCGGGGGAGTATAATTAGAAGCTGCCACCTATTGGATCTATACACCTCCAGGGCAGACTTAGAAAGTTTTATTTTAAACAGCCCTCATGCCTTTTGATTTGTCACAGCCCCTAGTGGTTTCAATCAGCTTACACCCAGTCCACGTACTCACGCAATGTCAGTGGTCCCGATAGGAATTGGAGCTTGTGACTGCTGGCTCTGTCAAGGGAAGCCTACGACTCAAAAGCCAGAAATGTAAACCTGGGTCTGGGGAAGTGGAAGGCACTGTGTAGCGTGGTAGAAACCAGCTGGAGCCGGGTGACAAGGGGCTTGAGATGTAGTCCTGCATGCACATTAACACCTGTGCGAATTGCGGGCTCAAGGGGGTCTGCTTCCTCATCTGTGAAATATGTGCTCTGGGTGGGTCAAGTTTCAGAGCACAGGACGAGTCCGTTTCACATTTGGGTTTCAGTTTCATATATATATATGATGCCAAATTAGTGGCTCACTGAAGCCTGGCTGATTTAGAGAAAGTCTTGTCTTGCATGGCCCTGTCAAATAAATGGAACATTGCACATGAAGCCGAAAGAAAGTTTGATACACACAAGGGCAGCATTTTCGAGAAGGGCCTCCCCTGTGATGCTGGCTTTGTGAATTATTTCTAACTGACAAAAGAGAACGAATTGTTTCCCACACGTTTATTTCATTCTTTTTCCCCAAATGCCTGTGTATGCTCAGGGAGCTAACACACTTAGATCTGCATTCAAATTCTTGAGCAACATTTTAATGTTAGCTTGTTTTTACAGGATTTCTTCATGGCGTTTATAACTGTGAGTGTACTATAAGCTGTGAGCTTACTTTACAGCTGACTCATTTACTCAATTGCTGTTATTCTTACACACTCCTCATCTAGAAATATTTAATCAAATGGTTTTTGCAAATCTCACAGCATACGGTAATGTGAAATTCATGCAATTTAAAATGTGTCACTAAAAATTTTAAGCAAAATAAATATTTTAAAAATCTATATGAATTTTCATATTAAATGTTCTGAAATGATTTCTAAATCATAGACTGAAACACCCTTAGTTGTGAAATGAATCATTAAGCAATATTTTTTCATGTGAGAACATCCTGCAATGTACCTGGTATGAACATGGGATGACGATGATGTTTTCAGGTGGTATCACCTATGTGACCACCATAGTTCACACCCACTATGGCAAGTCAACAAAAATAATGAAATATTTACATGTCAAGTTATAAATATAATTAATTCAGAAGTTCAAGAAGCTTGTTTTAAAGTCAACTTTTGGCCTAAAAGAGTACCATTATTTTACTCATTCAGTTAATTATGTTACGTTTGTAAAGTAGAAATTAACTAAGAAAAGTAAATCAACATCCAGAAAAATTACTTCTAAGGCTCTCTGGTTTAGATTTTGCTATTAGGGAGAGGGGCTACCATTCTCAAATCAGAAGTCATCTGGAAACAGTTCTCTCTCTCTCTCTCTCTCTCTCTCTCTCTCTCTCTCTCTCTGTGTGTGTGTGTGTGTGTGTGTGTGTGTGGTAGCTAACACGAATGAAAGAAAAGAAGTCAAATATAGTCTGTGTTTCTATGTCTGTTTAGCAAGTTTTGCTTTCTATACTTTTGAAGAATCATCTGTAATCAGAAGAAGAGTGTTTTATTTCTTTTATTGAACAATATAAAATTCAAATCTGCTGGATTAAAAGTGAGAGGTACACACAGGAAGGCTTCAGTTTATGGGCAAAGATAGAAAGGTAGCCATTTTAGTTAAACATTGCCTTTCTGAAAGATGACAACTCTTCAGATATGAATAAAATGTATTTAATTAAAGAAAAACCACCATGAACTAGACCTAATTTCTTCCCTCTGGTTAAAAAGGCAATGCATGATCTCTCTGTGTTCTTTATGGTGTACCCATTAAAAGGGAGTTGTCACCAGTAATTTTGCTTTTAATGCATAAGGTAACTCAATGTAGATAATTAACTATGTGATCTCATGGTAAGGCATCTTGCTCTTTATAGACCTTACTGGTGGAAGACTGACATGAAGTTTTATAATAAGAATGAAATTGATAAGGGAAATAGTTTAAGAAGGTTGTTCCTATGTTGTATAAATAAACATACATGCACACTTTTGTCCTGCTCCCCAATAAGTTTAAGAGTGTTTGCCAATGACAAAGTATTTTTAAAAGAATCATCAGAAATAGGTTAAAATAATTAAAGTGTAAGTAGAAATTGATAATAAAACAAATTCACTACTTGTAATATCTTAAGTCTTTCTAATTAGTAAATCAACGTATAATTAAAACAATCATTAAAATAATTATCACCAAACTATATCCCTATCATTTCATAATGAATTAATTCAAGTGAAAAATTGAATATGGCTCCAAAATAGGCCTCTCATTTTTTAAAGTTAAAATAGTATTTTCATGATGTTGGTTTTGCTCTGTACTGTTTGAAACTTCCTTGTGGACTAGAAATGATCTAAATCTCTTATCAACATTACAACAAGCTTACAACAGCAAAACGATGACTGCTTTCACTGTTCTTTCACAGATACAAATAGCCAACATTTTAATTACAAGTCGTAACATAACAGTACAAAGACAATAATGTGATGTACCAAATTCCTTGAATACAAACACAGTCCTACCTTTTAGTGAAAATATCTTTAAGTGAAGATACTTATAATCAATCCTGGTGTACTGTGATGGAGAACATAGGTCCATATATTTAAATATTTGTTTCAAAGTTGATGAAACTGTTTGTGAATGACTAGGCCATGTGACCTTGTTGGAAGTGATGTGCTGCTGGAGGAGAGCTGTGAAGATTATACCTCCATAGTTTGTATATAGAGATGCAAACTCTTAGCTACTGCTCTACTACCGTGCTGGCTAGACTGCTGCCATGATCCTCTCCAGGATTTTGGATTCACCATCAGAGTTGTAAGCTACTCACAGCAGTAGAAAAATAACTAAGACATGGGGGGGGGGGGGGATGGCTCAGCAGGTAAGGGCACTTAATGCTCTTACAAAGAACAAAGTTTTGACAAAGTTCATAGTTCCCATATGGTCGTCAGTTCCATGAATTATAGCACTCTCTTCTGGACTCCATGGACTACTGAATGCACACGATACACATATACTCATTTAGGTTAGCACATACATACAAATAAGGTCTTTTATAAAGGCCAAACCTAAAATTTGAGAACATTTCATATACATGAATTTATCCTTATTTTAAAAGTTCATAGGAATAAAAGCTCCGAAACTGGTATTTTGAATTTTGAATATCATGTAACTTTGATTTTATATAACTATATATATATAATCTATAATAATCTCAGTTCAAATAAGAATTTCAACTTCAAATATTATACAATTAATGATAAAATAAATATTTAATATACATTAAATTGTTATTAAAATCTATCACTTATAATTAAACATGAACATTTATTAATGTAGCAATTATTTTACAACAATAATAAAAGCTAAAATATTTTAACATCTGATATTCTTCATTCTTAATACATTGTATGTATTTAAAATAAATTAACTAATATTATCTATTTAAAACATTTTGCTGAGACAGGGTCTCAGTGTACAACTGATACCAGTCTGGAACCACCATCTTTATACCTGATTTTGTACCAATTTGCTTATAACTTTTGAACACAAAAATATATAACTACAAATTAATATTTCCAGTTAGCATTAGCAGATAAAAACAGCAAAGAAAAACTTCTGGTTATTGATTGTTAGGTAAGCATAACTTTTTGCAATACCAGAGTAATTCTCAGCCTCCACTTTTTTCCTTCCCAGATTTTTTTTTACAAGTCAATAGGTACCCCAACATGTAACCAAAATTCAGGATTACTGCTATAACTGCTGTTTCCAAATGCTTTTAAAATTGCCTGTCTTTTAAAGGTTTTACTTTTATTTTTCAAATTTTGTGCCTATTTTTTGTGTCTGGGTGTGGATTTGAGCACATGAGTGCAGTGACAAGCCAATCAGAAAGCCAGAGTTCCGGGAGCTGGAGTTACAGGTGGTTGTGAGCCAGTCATAGGAAGAGTGCTTGATCTTAACCACTGTGTCACCCTGCCAACCCCAGGCTTCCTTATTTTATAGTTAGTGTGCTAAATGAAAGAACTGATTTCAATTAATAACTACAGGTTACATTTGAGAAAGTATGAGATGATAGGACTTGTTACTTTTGTGGGACTTGCAGAATTCCTGGATGAACAATTCAAGAAGGAAAGATTATTTTGGCCCAAGATTTCAGTCCATAGAACAGGGAAGACGTGGTGGGGTAGGTCCATGGACTTTGCCAAGAGCACAAAGCAGTGGCTTCTTCACATGGCTGATGAATGGAAGTAAAAAGAGCAAGAGACAGGAACTAGGGTACATCTCATCTTTAAGACCCATACTTATAGCCTATATCTACCTGAGAGACTCAGCCTTGTGAAGCCTTCAACACAGGGTCACAAGCTAGGTGCTAAATTCTCAGCATGGAGCTGTAGGAACATTCCACATTCAAATCTCAACAGTGACTTCATTATTCCACTAAAGTACCAAGTTCCAAGGTTAGAGAGAAGGCTCAGCGGGCTAGAGGAATGGATCATAGGTTAAGATCATTTGCTTCTTTTGCAAAGGATGTGGGCTGTGTTCGCAGCACCCAAATAAGGCAATTCACAAGCACCTGTAATTACAATTCCCAAGTCTGGCGCCCTCTTCTGGCCTCCACGGGTACTTGCACTTGCCGCGGCCTCCTTGTAACATGTACTCATGGCAGTAGGTACACATTCATAAGTAAAGAATAAAACATAAAATAAAGTTCTTTATTTTTATTCAATCAATCTAGGAAACTTTAACACTAAGCTCCCTCACACGAGGCTGACACTATCCCTTGAACTCACTTTAGACACGTCACCCACATTTTCCCCACATTTTTGTTGTTAACATTCACTTTTCTAAACCTGGAAAATGCCAGAGTCTTGGAATCATTCACTGGCATACTAGTCACTGTTTACTCCAGCAATACTAGGAAAAGCAAAGTTTAAAGGTGCGCCCCCAAAAAGGGGCTACAATGAAAACATCACAACAACAACAGCAAATACTGCATGGTTACGCCGAAATGGAGCTGTATCTTAAAGCTTCTTTGGGAAACATTGGACACAGTTAATCTTATGTTTTGAATTCAGATTGAAGTTTCAAGGTTGTTCATAGAACTCCCCTTGTCCTTTCAATTTAGTGTCCCATGGAAAAAAAAAATGTAGAAATTCTCACAACTGACTCTGAAACAGTTCTACAGGTGGTTTATGTTTAACTCATCAATTTTCCCACCCATGAAGATTCATACACTAGACTCCCTCCCCTCATATAACCTCTAAAGAGATGGAGAAATATCCGCATATCCATCCTCTCCAGGATTTACATCATTTTATAAACATTTGAGTACCAAGGAGACCATCACTCAAAATCCAAACAAGTAATTACAAAATGTAAAACTATATTTAAAAGGAGACAACCAACCTGACCCACTTGACACACTCAAACTCTGTTGCTGAGAATGTGGTCACGTCTGGACTAAGGGGCTCAGCTAAAGAGTATGTCATAAAACAGCTAAATTTGGGTTGGAGGCACATTTTGCACTTCGAAATGGAATGTAGCCCCAGGAGAGTAAGCAGAAAGGGACTTGAGAAACCAGAGAACAAGTCTCTGTAACTCCTCACTTCAACATAAATAATAAACCATTAAAAAGTGAAGCCTGGGGGTGCTCTAAAAACCGAAAGGGGAAGAAAATGGAAAGCGGCGTACATGGTTGCACAGCAGAGCACAGTTCGAACACGACCTTTCCAGGGGACTCTCCATGGTAAGGGAGAAAGAACAGTGCTGCTCTCGGCTTTTACTTCAGCAGAAAGTTCCAGCAACAGACCAAATTGATCTCTGCGTTTATATCTCCTAAACTAAGTTTTTTTATTATCGCCATTCCATCCTTTCATTTTATGCCTTTACAGACGTTTCAGGAATCTTTTAAATCTCCCTAACAAGATTTTGAGTTTCTTAAAGACAAGTAATGCATGTTTAGTGAAAACAACCCAGTTGGTAAAGTACGTGCCTAGAGAACATTAGGACCTGAGATCATCCCCCAAAGAGCCACATAATAAAAACCTGTGTGGTGACACATGCCTGTCGGTCTCTAGGTCTAGGCAGAAGCCAGGTGGATTCTAGGGTTCAGTAGCCATCCAGCCTAGCTGCCTGTTTATTTTCAGGACTTTAAAGATACCCTGCCTCAAAACTAATACAGGATAGGTGGCTCCTGAAGAACTGCTCCTTGGATTTTTCCTCCAATCTCCACATGCATGTGCACACATGTGTGCACACACATTCATACACATGAACATGCCCATATTACTCCCCCCCCCCACACACACACTTGTTTTGTTCTATCTCTTTTTTCTCTATGGGCCAAAACTAATTTCAGCTATACTAGACTTCTTACTTTCTTCCATAAGTAAATATAAACTGAATCATTAGGGTCTGAAAGACATACAAGAAGTTAAAAGACCAGGACACAGTGTGACCACTCCATTGCTAAAATCCCAGTCACAACTTTATCCTTAGAGAAGTTTAAATTTCTGCTATCGTGTCCTCGGGCAGCCATTGAGACACACGTTGAGAACTTTATTAACTACCACTTTGATGTCAGGCATAGTCTAATTCATTCAACAACATGAAGCAAAAGAAATTCAAATAAGTGAAATATACAGATAAGTTATACATCATACAGTCGCTATTTCCTCTCCTTTTGTATCTATCCTCTTTTAGATTATTCTTGAAACTCTCGTATTTGGTATTTGCTTTGAATCAAACTGAGACCTTCAGTAATGAAGATGCATTTTTTTTTTTTTTTTAGGTAGAGTTATCCTAAGCATAACTTTTGTCAGCTGTGGTAAGTTTATTTTAGCTTAACTACAGAGATCTTTCTCCTTTGCATTTTTGAGGGATGGTTGGTCTGTTCTGGCAAATTTCCAGAATAAATTTTACATCTTCCTTTTAAGTAGGGCAAGAGCTTGACATAAAAGTACGGTGGGAGTTGAAGGTATGCCCGGCAAATGCAGCGCAGCAAAGGACTGGCTCCCCCAGTTGCTTCCATAGTGGTAAATATAAAGTCCATATTAGGCAGCAAGACAAATATTCCACTGAAGTAGATACCGGACACATCTGAGCATGAATGGAGTTAAAGAGACTTATTATCATTATGATCTTCTCTGGCATGAGGTCTCCTCTTTCCCTGCATTTCCCATGGCACAAACAACCCAAGTTTAACCTTATTTGGAGGGGGGAGGGAGGTGAGGTGAGCAAGGAAGGGAGGAAAGAAAAAGAGAATAGGGGGAGGGGAAAAGAAAAGAGAGGAGGAGGAAGGAAGAAAAAAACTCCATATAAAATTTCACTTCACTTTATAATGGAGAGACATAAAAGACTTCAGAGTGCAGATTTTAGCAGATAGCCCAACAAGAAACAAACATGAAAACAACTCAAAGATAACACTGAGGTCATCCCCATAGATTCTAGTTTGAAATAGTGGACTATATTGCTGCATCAAAGTAACCTCACTAAGTGAAGATCATTAATAGAAATTATTACCTAGATACATTTTTTTTCTGTAAATTACATGATTTGTTGTATATATTTTACCACATGACTTATTATTCATTTAAGAGCCTCTAAGGATAATAGTTTTCTCCCTTTTAAAAGTAAAATGGATTAGCACAGTAGACTGCTAACTGACAGGAGATTTAGGCTATATGATCAAGAAGCCAAGAGTTTGTGTCCTTGAAGTCATGAAAATTACTCTGAAAAAGGAAACTCATTTCCATTCAATTCTTTCAAATGACCCTTAATCACACAAAGATCAAAACATTTTCAAATCACAAATAAACATTTTAAAATCTAAAAAAGTTTTATGTTAAATTATTCCTTCTTTAAAACCAGTATTCATCTTGGCTTTTAACTGCCTTCTCCTCAGAAAATTTAGGTGTCTGGGAAGAGGTTAAGTTTCATTAAAAGGTTTATTACATTTTTCTTTGTATACAAAAAGTATTATTTTAATACTGCCCTCAACTATTTTTCTTAACTTCAAATGTCTTTGAGTCTAAACTGACTGTCTTTGCTGAAGCAGTGTTTGCTCTTTGACTGTCTCTTTGGCATTCCATTATGGGCACCTGATGTTGCTAATTACAGGTCTGTCTCCTTACCACTTCCTCTGCTCTATGGCCAGGCAAGCATCAGACTGCCTGATTACAAACAGCACTAGTTAAAGATCCCCACATAGATCTCCACAATAATTATCCAGGGCAAGTTGGGGCTGTGTTTGCTGTAGTCTTAAAGAAGTTACTCCTTGTTAGAATTTTTTCGTGACTAGCAGAGTAGCATAATCCAATGCCTGTAAGAACTTTTGATTAATTCAATAATGCTTTGTAATATTATTTTGCTATATAATTTTCCAGTCTAAAAATCAAAATATTTAATGTAAAATAATAGGCCATAATTCCACAAAAAAAATCTTCAGATAATAGGTACAGGATAGTGATTATTCATGATGCAAATGGATTGGTTATCTTGACTGTGGGCCAATAGGTCTCCACAGGATAGCCATATTTCAGCCTCTCATTTCATATTTACTCTCACATCCTGCCAGAGAGAAAAATAATAACTATCCCTATAGCAATAAATGATGCATAAAAATTGGAAAGTTAGTTTTTATTATCAATATCAACAAGTGAAGAACTGCTAAAAGTCTCTGGCAAATATCAGGAATTTCTGATTTGTGAACCTCCACAGCCCCATGTTCTTTTACAGCAGACTGACTGGGGCACTGAGGTCAGCTGTGTTCAAAATTTTTGTACATCATTATGTAGGGCTTATTTGTTTCATATATCATAGAACCAAAATTCATCACTAAAGAGCCATGAACTCACTGCAGAATAGAAAATCCAATGGGAATGGATCTCTGAAGTGAAAAAAGCTGACCTTTGGTTAATCTTAGCTTTCTGTGGCTGTGGTATAATTTCTGACATAGTCAACCTAAAGGAAGAAAAATTATTTTCTCTCATGGTTTCCAAGGTTTTGGTCAATGGTCAGTGGCCCTGTTGCTATTTGGGGTCTTTAACAAGGCAGTATAGAATTGTCAGAAGTACAGGGGTGGGTAGACCTGCTGGCACATGATGACCAGAAAGAAGAGTACAGGAGAGAGAAAAGAGAATTCCCAGAACACATGGCCAGTAATCCAATGGGTCCTCTCTCTTAAATACTTTGTCACTTTCCAATACTAACACTGGATGAAGCTCTGCCTTCAGTATCCTGACACTAGAGAGCCCCACTAAAATCATTGGTACCTAATGGATGGTAGAAACTCACTCTTCAGTCTGTTTGGGTTCTTATCCAGAGATTCATAGTTACTTCACTTCATCGAGGAACTTTTAAGTCAAGAGGCAAAGAGAAAAGCCAATTCTACCAAAATGGGTTGTCAAAAAAAAAAGCCACACTCTTGTTATTTATGCAAAAACATGAATTTATTCAGTACCATTCAAAGAAGGATATTATATACTACCCTTGTGTCAAATCCTATGTCAAGTGCTAAAGGCAACAGGGTGATTAGGGACCAAACACTCACCATGCTGACGTGTAGCTGGGAACGCAGCAAGAGAAGAGCAGTAAAGCCGGGTATGAGAAGTCATTTTGCTGACCTAGTTAAACTGAAATGAACAGTGTGTGAAACCTGGAGGAGGGGAGATGAATGGCCGAGGAATGAGTAAGAGAGAAGAATGGCTTTAAGCCATTGGTGGCTTGCTACGAAGCCTGGGGTAGGTAGGTATAGGTGCTGTCCTACTGGGGCCATGGATGGTCTAGCCTGAAGCAAGTGCCTGCTGAGGGGAGTGTATAACCTTGTAGTTAGAGAAAAGCTTGTAGGAGTTAAGTAAGACATAGAAGCGCAAATTTTCCTGCCAGCAATGTGAAGTTTATATAGGCAAGCGTTTGAAGAGAAAGGGCTCTGCATATGGTGCTACATTTACCTGACTTCACTCTGGAGGTCAGAGGGTAATGGCCAAGAAACATCTTTGCTTCTCCACTTCAGTAAAATGGCTATATGTGACCATATTAAAGTAACATGCGTCTTTCCTAATACAACGCCATTAAATATTTGAGTATATTTCAATTTTTGCTAGCATTTCACTATATGGGACTTTAAGAAATAATTTCTGGTTTCAATAACATAACTTTCTGAATGGCTCCTCTACCCGTTCAGTAAAATAGCACATCATCTCTTATAGGTAATGCTTACATCAACTAAAAAATGAAGCAAAAACCTTTGGCAATTGCGTACTGACAGTCTGTAAACCATCTTAGTGTTTAAAACAACATTGAGGAGCTTGATTTTACCTTAAGGAGACGACACATGCTGGGAGGAGTCAAAAGTACAGGCTCATAACTCAGGCATTGTGTCTTTTACTCCTGGAAATCCTCCAAGAAAACTACTACAAATTAAATGCTATATGTAGTGATAAACACCAGATAAACAGGCCAATCAATCATAAAAATCATTCCAGATTGCTTCTACTGGATTCTTTCAACAGAATAAGATCTATGAAGACAAGAGTTTTTAAAATTATGTAGATGACACTCACTTCTGATTATATAGAGTCCCTATAACTTTCCCTTTTCAAAAAGTGGATGCTTCTTAGGATATCATTTAGGGAAGTAGGGAAGGACAAGTGGAATTAAAAATTAAATGACATAAAATCTTATGTTTGCATAACACAAACCACAAAGAAATCTTTGCCTTCTAAGGGAGAGTTCTAATGTGGTGAATGCCGGGCCCTTGTTCACTATATTGTTTAATGTATGTATCACATTGTGGTTGCTAAAGGGTCTAGAACTGCAGTACTTTTTGTTGTGCTCTTTGGTTATGCACTTATCAAGTGGACATATTTTGAAAAAAATATAAAACAAAAGAACAAAAATATGAGTAATGTCACAGTGAACCATAAAATACAATACTGGATAGTCTTTGGAACTGGGAAACTTCTCCTTTGCCTGTACTCTTCTCAAAATACAGTCATTATTCAACCAACCATAAATTTTCCTTTTATAACTACATACTGGAAACGTTTTTGCAAACAGGACTATAATCTTTGCAAATATTCTTTTCGTTTTCACAGAACACAAGTTGTAGATGGATACCTATGAGGAACAGCCGAGCTCCATTGGCCTCTCCTTGAATCCACTTAAAATATTTAATTTAATGCAGTGCAGACCAGATCCAGTAATAACTAGATACCCCGCAACCCACATACACGTACCCGCTATACATGCAGATACATTGAAGAGTTTGGGCAAATAATTAATTTCTTCTCTCTTTTTGGCTTTTATCTTAATATATACCCTGAGCATATGAAGAACTCTGGCCTTGCTTGGAAATTTTAGTTTAATTAACTTTTGCTTTCATATTAGAATCAGTAAATGCTTTGCAATGTTAAAATTTTTGACATAACGAAAAAGGTTAATTGTTTCCATTCCTTTAGAAAGAGTTTAAATATTAGCCAAAAAATAGAGTTCAATAATTAATTTTTCTTAGTCTTTAACCTCCATTTAACAAACACCGCAATGCATAGTTTAAAAAGAATAAATGGGTGTTTTTCACCTAAAGTTATCAAATGCTAGTTTAGCTGAAATACATTCTAGATTCAGAATTTGCTATTTTAAAAAAAAGTCACTGGGGTTAGAGAGATAGCTGAATGGATAAGAGCACTTCTAATTCTTATGGAGGACTAGGGTTTGACTCCCAGGATCTACATGACACACAAGTGACTGGCATGCCAGTTTCAGGGATCATATACCCTCTTCTGGCTTCCAGAGGCACATACACATCCACACAGCAAACACTCATATACATAAAGCAAAAAAAAAGTGTTCTTAAAAACTCACACTAAAGAAAATACTAATTGCTAAAGTACTTTAATGTAAAATGTATCATAATTTGGTATAGCTTTTGACTTTTAAAATGTGACAATTTCTTTTAAAAAATATATCTTTAGTAATAAAACATTTTTGTTGGCCCATAAGCTGTTCCTCCATTTGATATTAACCCCAACTGAACAAAGTCCTCTCACTCTTGCAATAGAAGTTTAGCAATGCCAAATGAAAACAGTTACATAGTGTAGCCATTTATAAGAATAAAATAGGAACAGCAATATCAAAGGCCAAAGTGCACAAAATGTTTGTCTAATGCCAAGCCCTGTCTTCTGCTCTTCACTTTGCATCACCCCATTCCTCCCTACAGTTCTATGACATCAATACTACAATTATTTTTATCTTTTGCTCCCAGTGTGAATTGAAACTAAGATTTTATACTTGTACATGACTGCCTGGCACAAAGTTCAGCACACTTTTATCATTTTTGCCAAGGGACTCACAGACATAATGGCAGGATTTTTAGTACCAGTTGTCAGAGGATACCCACTGTTCATATATATGAATATTTAAATAAATTTTGTTATATTTATATTTTTGTTCAACTTGAAAATTATCACACCCAAACACTCAGATGCAGGCTACATTCCCAGGTGTGCACAGACTTGCGAACAGTATGACTTTAATTTCCTAGTAGTCAAGAAAAGAGACAAGGACACAGAGACAGAGAAGAAGGGAGAAATAAAGCCATCCACTTATGTGAATGTGGTCATGATAAATCTCAGAGTGGACAAGGACTCTTTTCAGAAAAGCCTTACAAGCATAAATTAACACATTTAAGTGGGAATGTGTTTACTCCATTCTTTGAAAAATGTAGTCATACCAAGAGGGGTGCATTCTTCTCAAACTGCCCAAGACAGCAAGTCTATTACGCAGCGCGGAGTTATTTTACAAAAAAAAAAAAAAAAAATTGTTCTAAGCTAATGTAATAACTGTCCAATTTCAATCAATCTATGACCATCTCGTTATATTTTCAACATAATTCAATTTCATAATACAAGTTTGTAGATGGGTGCACATTTATTATGCAGCCAAACACAACGAGAGTCTCTTTTCATTTCACAATAGAATTAAATTTCAAGCACTGCAAAAGAAAAAAAAAATGTATTGAAATAGCCATTATAAAAGATGTTTTAGTCTTTAAAAATAGGTTGAAAATTAAAAACCAAAGTTCACTTGTTTGGAGTGAGACATGTTCCCATCTGTTATTAATGCCTGTGTTATGCACTAAAGACAAGTTTATTCACCAAGACCCTCATATAATATGTCAGTAAATGGGATTTTGGTTAGTAATTTAATTTCATAAACTCTGACCATGGAAGCTCACAATTCATTCAAAATGAACATTTACAGTGTCCTGGGATGTATTAAAACAAGTCAGTGACACTAAAGAGAACTTCTTGATTTCATTAAGAAACGCTTGTATGAGAATCTATTCACACAAAAGGAAAAATCTCTGCTTTTGTTAAAGAGTAGGCTTTTTCTTTTTTGCTATCATTCTTTTCAAGAAACACAGGGACATGTAAGGCTTTTACTTTTTACCATGTGAAAAAATTGCTCACTTAATTTCAAAGTAGAAATAAGTAAAAGTCGTGACATTTGATTAAAGAACAGAACTCAGAACCCCAAAGGCAAGAAAATATGTTAAGAATTTCAGTGAAGATTATGAAGATGCTCAGGAAGCTTGTGCACATGGGATGGGGTCATGTGCTGACTTGGGCTCCGCCCTCCTGATTTATGCTGGCTTTTGCTAATGGCCTGATAATGGGGAAGGGGGAGGTGGCTCGGGCCGTCTCCTAGTGTTTGGAGTGGTGTGAGAATGACAGCCGCGGATTAATTACTGCCCAGGTTTCTGCTCACACCAGATGACTGAGCAGCCGTGTTCAGCACTACCACGGTGTCACACTTACAGAACACTGGCTTACAGTCTATTCTCAGATGACTTAACAAGAGATTGCAGAGTCTATAATAATCAACCGTATCCAAGTTTTGTCTAAAATTTTCTAAAGGTGAGAAATATCTTTAAGGAATTCGGTAGGGGGCTGATATGAGCATTTCCACCGTCACTTTCATTGCAGACAGCACATACATATTACATAGCTTCTAAAATATTGCCCCAGGGATCATTTATAAATATGAGCGTGTTAAATTATACCTGTGCTTTCCTGCGATCCTCTTCCAGACCCTCACACGCCTCCCCACTCACACACACAACCGTTTGTGGAAGGACTTCCTGTGGTTTCAAAGTATATGGAAAAATAAACATTGTAGCTAATAGCAGAACAAAAAAATCTCTTTAAGTGAACTTCTCAGGGCGCCTTATGTGAAAGCAGGCTCCTATGGAAGCAACTCCTTTAGAATGTCAGCTTAAACTACTCCAGATGATTTCTTTCAAAGCCTCCAGTTTAAAGCCATCACTGCCACATACTATCTTCTTGTTACAGAGACGGCTACTTTTATTTCATCACAAATCTCTGCCTCTTTAGCAGCAGTCCTGCTACTACTATCAGATGGCATTTGTTTTACTTAATGTACATAGGTTTAGAAAGGAAATACAGAACTGCTATTACTGCATTCTATGAAAACATGCCAGCATACATTTAGCTGACACGGCATCAGCTGGTATTTAAACTGGGCTTAGCTAATGGACTTTTAATGTCAGCGGGGTTATGTGCAGTTACTGGCTATTAGCAGAAATGGTTCCTTCCTATAAAAATCACTTTTCCTCAAGTGTGTTGTTTGAACATTCCTTTCCCTAACTTAGTGACTGTCACTGAATGCTAAATAAACCCAAGAACTCTGGAATCTGTTATCTTTAAGATCCTCGTTTTAGATTTGCAAGTCAGCATTAAACAGGCAACCTTTCGCATTAACTTTTAGACTTGTAATCACAAAACTTTGTGAGGAATAATAGTTTCTTTGTCATTTTTCACAGTATCCTAAGTGTTTTGCTATGAAAACCCCATGTCAACCATGAAGGATGTATGCATGATGGAGTGTTGAACATGGTCGTCTGAATTCTAGAATTTGTGGACTTTTAAAATGCCAGTTCAAAACTGCCATATATATAACAGCCCAGCTGACCTTGCCTTCATTGGGCCCATGTATAAGATCACTTCATGGTTGGCGCTTCCAGAACAACCCTGACTCTCTTAGAGAAGTCAGAAAGATTCAGGACCCTGTGCAAGAGTTGTTCCCCCTGCCTGCTTGGGAATAGATACTCTACTGATCATAGACATTCAACTGTAGTCAGTGAATGAGAGCCCACCATACGGCTATGAAGGAAAACATCAGAAGTTCTGCTTGTTAGCCATAGGCCACAGAAAGTAGACCTCACGTGGTATCAGGAGACAACTTGTTGCTAACAGATGAGACAGGTATGTCTCTACACCACACAATAAAATGGCTCAGCAATTTGCAAAGGCAGCTTTCTACAGAAAAGTAGGATGTATTTTTTTATTAGGAAATTTGTGATGAAATCTGAGTTGCCAGTTTATAATCACCTTCAGAAATGAGCTCTATAAGTAAAAATAAAACATTTGTTAGACAAGTTTGTTTTTTCTTTGAAAATAAATGTTTTCTTCTAAAAAAAATCAAAAGATACTACAGATAGACAATGCACACTCATATTGCTACATATACACTCACATACACATACACGTTCATAGGAGATTATCAAACTGTATTTATCTACTTCTTATAATTTATTCATTTTATTAAAATCATCCTAGAAAAATTACAGTTATTTAATTCATTAAAAATTGCCTGCATGTTTTTCATTTGACTTATAATAAATTCAGTTAAACAATCCCTCCTCTTTACAACTAGGACGTCATACCTACAGCTG
This sequence comes from Arvicola amphibius, assembly GCF_903992535.2. Classification (NCBI taxonomy): domain Eukaryota; kingdom Metazoa; phylum Chordata; class Mammalia; order Rodentia; family Cricetidae; genus Arvicola; species Arvicola amphibius. Next base: position 47,341,203 of record NC_052060.1, on the reverse strand, counting down.
AAAATTTTCCCAGCCATCTTTCTAGTTTTCTCAATCATGTGATTGCAAGATAATGGTAACAGTTTCACTGTAGTCTTTTTCATTGTTTGTAGAGAGATACACGTGTGTAGTAGTGGTATAAAAATAAAGATTTGACTTAGCATGGAGAGGCAGACAGTGATAACACTTTCCAAATGCACTGTAATTCTATTAAGTCAGTTCCACTTGAGGAAATTCATTTTTAGGGACAATTGTCCCTAAGAATTCCCAGATAATTTGAGCATCATGCTATAGGATTTCTTCCAAGCAGGTGAGCCTTCTGGAACAACAGGGTATTGTTGCCAGTGGCAATGTTTAACAAGGTAGCTTCAGATTAAGTGACACATTTCAAAAAAAAATCACTGGTGGGTCTCAGATTAGCATTCATCTAATTCCCAGTTAAGCACATCTTGCTTAAACAGGTACATGAAAGATCCAGATACAACTTCTTAACAAACACAGCCCTTGAAAACACTTTGGAAATCCTTTGTCAGTTGGAGAAAGACAACATGATTTATATGTAAGCTTTATATCATTAACTTCTTCAATATTATGAGGAGATATTACACTTACTAAGGCCTCTAGTTCAGATTGAACTAATAATGAATCATAAAAACAAACAAAAAGATTCCCTTCCACTCCTGAAAGCAGTCACAGAGTTGAGTTTCTGCTTTACAAGGTGAAGGCCCTGTAGGTGAAGGCCCTATGTGTGAAGAGGGGACAAGTATCAGCTTCCTTCAGTCCTTGGGTTGTCTCCCTAAGTCAATTTAAGTCACAGTCTCTCATCATTTTAGGGATCCAGAATGAGGAAGATTGCAAAGAAAAGGAGAGGCAATATAGTTGCTGTTTTATTTAAAGTGAATACAGCATTACTACTTGCTTAACTTGAGACTTTCCACTGGGTGGCCACAATGTGTACATTTTGCAGTCTTTACTCGAATGAGATACAATATATCACTTTTCTTTTGACCAAAAGCCAAAGCCAGTACAATCTCAGAGTTATCAGAATTTACTCCTCTTTCCTATCTTCCAGTTTTTGTTGAGGTGGTAATTTGGGGTTTGTTTGGCTTAGATTAGAGATAACAGAGATCTCAAAACCCACAAAATAGTTAACAGTCCTATGGTTACTATCATTTTAGGTTCTGTCAAAATAAATTGACCATCTGCTTAATTTCAAAAGAGTTAGTTTTTCAAAAGGACTCCTTCAGTTCACGGTATTTAAAAAAAGATAGCATAATTATTTAGAATATTTAAGTACAAGTAACTCACTTGTAAACATATAGGAAGTAGAATGATAAAATACTACTTCTTTTAATTTTAATCTTGTTTTTTAATTTTCTTTGCTAATGATTAGAAATATGTTACTTCATACAGCTTAACACAATATATAAAACTTCTGTTTTCTGTGAGAATGTATCTGTGAGAATGTATCTTCTGAATTAATGTTACATGATAATTTTTCTCAAAGTTTTACTTCAAAACTTTTATTATCTTGTAATATTTTCATAATTTCTATACCCACCTTAGCTTTCACGAACTGCAAGAAACAAAGGCCAACATTTATGTTCCTGAACATATTTGGTTTAATAAGTGAACTTCAGAAACATTTTAATATATAAGAACCAACCTATTTTTTATTTAAATTAAGCTTCCTATATAAGACTTTTCAATAGGGGACAAATAGAACATAATGAAATATACTTAAGTTTGAGTAGTCCACAATTAAATAATCAATTAAGACTTTTAGAAATTCTAGCACTCGTCAATAAGCATGTTAAATGTATTGAAGGAGTTTCTGTTTAGCATCCATAGCTGGACAGAAAGTATGTGTTCATCTTCCAAGGCCTTTTTACTGCTCTCAGAATTGCTGAGAAATGAAACTAGCCACAGGAGCTGCATGACAGAATGATTAATGAAAGTAAAGCCCCCTATTCTCACAACATTTTAAAATAAATAAGGCTTGTAACTCTGGAGTTAAATTTGATTAATCTATATCATATGTTAATAGGATTATGCTATTCCTCGTATTCGAAATAAGAACTCCAGTAGGCGTGTCAGTACGATGAAGGTTCACCTTGTTCCCGTTCTCTTTCATGGGAAAGTAAGACATGGTGTGTGGTTTAATTAGCAGAGGGTATTCCCCAAACATTGTAGTTTTCATATGTTATGCTTCACTTTGCAACACAAAGCACTTTTGAGTTACTGTTCACTGCTAATAAAAGGTATACTGATGTAAGGACAAAATTCTGCAGGTTAGGCACTTTCAAAGTTGGAGCTGACTTTCTAGATTATAACTTCAGTTTAATTGACGCCACAGCACTCCAGCTCTGTGTGGATAAGGTCTGTTTAAGTGCCTTAATTCTAGTATATTCTTTTGTGTATTTCAGAACTTCCCTGTATAATTCTGTGGGGGCAGTAGTGCTCAGAATGAGAGAAAGGCCACATTTCAAATGCAAATCAACACTTTTAAATGAATGCTCAAATTATAGCTTGATATTTTCTAATTTTTCCTTATAAAGAGTATAACTACTTGAGATATACATCTTAAACATTCATAAAAAAGTATTTTGGCGTATACAAATTGCTAGAGAGGATACACACATTCAGTACTTCTGATTCTGTGAATTCACAGAGATACTTGCACAAAATAATTTGTATCAAAACTTTGTAAATTTAAAGACAAAATACAAGAGAAACTATAGGCTACATTTTTTTAAAAAAAAAAATACAAATAAGAATATGGCAGCATTTCAAAATTACTCCTGAAAATGAACTTCAACCCAGTAGCACAAAACTGTCACTGCGTTTGTATTTAAAACATCCTGGAACTGACAGTCTATATAAAAGTTCTCAGATTCATGGACTCCTCCTTAACAAATACAAACAGCAATAAATACAAGTAAGCAGTAGAATAAAGGCATCCCCTCAGAGGTCCAGGAAGTTGTTGATTAAGAGACTGAGAAAGAGATGGTAATTGAAATAGAGAGAGCGATGGAAAGAGAGAGAACAGAGAGAAGATAAGGTATTTGAGGTTAAGTGCACAACTACACTATCAATTATTTAAAACAGAATGACAGTTTTGCAAGGAGAAATGTGTTTTTTGTCTTAACTATAAGTAAAATAAACATAAAGGTCCCTTGAAATTTTTAGCTTTGTCTTCGAAGTTGGTCAGAGAGGGACATGAAAAGAGATATCAAGGACTGTTTATTGTTTATGTTCACTACAATCACAAGAAATGAAATCTGAAACTTTAAATAGAGTTGAGTAAACTGAAGTACTGGTACAGTTGCCTCACTTTTTGCTGGTTTTTTTGTTGTTTTTTAAGTTGGAAGCCAAGGGATTACAATACTTCCTGAGAGCTACCTACTACTCTAGTTGGTTTACATTTGTTAATTCAAGCCAAGTATGACTATAGCATTTATTTTCTCATCTTCCATGTGAGGAAACTAAGGCACTGAAAAGTTAAATAACTTAGGCATGGACACATAGCTAGTAGAGGCTGGGAGAATTATGAGGCATTGCACTAACAGGAAGAGCAGGCATACAGCATGAGCAGTTCTTGGCTTGTACCTCCCCAAAGTCATAAAAAAGACACTGACTCCAAGTAGATAGGGATGAGGCTACAGCTTCATGGCATAGCACTTGCCTAGCACAACATGTACAGGGACCTAGATTCAATCCTCATTCTCAAGAAGTGGGTGGATCTGAATACTTCAAGATAATCCCACTTCCCACATAGACATAATGCTGCACAGCTGTAATCCCAGTAATGGGACCAGGTTGGGGCAGAGGTGTGTGGCTCACCAGTTACCAGCCAGCACAGAAGAGGAGGAAGAATGAATGAGAGTATATGTCTGGACATGCTCAACCCCCAAGTGTCCCCTCCCTGCTACTGGCATTACCATTAATCCTTTTAAAATGTTAAAATTGTCCCCAGTGTCACTCATGGAAGAGAGATGGCCTCTCTGACACAAGGAACATATCTGCACCCAGTGTTATAACTTAAATGCTATTAAATGTTAGAAATTAAATGCTATGCTGACAGGTCTGTCTTGAGGTTGAAGACAGTTTATTCAAGTCTAAGTCTCCAACTAGCAACGCACAGTCTGGGACATAATACCAGTGGACCAGAGTAGTTTGTTAGGAATATCACTTCTAATACACACTCTATTCAAATGAAGTGTGCAGGAAATGGAAACAAATTTGATTTTAAGTGCCTCGGACACAAAGGTCAACTACATGTGATCTAGGCTGAAACCTCAAGACCGGAGTCTAGGCTCAATTTCTACCTACAGCATCTTCCAGAAATGGCTACAATCCCCAGTGCTTCTCCTGAGAGTGACTCCCTCTGCTGCTCCAGCAAAGCTATGACCTAAATCAGAAACATGCTATGTGCAGTTAAGGCCTAATGAAGCACATTCTCCCCCAATCATGCTAATAGGAGGGATACTGCACGCATTAGAGGACAGATGTTTTTAAGTCTCAACAATAACACTAAATAAGCAAAGAAAGTGAGGCTAGTACATCTCATGCCTCATTATATCCTTAGGAGAGTTGTTTGTGTATATTGGTATGAATTCTGATGATGATCTGTTCTCAGGGTGCTATGATAGACACTTTAAATGATCCTTCCCTGCTTAACTAGGATGTTTATTATAATGTAATGATTTCTTTTCTTTGTTTTATTGACAAAGTCTGGCTTTGTTGTACAGGGTAGCTTTGAACTTATATCCCTCATGCCTCAGCCTCCTTCAATGGGAGTCTTATAGGAGTATACCACCACACTCCTTGCTTTGTTTTTTAAAGAGGGTGCTTGGAAAGTTTGTTCTCTGAAGGCTTTTTATCACTAAGTTAGAATGCTCAGGATTAGCTGCCGAACAAAAGCCAACTTGCCTATTTTCACTTATTGTAGATCCCCAAAGAGAATGCATGAATTTGTCCTCCCAATTGAGCAGTATATGACAGAATAATAATCAAATTCATCAGTAACAGCAACATGCATAAAGTCCTGAAAGTATGATTTCCTTCTCTCCAAGAGAAGTGTATTACTTGTTTTCTGAACACACTATAAATTAATGCAATGAGAATTATCTTTGACTTTTCCTCAGTAATTTTCTGGTCTGAATTTGAAGGTGTTAGCACACATAACACTAGTTGGTGGCAGATAAGAGAGGCATTATAATTTGTAAGGGTGGCGTGATAGAAGACAATAATTCATGAACACATTCTCTCTCCCTCCCTCCTTGCTCTCTCTCTCCCTCCTTTCTCTCTCTCTCTCTCTCTCTCTCTCTCTCTCTCTCTCTCTCTCTCTCTCTCTCTCTCTCTCTCTCTCCCTCCCTCCCTCCCTCCCTCCTTGCTCTTCCTAGTAAAAAATATTTCATTCTTGGAAGTCAGGAGCCCTGAAAATTCCCTGGAGTGAAGGTTTCCCAGCAATCTTCAATGAAACAATTAGAGCCCATGCAGAGAGAGGAACGTTGTTGCCTACAGCTTAGAGAATTTCCCAAGGACCTGTTTAAAATGACTGCTGTCTGTCTTTAAACCACAGTTGCAAAACTCATTCACTCACAAATGATACTCTCTCTGTTCTATCTTAAGCACTGTTTTCCCCCTCTCTCTCCTAGGCTGTTTTCAACTAGATACATATTTATTTTCAAAAGCTTCTCATTTTCACAGTACTGCTCCAACAGATTAAAACCCTTCACATTGTAAAGTACTTAATGAATGTCCCTGTTCTAATTGCATAGGTGCTTGCATTCATAAAAACATAGTCCACTGGGGTCATTAAGGTATCAGAACAAGCAAATGGCACCTTGAGGGTATGTGTGGGAGCTCTAATGCAAAATAAAGAGAAAGGATACAGGGGAGGAGATGGGAGCCTGCCTCCCAGACTGTCCTACAGTGAATGACTTGAGAAGAAAGTGTTAACAGCAGGTCAGTAGTAAACAGGCCTGGCTAATGAGTAGCAGCCACAGGGACAGTAGCGGATAGCAGATTTCTGTGCTTTACACTTCCTTTGATGTAGCCCAGATAACACAGGAAGAGCTGGTGGTCTGGAACATGGAGGATAACAAAGATAAAAGTAGGAATCCTGCCTCTCAGACCATGGGATTTGAAGGAGCAATGTTATTCTCCCTGAACTAAAGTAAATGGAGAAAAACCACACCAAGAAACACACACACACACCCTGCCGAACCTGCTTTTCTTCTGCTGTCTAAGATCAGAATTAATCCTTAGTCTTTGCCTTGTCTGGAGCAGACGAAGAAAAAGTGCAAGAGGCAAAGAGAATCCGGGGTTCCTTTTCTTTTAGGCTCTGCTCCCTTCTTTCAATATTAATCCACTTAGAGTCCCCCATTTGATTATCTCTATCGATCCTTCTCCTACCCAGTCTTTTTAATTTGGCTGTTGTAAGCTCTCCGCAGGGATCCTGCCTCCTTTTGGCATCTTGGGGACTTTAACTTGCCTGCTCCCAAACCATTTCTTACCCTGCCCCTCAACCCCAATGGCTTAGTCCTTTGTGCACCCAGTAATGACAAGGGTTTCCAGCAGGAGTCACATAGCTGCTGCCATAACTGTTCCTCAGGTTGCTCACTTAGGCTTCCTAAGGTCCTCTTCTAAGCATTCCTGGCCAGTGTCCTGAGAACTTCTGATTAATTTCAAAAATATGGGCTTCCCACCAGAGTGTCCCTTGAAAATGGTCAGATGTGCTCTGGGGGTGTGCAGAGCTGAATTCCAAGAATGGGAGAGTCAGTCCAAAAAAAAAAAAAAAAGGAAGGACTTATGAGCATTGCCACTAAGTAATGTAGCATGGGGAAGAAAAACCCACATTCTTCTTAAGTAGCTATCTCTGATTCACACTGTCTTGCTAATGATACCTCTTTCAGGAGCAAGCACCAGACTTGCCTGCCTGCCTGCCTCCTGGCTGCTTTCTGCATTCATCACCTTCTTCCTGCACCAGGGCATTGAGATTTTAGGAGATGAAGTCTGCAGTTGGGAAAAACCAGTCTAGGAGCATCAATGGAGGAGTCCGGGTTACAGCTTGGCCTCCCCATCTCTCCAAATTCATAAAAGAAGTGGAACAAACCAGACGTGTGTGTGTGTGTGTGTGTGTGTGTGTGTGTGTGTCTGTGTGTGTGTGTAGATAGGAAGGTTTCTGAACTGCTTCTCAGTTGCTGCCTCTTTCAAAGCGATATCGCCTCCTGGCTATAGGCATAAAAATAAATAAATACTTTTTTTTTGTTTAGTGGATGAAGAATTCGGGTGGGAACTGGGCTTGGATGAGATGCCTCGGTGACAGGAGATAAACCAGAAAGCTCTGCCTTTCTTTTACCCACTTTCTAGTCTGAACCGCTGGAAACTGCACCAACTCCTAAAACTCACTGAGGAAGAAGGGACGCCACCCCCCGCCCCCGCACACACCAAAAGATGACCCTCAGTCTAGGTACCTTCCCTCTGTCTTTACACATTTTCACCTCTGAATAACTGCTCTCCTAACTCGGCTTTCCTCAGGATGCTACACACTTACTTCAAGGCTTACATGCATTAAAATGTCAGTTATAAACTGGTTAGCAGTGCCCCGACTCCAGGGAGTTGCAGACTTGGCTTGATCAACTAGAGTCTCCCACCATGGGCTGTGAGTATGAAGTTTTTCAAGGTTCGCCTGGCGAGAGGGGTACACGGAGAGATTGCCAGACAGTTACATCCGAAGCCTGTCCTTTCTGAGCAAACTGAGCATCTCCATAACGCCCCGCCAGCATTCTGAGGGCACTAGCGCCTATAGGTCCTAGACACATTTCCTTAGCTGAGATGGGAGAAGATCTAGCAAGCCCAGCCACCGCACACCGCGGGAAGTCTCTGCACACCACGCATATCGGGGCGCATGTCTGGCACACCACACTGCCACTATCCAGTGCCTTTGGAAACCTCCATGTGTACAGTATGCAACAACGTGCGCGTGTGGGGCTGAAAGTGCAAAAGACACTCCAGAATCCCACAGGCACAGAGGCGGCGGCGGCCACACTTTCATACCCCGGGTCCGTCCTCATCCGGAGCTAATGCTGAAAACCTGGTTTCTTAACTAGTTGGGAAAGTGGAATTTAAAGTGGTTTCCACTGAGGGCAATCAGGCAGATGAGGAAGCTAGGATCACCGGGGAGACGGAGAGGCAGAAAAGAGGCAAGGCAGAAGCAAAGGGAGGTGACCGCCGCGCCCTGTGGACCCCCTTACCTTGAGCGGCCGAACCGGTGCCGCTGGCGCTGAGCAGGGCCAGGGCAGGTAACACAAGCATCTGCAGCAAGTATCCTAGTCCCAGTCCACAGCGGGCCGCTGTAGCCCGCAGACCTTTCCTCATCGTCGGCAGAGGTGTGCGGGGAAGGGGAACGCCACCAAGAGACGCGCGAACAGCAGAGAGCCCCGCCAGGCAGGAGGCTGAATCCGGCCACCGCCAGGCAGTCCTGAGAAATAACAGCAGCCCGAGCGCCACACTCCACTTTCTCCAAGGGCAGGGGCCAAAGGGGGTGGAGAAGAGCCTCCGAGGAGGAGTTTGAAGGTCCCTCGTCCTCTGCGCCTAGCCACTGACGTCTCCCGCCTGCGAGTGCTCTGCCCCCACTCGGGAAATGCAGTGAGGCGCAGCGCGGCCAACACAGCCGCTCCCGCAGTTCCACCGCCAGCGGAGCGGGCGCTGCTCTCTGGTCCCCGCGCCCGCGGGGATCGCACAGACGCCGTGGAGGGGAGGTGGAGAGAGTGGGAGGAGATGCGAACGGGCGAGGCGCTCCTGGCTCCTATCCTCGCGCTCCTGTGCAGAAGAGAGACGCCCCGGCTGCCGCCCGCCCACCGACGGTCCGGCGACAGTCGCCTCCTGGAGTGGGGCGAGAGGGGGTCCTGGGAGACGCTCGCAGAGGAGGAGTGGAGGGCGCGGCCCCACTCCTCGCGGGGTGGGGGGGGGCGGAGGGAGGCGGAGGCGGGAGCGCGCTCGCCCGCCTTATGTAAGCGAGGATGGAGTGAGATCCACGCCTCGTGTGGAAGGTGGAGTACGCCGGGTTCACTCGCTCACTCGCTCCAACGCTGACAAGGGACACCTGGAAGCTAAGGCTACCACGGCCAGGGCAGCGCAGCCTCCTGCCGGGCGCCAGACTCCTGTTCCGCCAGCGCTGCGGGCGCGCCTCAGGCCACTTGGCCCCGTCCAGCGGAGCTCAGCCCACTGCCTGGCAGTGTCCCCAAGCCGGCCAAGCCTCAGCCAGAAGCCCAAGGACTGCACTCGCTCTAGGATTTGGGGAGTTGCGCTTGATTAAGCCGGAGGTGGGCTGGAACTTATTCTCAGAGATGGGAAAGAAAGCAAGAAGCGTTTGCGGTGCCCCAGCCCACTATCTTTGGGCTGTCAGCGCCAGTCAGGCTGTTTTATGCTCTGCGAGCCTGTGACCTATTTGCAGTGGAACAAAAACTAAAAATCAATGGAAACTCCCTCGGTACTGCTTCCTTTGCTTGTTCATCTCGGTGGCTGCTGATATTCAGCGTATAAAGAGTGCCGAGGCAATACTGAGAGAAACTCCCTGAAAACAGACAGAACAAAATTTGTAGATACTCAAATGATGTTGGAGCCCATGAATTAGTCTCCAAATTCCTAACAGCAGCAAATGAGGACAAAATCTGCATGAATTGGGAAAGAATTGAGGCGGGGTGGAAGGATTAGTTAGATTGTAGATTCCCCATTTAAGGGTGGAAGAGGAATGTAAAGATAAACGGGTACAATTAGACCAGTCTAAACAAAAGGAAGGCACAGGCACCAGTTATGCTCCGTAAGAGAGCATTGTGAGAAAAATCCGTTTCTAGGATTACTGCATTTTAAAATTAATACTTCATCATGTAATAGTTAAGATCACAGTGGAAAAGAGCCATGTGTAAACACGCACGCGCACACACCACTGGAGGGAGCATGGAGGAAGGAGGGGGAGATAAAATACGAATTTCAAGACTAATTTGTACTATAGTCATAACTCTGTTCAGGTGAGCAGATCAGGTAACCTCATGCCTTGATTTCTATTTCTGGAATTTTCTCCTAGATTTTTGCTAATGCCTCATGGTTTTGCCTACCTAGTTCCACTGAAACTTCTACCCATTATGTACGCTGTGGATGAATTTCATAGACTGGGATCGGTCACTCTTGGGAGAGACAATGACAAAATTAGCCTCCTTTTATTTCCATGGAGACTCTGCCTACCAATTTAAAAACGCTTAATTTCCTTTAGCTTCCTCACATGGCCACATCATGATATTTAGGTAAGAGGTCACATGCTGGTGCCAGATGGGCAGATCAGTCCACACTGATTTACCAGGTGCATGACATTAGCCAAAAAGGCCAAGTGTCTTTTTGTCTAACCCGTAAAATGGGTCTACTAAAAGGAGTGATATGCAAGGTTATGTGAAGCCATTGTTGATTACTCTTTGATCTAGAACACTCTCAGCTTTTCTTTCTACTTCAGCCAGTTCTGTTCCACAATACTATCTCCTTGTTAAGGTTGAGAGTATGCTTGTGTCTGTGTTCTCCAAAATTGTAGTTATTGGCTCACACACCTATGTGGATACTACAAGTGGGGCTTCGGTGAAATGGCAATTTTAACTTTATGTCACTAATCATTTTAATGATAACAGCTATCTGGAGATTTCACACACACACACACACACACACATACACACACACACACAGTGGATGATAGTGATAACCCATCACCATAATGAATAGTACCACCAGAAGAGACTATGATTAAACCTAGTGGTTTTCTTTATCATTTCCCCAAGAAGGATAATAGCTTAAAGTCCAGGGGAGAAATCTCTGTGCAAACTCAATGCGTGTAAACAAGACCCCAAAGCATGTAAAATGTTAGGTGTGGTGATGCGTGCTTTTCATCTAGCACTCAGGAGGCAGAGGCAGAAGAATTTCTGTAAGTTTGAGGCCAGCCTGGTCTACACAGTGAGCTCTAGGGTAGTCATGGCTATACAGAAAGATCCTGTCCGAAACAATGACGAAGTCAAAGAGATATTCATTTATTCTTTATACCCTTCCTTTTTAAGTTCCAAGTAGAACTTAACTCATTTGAAGCAGATTCCTTGTCCCGAGGGTCTTTTCATCCCTCATTTTTAGCACAGAGCCTGATCTATAGTTGTTATTCAGGTTTGGTTGGCTCAAAGTTCACATGAAAAGAATCTTCAAAGTTTAGGGCAGGTGAGGAAGGTTAAAATGGTAACATCCTCTTGCTTGGGTCTTTGAAGGCCTCAGCAGTCAATACCGCATGAAATTATTCCTTAAAAGCACCAATAAGCGATAGGGAAAAGAAAGTCGTTCAGTACTGAAATTCAGCCTAAAGAGGGCAGGAGAAGGGTTGGAGAAACAGTGTGAAGAAACAGCAGAGTCAGAGCACATGAACTGGAGCAGGGAAAGCCCCGTGAGGAGAGCAGCTCTAGCATGCAGGCTGGCACACACTGCCTTTGTATCAGCATTCCGCCTAGTGTCACGGACTGTCACAATTTTGTCTTCATGAAAACAACAGTGTTTCAGAGGCTGCTCAGTGCAGGCTCGCTAAATCTCTGCGATCTGGACTCAAATATCCCTGCCTACAGAGGATTGTGACTAATTTCTGGGAAATAGAAGCGAGTTATCACCTTCTATTCCATTCACCTGCTTGGATTTTCCAAGTAATGCTTATTTTACATATCTGCCCACATTTCTGAATGCTTATTTTATACATCTATATGTGTATGTACATCTATAAATATGTGCAATATAAATACTTGCCAATAGAAAGTATGCATCTTAAGGGGAGGATATTTTTCCTGTTATGTTCAACACACTCTGCCCAGAATATAGAACACAGCCTAGCACAAAGTCAATAAATATTTCTCGGATATTGAATAGAGGAGTGTGAGCCAGTGGATTTGAAAACTGAGCCAAGTTCTGAATAGCACCCTGTGCATTTTTAAATGATCTGTAGGCTTTTCTAGCTGTTGAATAAAAATCAAGTGTGAATAAAACCGAACACAAAGTGTATCTGAATGTGACCTTTCAGGTTTGGGATACCGCAGGTGTTTAAGGAATCAACATAAAATGCAGCTCATTTTTTTGAAAAAAAAAAAAATAAAAAGCTTCCTTTCAATCCATGTGCAAGGGCTTCCTATTTCTTGGCTCCGGTAAGTGGAGAATTAACTGTGGGATAATAAATCCCAGTGACAGGTGCTAATGGGAATTAAGCATGCAAATCCCTTGCATATCCCTCCAGAAATCTACACCAAGAAAAGTATGCTATTTAGCGTGTGGGCTGCTTAGTAATAATAGTATTTACTCAAACACTATGGAAAAAAAGTTTCCAGTACAAGGCTTAAATAAAATGAACTGAACATATATTTTCATAACAGAAATAGTATCTGTCATTTTTATCTCTGTCCTTGTATTTGATTCTTCACATTTGTACTTTTATGGAGGTCTAAAAATAATTTTCTGCAGTGGGAGATATTATTAACTGGCTATATCGAAGCAGGATTTTACCGAATAAACAGGATGAGGGTAAGGAAAAGTCTTCTTAAATAGGAATGGGGGATGGGCATGGAGCCCTCCTGTAATGTGACTGATAAACCTCAAGTAAGAGAGGCCAGATGGCCCAAAATCAGCTGATTCAATCCCCGTTCTCATCATCATCCCAGAGAGACTCAGTCTCTCATAAACTTGTATACTCTAAATTTTTGTGCTTTTTGTTCATTTTATTAAACAAGACCCTTCACAAGTGAAAGCAATGTGACTTAAGCTACATCTTTAGAAAAAATAATGATTTATTCTATCCAACTTAAATGCTATGGGGGAAAATGTCTATGCTCCCAATAGCTAACATTTATGGATTAATTGCTATGTTCAGGTGATGATTCTAAGTTCCTTGTTACTGCCTTCTTAATTATCACATTGAATATTGAATTACAAAATGCCACTATTGTCTTACTCCATTAGTAACATTAGTAACTCCATTAGTAACTATAACAAAATGCTAAAAATGGTAATATATGAAAAACACAAATGTACCTCCCTATTTTTGTGAAGGCAGTTGGGAAATCTAAGATGGCATTGCTGGGAACTGTGAGTTTCTTCTTGCTGGGTCATCTAATGAATGGGTAAAGACATTGAGAGGTTTGAGAGAGCAGGAGAAGATGGGCCTCTCATCCTTTTATAAGGAACCCATTTCCACACAGACAGACTACTTATGTGATGACTTAATGCATTCATGAGGACAGTACACCATGACTCAGTTACCTCCTGGAAGGCACCCATGACTCAGTACTACTGCAGTGGGAGATCAAGTGTCCAATGCACGAACTTTAGGGTCACAGGGAAACCTAGAGTTAATATTTTTATACAGAAGGAAACAGAGTGCCTAAGCAACACAGTCAATATTTCCTAATGCCACTCAGATTTCAGGGATCATATTCTAGTCCCAAGAACCTACATATCACTAACATCTTTGATTCTTATACCCATATCCCAGACCTCGGTAAGCTCACTCCTATTTTAGCTTCCCATAGAGACTTGTGGGTTGAGGTGCAAGGAGCTTTGGAAGCACCAGATTTATGCTAATTTTGTCATTGTTAATATCAGCATAAAGAACAACACTATTCTGGACAACAAAATCCAGGAAGCATGTACTTGTCTTATCTGATCAAGGCAATCACTATGACCAGATGATTGAAGTATATTGATCTGTGTAAAGTGTTCATTTTTGGTAACAGAATACATGGGCTAAAAATGTGGAGAAGCTATTCCCCAAAGAAACATCAAAACAGGAATGAAAAATTAATATAAAAGAAGTGCCAAGACAATGGAGGGAGCACCACCAGGATGGCAGGCAGGCCTGTGTTTTGTAGAGTGTATGGCATAACTGGTCCTTAAGGACCAGTTTGAAGTTTGTCTCATAACTCAAGAACTGTAGCAAAAGAAGCATTACTTAGGAAGAAAAGAACACTACCCCCTTGTAGATTGCTTTCTCTTTTAACTGACAGGAAGAATTGGGTTCAAATTTAATTCAATTCAGAATACTATCATATTAACCCTTATTATAAGGAAGCTCCTGTCTAGGACCCCTGAAGAAGAATAACGTGGATAATAGTCACAATATACTAAAGGATGAAATCAATGGACAATATAGAATAAAAAATTTCTAAATAAAGATAACATGTGTTTACAGGGGATCTTAGAAAACGCCAATGAAGGAATAATAGAAAGCTGACAACTAGAAATGAGGCATAGGCACTTGTGTAGGCAATGCTCATGGTTCCAACAATGAGGCTATTTATCTACGACAGCAAGAAGTCTGGGAGTGGGCAGTACAAGCAGGCTCTGGGAACTCGATTCTGTTTTTCTAAATGACTTGGCTCTTGATACCCATAATGTGTGACCTTTGTTCTCACAGATGCTGATGGCTTTTGCTCCTCTAGTCCTCATGTGTGCTTCCCTGTTGGAAGAAGAAACAGGTCTCCAGGGTGCAGGAACCTTAGATGCATTCTAAACAGTTTTTACAGAGACCAGAGCCATAGCAGCTTCATTATCTGTTCCTGGAAATTTGACCAGTGACTCCTTAAAATGTTACAGGTTGGGAATAATGTTGTGAACGCTGGCTGGAGCAGCTGTGTTGGGCAATGGAATGGAGGCACAAAAGGAAGGCACAGAGTGAAAAAATGGGATAGTAGGAGATATTTGGAGATATGAAGACAGATAGGAAGTAGCTAGCTCTATTATTTGCTGAGCAAAAAGGATGTTTTTTTTTATTTAATGAAGACACAAAGGGGTGAACAGGGTATCACGATTATGTTCAGTAGGATATATTACTAGAAATTTGGGGAAATCTGTAGCGTTGGGGTGGAATTTTATGAAGTGTACAGTCAGATTGCAGATATGGTAGTGTTTATGGAAATAAAGCAAGGAAACAAAAGCAATAATAACAGGAGAACCTAGGAAGGAAGAAGAAAAGGAAGAAATAGCAGGCTGCAAAGGAAAGAATTAAAAAAAGAAAGACGGGCTGGAGAGCTGGCTTCATGACTAAGAATACTTTCAACTCTTGTAGAGGACCAGGATTTAGTCCCCAGCAGCCATATTAGGAGCCGCACAAATGTCCAGAACATACATACTTACAGCCGGTCAGTTTTGGTGCACGCCATTAATTCCAGCACTCAGGAGGCAGAGGCAGGTGGATCTCTGTGAGTTTGAGGCCAACCTGGTCTACAAGAGCTAGTTCCAGGACAAGCTCCAAAGCCACAGAGAAACCCTGTCTCAAAAAACCAAAAAAACCTTACAATGTATACATGTACACCAAATGAAAATAGATTTCAAAATTTACAAAAAGGTAAAAGGAAAAAAACATAAAAATAAATGATGTAATAACAAAAAGTTGCTGTGATTTCTGTATATCAGTGTTGTGTTGTAACTAGTATATGAAAAAACAATAAAAAGTTAAAAAATATACTAAAAACAGAATATGCAACTTAAATGAATGTTTATGGAAAATGGTGGCATTTCTTACTTTGCAAATTGAAGAAATGACATTTAATAGAATAAAGAGAAGCCTCTGGATCAACAAAAGTAGATTTTAGTCTCCTTTAATCTATAACTATAGATTATCTATGTGCATGATATCACTGTGGAGTAAACTTTTGACAATTAGACTTAATCTCTCTTCTCCCTGTGTCATCTGATAGCTACTAACCAGATGGTTTTCCCACTTACAAGTCTGTAGGATCCCTCCCAGTGTCACCAGGTTACAACTGCACACACTGTGGGTTCCAAATAATCTTTTAACAATACCCCGGTGGTGTGTGTACCTTCACTTCCTCAGTTACCTCCCACAACTTCCAGAATGACCTAGATTGCCAAAATGCATCATTTTACCATATTAAAACACATTAAATAATTTGTCATTTTCTTATATTTGCTTTTCCAGAGTCTGTCAGGAGGGAATCTTATCCTTACAAAGCTCATTGCAGAACACACAGAGTAATCAGTTGCATCTCTCATTCTTTATTCCCTTCTTTATTAATAGAATCAGCAAGCCACACTTGTTGGTAAGTTAAGTTTTTGTTCACTTGACACAAACTATTGTCGCCTTGGAAGAAGGACCTTCAACTCATGCTTTTCTTCTATCTGATGGGCCCATTGGCATGTTTGTGTGTTGTGGAATGTTTGTGTACACTCTAATGATATGTCTCTACCTGAGGCACCTTCTGAGTGGCCAATAGCTAGGCAGGAGAGACTAGGTGGGACTTCTGGGCAGAGAGAAACTGGGAGGAGGAATTTAGTAGCACAATTACATCAGCAGACTCACAGCAAGTCAGATGTGCCATACTAAGAAGAGGTAACTGAGCCACATGGCAGATATAGATTAAGAAATGGGTTAATTAAGTTAAAAGAGTTAGTTTGGAAAAAGCCTAAGCTGAGTCACACTTTCATAAATAATAAATCTCTGGGTCATTATTTGTGGGATAGTGGTCTAAAGATTGTCTGACAAGAAAGCTTATATTTGTGGCTCAGTTTCTTAATTAATGATAAATGTGGGATGGCCCAGAACACTGTATGCAGTGCCGCCACTGGAACAGGAGATTCTGGGTTGTATAGAAAGCAAACTGTTTAAACACATATACAGCATTATGAGGTCTTTACTTTGGTTCCCGCCTCTGGGTTCCTGCCTTCAGTTCCTGCTTTAAGATCATTTAATGATGGACTATGACCGAATTGCAAGTCAAATAAACTAGTTCCTCCTTTGAGTTGTTTTTGGTCAGTATTTTATCACTGAAACCCAAATCAAATTCGAACACAACCATTTGCCTTTACCTCTGTGGTTTCAGCAATTACAATTGTGGGCTACTCACTTAGTCATGAGACTTAGTTTATTCAATGAAAGGGGGCAGGTGTGTCGTGACTGTCATATTTAACTCTGTTATCTATGTACTTTGTGCACTCTGTAGATAGCCACCACGACGTGGGATTTCCTTCTGTATGCTGTGAATATCATTGGTTAATAAGGGAACTGCTTTGGGCCTATAGCAAAGCTATAGGGGAACAGAGCTATGCGGGGAAAACTAAATGGAATGCGGGGAGAAAGAAAGAGGAGTTAGAGAGAAGCTATGTAGCACTGTCAGAGACAGATGCCAGAACTTTAGCAGGTAAGTCACAGCCATGTGGTGACACACAGATTAATAGAAATGGGTTAAATCAATATGTAAGAGTTAGTCAAAATGTAAGAAGCTAGAGCAAATGGGCCAAGAAATGATTTAATTAATACAGTTTCTGTGTGATTATTTTGGCTCGCGGAGGCCGCGGAGGCCGGGATGAACAAGTGGCCTCCCTCCAACACCACCAGATCCAGCTCTGGAGAAATATGGCAAGACTTGGGGGCTGGAGTCTGAGATTTGGTGTCTCCTACTGGGATCCTCAAAGACAAGACTAAACAAGCCAAAGCTATTTTAACTAAGTCCTAATACTTGTGATCAAGAATTTAGAATGTTTGCACTGTTCAGTCTTTGGATCTGGGGGTAATGCTTCATGAAGCCTGATGCTGACAGTGTATTTTGCTCCTTGTGAGACACCATATACTCCACCAAACTCAAGAAAAACAAGATGCTACTCCACCCTGGAATAATAATGAGGAGGAAACAGGATCAACTGGCAGTGTGATTAGGAAACACAGTAAGAATAGGGGAGGACAGGGGTAAGGAACCTGCATCAGACTGATGATCCAGCGATCTTCAATGAGGGCTCGATAGAGATGCATCTCAAAGAATAAATACCATTATATTTGCTTAATTTCAAAATATGATATTCCAGGCATATATGAAGAAATAGCAGGACGCGTGGAAAGACAAGATGGATAGAGCTTGAATGTTTGATAACACACTCTAATATTATATAGTAACTACTTTCATTGCTGCACACATTTTAAGCCTGGGAACTCAGGCTTAGAAGAGTTAACTCACTTGCTTGTTCTAAATTTGTGCCAGACTGAGATTCACTCTTGGATGCATCTCTGTACATGTGCACATTGTAAGTTTCTTCATGAAGCTTCAGGCAAAGCTTCACTCTTCAGTCTCTTGTAGATGGTGTGTACACTAGATAGCTATCAAAGGTTCTGTAAGATGAGGTGATGTCATAATGGCATCTGAGAAATGGGCAATACAATTAAAGTTTTAAGAAAATCACAGAGTATACATAACAAGTCTGCTCTAGTAATCCAGATGAGAAACAGCAACAGAGCACTTGTCAGAAGGAATAAACAGAAAATAAGCAAAGAGAACATGTTGAAGATGTCCAAATGAGATGGAGGCTGCCATTACAGAATATAGGATGAAAAACGCTGTATTATTAAATATTCATAATGTAATTAAGAATAAGCTAGGTAACCCTGCTAAGCTACTTGCAGCAATAAATTACCCCCAACTTAATTAAAGGCATTAAAGAATTAAAAATAGGATTTAAAGGGTGAAATGGGCACATAGATTTTTAGGATTACTGGCATTCATTGGGACTGAAATGCTGTATTCAAGTAATAAGGTAGTGGCTCACAAGCACACATGTATTTTCTTTTCATAGCCCTTAACCATAAATGGCATAGAATAGGTAACAAATAAATATTTTAAAAATAAACAAAACAGTAATTTCTAAAAAGTTTTATGAGATGCAGCCTAAGTCATTTATATTTGTTTAGTGTCTTTAATTTAATTTCCTCCTGAATTTATTTACACATTTTTGTTAGAAATGTGCTCTGCTTTATGTTACAGAAGTATGCCATAAATTACAGCTTGCAATTCAAAACAGACAACCCTGTTAATCACAAGTCATTATATGGAAAACAATGACATTATAGTACATATAACCCAATCAAAACACAATGTGATTAAATCAGACAAAAGAAAGTATTTGACCTTTGGATTTATGACATAGATGAAGAAGGAAACAAATTGTATGGGGATTTTTCATTTCATGCTGTCACCAACAACGTTCAACAAGGAATTTGTTCCATATTTTCTTTCTCTGGGTATGTACATTTGTGTGTGTGTGTGTGTGTGTGTGTGCATGTGCGTGTGTGTGTGTGTATGTGTGTGTGTGCGTGTGTGTGTGTGTGTGTGTATGTGTGTGTGTGTGTGTGTGTGTGTGTGTACATTCATGGGTGCAGGACCAGCTGTTCACGTGCTTCTTGGGGTAGAGGACAACCTTTGCTCTCAATCCTTAGATACTTTCCTTTGTTTGAAATAGGACCTCTTAGTTGCCTGGATTTTCACATTGTGTATCCAGCTGGTTGGATGCTAACTCCCAGAATCATCTTGCCTTCATCTCCCATCTTGCAACACACAGGATGATACCAAGTCTTCTAACATGGATTCTGGTGATTTGAACTCCAACCCTCATGATTCAGCACTTTATTCATGGATCCATCTCTCTAGACCCCATTCTAATATCAATTAGTTCCATTTAGAAATAGAAAGATTTAAAAAAATTTTTTTTTAGGATAGATTCTTACACTAGTGTTACAGTAAAGTGTTTTGTCTGTGATAGATTGGCAGACATCACTAACAGGAATGATGTATGTGAAAAGGGGATGAATTATTATGATTGAGAAAAATAAATGAAAAATACAGAGATAGAAGTGAAAAAAATTCAAATGAGAATGTTCCAAAGTTCACTTCAAAAGATTTGTATAAGACAAAACTCAAAAGGGGATCTAATCAAGCATTGAGGAAGACTTGGTTATCACCAACAGGCTCACAAGATGACCCTAGGGAGTCAAAGACAATCTGATATTGTTGACCATCATACAAGGTTTAAGAAATGGCTACTAATTCGGAACCCTCATCAATAAAAAACCTTCAGTTTGGCACACCAATTTTTGTGGGTTGCCACATTGGACTAGGAACTTGTGAAGGAAAGTTTTACTATAGGAAGGCAATGGAAGAGCCACCAGCATCATCTGCCTCTCTGCTTAACTCTTGAAAGACCCACAGAATAACTGCATATTGAGTGAATCAGATGGTAAATTGTTTAACAAATGTATATTCTTCTTGACCTAATCTGTACTATTTTCTGTTGTGTCTTGCTATTTCACTTCTTTTTAGATCTTGGAGAACTCTGTTGATCATAATTATTCTCAAAGCCAAATTTCACCTTGTGTTTCTGTTACCAACAAAGCCAGAGGGAGAATTTCACCACTTATTAACCAGTTTGTCTGCTGACAGGTTGCTTTCATGAAAACTCAGCACCAACCATTTATAACTGATAGTCCACCTTTTGAGATTTGATTCAAGGACTACAAGCAAAATTTATTATAAACTAGATAGAAATAATATGAAGAAAACCTACTTGAAAAATCAAGGAAGCTTAACTATTCCAAAAGTCAGTACAATGAGTTATTTAAGGAAGTTATAGAAGTATATATCTGTTGAAACCTCTCCTTTTACTCCTTAATATAGTTAATTTTAGTCCTTAATATAGTTAAACCTATCTCAAGAACTCAAACTCTTTGAGTAACCATTTCTTGGGGTGTAGAAAAGCCCAAGTCTCGTTGGTTTTAGTCAAGATCATTGCTTTATCTAAAATTTGTTTCATTATGCTGATTCTTCAGATTCCAGTTAAAATGGTCATTTTCTTAAGTCCTGAATAGCACATGTTCTGTGATGTCTATGAACTTTATGATGTTGATGCCGTTATAGATATGTACTTTTCTTCCAATTATTTACATTGCACAAATGATTCAAATCAGGATCCCAGACACCCCAGACTGTTTGACAACAGTTAATAAATTTTATTTGCTGAATAACTGTGTTTACTTTTTCTTTTTTTTACAATTTTTTTAGAATATAGTATTTGGATGTTTTATACTTGAATCCTTTATACAGTATTATTGTATAAAGGCAGACATATTCTGAGTATTATTAGCTTGGGCATTATGGAAATAAAAATTATAATTAAACAATCAACATTTTATAGTCATACATATGCTTAGTGTTTTAGAGTAGTATTTTTACCATGTGCAGCAATGTTTAATAAAGTAAGAAATTCACTTAATTAAATTTAGTGTATAAGGCAAAAGTCAAGGAATAGCAATATATGTATATATATACATAGTAGTGTTTAGTCACTGTAATAACAATAAAATACATTATTGATTAAACTCTGAAAAAAATATATCTATACAGAATAAGTGTGCTGTTTTTAAGACTGCATGAATAATCCCTTATCCTTTGGTTTTACATGATCAGAACAGTCTTTCTGCTCATCTTGACATAGTCATCTTCCTGGGGAAGGAAAAGAAGGAAATGAGGCATATTACTGGATAGGCAAAAATAAACAGGACAAGATTTATATTTAGTTTCTGAATTCCAAGATTGTTTCTATGCAGTTAGTCTAACAGTGGGCTAAAGCTTCAGTCTCCCTAAGTAGAGAGAAGATGCCAGTTAAACTGGAGCTGAAGCCATTTTATATGCGGACTTAGAGGAACGCTTATACTTCCACATCTACCTGTCTCCAAGTATTCTTCCTTTGACCAGGCATGCAATTATGAAGGAGCAGACTATTGAAACTACTAGTCACAGTAGGGGAAATGCAATAAATGAACAAGAAGAGTTAGCAGTGTTCCTTTGCCACATGTTGATATGCCTCAACAGGATAAAAATAAAAGATTAAAACTAGAATCTTTTCCGTATCCTGAACCTCTGAAAGTAATTTTGGATTAGAGAGACATGACGATGCTGTGAACTCAGTCAGGCACAGCTGTGAATGCCACTGTAACTGCCATGATTCTCACAGTGGCAGAGGCCAAGAATATGGGTGAGCATCTTATATAGTAAGGCTAAGATGATGGAAGCAGAGAAAGAAACAACAACGACAAGTGCATTCCTGTTGTCCTCAGGTCTTTCTGAGAACTGTCTCTGAAATAAAAGTATCTGGCTTCTAATTGACGCTTTGCCTCTGGCTGACGCTGTAACCCTATAAAGATTCAGCATTATTATTTGCCCTCTTTGCTCACATAAAGGTTGGCACAATGATGCCTATATTTTAGGAGTGTCTACTGTCAAGTTCTTATTTTGGTCAAAATGATCACTACAAAATATTAACTTTTTTAGGGGAAAGTAAATGTGATTATGTATTAGCTATTAAAATACCATCATACTTCAATAAATACATATTGATTGACAAAAGATAACTCAAAAGTCTTTTCTATATTTAATGCTTTTGATATAAAATATATTTAGAGAATTTTTTAGTTTAGTTTCCTTAATAATTCGAAGTGTGCATCCACTCATAGAAATATTTTAAGGGAGAGTACTCTACAGTTATTTAGTGAAAGACTCAACATATTTCACAGTCATAAATTGGCGAAAGCATGCGAGAGTGAAATGATTCAATTATCTGATGATAACATATGATGTGAGCAGCATGTGTACTTATGTTTGTACCGTATGTTCACAAGTTCATGATAACGCTTTCAGCAAAGAAAGCCTAGAAGTTTGGTTGTGTGAAAAACAGAACAATATCTTTGAATTATCATGATTTTTCTTAAATGGAGAAACAGCCAAGGGAAAGTGACATATATTCCCAGGATCACAAGAAATGAGTACTGTACATATAACAGGAATGTATAGCAGAGCTGGTGTTGCCCAGCAACACATTCCAGTAGCCATAGCTGATTGGAGCTGGGGCTCTTAATTCTGCAAAGCTTTAGTGTAGTGAAACTCTCACAGAACCAAGCTGAATTTATAGAAAACTTCATTTCTGAAGATTTCTGACATATATGAGTACTCAAACTAGCAATATTTATCTCATTAAAACAGGGAGATAAGCAACCGAATGCTTCCCTCTGGGATAACCTTTTGGACAGGTCAGCATTCACTGGAAAGATTATGTCATTGATGTATATTTCACCTCCATCCCAGCCATGCATGTGAAAGGCTCATGTGCAGAATCCTGCCCTTTTGTAGATAAAAACATTCATTTGTAAGTGAGCAGATGGTATCCTAAAGTTCAGACACACATTTCAGGTAGAATTGTGGATGGGGGCGAGCTTGGCCTAGAAGATGTCTAGTGTCACGGGGGAAAGCTTCCTGGGTGAAGCTGATAGCCTCTCGCGTGCCTCCACTCTGTAGTGCTGATTTATGGCTTAAAGATACATAAATGATTTGGGCTACAGAGTAAAAACTGAACTCTTTCCTCTAGAAGTTTGTATTATTATATTGTTTTGCTTTTTATAACACGATTTTTACGTCTGAACATACCAACATTATCTTAATTGGCTCATTTTAAACTTTGGATTAGTTCAAACACCTCATCCCTTTCATTATGTGGTGTCACCATACACAGTCAGTCAACTCTTACTTGGGATCGATTCCATGTACATACATATGTTATAACCATAATAAATCTCACATGCATTCTATAAACTGAGCAGCCACATGCAGATGTTTAATAGTTGGAACATGCCACTCAGGTTTCAAATACAGAGTCATCAAAATTAATAAAGACAAAAGTTCCTTTGGAAATACTTTAAATATGTGATGAAGAACCATGCACACATTTTACACATATACACCTGGAGAGATGACTGAGAATGTATGGGAGGTTATTTATAGATTATATCACATGGGAGCATTGAGTTATTTGATATAACAGAGTTTAACATCAGTGAAGTTTTATGCACATGAGGGCAGGTTGATTCCTGGAACCAGTCTGCCACTTTTCTTTCTTGTCTTTAAATTGGAAATGATCTAATGAAACAGTGTTGTTTGAAGAATCACTCTAAGGTTACCTCACACAGTACATGAAATATTTTAATGGCAAATTAAACAGGACTTTGTTTCAAAGTCTAGTGCTTTCTTTTTTATGCCACATTTCCCTGAACTTCTTTTTTTTTTTTTTTTTGGTTTATTCCTGTTTCTTCAGAAAATTATTCTTCCTGGTCTACAAGAGCTAGTTCCAGGACAGGCTCTAGAAACTACAGGGAAACCCTGTCTCGAAAAACAAACAAACAAACAAAAACAAAAAAAAACACAGAAAATTATTCTTTTTGTATCACTACACGTTTTTTCTACACATTCATTAATTCAGGCTTCAGTGGCTGCAGAAAACCTTTTCCAAATTTGTTGACAACCTATGGAATGATAGAGCATTTTCCTGTTTGCCTTGACTGTCTGAATATCTGTCGTGGGTGCTCAAACACTGGCAGGTCTTAGTTTTCCCCCTACCTGAGGGCTGGAGAAACCCTGCGCTACAGAAGCTCTCCTCTTATGGTTGCAGAATTGTTGCTTCTGCTGTTCCTTTTCTGGCCCTCGACACATAACACAATGCACGATGCTTAGGGGACAGCCAATGTATATGTATGAAATAGAGAAAAGCATAAGTGATAGAGTGAGTATATGAGTCCTTGCTTCTCTCAGTATGGAGGTCAAAGACCAAGTGTTCCCATACCATTATTAGCGTCTTTCATTGGATGGCATACTTAACGTGTTAGGCTGTCTGTGAAGGATTTGGAAGCAGGAGGCTCTCTACTAATGCTTTGGATTCTGGTCTCTTCCGATTCTGTTGACATTCCCCTAGAAGAAAGATGAATATACTGAGGTTTAGCTAGTCCTCATTAAAGATTTCCAAACTAGAAAGCAGAGTGTTGATTTAGGGGACCTTCTTCATACCCCTCTTGATACTTTGCTCCATGCTTCAAGCCCCCAGATGCAGCTCAAGACTTCTTTTTCATGGTTTTTTATGTGATCCCTTTCATATCATTTTCCAGTTTGACATTCTGAGCTAATTGTACACAGTAACCCCTTTATCTCAAATAGGTAATGCAAAAAGTAGCTTTGAAATATTCCAAAAGATGAAGTATACAAACAGAAGGGAAGTGAACTTGATTGAAAATATAGTCTTCTAGTCACTTTGTAGACACCCTGTTTGACTTTATGCTCTTCTGGGTCCCTGGTGGTTTCGTTTCATGCAATTTTTGCTCCGATCGTGTATGGAGGTGCCTTATTCACTCATTCATATGAAATTTAAGTAGGGAAGTTTGTATGCCAATTTCTTATCCTCCACCTGCATACAAGTCTCTAACTGCAAAATTCTGTCTTCCATAACCAATGGCCAGAGTGTGGATTCCAACTATGCTTGATCTCCATCTGTCTTCTTTGGAATGTCTTCAAGTTAGTGCAGCCCTTGGTAAATTCTGGATTTACTGTTTAACCTACCTTTCACTTCACATGGGCAAAAGAGTACTTGTCAATGCTTACTTATTATTGGTCTTTTTTTAGATTACCATCTTGTTAAATCTCCCATGTATTTCCTATGAAACAATTGTTGAAAACTCTGGGAAAGAGCAGCCACTCCTTTCCTTTACACATTGGTTTGCATTCTGTGTGATTATTTGAAGAATAACTTCCACGACTTGCATCCTTTGATGTCTGAACAGATTCTGCCAGAGTAGGAGCTTTCCAAAAATCTATAGCACTGACTTTCTCGATAACAACTGATGTCTCGGTGAATTCTTCATAAACTAAAAATGTTGTAAGTCAAAAACACACTGCACATCACCTTTTGTGTAATGTAGCTCTTAGCCTCGTCTAACTTAAATGTGCGTGCTCAGAACTCTTGCACTAGTCTCTTGAGCAAAATTGCCTAACATAACCACTAAGTTCTGACTCTATCGTGTAGCTTATTAAATACTTACTTGAAAATGAAAACTATGAAGGCTGTTCCTATTGCATACACATTACTTTTATATACCCAAAAAGTTAATTAATTAAGACAGAGAACTATCTGTGTGGAAATAGCTTTGTTATTGAGTTGAGACTAGGCTAGAATGTCATGGGCTCCAGTTCACCACATTTAAAAATGAATAGCTTTTTTTTTTTTTTTTTTTTTTTTTTTTTTTTTTTTTTTTTTTTTTTTTTTTTTTGTTACATGTGGAGAGTGCTAATTTGGGGCTGTCCTTTCTTACACACATTAATGGTAACATTTCCACTTCTTGTGTGGTCTCTGTTCTTTAACTGGGAAGGATTCCCATCCCAGAAGAGTAAGTAATGTTAGCCAGAGTATTGACTTTCATTATTCTTATTTGTATAAATTCCCCAGATAAATCCTGAGGTAGAAGACTGCTAATATTTGTTCTTATAACTCAAAGATGAAAATTAAGATCCTTCAGAACAAGGTGAGAGATAAGAAGGAAGTGATGAAAAAATAAATGCTTTTCTCCTCCATAAAGGAGAGTTTGTAAAAGCGCCACTGGAAAGAATTACTGTTGTATTAAAGATACTCAATTTTCCGTTACCTTTGCATTCTCTATGCTGAGTTTTTTACTCCAGGTCACTGAAAAGGTCTTCTATGATCAGGGGGCTCCTACTCTCATGCCTACTCTCCATCACATTTCTCTGTTTTTTTCCTTTTATTGTACTTACTCTTAGGTTGTGCCTAGGTCATTTTTTTTACTGACTTCTCACTGCCTCTCACTAAGCCTGACATGTGATAGCAGTCACCTTGAATGACTAAATTAATGCCACTTAAAAGCCATCTGGGCAACAAGACCAAACTAT
Organism: Arvicola amphibius; assembly: GCF_903992535.2. Lineage (NCBI taxonomy): Eukaryota > Metazoa > Chordata > Mammalia > Rodentia > Cricetidae > Arvicola > Arvicola amphibius. The sequence goes on along the minus strand of NC_052060.1, from coordinate 47,314,609 downwards.
ACCACTCTTGGATTCTTGGGCATATACCCAAAGGGCCTCAATCATACCATGAGAACACTTGGTCAACTACGTTCATAGCAGCATTATGCATAATAGCCATAACCTGGAAACAACCTAGATGTCTCTCAACTGAGGAACTGATAAAGAAAATGTGATACTTTTACACAATGGAGTACTCAGCTGTTATCAACAAGGACACTAGGAAATTTGAAGACAAATGAATGGAACTAGAAAAAAATCATTCTGAATGAGGTAACTGAGACGGAAAGATAAACATGGCATGTGCATACTCATATGTGTATAGTGACTGGGAAATAGCCATGAAACAACCCACAGACCCAGAGAGGCTAGGTTGCAAAGAGGGTTCATGGGGGTGCACACCCAGATCTCCCTGGGTAGAGGAAATAGAAGTGATTTTGTGAGTGGATTGAGGGCAGGTGGGGATAGGAACATGAACCATGAGTTTGGGGTAGGGCAGGGGGGAGAGTACTGAAAGAGACTGGAAAAGGGGGGGCATCTCGGGGTCAGGTAAAAAGGGAATCTCTCAGGAACTAAAAGGATGACCCCAGTTTAGACTCCTAGCAATAGCAGATGCATAGCCTGAACTTCCTATCTCCTGTGACCAGGCTGGTGCCTAGCCCAACTTGTAGAAGGAAGCGGCGGGCGGCGTCCTGCCACCCGGCTAGCTTTACCCAAAATAATTACACGGAAACTGTATTCTTTTAAAACACTGCCTGGCCCATAGTTTCAGCCTCTTATTGGCTAATTCTCACATCTTCCTTTAACCCATATTTAGTAATCTGTGTAGCACCACGAGGTGTGGCTTACCAGGAGAGATCTTAACCTGCGTCCATCTCAGAGAGGAGAATCATGGAGACTCCTATGGCGACTGCCTGAAGCGTCTCCCCAACTCTCCCAGAATTCTGTTCTGTCTATTCTGCCTACCTAATTTTCTGTTCTCTTAAAGGGCCAAGGCAGTATCTTTATTAATAATGAAAGTAACACATAGACACTCCTCCATCACCAACTGTGGTCAGAGAGGCATCATCAACAACTTATGGAAACAGATGCAGAGTGCCACAGTCAAACATTAAGCAGAGTTCGGGGAATTCGGCAGAAGAGGAGGAGTAAGGATTATGGGAGCCAGAGGGGTCAAGGACACAACAAGGAAACTCACAGAATCAACTAACCTGATCCTACTGGGGCTCAAAGACATTGAAATGACGACCAGGGAGTCTGCATGGGACTGACCTAGGCACTCTGCATATATGTTACAGTTATGTAGCTTGACCCTCTTGTGAAACTCCTAACATTGGGAACAGGGGCTGTCTCTGACTCTGTTGACTCAGGTTTTCTCTTCTGCCAGGTTCCCAGAATCGTTAAGTCCCAAAGAAATAACACAGAAGTCTACATTAGTTATAAACTGATTAGCCCATTAGCTCAGGCTTCTTAATAACTCTCATAACTTATATTATTCTTGTCTATGTTAGCTACGTGGCTCTGTACCTTTTCAGCAAGGAGTCAGTTACATCTTACTCCTCCTGTGACTGGGTCACGAGCGCAGATTAAGACTTTCTTCTTCCCAGAATTTTCCTGTTCTCATTGACCCGCCTCTATTTCCTGTCTAGTAGTCCAGCCTATACTTCCTGCCTGGCTACTGGCCAATAAGCATTTATTTAAAATATAATTGATAGAATACATATCATTGTCCCACACCATGACTCTTTTGCACATTTTTGGGTCCCTACTCCTCATACTGGGTTGCTTTGCTCAACCTTAATTCATGGGGAGGTGCTTAGTCTTACTGTAGCTTGATATGCCATGGTTTGTTGATACTCCCCGGAGATCTTCTCTTTCCTAAACAGAAATGGAGGAAGAGTGAATTGTGGTGTTGCAACAGAGTGGGGATGTGGGAGAAGGACTGGGAGGAAATGAGGGAGGGAAAACTTTGGCAGAGATGTAAAATAAATCAATAAAGTTAATTTTACAAAGTTTTTATTGATTTTATTGATCTATACATTTTCCTCTGCTTCCATCCATTCCTCTCCTCTCCCCTTCTACCCTCTCCCATGGTTCGCATGCTCCCAATTTGTTCAGGAGATCTTGCTTTTTTCTACCTCCCATGTAGATTAGATCCATGTATGTTTCTCTTAGGGTCCTCATTGTTGTCTAAGTTCTCTGAGATTGTGAACTGTAAGCTAGTTTCCTTGGCTTTATGTTTAAAAGGCACTTATGAGTGAGTACATATGAAATTTTTCTTTCTGGGTCTGGGTTACCTCACTCAATATGGTGTTTTCTAGATCCATCCATTTACCTGCAAATTTCAAGATGCCATTATTTTTTTCTGCTGTGTAGTACTCCGTTATGTAAATAAATCACATTTTCCTTATCCATTCTTCAGTGGAGGGGCATTTAGGTTGAGAACTTCTACAAATCATGAACACTTTCAATAATATAGCATGATAGAAGATTAACTGAAAAAAATCAGTAGCCCTCCTTTACACAGATGATAAATGGGCTGAGAAAGAAAGCAGAGAAACATCACCCTTCACAGTAAAGTTATTTTTAAAAAATCTGAATAGAAAATTTAATTCACATGTAGGACACATTCCTCAAATTATCTATTAACATTGACAACAATTTGGTGTTACCACTTAATACAAATTATTTTAATTAAATAATATTTACTTTGTGAATATAGTTGTAAAATACCCCATTCAAGGATATATTTTAGAGTGCAGTTTTAGTCTCAGGAATAATTATAAATATTACAATTAGAAAAAGCATACTGATATTGTTATGGTAAAGATCATTTTAGAAAGAAAGATTCTCTTAGGAAAACTGATGTTCCCACAATAACTAACTCAGTGGAATACATGTCTTAGAACATGTGCCAATGATTTGTGTGCTTATGTGAATGTAGTGTTAAAGTATATACATTAAACATACATGCTGGAAGGGTTATAGAAAAGGATCAGTGGTAGAGAACACTGGATGCTCTTCCAGAGAACCAGGACTTGATTCTTAGCACTCACATGGTAGGTCAAGAGTGTCTGCTACTTCAATTCTATCTAATGCAATGCCTCTTTCTGACCTCCTGAGGGCTAGGAATGCACATGATGCACATACAAACATACAGACAAACACACATAAAAACACATTAAAAAAACAGTGTTTAAAAACTTATCCATACTGGACTAAATGCCATATTCCAATAAATATGTACTATTGGTTTCATTCATGAAAGGCAAATGTTCTAATTTTATAATTATTACACATGCAAAACATTCTGTTTCACTTGATAAAATTAGATGAAATTATTTATTTTTTCATATTTTCTTTATCTTTTTCCATAATCCAGAAGGTAAGACAGCTACTTATATTTTTATAAAAAAGCAAGCCAAGTGATGAGACATTTAAATATGTTATATTATCAGTGTCCACATAAAGACAAAACAACTCCTTGAAGAAAAGACTAATACACTTGCTATATAGTTTTGTGATATATGGTGAATCAGTGTAAATGGTAGAGGTAGAAAACTGGCAAGGTTAAAGGATTTTCTCAAAGAAAAAATGTGAGGAAAACCTGCCATTTTCAGTTAGGAAGCCCATATCAGCATGTGGCATATTCTCAGTCTTGTGATTGGTTTGATGTACATCACTCTTCCCTGATAACAAGGGTTAAATTTGCCCACCAACTTTCTATCAAAGTTTTACCTTTTCTTTTTGAACAGTTGATGCCTTGATCACCCCAAAGAAATATGATCATTATAGAGTTGATTCTTCCATGAGGTTGAGTGTAGACACACATGCTGAAATGTGACCCTATGCCACTAAAGGGAATAATTGGAATCAGGGTAGTACTGAATCAAATTCAGTACTTAATTTGAATATCTAGTAATCGATGAAATAGTTCATGCTGACCTGAACAACCAAGGGTTTGAATACTATATTATATAATACTTCCTCCACAGTCCTGCCTCCACTTCAAACTGAGAATACCTCAAGTGAACCTGAAAAACTGATTGTGTTTTGTGGCCACAGAGCACCGGGAATAAATGTTGCCATCTCTCCAATTAGTTTAAGAATGGATTGTTTAGTTACTAGAAACTGAACAACAGAAAAGGTCTTCTTGTTCCTATAAGTACCAACAAATAATGTTGATGATTCTAAGAAGTCACCCTTGAGTCTGATCCCTGTACCTTCCTCATTTACCTTTTACAAAAGTCAGTCTTTCCCTTCACAGGGTGGAGGGTTTACAAAGCTTTAATGCTGTGCTACAGCCATGCTTGAATGGTCTTGATGCAGAAGCCCTACTCGAAGCCCAAGATGACAATTACAAATGTAGGTGACTGTCGAGACGAACTAAATAGTCTAATAACAATACCAAATCCATTAGCAAGTCAGATGGTATCTAATTCTTTGCTTTCAACAAAATTGAAGGAGCACCTAATTGATTTGCTTATTGATGATAGTCAAATGAAATGGAATTGATAGTAAACCCTATCTTATTCTGGCAATAAATAATATTCATTCTTGGCTATACAAATTAATGAAGGAAAAAACTGCATCTATCTCATCAAGAAATTTATTTCATATAAAATGTTGTTTTATGTGTAATAATCATGACAAAACACATAATATATTTATGTTGTATTGCATCTAATCATGGTAATTATATATCAGTAAGAAATTTTTAGCACATAAGAGCCATGTAATCAGAGGAATATTTTTTAAACTTAAATATCCATCTATATATATAGCACTTTGCAGAAAAGTATGATAGGAACAGGCAGAAAATGAAAACAATAATTTAAGTAAAATTGTATACGTGGATTAGATTTATAAGCTGGGGTAGAAAAGTCACAATTTTATGTTTCTAATTGGTGAAGAGATTTTCCCCATATTTTAAAGACACAGATAATGTAAATATAAAATTAATGTCATATTTAAATTCTACTTGCTATATTTGTAAGTAATATAAGATTTTTATTTTAAAATGTCAATAACTATGTTCAAAATTATATAATTTACAAGTACTTGGGCGTATGGAAAACTAAAAGTCACTAAAATTTCTGTGAAAGATTTTTAGGTTTGGAAGTTTATTGAGATGGTAGCAAAGCAAAAATTTGATGAACAAAGGGATAGATTTGATGTACTCATAGAATTCTTCCTAGCTACAATAACAGGAAATCTGTTCAACTCCTAAAATTTCTATCTCGAAATTAATATTAGTGAAATAGACTGACTGGCTTAACTGATCCTTGGAGTCAATTCTTATGTGACCAGCAAAATGGCTTATTTTTCTTAAGTTGCACCACCTGAGAATATTTATTCTATTAAGAAATAATTGTAGCCGGGCAGTGGTGGCACACGCCTTTAATCCCAGCACTCGGGAGGCAGAGGCAGGTGGATCTCTGTGAGTTCGAGTCAGCCTGGTCTACAAGAGCTAGTTCCAGGATAGGCTCCAAAGCTACAGAGAAACCCTGTCTCGAAAAACCAAAAAATAAAAAATAAAAAAAGAAATACTTGTTGTTCTAGTACTTGAACTTCTAACATGGAAAAATGATGCCATGACTATGACCTTGAACTTAATTATATGTAATGTCTGTAGAACGTGAGTAAATGAACAAATGAATGAATGTGGTTGTCTAAGCTTTTTCCAGTTGAAAAGTATGTGCACAGTGAACCTGAAAGTGGGAGGCATGCTCCTTTCTAGGGCAGAGCACACCAACTGGTTGCCTAGTGCCAAATGGTCAGCTCTAAAAACACATGTGCAAGCAACATTGTATGAGATCAGCAGGTTATATTTGCAAATACATATGCATATACAAATACATATATGTAAATGATAACAATTGATGAAAAGAGAGGACATGAATTTCATAAGAACAAGGAGAGTTATAGGAAGAATTTAGAGGAAGAGAATGCAATTAAATACAATCTCAAAAAATAAAGAGAACAGGTGAAAAAAGAAAAGCTCATGTACATATGAAAATGTATAGTATATAAGGCATATGTATTTTACACATTATTTTTATTAAATTACACAATGAAATACTTTCATTTTTAAATCAAAGTTCTTAGGTTAATGTATTGCACTGAGTGGACATTCAATTGATTTTGATAACAAAATACATTTTAATTTTATGATATGTGATTGTGTATTTTTTCTGATGTTTTTTTCTGTATTTATCCATTTATTTTCTTGTAAAACTTTGTAGTAGTCCTACTCTGTTATTATTAGATGATTTAGTAATATAATACTAAAATAAAATCTTTTAAAAATTTAAACTTCTTGCCTTTTTAAAAATTGTTTTCCATTACTCCAATATAATATTTATAGCAATAATTGTTTAATGATATATTATGGTTTATAATAGGTCAGCTTCAGTGAGATTATATGGCTAAAAACCTATTAAATTATTCTATAGTATTAGACTTCAGGACATTAGATATTATGGTTAAAACAAATTGTTTATCTGGGTTGAAATTTGTAAGCAGATGAAAAAACACAGCTGCCCTTGATAATTGGTTATGATTTTGTTTTATGTGTTTAAAATACATTTTTAGATCTTTAGAGAGGAGTTTATTAGATGAGCAAAAATAACCATACCGGGGTGGCTTGTGTCATTATCCTAATTAAAACAGACAAGGTTCTTAATTTGAAATTGTTTTCCAGAAAACAGATGCCTGTTCTGCCGATGACTCATGTTTTATATAAAGAGAGCTGGGGCTACAATGGCAACCTGTGTATTTGTGTGGAACCAGCCTAGTTCAGTAGAACATAGTCACAGTTACATACTTCAGGATCTTTTCCAGAAATCTGATACATATTCACTGATAATTGCAGTATATTTTGGCAATAATCATGCATTCACCTGCAACCAATGCTTTTATTTTGGAGGCTTTAAGGACCATATAACCAAGAGAGGCAAAAACTTTTCTATGAATCAGGAGAGCAAATTATACTGGCATCATGGTGTTGACATTATCTCATAAATTCAAAATGTGAAGACTTGTGTGTATACACATATCCACACAAAACACAACACAGCACACTATGTGGTGCTTCTCACATGCAGGTGTACATGTGAGGAGCACTGGGGGACCACAGTGTCCAGAGAAAGCCTTCCCAAAAATCACATCCTGAGCTTAAGACGCACAAAATCCATGCTATGGAAGCCATTGACAAATATTTAAATAACTTTGGAATAATAATAAGCATGTTTAAATTTCTCTTGTTGCTCCAGAATTCAAGATTGATGGTGTATGTGAAATAAATACAGGTTTTTTTCTTATATAATAATTACTTTTAAGGTCTTGTTCTTTAATGATGGAGTAAATAATATTATAAGGTGTGAGGCTATCAATCATGAACCTATTTAAAGCAACTCTCTTTTAGAACATTCTAAGACATATTAAATTCTAGAATTCCTGCAATTCTAAGGTTTTGCAGTAATCTTAAATTTCTTTAAAAATTTCAAAATTCAGCATTCAAATATAGGCTATACATTACCAATCTCCTTACTTTTCATTTATGATGATAAGACAGTTTTAATTTTGAATACTCCTATTTTTTTAATCAAAGAATACTTATGATGTAGTTACTATATGCCAGGCAAAAATTAATCATTGCTAGGTTAGAATTAAATATGACAGCTGCTTGGGGATGGGAGACTAGCAGTGGCAGGTGACTCTCAATAGTCATTTAAACAAAAAAAGGTGCTGCAAGCAGGAAGAGACAGTTTTGCAGAAGGTACATGTATTGAAAGTATAAACATTTCTGTCTTCAATACCTTTTGCATCAGCCCTTATACCTGGCACACCAAACACATCCTAACAAGGTACTTTGTACTCTTTATTTGGGCTTCAAATATCCTCAGGTACACCAGTGTAATGTCCCCTAAATAAAAATCTGACCATATATGCTCTCTACTAACAACCATCAGTGCTCCCCACATCTCTAAAAAGAAAGACCAATGTTCTTAACACATCCTGACTGAGTTTTTACAGTGTGGCCCATTTACATCTCCAAGGCTCTCTCAAGCCTTCCTCACCATTTTCCATATTCTAGCTAGCTATGGTATTTATGTACCATATTAAATACTTTAGGGTATTTAATACCAAGGCATTACTTGTGATCTTCCCTAATGTGCCCTTGGCACACGCTGTTTGCTCTCTACAATAAATTATTGACCCCTCTATTTGGGTGATTCCATAAAATAAAAGTTCAAACATTACCTGACTATTTGACAATAGTCCTTTAATTGAAGCATACTACCTGTGATTACAATTTACAGATAAGTTGGTATGTTTCATGGTGCATACATTTACATGCACATTTTTGTATATAATATAATCAGTGTACATGTATATGCTGTATAAAATACCACAAGTATATCATATATTAGGTTTCCTGGAAGAATGTAAATTAGTATTTTTCCTTGAAAACATTAATAGATTTGTTGCAATTTCATCTTGATAGCATGAAAATTAGATTTATAAATTTATGGGTAACAGTTACAAAGTGTATGTCTTTGAAAGCAAGTGGCTACTAATGAATTTCCCAGTTATTTATTACAAAGAGTCTTATTCAGCATGTTTCATTCAGTGTAGAGCTGGGAAGCTGTCTCCTGTAAATTAAAAAGCCTTTTCACTGGCCTGAGGAATTTATAGTCCACCTAGAGAGACAACATAAATGCAACAATATGAGGCAATATATCCACAAAGTAAAACAAAGATAGTAAAAAGAGTGAACATAAAAAAAAGAAACAAAAAAACTTTTCCTCACCCCAATTATTTTCAATTCACTTCCTTATTCAGCAAGAGCAAAACAGTACAGTCATGAGTTTATGTGCTACCTCAGGTAAAATTCACAAATTAGACTACAGTTTCTGCTATGAAGCAGCAGTCAACTAGTGTGTGTTGTTTGACTTTGAAAGCACATAGAAACAACAACCAGAAATCTGCTAGAAACTTCAGGGGGCAATAGGTGGGGTTGCCTTTCTTTTACGATTAGAAAGCCTCATCTTGAAGACTATATGCCTTAAGGATTTAAGAGGAGAGTTTCTTCCTAGCTGCTCTATGAGATGGTCAAGAAGGCCAAGGGCAACAGTTGAATGTCTGACAGCTGAGTGGAGGTAACAGTGCCAGGCAAAACTTCCCATCATAACTGCATCCCAGCCTGGCTGTGACCCGAGAGAGAATGCACGGCAATATGTGAAGGAAATCCCATGAGAAGAAAGATTTGGTGGTCAATGGTCTGTAGAAAACTATGGGCAGTAAAACTGGAGAACAAATTTCCATGTGTTTGGGTCTTTAGCAGCCTTGGAGACTTTAAATAACATTTTCCCAAATTGCTTTTAAGTCCTTCAAAGGTGTAATGCTTTTTCCTTGACTCACATGGTAGTTCAAAATCTGTTAGCAATTGTATAACACCATAAAATGGATATGGAATGTATTTTTCTTTTGAAATGCCTCTTAATCTAATAAAATCTGTACCAAAGGTATATATGAATTTTAAAACTTACCATTTATTCACTGCTTGTGAGAAGGCTTTTGTTTGTACCCGGAAAATTCTTTATTTGGTTCAAGATGAAGCTGTTGGCCTATGGATTGCTTTCAGAGAGCACAGGCCAATTAGTTGAATTATTTAATGTTTCTTCAGGTTTGTTATTTATGCCAGATGCTTTGTATGTGGGGCATACAGTTTAAAAGGGTGCACTCTGTAATATTAAATAATATGAAAAATGAATGCTGAGAACTGAATTTAAATTTGAAAAACTGAACGGGCTGACAACTGACAAATGTCCCAATTAACATTACAGACATTGCAGCAACTTGAAAAATTAGGAACATACAAGAAAATTTTATTTGTATTAGAAACAAAGTTTTGAAGATTATGAAATCATTTTTTTCTATTTGAGGAAAATGAGTCAGGGATTTTTTTCAAATGCTTATTTATTTATGGTGTTTTAAAGGAAAAGCAGAAATGTGTGATTAAGTGACTAATGATTGAAAAGGGTTGTTGAGAAGATTTTCTGTGAAACGGATAGTCACAGTTATTTCTTTCCATTTTTTTCCCATTTTTCTCTGTGTGTGAGTGTGTGTGTCTATGCACATATTTTGAAGGAGATGGGTACATATATGTGCATAGGTAGGTGGAGACTTAAATTTGATGTCAGGAATCATTCTCCATAGATGTTTACACCTTCTCCACTGAGGCAAGGTCACTTAGTCAACCTAGAGATTGTAGATATTGTCAATATTCGCATTTTGGCTAACTGGTTAGTTAGAATTAACTCCTAACTAACTCCCCCTGAGCCATTGCCTCAGCCTCATATTCATTAGATTACTGCTCCCACAGAGTAAGCTTCTTAAATACATGAGGTCATTGTTGGGTTGATGACTACTGATTTAAACCTTGTACATTTGTGGGCATAGAGACTCTTAGACTGTTAGTATAGTTTTGGTCATTGTCATTTGGACAGAGGGAAGAGGGCCAGGCACAGGATACATTTTTATAGGGCACATTCCTAGGAACTCAGTCTCTATAACTAGACTCCACCCCCTAGTTTCTATAACCTCTCAATAATGCCATCAAATTATGGCTCCATTGATCAATTGATTAGGGACCTTGTTATCCAGTAACATCACAACTGTTAGGTCCACTGACTGGAAACCACACCTTTGGTACACGGGAGGCACCTTATACATGATTTCTAACAGATGATTAAGAATTCCCCGGGAGCCGGGCGGTGGTGGCACACGCCTTTAATTCCAGCACTTGGGAGGCAGAGGCAGATGGGTCTCTGTGAGTTCGAGGCCAGCCTGGTCTACAAGAGCTAGGTCCAGGACAGGCTCCAAAGCCACAGAGAAACTCTGTCTCGAAAACCAAAAAAAAAAAAAAAAAAAAAAAAAAAAAAAAAAAAAAAAAAAAAAAAAAAAAAAAAAAGAAAGAAAAAAAGAAAAAAAAAGAAAAGAATTCCCCGGGGCCAATGAGATGGCTCAGCATTTCTGCTAAGCCTTTGAACCTTAGTCTGGTCTCTGTGACTAACACTGTGGAAAGAAAGAACTAACTCTTACAGATTGTCCTCTTACCTCTAAATGCATTCCCTGTCATCCATTCCCTTCAATAAACAGACAGACAGACAGACAGATAGATGATAGAGATAGATAGATAGATAGATAGATAGATAGATAGATAGATAGATAGATGATAGATAGATAGATATAGATAGATGATAGATAGATAGATGATAGATAGATGATAGACAGATAGATAGATAGATGATAGATAGATAGATGATAGATAGATAGATAGATAGATAGATATAGATAGGTGATTGATAGATAGATAGATGATAGATAGATGATAGATAGATAGATATAGATGGATGACAGATAGATGATAGATAGGTAGATAGATAGATAGATGATAGATAGATAGATAGATAGATAGATAGATAGATATAGATAGGTGATTGATAGATAGATAGATGATAGATAGATGATAGATAGATAGATATAGATGGATGACAGATAGATGATAGATAGATAGATAGATAGATGATAGATAGATAGATATAGATAGATAGATATAGATAGATGATAGATAGATAGATAGATGATAGATAGATAAATAGATGATAGATAGATGATAGATAGATAGATAGATAGATAGATAGATACTATTTTTCATTACTACGGTTATTATTTTAACAAAACAATGAATGAATAGCAACATGACTTATACAATGGATGCATTCAGATGGAATGTCTGTGATATTAAATTCAGGATAATGAAACAAGTCATACCAAGTTGATAGAATGAATGGATTTACAAGGTCACCCAAATGCAAGCTTTTTGAATTCTGTCTAATAATTTCCATTAGCTCTTTTGAAGGAGGAAAGTGATATGTTTAAATGTATTCTGTAATGCAGTTAGTATCATTATACCTCCTTAGCCATAGAAATAGAGAGAAATAAAAATGAACTACTCTTCTTTTCATTCTTTGATTCAGAAAAAAGTACTTCACTAGGAAAATGTATGTATAGAAGGTCAAAGCCCAGTGGTGATGAATCTGCTTCCAAACAGCATCCTTGTACAACTGATGGATCTTTTTTGGTTTATTTCTTTTATTTTATGTATATAAGTGTTTTGCCTGTATGTATGTATGAGCTCAACATATGTGCCTCGTGCTCATGGAAGTCATATGTTGTAACAGATCCCTGGAACTGATATTAAGCAACCCTATGGGTTCTGGAAACCAAATACAGCTCTTTAAAACAAATATTCTAAATACTGAGCCATCTTTTCAGCTGTATAATTGATGCTTTTAATCTTCTGATTTTAATTTATCAGTAAGAACTTATTTGTTGTCTTCTTCATCCACTTCTTCATTTTCCTTCACCCTTTTCTGTTTCCTTTCTTCTTTAACTTTAGATAATCAAAACAGTTCAGGGATTGGTCTGCTCTCTGTCCTGGTCAGGTATAAGGGCTTTAGGAGATAATACTCCATTAACAGACATTAATATGTGTGCCAAGGAAAGTATAGGAATATAAACACGAATGGGCCTATGAGATATCCCCATTCCCCTTTAGATGGTGCTCTTTCAAGACTTCTGTAGCACCCTGCCTTGCACAATAAATGTCTCAGTTGATTCCATCATTTATTTATGCTTTCAGTGTTTTATAACGTGTATCCAAATCTCCAAGGGGCATTAAAACACCACAAACATCTCACATTAATATGTCTAGCAAGAAGACGTGACTCAGTTTGTCTCTGAGCTAGATGGCCCATCCATTCATAAAAAAGAACCTTCTTCTTTAATCCCAACACTCGGGAGGCAGAGGCAGGCGGATCTCTGTGAGTTCGAGACCAGCCTGGTCTACAAGAGCTAGTTCCAGGACAGGCTCTAAAGCTGCAGAGAAACCCTGTCTCGAAAAAAACCAAAAAAAAAAAAAAAAAAAAAGAACCTTCTTTCTGACAATATTATCAGATGTGGCAGGACTCCTTGTTTTCTGGAAGTATAGCACTTGAGAGCACACTGACCTTAAAGTTTGAGAGGATGGAGATCAATTCACTGTCACTAAGACCCTATTGGGGATGATACCTAAGTGGGGAAGTGTCACACTATCTGAAGGAACTCAAAGGTTGCCATGGTCAAATGATATTGGGCTGTTGGGTGCCAAGAGTTTCGAATCAGATTCATCTGGAAAAATCAATATGGACACAAGACATTTATTGCCTTATTCCATTATACATCCATACCTCAAACACTTAACATGTTGTCAAGAATAATACTTTGAGCTCTTAAACCTTAACCAAATGTAAAAGCTGAGAGCCACAGAAAATTAAATCTTAGTGAACTAATACATCAAATTTATGATTCTTGTTCTTAGTTATTACAATGAAGTTATGAATAGGAAAGGGAGAATATTAAAAACTATGTCCATTAACAGAAGTGTTTTTTGAAGAAACATTGACAATATTGATCAATTAAATAAAATGTCCATATTGGTTTAATCACAATGAAAATGAGAATAAAAGACTTACAGAAAATGGCTTTGGGGAACACATTGACTCAGAGTTGGTTAGCTCTTTAGAGAATATATTGATTTGAAATAGCTCATTGTGCTCTTTGTGAAACAGGCTGAGGTACAGTGGCAAGGTTTAGGATACAAAAGTGATGGGTCCAAGAGTGTCATGAACTGGAAGGCTGATGACATTGTCTAATACAAGATTAAAGTGAATGAGTGCCTGAAGAACATCAGTTCATGAGAAGAATCTTCAAGCAAGATGCTTGATCATTTTGGTTGTGTTAACCAAAAAATTCATCCTTAAATAATACCAGCACTGTTGAGAAAAAGAACAAGATGTACTAGAATCAATGTCTTCATCTGTTTAAATATATTCAAATAAATAATTTCCTGGTTTATTAATGTCAAATTAGCATAAACAAAAATACAATCTACCCTAATTTATGGAAGATAGTTATTGGATATAATTAGCTATTTCTGCCTTATTGCTTTGTTGAAATACTTTGTTACATAATTTTTCCCAATATTGTAGTTCAATTAATATTGAATATACTCTTGTTATGTAAACAAAACTCAAGGATATTTTTATTATTTAATTTATCTATATAATATTTGAAATTATGAAATAAAACTGGGTTGATGTGGGATTCCCCTCTATATTCTATGAATACTATTGATTAATAAAGAATCTGTCTTGGGCCTGGCAAGGCAGAAGAGAGGTAAGCAGGGAAAACTAAACTGAATGCTGGAAGAAAGAAGGTGGAGTCAGAGACACCATGCAGCCAAGCTGGAGACAGACACCAGACAGAAACTTGCCAGAAAGCCACAGCCACGTGGCAATACATAGATTAATAGAAATGGGTTGATTTAAGATATGAGCTAACTTAAAAGATTCTTAAGCTAATGGCCAAACAGTATTGCAAATAATATAATTTCTGAGTGATTATTTCAGGTCTAAGTGGCCAGAAACAAATGAGTGACCTCGTATGACACTGGGTGTCCACCACCTTCTATTGTTCTGATTTTAATTACTTATTATTATTAAGCCATTACAACATCTAAGTTCCTTTAGCAGATGTAAATATATTTACCAAATACATACATGCAAATATACATGTGATTCTTTCATAAAAATATATTCACTTTATCAGTTTCTTATTTATATTAAAAATTAAAAAAGAAATCACAGGAAAATAAGTAGATACCAGAATATCATTTTTATTGTTTCTACTTTTAATGTTATAAATAATATAGCTCTCCAGGTGTTTAGGCCTTTAATTCTATGACTTTGGATGAAGAGTGAGCAGACATTTATGAATTCCAGGCCAGCCTGGTCTACACAGTGAATTCTAGACCCTCAATTACTAAACAACATGTTCCAGGCCTACCATGGCTTAATGGTGGGCTCCAGGCCAGCCAGGCATACATAGTGAGACCTTGTTTCAAAATAAAATGAAACCATAAATATCTGAGTAATTTGGGGGCAATATATATTCAGATTGATTTTCTACAGCTTTTTCTTGTGTATTTATATTAACTAAATAGATGTTTCCATTAAGCTTCTAGGATAGTGAAAACTATTAAAATATTCCTTAACTATTCCAACAACAAGAAACAATATATTCCTACAAAGTCTATCCAAATGGAAAGATAGACTACAATATGATAAAAGAAGATAAAAATGATATTAAAAATTGAGAAAAACAGGGTTGCTGCAGTATACCAGGAGGAAAAAAAAGAAAAGAAAATTTCTCTTTAGGTATAATAAGCCTGTGCTTGTTCAGTCAAGCAGTATTAATATTTCGATAAGAACAAGATTTAGTATAAAATCTTAGATGACCAGCAAGTTGTAGCAAGCATTGCGCTTTTGTGAACTGCTTATTACTTTTACTGAAGGTAATTTATTTTTCAATTTAGAGATGCTCAGGACAGTTGCCAAAATGAAGATGCACAAACCAGGTCACCCAAGTCTACAGTAGCTTAGAGACCTAGTATCACATGGTGACAGAGAGCTAAGAAGTAACTCTTCTAGTCATTGATATAAAACAAGCCAAAGTGAATTTATTTTGGTCCATCACTTCTGAATGACAGTCCTGTAGCTAAAGAGTGGCCTTTATGACATCCATATCCATGCCCAGTTGTCTGAAAGTGTGGAATCAGACAATGTGGTTATCTCGGGTATCTTGTCATGTCGTCCTTTTTCCCCATGGTACAGAAAAGCAATAAGATGAAATGTGGGTCTGGTATGTGAAGATGCTGAATTTATGTGATGAGGAAGTTTGTTTTCTAGTATTTTACTGCATTCGTGACTCATCCTGTTAGCGCGAATTCAGTAAAGAGTGGTGTCATTCCGGGATATGCAGAAGTAAGTTTATATTTTCTTAGGCTCTCAGGACCTCTTTGCATTCTCGTGACTTTTAATTTGTTGTTTGGATTTCCTTTCCCTTGTGTGACTCATCCTGAAAGCAAGGCTCTATAAATTGTTTTATAGAAAGCAGGGTAAGATCTATTGGTCTGAACTGCGAAATGGGTGTACTCACAGGAAGTATATAAATAAGTAAGATAAACCCTTGCATTGCAACTCTACAACCTGAAAAATACATGATGACTCATTAGGCTTCATGTTTATTTTACACACTTGAGATCATGGCTAATATATGCTATACTGTATTTAGGAAACAGGAGAATGACAGAGTACTAGGGAGTTTTAAGTCAACTTGACACAATCTAGAATCATCAAAGGAGGCAGTCTCAACTAAGAAAATGCTCGCATAAAGTCAGGTTATAAGCAAGCCTACAGGACATTTTCTTAGTGATTGATGTAGGAGGGCCTAGACCATTACTGATCTGCTACCCCTTGGTGTGTGGTCCTGGGCTCCCTAAGCAAGCAGGTTATGCAAACCATGAGGAACAAGTCAGTAAGTAGCACTCTTCCATAGCATCTGCCTCAGCTACTGCTTCCAAGTGTCTGCCTTGCCTGAGTTCCTTCTCTCACTGCTTTTGATAATGAATTGTTATGTGGAACTTTTAGCGAAATAAACCCTTTGCTCTCTATCTTCCTTGGGTGATGGTGTTTCATCACAGCCATACCAAACCCAACTAAGACACTGACATATTTGAAGAAGGGACAGTTTTTCAAATTAGCAGACTTATATATTCTGCGCTGTAAAATTTGTACTTCTCTGGGGTTTCTTACTTTTATGTTTTTATTTATCTTGAATGATAATCTACTTTTAACTCTCCCACAAAATTCTTTTTGGTATTTGTGTGGACCTATCAGGCCACAATGGATCAAAGCCAGATATCAATAATAACAAAAAGTTTCCAAACTCCTGAAAACTTATCTACTGAATTATAAAATAATTCAAAATAGAGAAATTAAGGAATTTTTAAGATTCATTTAAAATAAATACACAGCATACCCAAGCTTATGAGACAAAATGAAAGTTGGTGCAAAAAGGAAAGTTCATAACACTAAGTGCCTACATAAAATAAATTTGGAGAGATCACATACTAGCAACTAACAACACACCTGAAAGTTCTAGAACAAAAAGAAATAATTGTACCCAAGAGGAGTATATGTCAAGAGATATTCAAGTTGATGGTTGAAATGAATAAGTTAGAAACATAGAGAACAATATAAAGAGTAAATGAAGTAGAAATGATTCTTTGAGAAAATCAACAAGATAGACAAACACTTATCTAAACTACTTAAAAGTTAGAAAGAGAGACTGTCCATTTTAACAAAATCAGAAGCATAGCAGCAGACATTGAGGCAATTCAGACACTCATAAGGATACATTAAAAACCTGTATTCCACCAAACTAAAACATCTAAAAGAAATGGTTAATTTTCTTGGTAAGTACATTTACCAAAGTAAAATCAAGATCAAATAAACAACTTAAATTAACCTATAACCCCTAGTGAAATAAAAGCAACCATTAAAAATTTTCCAACCAAAAAAAACCCACAAAAATCCCAAAAATAAAACAAACAAGCAAACAAAAACTAAAAACAAAAAGAAATCCCAGGGCCAGATTGTTTTAGCACAGATTCTACCAGATTTTCAAAGAGAAGATAATACCAGCACGACCTCTGGCTCTTTCAGGAGCCCGAGAATTTGAATGGAGTTTGTGAGTGATGTGCTATTATGCCTTGCTTGGTAGTAACATGGACTGATTGTGTGCCTAGAGATAAAGCAATGTGCGTGGCTCTCAGAGGCAAATAGCAGCTCTGCCATGCTGTACTGAATGGGACAAGCATGCAGATCTGTATTTTCCCTATCAATGGCGCCACTTAAGTTTATAAGAAGGGCTTAGCATTTTATGAAGCACATCTGGTCAGAAAATAATTACAGATATGCAATAAAGATAAATCCAGATGGAAAAAAATTCTCTAAATGGTTCACAGTGTTGGAAGATAATAAAATAAATATTAAAAAGTAATAGAGTAAGAAAAGCCACGCAAAGATGGAATATACAAAAAGAGTCTGGATTATATATTTAATTGTATTTTCTTTGAATTTTTTGACTGCAAAGGAGCTAATGCAGAGAGACATTTTACTGTATGGGCTGCTATTTTAAACCAGCATGTATACTATAAAGGCATCTTGATTTCAGAATTTGTGTCTAAGGGTATGTTGTTTTGGAAAAAAGTTCTTTTTCTGTTTCCACAGAGGATGAGAACCTGTGGATTCATTCCAGGCTAATATGGTTTGATTGACCTTTACCCCCTGAAAGGTTGCTGTGAACACCCCCCAAAAAATCAACTGCTGACTGAGATGAACATAGCACACAGGATACACCATGAAAGACCTGATTCACAGTGCCCCAATCTGCAGGAAATAGTCTAGACAACTATGCCCAAATGCCCAAATATTGTTTATAAATGTTTGTTTACATTTAAAGGGAGATATGCTATAGAAATTTGCATTGATATGGATCTTGGTTTATTGATACAAATTTATAGTCAGTTTTGTTACACTGGGTATATGCATTTCTGATCTTGATTTAGGTATTATGTATGTTAAGCTCATTTTAAAATGTAATGTATAATTAAGAAATATAAGTTGATAATCATCTATTATAGTCAAGTTTGTAGCTATGTTGGTTAGATTTTCTAGATGTATAGAGATGTATATCAGATAGATAGGTATTCTTCAAACCTTTCAAAGACTACAGAATGTGGCATTTAAAATGTTTTAAGAATTTAGGATTTATCATGACAATGAGTCACATCTGCTCCTGGCAGCAACAATCTACTTCAAGAGAAAGATGGGCATCAAAGAGCCTTCTTATGGAGTTGGTTAGTCATTTGGGCAAGAAACTGCTCTTGCCTGGACTGCTTGATGAACTGGACATGCAGGACCCACAGAGTAAAGACTGCTGAACTTGCCTAAATGTACAGAGAACTTTGGGTGACTGTGTAGGCAGTGAGATTTCTCTGTCAATATTAGAGTTTTGGGAGTTGCTTACAATGCACTTCCTGTTTACTTAGGTAATATTATATCCTTCTGAATTCTTTGAAGGAGTTCAAGAATTTATACTTATATAGTTTCCTTTAGTTATAATAATAGATACAGTAGATATAAATATTGTAACTATAATTCTTGCTTGATACCTGTTTTATTATATATAATTTTACTATGCTAAAGTTAAAACCTTTCTTTTTTTATTTAAACAGAAAAGGGGAGATAATGCGGGATTTCCCTGTGTATGATGTGATTACCATTAATAAATAAAGAATCTGCTTTGGACTTAACGTAGGACAGAAATTAGCTAGGTGGATGAAAACTAAACTGAATGCTGGGAGAAAGGAGGTGGGGTCAGAGAGAAGCCATTTAGCCCTGCTGGAGACAGATGCTGGTAAACCACAACCATGTGGAAATACACGGATTAATAGAAATGGGTTAAATTACATGTAAAAGTTAGCCAATAAGAAGCTAGAGTTAATGGGCCAAGCAGTGATTTAATTAATACAGTTTCTGTGTGATTATTTTGGGGCTAGGCAGCTGGGAACTAATTAGTGGCCTCCTCCAAATGTTACATCTCACCAGCTTTCTGTTTTTTTTTACTGCCTTAGCTACTCTGTCCTAAAACTTGTTCTGTAGAAAAGGTTGACCCCAAACTCAGAGATCTGCCAGCCTCTGCCTTTCCAGTTCTTGAATTAAAGGTGCGCCCCTCCATGCCTGGATCTAAGCTTTGCTTCATTTTCTTTTCACAAGTTGGATCTTTGCCTGAAGTCACCACTCTATTTATTTCATTTTCTAGTCAATGTATCTTCTTGAACAGAGGATTTAACTCCATTCTACTTTCTGGTGCCACTTTCCTTTCACACATTTTTTTTTTTTTTGCTCAGCTTGCTCCTCTTCATTATATATCTTCAATAGAATTACCACTATTATTCACACAACAGAATCTATAGTAAGCTGTTTCAAGAATTTCTAGCAATAGAATTAACCAAAAATTCTTCACTTTATCCTCAGGCAAACTCTTCAGACAAGGGCAAAAGGTAACCAATTTTATCACCAAATATCACAAAACCCTATCTCTAGGCCTGGACCTGTTGTACACTTTTGGCCTTGAACTCACAGATATCTACTTGCCTCTGCCTCTAAAGAGTTGAGATTAAAGGCGTGCACCAGCACCACCTGGCCAGAGACCTACTTTCAAAACTTGTTCTAATTTTATTGATAGAATAAGAGTTGACTTTATCTATTGATGCTTATTACTATTTACTCCTGTAGGGTTCCATGTCCTCTATCACTGGCCTTTGGAATAACAGATCACTTTTTTTTGGCTCTGCTTGGAGCCTCAATATTATCATTTGTAGACAATTGAAGAGCTGACTCTTATCATTGTACAAACATGAGTCTGCTCACTCAATGTGCAATAAGACCAATGGGTCATCTATTCATAGTTTAGTCTTGTGTACTACTCAGCCTTTTACATCAAAACAAGTTAATAGTAGAATCTTCTGTTTTCTTTTCCTCCACATCAAAGACCATGGAAACAAATGGGATTCTGTGAGTCTAAAATATGCAGCTTAAGAGAGTGGGCAAACTCTCTTAAGAGAGTTGGAAAACTTCTGTACAACTCAGTTTTTTCTTCACCAGTCAGACAGGAAGTTCTGTCAGAGAGTAACCTAATTTTAAACCATGAGAATGTCACAGAACAGGATAGCTCACTAAACCAGGCTGACCATTTGGGCTAGGCTGGTTAGTCATCTAGCTCATGAAATCTGCCTGTCTCTTCCTCCTAATGCTGGGATGACCGGCATGTGTAGCCATATCCAGCATTTGATGTGAGCGTTTGAGATTCAAACTAATGTGCTTGTGGAAGAAGTGTTCTTAACTACTGGGGCAACTCCCAGCAATAGTATCCTAAAAATCAAAGCCAAACTAAACAAAAAATTATTGAGATACAATATAGATATCTTAAAACGAAGACAGTTAAAATGTAGAGTTCCATAGTTTCTAGTATAATCCATATAATTGATATCAGAGTGGATCGGGCTTTCTCCTCTTAAGCTAGATGTCATTAGCAGTCACTGCTTTCCTCCTCAGCTTGTACCCAGACAATCAGGGATCTGCATTTTGTAGGACATAATTTTATTCATCACCGTCTTTCTAAAATGCAATCTTGTGTACACAAGTAACATTAATTTCACTGCATTTGTTTTCTGTTTGATCTATCAGCCACTAAGAGAAGTCTACTAAAAATCTCACTTTTTGATGACTGATTTATTTTTCAAGTTTTCAGTCTATGTAACAAAAGACATACATGTTGGAATATCTAGGTTCCTGCTATTTTGAAAGTACTCTTTTCTAATACTGATCAATACTTCTTGTTGATAAATTTGCTTTGAAGTCTCTCTTAATTGATGTTAGTAAACCTATCACATATAATATATTCAGTGACTAATGCTTACTGACATCTTATTTTTTTTTCTCATGGTTTATTTTTTTTTATATTTAAAAATTTCCATCTCCTTCCCTCCTCCTCCCCCCTCCCTCCCCTCCTTCTCCCCTTTCTCTCCCCTCCTTCTCCCCCTTCCCTCCCCTCCCCTCCACCCATACCTCCCCTCCCTCCCTCTCAAGGCCAAGGAGCCATCAGGGACATCTTATTTTTGTATCATTATTTATTATTTGTTTCTTATAAATAGCATGCTAAATTACTAATTTTTATTTTTGAAGTACACAATCTTCTTAAAGAATTTAAAGACAAAGTTTAAATATTTTTTACTGTTTTTACATGGCTTTACACATATTTATCTTCAATATTTTCTTATCATTTGTACTGTCAACATTGCTTGAAAATGTGCATTCATGAGGATTTTTCTGTAAGTAGATGGTTGTCACATAGGCCAGCGAAATGAGCACGTCATATGAGACCTAAATGTCTTGTCACCCTAAGATATGGGGGATCCAGTTGGACCAGGAAACAGAAGAGGGAAATTCATGGGTGATTAAATTCAGTTTTTAAACAGGTATGTTTTGTGATGTCCCCCAAAATACAAGAATCTAAATTTTCTAGTTACTAAATGCAGACTCACACAAGTGACTCTTTGGTGAGCTTCTAGGTGCTCACAAAGGAGGTGCTTTATTTACTTGGTGAATCTCTGTGGAGATTGCACGTACTTACCCAGGAGTTGCATGGTTGCATGCTTGTTATGAAGCTCTGAGCTGCTGAGACTAAGATGCTGTCTTCCTACCTTTTCAGCTTGCAGCTGGCCATTGCAAAAACTCTCCAGCCTCTGATCATATGAGCCAATCTAATAAATCCCATCACAATTACATATATATTCCATGGGTTTATTCCTTTGGAGAACCTTGACTAATACAATATTCCATTTTTGTCCTGTATTGGTTCAGGGAGTTTAGTCAACATAATAAAAATGGTTTAATCTTTTATGTGGTTGAGAATATTTTATATCTTAGTGAAGCAGGCATCTAATCAAGAGAGAGCCAGTAGTACTAGGTCAGTTAATTCATTTCCCAGTTTAATCTCATAATGGAAGTCCTGAAACTAAATTCTTGACAAAATGAAAATAACACGATTTCTACTACTTTCCTGTTGACTCTGTAAAAGTACAATAAAAACTTCATTGTGTAGTAAACCTTTACAAGAAAAAATATTTGAGCAATAAGATCCAACTGAATGTTTTATTAATTAATAATCAACACATACTTATGCTCAACAGCAACTCTTCTGTATTATTTCTCCAAATATTCTGTGGAAACCTACCTTGTATTAGATGGAACCAAACTTTCGTGAATGAAACTGAAAAACACACTCATGAATAGACTTTCTAAAAGATTCCAAATCGCTTGATTAAAGGTCTATAATATCTATGCACTATATTCTAGAGAAGTAGAAGTTCTCTTTATTCCTCTTTGAGAAGAATATTTACCATTCCTGACTTTTTGATAACTGTAGGATGGGATTATAATAACACAGCATCCATTTCTCATTTGAATTTTGCTAGAAAAAAGTTACCATTTTGTAGTTGTTTATTAACAAAATAAACTGCATAGTAATTCTGTCCTAATGGCAATACACACTTAACTTGTTCCTGGATCGCATCTTCCACACCTTTATGGGCTGTGCAGTATGATTACTCTCATTTTTCAGAAGAGGAACAGAGCCAGAATGGAACTTTCATCCATCTAACTTCTTAAACACCATGTAATGCTTTGATGGTACTCTAAGTTCTGACTTTCTAACCACTTCTGCAAGGTCTTCAGTGTCTCTTTTTAACTAGATTTACTTTCTTGTGTTAGTTACAAACATTTTAAAAAATACATGCCTATGTTTTATTCTTATTTTGGTCATATCTACATTTGTCTTTCCAAACATTTTTTTTATTGCCTCTTAAACTTGTAATACGATCTCTTTGGTATCTTCTGTACTCCATGAAACTTCCTGCTATTCCCTTAGAATATGGTCACCTTGATATCTCTGATCACTGAACTTATTATGTGAGAATTTAAACTCATTTTTCCCCCACACACCCTTTCTGGTTAGATATTGCTAAAATATTTCCTACTTGAGTGCAGTGTCTTTTACATGTCACTTTTGGAGAATAACAATTGGGCAATTATGAGCCCCCTTATTATTGCCACTCACTGCTACTTACCCCTCCAATTTCTCTCTATTTCATCTTTGTGGAGCCACCGCAGTGTATGTCATCCTCACTCACATGGTCTTACCAGCCCCGAACTGACCTCTTGACAGCTGCTCATTTTTGAATTCAGTCTATACACATCTTCCAGAGGAAGATTTTCTAAAACATTCTCTAATCATGCCTTTTCAAAATAAAATAATAAACCCAAACACATTCAATAATAGCATCCTACTGCCTATCAAATTTAGGTCCACATTTTCTAATTAGCATTTACTGTACCTATGGTAAGTCCTAGGGTGATATTGCCACTGTCCAAAATCGAGTCAATGTGTTTCCTCTTGAGTATCAACTCTGCAGACAAAGCTAAGTCTCTTCTTTAAAGTACTTTATAACATTGCTAACTATTTCTATTTCTTAAACATATTCCATTCATTTTTAAAATAGATCACAGAATTGTCTAAATCTATATCATTATTTTTTTCCTATTGCTCAACACCACTTAAAATATTTGGCAGGATTGCTCTATTTTCATAGGAGTTTAGGAACATTTATGACATACAGTATAGTCAATCTGATTTGTCTCATGTGGACACATTTTATATTTTGTATTAAACTTTTGTGGAAAACCAACATTTAATATTGCTATAAATTTTTATGTGTGATTGCTTTACAAGTATGTGTTTTTTATATGCTATGTGTATGCTGTGCCCACAGAAGCTAGAGGATGGATGACACCAGGTCTCCTGGAATTAAAGTTATAGAGGGATCTGAGGCACCATGTGGTTGGTGAGAATTGAACCCAGGTCCTCTGAAAGAATAGCAGGTAGTTTTAATTGATTAGCCATCTTTCCAGACCTGAAAACTAACATTCAATAAGTGCTCTGTGGAGAGGACATAATGCCTACTAAAGTCCTGCATGAAAAAGAATAATCTTCATTTAAAGATATAGATTCATTCACACTTACATATTTTTGTTACTGACTCCTTTGTTGTTGTTGTTTGGTTTTTCTGAGAAACAATGTGTCTATTTAGCTCTGGCTGACTTGGAACTTGCTATGTAAGCTAGCCTTGCATTCAGGGTTCTCTTGAGACTACAGTTACATACCACTATGCTATTTACAAGTTTTGAATTGCATTTTGTTTGTCTGGTTTGAGATTGGATTTGTTCTGTGTTAACTAGGTTTGCCTGGAACTCCTGTGCTCACTTGATTCCTCTGCCTCATTCTCCTGTTTTTGAATTGTACTTTTACAAGATCCTGGTCAATTTTAATGTCAAGGCTGACTTTCCATATACTAAAGGAGTTATAATCCCCTGAGCCTTGCCATGACATGTTGGCTTCTCTTTTGATTTTTTACAGTAAAGAGAATTTCAGCCAGCAGGGTGAACTGGCATAAGAAATTTGCCCATTTGACTTTGTTCTAACTTTCTTGAGAACTTCTGAGGACTGACTTCTTGACCTTCTATATGATAGCTCTAAAATTCAATGAGAAAGATATTTACAGTTCTGTAAATATCACTTTGGCATTTTACATTTTGTAGGGAAAAAAAAGCTTTTACATTGAAGTTCATAGCAGAGTTTGAGGTTCTTAAATGCCAACAAAAGATGTAGAAAAGAGACCTTTTCTGGAAAAAAGACCAACTTTTGAATTTGACATTGAGAAATTTGAAGAACTTTTAGGAGTTGCTCTGAAGAATAAAGATGTTACTTGATGGCAGGACAGGACTATCCTTCACTCATTGGCTCATGGGAGATGACATGGTATATTAGAATAAGAGAGGAAGGTATGTGCTATGCTTTAGTTCCTTTATATAAAGCTTGTATGAGCACATGCAATATTTGGATGTAGTTATTACATGGGTTGGAAAATGGCTCTAAGAGATGAAGAAAATTTTCAGATGGCCAAACTAGTGTATACTTCATAAAATTTTATTCCCTATATATACAGAGCAAGCAGGAAAGTGTTAGAAGGAAAGAAGTCACTAATACTTTCACAATAAATGTGACTATATTAAATGTAATCAGTCATTGTTAGTTTGGGTTCTTTTAGAGAAATTATATAATGTGTGCAAGTATGTGTTGTTCATATTAGTAAGCAGGTTCCTTTTAGATAGCATGTAGCGTGTTAAAATGATATAATTGAGAATAATGTAATAAAAGGCCCACTGATAAGAACAGTCAGCATGCCCTTACAATGTTGCAGACTTGGATCCGACTAGAGTGGGAAGCTAATGAAGGAAAAATAAGCACACCGACATGCCAAAAATGTGGAGTTGAGCACATTGGGGTGTCTGATGGAGAAACCCAAATACCCTAAGAGCTAATTGTTTCATTTTATAGAGTTGAACAAGGAGTCAGGGTTATTTAATATAACTGAACAAGGATACATGTTTAGCTAATGTAAGTAGGAGATGTCTCTGTAGGGGAACAATTCTCAGGCCATGAATGTCCAGAGATGGAAGGCTCTCATGGACCTTTTCTGCAATACAATCAACATCCATGCTTGCCATTTCTCTGAGGTGTTTGTGATGGATCTGAGGCTTTGAGTCCTTGGCATGCCAATGCCCATGTCAACAGCTCATGTTCACTCAGACTTTATTCACTACTCTCATAATAATTTCTTAATTCATAATTTTAATATCATAGGCTGAAGAGGGTGAACACACAAGAAAATACTGACTCATGAGCAAAGTCAAAGTTCTAGGAAAGTTGCCTTTGGAAGGAAATCAACTCTTACCAGTCCATCGTGTGATGAAGAAGTAGCCCATGGATAACTTGACATTCATTATCACCTGATCATGTCTTTACTCCCCAAATCCTAAAGAAGATTTTGTTTATACATCCCACAGATCTCATCCTCAGGGGGTGAGAAGAACAAAGAATAGTGGTATGTTGGAGGCAAGCTGAGAAAGTCAGCATGAATATCCAAACATTAATTAGGCTCAGATAAGGAACAAATTAGAATTAGATATTTGCTTAGAATTGCTTGAAAAGAACCATTCCTTTTATACATTGTCCTAATTTTTACCTTGCTTTCACCCGAAAATGTACTTATAATCAGAGGTGGAAAAGGAAATACAGAATGGTTATTTTCATTCATGTTTTCAAATTTTATTTCTTCTCTCATACTTGCCATCCAAACCACAGTTTTCCCTTCATCCTCTCTTATGAGTCCCTCACCTAACTCCTCCCTCTTTCCCAGATCAACTTTTCCTCTGTTCACCTCCATAAAGGAAAAGGAAAGAAAAGGTGCAGGCCTCTCAGGGATATCACCCAAACCTAGTGTAACAAGATACCATAAAGACTTGGAACAAAACCTCATATACTGTTGGACATGGCAACCAAGCAGGAGAAAATGGGTCCTAAGTACAGGCAAAAGAGTCAGAGACACCCATCCTAAGTCCCATTGTTGGGAGTCCTACAAGAGCACCAAGCTACACAACCATAAGGTGTATGCAGAGGAACTAGCTCAGACCCACACTGTATCCATGTTTGTCACTTTAGTTTCTGTGAGCCCTACTTACATAATTCTGTGGCCTGTGTTCTCATGATGTTCTTGAACCCTCTGACTCCTACAGTCCTTCTTCCCCCTCTTTTAGAGGATTCCCATGGTTCTGCCTAGTTTTTGGCTATGTGTGTCTGCATCTGCTTCCTTCTGTTGCTGATGATGCCCCTCTGATAACAGTTGGGCTAGGCACCAATTTATGAGAATAGCAGAATATCATTAGGAATCATTTCATTATATTTTTGTTTTTGTCTGTCATGTTTCATTTGATTCTTGGTCTCTCGGCTGTCCTGCATCTGGTTCCTGGCCATCCAGATAGTGTCAAGCTTGGGCTATCTTTCCTGGCTTTGGCAACAAGTCGAACCAATCATGGGTTGGCCACTCTCACAAGTTTTGTGCTACCCTTGCCTGAGCACATTTTGCAGGCATAACAGATTTTAGGCAGAAGGTTTTGTGGCTGGGTTAATGTACAATTCCCACTTCTAGGAGCTTTGCCTTGTTATAAAAGATGGTCGGTTTAGAATTTATATCCCCATTACTAGGAGGCTTCTTTAAGATCACTCTCTTCCATTCCAGGGAGCTTTCACTAAAGTAGGTTTCTACATCGCTCCCCAAATGCCCACCTCCAATTCCGGTAATTTCTCCAAGTCTTTTCTCCATCTGTCTTTCTCAACCTCCCACCGGATCCTTCTTGCTTCCATCCTCACCTGTCATCAAACCACCTGTAAATGAATTCTATTCCCCCTTCCCAGGAAGATCCACATGTTCTCCTTGAGCCTTCCTTGATACTTAACCTCTCTGGAATTGCGAATTATCCTTTACTTAATAGCCAGTGTCCATTTGTAAGTGAGAGCAAACCATGTTGACTTCATTCAGGATGGTTTTTCTAGTTCTAGCCATTTGCCTGCTGATTCCATGTTGTCGTTGTTCTTAAAAACTTAGTAATACTCTGTTGTGAAAATGTACTACATTTTCATTACTCATTCTTCAGTTGACTGATATTTAGATTGTTTCCATTTCTGGCAACTATGAATAAATCTGCAATTAATATGGTTTGGTAAAGCAAGTATCCTTGTGGTAGGATGGGGCATCCTTTGGGTATATGCCCAAGAGTGGGATAGCTGGGTCTTGAGGGAGATCAATCCCCAATTTTCTGAGGAGCCAGCACATTGATGTCAATAATGGCTATACTAATTTGCATTCCCACCAACAATGGAGCACTGTTCCCCTTGTTCTACATTTCCTTCAGCAAGGGTTGCCACTTGTGGTTTTGATCTTAGCCATTCTGACACGTGTAAGATCAAATCTCAAAGGAGTTTTGTTTTGCATTTCCCTAATGGCTAAGGATGGGAACATGTCTGTTTCTCAGACATTCACAATTTCTCTGCTGAGAATTCTGTTTAGATGAGTACCCCATTTTTAAATTGGATTATTTGGTTTGTTGATTGCTCATTTCTCAAGTCCCTTATATATTTTTGATATTAACCCTCTGCCATAAATAGTGTTCATGAAATTTTTTCCCTTTCTGTAGGCTGTCTTTTGTCCTATTGATGATGTTCTTTGCTTTAAGTAGCTTCTCTTTCATGTGGTCCCATTTACTGATAATTGTTCTTAGTTCCTGACTATTCAAATTCTTTTTATGAAGTTGTCTCCTGTAGCAGAGAGTTTAAAGTTATTCCACACTTTCTCTTCTATTAGGTTCAAAGTATCTGATTTTATGTTGAGATTTTTAATCCACTTGGACTTGAGTTTTGTTCAGGGTGACAGATATTGATGAATTTGCATTATTCTACATGCTGACATCCAGTTAGACCAGAATCACATATTTAAGATGCCTTCTTTTTTCCATTTTGTATTTTTGAATTCTTTTTCAAAAATCAGATGTCCATAAGTGAGTGGATTTATTTCTGGTCCTTGATTTGATTCCCTTGATCAGCCTGTTGTTTTTTTATGCCAGTACCATGTGTTTTTTAATACTGTAGCTCTGTAGTAAAACTTGAAATCTGGGATGGTGATACCTCCAGAAATTTTTTTATTGTACAGGATAGTTTGAGCTATCCTGTGATTTTTGTTTTTTTCATTTGAAGATGAGTTCTTTCAAGGTATGTAAAGAGTGGAGATGAAATTTTCGTAGGGATTTCATTAAATCTGTAGGTTGCTTTTTGTAGAATGACCATTTTTGCTATGTTGATACTACCAATCCATGAGCTTGAGAGATCTTTCCATCTTCTGATATCTTCTTCAATTTCTTTCATAAAAGACTTGAAGATTTTGTCATAAAAGTCTTCCATTTGCTTGCTTAGAATTTCTACAAAGATATTTTATATTATTAGTGGATATTGTGAAAGGTGTTGTTTCCATGATTTTTTCTCAACTTATTTGTCATTTATGTATAAGAAGACTCCTGACTTTTTATTTAATCTTGTATCCAGCTACTTCACTAATGGTGCTTATTAACTGGAGGAGTTCTGATGTGGAATGTCCTTCTGTTGAGGTGTTGCCTTTATTGGTTAATTCATAAAGAAACTGCTTTGGACATTTAGCAGGGCAGAACTTAGGTAGGCTGGGAATACAGACCTGAATGTTGGGAGAAAGAAGGGCAGAGTCAGAGAGATGCCATGGAGCCGCCACCAGAGATAGACATGTTGAAACTTTGCTTGTAGGCTATGAGCTCATGGTGATATACAGATTAAAAGAAATGGGTTAAAATAAGACGTAAGAGTTAGCCAATAAGAAGCTAGAACAAATGGGCTAGGGAATGTTTTAGTTAATACAGTTTCTGTGTGATTATTTTGTTTCAGGGTGGCTGGGACAAATAAGCAGCTCATTCCAATAGAGTTCCCTGACAGAAATTTTGGGGTTGCCTTTGTATACTATCATATCATCTAAAAAAACCATTATCTTGACTTCTTCATTTCCCATTCATATCTCCATATCCCCTTTAGTTGTCCTATTGCTCTAGCTATAACTTCAATTACTATGTTGAATAGACATGAAAAAGCAAATATTCTGTCTCATTCCTGATATTAGTGGAATTGTTTTGAGTCTCTCTCCATTTAATTTGGTGTTGGCTATAGCCTTCCTGTACATTGCCTTTATTATGCTTAGGTATGGCCCTTGTATCCCTAATCTCTCCAAGTCTTTCCTCATGATGGGGTGGTAGATTATTTAAAGCTTTTCCAGGATCTAATAAGGCAATCATTTAGTTTATTTTTCTTTCAGTTTGTTTATATGGTGGATTACATTGACTAATTTTTTATGTTCAATCATCCCTGAATCTCTGAGATGTAGCCTGCTTGACCATGGTAGATGATCTTCTTAGTGTGTTCAGTTTGTAAGTATTTTATTGAGCATTTTTTGCATCTATGTTCTTGCTTCAGAGACTTTTGATGACTTCTTCTAGATCCTTCGGGATTATAGGTTTATTTAAATTGCTTATCTGATCTTAATTTTACTTTGGAATATGACATATATCTAGAAATTTTCCTGTTTCTTTTAGATTTTCTAATTTTGTGGAGTACAGGTTTTTAAAGTATGTTCTAATGATTAGTAGGGTTTCTGTTATTATGTCCTCCTTTTTGTTTCTGGGAGTGTTGATTTGAAAATTCTCTCTGTGTTTTTTTTTGGATAAGTCTTTTTCTATTTAGTTGATTTTTCTCAAAGAACCTGCTCCTTGTTTCATTGATACTTTGTATTGTTCTCTATATTTCTATTTTATTGATTTTAGCCCCATGTTTTATTATGTCTTGCATCTACACTTGGATAAGCTTGCTTCTTTTTCTTCTAGAGCTTTTAGATGTGCTGTTAAGTAGCTAGCATGAGATCTCTTCATGTAGGCACTTAGTGCAATGAACCTTCCTCTTAGTACTACTTTCATTACATCACAGAAATATGGGTATGCTGTGCACTCAGTTTCAATGAAGTCTATGAAGTCTTTTCTTTCTTTCTTTATTTCTTACTTGACCCAGCAACTATTCAACAAAAAGCTGTTCAGCTACCATGAGTTTGTGGGCTTTCCATTGTTTCTGTTATTGTTGATATTCAGTTTTAATCCTTGGTGGTCTGATAGAATGCAGGGGCAAAAACTTTATTTTTAATTAAACATTTGAACTTTAATTAATTTTAGAGGTTGATAAAGTATAAATTTTCAAGAATTCTTGCATGCAATCTCTATTGTCTTATCAATAGAAGATTTACACTTTATTTTTCGAAACTGTGGAATGCTTCTTTTAAATTTTAAATTTATGCCAGCTGTGTACCTTAACTACTGTTTTGCAGCTCTAATCATTTCTTGATTTTGCTGCCATATTAGTCTGTTTTACAATCTGAAAATAACAAGCCAAAAAACTTGAAATTTTGTAACAAATATTTAGATACTGAGAATTGGCTAAGATTTTTCTCAAATTATTCTATTAATATAGCCAGTCTCATTGGCATCATTTCGTGACCAAGTTATATGAATACCCATTTCCTTTCACATAGAGATGGTTTCTATGGTAACTTTGTGTGTTTAAATGTCAACAGGTATGGTGCTTTACATGCTGACACATTCTGCTGCTATTAATATAGAAATTACACAACTGATGGTTAAACTTTTATCACAGTGTAAGGCCGTTTCATTACTTAAGAAAAAATTTCTAATGATTTGCTTTTAGTTTGTTTGTTTCTTCAGGTTTTCTTCACTCTCTTGTCCATGTAGAACAAGTACTGATCAAGAAACTCAATGGGACAGCATAGCGCACAGCACAATGTCCTTTATAACCTGCTCTGTAGACATTTTGTCTTCCTGAGAAAGTGACTCCAGAAGTAGGTCCAGGGCATCTTGCTGAATAATCTGATCTAATGTAAAAATATCCATAAGTTATCACTTTTTACCTGATCTGTGGAGAAATAAGCCAGATGTTATCTTCCTTGCATACCATATAAAAGTATACAGGATCAGTAATGTGCACTTGATATGCTTGAAAGTTTATTACTAAATAATCGCATGTGGAATACACTGATTTCAAAATTAAAAGTCTTATTAAGATAAGAGGTTTGTTTGTTTGCTTATTTATTCTAGGCTGCTAGCATGTAGATTGACATGTCTAACACAGTTTCCTCCCTCTTTTTCTTTTACTTTGTAGATTTTCCTTCTCACAAATACTATTTATCCACTGATGTCCATAATGCTTCCAGTGTTCCAAATTAACTAAATCATTTGTGCTGAAAGAGAAAGCTGCTTCTTGGTT
Source organism: Arvicola amphibius (assembly GCF_903992535.2). Classification (NCBI taxonomy): domain Eukaryota; kingdom Metazoa; phylum Chordata; class Mammalia; order Rodentia; family Cricetidae; genus Arvicola; species Arvicola amphibius. The sequence continues at coordinate 47,282,203 of NC_052060.1, read as the reverse complement.
CCCATCCACCAAGCTAGATTTGACCCAAAATAATCACACAGAACCTGTACTAATTAAATCTCTGCATGGTCCGTTAGCTCTAGCTTCTTATTGGCTAAATCTTATATATTAATATAACCCATCTCTATTAATCTGTGTATCGCCACGTAGCAGTGGTTTACTGGGAAAGTTTCAGCATGTCTGACTCTGGCGGCTCCATGGCTTCTCTCTCACTCTGCCTTCTTCTATGTAGTTGTCTGTCATCTTTCCCCTTAGTGAGACGGTGTGGCGTCTATCTGCAGAGCATAGTGATCTGGATTTCCAATGTGATCAATGAAAATAAAGAAGGGGCTCCAGTTTGCACTTTGGCTGTCCCTCAACTGCAGCCATTGTGCTTCCAAGTCACAGAACTCAAGATTTTCTCTCCTTGAAATCTTGCGTTTTCAAAATAAGGATAGTCCCAAGGTATCTCCCAGGACAGTTCCGCGGTATTCAGGGTTTCCTAGACAGTTTTGAATAAAATGCTACCTAAAGATATATTTCACATAAAATCTCTATTTTCATTGAAAACTGTCTGAGATTGACTGAAGAAGAAAGGTCCTTACATAAATTAGAAATTTGGACCCAACTGCCACTTATATACAGATATTTTAAACAACCACTTCATTTTTTCTTGTCCTGATAACAAAATCTGATTCTGTTATAGAATCTTAATAACATCTTGGAAATTTCTCCTGTCAGAAACAATTATGCAGCAGTTCCTCCTTGTCCAAACATTTATTTGTCCTTCCCGAAGAACTCTCTAGATTAGTGAGAACTAATGCTGCCCTGATTGCAGGAGATTGCATTTCTGAAAATAGAATTATGTCTAGAACTTTTCTGTCATGGAAGTGAGCTAATCTAATTGCATGTGCTCTATTGCTTTTCTGGAAACTTTCTGAGACTTGGGGTGTATCATAGCCAGTCAGCACTGCTTCTCTGGAAGTAAGTATACAATTGTGGCTATGTACATTAATCATGGCTTATACAATTTATATTTCTGGTTTTCCAAAGTTTTTGACCAGAAATTCAGCTTTGTGCTTACATCTAGCTCACCAAATTAAAAACTTCAGTCTGTTTAGTTGCTTTTATTTACTTTTCTAATAAGATGACTTTAGGTTGTATTTTTAATAAAATATTATAAATAAGAAAGTGTAGAAAGGTGTTCCTGTGATTTTTTTTAAATCCTTTTTTTCAGAACCAGGAATTGAATGCAAGTCCTTTTGGATGCTAGGGAAATGCTCTATCACTGAGCTATAAATCCAGCTCTTTTACCTATAATTTTTGAGCATGAACTTACTTTTATGAAGACAGAATGGCTTCGGCGATTGTAAAAATATTTTTTTAAAGTTGTTCCCATGTGATATCTAGCTGTGCCCAGATGTTCACTCTGCTCCCATTACATCTTGCTTTTGAAAAATTCTCATCAGATGTCAGAACTATGTTGTTCATTTGCCCCATAACAAAGACTTAACTTTTTATTGTTTTTGTCTTCTGGTACTGAGTAAGCATGTCACAGGTATCTAATATATCAAGATTATTTCAAACATCCACTTTGTTTCCTACTTCTGATTCATGTACAGAAGCTTTTGCCATTTGATTTTCCCTACCAATTTGTCTGTGATATCCAGTGGATGACTTCTCTTTCCCTGATTCACTCGGTTACATAATCAAGGTGTAGCAGAGGGTCTTTGTTAAGAATACTGTCAACTTGAGTGCTTTGCTCTTCTTCAACACTGCTTTCTTTCAATATCATGTGAGAAATAAAAACCCATTTTGTCAATATTTTAGAACTACAAGATTATATTTTCTTTCCTATACTTTCTCCTCCAATAATAAGCTCTATTTATATTTGAAACAGTTTAGTGGGTTAAGGCAAACTCCAAGTGTTTTCTCAGCACGTCAGGGCAGTGCCCTCTGAATTCCCAGTCAACTCATTCTCCCAATGTCAAGCAATACCAACTGAAATTTAACGTTTATTTCATAGAAAATAGTCACGCAGTGAGAAGAGAAAACTTATTTCTATTCCAGTCACCAGATTAATCATAAATTTATATTTATATAGAGGTACCCTTGGGCTCTGCCTTCTATCTTGCTTCTGTAACTCCACCATCCTTGCTTTTATTGAAACATTGTACTTATCTACTTGATCCTATTTATTCTCATCTCTAGGGTGTTTTCTTCTCCAAGTAAGACACTGTTGTATGCATCACCAAATTATCATATTAAGAAATTATTTCCATTAGCATGAAAGCATAACACACAATTTCCCATGGAAAATAAATGACATACACAGAATGAATGAGAAATAATTATTGTCATTTTTCAGTCATTAACATTTTGCTTCAGTCTGATCTGTTGGTGTAAGACTTTTCTCCCAGTACTTGCGAGGATGAGGTAAAAGTGAGTCAAAGTCAAGGATACTTGGGGCTTGTAGAATGAATTCAGGACCAGCCATTGTAACTTAGTAAGATTCCTGTCAAAACACAAACTAAAAATGTGACTGGTATGTAATGAGTGGCAGAGAGTTTACCTACTACACATGAGGTCTAATACCCGGTGTTGCCAAAAAATTGCTTAAGTCCCATGAATTAAAATCAAATACATTGCCAGGTATGGTGCCATATGCCTTTAATTCCTGCACTAGAGAGGAGAAGGAAGGAAGCTAGGAGTTGAAGGTCATTCTCAGCAGCATATTTAGATGTTTGAGGTAAACCTGAGCTATGACAAATCTTTTTAAAAAATAGCATTGAATTAACATACTAACAATATTACTTAATGTCATCTTGCTACAATATATTCGAATTCTAATTGAAAGCCCTATTCTCATATAAGATTTATTGAAAAGTGATGTAAAATATACTACATTAACTTGCAACTAACATAAAATAAGAATATTTTTGTCATAGTTTCCCCCCTAGATCTGGATAAGAAAGAATAGAGTTTGAAAAAATAATTTCATTTCTAAAGAAGGTGAGAAATTAATTCTGAAGCTCAGATTAACAATATAGCTCACATTTCCTTCCTTCCTTTTCCCCCCTCCCCTCCCTCTCTCCTTCCTTTCTTCCTTTTAAAATACTTTACAGCTCTTTATTATTTTCTCTCAGTGTCTTTAGCACAGCATCCTTATCAATATATAGAAAAGAGATGGTTCAAGAATTTTAATGTTCTAGTGGAATAAGAGTTTCCTACATTTTCCTTTATGAATGCTCAGTATCAAAATTAACTCTTTGTATACCTTTAGGTGGGTGTTCTTATTAAGCAGTTTTAAATATCTCTTTGTGAGTGAGAGTGTATGCAATCATGCCGCATAATCTGTAGAAAGTGCAAAGTTTAACCTCAGGTATTGGTCTTGCCTTCCTTCCTTTGAGAGGGTCTTTATTGTTAACTTCTAGTTGAGCAGCCTTGCTGGCCCTTGAATTTGTCTTCCTATCTTCCATCCCACTGTAAAAGCACAGGGATTACAAACACTGCCTTATGTGTGTTTCTGTGAATCCAACTCTTGTCTTCACACTAGTATGGTAAGCACGTCGCACACTGACCCATTTTCTTACCCCAATCCATTGTTACTAATAAGTATAATCACTCAAGCCCAATCAGAGATTATGATTACTCAAGTAAATGACGTTTTGTTCTGGTATAATTGGCAAAACAAAATTACCTAACAGAGTCAGAAAAATGGGCAAGTTTTAGTTGTGTGTCATTTTAAAATACATTCTTTTTCCCATATACTGACTGTACAATTAGACACTGTATATGAAGTCATTATTTATTTATTTTTGGCCACCACTGAGTAAAACTAACCTGTTTTGGGCTCTTCCAATTGGCATTTCATGACACCATTATAAGTGCTTAATGTGGATTATGTAATTTAGTTCTCACAGCCATCCTTTTAATTTTGGTACAATTAATATCACAGATAAAGACCTTGAAGCTTCTGACAGCTAATTAAAATGCCTGAAGCCTCTCAGTTAGTAAGTAGTGGAATGGAGTCCTTAAACCCAGGCTGTCTGATAAAAAGTTCCAGACCCCATAACCATATCGAAGGACAAACGCCTCCAAAGCTGAGCAGAGCCATAGAGAGTAAACTACTGTGTAAGTATCATGAGTGCTGTTTGTTTTCCTTTCCATGTGTTTATTCAAATCTGTGGTAGAATTAAATTTTGAAATCTTTATAAACCTAATAATTTCCTCATTTTATACCCTGTAGCTCCCAAGTGACTGTCCCATATCTTGAAAGCTCAGATTGCTTCAAGCTAAGGATTACATAGGATAAATGAACAATTTGCCAAAGTTTAGCTTTTTTTTTGGTTTTTTTTCGAGACAGGGTTTCTCTGTGGCTTTGGAGCCTGTCCTGGAACTAGCTCTTGTAGACTAGGCTGATCTCGAACTCACAGAGATCCGCCTGCCTCTGCCTCCCAAATTCTGGGATTAAAGGCGTGTGCCACCACCGCCCGGCTCAAAGTTTAGCTTTTTCAATATCTAAATTGAGTTTCAAATTCTCAAGAAAGGTACTCATTTGAGCTAGGTTTCCTGATAAATTAGAGTCAGGTTTTTGAGTTTCAGGTGGTTAGGCACTTAGGCCTAGTGAAATGAAGTGTGTATTCTTAACAATGTTGTTTTTTTTTTGTTTGTTTGTTTCTGTTCTTTGATTGTTTGTTTTTTGTTTTTTTGGCCCAAAGCAGTTCCTTTATTATCCAATGGTAATCACAGCATACAGAGGAAAATCCCACATCACCTCTCCTTTTCTGTTTAAAAAAAAGGAAAGTTTCAACTTTCACATAGTAAAATTACATATAACAAAACATATATCAAGCAAGAATTACAGTTACAATATTTATATCTACTTTATTATTTGTCATAACTAATGAATCCTATAACTATAAATTCTTAAACTCCATCAAAGATTCCAGAAGGATATAATATTACCTAAGTAAACAGGAGGTACATTGTAAGCAACTTCCAAAACACTAGAATTGACAGAGACATCTTGCTGCCTGAACAGTCACCCAATGTGCTTCTGTACTGTTGGGGCATCCATCTTCAGCCTACTGGCCCATAGTATCTAGCAGACTTTTTAATGAAGCAGGAAATTTCAAAGGCAGTCTGCCTATATTGGCAGTTTGTCAGTCACTTTCTTCTGTGTCCTGCAGAATGAAGCAGGAATCCTGAAGGATCGTTTCAACTTTAGGCAAGTTCAGCAGTTATTTCTCTGTGGGTCCTGCATGTCCAGTTCATCAAGCAGTCCAGGCAAGAGCAGTTTCTTGCCCAAATGACTAACCATCACCATAAGAAGTCTCTTCGATGCCCATCTTCCTCTTGAATTAATTTGCACTGCCAGGTGCAGATGTGTCTTACTATCATGAAAGTCCTAAGTTCTTAAACAATTAAATACCGTATTGTGTAGTCTTCCTAACAATGTGTTTAAATGGACAAACAAGAAATATAATTACCACTCACTAGAAATTGGAGCAGTCTGGTTAGAGAAAAAATAAAATGTGAAACAACTAAGTGTTAGTGAAAAAGGCACTGTGAATTATCACTCTGGATCTGAAATCGTAGGAGGAGGTAGTGAGTAATCAAAACTGAGTAACCTTCTATAGATGGCAAGGGCCGGGAAAATATTTGCAAGGGTGTCCATCAGCGTTGTAGAAGATTCTCACAGAAAAAAAGGTGTTTATGCAGTTAATATGCAGAGTATGTTTACCTCCAGAAGAGAGTTAGAGGCTTGATGTAACTCCCAATTTTTTATATGACTTTCATATGTGGAAGAACATCATATTTTTTTGCATCATCACAGAGTGTGAAATACACACACAAACAAACAAACTTTGGTCCTGGAGTAGGCTTGAGTTATTACAGATAAAGAATTCAACTAGAGGAAACAGGACACCCTAATGGAGTACCTAGCTGCTAACATGAAATAGAGAATTATCAGCTGCTCTGAAGATTATAACCCTGGCCTAGGTTTAGTGAAATGAAGTGTATGTGGAAACATGACTTTGGTATTTCTCATCTCTTTTGTTACTTACTTTCTCATTACCATGGACAGATATATCTGATAGAGATTTTTGATGAAGGAGAAATTTATTGTGTGTTGCAATTTTAAAGTCTCCTTCTATCATGGGGGGGGCAGACATGATAGAGCTGAGGGCTTCAGAAATATGTGGCAGGGTCTCTGATATCTTGGTAGACCAAGAAGCTGCAAGTTTGCACCAAATCAAAGTTATGGATCTAACTCATAAAGCCTGCTCCCAGTGACCCAACTATGTTAGGCATGCTTTCCATATCCAAACTTCCATAGCTTTCCCAAATATTCCCAATACTGAGACAATGTTCAATCATGAATCTAGCGGGAAAATAGCAAAAGCAAACAATTACATCTTGACTGACTTTGTGATTTAACCCTCAGCAATGATGAGTTCAAGAAATTCAATTAATTTCCAGATAATACTATTTGCACATTATCTCCCTCTCAAACTCTCCTCCTAGTAACTTTGTGCATTGTTTGGTTTTGATTACTGTATTATTTGGTTTTGATTACTTTATTGCTTGGTTTTGATTAGTGCAATATTTTTGAGAATCCTCCTTTTGAGCTAATTCCAAATCAAGATTACATTGAAAGTTATCACATCATTTACTCAAAATTCCCCAGTTTCTAGTTATATATTATTTGTTCATTGCTTGTCTCCCCTGATATCCTATAAGCCCCATAAACACATCTTTTATGTTTCTTGATCCATCACCAATTGCTAGCTAAATAATAAGTACTAGAATGTTTTTCTTATGGACCATTCAGTACTAAAGGCAATAGCTTCCTAAAACCTTTCTTCTTGAGGTTCAGGAGTTCATGTGGAAGACGATGCAGAAAGAGCGTAAGAGTTGGAGGTTGTAAATCACTCCAAGGAAATGGCACCTTCCAGATACAACAGAACTGACATACAATGAACTAAGAGACACTGTGACAGCATACACAAGACTGGCACAGGATCCCAGCACTGGGAAGGGGTAGTGGACATCAGGTCTCACCCCTAACCAAGAAGCTATTTGTAATTGGTACCTGTTGGGAAAGGGAAAGTCCGTTTTCTCTAACAGAGTTCACTGAATTTATCGACCACAGTCAGGGCAAGCCCAATGCCCAAGACTAGTTGGCTAGTTTAAACCAGCTCCATCTTTTTTTCCTTATTCTTGTTGTTTTGTAGGATTTTTGTTTGGTTCTTAGCATTTTATTATTGCCTTTTTATTGGTTATTTTGCTTGTTTGTCTTGATAATTGTTTTGTATTTTGTGAGTTCTTTTTTTGAGACACAGATAGAGGGGAGAGAGGGAGCATAAAATTGGGAGGGTAGGGAGGTGTGGAAGATATGGTAGGAGATAGGCAAGGAGAGAGAATGTGACTCAAATGCATAAAAATGTCTTTTTAAAATAAAAATTAAAAAAAACAAGCATTCTTCAGTGGTAGTTGGCTTAGTGAATTAAAAAACTGGAGGTCATGATCAGAAAGCCGGAGTCAGGCTGTGGGCTAGGAAATCTGTCTAAAGGCTTACTAATGAAAACACTGAAAGTCAGAGTTGTTGCATTCAAAGATTCCATGAAAAATCAAATACAGAAGTCTAGCGCTTTTGTATTCTGGGTACATGGTCTGGAGTATGACTTCTAGAACTTTCCCAGCATGATGGATTTTCATCCTATCTTCTTGTTTTACTTTCTTTTTTCTTACTTTTCATAGTTCTTTGAGAATTCCATATAATCCATTGGATCACACCCATATCCCGTTGACCCCCCACATCAGATCCATTTCTACACATCCAACTTTTTGTTCTTTAAAAAAAAATCTAAGGCTGATTAAGTACAACTAGTTCTGCCCTTATGCTCTTTCATGGGGGGTCTTCTGCAGAAGGTGACCTAGATCCTAGGGAATTACACCCTCAAACGCCCACTCCTCTTTCCTATCAGTTGTCCACTACCTACCTAGGGAACTTTGTGCCCACTTCCCATTTCCACACTGGCGTTTTGTCTGGCATGACTGAGATGGGGAAGATCGTCTCTATGCTATCTCAACTGCTGCAAGTTCATATATGTGACTGGTTTATAGACCTTGTAGTCTAGCCATCCACTGCCTATGGTTCTTACAACCTTTCTGCTCCCCCTTCTACCATCAGCCCTGAGTCATGGGAGGAGAGGTGTGATATAGATACCAACTCTTGAGGTATGCATTTCATAATAGTTTATTGTCTGCATTTTGACCAGTCATGGGCTTCTGTATTACTCTCCACAGTCTCTAGAAAGAAGCTTCTCTGACAAGGGTTGCCCTATTCGCTAATATATGGATATAATGATGAATCATTAGGAGAAGGTTCCATACAGTATCTACTTAGTAGGGTAATAATGTTAGGTTGTGCCTAAAACCTATGACCTGTATAGCCACAGGTTTGTGGCCTAGATATGAGTTCCAATTTTTTAATCAGGCATTAAAACCAATCAGAAAGTATTTATTTATTCCTATGATATTAGCACCACTATTGTACTAGTGGGTCTATCACTAAAGATCAATCACCATAACTTGCAGGGTTCACAGGTAGGTAATATTCCCTTAATTCTCTGGTACTGTATATATTATCTTTTAACATTATAAAAGCTAACCAGTAGGGATGAAGCTTCCAGGTGAGTACCAAATTGATTTCTCCATGTTCTTTGACTCAAATGTGTGGCATATTCAGCAAAAGGGCATTACCATCAAGTTCTGGATGGAAACCAGTAGAACTGACAGAAGCCTAACCTTTCTGGTAGTATCTGAGATCTCGTTTGGCTATAATTCCAAAGCTGTCCAGGCAAGTTTATACAGCAGGTATACAAACCAAAAGTTTACTGACGATAACACATAAAGAAATATAATGTAAAAGAATTCTTTGCTGTACATATAGTTTTTACTACATTTTGATTTCTGGGTTTGTGTATGTGAGTTCCAGAGATCAAGTCTTAGTCTTGACAGCAAGGGTGGTTACCTGCTGAGCCACCGCACTGGCCCCGACACACATATTTTCACTGACTTTGAAAGATGAAAGCAAATGCCATGCAGACTTGATGGATGTGCTTGTTTATTTTCACATGAATATTTGGCTGAGAATTTGATACCACATGATGAGTGTGGACCATATTCAATGTTTTTTGGAGTAAAGGAATAGCTTGGTTTTTAAGTCATCAATTTTGAGAATGCTGACTCATTTACAGAACTATGTGGTAGGAAATGGAAGAAGTAAGTTTAACATCATTTTAGGAATTGTAGTAAATTCTTCCCTAATGCCAAGCCAAAATTCATTTAGTGGTTCCTTTTCATGACTCAAATAGCAATTTATAAAACCAAACATCCCAAAATAATAGAATCCAGAGGTATTCTAATCTGATTCTTATATGCTGAGGAATTAAGGCAAGGAAGTATTAAATGTCTCTTTTGTATAATTACCCATTATATTTCTGGAAAGGCAGAATACTTTGTTTGTACAGCAAAATGATAGAATTATACAAAACACTATTGAATTTTACCCCATGTGTTTGTTTCAGGAAGCAGGCACTGTCTTTGCACCGTGTAAGGCAGAGTAGTACAAAGTATGCGAGTTGCCCATAGAGTGGGCAACCTGGGCTCAAAGGTGGGTGAGTCTGGCTAGAATACCTTTGATTCTTTAAGCATTTGGTTTGAGCTAAGTTTTATTCACTGTGTATTCAGAAACATTTTCTGTGCCCAAATTATTATTAATCCCCACATTGTGTCACATGACCCCACAGGTGGTTGTCATTCAGCTTGCAGGGAGGTGAAATTAACCCTGCGCAGAAGCCCGGCTGCTAGGAAGCCTCCTAGGAACCTGTAGGTTAGTGTCCTGTTTCTTTAGAAGACTACTGCCTTCTAACTGATAAATTAAGGCAGGCACACAACTTCCCCCAACATATTTATTCCCAAGTAGGGAAATGAATTGTGAGACCAAAATTATATCCTGCCATTGAGGAGATTTTCCACAATTTCCACTAGACACTTTTCTTTCTGTTGTGTCAGTTAAATATGAAGTGTCCATATCTATCTCCAAAAGGGCTGGAAACTGGCTTTTCAGCTCCAAGTGAGGTTCTGTTATTGAGAAAGGAAACACAAATACCTGGTTGGAAACTTTCGAGTTTTGTATAGAGAGGCTGCAATGAAATAGAGTGGCTGAAGGAAATACAGGCCTCTTTTGAAAAGGCTGAGACTCTTGCCCAGATTAGGGAAGCCCTGTTGTACTTTCTGTTATGAGTTATAAAGTGAGCTTAGTTAGAATGAGTAGCTCTACCCACACGCTGTCTTCACCTCACCCTCATAGCATAAGGCTCCTTTCTGCTCAGCAAGGGCTTCGCATCCAACAAGTTCCATTTCTACTAAAACTTTAAGAGGAATTCACTAAGACATGCTCAAAATGCTTAAGCAGCTCGCATGATGTAAATATTTAAAACAAATATATCCAAATATATAAACACTGTCTCTCATCTTTCTTGTAAATCAATCCAAACATATAAACATCTCAGTGGGGGCTGTGAAAGGCCAGCTATCTTTGTTCAGATGTTATTTAGCATACCCCTAAATGCTGTGAAAATTGTTTGGGGAAATTTTCTTCCTTTCTGCTAAGTCTTTTGTTATTGTGTAATCTTTTAATTTTGGACATAATTCTACCAAAGTTAAATGTATCCATTTAAAATTTCACCCATATAAATGTGTTTTTCTCACCGAATGTAATTTTAAACTGTTAAAGACTCTGGCCTATCAGATACTATCTTGTATGTAATTACACCTTATTTTAATTAAGCAATATTCTCCTCATAAAATATCATGAATAGTATGTAGAAACTTTTATATCAGTTTTCTTGTATTTCTTTTTAGTCAAACTTAGAGATTCTGTTTAACTTCTCATCCCAAACAGAAGCGGAAAATTATCAACCAAATAATGATCGATGATGAAGTATTTGCAGAAGTTGACATTGAGGACATAGATGTGATGAGTTTTAAAATGTCTGGTGATCACTTCTACAACCATGAAGAAGAACAAATTTCACAGACATTAAACATCTTGTCTGAGGGCATAAAACTTCAAGTACCCTAAGACAGAGCTAGAAGAACCAGATGTGTGTTTGATTTTATGGGCATAGAGGGTCAGAAATTGCATTAGCCTATATTCACTTGGAGGTCTATGGACACCTATGGATGCAAAACTATGTGTCAAAGTGCCTATGAACATTCTGAAATTTTATACATTTGTTTAGGTAAACTGTTCATACTATTCATAAGAATCTTTCACATAATTTTAGTGATTACTAAAAGCCCAAGACCTAGAAAAATCAATAAATAATCACGACAAATAAGTAAGATAATTATATATGTATTTGTTCATATATTTTTATACTTCCATCACAGCCCTGTATTGAGAACTGTCACAGTGTCATAGCTAGTATCTCATAGGTGATAAGGCTTACGTTCTGGAGCTAGTTGAACAAAGGTGTCTTGGTTCTGACACTAACTGAATCTGTGTCTTGGGTAAACTTGGTTATACTTGGTTATAATTTTTAAGTTCAGTTTTTCCCCCTAGTATCCAAAACAATGTTCCAGATGGGGATAAAGTGTGGGGAAAGATGACCCACGCACCTTGACTAGTGAGCAGAAACTAGAAATCTCTAAAATGAGAGTTCATTACAACACCTTGATAGCCGTCGGCAGAGTGGATTTAAAGCAGTGATACTCAGCATGTCTCTGCGGTTCAGAGAAGTGAACTGGGCATATTACTCACCCCTAGATTCTCAGCACTGTGGAGGGTTGCCAAAAAGTTTCATCCTGTTTGTCTTATGTGGTGATTTCTAGCCCAATGTAGTCTAAACAGTGAGACCCTGTCTCAGAAACCCAACCCAATCGAACCCAACAGAATCAAACCAAGAACGAGAAATCTGGAAAAACTATTAATCCCATCTGGTAGATTTGCTAGCAAGCCCTCCTGTGAGCATTTTGAATATTTGGACTTTAAGAAATGCCCTAAAAGCTGTGTGTGCCTCAGAGAACATTTGAATGTATTCAGAAGCGCTTCAGGGGTTCGTATGTGGGCAGACACAGATGGCCGGGGCCATATGGGCCTGTGGACTTCAAGGATAATCATGTACTAATAAACCATCTCGGATGATTTCTTCCATCCAAAACCTCCTACTCAGTGCATGCGCCTCCTTCAAACCCCAGCATCCAAATCATTTCATACTGAGAGCTCTGAACTTTCCCCATAGGAAGATGAAATACAAAGATATGTGGGACACCTTTGGGAAAACAACAAGTTGTTGAAGATGCTGTTCTCACAAACAATGTTGATGAGCACAGAAAGTTCTAGAGCCTTTCATGTGCCAAGGTGGAGTTATCATCTTACTTTTGAATATTAACAAAATGTTTTCAACTTAAGTTTGTTTAGGAACATGGTTACTAAAAATTGGCTGGAAATATCTGAGTTGGCAATAATAAAAAATATAAAAAATAAGAAAGTATTTCCAATGTTGGAGAAGCTTGTGGCAGTTACCTTATTTAAGAAGGTTTTATGAGCTGTCTTGCTTCCCCATACTACTTCTATACATTTTGATCAGGCTGATGGCAGAAATAAAAGATCATTTTTAAATGGTGTTTATAATAGTTGGCCTTGATTCAGTTGAATTAAATCGGAAAAGTCAGGATGACAGGAACGATTATAGGTGTTTGCTCACCAGCATATAAAGGATGTTTCATCTATCTGAGTACAAATACATACCATATAGGGTATTCTGTCTCAATTTTATAGTCAACAACACTGGCTTATCCTGACATATTTTAGTCTATCTTTGCTTTACCATATAAAATTGGGCTTAACAAAGTCTATTGTTTTGTAGGAAGGAGCCTTCCCATGTGTCCTCTGCATCTGCCATCTTGTACACACCAGTGGATTTCAGCTGTAAATCCCTGCGACTGTCTTTCTCAGTCTTCTGCAGGGTGAGTTAGACACCTCTAATTGTTAATTTCAAGAGGAGACTTGAACCACCGATGTACAACCGTCAGCAGATAAATTGTTTCCTCGTTCTTGGGGTGAGATGAGTTTGCAGCTTCCTTTATGAGCTTTCCCCCGAGTCCACAGCCCAGCTGAGCTACCAATAGACTGTGGCAATTATCTCGACAATCTGCTCAACAACATACTTGGAGTAAGTCCTCCCTGCCTTCCTTCACTCCCTACTTATACTTCCTGGACACTTTCCCAAAACTATTACACTCAATTAATTTTCTTCAGCCTGTCTCCTAGAAGGAGCCCAATGTAAGATCATAAGAATAGGGAATTATTAAAGGATGCAGAAGCACTGTGGCTCACAGCACAGGTGATAATCTTTCATTCACTCACCATTCACCCACTGACAACCTTCTGTGTGCTAAGGCAGACATTTCAATGATGACCAATACGTTCCTCACACTAAAGGGGAGATCTCAGTTACTGAGACATTAAGACTTTTCAAAGATGTGAACATTGACAATTTTTTGCTTGCTGTCTTACAAGCCAGTTCCAAGGGGACACAATAAAATCAAGATTTACAAATTCTTCATTTGCAAATGACAGAGGGTTAAAAGACAGCACAACCAAGGACTGCCCTATTTATTCCAGGGGGACAGAAACTCAATGCTTCTGGTAAGGGATTCATTAGTGATTTTTTTTTTTCTGTGAGTTGCTTGAGTTTAAGTATGCTAACTACAAGGTGTTATGTTCTCAATTCTTAGCGTTTTAAAAAAGTCACAGCTTTGTTTAAAGTGGTGTGTAGGAAGGTTTCAGAAACACATTTTATTCCCATGCTTTGTTCTGTTCCCACAGTTCCATCTGGTGTAAAGAAGAGCCTTCCTAATTGACACTAATGACTAGAAGGTCCACCTCAAAGTACAAAGTTTACAAATTAGCAAAGATACTTAGAAAAATCAAGGGATCTTGATTTTTAAATATATTTAAAAATCTAATCTATTTAAAAACTAATATATTTTATTGAGCACTAAGAAAAGAGTTTAAACATGTCATTAGAGCCTCATATTTTAGTATATAAGATATTTTGTAGGAATTGACTCTGCTAATAGGAAGTCCTGAAGCACAATATTTTATGGGAAAATTTAGTTACACTCTTAAAAGAAAAATGCCCTCACAGTTTATGTGCTTTTCTGACCTCTACCAGTTCCCATTCTAAGGACTAGGACTAAGTAGAATCAGTCTCCAAGACTCCCAAAGGTTAGCTAGTGTCATCAGTTATGATACAGGAGACACACAGAAATTGTTTGTATATGTGTGTCTCTTTATGTTGTGCCTTATTGCTTTATAATAACCCTGCTTATGTTAATGGAAATTTTGTGGTTTGTAAACATGTTAAATGTCAGTTATTGAGGCTCTTAATGTTTATTATTCTCAGATCCCATTCGGTTGCTATTCTTGCTTTTTATCAGGCAACAAAAATCTCTTCCTCCCACATGACAGTGTAAACAGTTTAACACACATAACTCATGTATGCATGCAGCTTCTTTAGGTCCAGCTGTGTAAGCTTTCTACATGCTTCAGGAATTCATTCAAGTGGGCAGTAAGGAAGAGAGGGAGAGGAGAAGAAATAAATGTGGGAGAGAGTCCGAGCATAAAAACCTTAGAGATTCTTTTTTACTAAGTTGAAGTCACAATATAAAATATGACATACAGTATTGTGATTTAAATGACCGTTAGCTTCTTTAACAGTAAGATGAAGTTAAGTATCACATTTTGGGCTTTCGCGATCATTGTTCTGGCCTATCTACCATTATCACCGCAGGAAAACAGAGATCAGTGAGTGTCTCTAACCTCACTGTGACACAATGAAACACCAGGAAATGGAGTGTTCCCAGCAGAGTTAGTCAAGAAGTAACCCTACACACATTCCACATGAAGGAGGCCCTATACAACATAATGGTTTTCAGACGCTGCCCTTGATACATCTTGAGACTAGAGCAGAAGAGGCCAAAGATGTATATCTAACCACAATTCAGGTATGAAAAATAATGTTATGTGTTGATTTAAAACAGCAGGAAGTCATTGAAAACACTCACTACTTTTCAGAGTCTAGGTTTCCCCACTTAGGAGCTCTTTATGCACGTTTAGCTCTTTAAAATGATTTATCCCTTTAGGCTAGGGTTGCAGCTAGAGGGTGTACTGCTTTCTCTAGCATGTGTAAGGCCTTGTGCTCAAAAGGGGTGGGTTACCCTTGAAACATAACATTGAAACAAACGTAAAAGAGTTATGAAACTTACCCCAGGCATGTTTGTGATTCAATTAACGTGACGTGTTGCACAAGCCAAGAAAGAAATTAGGTCGGAATGAAAATACCTGACACAATTGTATATGTTTTTCCGTAGTGAAATTTTTACAATCAAGCTCCCCTGACCTTCCCCTGCTGACCTTTCCCCTGCTTACCTTTCCCGTGCCCATTTCCTTGTTCGGAGGAAATCAGCCGAGACCAGTGTGGTCCTACAAGTACTAAAGGCTTGGCTTTGTCTTTTCTTGGTCATGTCTTTAGAGCTTCCTCTCCTTTTCTTTTCCACTGCTTTAAACACCACCAGCATTTTTAGTTCAAGATTCTGCTGTATTGAGATTGTGCTGAAACTCGAAGTTTCAGGAGGATTTGGATGATGAAATATTTGTAAGTGGTTCAGTCACTGAATGGATTATGCCTGTAATACCTAGAAACCAGCTGCTCTTTCAGGCAAATGTGTATGCTTCAGTTTATTAAAACTTATCCAGAGAGGAAGGTCAAAAAAATGTACCATTCATTCCTGTGATTCAAAGAAAAACACAAACTAAATGTACCAAAAGCATCATATCTTGAGCATTTAGTGTATGCAAAGCTCTGAATCAGTCGAAAAAAATCAATGTGCATATTAACGGGTAGGCTTTATTCATTCATTAATTAATTCATTCATTTATTTGTTTGTTTATTTTGTGCAGACTATATCCACTTCATTGCATCATGCTTTAGTTGTTGTTGAGTTTATGTTGTGTCTCCATACTGGAAGAATTGGAAGAGTTGCTTTTATAAGCTCACATCAGACTGTTCGTCAGCTGAGCCAAAGACAAACTAAGGTTTTACTGAAAACTATGAAGGCTTTACTTTAATACTATGGTGGATGTAGTTGGAAGGCAGGCCAATCAATAAAAAGAAATATGTGTGAGCTTATGTGCACGCACGTGCATACACACACACACACACACACACACACACACGTATAGTGAATGGGGGCAATTGTCTCATTTGCTTAGAAAAATCTTCTCTGGGTATAAGCCAATCAGTTAGAAAAGGATAGGAATGAGGCTGAGCACTGTGTTGATATTCTTGTCTGTCACTGCTGTTTTGAAAAAGCAGTCATTTCTGGGAACTTGAGAGCCACTTCTCAGCAGTCACCATAATGTTTACCCTCAGGGACTCAGCCCAGCAACTTCAGGAACCAAATTGGCTTAAAGACATTTCATCTCCAAAGGTCTCTGTCATGTTCAAAAAGAGCAAATCATCCTTAATCTACGCTTTAAATTGAAAGTGAAAGACAGTAAGTATTAACCTGAGGTCTCCACGCCAGTCACATCCCACAATCACATTCAAATGCCCTGCTGGAATGACAGCCTATAACAGGGGGCTGGCACTTCTGATCTAAAATATTAATCATTCTCTTTGTAGACCTTCAAGATGGCTCACAAGTGACAAAACATTCTAAAAAGCACAGGGGATAATAAGCACATTCCATATGAGCCTTAGAAAATGATTTACGCAGTGGGGAAAATATTCAGGCTAGGAGAATGACTGTGTAATTACTACAGCATTATAATCTTCTGTATTTATATAAGATGTAAGTCCTTCTGCCACTTCACCTCTGTAATGTGTGCAAAAGTTATCCCTGCTTCAAATGTAGCCATATTACCAGGCACATTTCTTGATGGTGTGAATTGACATATTAACACTTAGTAATATATACCTAACTTGAAGGAAAAAGGGAATAAAAAAAAACAGAGAACATACAGTATTTCGTCTCTGATCATGAGTAATAAGTTTGGGTTCATCAAGTCTCAAGATTCTGCGAATTCTGTTAAGCTCTATTGTTTATTCATTTTAATCAGTCATAAGTGCTTCACAGGACTGTGTTTAAGATATGAGAACAGTGATTCTGAGTCACCATGGACAGAAAACTTAGTCATGGCAGAACATAGCACAGATGACCCTGAAATGTGATGCCCACTGAATGGTGTTCCACTTGCTGCCCTCTGCAGCTGTCGGCACTAGGATATGATGATCCCAAGCCCTAGCTCTTAATGATGAGGACATGAGGCTTAGCTGAGCTTTGGTGAATTGGTTGCAAAGACAGAGCACCCTGATTCAAAAACAGAATGCCCCAGAGTCTGAAAGATTTGAGGATATGCATTGTACCAAAATAAAAATTCAGAACCATAAAATTTTGTTTCCTGAACAAACCCATTTAAAATGATGTGTAGAATTGCTTTTGGGTTGGGCTTATATAGTATATGTGAAACATATGAATTTTAAATTTAATTTGGGTCCCATCTTGGGTCCCAAGATATCTTATTATGTTTATAATGCTATTCCAAAATATGAAAAAATTATAAAACTTGCAACAATTGTAAGTTTCATTATTTTGTATAATGGATACCCAATTTGTACTTAATAAATTTCTCAATTTCTCTGAGATCGGTTTGATCTCTCTATTAAAGTATGTACTATAACTCTACAAAGGTGCTTTGAGAACTCCTTATGATGTTCTTGCCACAGTCTCTCTCTGACATGGGAACTCAGGACATTCTCCTTATTATTGTAATGATGCCACCTGAGTGTAGATTGGTACACCATGGTGGCAAATCCGGTTATTTCAGGCAGTATCTATCACTTCTAGCAAAATACCTGCAACATGACAGGAGCCTGGGAGATGAGATGTCTGCTCAAAACAGTCTATCCATTGTCTATGCTGCTCCACATATAACTTCTCTCTGCTCCTTGCATGTCTTAGTTCCTTACAACTGCATCATTTCACGTTGCTCTTCTCTTTGTCAGGATACTAGCTCAACACCAACAAGATGTGCACCTCACCATCACAAACAGATAGCTTCCTTCAAAGTGGAGTCCTGTTCCATATGCAGATTCTGTGTATTTTCTTTCAGGCCAAATCAAAAACTGCCTGATAGGTCTTATGTCTGTATATACAGGAGTCAGGTGGGTGGTAAGCGTGTCCCTTCATACACCACAACCGTTGCATTCCTTGGCAGCTTTCTGGCTATATTGAAGGAGATGTAGTCAAGGGCTCATTACATTCAACCCATGTCTTGATAGTATGTGCTCCTGTATCCATTAGTATGTTCCTGAACACTTGTCTTCTCTCTCCCTTTCTCCAGCTGCAGTACTAGGAAGAGAGGCTGTATATATTATTTCTTTAATAAAATTATAAACACATTAAAAATAAGCTAGAAACCTGCTAAGCTCCTTGATCTGGATAGTTCCCATGAGAAAATCAGCAGACACCTTGCTTTCTACAGGACGTGAATAGGATTCATGCCTTTAGTATTGGCTTTCAGATCTTCTGTTACCTGCTATTGAATCTCCTTATACTGTGTCTGCATCCACCTCATCTGCCTCAGTTTTCCAGTACTCATGCACTGGTGATATATATATATGTGTGTGTGTGTGTGTGTGTGTGTGTGTGTGTACATATTCATACACACATAAGTGCATATATATCATATAACCAACTGTGGTTGATTTTATCATTACTATTTTTCCTGCATTATGCTGATTACTACTTAACTAGTCTATTCTTTGTCATTAAATTTTGATTCTCCTACTAAATATCTCATCCTTTTTTCTCTCTTGGGTTCCAGGAATCTTACAGTTGACCTACTTTTCTTATTATAAATGATGTTAAACTCTAAAACAGAAGTTTAAAAATTGTGACCCCTTGGACAAATCTAGCATGGATTTTGTTTTTCTGAATTCCCAGAATGACAATGGTTTTGCATTTTTAAAGGGGGTTAAAATAATATATGACAGGGATGGAATGTGGCCAATAAACCAAAAATATTTGCTTTATAGTTCTTTCTGAGAAACTATTGTTGGATCCTGTTTCAAAGTATATCTAGCTGGCTTCCATGCAGTCAGCACTTGGAGAATCACCTGTTATCAGTAGAAAGTTTACTAAAATGACTACATAACCCTATAGTGGCCCCCTCTATCAAGATATCTCGTTCATCACTCTCCCTTCATTCCACTCCCAACATGACCATCCTGATCTCCCACATTCCCATTCCTGCATCCCTTCTCCTCTATACCCCTTTCCCAGTTTACCTAGGACATCTCATCTATTTCCTCTTTGCAGGGAGACCCATGCATCACTTTTATGTACTCCTTGTTACCTAGCTTCGCTGGGACTGAGGATTATAGCCAGGTTATCCTTTGTTTTATATCTAGTAACTGTTTATAAGTGAGTGATATATTTTTGTTTCTGGGTCTGGGTTACCTCACTCAGGATGATTTTTTTTCTAGTTCCATCCATTTACTTTAATTAAATGCAAATTTCATGATATCATTTTTTTCCTGTTTAGTTGCATAGAGGTACCACATTTTCTTTATCCGTTCTTCAGCTGAGGGGCATATAGGTTGCTTCTAGGTTCTAGTTATTATAATGCTTCCTTCCATAAACATAGTTGGGCAAGGTGCCAGGAACCCACAAGGATGACCCCAGCTAAGACTCCTAGCAACAGTGAAGAATGTCCCTGAACTGGTCTTCCCTTGTAATCATATGGGTGACTACCCTAATTGTCATCATAGAGCCTTCATCTAGTAAGTGATAGAAGCAGATGCAGAAATCCACAGCTGAGCTCCAGAAATCCAGTTTAAGATAGGGAAGGGGGATTATATGTGCAAGGGGAAGAGTTACAAGATCATGATAGGAAAACCCACAGAGTTAGCTGACCTGAGCTTGTGGGAGCTCACTGGCTCTGGACAGACTTCTGTGGAGACAGCATGGGACCATTCTAGGCCCTCTGAATCTGTGTGACAGTTGTGTAGCTTGGTCTTCTGTGGGATACATAGCAGTAGGATTAGGACATGTCCCTGATACATGAGCTGTCTCTTTAGAACACATTTCCTATGGTGGGATGCCTTGCCCAGCCTTGATGCAGTAGGCAGAAGTTTCTTCAACTTAATATTCCATGCTTTGTTAACTCCCATGAGAGGCCTTATCCTTCTGAATGGAGGAGAAGGAGGAGTGGATGTGGGGAGTGTAGAGGGAGGAGGTTGAAGCCGGGAATGGGATGGTAGGAGGGAGGCAAAACTGTGGTTGGTATGTATAATACATAACAACTAACTAACTAACTAACTAACTAACTAACTAACTAACTAAGTATTTAAAGATGTCTACTAACCTCAGAGAGGGGCATTTACTTGATTTTTTTTTTTATTTTGGTTTTTCGAGACAGGGTTTGCCTGTAGTTTCTAGAGCCTGTCCTGGAACTATCTCTTGTAGACCAGGCTGGCTTCGAACTCAGAGATCAGCCTGCCTCTGCCTCCCGAGTGCTGGGATTAAAGGCGTGCGCCACCGCCGCCCGGCATTCACTTGATTTTTGATGAAATGAGCCCTCCTGTATCTGACTTACTTATCAGGAGCTTAAGTTTTTTAAGGTGACTTCTTGCATAAATCTTGGGACAAATTTTTCCTATCTGTTTCAAATAGTAAGCAGGCATTGCTATATTTTTATTCTCTTTTATCTGGAGCAGAGTGGATGGCGTCATTTGAGCTCAAGAAACCCTGTAGGTGTGTCTTCTATCTATCTGATGATTTCATTGGTTAATTAATAAAGAAACTGCTTGGCCTCATAGGTTAGAGCATAGGTGGGTGGAGTAGACAGAACAGGAAGAAGGAATTGAGGTAGATGGCTCAGGCAGATGCCTCAGGCAATCGCCATGCCTTGCCTCTCTGGGGAAGATGCCATGCCTCTCCTCTCTGAGACAGACGCAATGAAGCTCCCGCCCAAGATGGACGTTTGCTAGAATCTTCCCGGTAAGGCACCACTTCGTGGTGCTACACAGATTATTAGATATGGGTTAATCAAGATGTGAGTAAGAGGCTAGAACTAATGGGCCAGGCAGTGTTTAAAAGAATACAGTTTGTGTGTTGTTATTTCGGGGCATAAGGTAGCCAGGCAGCTGGGAGCAGGGCGGCGGGAACGCAGCCCACACTACAAATCCCACCCATGTTTCCTTTATTTTCTAAATCTTAGATCCTGGGGTCAACTATTACCAACACTTTTAATGGTGGGGTATCTAAAAGTTCATGCATGTAAGAAACAACACTCTAGTAAGTTGTAAATTACAGGCTGTCAGTGATAACTAGACTAAGGTAAAAATGGAAAGGGATACCCATACCAATGGAACCAATTTGAAAAGACATCTATTGAAAATAAATATGTGTGTCTCCTGTTATCTTTAATTTAGGAGTGCAAAAGTGGTTTTGGCTGTGAAATATAATAAACTATACTGACACAGTAAATATCCACTGACTATGTACTGCTTATCAAGACGTGGGAATCTTGCATTTAACACAGGAAGTGTTACTATCAGAGAAGAAATAATGAACAAAATGTTATTTTTACTTGGGCTTATTATTATTTTGATGAGATCGAAATATATTATAAATTATATATCAGATGGTGGTGCAAGCTATGGAGGTAAATATCACTAAATAAAAGAAATAGGGTATGTTGAATGGATATGTTTCTCTATTGAACAAGAAATAACTGTATATTGATTGACATAATAAAAATAGAGCAGAGATAATATGAAACTTAGTGTTAGGAACAACATTTCATGGAGAAGAAATATCACTTAAACCCAAGCATGTGTGGTGACCACCTGCAATTCCAGCACTCCAGAGGTACAGACAAGGGATTTCTGGAGCAAGTTGGCTAGTCAGTTTATCTGGAAACAATGAATTCAAGTACAGTAAGAGACTCTCCCTTAAAAAAAAATATGTGTGGAGCTATTTAAGAGAACATTTGATGTTAGCTAACTATTTATATACACACACACATACACACACATACATATGTGTATGAGCCAATGTACATCAGCACCCACACACCAACGTGTCAATATGCAGACATGTACGCACACTAAAGACACACAGTTTTCAAAATTTAGAAATTATAGCATCTGAAGCATTATTAACATTTCTTGCAAAGATAGCAAGGCTAGTACTAGTGGCTAGGAAAGAAGAACAGTGGAGAAACCAGCTCAGAATTTCCTCTGGGCATCAGATCTAAGAGATGCCTAGGATGTTGTCTTTTATTATGAATGAAGTAGGGCAACTAGGGACTTTGAGCATAGAATCACAATTCTGTACCCAAAATTACAGTTTACTTCTCTCTGTGTAGATGAGGTTGGAGGACAGAGGGAAGCCCTGGCAATTCAATTAGAGAAACATTTCAGAAACGTTGAAAATGGTAATGGTCAGGAACAAGGTAGTGATGACAATAGTGTAATAAATAATTATTTAAAGAATGTAATTGTATCTTAAAACGGCTATGTTGCATTGTACTGTATTCTTTTGCATTATGTACAAAATAAGACAAAGGAAGAATAAAAGAGAGTCTATAATTTGAATGAAACCATCAATTTAGTGGAGGAAAACGTGAGAAAAAGGTGTAGATTTGGTGTACATGAACTAGAAGCTGGCTGCAGGAGTTGGTAATTTTCATCTAACTGTTAGATAGCCCGGCAGAGACTTAATTGTGGCAGATAGGTATGCAAGCCAGAGGGAGGTTGAGACTGCAGGCTGAGGCTTGGAGTTGCTATTTTATAACTTTGTAAAGGTGTGAGATGGAATAAGAGCCCCAAGGAGTTTTGAAAAAACAACGACTGAGACCGAAATTCTGTGTTGTAGAAATAGACGATGTGGTAAGGCAAACAGGGAAGATTGAAATGAGCATCCAGAAAAGTTCAGGGACAGTTGAAGGAGAGGTAGGGCTTAAAAACCAAGTGAGGAGGGTATGCTGACATGACCAATTTTGTTAAACGATGCTCATGCAGAGCCAAATAAATACCCCATTCACTGAGCAGTGGCATTTTGGGGAACTTTAGTGGTGGTATATGTTCAACCAGGAACATAGGAGACACTGCAGACCTAAGGATTCTTACAAATTACATTTTACAGAATACAGTAAGTAGAAATAAAAGTAATTGAATGACTTGTAAATGTATAGCTTCAGGAGAAATAGTTTTCAAAGGCTTAAACTTTAATACATTTGTATGCTATTGGGGAAGGAAAGGATTGCTTCAAAAAGCAGTAGAGAAAGGTAATAGTGTCTGGAATGGTTTATTTGAATATCCAACCACCTTCAGAAGGTTACAGGTATTAACATTTGATAAGGTGGTGTAATGTACATCTTTCACAAAAGATGTGGAAGTGGGATAAGAAATGTTGGAAACTTTATAGACTTCTATTTTCTCAGTAAAATGTGAATGGAAGACCAACATGTGATTAGAAAACAACGAGGCTGGGAGCTGGGAGCAGATCAGGGATGAGACCCATTGTAGAAACTGAGGAGACCATGCTCACGCAATGATGTATAGACTACCAGAAGGTTAAGTTGTCTAAACATAAGACAATGGATCAGATTTCCTTTAAGGGTCAAGTTCCAGTTACGAGAAACCCATGATGAGCTAGATGTGATTGGAAAATATGAACACTAATATGGCAACCTAAAATAACACTTACGCCAATTTCAAAAGACCAAGTAGCTGGGCCATGGTGGTGCATTACCTTTAATTCCAGCACTTGGGAAGCAGAGGCAGGTGGATCTCTGTGAGTTCGAGGCCAGCCTGGTCTACAAGAGCTAGTTCCAGGACAGGCTCCAAAGGTATAGAGAAACCCTGTCTCGAAAACCAAAACCAAAAGCAAAAAAAAAAAAAAAAAAAACAAACTATGAAAATTCATATCAAGCCTTATTTTCCTTTTAAATGAAACTACAAATTTCTTGCACCAAAATAATTTGGTGAGAATATAGTATCATAGTCCTTTCATTAGCTCACATTCTTCAATTGGGTTAACAGTCAATCTATTCAGAATTAATTTAGGCATTTTCTTGAAACTAATGCCAATAATTTTATGAGTCTCATAAAATTACAAAAGACACACCAAAGGGCAGCTAATTGTTATTCCTTTTTATTTGATGATTGATAATTTTCTTAAGGCACGGGTGTTGAAATTTAATGAATGCTTGCCTTTATTTACAAATAGTGTGTTGAGACATATTTGTCATCATTTTGGCCTTTAATAAAGCATAGTGCTGGGAACTGGAATAGCATGCTGTTGCTGATATTCTTTCAAACTAAATTTCCTGAGCAAGAGGGTATTCTTAAAAGCTAGTCTTTCTGCTCTGTGATGTTTCAAACTTATATTCTTAAATGGCTTTTCTATTTCATTTACAATATTTATAAAGAGAGATTTCCCCCTTGTATATTCCTAAGTGCTAGAGAAACCTTTATACTATGATAGCTCTAAAGATCAATATTAACATTTAATAGATAGATTGCTAATACAAAAGGTTTAAGCTCTTCAAACCCTTGATATGGCATGTCCCTGTATTTTATAGCTTATCATTATATTTTCTCATTACCTATTATGAATGTTGTTCAAGGTTAAACCTTGCTAGTCTATAGTTTATATGAATCATATTGGTATTAAATTAAACAGGAAAATTGAAAAGCTAGTAGTATGTAATACTCAGAAGGAACCATTAGTTTATAAATGGCTTCCATAGATGCCAAAACTAACAAAAGTTTCACATTCACAATGCTGCTTTATAAATCTGTTTGATGTTATCTGACAAACAGCCATGTCTTGTGGAAAGAATGTGGTGCCTGATATACTTTGGAGTTGCCATTTAACAAGTCAGATAAGCAGTTTCTTCTCACATTAAGAGAATAATATACTACAATGTGAGTTTTCTACATATAGTTATGAGAAACCATTTGCAATCTTTTAAATCTTTGCAAACGCAAAAGAGACTTTTCTACTGTTTGTCTAGCTAGTTTTGCAAGATCTATCTTGATTGTCTCTTCTCTAAACATACTTATTTACTTATTATATGTGTGGGAGGTCACGTGCACCATGATGTACATGTGGAGGTCTGAAGACAACCTCTGAATGTTGCTTTTGTCTTTCTGAGTGAGGGTTCTCAGGACTCTAAACAGAGTTTCATCCTCTTACAACATGTGTCTACCACTTGAGCTATCTAGTTGACCCTTGCTTATCCTGTGTTTGTAGCTTTAGCTTGATTTCTTCTCACTACCATCATCTTAGTCATTATAGTGAACATCTTGATTTTTATAATTGTTTTTTGTGATAGTTGTTTTGTATTATACTACTCAATAATTAATTTTCTAATAACTATTTACAAAATTTCTACAATATTTCAGGTACTATTTTGGCTCAGGTGAGAATAAAGAAAACCAAACACCTTACTTCATATACCTTAGTTCAGAAAAGGAGACGTGTCAGTAAATATCCATATATTACATATCAAATGGTTCCCAATAGAAAGAAAAATATTGTGGGGATAAATATGAGAGAAAACTGGGTTGAAAAACGGCAGACCTACAATTTTGAAGAGGATTTTTAGAATAAGTCTACTGACAGTAAAAGCATTTAAAACTGAAACTGCTTACAGACTTATTGGTCATGACATACTAAATATCAGAAGTTGTGACTCTACAAGGCACTTTTATTAATTTTTTAAAACAATTACGCATAGGCAGCTACCTGGTGGTAAAAATGGTACTGTCTGCTCTATGAAACATGCCTAAGAACAGAAAAATGCGTAAGCACAGTCAACACATGTTGGAGTGTAAAATTCAGTACTGAAGTTAGTAATATATATATATATATATATATATATATATATATGTGTATATATACCTATGTACACACACATACACAAAATTAAATATCTTTAACAAAATTTTTATATTCATGTATATCTTTTGAATTAGTAAAAAAGTTAGTAAAATATATATATGTGTATATATACCTATGTACACACATACACAAAATTAAATATCTTTAACAAAATTTTTATATTTATGTATATCTTTTGAATTATCTGTGTTGTAGCAGTAATCTGAGCATTTTTTATTTTTATTTTATTTTTTTAAAAAGAAAAAAACTATCTTTTTTTCACATTACATACCTAGTTCCAGCTCCCTCCTCTCTTCACATTCCCTCCATTTTTTTTCCTCTACCTCACCCCCCCCCCGTCCACTCCTCAGAGAGGGTAAAGCACATTGAGGAAGGACCAAGGCCCTCCCTGCTATCTCTAGGCTAAGAAAGGTATCCATTCAAAGAGGATGGGTTCCAAAAAGCCAGTACAACCAGTAGGGACAGCTGAGCATTTTATTTTAGAAACTACAAATCGAAAAAGAGAGCAGTCTTAGACTATTGCTGATTAAAATCTTAAATCTTCACTCAGTAAATATAACTTACTATGAGCAAAACCAACTGCTAATGTAAATCCACAGTTATTATTGCTAACACCAAGGTTTCCTAGACAGGATGAAAGAGTGTTATTTCGCAGAATGAATGAATTTATTCCTTTGTGTTGTATGAAGGTTTTAATCTGAACAGCAGTGCAAGGCAGTACTTATACATAGGTACCAGATATTTATATGTTGGATTGGAATGCGCCTTTGAAACTGGTTTTAACTATGATAGACTAAGTTCTGCTTCATTCTTTGCTGAAATCATTTTAATCAAAGACATGATTTCTTTTCTACTGTTAAGGGCACGAAAGGAAACAAATGCACTACAGCACTGTGGATGTCCATGGAGGTGCTGAGCCAGAAGCACAGCTACGGAGACCTGTTGCCTTGCTTTTAATTCTGCTTTGGTCCGATGTGTTCTTATCTTTCAGCATGTTTAAATTAAGAGGCGTGTTTAAATTGCACAGAAAGACACACTTCCCATTAAATTCCTGTGGCTACTGCATCTCTAAAATGGCAAACTGATGCAATGAATCTAGAGAAATTGTTTTAGCTGTATCTCAGCTTTTGCATCAGAAATATTGAAATGTGAACTCCAGGCAAAAAATTGTTTTTCGCAGAATAGCAGCTTCTCCCCATCCTAGAATCCATCAGCTTTTGAAGAGGAAGGAAGCTTTCATTTGAAAAAAAAAAAAAGGTCATATTAGAAATAAAACAGTACACGCATGACTAACAGCATCCTCGCATTCCTGAAGAAACCTTCATTTCAATTTCAAATCAGTAATGAATTCCACCAAAACACTTTTTTGAACAACAACAAAAATAAACTCTTTCTACACAGAAAGTTGTGAAAGTTGTGAAATGAGACATAAGCTAGATATCAACTTTATTTTCAACCTTTGCTTATTATAAAAGGCCCAGAAGGCCAGGGAGAGTAAAATTTAACTAATGAATAACATTTAATTTACTTATGTACTCCTTATTATTCATCCCATATGGGATGAGATTAGTAATCATTGACTTCAACTATAATAACAATGTAGGGCCAGTGAGACGGGTAAAATAACTTGCCTGAGAAAAAGACCTGAATTAGATTTCTGGATCGTACACTGTATGAAGAGAACCTGCTCCTGAAATTTGTCCTCTGATCCACATGTGCCCCTGCACTCACACACAACATACATCACACATACATGTATACCCAGTAATAAACAATATAAAAATAAAATAACAAATAATGAGTATGTAGAAACATAACCTTTAGAAAACACTGAAATACTTCTGTGATGGTTTAAGAAAGTTTAAATGTCAGTGTTTAGCAAATACAGTCAAATTGTATTGAATCACAGACCTGATCCACTGTTTACATTTCAATCATCGGGCAAGGTTCATAACACTTTAAATTTTTATATCCAGAATATTTATGTGCAAGGTTTGATGGTGATCTTTTATTTCTGATATAGTTTATACAACTGGTTTGGGAAAATACTTCTATAAAATATATTATACAAACTGAAGTTAGTAGATCACCTGGGAAATAAAAAGTAGTGTGTTATTGGAAATGGAGGTTATTGAAATTTCCAGTCTGAAAGTGACTTTGAATTAAGCTCTGTGGATGAAACTTGTAACTAAGGAAGAAGTACAAAGAAAGATTGTCATTTTGCAAGCTTCAAAGAATACTTAAATTAATAACTTGATAAATCAGCTCATTCATTTTGTTTTTCATGATCATTGAGTGTTTGGCACTGTGTATGCATGGCTAACATGGAAGGCTTTGACGAACACCATGGCTTGTGTATGGGTAAAATTTTCTCTTTTGGTTACATCTACATATCTATCACATTCTAATAACAACTATGATATATTACTGTAGAATAATATGACTTATTGGAGGTGGTTTGAGGGCAGAGAGTGATAAATAAAATATATTTTCTGCATAAAAGTTCTGGGCCAGAATGAGGTAGAAAGAGTCACACAGAAATTTTGAATTCATACAATGACTAGGAAGCTCATATAGGAAGGCATGTGATTTTCATTTTCTTTTTCTTTTTTTCTTAAATTTTTTTATTCTAAATTTTGTATTCATTTTACATACTAGCCCCAGTTTTCCCTACCCCCCATATCTGGTACCCACTATCCCCCCCCCATTCACACCCCATCTACTTCTCAGAAAGGGGCTATGTAGACAAAGACTGCAATCAAAATTATTTTTTGAAATAGTTCCCGCGTGGCAAAGCTTTATTCAGGTATTGGCAATGAGGTAAAGTTCACTAGGCACTTGATGAAGTAACGAAAGGTTGATTGCCCGTACCCCAATGGCACAAGTGTCGGGAGAGGAGAGAAAGGAGAAATCTTCTTTCACCACTTTTCATTATTTCCTTTGTCTTAGGTAGCTTTTTAAAAGCCCCACGCTTTCTTGCTCCATGTGCTAGCACCCATTGTTACCTATCTGAACAGTGTATGAGAGTTCCCATTTATCTTAACTGGGTCATTTGAGTGCCCGAAAAGACAGGCCAGAAGCTGGGGATGTTCTTGAACCATCAGACTAACCCTCTCTCTTGAGCTGTTGTTGAATTGTTGAGTTGTTGTGCAATTACCCGGAGCACATACTTCCTGTAGCATGCCAGAGTATAGGAGACAGAGCAGAGCCAAATCAGTCTAGGTGTGTCACCTGAGCCCTGCCTAGATAAGCTCACCGCTAAACAAGTGCAGCCAAGTTCAACAGTTCCATTTAGCAGGCGTCCCAGAAGCATGGGTACTGAAAACAGGCATTTTGGTGAGCCAGTCAAGTTTTGCGAATCCCCTCCCCGCACCCCGCCCCGCAGCCTCCTTGCATCAATAGATAAACGGAAAGGCCTCATTCCACGACTCTCCCTCCCGTTCCCTATCTCACTTTCCTTGAATGATTTCCTCTCTTCCTTTCAAGATAAATCAAAATTTATTTATTGCTAGCTGTGTGTCAGGCAGTATACAAAGAGCTGGCAGTGCGAGGATAATAAGATACCGACACAATCACTTTATCCCTATGTAAGTCAAATTTCACTACCGCCTATGCTCTCCACGACTATCAAAGTCAATAGGCTATAAAACTAAGTGACTATTGGAAGCCAAGAGTAATTTGCTTAATTGTTGAATTCAAAGCCTTTAAGCATCTAACTGAAGGTAAACAATAGACAGTACTTAGTCATTGCTTTCATTGTTAGCTCTGGCCTCATGTCTCCGAGCCTGGGCATGGAGCCATATGGTAATCCATAGGTTGTTGATGCCCAAAGTGCCAGCAACAAAACAGATAAAAGATACTGTACTTATAGAAATTGACAAGCATGTAATGAATATTGTTATGAGACTTCTTAGCATGAAATGATACAAACATCAATAATAAATTACAATTTTAGTGGCCTCATAGCAAACATTAGGGAACATCTAAGTTTCATCCTTTAATTTAGGAATTTCATTCTCAAAAATTTCAGGCATATTTAAAAATAAAGATCATAAAATCAGTCTTAATTTACTCATAATCAGTTTCTGTTGTCTGTGAGATAGCTACTTCCTAAATTTAATTTTACAGCTAATTCTAGTTATCAAATAATTTATTCTGTAAATATTCAGCACATCTATTATTAATCTTTCTGAGTATGTAGAAGTATGTGTCTATTTCTCATCTAAATGAACATTGTTGATATACCTAAAATTAAAGTTTATTTTATGAAAAATTTTTGATTTGATTATTACCCTATAAAATAATTTCTTAGAGCTGGCAAGATGGCCTAGCCAGTAAAGAATATTGCATGTAGGACTAGAGACCCAAGTTCCATTCCCAGACCATACACCGAGGCCCCAAACAGCTGTGTTCTGAACTTACCGACTACAACATGTTCATTAGAAGACATTTCTCGAGGTATATTTGGCTGCCTTGTGACAGAGTTGGTGCAGGAATAACCAGGTACACACATAATTATTCTTTTAAATATTATCCAGTGTTCAAAACAATGAACAATAAGTCATCAATGATACCTTCCAAAGGTGGATGGTGAATTGTCTTCATTTTTCTTTTTATTTCAGCTATGGCTTTTTCAGGAAATATTAAAGGTCCAGATAGTTGGCAATTTTTGAGATATTATACTCATTGCCTGATCATTATATTTAATTAACGCTGATGGCCTTTAATAGATTTTTTTTAAAAAATCTGGTTGGCAAAGTGTCTCAGATACCCCTCATTTTCTTTTCCCCATCCAAAATAACTTTTCAATAAGCCCTTATTTCTTCAAACAGAGGATAATATTGATATTAGTGGGATCAGGAGAGACAGTTCATTTCTAACGTGTAGGCCTCTCAGGAGATGTAAGGCATGCATGCGATATGCGTAATGAGTCCATATAGATTCTTCAATTTGCATGTAGTTTTCACTAAATTGGAACTTATACATAACCTCATTGCTTCCTTATCTGCATGTCTTCTCATCCATTGCTAAAAATCCAGGTTCCCAATCATAGCCATATGAACACTAATTTGCTCTATTATAAATAAAATATACACAGGACTGTTAGAGAGCAGCTCTGCTATGTAGCCACCATCATTACACCGATCATTACACTCAAAGCGTGTTTGAAACAGGTTTGTCAGTGTCTTTTGTGCAGAGGGCACATAGACATGGACATTCAGTTTTAATTTGTATTTTCCTATTAGAACCAGTTATTCTCTTTGGCTATGCTAACCAATAACTATTTGGAATGTGTAAAAAAACCACAGCATGAGCTTTTTATTTTAAAATATGTCTATTATACAATTTCTATTTTAATTTTTATCATTAGATTCTTTTCATTCAAATCAAATCCACATACACATAGTACCTATATTTCAAAGTATTTATATATTCATTTTAAATATCTATGTCTCGTGGCATCCATGACATTTTACAGCATGACTAGTTACATAGCACAGATTTTATGATGTGCATTTCTGAGTTTATGTCATGGTGACTTCAGCATTGGTCCTTCCTGTTGCCCTGGGAGAAACTTCCACCCGGTGTGATGGATTTCTCAATAACTTATTAAAGGTTCATTCATCTTCTGAGTATTCTCAAAGAATTAAATCAAACATTTACATTGCATATAAAAATCTACCTCCACATCTGTGCCTGCCTAAACTTTCATCTCTCTCTGTACTACCCAGAGGCAGATGGATCTCTGTGATTTGGGACTAGCTTGCACTACAGAGTGAGTTAGAGGACAGCCAAGGCTATTACACAGAGAAACCCATTCTCTAAATCAAAACAAAACAAACAACAAAAATATTCTAGAGCATCAACTGTGTTGAACATAATCCACATTCCTCTCTGTGTTTTAGTTGAAAGCAAACTGCTTGTAACTATCAGCTGGAGCCAACAAATGGCTCCAAAGCCTCTGATGAAAGAATCCATCTTAGTAATTTGTCATGATCAAAAGTTATGTTTTGTCCTCCCCTCCATGGATGTGTGGATGAATTTTTAGAATTTGTCTTCACACACATTTCACAAAGAATTGGGGGGGTGGTCTAGAAATAAAGAACACACGGCAGTTATTTTGTGCTACAAAGTAATTGTCCTTCTTTGTTTTTTTTTAACACTTGTTTCCCCCAAGTCAGCTAAGAGCAGATGCTAAATATGGTCTCAGGGGCATTAGTAGCAGCATTGGCTTTGTCTCAAGGTCCACCGGATTTCCTTACCATCTTCCAAGTAGAGACAGGTTTGCTGCAGAACCATCACATGAAGAATGTTAGCACCTCTGCTAGCGACAAAAGCTCAGAAGCATCAAAGGGTTATAGATACTTCATAGTTCTCAGTTCAAGCCTCACTATCCTGGCCAAGGCTCCGAGGTTCAGTTGGTAAATTGGTAGGAATTGCTGCCTATTGTACTTTCCCAAACTGTTTAATTGAATGTTAGGTTTTATCTTCATGTGGGTAGAGAATGTGACTACACGGACAAGCGATTTAGTTTTCTTCCTATGGACAGTATCTATCAGGGTGGCAGTTTTAAGTCTTTGCTAAAGCACCACAAAATAGAATACCAAAGTATAGATTAATTGAGAAAAGTTGATAGGTAAAAGTTAGAGCTCCCACTGCTGTTTCTGTTGTTTTGCAGAGGAATTACAACATAAATGAAGTTTGTCAAGTTTAGTGTCTAGAGCTTCTTAAGCAGTGGTTAACACCGGACACTCAGTAACAAAGAAGCCTGTACTCCGGGCTCTGGGGTGCCTGAGTCTCCCTCGTTTTCACTCAGATTGTCCTTGCTTCACTGTGTTTTACACCCCAGTGGAATCTTTCTTTCCAATGGCTTCTTTTCAAAGATGCCCAGAAAGTCAGCTAGAATTGGCTGGTCGCTCCAGCCTTCAGAGCCCAGGCTTCCACATGATCGCCCTTCCAATGTGTTTCACCTGTTGAGTGGAATGTGCGTATCTACTTCACAGCCCTCATTTACCTCGGAACTTTGCAACGCTGGGCTTCTGTGTTGGGGAACAGACACTTGTTGACTAACTCAGGGCCACTGAATGCTCTTCTTTCCACAGCCTGCATGTTACTACTAAATCATGAAGCTTTGACCACTATGGCATTTTCACAAGCAAGGGATATGCTGAAACTGATTTTGCAGCAGAAGTTGCCTGTGGGTATTTTCTTTTAAACCGCCTTTTAATTTTCACATACCATTCACTTTACTCATTTAAAGTGCACAGTTTGATAGACTTTGGCATATGTACCGAGTTGTACAACAATATCACCATCAATTTGAGAATAAATTTCATCACCATTTTAAAGGAACCTAGTAGCAATCACACTAATTTAATTTTACACTTACCTCTGTCCCCACTCTTAGCTACTGATAATTACCTTATCAACCTGGTTAAATAATATCACATTTTTTAGGGAACCAATTTTGTGATTTGTTGTTGTTTTTTTTCTCAATTTCTTTTCTGTTTCATGGATTTATTCTCTTTTATTTTCTTTGATTCTAAGATCTTCAATTTGTTCTATACCTTACTATTTTAAATGTTATGTTTTTACAGAGAATTTAGAGGGATTAAAAAGTTATTCTTAAACTCTTGTCATATTATTATGCTCCAGTTTAATATTGCAATGAAATACTGTGAATTTCCTGCCATCTTCAGGAATATATGCTTTCTTGAGAAAAGCAATGCAATCTGATTATTTGTCATTTAAAAGTATGCAGTATCTTTGAAACTAATTATTGCACCTTATGCCAGTAGGATGTTTTAACTTTGTCCAGTTATCAAATTTTATCCACCTGAGATAGCTAAAATTAGAACCTACCTTTGCATACGTGTTCTCTGTCTTACTATCTTATACAAGCTCTTCACAGACATTAAGCCTAGGGACTTTGATGCTTCAGACTCGTATTCAAAAATTGATGAAAATAGTTATAGCTAAATATTTTAGTTTTAGGTACATGAATGTACCTTGTACACATTATCTCAGAAATTTATCACCACCATGGAAGTTGAGAATGACTCCTACATTAATAAAATCTGAAATCAGGACAGTTACTTTTTTTCTATAGCCATGTAGAGGAAAGTAACTGGTAGAATAAGTATTTAAACATGATCTGCTAAACTTTAAGGCTATTTTCTTCCAATATAACCCTGCAGACTTAACTCAGGATCACTTAGGAAACAATTTAAAGATCATTACTATTAACATATTTAGTAGGAGTAAACAGAAGAATATTTGAGATGAACTTACTGCATGAATTATCTATAGAGATAAATATAAGCATCTTTGTCGAACGAATATGAAAGCAATGGTTGTGAGGGGAGTAAAAGATTTCAGTGATAGAGCACTGATCTCACAACAGGAGCGTTCTTGGGGTCAAGGGCTTCTCTGACTATGCTCCTTTGTAATTACTAGGATGTGATTGATGGTTGAAAGGAAGGGTTGCCAGATTTTGCCGTATAAAATGGTTATACACCCTTGCAAAGATCACATCATTAGTAATGACCTTTAAAATCTTCCAACAGACACAAAACTTCCATGAACAATCAGGAGAAGAAACATAGAGCAATAGCAATGTGTGACTTTGTTATCGATATGATTGATTACAGAGTGACCTATGTGATGTGGCAGGGATCATGAGTGGAATGGCCTCAAGGGGAGAAGCCCTTTGTACAAGGAGATGAGCTGGAGAAGAGGGTACAGGACTGAAAACATAAATTATGGTTTGAAGTAGGAGGTGATAAATGGCATCCTTCTGTTGGTGCTCAGTGGTCGCCAGAGGCTATCTGAGACCATTAGGAAACAACTGCATGGTAACAGGGTCTTTAAAAATACTCCAGTTGACATGACCTTTATTGCTTTAGATGTAGCACAATCACTTGCAAGTCCTCAAACTCCTGGAGTCATCTACATATCACAATTTAACCTTTGCATAGTCTGCTCTCCAGGACTACATATTGATCAGCTCCATAAAAGAAAAATGAGTATAATCCTTTCATCCAAAAGTCATGGTGCCAGGAAAGACAGTACATATGTTTGTGGAATTTTGAAAGAGTCACATGTATGTATTATTACTGTACAGTAAATCTTGCAGAATTTTAACAAGATTAAGGAGAGAAAAATATCAAAAACAACAATGAGCTCTTCCTGCTGCAGATACTTCCCCATAATGAGGTCATGACTGATTTTTGGGTCCTGATCTGAAAATTTGTTACATGTGTGAACTACAGATTGGTCCCTGGCATCCCCCCATGCTCTTTGCCACCAAGGCAACACCCCTGGTTCCCAATCTACATCATCAGGACAGTTGTTCCTAGTTTTCTGCTAATGCTTCCCTCTGATACAAGAGATATTTCTAGCCTGTTACATTAGCACACGCTGAGAAACTTCTATCTGAATTCTAGACAAAAGCAAACTGGCACTTTTCCTCTTTCCAGAGGCTCAAACAAAAATTCATAGGATGACCTTGTACTCCTCAGTCAGGACTCACTTTGCTTGAGATAATGAGGAAAACTTTCAGAGGAGATCTTCCCCCACAATTTCACCTGCCATCACAGTCTTTTGTTCTGCTCCCTGCCACTTTTCTTCCTTACATCTAACTCCTTAAATCCCATGTGCCATCCTCCCGAATGCCATGCTAAAGATTTCAAGAATACTTCAGCCATTAACTGAAGCACTAGTACCTCAGAAAATGAACTTTGGTTCCTTCTTTTCATTATTCTCTGTGAGGCAGAGTAGAGTGTCTTTTAGTTTGTGCTAGGTCAAAGTAAAATAGTATTCAGAATCTAACTGCTTAGGTTGGTTTTGGATTCATAAAAGAAAAGTTAATATCATACAAACACCGAGGTGTGGGCTTTTCTTGTGGTTTATGGTGATGTATCTTATTTTGGGCATCTTTTATATCAGTGACCTAGAACGTGGGAAACACATCAGGGGTTCTGAACCACACTGGAATGTCTGGTGAGCTGTCTTCTTTATAGAATGATGGGGAAATAATTGTGGGAGAGCACTACATGTTAGTCCAGTAACAAATATGAAGTTATATGCTTAAACACACCTGTTCTGAACAGACCTAATCTGGATACTTCAGAGAAACCCAATCAATAACATGGTTATGT
Organism: Arvicola amphibius; assembly: GCF_903992535.2. Taxonomy (NCBI): domain Eukaryota; kingdom Metazoa; phylum Chordata; class Mammalia; order Rodentia; family Cricetidae; genus Arvicola; species Arvicola amphibius. Next base: position 47,245,997 of record NC_052060.1, on the reverse strand, counting down.
AGAAAGATATCTACTGAGAGAATTACTAGGGTCATTGGCTCATGTAATTAAGGCCACAAAAGTCCATCTAAATTCCAGAGAACCAAGAAACCAGTGATAGTCTATCTGAGTTCAAAGAGATAAGGGCAAGAAGTTTAAGGGGAGACATGGTGGATAGCCCCGCTCAAGAAAACAAAATTCCCCAGTTACTTTTATTTAGACCGTCAATGGCTTTTTACGTTGGAAAAAGTGATCATCAAAAGTTTTTATGACTTATTTTCTGAGTTCTTTGGATATTATAGATATTAATCATCTGTCATATGCATAATTGGCAAAAATTGTCTCTCATTTTGTGGGTTCCTTCTTCATTTGCTTGTTTCTGCAGCTGTGAAGAAGCTTTTAGTTTTAGAAAAGGTTCTGGTTGTCAGTTGTTGGTCGTAGTTCTTTGGCTCATGGAATTCTGTTCAAAAAGTCCTTTACTGCTTCACCTGTATCTTTCAGAGTTTCTTTAATCAGTTTTAGCATTTCAAATTACAAGTGAGGCTTTTCCCCTAAATTGAGGTCTTTGGTCTACTTGGAGGCAAGTTTTATGCATAGTGATGGATGAGGATGAGGGTCTGATTTAATTTTTCTGAATTAGGATGAGGTTGTCCTATTTTCCCAGGACCATTTATTAAAGATGCTGCCTTTACTCTAGTGTATTTTTTTGCCTTCTTCAAGTACCGAATACTTGTAGTTATAAGTACTCTTGTTTTGGTACTCTGTTTTATTCCATTGATCTCTGTGTCTTTTCTGTGTTTTTTTCCTGCCAGTACCATAGTAGAGCCTGATAACATATCTTTAAGTTTGGAATGTCAATCCCTCCAGTCCTCCCCCCTCAACATTCCTTTGGCTATCCTTGGTGTTTTTGGTTCCATACTTTAAAAGTCTAATCCTACCAGAAATGATATAACATGCATAATGTAGTATACACTTACCAGTTGTCTAAGTATCTCTTGAGCAAGTCAAGTTGAAACATAAAGAAGCACACAAATAGCAGTTATCAAATACATTTTAGTAGAATTAAATTCAGATTTTCATAACAAATAATTGACATTCCAACCATCATGTATACTTATGCCAGCTAATTAAATGTTACAGAAGGGTTAATTGCCTTTCCCATTTTTGGAGAAGTATACATTATTTCTGTTACACACACACTCTCTCTCTTCCTCCCTCCCTCCCTTCCTCTCTCCCCCCTCCCTCCCTCCCTCCCTCCCTCCCTCCCTCCCTCCCTCCCTCCCTCCCTCTGTCTCTTTCTCTCTCTCTGTCTGTTGTGACTTGATACTAATGTTTACTTTTCCCATTCTACAATTGAATCAATATTAAAATATGAATGGTAATGTCACATTAAAATAACTGAGAATATAAATTAGATGATACCTATCAAGTTCTTGATGCTCCATAAAGAAAGGAACGATCATCTTATAGATGGAAGCTCACATAGAAATGACTGAAGATATAAAGATAATCTCTTCCATTTCCCTTTAATTGTCCTCTAAAATTTTAAGTATTATTTATTTATATCTTGTGTTCCTACTACCGATAGTTCTTGGAGTTATACACAGAATTAAATCTAACGTAAAACCTTTATTATAAAAAATGTTTAATGTGAATAAGACTGTGAGTATTAGATAAAATTATTCACATTTCAAATTTTTATGTAATTAAAAGGTAAAGATATTTGGTAAAAAAAATAAATATGGCTTCCAAGTATAAAATTTTTATTCTGAAATAAAAATATTTATATATCTACAAAGACCTCTTCTAAATGTTAGCTTCCTACTCAAAACTTAATTGGGGGGTTGCCATATTTTCGAGACAAAATGATTGTTTTGCTTTACTTGTAGGTCTTCTATTTGTGATCAGTTTTACTGTTTCACATCTGCTATAAGTGCTGAGTCCTCTGTTTATATGAGAGCTAAATTAAAGACTGGAGTATGTGATGCTTTGGCAGAGGACCCCAGTTTCCTAACCCTATGTTAGGTAGTTCATACCTGACCATAACTCCATTTCCATGGGCATCTGAAATCTGCTTCTGACCTCATGCAAATAACCACACATAGATTAATTCACAGAGATATCTAAAATAAAATGACTCTTTAAATGCACAGTGTCAGTCAAAGTTCTTTATTGAAATCAACAAAAATTTGCTCTGACCAACTCAAGAAGAAGTGATTTACTAAAAGATTTCAAGCAGGTTCACAGGGTCTTTGGGTGGGTCAATCAATGAGGCTTGGAGGCTATGGACTTCAAAACACCTGCAAAGCACAGCAGCATGAAGTTTTGGTGCCTGTGCTGGATGTTGTCACAAACATTTGGATGCTCCTGTGGTAACCTTGATCTTTAGGGCACTTAAAACCTAAATCTGATGATCTGATCATTAGCATAATCTTCATCATGAAATATTCAATTTTATGTTTATCTTCTGAATCAAAATGTGCTCTGATTGCATCCAATTTCAAAAGAGCTTTAGTGAACTGTTGCCTTTCAATTGTCCTTTGTCAATACAACCCTGCATTGTTAGCACAAGTCAATGCAATTACTGAACATGTGTAGATTTTTATCACATTTGCACTGTTTAGTATCAGAATCATCTAGGGCTCTGACATGAATGTTGGCCCATTAGAATAAGAGCAAATTACATGTCTGAATACAAAGCAGATATCAATCTATTCTTGTCTGATTTCCAGAATGTATTTTGAAAAGGCAGTTAATTGTATCTACTGCTCTGAGTTCTCTGGACTTGATACTGGCTTAGGATTTTCCCCACATGTTTTCTTGGTTTCTGAAAGTCTACACACAGGTTTCACTACCATCATTTTACTCACGTGCATTACATTTAATAAGTCTGAGAAGCTCTGCTTCATGAACTCACAATACAGAAATGTGTGGAGCCAGCAAATGAACTGCCCAGGTTATGCCCTGAATATAGACTCCTGAAATGGAGAGCGAGTTATATATGGCTATTTAGCTCATGAAATGCACCTAGTGCTATAAAAAATTTTCTTTAATATATTTATTTAATATATTTGTCATAGTTATTTCCTGTCTTGTGGCTAACATATTGAATAGCCCAGTTCTACTACGGAGACATTTATCTAAGACTGTCACAGTGATTACTTTCAGGTTCAGTAAATGAATGATGTTTTCCCCAATAACTGGTGTTTCCCTCACTGCACATCTTTGGGACAGATAAAGTTGTCTTTGTTTGTTTTACAAACAAATGGCAGAGCTATGCAATCTCCCAAAAGTGAAATTAATAGCCTGCTAATTTTGCTCTATTTTATTTTTCTTATTTCTACTTAAAACTTTTTCCCTATATATTATATATCTGTACTTGATTGCTTTTTTCTTTTCTTCTGTTCTTTTCTTGTTTTGCTTCCTCTTTCATTCAGGGAATGTATCATGTTACCTTGTGATCTTCTCGGTTGGTATAGGTTTAGATGCAAGCTGTAGGCTCAATATCATGTGACATAGTGTACTGATTTGTTATATTTAAATTCACATTTGCTTACTAATGATGATTATCATTCCCCAAGTACCCCTAAACTGGAAATCCACCACATACATTTTCACATTGATTGATTTATAACACTTAAGGATCAACGTCTAAGGAATATTTTTGGATTCTCATTTGAAAGATTTATTGATAATGTTGCTAGAACTATATGTAAAACCCAGACTCCAGACCAATGAAAAAATTATCCATTTCATTACTAAAATTGTAATTTAATTTTTATATGAAGTCATAAATATTTTTATGTATTTTATCATGATTTTCTTACTAAAACTTATAATCTTCACTTAGATACTAACAAATACCAACTTATGAAAAAACAAAAGCCTCCATGTTTGTCTCTCTCTCTCTCTCTCTCTCTCTCTCTCTCTCTCGCACACACACACACACACATAGACACACACATACATACACATAGACACACGCACAACCACATACAGAATGTTTGATCATGGGTTTAAGGATTTGATAATACCATTTCTAATGTCAATCAAGAAATTATCTAGAACAGCAATTTAGGAGTATATATCTATACTCTCCTCCAAAACTACACATTATTTTGAAATTACTGCATACACGTTTGCTGGAACTATTATCACACAAGTAAGTAAGTAAATAGATATGAACTAAACCTTCTATTAACACTCTAAGAGATAGCTACCTGACATTTAGAGTTCTGCTCTAAAGATTTCTTTCCTGAACCACTTCTAGGTTTTCTCTCTCTCTCTCTCTCTCTCTCTCTCTCTCCTAGGTTCTAGGATAACCATGTTGGTCTAGATGTCAGTTGCTGTCCTTATGTAACTTTTCAAGGTCCACTTTTGAGGTTGCTGGGAGGTGAGTATAACAGACAATGCAAAATTCCTGCAGCACATCAAAAACTGAGCTATGATCGCACCGAGACAAAGAAGTGTACCTCTCTCTTCCATCTGTCTGTTTAGTATCTTCTAAAGGCCTTCTGTGGCACAGAGCTGCCTGGAACCAGGAAAGTTAGCTGGAAGAATCTAGGCAAATAGTTTTTGTGTTTGATAGTTCCTGAGGGACCTGAAATGAATAAAGTCTGAATAAAAGGGATTTGGTAAGAGTTTTTCCTAGATATACTTGGAATTCCTAGCAAAGAACTGATTTGGGAAATGGCAAAAAAATAAAATTAAGAAATCCAAATAAGTATATTTATAAAATTCTATATAATTTTATTATAAAATGATCTCCAAATGGAATTAATCTTCTATCAACTTCTGGCAGGGTTCACCTTCTGATGAGGGCTCAATTTTTGGCATTCTGGTTTCTAGAAAATTGCCTTCTTGCTACGATTTTCACTTGTCACCTGGGGATGCGTAAAAACAGTGAATGAGTGACTTCTGCAATTTACGAAGGAAACCAATCTGATCCAATCCATGCTAAAGGAAATATCTCTAAGTTTTATTACCTCCTTTTATTCAATACCTCCAAATAGAGTCAAAAAAGCATCAGATCTTAAACATGAATTTTAAAGACAAGAATATGGAACATTGATACAACCCATTGTAAATAAAAAAAATACACAGATACATAACTCACCAAAATGTTGTAAATCTCAAATACATCCTGCAAACATTGTCCAGTGTCATTAAAAGTTGTATTTAGATTACTATGACTCTGTACAGTGTAAAAGCTATGATAGTTATAGTCTTTCAAACTTAGGGAGATTATAAAAATGTTATTGTTTTTTATTGCAGACACAACCATCACAGGCTTAGTTTATGGTAACAGACAACTGCATGGCTAAATTTGCAGATCAGAAAAAGCTTCTGGATGAAATTGGATGCATCCTGCAACACAAGAGTGTTGACAAATGTGGTCTGGTACAATCTTCAAGATCTTAATAACACAGATTATCTTGAAATCCAGAATTTCACTCTATTTCTCTTTAAATCCCAAATTTATATAATGATTTTCCAGTAATTAGACAAGTTTCTATGACTTAAATTTCTTAAGAAATTCTTGAGACAAAATAGCGTCTCATTCTAATTTACATTTTGTTCATTATTTTCTAATAAATGAGAAATACAATGCAAGGGACAATTCTATATAGTATTTGTCAGAGAGTTTTTTCTAAATTCAAGTAAACAATTTTATTGCATATATTTAAAATCTGCAACATTTTACCCCTTCTCACACACACACACACACACACACACACACACACACATGCTGCAGTAATTACTCTTGCCAAATAATCTTTCCTGTGCTATTTTTGTCAAATTATTGCTATAAAACATTATGCGTTAACAATATTCCTCATATCATGCATTGGGTCCTTGGATTTGTTCATACAACATAAGTACAGCATCCTATCTTTTGACCTGTGTCTTTCCATTCATTTTATTTTCCAAGACAGAGTTTCTTTGTGTAGTACTGTCTGTCCTGGAACTAATTCTATAGACCAGGCTGGCCTTGAATTCAGAGTACTGCCTGCCTCTGCCTCCTAAGTGTTGGAACTAAAGATGTGCACCACCATGCCTGGCATCTTCTCATTCTTTTTGTTTGTATTGACAGTCTTTTCTACTCTGTTTCTATGTAGTTTTTTATTTTACATATTACTGAGATAATGCAGATTTTTGTTACTCCAATGTCTGACTTATTTAACTTGATAAAATGTACTCTGATTTCACAGATTTTGTAAATATGAAATATCAGCTTAAAGTTTAAAGTTATTCCATCATGTGTATGTAAGTATATATTTCAATATCTTTACCTTTATATCTGTTCCTTGGCATGGTTCTTACTTCACCTTTTTATAACAAAACCATTCTATAGTAAAATTTATTTTTATTTATTTTGTATACATATTTATTATGGAATATACTTTAAACTAGAAAAAATTGTTTTTGAGTATAAATTGATGGACAGAGAAAACAGTTGTTCTTAGAGATCATGAATATGTATTCAGTAAAAGAAACAAAATGGAATTGTTCTTCAAATTCTAGAAACAATGGGTTTATAGTTTTGTAAATAATGGCTGTTATCACTGTTAATTCTATGAAGAACTGATTTGCATTTTTCTGTAAGGTATGTTTGAGTAAATAAAGATAGATCATACAGTTTCTCTCCTCTCTTTTTAAATATTTTGCTTCAAAAAACATATTGTTTACCTTTTCATTCAAATAGCTAAGTGATAATATTTTTAAACTATTATTGATTCTCTGGGGATTTCACATCATGCATTCTGATCCCACTTATCTTCCCAACCCCTTACACATACTTTTGCCCCAGCACCTGCCCTCACAAACAAAATCAAATTTAAAAGAAAAGCCAAAACCCAAACAAAACAAAAACAGAGAGAGAAAGAGAGAGAGAGAGAGAGAGAGAGAGAGAGAGAGAGAGAGAGAGAGAGAGAGAGAGGGAGGGAGGGAGGGAGGGAGGGAGGGAGGGAGGGAGAGAGGGAGGGGGAGAGGGAGGGAGGGAGGGAAAGAGAGAGAGAGAGAGAGAAATATTGTCATGGAAGTTGTAGTGTGATCCTTTGTGTTACACAATTTACCATTTAGTTCATCCATCATTACTTGCAAGTGTTCATTGCCAAGAGTCATTGGTCTGTCTGGAGGACTCCGACTTCAGCTACTGAATTCAAGCATATTGACAGTCTTGTGCTTTTATAAGGATTTCATTTTCTCATTAAAAATTAGTCAGTGATATCACTGTCTAGGCTATAAAAATTATGTAAAATAAATGCCAGCTGTGTCTTAAATTCACTTAGTGTCCTTACTAAAGTATATAGTTTTATTAGATATATTTTTATTCATAATATTGTCTTATTTTGAAAAATATAAACATAGACGAGCTCTATAGTATAATAGCTTAAAATTTTCTGGTAATGTAATTAATATTTTAGAATTACCATCTAAAATTGAAATGCCTGTCTTAACATGTTTTTGCTCTGCTCATGTCCACTTCGGTTGGGGGGATTGGTAGAAAATTACTCCCACAAGGATACCTCCACCCTAATCTCTAGAATGGTTAAATGTATTATATCACATGGCAAAGGGAAATTAAAAATATCAGATGGAATTTCAATTACAACTCATCTGACTATAAAACAGTGACGTTTCCAGGTGTAATGACAGAAATTTCAAATGTAAAAGAGATGAGTTGATTTATGTTCAGAAGATCCTTGCTTATTAGCTTTGAAGACTGGTAAGAGTGGCTTCTGAAGATGAGAAATAAATGGACCTCCAATAAGTTACATATCCAACCGAGCTCTAACGATAAAATTATTTTGTAGGCACTGCTCCCTATCATAGTCTTTGCCACCCTACTTCCTTACATTTTGACAAGTTACTTCTTCAAAGTCAGCAAGAGAATGAGCCTCTTCAGCCTGCCATATCACTGTTAATATGATATAACTCAGTCTAGGGGGTGACTGTCCTTCCATATATATGTGGTCTCTCCTGTTTAAAGGCAGTACACATATAGGTGAGTGCACATGGATCGAGAATCTACAACACATCTAATGCTGTCCCAGGTACATGAATGTACACCTGAACATGCATGGGAATTTTAATTTTTTTTCAGTCTAAGGTCAGCCTTCAATGATAATTGACTTCTTAAATTATTTTTACTATTTTAGTCATTTCTTTGCTTTCGGTAGCAAATCTCATCTGGTTCATTAAAGCAGCATAAAAAAGATAATCTCTCCATGCTCCAATTCTCATATGATGCTTGGTTGCACAGCCATCTTTCCCACATCACAGAATTATTGACACTAACATCTCAGCTGATTTATTTTTAATATTTATGTACAATATAAGACACTTTCACTTTATCTAAAATTTATACTCAATTCTGTACTTTGGAGAAAGAAGAAACTGTAGTAGAAAAATCTTCTCTTCAGTTTGATGTAGCACTTTATGCTCTTAAGGTGTCAAGTGATTAATTACACTCCCATACCCTTCCAAAAAGGACTGAACATTTGTACAAATGAGAAAAATTAAAACTACAGTTGTAAATTAAGTTATGCAGATTGTCCTGGGTAAAATAACCTTAACTCTATAAAAGAACAGTTAAAATAGTAAAGATTACTTACAGAAAAATTGATTGGAAACATTTTGTTGATGATAAAATAAATGAATTATAGATTATAACTACAAGAACAGTTCAATAAAAAAGTGATGTTTTTATGGATAAAGAGTTATGGAATATGCACATGCATGTGTGTGCATGTGTGTAAAAGTCATCAAGAGAAGTCAATAAGCATGAAAGGTACATTCCCTTTCCAAGAGACTCAGATATAGGACCATAAGCACGTAAGCAGAATCATTTACTAATTGGATTATTGAAACTAAAACATCTTCTATATTATGATATGAAGGTGATGCTTTATGTTTTGGTTGGGAAGTTAGACAGTTAACCACCATTTTCATATACATCTCACTGTTTTTCTATCAGTGCAAATGCTTTTGGGGGGCAAGAATTTATCTGAAAGTCTTTCATATATTTAATTACAAAAATGTATTGCATTATGACATTGGTTCCCAAGAAATCTAAAAATCTACAAATCCTATTTTGATTAATAACTCACTGATCTTGTAAAAGAAAATCAAAATGAGAGAAAAGAAAAATGTAAGACTTTTGCAATCCCATTATTTCCCTTCAAATGTCATGTTACATAAGAAACTGTCCCAACATCTTTTTTTTTCTTACCAATGCAGTTGCCATGTAGATGGAGCTTGTCTTGTGGGACATAATCACAAAGTATATTTATTCTTGTCTGTTCCTGTCTCTTTCCATTTATTCTGTTGACTATCTTTTAGTCCTAGTTCTTTACAAGAATGGAATTTAGGACAAGTCCCCAGGCTTCCCTAAAAAACTTTGGATAAGGAAATCTCCAGTCAGTGATTAATATTTTTATTCTATTGTAATATTCAACATTTTAACATTCTTCAAAGCACTGGGAGTTCTCCATTTCCCAGGAAGTTGCCAACTAAAGACTATGCTGTAGCACTAGGGAACAACCTCTTTCTCCCGTTTCTCTATATTGCATGTTGTTCCCCTTTCATCTTTTCAATCAAAGCTTTAGATTTCTCAATAGAGTGGTGGGTGGAGGGAGAATGAAAAGAATTAGACATGTGTCATGCCATACAGAGTTGATAGGCAACTAAGCAAGACTCATGTGGGCTCACAGAGACTGAGGTGACAATCGTAGAGCCTGCATAATTCTGAGCTAGGTTTTCTGCAAACATGTTACAGTTGTTAGCTTGATGTTTTGGTTTGACCCCTAATAGTGGGAATGGGGGTGTCTCTGACTATTTTGACTGCTCTTCAGACCCTTTTCCTCCTACTGGGTTCCCTCATCCAGCCCTGAGAGGATTTGTGCATGGTCTTAACTTGTCATGTGTCATGTTCGGTTTGTGTCCCTTGAAGGTCTTCTTCTCTTCTATGGGAGAAAATTGGGTGGGGAGAGGGGAGTAGGAGGAGTGGAGGGATGGAAAGCCGCAGTTGGGATATACTGTATGAGAGAAAAATAAATAGCAATAAAATAATAATAAAACTAAGATGGCCTTCATTAATCTTAGTGGCTCAAAACCTAATAGACAAGACTGTGAGAGATGTGTGGGAGGTAGAAGGTGAACAAGGTCAAATCAACAATAGTAATTTTTTTTTAACTTCTAGGTATATCTATCCTTGAGGGTTCTTTAGAGTTTGCTCTACACTGCCCCGCTTCCTCAAGGTCTACTCACCACGTAGTTCCCTTGACCAGGTAAGGACCTCACCCTCTTACTTTCTATTCTTCCCTGTTCTATCCCCACATAGTCCTGTATTCACTGCTGGTGTGTCTTTCTGCTCTGCGGTAATCAAGGTTCAGTGTAATCATACCACACCATCTTTTACTCAAGATCTACAGCTTCTCACCTGGAAGTATTTCTACCACCTATTTCGAGATGATCTTGGGACAGAATGATACCAGGGAAGATTGACAATATGGCCTGGAGTCACTCTTCCCCAAGCGCTCAAGAACATTGTGATCTAAATTCACTGCTGCATCTCCCAGTGACCCACAAGAAAAGCTCTCGATGGTCTTCGTCCTGTCTCTTTGAAGAAGCTGGAAATGTTTCACCATTTTGCCTTGAGGAAGAGGGTGAACTATTGCACACTAGCACACCAACAACTCCAGGCAAGGCTCTTTTCTGCTTTCCTATTATGTGGATAAAAGGAACTGAAACAATTGTTTGACATGATCTCCTTTTGCGAAGGCTACATGATAATCTTACCTTTTATTTTGGAACACATAGCCAGTTTTCTTGGTCCCTAGTAACACTCAAATAAATTTTCTTCTTCAATGTTTTATTAAATCACCTTATAAAAGTTACAAATACTTAGCATATAATAGCATAGTTTTCTTTATAATTTTGTAATTCAATCATATATCATTGTATTCAATTGTTTAATTTTAAGGACCCTTTTTAGCCCATATTTTAGAAATATTTTAACAGCTACATACTATTTAATGAAATAAATATAGTGTCAATTATTTAATAATGTTATATAGGCATCCATGTAGATTTGGTTTGTATAATATGTCATACGTAATGAATATTCTTTGACCAATACTCTTCTTTAATGGAATGTAATAGTTTATGCTCACATCAGTATTCCTAAATAGCATTTGTAGGAGACCCTTAATTTTGTCCTAGGCCCTTATACTTGGCCCATCAGGCCAAACAGGTAGCAGACAGGTGCAGCTAGGATTTAGTTGGTAACAGATTGCCAAATGATTCAAATAAAGTGGCTGGGCTGTATCTGAGAAGTGGGTATTTTTGTCCCACTTTGGTTTCTTATGTAAAACCCCTGACTAGGTAGCAGAAATGCTGTCTGAACTTGTCCCCGTGCTAAGAGACAGCTAATTCTGGAGTCTATTTCACTTTCAGTCAAAATTGTAAATATTAAGCTTGGGTGAAGCTTTCTTTTTTATCAATACTGTTTAACTAAGTCCACTTTTCATAATTCTAATCAGGCTTTTATTTCAATTTAATAAGGAAAATAATTTGATTTGATCACTTGCATTTGTAACTGTCTGGGTGCGTGTTAAGCTGCACGGTGCCCTTCATGGTTTCAGATGTAAACTCTACTTTTATTGAATCCTTGTTGATTTTTTTCTTTTCTCTTTTTTCTTGATTTTTATTGAGCTCTAAATTTTTCTCTGCTCCCCTGCCTGCCTCTCCCCTCCCTGCTTCAGCCCTCTCCCAAAGTCCCCATGCTCCCAATTTACTCAGGAGATCTTGTCTTTTTCTATTTCCCATGTAGATTAGACCTATGTAAGTCTCTCTTAGTGTCCTCATTGTTGTATCCTTGTTGACTTATAAGTGCGGTGTCAGATGGCTTTAGATGTTTTCTTGATAGCCTGCTTCTTCTCAAAGGATGATTGTGGTATGCCTGAGAAAAGACTGCTGTGCATTTATTCTTTTGGGGATTTATTCATATTCTTTAATATGTAAATTCATTCCTCTTGATAAATCTAGACTTGCTTTGTCAAATACTTTTTCATGCTGATACCCTTTATCCTCTTCTTCCTGATAGACTTTTGTGTCATCCGACACAAAATTAAGGTGTTTTTTCCTGAAGATCTGTTAGCTTTCAGTGCATTTTCCCCCTCTGTTCTCATTGGTGTTTTTGCTGTATTGTCTTCATCATAATTGATGGTCTTGTCTTTCATCTTTCTCCTGCTATTCCACATTTCCACTGGGATATTTATCTTGTTCTCTTATTTTTGTATGATATAATTTTCAATTGATTCTTCCTTTTCCTTTCCTTCTATTTTTTTAATTTTATATGTTTCCTCTTATTTCAGAAGTGGTATAATTTTACATTGAAATGTCTTTTAGCTAGATTTGTGAAAGTCCTTGACAGGTAACTCTCTATGTGTTGGGTGCCTAGTAATCATATTTTCTTAAGCCAGCACACTTGTCCTACTTTTTGAGATGGAAGTGATTTTTAATCTATCCTAAGCACTCTTTGAAGTTATATAATGAGGCTGTGTATCCAATTTTAATGTTGATTTTAATGTTGCTCAGGATTAATATATAAGTTCTGGACTCCTTTTTTGACTCCAGTGATAACGCAGTTTTCCGTCCTCTTGCTGCTGTTCTTCTGTTCCTTCCTGTGATTTCGCCTGAGGCAACGGGTCGCTTTTTCTATGCTGCACTTGAACTCTCAATTCTGTTACCTGTTAAACATGATGAGTTTCTTTGTGGCATGCTCAGGTAACCAGGCATACAAAGATTTGAAGAATGACCTTTATGGGCTCATTCCACAAACTATTTTTTTATGACGGGAGGAATGAAATCTCTAAATTTCTTTGGTCTGCACAGAGACATCCACTCTCCCCAGTGACCCATCAGTAACACTAGCATAGCTGGGGTTATTGAATGCCACCTGAGTTAGGCGGTTATTGAATGAATCTAAGTTAGGCTGTAAGGCAGGACTGTTCACTAAAGCATCTGGTAAAACAGAATGTTCCCATTTCTTCCCATTGGCAATGAAAGGTGGGCCTTCCATCTGATCTCAGCTAATATCTAATACCTAGGGGGTTTGGGAGAGAGGAAATGGCAGTGATACAATGTTAAAACCATTCTTTTCTGGGTGTCTTGGTAAGGAAAGAGGTTATTTTTTAGAGGACTCTCATCCTAGTTCTGTGAGAGAAGGAGGTACTTGTCAGGTCGGTTTTGCCTATACCTACTGACTTTGTCAGTGTCAAAGTTCTCCAGAGTCTATTCCACATTGTATGAGAAAAAGAAGGATAATCCCGGTACCATTCTATTCATCAAATTCCAGCCTTTCTTCTGCTTATAAAACTCTTCAGACTTTGTCTCCTGTTCATGTCTAGAATTTTACTTAGCAATCGGGAAAGAACAAAGATAAATAGAATTTATTTCCTCATGTCTGAAACTGAACCTCTTATCTCTTAAGCTAGTTTTACCTTAATTGATGCTATTGGAGATAAGAAACTCAGTTGGAAACAATTCACAAATATATTAACATTCACAAATGTTATATCTTCGTTCATTATACATAGTTTCATATTTTATTACAGAATCCCAATTAACTCATAAACAGTTCCATTCACAGTATAACTCCAGTTACCTCTGTGATAACTGTCCTTCTGTGACAAAGAAAAGCTTGTTTTCGTTTGTTTGGCTTGCCAATAATATGCTAAGAATTAATACTAAGATTAAGATTAAACTTGAAAGCAATCCGTTATAATATTTAATCTTTCAAATGCTTTAATGATTTGAAAGGAATGATAGTGGAGGATTATTTGGGGATTATGTCATAAGAGGATCTAATTATATTGAAACAAGTTATACTAGAGTTAAAGTTGCATAGCGAGTGAATTGATTGGTTTATCAGAGAGTTCTGGCTTCATCCTCCAAACACTTTCATACTGATTTTTACAGTTATTCGAGCCCTTTAAAGATACATCAAAAAAGTACTTATATATTTAATGACTTGTTGTGTATCTTGAGAAATTGGTGGTGGAGTTATAAAAGAAGAACTAGGCTTTGCTTTGTGTATTTACAACAGATGGACATGGAATTACACACTCTCTTGAACTAGGTTTCATATTCCAGTAGTTATGTCTTTTAGTAAACATAAAGTGTTAAAATTAGTTGTTACATATTGATATGTTTCAGACAGCAATGTTACATTTTACATTTTTTTGGTATCAATCCAGAATAAATATCAAAACATACTCAATAAATTAAGACTTTTTACAGTTCCTTAGGTATTATACGAAATAAATTGCTTAAATTTTGTTTGCATATAAAATTTTAAAAAAATATTATTTTAATTTTTATTGCTTGCGTATAGAGTTCTACTTCTAATGTATATATTTTGAATCACAAATATTTTTAAATTAGTAAAATCAGTAAGAAAATTATAGGTATAAGGTTGGAAGAGTTGGTGTAAGACTGTAGCCATTAACCTCTGTCCTATATGAAGTTTCATGAAGGACAATAGCATATGAATATTTTTCATTAATAATCTAAGATGTAGCCCCTGATTATGACTTAGAAGTAGATACTTTAAATATGAGAAACTATATTGAGAAATATAATTTCTTAGAGGAGATATACACTTTCTCTACATGAAATATTCTTCAGAAGGCTGATGAATATTTACAATTATTATGTACAGAGGATGAGTAACATAGTTTACTTAGTGTCCATAGTAACAGTGGGGGTGATATACAAACCTAATCCATTGCTAGCATGGAACGTATAATATGCAAAGTTCTCTGCCTTGTCTTCTCAGTATTTCACCAAGATCACTTACAGAGCCAATTTTATTGTCAATATTATACTCATAGTGCTTGATTTCTAATGCTTTCCAAATTAGCATGTATAGACATCATCCAGACATTAAGACATTGGTTTGTGAATTCCAGGGGAATAACATCTTTCAGAACTGCTAAAAAATTAAATTCAGTCTTACCTTTTATCCAACCTTAGTTGCATTTCAACTGATATTGGATGATATATTTTACTGCCTAGAAGACCTGAGTCCCTATCTTATCAATAATGTAGACATGACTTGTATGTTTTCCCCCACATGAATCTTGTGTTTAGAGATATCTTCTATACTATATCACAAGATCAATTTAAAGTCTTCTGTTCAGCAATAAATGTTGTTGCTACATTTTAAGTCAAACATCAATCAAGATCCCGAGGAAACAATCTTTTGGAGCTAAAAGTATTTCTCATTTCATAGTAATAAAAGACAAGTCCCAGAGAATCATGGCTATTAAATAAGTTGGTGTGACTCGAGACAAACATGAATCAATTAATGTTTTCTCTTTCTTCCTTAAGATATATTTTAACACAGAAAAAAGCCCAGGGGCTTTTTATCATTAAATCTGAGCACCCAAGTGTACAAAGAATCCCTCTACTAACTGAGCTTCCCCATACTTACTCTGCAAGTTTTGAGTATTTAAGTGATTTGTCAAAATCTTGTCTTGATGCATTCTATAATTTGGTTCACTGTGAGGTTGTTCTCCATATATGACAATAATGCATATGTATTTGACAAAAGTGTGTGCTTACTATAAACACTTTAATTCAGTATTATTCAGTTAAAACTGTCTTGGCTGATATTTATGATAGTTAAAACACAATACTGTAAAATTGTATAATGAAAAATAATAATATAATTTTAAAAGTTTTTACTGTAGTACTATACATCTCTAATTTAGTATTTTGCAAGGAAATATCATCTTTCAAAAAATTGTGTTGAAAATCTTATCCTTATTGGTTATCCTTATTGGTCAATGCAGAGTACTCAGCTTTAAAATTAAAAATTGATGTGGGATTCCCCTCTGTATACTGTGAATATCATTGGTTAATAAAGGAACTGCTTTGGACCTATAGCAGAGCTATAGAGGAACAGAGCTAGGTGGGGAAAACTAAATGGAATGCTGGGAGAAAGAAGGATGGAGTCAGAGTGAAGCCATGGAGCTGCCTCCGGAGACAGATGTGCTGAAGCTTTGCTGGTAGGCCACCACCTCGTGGTGATGCACAGATTAATGAAGATGGGTTAAATTAAGATGTAAGAATTATCAAATAAGAAGCTAGAGCTAATAGGCCAAGCAGTGTTTTAATTAGTATAGTTTATGTGTGATTATTTCAGGAATAAGCAGCTGGGAACTAACTAGTGGCCTCTCTCCAACAAATTGGCATCCAACATGGGGCACGAATCCATGACCATGAGATTAAGAGTCTTACACCCTACTAACTGAGCAAATAAAAAAGCAACTGAAATAATTTTAAAAAGAAGCCACATACACAAAAACAAAAAAGACTTATAAAGTTGTATTTAAATATACAAATACATATATGTAGATAACAACAAAGGGAAACAGAAGCAGAGTTCCACATCGGAGTACTGGAAAGACTGAGGTGCCACTGGCAGTGGCACTGGGATTTGTCTCTCCTGAATGTACTGGCTTTTTGGGATCCTATTCTCTTTGGATATATACTTTGCTCAGCCTAGATGTAGTTGGGAGGGCCTTGGACCTTCCACAGGGCAAGGTGCCTTACCCTCTCTTAGGATTGGAGGGAGTTGGGATAGGAGGATGTGTGGAGAGAATGGGAGGAGGGAAGGGTGTGGGAATTTGGATTGGTATTTTTTTTAAAAGAATCTAATAAAAAATAAACATTTCACAAAAATACTCAAAAAATACTTGCAAATAGATTCCAAGAATACATCAAAGGAATATCATATAAACCTCATCCCAGAAAAGCAGGAATGGTTCAACACACATACACATTAATACATGTAATACATCATAATAAAGAGAGAGAAAAACAAAAGCACACATGCTGCTCATTAGATGTAGAAAAGACCTTTGACAGAATTCAAAACACCTTCATGAAATCTCCTGGAAATAGTGGGGATAAAAATGTCATGCTTTAATATAATAAAGGCAATTTACAGCAAGACCATATCCAAAATCAATTTCAATGGAGAGAAACACAAAGCATTTTGTACCAGTTAGGGTTACTATTGTAATGAAGCACCATGACTAAAGCAACTTGGGGAGGAAAGGGTTTGTTTAACTTATCCTTCCATACAGTAGTTCATCATTAAAAGAAGTCAGGATAGGAAGACAAACAGGGCACTGGCCAGGAGGCAGGAAGTGATGAAGAGGTCATGGAGGAATGCTGCTTATTGGCTTGTTCCTCAGGATTTGCTAGGTATGCTTCCTTATGAACTCCAGGACCAACTGCAAGAGGTTGAAACCATGCACAATGAGCTGGGTCCTCCTCATCAATCACTAATTAAGAGAACACCCTACAAGCTTGCCTACAGCCTGATCTTATTAAAGCATTTCTTAATTGTTATTCTCTCCCCTCAGATGTCTTTAGCTATGTTAAGTTGACATAAAACCATCCAGTACAGGGCTGGAGAGATGGCTCAGGGGATAAGAGTGCTGGCTGCTCTTCCAGAGGTCCTGAGTTCAATTCCCAGCAACCACATGGTGGCTCACAACCATCTGTAATGAGATCTGTCTCCCTCTTTTGGCGTTCAGGCATACATGGGGGCAGAATGTTGTATACATAATAAATAAATAAATCTTAAAAAACTGTCCAGTACACATTCCACAGAAATCAGAAATGAGACAAATTTGCCCACTCTCTCCATACCTATTTAATATAGTACTTATTATTATTAGTCTTAGCTAGACCAGTAAGAGAACTGTAGGAGATAAAAGGGATACATATAAGATGGGAAGAAGTCAAAGCTTCTTTATTGGAAGATGATGTGATATGATAGTTTATATAAATGACTTTAAAATGTCACCAGGAAACGCCTAAAGCTGATAAACACTTTCAACAATGTAGCAGGATACAATTTTAACACATAAAAATCAGTATCCTTCCTATATACAATAACAAATGCAGTGAGAAAGAAATCAGGGAAACAACATATCTCACAATAGCCCCCAAAATGTAAAATATCTTAGAGTTCATTCTAATCAAGCAAATGAAAGAATTCTATGATTTAAAAAAAAATTAATATACTGAAAGAAAGAAATTGGAGGAGA
This sequence comes from Arvicola amphibius, assembly GCF_903992535.2. Classification (NCBI taxonomy): domain Eukaryota; kingdom Metazoa; phylum Chordata; class Mammalia; order Rodentia; family Cricetidae; genus Arvicola; species Arvicola amphibius. The sequence continues at coordinate 47,227,884 of NC_052060.1, read as the reverse complement.
ATTAGAAAATAGAAAGATCAGCCATGCTCATGGACCTGTAAGATTAATGTAGAGAATGAAAGACACTGGAACACTCAGCTGCAAAAGAGGTGTCTCCATTTTTCTGGGCTCAAAGAACTCTGAAGAAGTAAAGAAGTAATGAGTAGGAGGGCCAACGGGATTAGTGGTCATGAAGGAGTTAATGCCTTCAAGACCCAGCAGGGATGACAGGCACCTGAACTCATAGAGACTGTGGAAGCATTGGATATTGCCTGCAAGGATCTGTACTAGTTAGGGTCCTAGAAATTAAAGAAGTGGACACAAGCCCCCATCCTTAACCCAGAAACTATCTTTTTTTTTCATTTCCTCTTTACTCTCTACAGATGAGGAAGCAAAACATTTGAGACTCCAATATTATTTAGTTTCAGGGAAATTGTAGCTAGCAAGTTCAGGGCTTAGCCCTAAATCTTTGGCTTCTGTATTTAGCATTTTTTAAGTACCTACAGAATTTCAAATGAATGAAAAGCACAAAATTGTAGCATTCAGGTGATGGGTACATAAACGGGGGCATGGAGAGTAGTTAAGAGTGGAGTTGTTTCATTCAGATCCATATCTACACAGCAGTGTGAGGCAGACAGAGTCAATGGACAGCTAGTGAGAGACTAGAGAAAAAGGCAACAACGCATTCTAAAAGAGTAGCCCTGTTCTTTTCCTATGTCAATGAGTAGGATGTGAAAAAACAGAAGACATTCAAATGCTCACTGATTAAGTTAAGAAACACCTGCCACTCGGGGGCCAAGAATTTATACATGGATAAGTATTTATTCCATCAAAAATTTTATGGTTTCGAAATATTAGGCAGGCTAATGAATTTCCAACATTTTTTGGAACAAATAGTCACCTTGATATTTAAGTATTCAGACCTTCTCTTTCTCTTGGTTGCAGAGTCGAAGGTGTAACATCCCATTGCTATCAAAGGAAGTTTTATTTTTATTTTTGTTCCTGTGACAAATTCAATTTACAGACAGAAAAGCCACTCTTGCTCTTGACCAGAAAATGTGAAAGCAATTTACCTTTGGTCAGTTGGTGTAGCCCCTGGCATCATAACCATATTCTTATAAATGTTTATAGCATTTTAGTGTTTCTAAAGAGGCATATTTATCTCTTAGGATATATAAATTTGTCTAGCTATTTATTTTTGATAACTTGGGGACTTAGTTATCCCTAAGCAAAATTTTATTTTATTTTTTTAAATTTAGAGGGGAATGGGTATAGCTGTTTTTCAAAGTTCTGAGTTTGAGGCCCATTTTTCTAATTCTCTAACTCTTTCTCAGTGTATTGTTAAATATGGTCAATAATTAATGCACTTAAATCACACACACACACGTGTGTGTGTGTGTGTGTGTGTGTTTGCGTGTCTAAACAGATTCTATGAGAGGATACACTGAAGTGAAAACCAAGCCAATGAACTGTTTAATATTACCTAATGAGACTCAGATATAGAAGATTTTAGGAACTGTTTTGAAGTCCTTATTCTCAATAATATGTAATTATAAATATATAATGTCTATATATTACATATAATTGTATATAATGATTTTCTTCATTTATAAATGATGTGCTTTGCAAGCACGTATTTACGTATCTCTTTATTCACTCTTTGGCTCATTATTTAAGTTTTTATGAATAAACCTTAGGAAAATGTATCCTTTAAATTATTAAGTGTTTTTATTTTTCATGTTTGTGCTTTCAGATCAAAATACGGGCACGTGCATTTCTGTGAGTGACGCGCAGAGTGCAATGTAGGCCATTATCTTGCTCCACACTGAAGTTTAATTTGCACTTCGGGCTTTGTACAAGTCAGATCTCTTTCACTCTTGCTCCTTTCGCAGATGCGTGCAATCTATGCACCAGTCGAAAATTATGACTCCAAATAGTAAAATGCCATAAAACCCTTAATTGCAGAGGCATTAATGGGAACTTGTATAGTCCTGGGAAACTGCCCGCTGAATAATGCCTCTCCAGAGAGACTTGCTGACTACACACCTGCTTCCATGAATGAAAGCAGAGCCCCTGTTCATTTCACCCCTTCAACCTTAGAACTGCCTCGGGTTCTCATGCTTTTCATCATGATAGAGCCCTCTTATGAATGACAAGTTTATCCATGGGATAATAAACTGTGTTGAGATAGTCATCTTGGCAGTGTTTTTGCTGATGTATTAATTCATTTCCTTTCACATGCTATATCACCAAGATGTCGACACAGATTTTATGAGAGGGTTCACTGAAGTGAAAACCAAGCCAATGAATCGTTTAATATGAACTAATGAAACCCAGATATAAAACGCTTTAGCAACTGTTTGGAAGCTCTAATTGTCAAAAGGATGTAAATTCTAAGCACTACTAAGTAAAGGGAAGGATCGTAATGAAAGAATTGGGATCATTTTGTGATAATTGCTTTAATTAAATAGTCGTGTAAACAATAATGCATGGGTTGGAGCCACTAAAACAGGAAGGGGAATAGTGCAAAAGATAATGTCTGTGCAGGGTGTGGCCACAAGGTTTTTCTTCACCCTGCCTTGGCAGAAATCCTTAATAGTGTACCATGAACAGTTATGCAAACCTAACTTTTGCAAATAAAGGATTATAAATGTATAAAGCAATGAAACATTTAAGAAATCTACCAAGGTACTTTTTTTGTTTTATTTTTTTTCATGGTTTATTTTTTTATATTTAAAAATTTCCATCTCCTCCCCTCCTCCTCCCCCTCCCCTCCCCTCCTCCTCCCCCATCCCTCCTGTCCTTCTCCCCCTTCCCTCCCCTCCCCTCCACCCATACCTCCCCTCCTTCCCTCTCAAGGCCAAGGAGCCATCAGGGTTCCCTACTCTATGCTAAGACCAAGGTCCTCCCAACTCCCCCCAGGTCCAGGAAGGTGATCAACCAAGTTGAGAAGGCTCCCGCAGAGCCCGTCCATGCAGAAGAATCAGAGCCCAGCACCATTGTCCTTCGCTTCTCAGTCAGCCAACACTGTTGGCCACATTCAGAGAGACGGGTTTGGTCGCATGATCCATCAGTCCCATTCCAACTGGAGTTGGTGATCTTCCATTAGTTCTGTCCCACCGTCTCCATGAGTGAACGCACCCCTCACGTTCCTGACTTTCTTTCTCATGTTCTCTCTCCTTCTGCTCCTCATCAGGACCTTGGGAGCTCAGTCCAGTGCTCCAATGTGGGGCTCAGTCATTTTCTTCATCTATCGCCAGGTGGAGGTTCCCTCACGGTCCTGACTTTCTTTCTCATGTTCTCTCTCCTTCTGCTCCTCATCAGGACCTTGGGAGCTCAGTCTGGTGCTCCAATGTGGGGCTCTGTCATTTTCTTCATCTATTGCCAGGTGGAGGTTCTATGGTGATATGCAAGAAATTTATCAGTATGGCTATAGGAACTGGCCTTTTCAGGCTCCCTCTCCTCAGCTGCCCAAGGAACTAACTGGGGGGCGTCTCCCTGGAAACCTGGGAACCCCTCTAGGGTCAAGTCTCTTGACAACCCTCAGGTGGCTCCCTAAATTAAGATATATGCTTCCCTGCTCCCATATCCACTCTTCCTGTATCCCAAGCAACCCATTCCTCCGAGCTCACCCCATTCTCCCCTTCACGCTTTTCTCTCCCCATCTTCCCTTGGCCCAGTCTCGCCCAACCCTCAAGTTCCCAATTTTTGCCTGGCGATCATGTCTACTTCCAATATCCAGGAGGATTACTATATCTTCTTTTGGGAGTTCACCTTCTTATTATCTTCTCAAGGATCCCAAATTATAGGCTCGATTTCCTTTAATTATGGCTAGAAACCGATTATGAGTGAGTATATCCCATGTTCATCTTTTTGGGTCTGGGTTACCTCACTCAGAATAGTGTTTTCTATTTCCATCCATTTGCATGCAAAATTCAAGATGTCATTGTTTTTTACCACTGAGTAGTATTCTAGCATGTATATATTCCACAGTTTCTTCATCCATTCTTCCACTGAAGGGCATCTAGATTGTTTCCAGGATCTGGCTATTACAAATAATGCTGCTATGAACATAGATGAGCAAATGCTTTTGTAGTATGATTGGGCATCTCTTGGGTAGATTCCCAATAGTGGAATTGCTGGGTCCTGGGGTAGGTTGATCCCGAATTTCCTGAGAAACCGCCACACTGCTTTCCAAAGTGGTTGCACAAGTGTGCATTCCCACCAGCAATGGATGAGTGTACCCCTTACCCCACAACCTCTTCAGCAAATTTTAACCCCAATTGGCGTAGGGCATCACAATGATGAACTTAGGAGTTTTCCACTTGATTATTTTAATACACAAAGTGGGTTGATAGAGATGACAGCTGAAATCACATCATACTGGTTGTTGAATTTTACAAAGTATTATTAAGTTGAGTATGTGGTGGCACACATTTTAATCCCATGCATTGGAGACTGCAATCTTTGAGGAAAAATTTTGTTCCATTTTTAAATATTTTCTTGCAAAAATTTTAGATTTCATAAGCAAAATGTCCTAATACATTCAAATGTTCACATACACACAACATAGATATGCTTTTGTGTTTTACTATAAATTTACTCATTTATGCTATTCAACAAAATGACATGTATATGCTTACATGAAGACATACTTACCATAAACAAATTAGGTATATTCCTCATCTCATGCTGATGTGGGATGTCCTTCAATATATGTGTTGCTTTTATTGGATAATGAATAAAGCTGTTTTGGCCAATGGATTAGCAGAGTAAAGCCAGGTGAAAATACTGAACATAGATATACAGAGAGAGTAGGAAGAGTCAGACATCATGTAGTTGCTAGAGGAGGAAGATGCCCGGGACCTTTTCAGTAAGCCAGAGTCTTGTGGCAATACACAGATGAACAGAAATGGGTTGATTTAAGATATAAGTGCTAGCTAGAAATATGCCTGAGTCATGGGCTAAGCAGTGTTGTAATTAATTTAGTTTCTATGTGATTATTCAGGTCTGGGCAGCCAGGAAACGAATGAGCAGTTTCCATTTATATCATGCTGTTACCTTTTCTTTTGTAGTGAGAAGAATTTGTCTTCCAGAAAATGACAAATATGAATATTTACAATATTAGTGGTCGTCATGCTGTTCATTATGTACTTGGACCAGCTTTACCACTCCCAGTCCTCTGGGAAACACCTTTCAAATGTGTTTCTCTTGGTTTGGCTTTTACTGAGTCCACAAATAAATAAGATCATGCTGTGTGTGCCTTCTTTTTTCTGTCTTATTATAACAACTTAGCACAGTTTCCATAGATTCATTCCCATTTTCATAAGTATAGAATTCCCTTCTTTATTAAGAGTGATATTTTCTTCATGTATACCACATTTTCTTTTTCTGTCTATCCACAGATTCACACTGCATTGTTTTCCTACCTTCAGAATGAACCTGGGAGTTCAGATAACTCTTTGAGATGTTAATTCCATTTCTTTTGGATATAAGAAAAACAGTGCAATTATAGGATCATTTGGAAATACTATATCTAAAGTTTGAGGGCCTTCCATGCTGTTTCCATAGTGAATGAGTGAATGCAATAATTTCATCCCCACCGCAGCACATAGAGATTTCATATTCTCCAAGTCACTAGTGCTTTCTGGAACTCTACTTTTTGACAAGAAGACACCCCAATAGGATGCTGTCAGGCAGGGTCCTCAGAGTTAAATAGTTGTCATTTCCATGAGATCAGCTCTGACTGCTTATGGGAAAGTCCATCACGAATGGGCCTGTGGACTGTTGACTTTCCCTCATGGAAAGAGGGGATGGGATAGGTCATGGAACCAACATCTGAGTATTCAACTACTCCGTCTTCTCCTTTATGTTCAATTCTACCTTAAGTGGTCTCTGGATCATAAGGAGACACTACAATATATAGGCTGCCAGAGATCCATTGAGAGGATCTTTATCTACACAGTCATGGGGAAGGTATTATTAGCTTTCCCGCCAGGCTGCTTTAGATTTAGCCACACTTTTGCTCTTAACTCCAACCATGCTCTGTAAGGACTCCTGTAGACACACCGTTTCACCTGGCCATCTTCAGTATGCTCTGTAAGGACTCCTGTAGACACACCGTTTCACCTGGCCATCTTCAGTATGCTCTGTAAGGACTCCTGTAGACACACCGTTTCACCTGGCCATCTTCAGTATGCTCTGTAAGGATTCCTGTAGACACACCGTTTCACCTGGCCATCTTCAGTATGCTCTGTAAGGACTCCTGTAGACACACCGTTTCACCTGGCCATCTTCAGTATGCTCTGTAAGGACTCCTGTAGACACACCGTTTCACCTGGCCATCTTCAGTATGCTCTGTAAGGACTCCTGTAGACACACCGTTTCACCTGGCCATCTTCAGTATGCTCTGTAAGGACTCCTGTAGACACACCGTTTCACCTGGCGATCTTCAGTAGAAACAATCCTTGGTTTGTTGATTAGACCTTAGGAGGAACGCGTAAGAGTTACTTAATGTTCCTGTCTACCAACGGAATGAATAATTATGAAATAAGTCTAAGGTATAATTAGGTCATTGTGTCACTGATTCCCATATCAGGATGTTAGGAAAGTTCAGCTTATTTTATGTACCTCTAAGTTATTTATGTTGATCTGATAAATATTAAGATGTGTTCTTTTTAATTATAGTATTCATTATTTTACACTAAACTGTTTGAATTTTTTTAAATATGTTTTAGATATTTACTTCTTACCAGGTATGTTTGGCAAATGTTTTCTCATATTCTATACATGTTACCTTGTCGATTTGCAGATTTTCATTTTTGTATGAAAAAACAGTTTACTGTGTTGTGTGTCTCTTTGCCTGGTTTTGTTGGTGTTCTACTATTATTAATTTCTGTACATTATTAATTCAAATAGGGTAAGAACTTTTTACTTATCTAAGTCGGTTTGTAGCTGTTTGTGAATTTGTATAACACCAGGGAAGAACCCAGAAGTGCAACTGGGTAAGCTCCATGATCAGCTATCAAAACCTATTCCCATAGAACAATCTCAGTCTCCATATGTTTAGAAGAAAGAGCCTCCATGGGACTGTCAGAAACAGAGCTTCACTCCTTTCCCTTAGCATAGTAGATTTTAACCTTTATAATTCTGTGACCCTTTAATCCAGTTCCTTCTGTTGTGGTGACTCCCAAGCTTAAAAGTATTTTCATTGCTACTTCATAACTGTAATTTGCCAGTTATGATATTCATTATGAATCTTAATGTAATATCCAGATTTTCTGATGGTCTTAGAAAATCCCTGTGAAAGGGTCATTTGACCCACAGGTTGAGAACTACTGCCTTAGCAAGTAGAAATTAGGAGTTCCTTATTGCATCAGCTAACCATGACTGATTGAAGAACCTCAAATTATGAAGGGTAACATATCCCATCATAAGGAGAATCTATATAGACTTCACATTCTTCATAATTTAAAAGCCTGCTGTGTCTGACCTGATTGCTACAACCAAAATTACCATCTAATTCCTAACTGCAAGGGCCCCTGGGGAGTACGGATTTGTGTTTTCTTGCCTCTATGTGTTAGAAAGGAGCTGATAGACTTGGTGATTACCGCTGGATAAGAAGCGCCATGGCCCATGGAACTGCCACTGACCTCCCACTTCTAAAATGCATTCAGGGAGCTACTGCAGAGAAGGAATGTTGATGGAGAACACACATGTCTAACTACTGTCCTCTGGAACTAGAAACAATATTGTCTACTCTCTGACTCGTGAAAGTGAAGAATGTTTTCTGTTATCAATGTAAAGGAGACCCAAATAGTTACCAGTTATTACAAGGAGAACAATTCAGCACTGCTGGATAGTGGGCTCTCCTTGATTCATTCACTGCCCATGACCACATTTTCAATTTTTCATTTTTGTTGTATATAAATAAAGCTCTTCGAACAAAAATGAAATTAAATAATTCACTTAAAATAAATATTCACTTATTTGACCAGATGTGGTGACATGTGCCTATAATTTCAGTACTATGGAGGTTGATATAGGAGGACCACAGCTAGTTCAAGGCCAGTCTGACTTCAGAGTGAGACTGAAAACAGCAAACAAAAAATAAGTAAATAACAAACAAACAGAAATAAAAAGCGACCCCTCTTCAAGTATAGTTGGTTGGATGGGCATTTAACTACATCATTGGATCAGATTTTGAAAAAGTTTTTTTAGGGTATAACAGTGAGTCGTATAACTGCATTAACTGGAATCAGGTCTCTGAGGAAAATGCCTATGATGCCCACTTTACATACATAAGGAAAAACCAAGCATGCTTATTGCAGATAAGGTAGATTAGCCTTAAAATATTCTACATGTCAAAATGAAGAAATGTTGTAATTTACAAATTAAGGATGCATATCAGAAAAAGTCTCATTATTCCACTTATTCCAGTAACACTTTGCTTCCCTTGTTATCAATATTCTTTTGTTTTGGCAGATCCAGTATTTAGCACACTAAACAAGAATAGACTGTCTTTGACATATTTAGAGACAATGGAACAATGCAATATTAATTGATTTATCTCTGGTTTTATACTTTTTAATGGTCAGTGGAAAGTTAACTAGGTTCCCAGGCAGGATATGAAATAGAAAGATAGATAAGTATTGCAAGATAAACTTGTCTTTAAATATGCATTTTCTATATGAGTGAGTAGTGAGATTTTACTATTAATAACCATTTGTACTTTAGAAATAAGCTCTTGACATAAGGAAAGGATGAAAGGATAACTAAGAAGTTTGAACTTGAAGATAAAGTCAGGGGCAGAGGTATTAGAAACTGATCCATGTTTTAAAGCTAAGAGGGTGCGAATGCCCAGGAAAAGCCCACACAGTACCTTCCAAGAGCTACAGTCACTCAGCTTCCCCAAGCTGTCAGTCATAACAGCGCTTCAGGCATTCCCAAGAGTACCATGAGCAAAACATTGTAAAGCATGTCTGTCATCTATTTACTACTCTACACACACACGCACACACACACACACACACACGCACGTGCACGCGCGCGCGCGCGCGCGCACACACACACACACACACACACACCAGACTCTCACAGCTCTACATAGAATTCTTCATGCTTGCCTGGTTATCTGTCTGAAATATCATTTCAATGAAAGCATAGTATTAGCCTTTCTCTTTTAGTCTATCTCCAGACTTAGTATTTAACTCTCTATATGAAGAAATTTTAAGTCACTATCTACTGGGGAAAAAGTAGCTACAAAGTTATCATATTTCTGTATGAAATGTGAATTAAGTACTGACTGTCATATTTCAAATATGTTTGGAAAGTGAAGGGCCTTGGGCAGCACAAAGTGTCTTACTCCAAGTCAAAAGGCAGGTCAGATCTCAGGCTTGGGACCTCCAGATGATGTCTGGGATGGATCAAAGAATGAAGCAGACAGGCTAAATGTATATTAACAACAAAAGAAAAAAAAACAGAAAAATCTCTGTTTGTCTGTCAGAGTATCTAAAATTTTCTCTGAATAAATATAGAGCAGAGTTACACAATGCTCATGACAATCTATTTTGGCAACATTTCAACATCTTAAAATAAATCATGTACCTTTAGCTTATATCACCCTTTCATTCACACTGCTGAACCTAATATGGTATTTAATTTTGTATATTTTTCTCTCATAAACACTTTAGAATTCTCGTAATAATTCACAACATTCTGTACATATTATAACATTTATCAATAAGGCATTCTTTTATTTATGGGAATGAACATGTACAAGTCTGTCATGAGCATATTCCTTTGGTTCCTCTTGGGAATATATGAAAGGTAGACTTAGCTTCATTATGAAAACTCTGTATTTCATGATTTAAGGAACCATCCAACAATTTTCCAAGCAGCTGCATTCTTTTGTATTACCATTTGGCAATACAGGATAAATCAAATTTCTATACATTCTTGCCAGCACTTGTGAATATCCTATTTTCCTATTTTTAACTCATTAGTGGTGGTTCTATATTATATTCTTAAAAATATATATTTATTTCATTGATAGCTAATGGTGTTGAACATCATTTCAAGTTCTATTTTATAAAACATTTATTTATTTATGATTAATGTGTATGAGTGCTTTGTTTATATAAGTGCACTTTGTGCAAGCATGTGCCCCCCAAAATCACAAGACTTCAGATCTTCTGAAACTGGAATTACAGAAAATTGTAAGCTGTTATTTGGGTACAGGGAACTTAACCAGGGTCTTCTACACGAATAGCAAGTATTATTAATTACTGATATAACACTAATTGTTGTGAGAATTCAGTCTGATAGCCAATTGTGTAGGGAAGCTTGGCCCAATGGGTGTGGTCTTCTCTGGAGATACTTGATGTGATAAAAAGCCCTGGGGTAAGGATTATGGGCTCTTGAACTGAGGAGGGCTGGCTGAAACTGCAGATTGGTGACCTTAGTCAGACCTCCCTGATTGCGCTTGGGAAGGAGACAATAAGCAGCTGAAACAGCAGCAGCATTGCACCCTTGTTCTGTGAGTGGACTTTATGTTTTGTACCTGTTTAATAAACCTGACTTAAACAAAGAGATCCTTCCCTCATTACCTGGCAACCAAATCTCACAATTGCCTCTTAGAATTAGAGATGAATGGCCTAAGGTTGTTTTTTTCTCTATTTTTTTATTGCTTTATAAATAATGCCATTCAAACTTTCCACTTCCTCCCCTCCTCCCATTTCCCTCCCACTTCCCCATTCACCCTTCCCTCCTCCCCCTCCAGTCCTAAGAGAGGGCAGGGTACCTACCCTGCCCTGTGGTAAGTCCAAGGCCCTCCCCCCTCCATCCAGGCTTAGGAAGGTGTGCATCCAAATAGGCTCAAATCCCAAAAAGCCAGTACATGCAGTAGAGACAAATCCCAGTGCCATTATCATTGGCTTCTCAGTCTGCCCCAATTGTCAGCCACATTCGGAGGGTCCAGTTTGATCCCATGCTCACTTAGTCCCAGTCTAGCTGGCTTGGTGACCTCTCATTAGATCAGGCACACTGTCTCAGTGGGTGGACCAACCCCTTGGGGTCCTGACTTCCTTGCTCATATTCTACTTCCTTCTGCTCCTCAACTGGACCCTGGGAGCTCAGTCCAGTGCTCCAATTTGGGTCTCTGTCTCTATCTTCATCTGTTGTTGGACGAAGGTTCTATGGTGATATTCAAGATAATCATCAGTCTGACTATGAAACAAGGCCAGTTCAGTTACCCTCTCCTGCATTTCCCAGCGTCCTAACAGGGGACATTTCCAGGTTGTTAGTACACCAACCAAGATTTGTCCTGTCTACTGTTTATGAAAGGCCACCAAATGATAATACAGAATGTAAATTGGAACCTATACACATGATAGATTTAAAAAATTAAAAAACAGCAATAGCTTTCTATGGCATGCATTCATCTTATGTGAGGCAGATGTTTGGTCCTCATGGACCAAAATTGTCTCAAACAACAGGAATCATTAGTCACAACAGTATTAGAATATGGTCCTGATATAATGGAAAAGACAGTTGAGGGAAGAAGCTAAGCTACTTGAACTGCAAGGTAAGGCTAGAGGTTTTGAAATCTCCCAAGGTCAAATACTTGGTGAGGGCCATTGTGCTGATATCGTCAGGCAACATTTGATGAACACACCTTTCCCTGTGCTGCACAACAGCCTTAAATTCTTGGGACGAGAGAACCAGGAAAGAGAACTGAGGCATATACTAAGTTACACAAGGCTCAAAAGAACATTTCCCTGAATTTTTGTAAAGATTAACTTTAGCTATAAATAGAATGATATCAGATCCAGAAGTTTGATGAGTACTAATTCAATCATTGACTTTTGAAAATGCTAATTTAGAGTGCAAAAAGATAATTGGACTCTTAAAGATGAGATTAGTACACAAGGAAGAACGGGTCCAACAAACAGTCAATACTGAGTCTCTTGACTATGATAAGGCTTGGGCAGAAGAGATAATTTCCAAAGGCATAATGGGAAATCAAATTGTCAAATGCTTATTTGTGGCACACAGGGTCACCTAAAAAGGGATTTTAGACAGAGCATTCTTAGCAACTTTGTCCAAATGATTGTGTCTTTTGCAGTACTGAGCCCTTTGCCAAACTTAGCAGTTTCATAAGGTTCCCATTTGTTAATTGTTGTTTCTACTGCCTGTGTTATGGCTGGTAGATTCTGAAAGTCATTTCTAATGTCTATGAGTTTAAGAATATTCCTCTTATACTATTCTATAATATTAAATATATCTGACCTTATATTAAGTTCTTTAATACATTTGGAAATGAGTATTGTGCAGGGGGATATTTATGGATTTATTTCCATTCTTTTACATCCAGCTTGACTAGCACTATTTTTTGCGAGGGGGGGGGAAGGATTTTATTTAACTTTACAGCTTATAGTCGATCATGAAGTAAAATCAGGACAGAAACTGAGGCAGGAACTGAAGCAGAGGGCATGGAGGAACACTGCTTATTGGCTGGCTGGCTACCTATGGCTTATTCTGCTTTCTTTTTTTAAAATTGTTTTTATTGAGCTATGCATTTTTCTCTGCTCCACTCCCCTTAAACTCTCTCACATTGCCTCCATGCTCCCAATTTACTCAGGAGATCTTGTCTTTTTCTACTTCCCATGTAGATTAGATCCATATATGTCTCTCTTAGGGTCCTCTTTGCTGTCTAGGTTCTCTGGGATTATGAATTGTAGACTGGTTTTCTTTGCTTTATATCTAAAAGCCACTTATGAGTGAGTACATATGATATTTGTCTTTCTGGGTCTAGGTTATCACAATCAATATGATCTTTTCTAGATCAATTCATTTGCCCGCAAATTTCAAGAGCTTATTATTTTACTTTTTCTTGAACATTTTCTCTTTTTACCTATTTTGTATTTGTAGATTTTTTAATCGAAATTAGGTGTTTATTGGTGTTTGGACTTCTGTGTCTTTAATTTTATTCTGTTGATAAGTGTGCCTTTTTGTGTGGCAATATCTTGTTGTTTTTATTACTATAGCTCTGCAGCAGAAATTGAGATTGGGGATAGTGATATCCCAAGCAGTTTTATTTATCATTCAGTAGTGTTTTAGCTATCCTAGAGACTCTGTGATTACATATGAAGTTGAGCATTGTCCTTTCAAGATTTGTGAACAATTATGTTGGAATTTTTGTGTGTGTGTGTGTGTTGGAATTTTAATTAGGATTGTACTGAATATGTAAAATGCTTTTGTTAGGATGGCATTTATTTATTTATTTATTTATTTATTTATTTATTTTACTTTACTAATCCTACAAACACATTTGCATGGGAGATGTTTCTTGTTGGTGGCATTTTTGGACAACCTGCTCCAAGATCACCTCCAGAGTATGCAAAATCATCCATGAATGTAATGAGGACTAGACTTTTCTATCTGAGGGGTCAATAAGAAAATACACACTTTCTAGTAGTAACTTTTTCACTTTATCTTTTAAAATCTTTTTCTGAAAAATCTCGCTGTCTCCACATAGCTAAATCTCCTTACATACAGCTGCATAACACTTCCGACTCCATGTCACATCTCCTTCACACTCTCTCCTACTTCTCTCTCTACAGCAAATCCTCTGGACTAATATGATGCACATTATCAGGGTCACACAGGATTTCTTTAGTGAGCAGTAAGTAACAGAGCCAAGCTGATCGTACAGTTTCTCTCAGGCTAGAAATGTCACACCGAATAAACAGTGAGTAATGCTTGACCGTACATGTAGCCCTAAGTGATCAGGGTTTCCAGACAGAAAATGACATTGAAATTCAGGACTTATATAATAAACAGTTAGTTGGATGAACTTTGAGGTTGGGAATTCAAGCAGAAAGTCCAGTCCTGAGAAACTTATGTATACTAAATTTGGTTCAAGCTCTAACCTTGAGTCAACAATAAGTACCCGGAAAATTGACCTGATGTATTTGTCCGTAGGGGCAACCAGATATGTTCCTACAGGGGCAACCAATTTGCTTTGACATTTTTTTCTGAAGCCTAAAATCAACTTGCCGAAATCTCGGTGGAGACCTCCAATTGCCGCACATCGCGCCCCCGTGTCTGTGCTCTGTGCGCTGGCACCCAGTTCGCGAGCTTCGGGCAAGGGGGCTGGAGGTTAAAATACACAGACACACACACAGAGAGACAGCGACACGGGTCATCCTTGAATTCCCCAAGAATGCCCCCTTTATTGTGTTCAGCGGCAGATTATATAGAGATAGCCATGCCCCAGCCAAACCCACCAGAAACCACTCTCCTGCAATCAGGAACTCCTGAAGGTCTCCTGCTCAGAACAGCTGTAGGCACTCAAATCAGGGGAAAACAAGAAATTCAGGATCTGGGGTCTCACTGCTCCCAACACAACTGTCTTTATGACTAAGAATACTAATACTTTCTTATGTCAGTCTGAGTAATGAAAAATATCTTAGTATTATTTTTATTAATGAGAATTATACAGTTTAAGTAGAAATCATTTTCTTTACCGTCCACAGCTATATGTGTGCACAGGAGATGGAATATTCTCACAAGGTAAACACACAAGCTATAGGATAATATCAATAGCTATTTTTAGTGGCACATGATAAAAATTATAGACAGAGACAAACAGTTACCTACAACCAGTAACTCTACAGCCTTTCAGAGTTGGCTCCCCAACAGAGAATCACCCATTTAGTAGGTCAATCTGTTGAACACTACTTGTCACATACTGTATATTCCCATGGCCTCTGGCAATTTCTATCTCATAATATCTTTTTAAATTTCTTTCTTAACCGTCTTAATATTTTTCATACAAATTTTTCATTAGCTTCATTAGAGTTACCCAAGATACTTTATGTTTTTTGAAGCTATTGTGCAAGGTGTTTCCCTGATTTCTTTTTTGTTTTGTTTTATTTTTCTAGAGAGGCGTTCTGTGTGTAACCGCCCTAGCTGTACTGGAACTAGCTTCTGTAGACCATGCTAGCCTCAAACTCACAGAGATCTGCCCCCCTCTGCTACCTGAGTGCTTGGATTATAGATGTGCCACCACTGCTCAACTTTCCCTGATTTCTTGCTCAGTACATTTATTAATTGTCTATTGGGAAGCTACTAAATTTTGTGTGATAATTCTATATCTGTCTACTTTTCTGAAAGTGTCAGCTATAGAAGTTTCCTGGTAGAATTTTTAGGGATATTTATATGTACAATAATGCCATATATCAGTAAAGATACTTTGATTTTTTTGCCTACTGTGTATATACCTTTGTTCTCCTTCAATTGCTTTATTGGTATAGCCAAGACTTTAAGTACAACATTGAAAATGTATGGAGAGAGTGGACAATCTTCTCATTTTCCCGATTTTAGTAAAATTACTTTGAGTTTATCTTAATTTATATTACTGTTGGTTATAGGCTTGCTGAAATTTCATTTATTATGTTGAGTTATAACTCTTGCATCCACGACTTTTATCATAAAATGGTGTTGGATTTTGTCAAAGGTCTTCCTGCATCTTATGAGATGAATATGTTGTTTTTATATTTCAGTTTGTTTATACGGTGGATTACTTTTATCTATTAATGTATGTTGTACCATCCCTGTGTCTCTGGAATGAAGCCTACTTGATCATGGTGGATAATGTTTTTGATGTGTCCTTGGATTTGGCTTGCAAATATTTTATTGAGAATTTTTTTGCATCAATATTCATAAAGGAATTTGGTCTATACTTCTATTTCTTTGTTGGTATTTTATCAGCTTTAGGTCTCAGAGTAACTGTGATCCTATGAAAAGAATTTGGCATTGTTCCTTCTGTCTCTTTTTTGCAGAATAATTTGAGTAATGGAGTTAAGTCTTTGAAAGTCTGGTAGAATACTGCACTAAAGCCATCTGGACACAGGCTTTTTTAGTGCGTAAGCTTTTAATTACTGCTTCTATTTTACTAGGGGTTATATGTCCATTTAAATTAGTTATCCGATTTTGATTTAAGTTTGGTAGGTTGTATATATCGAGAAAATTATCTGTTTCTTTTAGATTTTCTAATTTGGTGGTGTATAGGTTTTAAAATTATGTACTTATGATTCTCCAGATTTCATCAGATCTAGATAGGAGAGGAAGTGAAGAGGAACTGAGACGAGGAGACAGAGGAGATATTTTAATCAGGATATATTTAAAAAGTAAAGAAGAAAGAGTTGCACTGTTCTCTTGGTGGATTTTTCTTTTAATGAATGTGAGGTGACCTTCATTCTTTTTTCTGACAAGTATTGGTTTGATGTCTTTTTTGTCAGATATTAAAATGGCTACACCTTACCTTTTTAGTCCATTTTCTTGGTATACCTTCATTCTGTCAATCCTTGATGTTGAGGTCCGTTTCTCGGGTGTAGCACTAGAACTGATCCTGTTTTCAGTCCGTGTCTTTTTGCTGAAAGCACTGATACTGAGCTGTCACTGAGCAGCATTTGTCCTGCTGTTTTATTGGGACTGGCATTTGTTTTCTTGTTTTTTGATTTGCTGGTATGATAGTGTTACTATCATTTTCTTGGACGTGGTTAACTTCTTGAGTTCGAAGTTTCCTTTCTTGTACTTGCTTTAGGACTAAATTTGTAGTTAGATTCTGCTTAAACTTGGTTTTATCATGGTGTGTCTTATTTTTACATCTTTTGTGATTGAAGGTTTTCCTAGTTATAATAGTCTAGGATGGCATCTGTGGTCTCTTAGCATCTGTAGAATGTTTTCCTAGGCCCCTTTGGATTTTAGTCTCCAGTGAGAGTTCAAGTATAATCCTCATAGGTCTGCCTTTGTATGTTAGTTGGTGCTTTTCCCTCCCAGTTTTCTATATATTTTCCTATTCTGTAAATTTATTGTTTTGATTATTTTTTTAACAAGTGAAATTTCTTTTCTGCTTCAGTCTATTTGTGTTCTACATACTTGATGTAACTTTGTAGGCATCTCCTTCTTTAGCTTAAGGATTTTTCTTCTATGATTTGTTGAAAATCTGTTTTTGTGCTTTTGACCTAGGTTTCATCTCCTTCCTTTATTCCTACTATTCTTAGATTTGGTCTTTTCATAGTGTCCTAGATTTCCTTGATGTTTTGGGCCTGGATTATTTTCAGATTTAATGTTTTGTGTTTTTTGTTTTGTTTTTTTAGGCTAAGGTATTCTTTTTTTTTTCTAGCTTTTTTCAATGTTTGAGATTTCCTCTTCCATCTCCTGTAGTCTGTTGGTGTGGCTTGCCTCTGACTTTCTTTTTTTTAGTGATTTTTTTTTCATTTTTTTATTAAAAATTTCCATCTCCTCCCCTCCTCCCACTTGCCTTCCCTCCCCTCCACCCAAACCCCCACTCCCTCCCTCTCCAGGCCAAAGAGCCCTCAGGGTTCCCTACACTATGGTATCCCCTTGAGACAGAGCTTTTAACAGAACAACTTGGAGCTCACAGTTGTCTTCAGCCAGGTTGCTTGGCCAGCAAGTCCTACATTCTAATAGCATAGAGGTTGAGAAATCTCAATGACAAATAAGAGTTCTAAATCTCACAGAAACCCACAAAAGTAGGCACATTATCATTTCTTTATCCAGGATAAAGAATTCTGAGTAGTAATTTTTATTAGAGTAGATCTTCAATTTGGATGGGAAAGAATAGCTGGTGGTTATGCATTGTTATGCAACAAGCTGTATTCTCTTCGTAGATCACCCATATGAGTTTGTGACCAACTCTCTTACACCTTGGCATCTTATTTAAAAGCAACATACAAGAGCAGCACATATTCAGTTGAAAGCATCCTTCTCCGCCAAGGCAAAGGACTTAGAAGGATAAAGATGTTTGTTCAGTTATATATGAAGCAGTAACTTCCAATTGTCCTCTAGTGCCAGGAGCAAAGGTAGCTCTCACTTAGGAACTCTTATTTATGGCATATCAAATTATCTCAAATCTTATTGCTTATCTTTTTCATACTCAGGTTTCGATGATGGTAGTGTTCGCATAAGCTGAGACTACTTTTCTTTCCTCCTAGCATATAAAAATGAAAGGTATAGATAGAGCAAGCAGCTCTCTCTGCTTTATACAGGCTTTTGAGAAGCCCATTTTAGCCATAGAGGAACAATTGAAAACAGCTGAGGAGACATCATTTAGACTGAGTTACCACAAGCACCACTCAGCCTGTGTAGAACTAC
The DNA here is from genome assembly GCF_903992535.2 of Arvicola amphibius. NCBI lineage: Eukaryota > Metazoa > Chordata > Mammalia > Rodentia > Cricetidae > Arvicola > Arvicola amphibius. Next base: position 47,209,722 of record NC_052060.1, on the reverse strand, counting down.
TCTCTGGAGAAAAATTTGCTACTTTACCTGTACTAAGTACTTAGTGCTTTTAAAAGAGTCACTGTGCACCCATTCAGACTGATGCAAAGGGATCATTGCAGCACACTCAATCACACTTGCCAAAGGGCAGTTTGAGGCGTGTTTTTTTTTTTTCTTATGCTTTTAGAGTGTCTTACTGCCCTATACAATTATGAGGGGCTTTATGCTAAACATTTTGTGTTAGAGATAAAAACTGATAGATGTTTTAAGTACCTTGGCTTAAACACTATAAAATAGACAACACTATGCCACATATTCCAAGTGTATTAAATGTTCTACAGGGTAAACACAGTTGGTTCTCTGTTTCCTTTCCTCTCCCCTCTTTCTTTATGTCTGTCTGTCTGTCTGTATTCTTTCTCTCTCCCTCTGTCTTCTTCCATCTTCCACCTTTTCTTTCCATGGGACCTTGAAAGAATTAAATATTAGATGTTGAGAATTAGATAGATTAGCTTGAATGTGCTTATAGATTTTATGGGTCTAAAAATTTTAGATATTTGCCTCAATCACTTTTGTCAGAAAAAGTGCTTAGTTTTCAAAGAAAATAAAAGAAATTATCTTGTGATCTTAATTCTAGTTTCACAGCATTATAGGTATTTTTAGTAATTTCTCTGGAAAACGTTGGAATAGATTGAAAAAGGTATGTTAAAGGAAACTTGTGAGTTAATTTTATATTGAGAAATTTTAATTAAAACAGGCCATGGTTGTCTTTTGTGATTTTTATATTCTCTTATATACAAACACACCAACTCTATTAAAGTGTTATGTCTTTCCCTATCCCGGTGGCAAAAATATAAAAAGTAAACATTATGAGATAGTCACTTGGAACAGATAACACAGTTTATGTTCAGGGATAAAAATAATGCTGAAAGTGAATGGAATTGATAGTAAAACATTTTATTATGGGAGGTTATTTTCTGACTTGTTATATTAGACACTTCATGATATATCCAGGTCAAAATCCACACTAAAAAAAACATTTTTTTCTCCCTCAACTTTACATTTTTCAGTCAGCTATTAAATTCAGTGTATCCTATATATTTGAACAGTCTGATCTACATTTTTCTTCCTTGATGTAAGTATCTTGGTCTCTCTTCCCTTCACCTCTCCCTCTCTTTCATGCTTTCTCTCCCTCTCTATCTCTTTTAGCTTCTCCTTTTACCTCTTCTGTACACGGTTATTATATCAATTAAAAATTATAAAAATATTAGAATTATTTTCTGACTTTAAGTTAATCCATTCCTTTGTACTACATTATAACAGGTTCAACCCTGTTAGTGCATGTTTGAGTGAGCCAGATCCAAAGTTGTGAGCATGGGAAAGCTACCCCACTTCTCATCTGTCTTGTAGTGGTATGGGTAGAAGGAAAGATGCCTTCTCCCCACCCATCAAGGCCTGAGGAAGGTGGGAGAGCTGGTCTTGTGATCTTAAGAGTGGAAGAACTGTCCCTGATTCTCATAAGTTGCATAGTAGGGCCAGCACCTTGCCAGGGCAGCACAATAGGGCCAACCCTGTTAGCACAGAAGTAGGTGAGCCAGCCCTAAAATAACCACAGGAGAGCTGTCCCCATTTCCAATCTGACTGACCAACCCTACAGCTTCCTAGACCTAGAACCAAGGTTATGAGTTGGTCTGCCCAAACATACACCCCATCTATTATCTGCTGGATTACTTGAAGGGACCTGACCCGCAGACCCTAAGCTACAGGATCTCTACAACACAGAGTGGTGGGAGGATGTCCAGAAAGAGTCCTAATGGGGGTCCAACATCAAACCTGCAGTGGGGACCAAGGAACTGGAACTAGACCAATGATTCTGCAACAAATACTTGGAAGTAGAGATGTACAGATGAAGGGGTATAAGGCATGACTTGCTGGGTCACATTGCAGCTTCCATGATGAGATTTTAAATCCTCCCCCTTTTAAATTTTTTTCTTTTTTATCTTCCTTTTTTTCTTCTTAAATTGTTTTTTTGGGGGGGATTACAATGGGGGAGTGTGGATGTGAAGGGATGGAACATTAATGGGATCAAGATACTTGATGTGAAAAATACATAGAATAAATTTAAAAATTAATTAATTAAATTTTAAAATGAATACTTTAGCATAGTAAATGAAGTCTTCACGGTCTAGGCTAGGCCTGCTCTGTTACAGCATGGATGCCTGCCCCTCTCCTGCAGTGCTCCCTGCCCCTCTCCTGCAGTGCTCCAGTAGTCCACACTAATGTCTGCTCCATAACCACACCAGGTTTCCTCCTCTTCCCACCTTTTCCCTCCTCATCCTTTCTTCCTTTCTCTCTCCCTCCTCTTGACTCTCTTTCTTTTCACCCACATGTGAGAAAACAGTGTCATTTCTAGGAATAATGGGCCTGTTCTCAATTCTCTCCGGCTACACTGACACAAAGCTACACACTGCTGTTCACTGAAGTGGTTCACACTTTACCCTGAAAGCAATGTTTTCAAAATATTATTTGCAAAGTTATGGCACTCTGTTGTAAATTACCATATCCTTATGATATGGTAATGTATCAGTTTTGAAGCTTTTATAATTGTTTCTTTTGTTGATTTCTTCATCTGTCTCACACAGCTTTGAACTTCTTAAGAGCAAGAATTAGTTTTGCAAATTTTATGACCCCGTTTTCTAATTCTGTATCTGTCACGTATTCTGGGGACAGTAAACATTTAAAAATCATGACACATTTTATTTGATGATAAGGATAAAAGAAGTTTGTTCATATGATCAAAAGTTGAGAGCTTATGTCAGGATTTTCCGAAGAAATACAATATCATCTATTCATAACTAAGGATACTGATAACCATTAATGATAAACAATATTCAAAAATTGCCTCTTCCATGAGCCAAACTACATTCCCTCTCCCTTGTGAAATCATATCATATGGTCATGCATGTTCACTTGATGGAATGAAGCAAGCTTTCAGTTCTAAAAGACCATTTGTACTGCTTACGACATTGTAATATAGGCTGGAACAGTGCCTAGCAACCTGCTAGAAGTCCCCCCCAATGCATGAAGCATCAACGATGCCTGTTTTACACACTAGAAATAAGTTGTCCTTCTTATCTGTACTTTACAAATGTTGAGTTTTTTTTCAAGCATATCCAGAACACATTTGGGAACTATGTGCCATGGACCAGTCTAACCAAAATAGATTTTTGGTGCATGCAATAAGAAAAACTGTATTTGAAAGTGAGCATTTAGAGAAAATACCCTATTTACCACTTTGTGTCTGTGCATAATTACATATGATTAAAATCATGTGCATTATGGGAAGTGACATGCACGATAGAAAAAAGATTGTATAACTTGAAACCTGCGATTCAAAATAGAAGCCACCCAAATTATACCTTTAGTAATCAAACTCCTCTTTCTCTTGAACTCCATGTAAGGGAGCTCAAAATAACAGTGAAGGCTCAAAGTACTCTGGCTCATGTGGTACACTGTCAATCTTGACAGTATATTTTTAAATAAATCTTATATAAAGTTCCATTGCTATTTCTTGATATGTGTGAGCCTGGTATTGGTGGTCGAGGTCTGAACTAGATAGACTACTGCCATATTCTTGGATACTTTTTCAAAGAATTGAAAATAGACCTCATACTGACTTACAAAATAAACAAATAATAATATTTTTAAAATAGAAAACATCATTTTGAGTGAGGTAACCCAGACACAGAAAGACGATTACCACATGTACTCACTCATAAGTAGTTTTTAAACATAAAGCAAACCAGCCCACAAATCACAATCCCAGAGAACCTAGACAACAATGAGGACCCTAAGAGATACAAACATAGATCTAATCTACATGGGTAGTAGAAAAAAAAACAAAATCTTCTGAGTAAATTGAGAGCATTGGAACCTTGGGAGAGGGTTGAAAGAGAAGGGAGAGTCAGGGAGGGGAGCAGAGAAAACTAAAGAGCTCAACAAAAATAAATAAATAAAACAGTATTTGAGCAAAGCTATAGTACAGGTTCTATAGGCATAGGCAGTTAATAGTCACAAGAGATCACATAAGAGAGAGGTTTCTGGAGCTCTAGAATGCAGCCTGGGCTTTCCTTTAGCAAGGTCTAAGAGGAAAAGGGGTAGTTACTAAGGAGGTAGTTTGGGGGGTTCTCTATTTTGATTGCTAACTCAGGCCATGTAATCCTTTCTTCACTTCATATTTTTCTTCCTAGAATGTACCTGATTTTAATTATGTGCACATCCAAATTTACAAATGTATAATATGGTAAATAGGAGATTCTTATTAAGAGACTATCAGAGAACTTAGGTTTGCCTTAATGTACACACACCCAATTCCAGGTTGGTTCAAATAAGCCCTCTTTCTTTTCTTCATCTTGGATACTTGGGAAACACCCTAGAATATAAACTGTCAGAATTTTATTGTTATCAGAGTAGGTGTTCAAAGCTAGGAGTATGTGTAGCCCAAAGTAGGAGAGTTGAGGGGGTTCTGGGGTTGCAAAATTATTTGTTTAAAGAGAAGTATATGTCTACATTGTGTGCAGTTGAAGGAAGTATGTTTCCAAGTTCATTATTGCAAGAGAGGGTATGCATAACCCCAAAAGCAAACTGTGTTCCAAGCTAAATTATATCTGATACTTACCTGCCTCAAGCCTTTATTTTAGTTCTTTGAAAAAGAAGCCAAAGTATCTTGTAACACCTGGCCCAATAACAAGCAAATGTTGTAAAAGAGGTTGTAGCTGTCAAAGAGAAACAATCAGCTTTGTACTGGCAAAACAAACCAAATACCACAAAGGCAAGACCTCACTCATCAGAATCTCCAATTTATGAAACTGGGAACTCATTTGAAGAGAGAAAAAACTGAGCTAAGACTGCAGCTTTGGGGATTCCATATTTCTTAAAAACAAATCCCCAGAAAAGTGTTTCTAAAGGGTCAGCGTGTAGAAACTGAAGCAATTATGGTCCAATGGAGCCAGGATCCATCCTGAGTTGGCAGCACGACTTGCCAGCATCATCTTGCCACACTGTGTGGTTTTGTAGGCATCAAAAATGTAAGACTGAGGGAAACCATGGAGTCCTGCGCCAGGGATTCAGAGAGCTACTGGGATCACACAGTGTATGGCAGTGTTGGATTCTCTGTAAGGGGTCCCTAGGAAGCCACTGCATGTAGCTGGGAAGGTGAAGCCTCCATTGCAAAGGAGACTCCAGGATGCTTGGGACACCAGAACAGTGGGATGTCCATAGAGGAGAGCTGCATGTTCAGAGTGGAGCTGACTCAAAGGAGAGGTTTATGTGCTTCAGGCAACAGGTCTGGAGGGCTGGGTCTAACTAATTCCTTTAGCGCAAAGATGATCCCATGGTGAGTCTGAGATGTCTACGGAGCTACAGGAGTTTGCGGGTATCATGCTGGTCTTTGGTAATCCTTCAGACTGATTATTCTTTCCTACACACCAGTGTACCCATTTAGAAGAGGAACGCTTTAATTTGTCTCATTGTATATTGAAATGTGTAACTTGTTTTTATAGTGGTTCACAGTTAAGAGATTGTCTTGGGTTTAAAATAAAATTTAAACCTTAAAATGGTGTTGAACTCGTTAAGGTTGTAGGCGCTTAGGAAATTCAGTGGAGCGCAAGCGTCTCACTGTAGAGCGGCTGTGAAAGTAAAATGACGTCAAGACTGGAAGGACAAAAGTGGTCCTCTCACCCGTCAAGTCGACGGGGGCTCCAGCCGTGATGGGCAGTGCTTGCAACAGTATCTGGAACCAAACAGTACCTGGATACCAATGTGTCCAGACACGTCTTTGAGAAGTTTTATATATATATGGTTTATATTTTTTATATTTAAAAATTTCCATCTCCTCCCCTCCTCCTCCTCCTTCCCTCCCCTCCCCTCCACCCATACCCCCTCCCTCCCTCTCCAGGCCAAGGAGCCATCGGGGTTCCCTACTCTATGTTAAGACCAAGGTCCTTTCAACTCCCCCCAGGTCAACTTTATATAGAAAAACAAGAAACCCAGGATAGCCAAAACAATCTTATACAATAAAGGTACTTCTGGAGGCATTGCCATCCCTGACTTTGAGAAGTTTTTGGGGGAAGGTTAGTCACTGGTCATAGTAGTTTGATGACTGAACTGGGAATACCCACTGTAACTATGGGTGATATTGTCCCCTAGGCTTGGGTCATGGATTGCATAAGGAGAAAACTAAGCACTGGAGATAATCTATCTCTGATTCCAGATTGATAATGAGATACAATCCTTAGCTTCAGGGTCCTATCCCCAAGACTCTCTGTCATGATGGACTGTGGTCAAAATAAAGTTCCTGTTTTTAAATAGATTTTTATTGAGCTCTATATTTTTCTCTGCTCCCCTCCCTGCCTCTCCCCTTCTCCCTTCAATCATTCCCCAAGGTCCCATTCTCCCAATTTACTCAGGAGAGCTTGTCTTTTTCTATTTCCCATGTATTTTAGATCTATGTAAGTCTCTCTTAGGGTCCTCGTTGTTGTCTAAGTTCTCTGGGATTGTGGTTTGTAGGCTGATTTTCTCTGACATGTACTCACTCTTAGGTGGTTTTTAAACATAAAGTTTCTTTTTTAAATAATGAATTTTATCACACAAAAAAGGAAATGTTACTAAGACAGTCAATAAGTGTGTTTGTAAGGGTTTTACTTTCATTTAGTAAGTCTCCAAATCTTAAGACATCAGTCTGGAGTTAGATTTCAACATACAAATTTCCAGGAGGTTTAGGATATCGAAACAATAGTAATGGATGATTTCTGTGGACCAGGTGCACTGCCCCATTTTTTACTTTCTCGCCTTTTTTACTTTCTTCAATTTTCTGATGTGAGCAACGTTGCATAAGATATTGTTATGGTAGAAAAAGGATTTAAGCCATGGATGGTAATTACAGCAAAAACAATGGGTGTAGGAGGGAAAATCATTATCTAGAGTGACTTTTTCAGTAAGAAAAAATATAGTAACTTTTTCCACAGAAAAGATCTAATGCAGCTAGCCTACTCAGGCTATGTTAACACATTGAAGGGAGATGTGGTGGTGACTCACTGCCCTGCAGTCTTTCAAGTTCTTTTTCTTTTTCCTTTTAAAAATTTAATTTTATGAATTCCTTTTTCACTTACTTTTTTTTACTTTTAAGATTGTAATTGCACCATTTTCCCTCTCTTTCCCCTTTCCAAATCTTTCCATGTATCTACCCCTCTTGCTCTCTTTCAAATTCATGGCCTCTTTTTTTACTAATTGCTGCATATATATATATATATATATATATATATATATATATATATTCCTAAATATAATCTGCTCAGTCTGTGTAATGTGACTTTTATGTATGTTTTCAGTGCTGGACCTTTGGTATCTGATAACAAATGGCTATGTTATTTCCTATGGAAGACTATTTCTCCTGCTCTGAGCAATTCCTAGTTGTTTCTGGTTCATTTTAAGCTTGGGACTTCTTGGTCTTTTCCATCTCAAGATCTTGATGGTAGCACTCACTCATCACTGGAATCCCGTAACTCTGATGTTGATTTTTGTCTGTTTCTCTAGGTAGTGGCAGCTATTGGACTGCACGTTTTTCCACATGTGGGGTTTCTGCCAGATGATTAGTAAATTATTTATCCCTACTAAGTATTCTTGAGATATAAACTAGCCTTAGGGTGTATTTAGGATACCAAGGATGCACTATGAATTGGGCTTGAACCTGACTGCCATAGGCTCAAGCTTCTAAGATGGTTGGTGTATCATAACGATGTTTTGGGCCTTAGAAATCTGTGTCAATTAAGAGACTGTGTCCAGTTTTCTATTAATTTCCTGATTTTTGTTTGTTTGTTTTAGAGACAGAATTTTATTAAGTATCCACCTACTGGCCTTGAATTGATAATTGCCCTGCTCCCATTGCCTGGGTGGTGGAACTGCAGTTATATTATTTCCTTCTGCCTGGAACAAGGAGCTAGCAGAAATGCAAAGTATCATAGGTTTGTTAGGAGCAAATGACTGAAAAGACTGGCAGAATGGAATTGTACATAGTCCACCCAAGCTTCATCCATTCAAAAGATTGTGTCCCTATCAGATGGCTTACATGGGCATTTGCTGCAGGATTATGATTTCCTACTTATGTTCATGGTTAGACCTGTAAACATTTGACCTAGAATATTTGCATTCCTGCAAAACAAGTAAGATTTAGGAGGGTTCATCTCTTTGTTTCTAGCCAATAGCATAGGTTTGCAATTTAAAAGTATTCATATTGTTGCTTTGACTCTATAGTCCATTAGTGTAACTAGACCCAGAATACCTTTGGCAGTTGAGTGCCTGTGCTGGAGCCAATTATTTCTGACTTCTGGATTTCAACTCCTTGTATTCTTACTGCATTTTACTTTCCCAAATGTGTGATTGCAGTCCATCATGTGTGTGTGTGTGTGTGTGTGTGTGTGTGTGTGTGTGTGGTGTGTGTGTGTGTGTGCGCGCGCGTGTGCGTGTGCCTGTGCCTGTGCATGTGCGTGTGTGTGTGTATGTATGGGGCTGGAATCTGGCCTATAGGAAAAAATTTGGCACACCGCTCTTCTCTCCTCAAACTTATTATAGCTTCTGTACCAATCCCAGAGAGAGAGAGAGAGAGAGAGAGAGAGAGAGAGAGAACGAATGTGAAAATGTAATACAAAGTAGCATCAATTCACATAAATATTAGGGTTGAATCATCGAATATCCCACCATCCATAAGCTAGAGCTCTAGAAAAATCAGCTGTGTGGTTTATAGGCCTATGTGCCAGGAGGTCAATGGATGTAGATTCCATCAAGAGTATAATAGAGGCCTAGGGAAATGAACACTTAAAGCAAGAGAAGAATGATGTCCAAGATCACAGCCAGGAATGGGGAAGGTATCTCATCTTCTTCTCCAATTCAGGTGGTAAAGAACTGGGTGAGACAATTCAGTACACATGGGGAGGGCCTTTTGTTTACTTCAGCACACCAGTTCAAATGCTACTCTTTTTGGTTATTCCCCTAACAGAGATATTCTGAAATATTCTTTAAACATATTTCTAGGCATCTCTGTGTCCATTCAAATAGAAAACTACAGTGAAGCACCATAGTGCTTCTTCTATAGTTTAGTCTACTTATGAGTGTGTGACAATTGCATTGATCATTTGGATGGTGTTGTGGAAATTCCTGTATTATAGCACTTTCACTGAGTTGATGCATCATTTAATTATAATATCCTAGAATTTCATGAGACTTTCAGAACAGAAAAGATGTTTTAAATTCAAATGTATGATTTACATAGATTATGTCATGTTAATAAAAGAGTACTCCATCAAATATCCCCTATGATTTCCAAGCACAAAGGAAATATGATCATGTGTTGATTATTGGATAACCGGTCAGTTGAACTCTGTCTCTTCCCTCTTAAAAATGATGTGTTGAAATTATAAAACTCACCACATGGGATCTAACTACACCCTCATCATATGGGCGACAGTTATGTAGTTTGGTCTGTCTGAGGGGCCTCTGGCAGTGGGACCAGGATCTAGCCCTGGTGTATGAACAGCTTCCTATGGTGGGATGCCTTGCTCAGCGTAGATGCAGTGGGAGGTTTGGTTCTTCCTCAAATTAATGTGCCAGGCTTTGTTGACTCTCCATGTGAGACTTCACCCTTGCTGAGGAGTGGATGGGTGGTGGTTTGGGGGAGGAGGTGGGAGCAGAGCAGGATGAGGTGAGGGGGAACTGTGGTTAGAATGTAAAGTGAATAAAATATCTAAAATTAGAAAGAAAAAGAGATTCTAAAAACCAGTACCACAGAAGGTGATCTCATTTAGAAATTTGGTCTTCACAGAAGTAACCAATTGAACTTGAAATGATGAGGATAGTCTTACCCAGTATAACTGACTCCCACCCAGGAAGGAAACTATGGACAGAGATAGGGGAGGAACTCATTTAAATACAGAAGCAGAGATCAGGATGAAGTATATACCAGGTGAGAAACAGCAAAGATTTCTAGAAAATCACCTTAAACTCAGAGGGATGCGCAGAATATCATTTCTCACAGTCTCAAAACCTTGACCTTGAAATTTAGTTTTCAGGGCTATTAGATAATAACTTTTCATCGTTTAATCAGTAATAAAAATGAAAGCTTCCCAAGAATGAATGGCTAGCATTGTTTGCTCAGAGATGGAGTTTGGCAATAATTGTGGTTCATTATAAATGCCAATTATGATGTACAAGGTTTGTTTTGTTTTATTTTTGAGATGTATTTATTATGAAAGATAGAGAAAGAGAGAGATAAAAAGAGTCAGAGAGAGAGAGGTCAGTTAAATCTGAGCCAGCTGTATAGATCTAGGAAGGCCATCACACCAGCCTGTTAGTCTAGCCCTGGGTGAGGGGGGCATGAACAGTAATTCCTGTATGACTCTTCAGTATAAAAAAGATTTGGCTTGCCAAAGCTCTTGTGGTTAAAGCCATTTGGGGTCTTCCACGAGCAGCCCAGCCTTTGTTTCCCTGTCATACTCCGTGTATATAAGCAATTGTGAGAGGCGTGTCCTTGAACTGAATGAAGTGATACACATCCAAATGTAAACCAGATGTGTCCTTTACTAATATAACCCAGTGCCTGGGAAATTCTGCAAGACGCACTCTCATGGTTTCATGCTAACTCTTCAAATGATTGAAGAATTGATGGAAAATCTAAGTTTCAAGAGAAAATGAAGGAAATGTAAATAGTTTAAAGACAAAAGAAAACTCTCCTCATTTAGAGTTATATGTTGGAAAGTTGGGACAATGGATCAGCCTTAACATAGTAAGCCTTGACACAAGAAGCATTTTGTTGTTTCTCAGGCGAAGTAATGACAGGATACTAGGGATGAAAACGTTCTTCTCTCTGTTGTGCACACACGACACAGAATGCAGCTGACAGTTGCTTGTCATCTTTGGTTGGTGAAATCCATGTTTGCTGTGGCTGGTAACTGTGATCATCATCCCAGTTAGCTGGTCCAGAACAGCTACAAAGAGCACTGCATATAAGATTTTTCCACAAAGGCCAGAGTGGAATATCTTTATTTTACTCACTTTTCATTGGTTGAATTAGATATTTGACTCTACTGACCTTCAAAGTAAGAATGCAAATGCATTGAAGTTTTGTACCCAGGCAGATCCTGGAGTAAGGCTGATCAATGCTATCACACATGCAAGTGATCAAATAGCAGTATCCATTGCATCAAGTAAAAAGAATCTGAAAGATTGACTGAAATTCTCAGCTTATTAATTCAATTCTCTATTTTCAGCAGTTTGGTTTCAGGCGAGTATAACAAAAAGGGTGTTAATGTCTTCAGGATTAAAGGTGCTTTTAACGTCGTGATAGGCATTACTATAAAGTAAATAAATTAAGTATGCACTTCGGGGATTATTACAATCCCATGTTTTATAACTGAATAATTTCCCTCAGGTTTTGGAAATAAAAATGCAATTAAGTCCTCTAGAAATAGAATTACAGATGGTTCAAATGAAAATGTATGGAGGTGGGGGAATCCAACATCTTGAGAGAGTCCTATAAAGAAATATATATTCATTTTTACAGGCTCTTAAGTTGTATTTTCAGGCTTATCCATTTTGGGATTAGCGTATTTTTGATGTGTATGCACTCACAGGTTTGTAATAAGAAATCTATAGAAAAAAACAAAATTGATCTCAATCATTCTTTATAGCAATATATTAAATATATAATTAGGTGTAATGAGGGCTAATTTTCAATATTTTACAGAAAAGTGATGCTAGTCAAACATAAGAAGAATCATTCACAATATGTCTTGGCACACACTTTTCACTAGCTATTCAGTGGGTATCCCATCTTTAAGTAGTGTATACTAAGGCCCGCAAAACAATTATTTTTTTCATCAAGTAGTTATTAAGCATCTATCCTTATTGCTTGCACTAATTTCTTGGTTGGACGAATGCGAGGGTCCATGAGGTAATTTACTGTCTTTTCCTGAACCCCTCCTGGACAATAACGCGCTGTTTGCGTGGAGTTTGGGTGTGTAGAACGTGAGCTGAACAAAAGTAAGAGAGTAGAGAAATGCCAGCAGTGCCGCCCCTGCCTTGGGTTGAGCCACTTCCTCCCCGCTCTCATTCTTTCCATCATCATGGCAGAGATGTCCTTGTCAGAATGTTCCCCTTCACTGTGTCTCTAGACTGCTCAGCTCAGAGAAGCAACGAGCCCTCTAAAGCAAAAGCTAGGCTCTGCGTGTCTTTCCCATAGAACTGGCAGTGAAATGCCTCAGCAAAACATAGGGTGGGAAAGAAGTCAACTTCTTCAGTGTCTAGAATATATGCCCATTCCCGGGATTGACACTTGCTAGGTACAAGGTGAAAATACTGGTTTCTAGACATCTTCATAAGCCTTAAGAACGAAATCCCTGATTATTGTGTGAGCCTAAGTGGTTAATTACACTTAAGTGAGTGGAAACATAAATCTCGACAGTTAATTGCTGATAGCTACGAAATAAGGACCCAGATGCTGCTCAAGCAAAGCTGACCTTGATTTTTTAAAAGTATCAGTGCAGGATCTTGCTAATAAGAGTGCTTTATTGTTTTACTGTAAACTCTTTGAAAGACAAAACATCAACTTGGCATCTACTTAATTTTGATTTGGACAAGCTGTTAGAAAAGGAAGTAACATTTCCAGTGGATTGGTGTATTAGAGATAGTTCATGCTGAATTCTCACACGGAATACTGTAATAATAGTATTATTATTATCATTAGTCTGGATCTATATACATATTTTAAGGATGTGTGTTTTTATACAGAAAAACCCTTGTGTGTAAATGTATATTTAATTACCCAGACAATGAATGAGTGTAGCAGAAATGTGACACAGATGACTTAAAATGCCCCACACAATATTTCTGTCTTTTATTTTTCTCATTAGAATTGGCAAAACAACTGTTGTCACATGCTATAATTGGGCTGTGATTATTCAGTTTTGTAGAGGAAGTTTTAAACTAAATAAAGATGAGCGTTTGTTTCATTTTTTATATTTCTATTATAAAGAGTTAGATTTCATTGTTAGGCCCAAAGTAAACTCATTTCTGACACAGATATGAGGAGAATGTGCCACTATGTCTGTGTTAATTAAGTCACCTCTGGCACTGTGTGTGCAAGAAATAAAGAGCATTTGACTTGAAATACAGAAGTAGTAGAACAGAGTGTCTGGAGCCAAGGTCTGGCAGAGACGGTGGCTTGTGCTGAATTGAGCTCTGACCAGAGAAACAGTCTTATAACCAAGGACCACTGCTCGCTGGAGTAAGCGAAAGGGAAGCTTCGTTTGATTCTCCCCCAGAAAACTTTGTATTTATCTCAGTACAAACTGTTATTTCTGCCTTCTAGTCTTCTAAAGAAAAACTACAATAGAAATTGGACGTATTTGCTGCTATTTTGTAAGTTTTTAAAAGAAATAAAAGCAGAAGAGAACAAAACTTCTAAAGGAAGTAACTTAAGCGAGCTCTTCTGAACAGGTTTAGTTATATTAAAGTAAAAATAAGGAAAGACATAAAAATTCTTCTTTTATAAAAAAAATTCAATAAGCACTAAAAGACCCATATTCTTGAGCTGTTTCCCTGGAAATACTAATTTCAAGAAAAATATTCTTCCTTGAGTCATTAAATTTTAAATAATAAAATGAATTAAACAAAATGTGTATATGTTTACATTGTAAAGTACACATTACATACACATAATATTTTTTGTTTTTCTCTCCTTTTTATTGATTTTTATTGAGCTCTACACTTTTAATATTAAGTACTTCATTATGGTTTTATATGAAAATTGTAACAGTAATGGCATAAATTACCAATAATTAATCTAACATATTCCCTTAATAAAGGAAGCTGTTCTCTGTGGTGTGTTTACTAATCATTTCTTCATTCTGTATTTAAGGCAAGTCAACCACAGGTCTTGAAAACAATGCCCATGAAGAAGTTGCCCATTGCTGAAATATTAGTATGTGGAGTTCTCTGAAGAAAGTCAACCTAACTTTTCTTCAGTTTGAAGCTGGTTGGGCTGAAATGATTCACCCTTAACATAGTTCACTACCATCATATTCAGTAGCAGAGACTATGGGGCTGCGCACATTCCATTTCCTCATTATCTTGTTCATTATATGCATCAAGATTTTTATTGCCATTGGTTTGTTTCAAAGCATGTCTTAAGTTTATTAGTTATGCTTTGCAATTTGGTAACAATACTCCCTTTACTATAAGCAATCGGTACTCAAAACTGTGTGCCTGCTGCACTATTAAATTATCATTTTGGAAATCTTTCAGGTTCTGTACTTTAGAAACCTATGTACTTCGGGGTTCTAAGGATGTCAGAATTAAATCTTATTCAGGCTTTGTTTCAACATAGCAAACATATAATTAAAAACATAAGGGTAGTTATCTGAGTTGAATCAAACCTTGTCCTTGCACAGAAGTTCTACTACAAACATAATTTTGCAGTCAGACTTTTAGAGATCAAACCAGCTTATCTCTTCTGCTAAATTCAATTAATATTATCTCTTGTATCAGGCAGGATTTCATTGGTTGCTCTGGGGGTGGTCCACAATACTTGCTTATGTTCCTTATATTAGCATTTTCCTCTATGTTTGTTTTTCTAGCAAGGCTTTTTTTTTCCTGTGATTTTGAGCACCGCAGTTTAAGAGCTTAGGATGAAATTATGGAGCACACTAAAATTTAGAACAACCTCCTGGGAAATAGAAGTAGGAGACTGCTGTAGAGTTCTATGATGTGGTTCTTTACTCTTTCTCTTTTCTCAGCTTTTCGTTTGTTTGTTTGTTCATTTGTTTTGTTTTTTCTTTTGTTTATTTTTGAGGCAAGTTTTAGAATTTGTTCTATAGACCAGGCAAACCTCAGACTCACTGAGATCCGCCTGCCTCTGCTTCCCAAGTGCTGGGATTAAAGGTGTGTGCCATAACAACCCAGCTCTTTTCTCAGTTTTTTAAGTGCAGAACTATGTTGAAATTATGTTTATTTATTTGAACTAAATATTATCCTTACATGGTATTTTAAAAGGAATGGAGATAACTTCTAGAAGTTATCTTTATTTATGATTAACTCTATCTCCCCATTTTTCCCATGAATTATCCAAAGTTGTATACGATTTCTTTAGTTGCTCCCTTAGTTTTTTAACAGAATTAAAATTTTTAGTGAACTTTTCTGTTTATGAATTCTCAGAAATGAGGTAATATATTTGAACATAGCTACTAAATTGTTATGATTATTGTTAATAAGACTGGCAATACTGAACAATAAAGTATATATTGTAACATTTTTGTATAAGGTGGTGAAATAAGTTGTAAATACTATTGATAGCAATTAATAAATTGGTACAATCATTATACTGTTATATAGCACTACTTGAATTTTGAGTGTTGTTATTGTTGAAGATGCCCCAAACCCCAAATTCATATGGAGGACTGTCCATTTAGTTCTAAGGGTAGTTAGAGCCTGACACCATTTGACTTTATCTTCCTTGGAGGCTGGCTTCAGTTGAGGAAAGATGCAAAGCCCAATTTACTGCCTTTTGAAGGGAAAGCCTACATTCTAATAACTGATCAGGGATGAGCTTCAAGACCAGCTCTCCCATTCCAGTGTCGAGCAGTTCAGAAGGTCAATGGTAAACAGAGTCAGCTGAGATCCTTTATATCCAGTTTAGCTTGTTTCAGTACTCATGTGTGACGATGTGGTGAGGATATCCCAGTAAACTGCTCGCATTCAGATCTGTGACTTGCTGGCTCTTATGTCCCAAGACCCTTCACCTGAAACATCTACACGGTTTACTCCTTGTTTTCTCTATAAAGCTAAAATAGCTGGAATATTAACATAGAATCTAAAGAGATTTAGTACATTTGCCGAACTCTTCAAAGGGACGCTGAAATGCATCTCTAGGAATGTCAAGAAAAGAGTTTAGAAATTTACACTGGGAGTCTCTGTAGAATTGAAGATAAAGCCTTAGATTTCTACCAATAGTTTATGTGACATACGGCCATTTTCATTTATTACAGGATTATGTTACTCTAGATCCAAATACTATTTTCTTTCTGTTCCTTCCAAAAATTTGTTGGCAGGTGAAATTTCACTTGTTTTCATATATTGATTTTTCTCATTACCTAATAAAAATTAAAACAAAACACCAAAATTCTTAATACTAAAACTGTGAATTGTCTGGAAAAAATATCAATGGTCTCACACTATATATTAAGTCAATTAATATGCAGATTTTGATCGTAAAATACCAAATTTTCTACTTTATTATGATGTAACCCACCAAAACAAATCCATAAGATAGTTAAGAAAGTGTTCTTAATAAAGGTTGATTGGAAACACAAGAGATTATTCATTAAACTTGGTAACTGCTGATTTGTAATTTTATTACGGTTTTTCTATAGACATCTCACTCTGATCAATCCTCATGTTTTAGGTTTTCTTTTCTTTTTTCTTTTCTGTTCTAAGCTGGCTTGTAAAGGATGTGGGTTTCTGTCTCCTGTGGTTTCTGTTTTCCAGTGAGAAGCTGAGGAGGCTGGTTGGAAGAGTATAGCTCTGTCTTCTTTCTTTCTCTCTTTCTTTCTTTCTTTCTTTCTTTCTTTCTTTTCCTTCCTTCCTTCCTTCCTTCCTTCCTTCCTTCCTTCCTTCCTTCCTTCCTTCCTTCCTTCCTTCCTTCCTTCCTTCCTTCCTTCCTTCCTTCTTTTCCTTCCTTCCTTCCTTCCTTCCTTCCTTCCTTCCTTCCTTCCTTTCTTTCTTTCTTTCTTTCTTTCTTTCTTTTTTGTTCTAGGTGGATCTTCTGAAGTGGCTGCTGCTCCTCGGAAGCTCCAGGTTTTTACCTTCACTGCTGCAGTTTGACTCAAGCATCATGGGTTACTTCCTAGAGCAAGCAGAGGAAACTGCTTTGTGGTCATAGTTTCTTTTTCCTGTTTTTGTTTCTTTGTTTTGTTTTGTTGAATCAGTGTTTGACTAAATAACTACCCCTGACTTGGAACACATAGCATACACAAACCTGGCCTCAAACTTGCAACTATTCTAATGCCATTGCCTCTAGAGTCTTAGGATTACAGGAAAGAACCGCCATGCTCCATACCTGTATTTGTGAGCTGGTTTTTGTTGTTGTTGTTGTTTTGTTACTATATGGTAAAGTCCCTAGTTGATTCTGATTAAGTGTGTAAGATGGGTTACGGTAATACCTAAAAATCCAAAGGTAGTTCACTGATATTCCTGCTATTGCAATATCATAACATAATCTCTGACAAAGTCCAATGATCTCTTGACATCTAAGAAAAGAAGATTCTCAAAATGATCCATATATGGTGGGAAGGAAATACAGGTTAAGTGTGGTATGAAACTTGCTTATAATCACATATTGCAGTATTCTGAATATCACTCCTGAAGTTTATGATAATAGCATTTGCCTTTGTGGGTGTATTAGTTATTTTATCATAGCTATTTGCTATGATAAAACGCAATGACCGAGGTAGCCTATTTGGGACTAGCGTTTCAAAAGGTCCATCATGGCAGGAAGCAAGATAGCAAGCAGCAGGCATGGCTCGGAAACAGAATGCTGAAGGTTAGTCAGTACAAGACAGACAGAAAAAACTATAAGTAGGACTGGTTTTTAATCTATCAAAGCCCTATTTCCTCCTCAAGGCCACTTCTTCTCCACTTCTCCACAGCACTACCAACTGAGGACAAAGGGTTCAAGAGCCAGGATCTATGGAGGATATTTTTCGTTCACCTCACTACAGTGGGCAACAGTCATGATGACATCAGGAGGGTACGATCTCAGGGATGGAATCCTTTGATGACGAGAAAGACAGAAGAATGCTAACAGGCTCCCTACCTCTCTCTATCTGACAAAGTCCACTTTAGGATACAGCAGGCCTTCCTCATCAGATGCTGAGCGTATGCCAGAACTGTGACCTTGGACTCCCCAACCTTAAAAACCATTAGTTTAAAAGTTATGTTCTTTACATTCCCATGATTGATGTATTGTTGAGAAAACAAAAGAAAACGTACTAAAACACTTAAATAATTCACAGCTTGTTTTAGGACAACAGGCTCTGAATGAGAAATCCTAGATAAGTATCTTGAGTCAAATTTTAAGACCTAGGCCCCAAAACAGCCAATCAACCAAACAAACAAACAAAACCAACCACCTCCCAATGAACAAAGCAACCAATCCTGTATTTAATTTCCTTGTGGCATAGAGATTTTTAACAACATCTTCCTCCAAATAGGGGGAGATGTTATTAAATAAATCAATAGATATTCAACTTCTAGCATGTGTTATATTTTTAGTTACAGCAAGCTATTAGTAGTATTATTAGCTATGTAGCTTCAGCATTTTTAATTATTTGAAATTAGAATAAAATGTTAATATCTTAGATTTACAACCCATTGTTTGATATGAAAAGCAGCATTTACAAATATGTGCCCGAACATGATAGAGGATGATAATTTCTAATTTAGTTAAAAATAAAGTCATCTATCTCCTATTACTAGAACAGTTTAGAAAAGACAGATTTCTTTTGTGGAATATTCAGGAAGACTACAGTGGCCTAAGGCATCAAATTATAACCAGCCTCCACCCAGCAATTAAAAAGGCCAGAGCTGACCAGCTCTTTATTAAGCATTAATCTTTGGCTTCCTCTGAATGCACCAGTGGGTTCAAGGTCCAGATATGTATGACTCATGCAAGCTCTGTGCTACGAAGCTGGTTTATAGGGGAGAATTAGTCTCCATTGCATTGAGTCTGGCATAAGGTTCTTCTTACACTTTGAAAATTGGCAGGTTGGTGCATATTTAGGTGGAGGTTGCTAACCTTTGTTACCATCACCTCAGTGATCGGAACATCATGCTTACTCTGCAAAAAACAGTTGAGAATAGCTCGAGAATAGCAAGACCATCTTCTATTAATAATTTGCATATGACATTAGTGGCATTGTTTATTTTTACTTCGGTGTAGCTGCAATAAAGTACGCAACAGCTTTTTCTTACAACTTCCATGGCTCCCATTGAATACTAATGGTGGATGTCCTGGAGGCCTGAGGCAACAGGTGGAGCAGCAGTCCAAACCTGCTAATAACTGTAATTCTGATAGTTGTTGCTGATAAAACTACTAGATAAAGACTGCTGCGTGCCATATCTCATCTTTTGCAATCTCAATACGAATGCAAGATGGGCTCCGCTGTTATTACCATCATCTCAGGAAAGAAAATGGGATCAGACCTATATATTACCAAATCCTAGATTCCTGGACACTGCATGACCTACTATACTCTGACTGGCTTATAGTCTTGTTTATTGTCATGTAATAGAGATTTAAGAAATATGTGTTGCAGTTGGTACTCAGCCAGAAATCATCCTGGTAAAATTGATGTGATCTATTCTGATGCCTAGCAACTGAGATGTTCAATGATTCAGATACAACCGTCTCGTTCATTACTTTCTGCTTCCAGAACTTCTGTTTAAGCACACTCAGGTTGTTCAAATGGAGCCATGCTTTGCGTTTCCTGCAATGTTAGGACATGATGGAATATATTTCCTAAGCAAAGACTACACAATAATTCTCTCCCCATGCATGAACTAAACACATCAAAGGTGCAGATAGAATCGAAATGAAAGGATCATCTGAGTAGAAAAGCTGATGGCGAGCAAAAATCCATCTCCAGTAAATGAGTGGCTGAGCCATCAGCTCTTCTCTTTGAAGTTCCGATCTAAAGGATAACAACACAAAGAAGCCAAGCAGGATGAAGATACTTGCTTCAGTGTAAGCAAAACTAAATCTAAGTTAGCTAATGTCCTCCTTTTAAAATACTTCAAGGTCAAAAACAACCTTCAGGATGGAGGTGCAGTTAATGAACAGGACTAACTCTTTTGGTGCTGATGTGAGAATAGAGAAAAATCCATTCTGAAGAGAGGTTAATACCAAAGGGAATGTCTCTGGGTTCTCTCCTGACACCAGTGTCATGAGATGCCGTGATCAGCAGCACACCTCACAGCATACTGATTTGCCAGCAGATATACAGAGAAATGTTTAGAATTACTTAGAATTCGCCTCGTTTAAAATCACAAATCTGTTCCACATGAAGAATATTAAGGACACTCACTTGGAAAGATTTACTGACATCATACATATAAATGGAATTCAGTTTACCAGACTGCGATATATTTGGGGTAGGTAAAAACTTACAAATCCCGTGGTGTTTACAAAAGCCAAGGGTAAATACTTGTAAATATTCCCTTTATTAGTCTAGTATTATTTACTGAGCACTGTGGTTGGAAATGCAAGGACATTACCACAGGAAATACCCCTAGAAGTTTGAAGAAGGCATAGGAGCTTTCCAACAACACAGAGGTAAGTTGCAACATCAGGCAGAGATGAAAGCAAGAAATGAGATAGGGAATATTCAACCATCCGAAGAGCCAGCCACACGAAAGGCATCTGGAAAGTCGGTTCAAAATGACAAATCTTAAGGGAATACTAGAGAGGTGTGTGTGGTGCCAAGGATATGGAAATTTGACATTTTCAAAAACAAACATTTGAGGACTCAGGGAGCAGAATTTCACCGTCGGTTTTGAATGAGCCATGGAGTTGGTGACGTTTTTTGTGTATCCATAGCAAGGAAGGTCTGAAGAGCAGGGAAATATTTTTACAGACTATTGCAGTAATCCCCAGCCGCTCTTCCTCAGTCTGCCTACTACAATACAGATCTAACTCCAAACTCTTTCTTGTCAAGGCTGCCAAAGATCTTTAGCTTATCAAATTGCCAATTCTCAACCGGAATCTCAGAAGCATTTGAGAAAGAAGACCACCTACCCCTACTCTACAGCACTGATTCTTCTTGCCCCAAGTCAGCCACTTGACATGCACTTTCCAGTCTCTCCTAGGGTGGTTTTCTAGATCCTCCAGAACCATGCTACATTGTCTTGCATGTAGATCCCCATATCTCAATATAGTAACTCCAAATTATCATCCCTATGGAAGGTTCCTGCATATCCACAACTATTGCCTGTTCCCTTTTGCTTGAAACTGATGAGCTCAATTAATTATCAATCCTTCTGCTTTGATACCTACTGGTAATCTCTTATGTTTCATATTTTTGAAGGGGCTTCTTTGGTGTAAATATGTACTTCTTTTTTTTAAAAAAAATATCCATTTGTAAAAGTATATTTTTAATTAAAATAGAACCACATCCCTTTCCTTCTTGCCTTTTCTCCCTCCAAGCCCTCTCAGCAAATCTGTACTTCTTATCCATCTTCAGTAATGACATCCACTCCAACAAAGCTCTCCTTAAACTACACATACAGTTTCAAACCTCTACCAATCAGGAGCTGCTAGCATCACTTCCTGCCTAGACCATAATAAATCTTCAAATGACACTCCTGCCTCTACTTTTGCTCCATACTAAGATGTTCCTTTAGTTATTCTAAATGATCTTTAGTGACACAAATCAGAAAATGCCTCTGTCCTTCTCAAAGTCCTCCAGAGTCTATAATGCTAAAAAAAAAAAAAAAAAAAAAAAAAAAAAAAAAAAAAAAAAAAAAAAAACCCAAAGTCCCTGCCAGGGACTGTGTCCTATATCTCTCTTAGCAGTGTACCTATCCTGAGAATTTTTATATGCTGCCTCAACGACAGTGGTACTCTTATTGCTCAACGCAATGTTTCCTTTTTCCCAGACATTGACATCTGTGGTTCTCTCTGGATGCCTTGCTTTATTTCCAGCTATCATCATGTCTCTCCGTCTCTTTCTTTCTGACTCTA
Organism: Arvicola amphibius; assembly: GCF_903992535.2. NCBI lineage: Eukaryota > Metazoa > Chordata > Mammalia > Rodentia > Cricetidae > Arvicola > Arvicola amphibius. The sequence goes on along the minus strand of NC_052060.1, from coordinate 47,187,905 downwards.
ATCAAATGAAATTTGCTTGGAAAGTCTATTTTAACCACCTTATGCCTTGCCACTAGTTAAAATCTGATCAGGTAAATTTTTCTTCTCTGAGTATTATCTCTATTCCATGTAAAAAGACAGGCTCTCTCGGAACCAGCACTTCATCTTGTTCAATTTTTTTATTCCCTGTTCTTAGAACCCCCTAGCGTACAGAATTTACACAAAGGATATCCCTTAAAACTGAATGGATGTTTTGTGAGTTAAATGCTGAAGTCTCAAAAATGACATTGTGAATAAAGGAGAAAAGAGTGAGTTTGCTTTGTGATATTAAGGTCAGTTATACTAATGTTATATCATATACATTAACATAACTTGAAAAACTAGACAACCTGAAAAAAACACATAATACATCAGAATGATATTTCAAAGAGCAAAATGATTAATCTGCCCAAAATAATAAAATGTTATCAGCAGACTTAAATTTAAAAAAATTTAAATGTAAAATCCATACAGAAGCTTCAGAGCTAAAAGGTAGCAAAGTATGCAGAGATGAGTGCAACAGGAATTCTGGACATGAAAACTGAAATAAAAGTATATACATTTTGGAAAACTAAAATTAGTAATAAGAGGTGAGAATAAACCAGGGAAATTGGGAGACAAGTAATAACCTTAAAAATTGCCCTGTCTAAGTTTATTCTAACCCTTGAAAACCACATAAGCATTACTGGGATTATTCTTGAATGAATACTAAAGAAAGGCTGGAGGACATTAAGGAGTTGGAGTGGAATTCATTATTGTTCTGAATGCTAGCTCTAACTACTGTGGCTGGAATGGAACAGATAATTCCTTTCAGTTCTTCCCTAGAACACTGAGCAAATGTTGCTTAGAGTCAGCCAACTGGATTTTTTTTTCCATGAATTTGAAGCCTCAACAATAATGGGTATTCATGAAAATACTAGTGGAATCAAGGGACCTTGACTACACTGAATACAAGAACCAAAAAAAATAATACCAAGTGTTGACCAATGAGGTCGCATGAACCTAAGAAACTTTTCACTGCAAAAATATAATTCAGTGAAGATATAACCAACAGAATCGGAGAAATTTTTTCTTAACCTTCCAATTGCAAGTGTATGTATTTCAAACTGTATGAAGAACCTTAAATATTAATACCTAAAAACCAAAAAACTCGATCTAACTGCTGAAATCAACTGTTAGTTTTCAAAAGATGAAATTTCAATTCTCAATAAATACATTGACATTGTAATATATACTAAGTGTTTAACATCTTTAGCTATTAGGGAAAGACAAACTAAAATTACATTGAGATTTCATTGTTTCCCTAGTCAGAATAGCTATCATTAAAAATAACAAAATATAACAAATCTTGGCAAGGATTTAAAAAAGGGAACCTTTATACACTAATAGTGAAAATGAAATTTGTTCTTTCAGCTATGGGAATCAGCATGGGATTACTAAAAACACTGAAACTTTTAGTGCTATATATCTAACACTACTCGTGTGTATACATATGAAGGTCTCATAGAGCATGCTACAAAGACACTTGCACATCCATCTTTATTGCAACATTATACATAGTAACCATGCTATGAAATGAGTATATTTATCTATCAACAGATGCAAGAAGAACATACAGAATTTCATTCCTGAATATTGCAAGAAAATCATCCCACTAACAGGAAAATTTATGTAAATGGAGATTTTTTTGAGACTGAAGCAATCTAGTCTCAAGTATTACATGTTTTCTCTCATTTTGAACCCTCTATTCTTGATAAATACATAAAACCATATGTAAGTCATATATAATGTTATGTCAGAAGGGAAAGTGCTGGTGGGCAGAAGAGGACTAGCCAGTGAAGGGAAAAGATGGAGGACATGATTATGCTTGAGACATATGATACACTTCAAAGAAGTTTTCTGTGATAAACACATCATTGCAAATCCAGTGGGTGTACCAACAAAAAGAATGAGAAAGAGCACAAGGATATCTACAATAGCTAATGATCAGAAGAGAGCCATCCAAAGCTTTAAATTCCCAGGAAACCTGATAGTGAAGATGTTAAAGAGGGTCCTAGTAATTTTAAAAACTGAACTTCCTCAGGAAGAGAACACTGCTTCACTGCATCTTCTGTGGCAGACACATATTTAGCAGTGTCTCCTGGTTTAGGTGGATGTAGACAGGGTATTCAGTATGATGTTCGTGTCTAACACAAACTTAAATTTTCTAAGCCAATCAAATTATTGGAAAAGTTATCTTTCTTAAATCTTCTGATACAGAAATGAAATGTTTTTCTCTCTCAGGAAAGCAAAAGATGCATTTTTCAAGGTGCATAAGCAGTTGTCTCATGATCTAATGCTTCACTAATAATTCTCAGAAAAAGTAAAATATTTTTAAACATAATTTCTGTTAGATTTATTAAAAGTAACTTAAGCATAAGGTGAATTTCAAGAGGCCCTTAAATGCAATTAATCTTCAACTGACATTATCGTGGAAATAAACATATAATGTTCAAGTTTTCTTTGTAATAACATGTTCTATTTAATCACTATACTACTGAAACACAGAATTTTCATTACAAATTTATATATTAGATGACATTATTCTCCTTTCTGTTTTTATATCAGGTATAAATAATAGCATAATTTCAAATTATTTAGTAGTATGTTTTCAGAATGGTAAACCTCACAGATGAGTATATTATCTTAAATATTATAATCTGCTGTATACTATCAAACTGAACATAGTATTGTTATATATTTTCAATATTTATTATTTATTATCAATTTAACGGTTTGTTATTATTTGGTAAAAGCAGAGTTATCTGGTACCTTTTGTATCTTGGGAACTCTCTAAAATCGTGACATTTTGTTCTGTTTGAACATTTTGTTTGTTAATTGTGGCCAAATCATTTTAGCTTAGCAGTTCATAACAAGCTTAAAAGAGACTGACATTTAAAAAGACGGAGAACATTGAGAACTAAAATTCTAGAAGTAATGAAATCTGAAATTGCATTTCAGTTGTCGAAAGCGAAGGCAGACATAGCGTTTTCTTACAAAAGGTGGTTTGCAGGAAGCAGTTTTCTTCTGAATAGACCAACTGCATTCACAATTTAGCAATCAGTTACTGTGCAATTGCTTCTGACTATTATTTGAACTTCAAGAACTCTGATCTCAGGATTTTACTTAGTGCGAAGTATGAATCACCCAAGATGGTTGCAAAACAGGCCCACTGTGCTTAATAACAATTCCGTTTGCATTCAAGAAACATTCCTCAAGGTAGCCTTCATGACCGGTCTAGCCATGACCTTAAGAAATGACAAGATTCTTCATAAAATGCTGGATCTGGGAAAGCTTCAACATTTGTAAGGAAGATCATTAACCAAATGGCTGATACCGTTTACAACAATAAAACTTGCTAGGCACTGGTGAACCAGGCTGGAAGTTTGATAGTGGAACATGTTACACATAATTAAATATGGATCCTTCCTAATCAATACAGAGGACATAATTACTTTTCTCAAGGTTAGTTAGGCAGGGTTGTTTGAAGGGAGAAAGAGCGAGTGAAAAGAATCAAGAAGACAAACTGGAGAGTCATGCATTTCGGCAGTAAGGAGGTTATTAGGAGCTTTGGAACACTGGACTTTGATTTTATCAGCAGTCCCAGTGGAGACTGATTAGACACTGTCAGAAAGGCTCAGGAGAACTGATGGATGCATCCAAGTGCTGCTCCCCACTTCGCTAAGTTACTCAATAACAGCTGTCAGATTTACATTTCTTTGAACAAAACACCTTATATACCACGGAAACTATCAGTGATGAATTAGCATGTATTCTAACATAGAGAGAACAAAAGCAAAAACAATTCAACTTATGGACTGTTAATAGAGAAACAAGGAAAGAGGTAAATACATAAGTGTGTATGTTTACAAATGTGTCCTCCCTTGTAGGGAACCCCTTGAGAAGGGGGAAATGAAGAGAAAAGAAGGTAACTTCGTTAGACCTGGCCCTTTATGCACCACGAAGAAGGAGAGAGACAACATTTAAGGGTTCCAAAGACTTTAATAACTCACCACATGAGTGGGTCACTGTTGGATCAGAGCTGCAGGACAAGGACTTGGGAGCCTTGTTTCTCCCAACAGTCCTGAGCAGGGGCAGAAGCTGTTTATAAGGTCAAACATACACAAACGTTACAGCTACGATTTCTACCAATCAGGATTTAGAGATAAGAGGCTTGCTTGAATGTTCCACCATTGTCAATCGATAGTCAATGCAAGCTTTTCAGTCCAACCAATCAGATTTGTTTGTTCTTTCTGTTGTTACAAACAGCCATAATGTTTCCAGAGAACTAAAGAAGCATAACAAGTATTTTGATATTTGAGGAGGAGGTTGATCAGCCATTGAATGCTCTCAGCTCCCCGAGAGCTTGGGAATCTGAATTTTATTTCACCCTACAGTTAAAATGGTGTCTGAAGTCAACATGACAGTACTTAGACCAATGTGCTTTTGCTTGCTCACCTCAACATTAAATCCATGGGCTGGTAGCTGTTCTCAGTAATGCCTATAAAAATGATTTGTTTACTACCCTACCTTTCCTCCCCCATTCCAAAATATTAACTGAGTGCTTTCTCAGAGACAAGCATGCTCACTTCTTTCCCTTTCCTTCTTCATTCCTAAATATTACTGAAAGCTTTCGAGGAGACAAATATATACTGTATTAGCTAACTGATGGCTATTCTTGGTTGTCAACTTGACTACACCAGTAATTAACTAAAATCCAAAAATGTAGGATACACCTCTGTAGTTATTTTCTTAATATGGAATGGGTAAATCTATTTCAAATTTGGATCTTTGAGGTAGGCAGATACACCTTTAATATGGGCTACACCTTCCACTAGAGGCCCATATAAGGGACAAAGAAAAGGAAAACTTTTGTTCTTTGCCTGCTTGCCTTCACCTTTCTAGCTAGTCCATTTCTTCCCTCAATAGCTTTATGCTATTTAGATCTTGAGGTCAAAGGTCAGTAAATATCTTAAATGCTTTTGCATGACAAAAGTTAAGAAATTGACTCCCAAGAAAATTCAAGTTTATACTTCGAGATTGTATTGCTCACAGGATACATATGTAAAAAGATGCATTTTGAGGTATTTTATTTTTTGTTCATCCCTTTCAATACTGCTTCACTGAACTCTTTTAAGCTAAATCACCTGAGCAAAATTGTTTATTTGAGTGAGAAATCTGAACTAGACATTTGCAAGGTAGTGTGATATTGTAATATTAGAAATATATTAGGTCTTTGCTTGCAGTGCAGGTTGATTTAGGATGTCCTGGGTAGGGAGAACTCGGTGTATCTTTTAGTTTAATATTTAGTCTCTGAAATCTGTGACTGACAGCGTGCTCCTAGCCCCTTAGCATTTTTTTAGGGCCAGCAACATTTTCTGTTATGGTTTGGCAAAACCTGAGAAATCTTGGGAAGTGATTAAAAGCCCCTAATGTTCAGAGTCTTGGGAACTCTCTTCTTCATCCACTGTCTTCTGGTAAAAGGAATGTTGTTTGAAACTGAATGAATTACCATGTGTGTTGATGTTAAAAGGACTCCATATAGATTCCCAAACAGGCGTCCAGAAAGCATTCGTGTTACTCGGCACACAAACAGGGGTCCAGAAAGCATTCGTGTTACTCGGCACACGAAGTGCTTGACAAGCAAGGTGTTAGGAGAGGTCATGAGAGATCCGTGTCCTTGCCCTGACACTTTATTATATGCCCCCTTCCTGTGTAGACTTTGCAATATGCTATAAAACTTGGAAGTACTCTTCTTCTAATTTTTGTGAGCTACTCTAGTGAGTTTGTGGAACACAAAGAGGAGGTCATGAGAACTTACTGCTTATTGGTCAGAAACACAGGTCACAAACTGAAGGTCTGAGGTACTTATAGGATTGACCTGATAAACTGTAAGAACCAACTCTATTTAGAGATTCACAGTTTTGCAACTGCATAGAATTGAGGGTACAGAACAATTTGTATCGGGATTTGCATATTTTGGGAACGAACAATGCTCTAATTTGTCCTGGGAAAATAGGAAGAATAGCCTGGCGGTGTATCTTAACTCTTACAATAGTAGTGAATGCTTTTTGATTGGTAATGAGAACAACTACCACTTACTGAATTTAAACTCTTCACTGGAAATACTGCTGGACATTCCAATTTATTTTGTATTATTCCTGCAAAACTCTTAAAGAGTTTTACACATGAGAGAGCAAGAAACTGAAAGACGTTCCTTGATTTAGACAAAAACAGTTAGAAATTTGTACCTTGATCCATATGCAACAACATCCCACCATCCATAAGATAAAAACTATATTTATTGATATTAATTTTGAGGTGGGCAATTTAAAAAAAAACCTTCTCTTCTTCATGACACACATGGCATTTATACAAGAAAATTTAATTCCGTTATTTCTCTAAGCTCACAATTCTTCAGTTTATCATATATGAAACTACATGGACAAGTCCTAAGCTTTAGCATAGTTTAATCTTATAGTCATGACCACATCTGAAACAGCCTAAGGGCTATGTTGTCCCTTAGCCGTTTGTCATTTCCTTGGGGGAACAAATGCCATGATAGCAGTACAGATAATGACCAAATTCTACAGTTTCTACAGATGCCGGAGCATTGAAAGTCACCAGGGCTTGGACACGAGAGTGTTAAGTCTTTGAAGAAAATTTGACTTTGCATCTAACAGAGGTTGTATGTTAAATTATGTTCTGAAAGATATGAGTGACACCCATGCCAACAACTGCAAATATAGTGTGTTTGGACTTTACTTGTCCATAATTCTGAAACCAATCAGAGGTCCCATTCATTGTGTGGCTATGGTTGTTTTACATCTAAATTTTTATTTTTCATTTTTCTACAACCTTACCTCTTCATGTTTTTAAAGGAACTGCATTTCTATGGCAGTTTCTTTAATCACTTAGCTGAAGTTGAGAGTATTTTGTTTCTTAGGAATTTATTATAATGTGTGTGCTACACTGTTATATCCTTTTAATATAGCAGATACAGACTTTGCAGAGTCATGCCTATTGATATTGGGGTCAAGTGACTCAATCAAGGTGAAGGAACAACTTGAACTGAATCAAGGATATTCCAGGAATTAAGGACATATTTGATAAACAAAAGATGGTGACTTATAAAAAGACTAAAACTAGAGAACAATTTGAGCAATAAAATCAAGCAGAGTATTAGATTATATCTTAATACAGAAATAACCCCTCCCCAAAATATCTAGAGTACTCTAAATGCTCAAACAAATATGCAAATGAGAGAAGGGATGCATACCTCATAGAGAAAATTTTCAAATAGTTTATTTAGTATGAGTTATACATCTCTCCAAGAAATGGAAGCTGGCTACTCCATTCCTCCTTGCCCTTCATAGTATGGTATGGACTATTCTTGCTTCCCAAGACACAAGGATGAAGCATGACTTTAGTCGAGTAAGATATTGTTTTGACCAGAAAGCAGAAAGATGATCAAGGTTAGTGGTGTGAATAAGATTTTGTCCTTGATGTGATGTGTAGGAGTAGTACTTCACCTCTGCACACTTTTTCTAAAATACCTATAATTACAGTTGAGAATAAGAAAATCATTGAGGGGCTGGGCAGTGGTGGCACACACCTTTAATCTCAGCACTCGGGAGCCAGAGTCAAGCAGATCTCTGTAAGAGTGAGCCCAGCCTTGTGTACAGAGCGAGTTCCAGGGACTGGCTCTATAGCTACTGAGAAAACCTGTCTTGAACCCCCACTCCAAAAAACAAAACCAATTTTAAAAAGGAAAGGAAAAGAAAAGAAAAGAAAGAAAGAAAATAATTGAACTTACTCAAGTTGAGAATATTCCATAAAATATTCAACAATGTACCATAAATAACAGCAGAAGAAATTGGCAATAAGGATAGCTAGAAAGACATATTTGAAAGTTCTTTGTACAATCATTTTTATGAAGCTTGAAGTTATTTAAAAGGAAAGAGTTGAGAAAAACAAGAAAAAAGTCATTCTGAATACTAAAGTAGGATTGTATGTTCACAGACATTTTTTAAATATCAGATGTGCTTTCTGTTATTTGTGAGTGCTATTTGATTGTTTTTTAGAGAAGGGTGGTTGATTCTTTTACATAGCACTGAATGCATTTGCAAGTTTTCATTGCTCAGTACACTCAGAAGAGATGGTTGCTTACAGTGTAAAACAAGTTAGAGAGCACCCAGCTCTTTACCTTATATAGCATAAACTCTCAATATATATTTCTCCATTCACTAAGCAGAATTGCAAATTATTTTTCCAATGGGTTATGGTATTTATTGCTTTGTTGTAGTTTTCCCTGGCTTAAGTAGATCAGTACAACTAAGATACTTTTAAAAAGCAAAAATATTTTAATCACTGGCAAACGTATCAGTAAGGATCAATAAATAGTGCAGATCAGTCAACTAATATACTAAGTCATTCAGTGAAATTATCTCAGTTTATCCTGGTGGAAATTTGAGAAAAGTCCATTTAACCACAGTGATTGGAGATTATGCTCAGGAACACATGAATGGATTTGATATGAAAGAAAGCTGAGTTGATCAATGGTATCAACATTCTTAAAGACATCCTAGCCATAGCATGAAGGAAGGGGCGTCTGAGAAGAATAATTTGTCAGTGCTTCCCCAAGAGTCCCATGAACGCCTTAGGCTATCATAGCCTGATGTCATTAACTATTAGGTTCATTCAACTAATGAACTCTCCTTGCTCTGATTAATTTTATTTCCCATGTAGATTCTTTTTAGTGAAAGCAGCACACTCTCGGGTCACTTTGCTTGTTATAGTTCTCATGGCACATTTGAAAATTTGCATTCTGGTTCCCTCATTGGATTCTTGGGGATTTGAGTAACCTAGTTTTCTTATTTGCGAAATACTGCGAAATCTTATTACCTGCTTCACACAGTAGTCTTGAAATTAGAATTGTTGATAAATTCAAGTGTGGAGCACAGTCGAATGCTGCACAGAGCACACATTCATCCTCAAACATGTTATTACTGAGAATTGTTATTGTGGCTGCCGCTACAGAGTCTCTGTGTCTCTACTGTGATGTTAAACTAGTCTGACAAAGCTGAACTCCTTTGCCAGGAAATGATGTGAGTTAATGTTTCAGTCAGCCTTCTCCTTTGATAGAAGGCATCTCTGCCTGACCCTCTTACTGGTCAGTTGTTTTTCTCCTGATACTTTTGTCTCCAGTTTCTCTTTTCATCCTCAGCACCTGAAGCTGTCATAATCCAAACACTCGGGACAGCTAGATAGGAATGAGTAGATGTGCTACATTATAGGCATATCTCAATGCATCATTGAAATGACACACTTTTAAACTGGAGTGTAAAAGTTATTTAACCAGCAGGTTTAACAGCTGTGATAAATGATGTGTGTGATTTAAATTTGAGTAGAATGGCATTTAATTGAAAAATTGGCCTCTACTTGGAAGTCGCACTGCGAAGATGATGATGACATTGAAGTACTGCCAAGGGTGCAAAAATCTGAAAAAAAGCACCACTTAGGGTAATGTTTCATGCGGTAGGCAATGTTTGATAAAGCAAGGTTCTAGAAAATACATTTTAAGATTATCTTCATCAAAATCATCCAGCCGTCAGTTAAATTGTATGTCCCTTAGGCTCAGACAACTTATGTTGAATCTCAGAATTCCCACAAGAGCATTCAGGAATTCGCAGACTTAGCAAGGATCATGGGTAATTCCAATACCCACTGTGATGTGGTCTTTCTTTAGAAATCAAGAGTATGTGTTGCTACCAAGGTGTCCACAGACTTTATTCACGTTGCTCATGACTATCCAGAATTAAAATGTATTTGGGGAGAAAATAGGTAGTATATGGTATGAGGCTCAATTGTTATGCCTTTTAAATTAACATTTACAGCAAATCTTTTTATAGTACATTGTATGAACTAAACATTGTACTCTGCATTCTAAATAAACGTGGTTTAATCATATAATCCTGTAGATATGAAAGTTTATTCACTGCACATGAAAATAACTCTGCCACTGGGTCTCTATTACTAGAGTGACAGCAATTCTACTAAGGCCCATATCTGTTTTTAACTTGTAATCTTTCTGTTTGAAGTTATTTTTCTTTCCATAAAACATTATATTCAATAATATCAGAATTAAGCTCCAGCAAGCTTAATCTGATTGATAAGTAGTTTGGTCTGATTAATTTTCCCAGGTATGCATACAATAAAAGATTTGTTTCATCCTTTATTAAAGTTGTAGTCCTTGAACTATTTCTAAGAATTTTGATGCATATTTTTTGTGTTTCCTACAAATATTTTGTCTAATAAAAATGTATTGGCTTTGTTTATTTACAGTAAAACATTTGTTATAATTCCAAGAAAATAGAACCCATCCAAAAAGGAAGCCAATGGATATGGTCATTGAGAGAATTTTCTTATGACCCCTCCAGATAGTAGATGTGTCATAGAAACCTGAACTATATCATTACCAATGTGACCTGGAATATTGTCTGTAAGATTTTCAGCCTCTGCTTGAATACTTATGAAGAAGGTTGATCGAAAGAGATAACATTTGCAAAGCACCTGTGTGTCACCAAACAAAGAATAAAAGCTAATGCAATGCACAAAGGGTAACTGAAAATACTGAACCATTCCTAGGAGAATGGACGCACCTGGAGTGTCAGGTCACAGTACAAAGGCCCTCCTGTCCATAATAGAGCATCTCAACTCTTAAGAACACTGAAACCCATTGACAGACTGAGGGGCCACTGGCAGAGGCACCATGATTTATCCCTATTGCATGTTCTGACTTTTTAGGAACCTATTTTCTTTGGATGGATACTTTGCTCAGCCTAGATATAGTAGGGAGGACCTTGGACCATTCCCAAAGCAATGTGCCTTACCCTCTCTGAGGAGTGGATATGGGATGGGGTGGGGAGTTAAATGGAAGGAATGAGAGGAGGGGAGAGAGAGCAAGAACTTGGATAGGTATGTATAATGGAAAAAGAGTTTTTCTTTTTTATAAAATTAAAAAGAAAAAATACTAAAATAAATCCACTGAACCCATTACATCACAAAGTAAAATTAATTGGATACAAGCCAATTAATGGTAAACCTAAAATGGCTGGTAGTGTCAAGATTCTGAATTGTAAAATAATACAATATTATTAACCATGGCTGAATAGATGTTGACTACTTAAAGAAGACTGAGAGTATGTCTTTGGACGCAGACAGACTTCTATTTCCTGTGTTGATTTCTTATTTGACCCCATTTCCTGTCTCTACCTTCATTTACAATCAATAAAATTTGTTTCTTCTTTTTAATATTCTTGCATAAATTGTTTCTCATTAATATTTATATTTTCACCCCAAAAGAGCGAAGTGTTATTTACTCAGATGAAAGAAACAAGTAGAGATTATTAAACCCTGACTAAAAAAATGTTTATTAGAATATTTTACTGTGATTTCTCATAAATAGAATAGTTTAGGGCAATGGCTGGTGAATTCCTTGTGGGTGGTGAATGACCCTTTTACAATGGTTGACTAAGACCACAAGGAAACACAGATATTCACATTAGAATTCATAATAGCAACAAAATTACTAGTTATGAAATAGCAATGAAAATAATTTTTTGGTTGGGGGTCACTGAAACATGATAAACTTTTTTAAAAGGTCACAGCACTAGGAAGGTTAAGAACTACTGGTTTAGGGGGAAAAGAGATGTAAATTTTTTCCTGATTTAACGTTGTTTCCAGTCCCCTACTAAATGTGTTTAGTTTTTATGATTTTGCTTTTACAAATTAAGATTAGAAGAAAGAAAAATATTCCCAGGATATTAAACTAGTGTTACTCATATGGAATCGTAGTGTCTAAAACACAAGTCTGAGAACATAATCATTAATGTTTAGCATACTATTGAAAGTTGTTGCAAATTATGTAAGTAAAATGGCTCCCTTATTTTGGCTATGTTTACACAGTTGTTAGCATGATGCCAAGTACTATGAGCAATTTTAATTTTGCAAGTTATTTATAAACAATAGACCTTTTATATTTGAGAATTAGCATTTATACATCTATATGAGTTCTCTATTTTAGAAGCAATGCTTTTATGAGTTAAAAATCACTGTAAATGATTTTCCACATTTGCCATTAGCCTTTAAATGTTTTAATAACTTTGAACATAAATGCATATTTTACATATTTAAATTTTGCATTAAGAAAAATTTTCAAGTGTGAGAATATAGTATCTATTAGGACATGAGCTTCCCTTATTGTATGATCCTCTAGTTCCAGCACCTGTTATGTGTGCTTAGCTCCTAGAAAATGCTAGGTAACATTTTAAGTGAATGTCTACTCATAAGTATAAAACATTTGTTAATTAATAGCTCTGAATAAAATAGAGTTAAAGTATTAATTGCTTTAGATAATTCTTATCTAAATCTTTGTTCTTAGACATTATTAATTATAAGCAGCTCGATATAAATTGCTGCATTACTTAATAAAGTTTTTTCATACGTTTCCGTAGATACGAATTTAGTGCAAAGAAAGAAAAAGAACTGACCACTTCAGAGGTCTCAGACTTAGGCCAGAACGTCCAGAAGTCTCTGGTTCTTGCCTAATCATCTCTGGTTCCGGCCTACTCCCTCAGCAGTTGCTACGTTGTACCTGCTCCTGTGGAGTTCACCTTCTCAGGCCTGCCCCAGCCTAGGTTGTTGGCTCAGACCTGTTTCCATGAATGTCCCTGGTCTTGGCCCACTACCGTAGAGGTCTCTGGCTTGGGCCCAGTCTTGCAAAGGTATCTACTTCCTCGGAGGTCCCAAACTCAAGCCCGGACCAGCAGAGGTCCTGGCTCAATGGTATCACAAGGACATGAGCTCAAATATGTGCATAGCAGCATTGTTTGTCATAGCCAGAACCTGGAAACAACCTAAATGCCCCTCAACTGAAGAATGGATGAGGAAAATATGGTATATTTATACAATGGAGTACAACACAGCAGGAAAAATAATGACATTTTGAAATTTGCAGGCAAATGGATGAGTCTAGAAAACACCATATTGAGTGAGGTAGCCCACACCTAGAAAGAAAATTATCATATGTACTCACTTGTAAGTGACTTCTAGACATAAAGCAAAGAAACCCAGCCTACAATTCACAATACCAGAGAACCTAGACAACAATGAGAACCCTTTGAGACATACATGGATCGAATCTACATTTGAAGTAGAAAAAGACAGAAGGGGAGGGGAGAAAAAGGAGAGAAAAATGTATAGCTCAATAAAATCAATTTTTAAAAAATATGAGAAGACCTACAGTACTCAAATCTCAACTTTCAAATTAGGTAATGATTTCTAGCAATAAAATGTCTTTGATCAATTTTATAAAAGAGAACTGACTGCTTGAATTGCCTCTACTCCAAATCTTTATCTTTATCCAAATTCAGTTTTCTTAATTATTGGCTGTCTACTCTGCTACAGAACTTTCTGTAACATATCAGTCATATTTTTCTGAGTTTGGTAGTCCTGGCAAACTTAGATAGAAAGGAAATTTGTTAGATGTACAGCATTGTCACACAGAACAACCAGACTCAGGAGTGGGATGCGAACTCAATGGTAATAAAAGTCAACATTGTAACACTGAAATTATGGTCAGAATAATGTCCCCAAGTGATGTCATTCATATGCTATGAAATAGATGCTATTTCTTCTTTTATTTCTATGAAGGAAAAGATTTAGGACTGGTATTACAAACAGTTAGACAAGAAACATCCCATGCAACATGCCATGTTTCACTTTGATCTTTAGAAAATAGAAGAAAAATTTCCTAAGATCATTCTAGCTTCATGTGACACTATACAATGTAACTATGACTCAATAATCTCTGGAGGTGCTTCTGAAATTGACAAAAACTCATCAAATATTATACAGATATAAAAAATTAAAAAAACCCTTTTGTAACTACATGAAAAAAACAACTATTGTATTAAAATCATGATATTAATATAATAATAAAATTGAAGATATCTAGAATGAATATGTAGGCCTCATATAATATATAGTGTGTGAGAGATCATCTAATTGACTTAATTGATGTTAGAAGACTCAATCTGAAAGCAGACATCAATGTTCTCTGGTTTTGTGCCCTAGACTGTAAGAGGAAATCAGGTGAGTTGAATACTCACCACACATGTGTTTATTTCTCTCTATTCTCCACTATGGATATGCTGTGATTAGTTACTACCTTAAGCTTCCATCACTGTGGCTTCACATCACTGTGATGTGGAGCTGTGAGTTAAAATAGATGTTCTCTCCCCTAAGTTGCTTTGTGTAGAGACATGAATTACAGAAATGTAGATGGGACCAGAACACTCTGTTATGCAATGTATATCAACTACCAACGTATAGGGTTTCTCAAGTAGCTTATTTACATAGCCTAGGGCTAGATTTAAACTTACATGTGATGGGATCTAGTCTCAAATACTATGTTATGCTTTATTTCTAATGCCTCTATCTTTACACTTCAGTTTCTAAAGAGTTAGACTTTTTCCCATTTAAAAAAAAGTCCACTAGACAGTCATTTCCCCTCATGCTGAGAAAACACTTTCTTCATGATTCTCTATGAATCTGAATCTTTACACTTGGGAATATCAAAGGATTCAATGATGAAAAGTGAGGTGGAAGTTAAAGAATGAAGAATCCAGGGGTACCTTTATAGGTTTCTAGAAATAGTGATTTTAATGACTTTTGACAAAACTGGATGGCAAATTATCTTCAAAGATTACAATTGAAAACTTACTAGTCTTCTATGTTTATATGGTTTAATTGAAGTTAAATATTTTCTTATGAAACTTGGAGAATATCTAAATGAAGAGCCATGAAGACTTTCTTCCCCCAAAACAACTACAAACTCTTCCATCTCCTTTGAGAAATTTGACAAATCCATGCAAAATGTGTAGACATATTTTCAAGATAGTTAGGCCTGTGCATACACTGCTATAGTTTGAAGCTCAACAGCCTGTGACTTAATCCTGTTAGAGCAGATTTGCAAGATAAGTGATCTCAATGTAGTAGAGAGAGAATGTGACTTACAGAACTTCTTGAGAAAACTGATTCTTGTAAGTGCTATCGAAAACAATTTTAACATTGGTGACAGAAACCAAAGAATGATAACAATTTAGCTATTTCTAGATTATTATACTGATTACCAATTAAGGCATGAGTTCAAATAGAAATTTGAGAGAGCGAGCGAGTGAGCGAGAGAGAGAGAGAGAGAGAGAGAGAGAGAGAGAGAGAGAGAGAGAGAATTGACATATTCCTCTATATGTTTCTATATACCAGGTCATAAGAAAGGTGAAATATTCTTGGGAGAGACCACAGAAAAATAGCTACTTAGTCTATCTATAACTGAGCAGGTGACCCTTCACTATTATAAAGTTAAAGTATAATGGCCAACCAGCTCTACATGAGCTAGTTCCAGAACAGGCTCCAAAACTACAGAGAAATCCTGTCCAAAAAAAAAAAAAGTTAAAAGATAGGGTCACTTGTAAACTGCCTCAACTTTGCATGTAGTTTTAAAAAATGTTCACATTCATCAACCAATTGTAAGCCACAATGGTTCAAGTTATCTAGACTCAACATTAGCTGTGCTCCATGATAGCACATTTATAATTATATGGATGGCTCTCCTTGCAGAAGACATAAATTCTATAGAATTCTGAAAATATGCTGTAGGAGGCCACTTGTTTATCCTGGCCAACCAGAACGAAAATAACCACATAGAAACTGTATTAATTAAATCACTGCTTGGTCCATTATCTCTAACTTCTTATTGGCTATCCCTTACATCTTCATTTAACCTATTTCTAGTAATCCATGTATTGCTACATGGCTGTGGCTTACTGGCAAGATTCTGACCTGAACCTGTCTCTGGTGGGACTACATGGATTCTCCTTCTCAGCCTCCTTTCTCCCAGCATTCAGTTTAGTTTTCACCACCTACCTCTACCCTATCACAGTCCTAAGACAGTTTCTTTATTAACCAATCATATTCACAGCATTCAGAGGAGAATCCCACATCAAAAACAATAAAAAATAAATGCAAGCTAGCATTCCTTTCTAAAGATTTTAATGCTATATGCCTGTAACAACTAGAAATATTACCACAATAAAAATAGGGATTTCCACATATGTTCACATATACAATTTTCACTAAAATCTTACGTTTATTTTGATGTATTACTTCTAAGACAATTGTTCTTTAATGTGGGTTAAATTTAACTATATTAACATCTAAGTATTCTGCATATTTACTGAGAATATGTGGTATATGTGTTGATTCAATACATCACATTACATCACAGTTATCTTCTGTAATGTAATTAAATGAAGTTAAGTATATCTGTCTACTGAAATATTTAACATTTAATTATGGGGGAATCTTTCAGTGTTTTGAAATCTACAATATATAACCATTATGATAACTTGATAACAAATATTTGATTCACTGAAACAATCTCTGAACTTCGTTGTTTGGGGGAGATCTTTAAGCTATGAAATTTTAAGAATTGTAGATTTCACTCTAGTACACTGTTCTCTTTGTTCTTTCATTTTGGTGTTCTCAGGGCTTGTGTGAGAGAGAACTTTGTATCCACATCTTCTACGCTTAAACCCAAGTTCTATTGCTGTAATAGTCCCTGAGTCTTGAAAAAGAGGGGAGGTTTGTAGATGCTTCATTTAGGGCTAAAAATTCCACCATCACTTCTTCTATGTATTTGATCAGTTCTGAGTCTCTGTATTTGCTGTCAGCACTGAAAAGGAAGCATCTATGATAAGGGCTACGGGCTTTAATTGCAGTAGCCTATGGTTATCAAGACAGCTACACCTATTCTAAAACAGGGTATAAAACCTATTTTATTTGACTATCTCTATCTCAATCAAGCCCTCATTACAGAAAGAGATTAATGTTTACATGATATTGGAAAAACATTAGAAATTTAAAAGTAAAATATTCAAGTTATGACTATATAGTTATCCCATACATTGAGAAATCTAAGGATTAGAGAAAACCGTAAGAAAGAAGCTGACGTAGTACAGTGTTTCTCAAATTCTAGGCAATGACTTTTATGACTAGCGAGGAATATCACTGCTGTGGTACCTGAGTGAAATCCTCAAAGCAAATGATGCTTACAAATCAGTAACACAGTTCATCACATGAGGCCCAGATATAGAAGTTGCCATACTTATACATGATATGTATTGCATATTTTTGAAGTTTTGTGAATTAGAAGTCAGAGCAATGATTTTGAGTCACAGCAAGTACAGCTTAATGTCCTAAAGCAAGAAATGGAAACATAAAACTTGAGCTTGCTTTAACTTAACTCCCAGATAGCTCTGTTCCTGGCACTCAGCAAAATGATCAGCTTAAGAAAAGCAGAAAAGTAACCAATTTCTGAGAGATTATGAATATATTGAATACAAATATTTTATTCAGTTCCTAGTGTGATTTAACAGATGCAGCAATGAGTGTTTGATGAATGTAGATTGATATTGTCCAGTGAGCACAAAGTTGGGAAAATGGAGGCATTAGAATGGACAGGAGTCTTGGTCTCTATAGCAGAAAAATCTCTTGATAAGAAAATAATTCTGAAGCATTCCTTGAAGAAGCAAAAGAGTCATAGCTCTCTTTAGAACTCTAAATGATGCTGAGTTTTGAACATAATTTTATATAGGCTCTTTACTGTACATGTAAGCACATGGCTTGTTTCTTCTCAAAAGCCATGATTAAATATTTATGACTTTTAATACTCATAGATTAGCACACAGACTGTAAAATGAGAGCAGGGGCTGCTTTCAAAACTTGATAACTGTCCCTTATTAGAATCCTAGTTCTAATCAGCATATATGCCTGTCTTGCAATGCCCATTTGGCTTATTATTTTATTTTACCATTGTTGCTTTTTCTTTTCATCACAAAGTTGAATTGTGCAGAGCTTTTATTTCAATGTAGTTAATGCAATGATTAACATCAGACTCATACCTCTACCTGAAACTGTTGTTAGTTTTTGACTGGCATACATTGTTATAATTTCTTTAGTCACATCTCTGAAAGTTTTCCATCCTAATATAACAGAATATGTAAACTACTTTCTGCAGAAAGTTGGTAATAATGACTACACTCCCGAGCTAGAGAGTCCTTTATAACTAAAGCTTTCTGTATTCTCAAGCTAGCTGGTCTGCCTTGGGACCATATATTCAATCAGATATTTATGTAAATCATAATACGAGAGAGAGAGAGAGAGAGAGAGAGAGAGAGAGAGAGAGAGAGAGAGAGAGAGAGAGAGAGAGAGAGAGAGAGAGAGATAAGAGAGAGAAATAACTTCTTTAAAAACTGGATGGTATGAACATTCCATAGGATTTTTTTCTCAGCTCTGATAGTCAATTTTGAAAGATAGGAACACCTTATTTCTTTCTTCTTATTGTTCTTAAAATAATTTTTAAAACTAGTTACTAGATATATAGCCATTGTCTATAATTCATCATGTAAAATGAAAAAGATGTAGTGTATCTATTTCTCAGTTTCAAAATATGCAATTTTTTACAAGATGAACCATATGACTAATTGATTAATAGATTATACTGTACTAGAGTCTGTTTTACCAATGAGAAGCAATCAACACTTTTTTTCACTGTTGACCTAAGATTCCAGGTGTGTAAATTTAATAATATAGACTTGAATGCTTTACTTTGCCTAAGAAAAGTTTTCATGTGTCACATGATGTTGAGACTCCAAGTTCATTGCTAGCTGTTCAGGGAGCAGCTATTAATCATCTCAGGGAGAAGTTCTTTTAGTCCAAACATCTATTGCCTGAATTGGGTAGGTGCTTTGTTTCTTTTACTCCATGGTCCCAGGATCTGTATTGAAGCTCAAACTCAAGGAAAGGAATTTCCCAATGACTTACTGCCATTGGGTTTCTAAGAAAACTGACTTACTTACAGATCGAGGGACCTCCTTGGACTACAGAGCATGTCTTGAAGAAAGACACATAAAAACAAACAAAAAAAAAAACAAATTAACAGATAAAATCAAACAAACAGATAAACAGTAAAGGGGTCCTGCTGCCTGTGTCTCTAAAGAGTCAAATGTTTGCACAAGTAATTCTCTGTTTAAAATCAACTAAGAAGGAAGAGAATCAACTTAGTTATCTACAACCAGATTTTAATTCAAAAGGGCTCATTTAGAAAATGTCAATGTATATCTCCCTCTATGCACTCTGTGTGTGTGCGTGCGTGCATGTGCATGAATGTATGCACTCATGAGTGTGTGGGGTGTAATATAGATAAAACAACATTTTTATAATAGTTGGCTAAATGATTTGGTCATTTATAATCAACCCAAAATGCTAGATGATTGTTCTCTTAAAAATCCCACCAGCAAAATCAACAAGCACAAGATAGTTTCCTGTTGTATAACCCAGCTGTAAGTTAAGTTGTTCTCCTAAACTGAGAAAACAGCATCTCTATGTGCTCTGCATTTTTTGCCTGAATATCTCTACCTTTTTCTTTAAATGTCATTCAATTCATGTGTTTAGGGAAGATATTTTCTTCAGTTGGCCCAACCTACCAAAGTCATCGTATCATGACCTACAGAAAGAATGACTGGGAGAGTCACTGAAGACAAGAATTTACCTTCCAGCAAACACAATTCACTACCCCTTAGTAAATGTAATCTTTAAGCTGTTTGCTTCCTTTCTCACCATAGAAACTTTATTTTTGTTTTTCAAGTTTGGATATCTTCTGCCTACACTATTTTTAAACATGATTTAATATTAAATATTTGAGGAGTTGCTAACAAACTTGCTGAAGATAGAAAACACTACAAAGGGAATCTGTTTCCCTCTATAAAGGAAAAGAAATCACAGTGTATGCATTTTATTTTGCCCTGTTCTCTCTACAAGAGAGAGGACCTGATAACAAGAAAAAAGCATTTGGTATCCATCTTTATTACAAGTACACAGATTTTCATTTTTGTTTTGCATACAAAGTTACTGCTTTCTTTTATTCAGATTCACTCATATTCTTGTAATGGGGCATGAATAATGCATGTTGGTTAAATTCAGACATTGAGGTTGAGGCTGAAATGTGGCATTATTTAAGAAATGTTGAAATTTGCCTACCGTAAACTAGGACTAGTCATCAGGAATAATATATTGATTACTGCAAGCTTACTATAGTTTTGTTGCTAAAATTTAAAAAAATTTGTACAAAGGTTTATTTTTGCATATATTTGTATTTTAATTAGACTCATTTACCTATAACTGTACTTAATGACAATTATGATTGTTGCATCACATCCTTTTCAATATGTATAAAATTGTCCATACATTGCTGGGCAAAAAAAAAAAAGTTGTTTATGGATTCAGTATAGGAGATCTGTCCAAATTTAAATAGAAAGGGTTGAATACAAGGAACAGATGTCTTTCCTTGATATAAAGTAATTGAGTGTCAGAAGAATAGCATTTATAAAGGAACCCAGATATTCTATCTTCCTGACTTCTGGGCAGATTGCTTTTCAAAATGTTCTTATATTGTGTGTACAGGTGCTTTACCTACACGTATGTCTGTGCACCACATGCATGCACTACCCACAAAATCCAGCAGTTGAAATTGGAGTTACTAATAGTTGTAGTAACCATGTAGGTCCTAGGGATAAAACCTCTGCCCTCTGGAGCAGCCGGTGCTCTTAGCCACTGAACCACTTCTCCAACCCTAAGACCAGGCACTTTAAATCAACAAATCAAATGGTGGCATTGCTGACATTCTATCATGTTTTGGAAATTCACTGATTTGTTTCAGGAATGTCATGCTTTTGCTACCTGATGGCTTTGGTATTGATTTGAGCCCTATTTCTATTCTTATGAAGCATAATTGAATTTTCTGTTTTGTGGTAATCATTTTTATATGCTTTAACCTCAACTAAGATTTCTCTTGCTAAGACCTGAATTGAATGAATAACATTTTACTCTAAAAGGCATAACTTCCACTTCCAGACTTTCTTTTATGATGGTATCAAATGGCATCCTTTTGGAAGGAATAGTGGGGAAGACAGACAGTATGAAATATTTTGTGTGTTGGTAATGTTAACAGTCACAGAGATGCTAAAGTGACTTCAATTCTAAATCATTCTCTCTGTTCAGCACCTAGTTGTATTGACCCCACATTTTTGAATCCTGTTGAAAGAACACCTTTTATCAAACATAATTATCTGTGTAGATTGGCCATCTGAGGAAACATGGATATTTTATGTCCATCCTGACACCAAGCACACACCTGTACTTTTGCAAGGAAAGACTTACTATACTGCACCATATCAGTGGAAGAACTGCACAGCATAATAGCAGAGGACTACATCTTGGACTTCACAAAAAGATCTTAATTTTCCTCTGTGATTATTTACATGTATATCATCTCACCTAGGTTTGTAAGAAACATTGAGATCTTAAGCTCAGTGTTTGACATTCTACCAAAAAGTTTGTTTGAGTGTGTGTGTGTGTGTGTGTGTGCGCGCGTGTGCCTCTGTGTGTGCGTGTGTTTGTGTGTTGACATAGCTTTTTTTTTTCATGGTTTATTTTTTTTATTAAAAATTTCCATCTCCTCCCCTCCTCTTCTCCTTCCCTCCCCTCCCCTCCACCCATACCCCCACTCCCTCCCTCTCCAGGCCAAGGAGCCATCAGGGTTCCCTACTCTATGTTAAGTCCAAGGTCCTCCCAGCTCCCCCCAGGTCCAGGAAGGTGATCAACCAAGATGACAAGGCCCACACAGAGCCCGTCCACGCCGTAGAATCCAAGCCCATAGCCATTGTCCTTTTCTTCTCAGTCAGCCTCCACCATCGGCCACATTCAGAGAGTCCGGTTTGGTCACATTTTCCATCAGTCCCATTCCAACTGGAGTTGGTGATCTCCCGTTAGTTCTGTCCCACCGTCTCCATGGGTGAACGCACCCCTCACGGTCGAAAACACTATTCTGAGTGAGGTAACCCAGACCCAAAAAGATGAGCATGGGATGTACTCACTCATAATCGGTTTCTAGCCATAATTAAAGGACATCGAGCTTATAATTCGGGATCCCTGAGAAGATAGTAAGAAGGTGAACCCAAAGAAAAACATATAGTAATCCTCCTGGATATTGGAAGTAGACAAGATCGCCGGGCAAAAATTGGGAACTTGGAGGTGGGGTGGCACGGACCCAAGGGGAGATGGGGAGAGAAAAGCATGAAGGGGAGAATGGGGAGAGCTCGGAGGAATGGGATGCTTGGGATATAGGAAGGGTGGATATGGGAGCAGGGAAGCATATATCGTAATTAAGGGAGACATCTGAGGGTTGTCAAGAGACATGACCCTAGAGGGGTTCCCGGGTTTCCAGGGAGATGCCCCCAGCTAGTTTCTTGGGCAGCTGAGGAGAGGGAGCCGGAAAAGGCCAGATCCTATAGCCATACTGATGAATTTCTTGCATATCACCATAGAACCTCCACCTGGCGATGGATGAAGAAAATGACTGAGCCCCACATTGGAGCACTGGACTGAGCTCCCAAGATCCTGATGAGGAGCAGAAGGAGGGAGAACTTGACATAGCTTTTGAGTTACATCAGTGATAATTCAATTATGGAGGGTATTTTGACTTTGTATTTGTTTTTTAATCTTGAAGCCCAGAGTTCTTACTACATTATAATAATAATCATTTTGGTAATGATTGTGGTCATTAATGATATTCCTCTGATAGTAGAATGTCTCATGAGTGAGAGTTAATATTCATTCATCTGATTTTATTGTGCAACAAGATAATTGAATTCTTATGAACCATGATACATGTTAAGCAGAGTAAGTAGATCAAAGGAGGAAGTGAATGGGTTGGAGAGAATAAACATGCAGGGGGAGGGTAAAGGATTTTGTAAAGAAACTTATATGAAAATATATATGTTATATTGTATATATTTACATATATGAAATGATTGTTAGATTTCAAGTTACCACTTTAAACACAAATCTTGTAATATAAAATATTTATTATTTCTTTCAAGAAAAAAGCCATTTCCCTCCCAAAAATCGATCACCTCAATATACATTATCTAACTGTTTGATTTTCAAGTGGGGTATAGCCTTGGCTACTTCGCTTTCTGCTTTAAACTAGCACTTTCCTTGGCTACTTTCTAAGGACTCCAAGGGGGTTCCTATATACTACTAACTCTGGACATATACTGCATGTCCATAACCTACCTTGTTGTGTACTAGTGAGGACTTAGTTTAACCAATCAATATCCCACAGAAGTAGTAACAACGGGTGGAGGAAAGTAACAGCTCCCCCATTTGACTCTTCTCTGAACTCACTGAACTTGGCTGGCTATTACATCATTCAGGCAGTATAAAAATTTCAAGATTAATACACAATGCTGGGTTTTATACTTACAATTACAAAAGATTTTGATATCTGATAACTGGTTATATATGACTACATGTAAACAAGAAATTAATAAAAGCAGTTGTAATATATTTAGTCAATGTTCTATTGCTATTCCTCAGTTCTTGTGATATTCAATGATATCCTACATCATCATGTTATTCTCTACCTCAACACTCCAATCATAATGCCTATTCTGAACCCCAAGGATCATGTATCAGTGTCTCTGCTTTGTTCTTGTTATTGTTTCTTTGTTTTTTCAAAACATGGTTTCTCTGGGTATCCCTGACTGTCCATGAACTCACTCTGTTGACTTGGCTGGCCTTGAACCACCTGCCTCCGTCTCACAAGTGCTGGGATTAAAGGCATGTCCTACCACCACCTGGCCTATCCCTATGAATTCTCATTTACTGAGCACCTCTATTGTCTAAACAAGTATTCAATACTCTATTGATTATTACATGTAATGTTCTCAACATCATTTTGAGGTCAGTCACATTAGTTGGAGTTACTAATGTTGTTTAAATGTTCAAATGTCTGAGATTCCTAATAGCAGAGACATTATAGAGCTAGGATTAAAACTAAAATCTACCTGTTTTAAGTTTTTGGCTGAGGTGAATCAATGTTCACCAAAATCTAATCTCTGAAACCTCATTTTAACTAAAGTTTCAGAAGAGCATATAGGTCGACTGTATTTATTGCGGCAGGAAGAATACAAAAAAAAAAGCTTTTATTCAGTAGACATAGTGGAACCCATCTGGCAAAAGACCATTAAGAAAAAGTGTCCTCTATTTCTTTCTCTTGTCACTGCCACTGTTTGCAATGTAGTTATGGTGAAGGGAGCAACCATAATCAATTTGGACCTTGAAATTAAAGTTGAGTGTTCAAGAAAGCAGAAGTCAAGGACAGATGCTGAACATTGTCCCGAATGTCCCATGTACCCCCAAAGTCCTGTAAACAGTGGACGGCCTACACAAAATTATATTAAAAGTATTTCTTAATTGAGAATTATAAATATCACGTGTTTTGGTCAAATCTAGCACCCCATTCCCCCCAGTCTAGCTTGTTCCATAACACTCTGTCACTTGCCCTTCCAACTTCATGCACTGGTTTTCTAAAACCCGCAGAGTACGGGATACCTTTGACAATACCAGAGAATTCTATGAACAATATTGGATGGAAAAGTCATCACCTATTGTACCCAATTATGAACCTTCACGGATTTTTGAACCGTGTATTTTTGATCATTTTGGAATGGTCTGACCTTTATCCTGACCAACACATGTATCTATATTTTAAAACTTATTCAGAATAGAAGAGCAGGCACTGGTTACCTTTGGGAGTCTACAGAGATAATCTGAGACTTGTTTGGTGGTTTTATTTAAGGAGAAGAGAGGGGACAATGAATATGCACAGTTCCCCCAAATAATGTCTTGCTAGGATAGGTGGACCAGTTTGAGAAGTGAGAGATTAGAACACGAAGCATCCAGAATGAGTTTTATATAAGAAATAAGTAGCACTTGAGATAGAATATAGAGAGGTTGGGTATGAGATCCCCAGAAGCAGAGGGAGCATTTAGAAATAGGATCATTCAATAGGATTAGAAGCAAAAACTCAGACAATTGTCTTGAAATCCTTTTTGTTTCAGAATCTGATATATTGTTTCTTGGTTTCTCACAAATGCAGCTTATTTGTATCCAATTTACATTTAAATACTTTTTTGTAAATGTTCTAATTGTTTCCTATTTTTCTACTTAATAATAATTTGATTAACAATTTCTGTGACTATCAACAGTTGCATTATTTTAATACCTTAACAATAGGGCAGGTTGCTTTTAAGAAACTCACTCTATAGTGTCCATTATTTGGTTGTCTTTAAAATGCAATTTTATTGCAAGTAAATTGATTTTATTTGGGAAAGATTTACTATTGAATAAAAAATGAAAAGGAAGAGAACATGACTACTTCTAAAGTATTGGGAAATTTTTATTCTAGATTTAAGGGAGAAAGCAGACAGAGAGGAGAGTTGGGGCTGACAGGGCTGGCCAACTAAACCAACCATGAGAGGAAAGAGGGGTAGGGAGAGCAAAAGAGGAACTGCAGACCAAGAAAGGCCACTGCGCCAAGAGGCCAAGAGAGAAACCTAGCCAAAATGGCTACTTTATATAGGGATCAGATTGGAGGAAGGGAATTGGGAGACATGTCCTTGGGAGGGAGGAATTTATGGGTGCAGGGTGAGAAGTAAGAAGTGCTAGGAAAAACTGCTGTTATGGAGTGATACTTGTTTCTTTGAGAGCTAATAATTATCATTTTAAATTTTAACTAGGAAGAGTTGGGAACACAGCAATCTTATTTAGTATCAATTATAGCGATTAAGGATCATAACATGAACTATATGCTACCTTGTTTTTATGCCTACTGCAGAACAGATATAGTATCAATCCTTTCAAATGTATGTGTATGTTTTTGTAAGTGTGCACATGTATGTATGTGTATGTCTTCAGAATCTAATAGAAGCCTGATTCTAAATTCCTTGAGAGTTGTATTATGACTAGAAAGTACTAGAGAGGAAACAAGTAAAACATTATTTATCAAAATAACTAAAAAGGTCATAGTGTAGGTGTAGGTAGATTTGCTGTTCTTTAGTTTTATTGTATCTTGTTATGCAGTGTTTGGTTGATATCACTGGGAGGTCTGCTGTTTTCTGAAGGGAAATGGAGAAGCAGTGGATCTGGGAGACAGAGGACATGAGGTGGGGGATGGGAGGAAGAAACTGAGAGGATGCTGTGGTCTGAATGTATTATATGAGAGAAGAATAAAAAAGAGTAAAAACAACAAAGTGAAGATTTATTTTTATAGTTATTGAGAATTTACACAATGTAATCTTATTTTTCAATGTTTTGGTATTTTGAGTTACATATTTTATCCTCAGAATAAATCATGCACGAAATGCTAAGAATTCTCGATGGATTTTATTCTCTAATAATCCTAATTGGAAAATTAATATAATTAATATTATTATTGGAAATAATATAATTTAGAACAGTGATTCTCAACCTTCCCAATGCTGTGGCCCTCTAATACAGTCATTCATGTTGTACTGATTCCCAAACATAAAATTATTTTGCTTCCTTTTTCAGAATTGTGATTTTGCTGCTCTTATGCATTGTAATGTAAATATCTGTGTTTCTGATGGTTTTAGTCAGCCCCTTTGAAAAGGCATTTGACCCTCAAAGAATCATGAACCACAAGTGTAGAGAGAAAACATAGTTAAATTCATGAGTCAGTTAAAATCCTACTGTCTTCATGGTTGTTTTCTTTGTATTTTTCATTCACAGCTCTTTAGAAGAAATCAGTTCCAAAAAGTCTTTCAAAATCTTCCCAACTCCTTCAGAACAGTACCCAGTCTGGGGAAACAAACCCTGGGTGCAGTCCAGCTGAAAGGGTTTCTACCTGATGTCGGGTCAGTGAATCCTACACTATGCAGTGAAATATTGCACTTTCCAAAAATGTCTGCATAGTTTAGGTATCATTCATTTCCTATTCTTCCAGCATGACCTAGATTCTCCTCTTTTGCTAAGTGGACCTTTTGATATGGAGTGCTGTTAACTAGGGAAGACCTTCCTCAAACAATAGCAAACAGCAGAGATGCTGCAGCACGGCTTCCACGGTTGATTTTAACATGCCACATAGCTCCCACAATCTTTATTTCTCTTTCTCAGATCTACATGACATTCGAACCCAGTCCCACGAAGAGACCACAGGCAGCAGTCGCCACTGAAATCACCTAGTAAGCCTGGCCCCAGAGCCAACGTCATCGGGCATGCAAGCGAATGAAAATATTTGCATTTTGTCAGTGCCTAGACCATCAACCAATGGGACACATTGCGTTCTGAGAACCCTCTTACAGTAGCAAAGGAATCTTGAGTGAGAATAACTAATTATTAATGTCTGAAACTGTAATTTTAATGTTGTAAATTTTAACGGCAAAGAACACACACACACACAGACACACACACAAACAAAAATAAAAACTGGGCATCTGTGATTTCCCACCATGGCAGTCAGTATATTTTAACTTATCCAATGGATGTGGAATTCAGTGGCAGCTCTCTCCTAGGCACACCCAAACAACAAATTGTTTTCTTTTTCTTTTTTTTCAGTCTCGGTTTCTTGAAAAATGAAGTCAATGCGAAATGGAGCTTTTTTTTTCATTAAATTATTTCTAACACAAGTAAGATTACGATTTGCTAATTAATTTGAAAAGCTGCTATTATTATCAAAACTACAGTGTATCTTTTTTGGCTAAATGAGAGACTCTATTTTTAAAATATTATTTTAAATACAGAAATGTCATGAACCACATATCTAACCATATATAAAGTCTCTCAGAAAACTGAAAAGGGTAAAGAAAGTTATATTTCACTAATAAGTTTTAAAAATTTGTTCCCATAATATAGCTGTGCATGTTTAATTTGGGGATGAATTAAGTCTTGTTGTGGGTGCCAGATGGACAGAAGGGGTAAGTGTGACTCTGTTTTTAGGCTGTGAGCAGATGCTGCACTGGGGGTGTGAATCTTTCTCCCCCACACCATGCTGACTCTCAACATCCCATGCAACTGTTTTACTGTGGGGGATTTCCCCACTGTGGGATGTCCACTGGGCCTTCCAAGAATAGGCATTTATTTTGGCATTTAAAGGGTTGAAGTTGGGAATCCAAGTCAATTTTACACATACCTGTCCACTCAATACCAATATTCTTTATATGTATTTCCTTTCCTACACCAAGCTATTACAGGAAATTTGAATTGAAGGATTTTGTGTCTCTCAGATCCACTGATGACCTCATTTTCCTTACCAGAGGGAATGAAACATGGGGTGTTCTGTTTTCTAATGAGGCATATCTTAATCTCACTGAATATTAGAGCATTTCAAAAAATGAAGGATACATCTTCTGTGTGATAGTGTCACACAGAATCTGAATTAGCTTCAGATTTAAATCCCAGCAAGTGTCTTGGGTTTATAAGCAGAGACATAGATCATTGACATAGTGTAGGAACTCCTTAAATAAATCTATGTATTTAAATCAAACTGGATTCTGGCATAGACAAGAAGGAGCCACACTGGAGAAAAAAAATCTTATTGGAAATTTAGGGAGACATACACAGAACAAAGAAACTAGACTCCTATGTCTCACCTTGCATAGACATCAACTTAGTCAAGGAATTGAAAATGCCCACCCTTTCTTACAACTCGACACAAACCTGGAGGAAACTTGAAGACACTGGTCTGGGAGAATTGTTATAGATATGACTGTAAAAGTTACCCAACACATTTATTGGATGTTTTGTTTTAGGAATTGTTTTAGATTTGACATTTTCTTCCACGGATAAATCTATTTCCTCTACTATATCTTCAACACCTGAGATTCTTTCTTCCATCACTTGTATTCTGTTGGTGATACTTACCTCTGTAATTTTTGTTTGCTTACCAAGGTTTTCATTTCCAGAATTCCTCAAGTTTCTGTTTTCTTTATTGCTTCTATTTCCCATTTCAGGTTTCAAACAGTTTTGTTTGTTCCCGCGAACAATTTGTTTGTTTTTTCTTGATTTTCTTGACATCATTTAAGAAATGTATTGATTTCTTCCATTTTTTTTGTTCGACTTCTCTTCAGTTTCTTCAAGGGATTCTTTCTTCCCATTTCCTTTTTACTGACCCCTATCATCTTCAAGTAGTTATTTTAAAAGAAGTTTTCTGGTGCTTCAGCTGCGTTGGAATATTCAGGTCTTGCTGTCTTAGGATAGTTTGGTTCTTGTGGGGACATATTGCCTTTTTTTGTTTGTTTGTTTGTTTTTTTGAGACAGGGTTTCCCTGTAGTTTCTAGAGCCTGTCCTGGAACTATCTCTTGTAGACCAGGCTGGCCTTGAACTCAGAGATCCGCCTGCCTCTGCCTCTGAGTGCTGGGATTAAAGACCTGTGCCACCACCGCCCGGCTGACGTATTGCCTTTTTGTTATTGAAATATTGGCAGCTGGATTTGGGATGATTATAGAACTAGGGGTGGAATCCTTTGTTTGTCATCCTCGGATGGGTATTGTTTTCCTTGGTTTTTGTTTCCTCTGTACCCAGCAATGCCATCACTGTGTAAAAAATCCAAAGACTTAAAATGCTAAAAAATCTTCTGAACCCATAGGTTGTTGCAACAATAGTCACCCCAGACTGAGAACAGAATCAACAGAGGTGCCCATTGACTGATGAATGGACAAAAAAAACCTGATAAATATGCATGATAATTCAGTGATTAAAATGACAAAATCCTACCTTTTGCTGAAGCCTGGCTGGAACTATAGAAAGATATGTTATATGAAGTATGTCAACCATATATCAGATTTTTCATCATATATGGAATAAAAGAAGTGGACTTTACATTAGAGATAAAACAATGGTTACCAGAACCTGGAGAGATACAGGAGAGAGGTACAGCAGGAGAAATGTCTCCTCATGTTTTACAGATGATTTTGTTTCATGTTTTAGGATGATTTTGGTTAATATTAACTAATTTTGTATTTCAAAAGACCTAATAGAGAATACTGTCAGTCTTCCTATCAAAATGAAATTATTAATCTCAGGAGTGACTGCTATGCCTATTACTTGGATCTAGTCCTTACACATTGCATATATGCACTGAAATATCACCCTGTACTCATGCATATATCATCACTGTGTGTCCGGAAAATGATAATGTGCTTTAGAAACAAAGCCTTCTTAGTGTTTGTAAAGATATGCTTGTATTTCTCCTCTCTGTTTACTAGGCCTCTGTAGATGATATCTTTAGTCTCTAGCTTGTATTCTACTTTTCATCTCACGGTTTCATCAGGCAATACTGGTCCATCTATGTATTGTTTCCCGTGTGGATGTGAGACACATGACCTCAGTCCTCAACCAATGACTTGTCAGAGAAGAGAAACAGTTGTTCGCTTTGCTGCCTCTCTGCAGAGCTTCCTTCTGACCATATGAGGCTTTCCAGTCTCCCTTGAGGAGTAAACTGTGGTAGCATTCAATGATGAGCTGGAGGATAATGTGGCTCTTTATAGGTGTTTCCCTTCTTTTAAACCACTCATTTTATCCTCAAATAAAATAATTGTCTTGAATTATGGGCTTCATAACTTCTGTTAGGAGAAAATTTAGAAATCATGTCACAACATTCCGTTGCCTTTCATGTGTTCAATTTTTCTGTTTCCTTTTAAGGCTGCACATCATGTTCTTGTAAATGCTTTTCTGATCAAAGAATCTCTTAATATTTATTATATTCTTTTAAAATTGCAGGCAAGAGCAAACCAGATAACAGTCAGGCATGGAACAAGAAGTGCTTCCTAAGACCTGGCCCCTGACTGAGGAGCTGTTTATGGCTGCTTTGCTTTAAGACTATGGCTCCTGGTAGGTCAATTACACTCCGGTGAATGACCCCATGCTCATAGGGGCAGCACAAACTAGAAAGGATGGGTCCTTAAATTATTTTTAGGCAAAGACATAAAGTTGAACAAGTAGGGAAGTCAGTTAGAATTAAGGATAAAAATATTGAATGGATACAATCAAACTAAACTGTATGAAATACATTGTGTTCTCAAAGAATTAATACAGTGTTTTGGAAATTCATTCAACAAACAGCCTTTTTCGGTACTGGCCAATTAGGGCATGGTTTGAGGTAATACGTGTGGACTGCTAGCTTTGTTGGCTTGTGGTCTGAGTTTCTGTATGCAATTTCTAGCACCAATAGAGCAGAGGACCGCGGTGTCTTTCTTATGGTGAGTGTTCCCCAAGTAATCAGTTTGTTATCCTGTTATTCCAGGCTCTTGTGAACTTTCTTTATTACATCTACAATACAAATATCTATTAAAATTTTAAATAAGATATTATTTACTGGTGTTTTAAAGTTTACATTTTTGTACTATGCTTCTTTTTCTGGACGTGTGTGTGTGTGTATATGTGTATGTGTGTATATATATGTAGTTGGATTTTCCTTTTGCAACATGTTGCCCACCATCATCGTCAATCTCTTTGAGTATGCTTTCATTTGTCAATCAGAGTTAAGATAATTTTCTTATTGTTTTTCCTATTCTGGCTGCCACAGTCTTGAGGGATGTCTCACCTGAAAATGACAGAACAGAGTGGGATGAAAAATAAATATCTTTCTAACTTAGCCCTTTCTGCTGCCCAGACTAATGCTCTGTGGGAATCAAAGTTTGTCTTTTCCTTCCCAATGGCAGAGCCATGTTCTTGCTAATTGTTTGTTTGGGGAGCATGATGGGGATTCTCATGTAAACTAATTACTGTTATCACTTCACTCCTCAGAACTCACTGTTTCTTAGAGATTTTCTAGCTGAACCCCATAGGAGTTATTGGCATGAAATATAATAGAACTGTTGTAGTGCCTTGATGTAGAATTTATTAAATAATAAAAGTAATAGTTAAGGTTTTGTTCGGCATTTTTTTTGAAGTCTAGCTGTCTCCTATGGGTGACATAGACAAGAAAAATTGAGCTATCTTTACTATGGCTTCATGGAAAAGAGATAATAAAAGGTACATTAATAATAAAAACATACATATTTACTTAATAAGTTTTATCTGACTGAGATGCCTATAAGAATAAAGATCTCCCAAATGGGGAAAAATAAAATTTTATGCTTGTGTTTGATAAGAAGCAATCACAGAGTTATGACTCAAGAATATCAGCTAAGAATCAAGGGAAATTAACAAGGCCGGGTTTTTCAGATTCTTCTCTGTGTTGTTTATTCCTTTCATATGTATATGAAGAGACCTATGTAAAATGAGAGTATGTGATCTTAGAACATCAGAGAATCATTTTCTTCACTGGGTTTTGGGCAAGTGGGGAAGAATTGAAAATAACAAGGGTGTATTCTTTCTCTGCTCTTTCTGTGGAAAGGATCTGAAATCTTCGATCTAGACTACCATGTGAAAACCATGGTGCCCAGTAAAAGATATTCAAGAGCAGACTTTTAGGAAGTGATTAAGATATAAGGGCTGCAATCTCATTTGCTGATTAATCCAGTGATGCATTGGCAATTTAATGGGCTATTGAAAGGTTTCAAAGTTTAGAGACTGGAAAATCTTGAAATTGGAGGTTCCTGTGAAATGTTTCCTTAGAGATTCTATCCTCCCTTCCTTTCTGTCTTTCTCTGCTTCCTGGTCACCATAGGTAAGCATCTTTTCCCTGTCCATATCTGCCCTTCCTTGTCTTACTTCACTTAATTCCCAAACACAAAGAAAGTGATTTTGAACTGAAATCTCTAAAACAATGCAAAAAGAATATAAGCTTTACATTTTCTTTGAATATTTTGTCATAGCAATGGAAATCTGGCTCTCACAGATATTTTCTCAAACACAAAGGTGGTATATTTTGGGAAAACAAGTTCATGAATGTCATCATTAGTCAGCTCTCTCTATTGTTTGAAAATCAGAGTTTCCTCAAAGAAGTCAACAGATGTCTGTTTCTTAGGGAAACATCTAAATGTTGAAATATATCTTATCTTTAAAAAAGAAATATCAATAATTCCAATAACATTAATATTAATTCACATTGCTTATATTGTTTAGAAATAACATGTTTGGAATTTATGGAAAATTATGATACCTAATTCAATTTTGAGTAGTAATAGATAGTGATAATAGATTTTCTTAAGATATGTGGGTAATGATAAATGCTAGTCTTCTATTTTAATTCATGTGAATTTGATCCGAATAAAAATTTGGGAAAAATTATAAAGATATAAGAAATGAAGCCTAAATCTTTATTGAACAAAATATTCAAGCATTTTTCTTAGTAAATATTTAGTAATTCTTTAAAGAATAAATGATGCTAAATATATATGACATATTTGCTTCTTGCATAAACTGCAACTTATACTACTTGTCGAAAGCATTAACTATAAATTAATATAATTATCCATACTTCATTATACCGTCTTTAGTTTGGAGAAAAAAGAATATTATTAAAAATAAACCTAGTAACACTTCTTATGTCAAGATATTTAAAAGTTCTTCACCATTTGACTAAAATTAATACTTTAAATTATGAGATGATGATTAACAAAAAAAAAACTAAGGAGTCCTTTTGGGGGGGCATATCTTTTCTGATATTCCTGGAACTTGGCTTAAATACATAAATTCTTGGTGCTCCTCGGAAATTTTTAAACAGCACTAGTTGTACACTAGTTGTACGCTGGGTGCTACTTGTCCATGGAACCTACAATTGAACATGGACAGGAGAAATCATGTGACTTGGAAAGCTCAAGATCATGTGCGGTTAGAATAGCTGTCATATGGGAAATGAAATACCAAGAAAACCACTAACTGACCCGCTCCTGATGTACGTGGTGAGAATTCCTAATCACAGAGATGCCAGAAAGCTTTGGGTTGCCCAGTCTCTTCATCTCAGGAGCAATAAAAAGAGTTGGAATCTTTAAAATGTGTCTAAAATAAGAATTTGTTAATGGGAGCTGCCAAGGAAACACTGCTAGCATGTTCTATTAAATGATGATGTGTCTGAGTACATCAGAGGCGCCACAGGCTGTGTTCATAATCTAACTAGTACTTAGAGGGACCCACTTGCTATTGTTGTATGAGATGTTTGGTGAAGCATGCTTTGTATTTCATCATTTTCCCCCCATCTTCCATTTTGGCCTTCGATCCTCATTCCATTCTGTATAATTTTGCTTCTTTTTCATTTAAATTGGCTAGTGAAGAGGAAGCCATTACAACACACTGTGTAGCTGTCAATCAGTAGACTCAGAAAGCCTGCAAATGATAATGGTTGATTCAGCAGAGGAGCTTGTTGGAGTATCTGCATGGCAGAGATGTCAGCATATTGTTTCCAAGACTGTCTTCCACATGCAAAGAGTAACAGAGCATGTCCCTGCTTCCTTTATTCTCCTCAGGAGAGCAACCAAGTAGCATAATCAATTCTTCCAGCCTCTGTATTCCACCTGATGCTTATTTAATGTATTGCTTTGGGACTCATCCATATTTCCTCTTTAAAATATGTCTTCTACTACTTCTATATCTTTACAGGAGATAATGTTATCTTAATGGAGGGTCATGGATCATAATTGTCTTTTCCCAGCATTCACAAACAAGTGCAAAGTTGCACTAATTACTGAAAGCTTGTCAGTATTTACAAAGTACAAACTTCTTTGTCTCGGGAGCTTTGGGACTTGGGAGCATGCAGATGGTTTTGATGCAGTAACTTTCCTGGTCACTGACATATATTATTGCGCCTAAGAGAGAGCAAGTGAAAGCTTTACATCTTTTATTCTATGAATATCAAAATCATAAAAGTATGATTCTGGTATTTAGTAGATAAAAATAACTGT
Organism: Arvicola amphibius; assembly: GCF_903992535.2. Classification (NCBI taxonomy): domain Eukaryota; kingdom Metazoa; phylum Chordata; class Mammalia; order Rodentia; family Cricetidae; genus Arvicola; species Arvicola amphibius. Next base: position 47,153,022 of record NC_052060.1, on the reverse strand, counting down.
ACTGCTTAGAGAATTCAAACACAAAATAATTTCTATGTTTTACAAGTTACCAGCCGTTGCTTATCTTTCATAAGTCACTTAATTAGCAAGAACAGGATATCACTTCTGGACTTACCAGTCTTATTAAGAAAACATAGGCATTTTCTGTATATTGCTACTTGATAGCACTCAATATCAGTCACCCAGAGGAATTCCATGACTTGGTCAGTGCTTCCTTTGCAGTGACATTTGCTCAATATACTTTTCCATGGCAATAATTGAAAAAAGTCAAAATGGTGTGAAGAAGTAAATGTCATATCCCCACAAAGCAATATAAATGGAATTCATAAAGGCTCAGTGACTCACAAGACAGGTTAATTAAAGCCACTAGGTGGCAAGTAGAAGTTAGCACAAAATTTGCTTGACTCTGTATTTTTGCAACTGCATCAGACGGAATCCTTTATTATAATATCTACCTGAGGCTGTGCTAGTATTAATCTGCTATTGTTATCTCAGACTACTTAATATACTTCCCATTTCTAGAAAGGAATGTTTTATGGGATAGTTTTTAATATATTCAGTGAAGTCTTATATAAATTAATGCAACCTATGTGCCACAGATGTCACTCTTTCTGTATCAGGAAAACCATGTACGCCCCATGGCCGAAAAGAGGATGGAAAGCAACATTTCACAATACATAGACTGTAATTACAATCCTGTAATCTCATCATGGACACACACTGAGGAATCATGAGTCCTAGTGGCAAAATAGTCCAGTTGATTTTCCCCTCCACTGGATGTGCTTCTCTGCTTTTGCTTTTCTGCTGACCTTTGCAAAACCTTTCCTGATTTTAACTCACTGTAATTTTAAATTTTTACTCTTCTGTGATCTGACTTCTGTATTGATCATTCTATTGCATTTTTCCTTTGAAATCATTGATCACTTTCTTGTAAACATATATAATCTCTCTAGTTTCACTTGGTCTGTACTGTCATTCTGATGTATGAAGGGTGGTGAGGTCTGTTCTTTCTAGGAACAGGTCTGTATTCATTTGTTCTTCAGGTCATTCGGTAGGCCTACAAGATGTACTGCTCAAGATTTACTATGAGTTGGGCCCAGTGTTCGGAGAGAATACTAGCACTGAAGAATAATGCAAGATCTGTGTTTATGCTGCCATGGATGCATATTTTCTTCTATGACAATCATATTTCCACGTATTTATTTACTGAATAAGGATAGAGCACCCCTGTGTGTCATAAGACTCAGTTCTATAGACACAGTGATAAACAGTTCAAAATGAAGGGACTCTCGAGGATGCACACATATACTTAGTTACTCATTCAGAAGTAGACTTATTAGAAAATGTTATATATCAAAACCTAGTTTACATATGGCAAAGTACAGTGGAAAAAAGAAAAATAACCAGTTTTCCTGGGATTTGCATTCTGGTAGGGATAATTGGTAATAAAACAAAAATCTTACTGTTATAAATGTCATTGAGATAATTAAATCATATTCAGTTTAAGAGGACATGGATGATATATATATGCATGTTATATATGCTCTCACTATGTGTGTATATCTAAGTACAAATATATTTGTAGAATGTGTGTGTGTGAGACAGACAGACAGACAGACAGACAGACAGACAGACAGAGACAGAGAGAAAGACAGAGTGTAGGTATTAGGGATGCCTGGATAAACGGGATGTTTTTTGAAGAGGTCTTTATAGAAGCATGAGAGTGACAATGTAGGTGTATCTGTGGGGAGGTTGTGCACAACAGTAGAGAGTAAATCACACAGTGTAGGGCTAAGACTGTGTTCTCTGTGTTTTACATACATGAAGGCCAAGGAGCTCAAGAGAGTAAAGAAGGAATGAAATTATAATTTTAAAATGTGGTTTATTTGTGATCTCTCAAGTAACAGTTTAAATTCTATTTCAAATGTAAGAGATATCCATAAGATAATTTTAAAGATTCTTTTAAATAGAATTTGTAGGTAGATTGTGGGGAAACAGGGTGGAAGAATGAATTCAGAGATTAGAAATAGGAACAATACACTAACACTAACTAGCCCGAGGGAAATAAGATGAAGGTGGCTTAGTTGAGGCACTGTCTATCCAAGGTATAAGAAAGCATATTCTGGATATACTTAAAAGATAGATATTTCACAATTTACATGAATAATGGTTATGTATGAACTATAGAACAAAGTAACCGTTCACAGTTTTCTCACAAGGAAAATAGGAAATGACAAAGAACACCTGGTTTACTTAGTCTACTTGTAAAGTGAGAAAGACCGAGAATAAGCAGATTTCGGATGGGAAATTAAGAAGTTAAATTTGCTCATATTGAACTTGTGAGAGACTCTATATATCTCAGCGCAAATATCAAATGGTTTGGTGGATCCAGTGATCAGAAACTCAGGAAGGAATTGAGTGCTAAAGATCTATACTTCAGATGTGTCATTCCTAGGCCTTCCTAGACTTCTGAGAGAGTGAATGTTGATAAACAGAAGCCCACAATGAATCTCAGGCAGCACTGACAGGAAGAGTAACAACACAAATTAAGATACATAAGTAAGTTTAAATTCTCTAATGCATGTTGAAAATGGAGGAATCACCTCTCTGTCTAATGGAGTGGGGTAGCTAAAGAAAAGAAGTCTTGGATATTGACCATTAGATTTGGAAAGCAGAGTATGTAACAGAGTATGTGTTTTTGGCAATTTCTTATCCCTGCCCTCAAGACAATGACTTACTGTTTAACTCCAGTGAAGCCTCGTAAATCAGATCCAGACTGTGTTGTGCTGTGCCCTGTTCCTTCTGCCACAGAATCCATCAGTGCTCTAAATAGTGGTTGGACTATTGGCCTCCATCAAAGAGCATCGAGGAAATGTGCCCTTCTGATAAGAACACAAGTATAGCAACATATAAATCTTATATTCTTTAAGCTACCAAAATTTGTGGGTTCTTTTAGTCTTCCATGACAAGTGTTTTTAAACTGCTTTAAGAAGCACAACTTTTACTGTTTTATGTATGGGTTGGGGACACATTTGTGTGGCCAATTAAACAAGAGACCAAGCACCTTGTGCAAAACCTCCTCTTTTTATAGATGATTTTGTAAGCTCATCACTAAAGAAATTTATTTAGATACACAAGTTTCCTGTAGTTTCTCAAGTCCCACCCTCCCCCAGTCATGTATCTTTGAAGAAGTAGGAGTGGGAGTTACCTTCTAATAGTAATCAAGTTTGTTTGAGGTAGACCCATGAGATAGCTTTAAAATATTTCTGTTGTTGCAAAAACAGAAATGATGAAAGCCTGCCCATATCTCGGTGGGAACCTCCAATTGCCGCGCACCCGTGTATGCACTCTATGCGCAATTACCCAGTTCCCGAGCTTCGGGCAAGGGGCTGGAGGTTAAAATACACAGACACACACAGACAGAAAAACAGCGACACGGGTCATCCTTGAATTCCTCTAAGAATGCCCCCTTTATTGTGTTCAGGGGCAGATTATATAGAGATAGCCAAGCCCCAGCCAAACCCACCAGAAACCACTCTCCTGCCATCAGGAACTCCTGAAGGTCTCGTGCTCAGAGCAGCTGTAGGCACTCAGATCAGGAGATTACAAGAAATTCAGGATCTGGGGTCTCACTGCTCCCAACAAAAGCCTGAATATCTTCGAATTGTAGAGATAGGTAACTTTAGCCTGGGGAATTTTAAGTGTCTGGGGGTTGATAAGAAAAGTGTTGCTTCTGTGGGATCCTTATTCCAAAGCTTGGAAGTCTGCTAAGGAAGTGCATGTGTTTTGGGGAATACTAAACACACTTGGAAGAAAGAAGTATTGGGAAAAGGTCACACACTGCATTTTCCACTTACAGATCTTCATCATAAGACAAGAATCAGTAGCAGAAAAATGGGTCTGTATGTCTAGGAGACCTTGGTATCTAACTGAAGATAGATGTGTATCGTCCTAGATTCAGAGACCTTAAGGGACAACTCAATGGAAAACCTGTAAGATGCTTTGAAAACATATTACTCACTGAAGAATATACTTTCACATAGCAGCGTAGCCATGGCATTGCAGTGTCCTGGTAAACCAGTATCACTCCCCTTCTGTTTTCTTCCTCTACCCCTTTGACCATGTCAGGTTAAGTTGACTTGTGGAGGAGGAAGTTTATGGTGGCAGAAAGGAATCCTGAAGCGAATGAAAAGCAACCGATAGTGCTCTCACTCTCTTCAGAGTTGGTAAGTAGTGGGGCATGCTATGTGGTGATGTATGTGCAGGTATGTCTGTGACACTATTTATCATATTATCTGAACCCACTGTGCTGGTGGAGTGTGGTTACAATTCAGGTATGTTCTACTGGCCAGATGAAATTTGTTCGGTTGATTTTATAATAGCTTAGAAAATGTTGTACTCCTTTCTAATTCTCACAGAGAAAACATATTGTCTAATAGAGATTCCAGAGAGAGGAATAATGGTGACATAGAGTCAAGTTTTTGATTCATATAATAAAATGAACATCATATTTCCAAATCGAGACTGTCCCTGACTTCCCAGGACTGTGGTGTGATTCATAAATAGGCTATAAAGCTAGTAAAGACTCTGGGAGTTAAAGTGAATCATTGCATTTATGGATGTATTTATTAATTATGGTGCAAGACAAAATAAAATGTGATGTGATTACTATTTACACATTATGCTTCTTCAATGTACTTACCTGTAACTACCAAGAGAAAGAAAACAAGATAGAGGAGAGAGGGGCATGAGAGAAGATAACTGGGCAAGACAGATCTTTTGACTTATGCAAAAGATCCTTTGTCTTTGCCTTATGCATTCTTCTCAAAATCTTCACCAGTCCCACCAAGAAGGCCTTTTATAAGAGTCACTTATCAAGTTGATGCAATGCTGGTGGAGGCAGAAGATCAATATGAATCAAGAGGAAAATTTTTTGTTGCAGGTTTTGAGGATGCTTTGTTTTCTCCTTGTCCTGTTAGTTTGATATATTAGTATTCTTACATTTTTTCTCAATCTGCAGAATATAAGCATTCATTATTATTGTATCCGGATGTAGCCATGAATTTATCACGTTGCCTTGATCTCAAGACACTGCAGCAAGATGGAATTATGACACAGAGATCAGAACTGAGAAGGAGCCAAGGATAGAGGAAGGAAGACTAAGGGAGGGATTGCTTCCAGGCACCCACTCAAGCTGGATTCAGTCCAGAATGGAAGTTGACCCTTTGGGATCACCAACTAATTACTTTGGTTTTTCCTTTAGATTCTGAAATTGGCTGTGATCACTGAGTGCTAAGACTGCTATTTATAATAATGGACAGTAACTACTAACTGTACAAGGACACTCTGAAATAGTTATAAATGTAGAGTCCAGATAGAAAAGTATAGATGCAAACATGGATATCATAGATAAAATTAAATATTTGCATGGTACCTACTCATATCTATTTCATTAATATCTTTAATAATATATAAACAAGAGTTTTCTTCCATTATGCTTACTACCAACTTGATAAACATGTTTCCCTAGGAAAAGTAAGAAAACATAAAAAGAATTTTGTTTGTAATGTAGGATACAATAAATTAAATTGATTAATCAGTTTCTCTGGACTCATGTTAATTTACCAAAGCAAATTCATCTGTTCTAAATAGAATACCTTAAATCCATAAATAGTGTGAAATAAGTACCATTCGGTTACGGTGCCACATACCTATAATCTCAGAACTTATGGGTGGGATAAGATAGGAGGATTGTTATGAGTTTGAGGTCAGACTGAGATAGCTAAGAATTCCTAGCCAGCATGAGATAGTGTGAGATAGTATATTAAGGGGTTGGGTGGATACTAGTGAATATATGAGACCTAGTTATGCGTTGCGCTTTAGTGTAAGGAGAAGCTATGTTGACAGAAGACCAGTATCCCATTATATGTACTAAGCAAGTGAAACTATGAAATAATTTCAGATGTGCAATAGAAAGAAACTTGAAAAGTTCTCTGGGGTCTGAGAAAAGTAAATAGGAAGATACATTTGCAAAAAAAAAAAAAAATCCTAATTAAACACCCATGTCTAAGGGCATCTTGTTTGCCTCTGGAATGTTACACTGGGTATGTCAGTGTGTTTTTCTTTAATAGAGACTCATGCTCATGAAATATATTCACGTGCTCTAGTAGTCACTCTTTCTAATGGTTATTTGCCACCAACGAAAATCATGGAGTGAAGCTCCAGGCACCGACAGATGGGGAAACTCTCATTAGTGGGAGCTAGAGCCATAGCTGGGGATGCATGTGCGTTAATGAAGGAGAACTTAACACACTACAGGAGTAGATTAGGTGTGACCCAATTAAGTTAGAACTGACAAAAAAGTGTAACTGCAACTATCAAAGACTACTAGGATCTGCGAATCAAGTCTTGGGATGGAGCTAAGACTTTTGTGAGAAGATTCTCCTAGTAAGCAACACAATTTCTCATACTTAAAAGTTGGACAGAAAACATAAACTTTTTTTCCCTAGAAATTCTCATCCTACTAGAAGCATATCTGGAGTTGCTGATGGTGGTACAATATGGAATCCCTACAGACAAGTGATAAAATACAAATTTGCTGAGAAAATATATCACCATAGTGGGGGAAAGACGGGATGGGGGGGGGAAATGATAGAGATGAGGCGGATGGAGTTGATATTTCACCTAGGAGACTAATCCTCTTGGTTGAAAGGACTGGATAAGCTGACTGTATCAGAGAAAGCCCTGTCAGGTTTGGTCAGCTTGTTCTCTTAACATTGATTCTCATGTTCAGTAACTCTTTGATATCCTAATGAGAATCCATTATTATTTATTTTCCCCTTCCTGAAAACTGAAGCCAGAGGTTGGAGTTTGTAAAGCTTGAAAGAATAAAAATTTTTATTATCTACTCTTAATCATTTCTAAGAAAGATGAGAAGATGTAGATACACCAAAAGGTGAACTGAGGAGGAGCTGGAAGAATCCAAGGACATATTTTCTGTACTTTATACTTCAACCCCCAGACTACAAGTCCCAAAGCCTAGTTCATAACACTGAATTATAAAATGCTCTTGGACAAGAAAACACTTATTTTTCTTTTTTCCCAGTCTAGCCCAGCTTCCCAGTATTTAATTCCAGTTTTGAAGATAATTCTGAATGGAGAGAACAACTCTCCATGGCATTCCTCATTTTATCTAGAAGTCAACTGAAAGAGCAGATCTTTCCTTCATCACTTGAAACTGAGGCTCAAAGGGAGAAAAAGCAAAATGGAAGAGAGCTTTGCCCTTCATCTTTCATTGAGAAGCTGGGGGAAGCTCTGCAAACAAAATCAGCTGAGATCTTGATGAAGGCCAGGAATTCTAAAGCCAGTCATGAGTGTATCAGAGATGGCCTTGTGTTCCTGGTTATGTATCTACACAGTAAAATACAGTAAGTTGATATTTTCACTTTTTTTCTTCTGCTCATACAACTTGTTTAGTCCTTTTAAAACTTTGAGCAAAACATATAACAACAGATCAAGAAGAAGAAGAGCAATTTTGTCATACTTGGTTATCCAACATATGAGAAAAATATGCCTGTAAGCTTGGAAAATATGTTCCTATGTTTAAATATTTAACCTAAATGCCACTGTAATTGTAAACATCTCAAGTTTAGTCCTATAATTCTTTTTATGGGATATACAATTAAAACAGTGATCTAAACAATGAAAGTAAAGTGGAACCCTGCAATTATATAGTCCAATTTCTTTCATGTTCTAGGAGAATGAGGAAATGCATATTTAATCAAAGTTTCAAGTGTCATGAAGATTCATCCTACCATAAATATAGGAGGTAACAGGTCATATTAAATACCAAAACCATGTTTAGTACTGGACAGTTTGTACAAATATGGATTACACAACAATTAAATACATATGTTCCCACAGTAATCATCAATGACTATATTCCACTCACAACATTTTAAAAACATTATATGGGGTAAAACTCTTGTCTCAAGCCAAGACATAGCATCTTGATTTAGCTGTTATAAGCTTCTTGGTAAATTGGACCAAATAAATCCAGTGTTGAGTATTTGAGATTATGAACCCTACCTATAAAATAAACTACAAAAGGAATTTGAATCTTTACACAAACCACTGACTACTGAGAAGAAAGTATGTCTAAAAGTTTAACACTTTAAAAAATTAACGATGTTTTTTTTTTTCTGAGCAACAAGTCTTTTTTTTTTTTTTTTTTTTTTTTTTTTTTTTCCCAAGACAGGGTTTCCCTGTAGTTTCTAGAGCCTGTCCTGGAACTAGCTCTTGTAGACCAGGCTGGCCTCGAACTCAGAGATCCGCCTGCCTCTGCCTCCCGAGTGCAACAAGTCTTGAAAGTTTAAATGTTGGATAACTAAGAATATAACTACTTAAACAATTCTGGTGCAATTTTAGACTTATTAGCTGACATTCTATTTGATATTCTTAAATTTTTAATTATAAATAAATTAGATATGTCATCATTGATTATCTGCAAATTAGTCTGATTGAGTCATAGGCAGTTTATGGTTAATATTAATGCTTATTTTTATCTGAAAATAGGGTAGTTAGGTTTTTAAATTGCAATATGTATATTATAAAATAGTAAACCATGAATATTTAAATTTAAGAAGGCAATATAACCAACCATATGCTGGATATCATTAACAAAAATAATGACAAATAGAAAACCTTGATTATTTTCATAAATGTAATTAGCATTTTATACCATAATATATTTATATATTTTTATATTTTAAGAAAACAAAGTGATACCATATATATGCATATATGTATATGTGTATGTATATATATATATGTATATATATGTATATAGTTAAACACTAGAACTTTTTGCCTTGAAATGATTCAAACTGGGATTGGGAATATAGCACAGTGATAGACAGTCTGCATGGCGTATGTGAGGTCCTAAGTTCAATTCCTAATAACACAAAATACATCTGGATTGTATTATAGTTTTCATTAACTGCTTATTGATATACATTTGACACCTTATATTCTATTACTAAAACAAATGCTTCAAAAACAATTATCTCACATTTAAAGGATTTACCTGTGAGTTCAATATTCTGACCAAAAATATAATGAAATAAAATAGAGCTTCTGCCTACCTATCTGACCACAGTGTTGTGACTGTGATAACTTCTTTCTTCCCTAGCAAAATCTTTTTTGGTTTATAAAGTTTTGATTCTTGTTTCCTTTCATGCTTATCATATTTTATGCTTCTCTTCAGGATATATTTTTCTTTTTATGTTGTTTGCAACTAATGACCCTAGAGCTCCAGTGTTTTACTTTTCTTCTTTTACAAATCACACATTTTCAATATTTTATCTCACCTTCCATAAAGTACCAGTACTTGTGCTGCTGAACTCATGTCTACAGATCCAGCTCACAGTTTTCGACTGAGGCATGTTACCTCCAACACAGTCAAACTGCTTCATAGCATTTCATACTCAACATGTCTGAAACCCTACCTCTAGATTTATTGATCTTATGTTCTAAAAGATATCTTCTGCTGTCCTTTGATATTTCTGGGTGAATAATCTAGAAATGTCTACTTTTGGCTTCATGACCCACATCAATTATACAAGCCTCTCTCAGCAGGTTTGCATCTTTGAAAATCATCATCAGTGTACTTGGGTTTCCATGCTCTTTGCCACAAAGCCATAATTGAAGTATTTGTGATGCTTTTGCTACCAGGTTGAATATTATTCTTACTATTCTTCATCATCAAAATTTTGTATTTCTAAACAATAGTAAACACCAATGACCCTGGTAAATGCCAATATCACACTGCTTCTTTGATGTTTATGTCATGTGGGTTATCCCAATTCTATAAACTAGTTCTTAATTTATGAGTTATAATCAAATATCCTCATATGTAACACACAATGGAACATTAAATTCCTGTCGCCGTTCTTTCTAACTACACATCTATGTAGAATTAAATATTGTAGTCCCATATACACTGATCTGAGTATTTGTGCATGCACGCACACACACACACCACACACACACACACACACACACACATAAACACTTTACAGAATATATAATCACTAGATAAATATAACTGTTTCTTCTATTTCTTCATAATCAGCCCAAAACCATAGGGAAGATATTCAGTGACACCCACTGGTCTGCTCAGTCTAAAGCCTTTTTATACATCAAGTATTAGCAAAATGTGTTTTAATTACATCTAACAAAGTTCTACTTCACATAGCTCTTGGCCATATAGAAAGAACTCAGATTAAAACCTCTAATGAATAACAAATGTAGGAAGAACTTAGAAAAAATCCAGTTGTATTTTAAACACAGGTCAAGGCTAAGTTGGATTTTATTTTTTATTATAGAAATGTGCCAAATTAAGAAGTTGTTTTCCTTTCCTTTAAATTCAGAAAACTATACCTTTACAGCACATTTTCAACACAGGTCTGTAATTATTGCACTTCTTTTGCAACTGGCATTGATTTACTTGTTACAGCTAAAGTTCATTATAAAGAATAATTAACATATGCTTTTTAAAGTTTTTATTGCCTCTCTTTTCAAACTTTCTATGGGTCCAGCTTATTTAAGTTAAAACCCAAAGACATTGTATACTATACTGCCAACATGAGTCAGTTCTGTTGACTCTCTGATTGCATTTCCTTCCTCATAATGACCTCTTAATAAATATCATTGAATGAATACAGTGTTGCTTTTACTGTATTTTCTTTTATTTTTTCCCATTTTTTCTTCTGTTGAAAATACATTTCTTTTTCATGCAGTATATTCTGATTACAGTTTCCCTTCATCTAACTCTTGCAGAACATTCCCACCTCCCCTTGCTATCCAAATTATATACTTTAGTTCTCTTTTTCTTTAGAAAACAAATAGTCATCTAAAATAATAATAAAATAAGATAATACATAAACAAAGAAACTGCAATAGGACAAAACAAAAAATACATAAGAAAAGGTGGCAAAGAACAATTATAAAAAAGATATATAGATGGAGACACACAGAGAGACAGAGAGAGAGAGAGAGAGAGAGAGAGAGAGAGAGAGAGAGAGAGAGAGAAATTTAGTAAAAACTCTAAACCAGAAACCATAATGTATATGCAAAAGATGTCTAAGTGGTGGGTGGAGGTGAAGAAACATTACAAGACAAAGTACCTTTGAAAATGCCATGGAGATAATTTTGGAATGGCGATCTACTGTTGAGCACAGGGCCTGCCTTTAAAAATGGTTTGTAGGGTTGCCATTTTGGTACATATCTTTAATTTCAGCACTTGTGAGGCAAAAGCAGGAGGATCTCTGAGTTAGAGGACAGGCAGGCTTAAATAGAGAGTTCTACAAAGGCAGAACTCCATAAAGAGACCCTGTCTCACCACCCCACTCCCCCAAGGGAAGAGTGGTTTATAAATCCGGAGAGTCTCCTTTGGAGAAAACTAACTTTCGACTTATGAATGGTTATCAGTCAGAGGTAGATTCTGGGTTAGGGATGAGGGCTTGTGTCCATTTCCCTCCAGTACTGGGACCCCATCTAGCCCAGATCAGAGCGGCCCCTGTGAATGCTGCTACACTCTCTGTGAGTTCATGTTTGTGCTGTTGGTGCTGCTGTGTGTAGAAGGCTTTGTTTCTTTGGTGTCTCTGAGATGCTCTGACTCTCACAATCTTTCCACCACTATCTCCTTCTCTTTCTCTACAGGAGCCCTAAGGGGAGTGATTTGAGGGAAACATTCCATTTAGGAAAAAATCCCAAGGTCCCTCATTCTCTGCATGTTCCCCCACCATGTTGTGAGTCTCTGATTATCCTGTATTTTCAACATTTCCCCAAAGGCAATGTATAAATTTGAACATTTTCAAGTCCTCAGACAAAACAATAATTGCTCCTATTCTGTATCTCATTTGTCAGCATGTAGGCTGGTTAGATTATTGTCAACTTCTCACAAAACAAAGTCACCTAAAGGTGGAGAATTTCAATTGATTACCCTCTATTAGATTGGTTTGTGGGTATGTCTGGGGACATTTTCTTGATTAATGATTGATGTGGGAAGGTCCAATGAACTCTTTGGTAATGCCACCTCTGGGAAGTTGTTACTTGGTTGTGTAAGGAAGCAGGTTGATCAAGCCTCAGAGAGCAAGTCAGCAAGTAGTGTTCTTCTATGGTCTCTGCTTCACTTCCTGCCTAGATACCCGTGATGATGCACTCTAACCTGTAAGTCAAATAAACCCTCTTCTCCCCTTGTTGCTTTTCATCAGTGTTTAAAAAAAAGCAAACTACATCAGCAGGTTTAAGGCATCTGTTTAATAAATATTTTCTTTACCACCTAAAAGCATTCTCAAAAAGGGCTTGAGAGGTTGCTTTGCAGTTACAAGTAATTTCTACTCTTGCAGAGGACTTGGGTTCATCTGATATAGTTGCAGTAACTCTAATTCCCACTCATCTGACAGCTTTCTCTGGTCGCTGCAGGCACCTGTAAGAACATGGTGCACATAGAGATATGTAGGCATAGACACATACACATAAAAAACTTAAAAACTCAGAAAACTCCAAAATATGTGCTGTGTATTTTCCATGTACTCTATACTTACACTAGAGGAAGCATATGGTGAAAATTAAAATATTTTAACTTAAGCTTAGACTCCAAATTTACTGTATAATTACATGTTTGGCTTCCTAGATTCCAATATAATGAACACTGAAGGTCACAGCAAGTATTTATTTTAAAATATCTTGTACACTTTGGGAAATTCTTTATTATAGCTAATCAGTAGAAGGATGAATTCTGAAACTCCAAGTGGAATATTACAGAGTATTAGAATGAATTTAGTTAAATGGAGGGAAAGAAATTAACCTTGAGCTTGCTTTGGTACACCACATATATTGAAATTATAGTCCCTTCATTGAACATAATGACTTCATTCTACAAGCAGCATTAAGTATGACTTCACTGTACATATTGAATGAAGGCGTATATCGTTACCTGGTTAATCACTATCTCTTATATTGAAAATAAAATAGACTTCCCATTTCCACTAATTGTAATACGTGAATAAATAGGCAATGCCCAGTCTGTTTCTCCATGTTCCTTCTAGAGCAGTTACAAGTTCTTTGTGATCACCCACCCTGTTTGGAAAGTACCAAAGTTCTTTTATGAAAAGGGCCAGTCCTCAGGGGAGGAAATGTGGAAGAGAGCAATTAAAATAAGTGTTTCTTACTTTACTATTTGTTAATTAACTGAACACCTTCATCAGCAAATCTTTAAGCTTTCTTTCTTCAAGTTTTAAAGACTAAGCAATGTGAGAATGAGGCATGTGCGATACGTGTGGCATGAAACAATTGGATTCATTTTCATCTTGTATGCAGTTACAGGGTATGGAAATCAATGGGGAGTGAAGGCATGGTTAATTAAAAGATGCTCTGTTTTCAAGTTTTATGAAACACTTATATTCTACTTAGAAAAAAAAGATCCTCCCAAAACAACAATAAACAAAACACGCCATGCCCCCAACACACACCATACACATCACATCACATCGCATCACATTATTTACAAAGTTGTTCACATTTATGTCTAGATTTACCATCAAACCATAAGCTTACCCCGTTGAGAATCATCTGAAAAAATTCACTTATTTTACCAAATTTTTATGTGCTGTTTCCTGTATTAAATTACTTGATAGTTTACTGATGCCAATGGTGCCATTAGCCTTGTCTGCTGACACACGGCCCACTGAATGTCCTCTAGGTGCAAGTGTCTGGTGAGTGAGATTTTTAGTACACTGTGCACTTCCTTGTCTCTCACTCTTCAAACACAGTACTTCCCATGACCAGAAACAGTTGCTGTTGTTTCCTCTCTCAACTAATATAACTTATTTTTACATTTCAAATTTCAGAGAGAGTCTGAGAACTTTTCTGGGTTATCTGGGACCCTTTAACAAGTGAAGGAGCTGCCACCGCTTAGAAAATACTTAAGAACTCTTAAGAGTACTCTTTTTATTTTACATCATGTATCGAAGACACATTCCAAGACTCTCCAAATGTTCAACATACCAGAATATATTATTACAGCGCATACATTCTTATAATAAAATTTAATTTGTTAATTACACATAAGAGACTAACAACTACAAAGATTTAAATAAAGGGAATGATATATTGCCCTAAAGTTTCTTGAATTTGTGAATTATTTATAGAAATTTTCTCTTGGGAATCATATCACAGTTGACTGTAGAAAGCAAAGCCAATGATAACACGAGACTATCTCCTATGAGTGGGGGAGACAACACTACAGCCATTCAGTGCTCAGTGGGGAGGGATGCTCAAACAATCCAGAACATGAGGTTAATATTTTGTTTTCAAGTGTTTTCTCCCCCCAAAAATGAAAGTAATATATAAATGAACACCAGCTACTAAGAAATCCTGCCTATGGAGAATGCTGCCAAATGAGAGATATTGCACAATAGGAAGCATTGACCTTTGGCAAATATTTCCTACTAAGAAACTAGATCAAGGTCTCTCTTTAAAGTACAATTAGCTTCTGAAGTCTATTTTATTATAGATTTAAAGAAATAATTGTATTGACTACTATTAAACCAAATAAAAACAGTAGGGACATTGGTCTTTAATCCTGCTGCTTCTTTGTATGTAAAGTGACTTCAAACATTGGGGTATCTCCAAGCTCTCTCCTCTTTCCCTCATTTTGTGCCACGGGAAAATCATTTGATTTGTAAATTTGGAAAACCTGGGTAGTTTATTCAGGTGTGGAAATTTCCTTAAGGGAAACTTTCTGTCATTTCTCAGATCACAGTGTGTCTACTTACCAAACAGGGAGAGTAAGCTACTGGAGTATTAGTCCCCTCCACTAAACTACACCATCTTCTGTTAACAAGTGTGATGTTGGGGAGAGAGTTTTGTGGATAAAATGCTTGTCCTGAAAGTACAAGGATTGGAGACTTTTGATGCATTGGGAGTTGATTTTTGGGGGGGAGTGGGGGAGTTGGGTGATAGACAAGGGTCTGACTTTATTCTTCTAATGTCGAAGTTTTCTGAAAACCATTTGTTGAAGACGCTTTCTCCTTCCACCATGTATTTTTTGCATATTAATCAGGTATCAGGTGGTGGTTTCCACTTCATGAAGCCTTATAAGTTTGGATTTTCTATATTCAATTCTGTTCCATTAATTTATTAACAAGTGAATTGTTGCTAATATATTTATTAATAACATTATAAATCCTATTTTCATGCCATTACCATACTGTTTTTACTTCTATGGTGATATAGCCTAAAGCCTTGCATGATTATCCCTCAAGGAGTGTTCTTTTGGCTTATAATATTTTTTCTTGTTCAGGGTCTTTAATGGTTTCATATGCACTTTCAGATTTTTTTAATTCCTCTAAATATGTAATGGGGATTTCGAAGGGGATTTCATTCAGGTTGTAAAATTATTTTTGGTAGTATGATCATTTTCACACTTGTAATTTTTTTTTTTTTTTTTTTGGTTTTTCGAGACAGGGCTTCCCTGTAGTTTCTAGGGTCTGTCCTGGAACTAGCTCTTGTAGACCAGGCTGGCCTCAAACTCAGAGATCTGCCTGCCTCTGCCTCCCGAGTGTTGGGATTAAAGGCATGCGCCACCACCACCCAGCTCACACTTGTAATTTTACTGATCCATGAATATGAGAGGTCTGTCCATCTTCTGGTGAATTCTCAATCTCTTTCACTGTAGAAGTCTTTTACCTCTTCGTTATTTTTATTCAGTAGGAGAGCATAGAAGACCCAAATATGAGTGACTATAAGCCTCTAGTATTTGACAAAGATTACAAAATATGCTCTGGGGATATTTTCTTGAGCGAAAAACAAACCTTTAACTCCCAGAAGGCCTCACAGTCCAAACATAAATAAATAGGAGGCTGGTAGTTACCTATGCAAGCTATTTCCCTCCTATTATATAAGTAGGTTTCAAAGGCACGTTAGGAATGTTAAACTTGTGAGTACTATGGAGAAAGAACCAATGGGAAAAATATGTTTTCTTTTGGTAGGTTTTCTTTTGCTACTATTTGTGTGTGTGTGTGTGTGTGTGTGTGTGTGTGTGTATGTATGCGCGTGTGTGTATGTGTGCACGCGTGTGTGTGTGCTTCTCACTTTAATGAAATAATGATTAATACATTTGTAAACCTTATTACTAACAGTGAGATTTTGCTTAGAAAAAAAGAGAAAATGTACTAGGACAGTTCATATCACATCTTTCTAGAACATTTTCCAACATGGCTTTTGTTCCTGTCTGTGTTTCAGATTTTTTTTTCCTACAACATTTTGAAGTATCTGGGGTCATACATCCTGTTAGATCATGGGCATGTCCTTTCAATTTACTGGCGATCCAAGAAGCCAGATCCCACAGTGAAGAAATAAGACTACGTTTTGCCTTAGCTTTCTGCATGGAAGGACTAGTTGAGAAGCTCTTCTATGCATTCTTTTACAGGTACTATTTATAGACTCACCTGCACCAAGCTCCCTGTGCTCATTATCACATGGGTAATTGCAGACTCGATCACATGGTAATGAAACTGTCCACCATTTCCTGACACTCACAGCACTCCCTTACTTTGTTCGTGGTATTCTTCTGAAAGCCATCGTACTGATTTCTCCAATCCTCTTGTTTGCTCTCACTTTAAGTTGCCTTTAAGCTAGCTCTCTTAATGAAGGTCATCTGCTGAACTCTAAGGGAAAGCATCTCCTTTAAGGAATGAAAAGCTCCAAGAATGAGCCATTCTCACAGAAGTTGTGGAAAGTACAATCATGCTAATTTTGATATGTTGTACTGTTCCTTTCAGATACTCTCACATCTTCTCAGAGGATAATTATGCACTAGATCCTTCCTAAGACTGACCCGTGGCTCCTTCTTCTATACATAGCATATATTTAATTTCATCCTCTGGGCCTTTTTTTCTTTATTCTCTCTTTATTGGTAATTAGTTCTTATAATTGAATATATTTTAAATTCTTTCCTACTCTCTAGCTGTTATTAGTTTACCATTCATTTTACCCTAATTAAAACAAATTTATTTAGTCAAATCTTTTCTTCTTTGTTGTTTCTAGGCTTTATATCAACCTTATTTCTCTGCTTCCTGCCTACATTTTCTTATAGAACTTATTTCTCTAATTAATATTTGGACAGTGCAACCTGGTAATCTCAGCTCTTGGAAGACTGACTGAGACATGACAATTATGTATTTGAGACAGGATTAGTTAGTGTCTTACTTCAGATTTTTATTGCTGCAATCTAACACCGTTAATAAAAGCAACTTGGGGGGGGGGAGACTTTATTTCCTTGACAGTTCCATATAAACAGTTAATCATCAAAAGCAGGGAGGGCAGGCATGGCTGCATCCAGGTAGGAACTGATTGAGAAGAATGCTGCTTACTGGCTTACTCCCGTAGGTTGCTCACCCTGCTTTCTTACAGAATCTAGAATCACTAGCCCAGGGATGGCGCCACCCACAACTTGAAGAGCCCTCTTCCCCCATCAACTTTAATTAAGAAAATGCCTTAAACCCATTTTTTATGGAGGCATTTTCTTTATACATACATATATCTCCAAAGCTCCATACATCCTAAACAACTGAAATAAAGCTTTAATGACTCTGGAGTTTATTTGGCATTATAGAAACTTAAATGTAAAAATATTTTTTAACTAATTTTTGCCTATATGGTAGATCATTTGCTTCAGTACTATGATTCATCAACTGTATTTCCTTCCTTATATGCTATACATTTTTCATATTAAAAATCTCCGTACATGTAAACAGAGTATATGTGTGTGTGTACTTAATAGATGTCACTAACATGTTTCGATAGAATCAGATTTGATTGCATATTTTAATTAATATTGAACTAAATATGACTAATCATAGTAGGGAAAATACAGATTCATGTTTTTAAAATATATGTGGAAAAGATTATGATTCTTCTGCAAATATATTAAAATATTTTAAATGACACATAATTATTTTGATTCATTATATAACAAAAGGCTAAAGACTTAACATGTACATATATATGTCTACACCCTGCTTATGTGTATGGATTTTTTTATATGACAAAATATATGCCATCAGGAAGGAAATACAGATGCTGTCATAGTAATGGAACAAATGACCAACTATTTAAGCAAAAGAGATTTTTTTTGTTCATTTTATAGTGCGCTACAATTTTCTCAACTTCTTTCCCCAGAATTCCTCCAAAGTGTTACTTTTTTAAGAAAATGATTATCAAACCAAAACATGACGAGAAAACTGAAACCACCAACCAACCACCCAACCAACAAACAACAATGTCCCCCAACACCCAACACACCTAAAATGTCTTCTTACATACAATTTGATATACTCATGCACCTTTCTCTTCTACATAATTTTAGACATGATTTTAGGTTTTGTCTGTAGGCTTACATTTACCAAAATTTCCAAACTACTTTTTAAATCAAGCCTAAGAAAAATCCTTTTTTATATTTTTAATGATTGTTTTAGATATACGCTTCTAATGTTCTCTGTGCTCATTTTATAATTAACATTTGGACTGATTTAAGGAATTATCATTGTCACATTTTCTAGGTGTACATTTTAGAAGGATAATGTTTCCAAGTATTAATTTTCTTTTTCTGGTTCCAAATAAAAAATTCACAGAACTCACCACCCACACTGAGAAATGAGTCACCACTAAGAAAACAAAACAAAAGCCAAGAACAATGAGACAGGCGCAGCAGGAGGTCCAGTTTCCTGCAGTAGAGAACAGACCTCAGTGAGGTAGACAGGAGGAACCAGAGGGAGGAAGGAGAGTGGAACAGGTGGGAGGGAGAGAAAGGAGTTCTGCAACTGCCTGTACCTCTCAATTAGTCTCCTAGATCTTAAGTCAACCATTTAAAAAAAAAGAGCTACTTCGTTAAAATTTATTTATTTTAAAACAATCTTTTCTCATTTTACAAGTCAATCCTAGTTCCCACTCCCTCCCCTCCTCTTGTTCCCCTTATCTTGCCGGCATCCACTCCTCATAGAGGATAAGTTTTCCATGAGGAATCGAAAAAATTCATCAAGTCACTTTGGTGCAAGACCAAGGCCATCCCCACTATACCTAGGCTGAGCCAGGTATCCCTCCAAGAGAATCAGCCCCAAAATGTCTGTTCAAATGCTAGGGGTAAATCCTGGTCCCACTACTGGTGGTCCCACAGACTACTCTAGCCATACAACTTCACCCACATTCAGAGAGCCTAGTTTGGTCCTATACAGGTTACCCCACTGTCAGTCTGGAGTCATTGAGTTCCTACTAGCTCAGATTAGTTGTTTCTGTGAGTATCCTCATCATGGTCCTAAACTTTTTGCCCATATTATCACTCCTCCACTCTGTATGCTGTGAATACCATTGGTAAATAAAGGACTACTTTGAGCCCACAGCAGACAGGGCAGAAAGAGCTAGGTGGGGGATGGGGAGAATGAAATGCATGCTGGGAGAAAGAAAGGCAGAGTCAGAGAGAAGCCATGTAGCCGTGCTGTAAACCACAGCTATATGGCAATACACAGATTAGTAGAAATGGGTTAAATTAATATGTAAGAGCTAGTCAATAAGAAGCTAAAGCTAATGGGCCAAACAGTGATTTAATTAAAACAGTTTCTGTGTGGTTATTTCAGGGCTAAGTGGCCAGGAACCAACAAGTGGCCTGGAACCAACAAGCAGCTTTCATTCAACACCTCCCCCTCTTTGACTGAACTTTGGTAGCTCAGCCCAATGCTTCGCTGTGGATCTCTGTATCTGCCTCTATCAGTTGCAGGATGAAGGTTCTATGATGACGATTAAGGTAGTAATCAATCTGATTACAGGGGAAGGTCGGCCAGTTCAGGTACCCTCTCTACAATTGCTTAGGGTCTTGGCTTGGTAGGTCATCCTTGTGGATTCCGGGAAATTTCTCTAGTGCCAGGTTTCTATCCTGCCGCATAATCCCTCCCTCAATCAAGATATTGCTTTCCTCACTCTCCCTTTCTGTCTTTCCCCCATCTTGACTATCCTGTTCCCTCATGTCCTCCTCCTCTTTCCCCTTCTCCCCTTCTCCTTCCCTTCTGTCCTCCCTTTTCCCTCACCATTACCGTTAAATGATGAACTTGGAAAATAAAATGAGTCCCGAGGTAAGTTTGCCTTACTCCTGAAAGCATACCATATGTGGCAGATCATCACAGTTCTTCTCTCTCAATGGCCCTAATCTTTGCAGAAAAGCAGAGCCCTGAAGAGTAGGTGCTATGATTTATGGAGTCATGGTGACCCTGACAGGTCCCACTGTGGAAGGAAGAGGATGTGGTGGGTGGGAGACAAACAGATACGCCACGCTGAGGGAGCTTGGGTATAGAATTTATTTAGTGGGTATAGGGAGGGTGTAAGGTTAATGGGGTATGTAGGAGAGAGAGAGAGAGAAAGAGGGACAGAAAAAGAGAGGATAGAGGAAAGGGGAGAGAAAAGAGGGCAGAGGATGCCTTTTCAGAAGAAGCTCAACTTGCTTCAGTGGGAAGGAGATTGGAAGTGGGTGGAACTTGTCTCTTAAAGGGAGAGAATGCCCAGGTGACAGGGCAGACCAGCATAATTATAGCAGTAGGTGGGTGTGCCTAAATGTAGCTAAGGAAATGAGTTTTCATATTGCAGTATTCTGCAAGGAACCTTTACAGCAAGGCTTTGGTGGTTATTTTTTTCCTCCATTAGTGAATCACTTTCATATATGCCAAGTTACATTGAACCCAATCAGGAATTAAGTAGAATTTAATTAGGCCTCTGATAGACCTGCGCAAGAATGTAAGATTCCTGAGGGCACAAAGCCTGTCCTTTTCTTTCTTTTTTTAGTGCACTATAGTTGGTCGAAAATGTTAGAGTCAATATAAACTATCTAAAACTATGGTTATAGAACTATAAGGTTTATGTCTCTGAAAGGAGATGAGGAGGCGATAAAGTTAGTTCAGTAAGACTAACTTTAAGGAAATATGAAAAACATTACCCTAAAAAGTAAGATTTTGATAATTATACCAATCTATGTTAATGTGAGCAGTGAATGTTTTGTGCTGAACCCTCAATAAGTTGTTGAGTTAGTATGCATATAAAGATATGTTTTAAAGAGAAGACAGCAAGTTGGAACGTTGGGGAAAAGGACTGCTTCTGGATAGAGTTCTGGGGAAGGAGGTGAATAGAATAAAAATATGCTGTAAACATCTTCAAATAACAAATAAAAAAACAATAAAAAGAACTAAAACCTGTTTTCATGTTATCATGAAAGGAGGTAAAGGAATAAATATGAACGTAAGTGACTAGAACCTATGGAAAATGACAGTAGATAGTTCTGACAAAACTCTGCCCGGGAGACAGAAAACATAGACAGGAGAAGAGGCATGAAGTCCATGGGGCTGTGGTATAAAGAGCAGGGCCAAGAGAAACTGCTGAACTGAAGAAAGAAAGTAAGAAGTGGTTTCTCCTAAAAGTTAGGCTGTTACTCTACACATTTGCTGCGGTATATTCTTGCTTGCATGCGCACGCACGCAGTACACACACACACACACACACACACACACACAACCAAACTGGTGCATTAAAGTTTTAAAAATTATGTGATGTGAATGTGATGGTTGGGGTGGGGTATGCTGGGAGAAGTGGAGGGAAAGGGGTCTGTAATTGGGATGTATTGTATAGAAGAATCTATTTTCACAAAAAGAAAAGGGATAAAATTTTAAAAAATTAAAAATAGGCTTGATAAATTTTTATACATTAACTCTAAATGTGATATACAAATCAAAATTCGAACATCTTCTATATGACATGTTTTTTTTTTTCAATCTCAGACCTAAGTTTATAATTGTTACTGAAACATTAGACAGTTTGGAGATAGATGTGGATTAGAATTTTATTTCTATATCTTGCTGGCTTTTGTCTCTGGAAATAAGCAGATATAGATTTTAAATTTTTTGTCATCAAAAATAAGTAATATGGTCTTATCTGTATGATAGAAATGCTATGACAAATAACTAAAAAACTAGTAGCAAGATGCTTAGCAAATGCCTGGAGCCCAGTAAGAAGCCAATGTATAATTACATATTAAAACTGTTATCAGTCATCATCCAATCTGAGAAAAAAAACTTTTCAATGTCTAGGGTATTTATCAAGAGATCACATAATATCAGTATTTAAAATTATGAATAAGGTAAGAGATGCACATTGTTATATGGAAGAAGTAAATACATTAAAGTTGGGATCTTTACTAATTTGTATTTGATATAATCAAAATTAAATTTCAGAATTATTTGTTATCTTAATAATATAAAAATATAATAATTACATAAAATATATTGTATATATGCTATGAAATCTTAGTCTATCAAAAGAAATGTAATGAGAAAGGGTTTAGTCTGATAAACATTATATAATTATGTAATGTTGAATAACGAAAATGAAGAGTTATTGGATAAGAATTAACTGACAGATTTTAGACCTAAGAAGTCTCGGAAAATAAAAGTAGAGTTTATGAAAACACAGATGTAGAAATAGTTCTATAAGTACATGAAACAACAATCCATAAACATAAAAGATATTGACTACTCCATGTTAAATTTTAAATCAGGGACAAATAGCTGAGGTGCTTATTTAACTTAGCAAAGCAGACCTAGTTGCCAGGTTCCTGTAGCATCCTTCAGTCCATACCTATCCACTACAGCGTATGGCTGGCATGCCCAGGCCTCTACCCTGAACTCTCCAGCTCAGGGTCTGGGCTGCCCTTATCCCAGAGTCTCTTCTTTATAAAATCCAGATATTTTGCTTATGCACCCTTTGTACCTATCGCTTTCTGGCTGCTGAACCTGGTTCCCTTTCTTCTTTCCCCTCATTTTCTCCCCACCTGGTCGGCTCAGTCTGCCACTGTGGACTCTCCCATGTGTCCCAGTCTCTGCCCCCTGGCTACGCTTTCCCTGTTATCTACAATAACCTTTCTCCTCCACCATACTTGAATGCGGTTGTGTTCTACCCTGTCCTTTTTGATTTTCCTTTCACTTCCTACACATAAGAAGAAAGAAGAGAATAGATAAAATAAAATTGTAATGTTACCTCTTCTTATCATGCAATTTCTGATGTCTCAAATACAACATTACACAAAATGCAATGAGTAGTTATTCACAATATCTGACACATGACAATATGAGTAAAAAGCTAAATGAAGGAGAGTGGTACAGTAAAGACTTTAAATGATTTTGGTGAAATCATTGGCACTAATTTTTAAAATATTGATGATCTCCTAATACATGGAGAGCCTGACTCCTAAAATAAGCTCTATAATAGCATAAGTCTACAGTCACAGGGAAATGCTATACTTATGAAGTAGTCATATAGTGGAGATAGTTTGCAGTGGCTAAAAAAATCCTTTAAGTAATTTTTGTGATTTTCAAAATGTTTATTAAATAATAATAAGAAAAAAATCTCAAAAAATTATTAAAATTCAAAATTTAACTTTAATCACAGCAGAAGGTAAAAATGAAAAGAAAAATAAAACTGAACAGCTGGCAACTTTCATTGCTCTATGATTTTTGTCTCTGTTTCCCAATGTTGACAGGATAAGATATTTCAAAAGATACTATAGTCTAGGATACAGTGAATTAATATGTCTCTGATGATGACAAGAAATCAAAAAAGTTATTTTTAAAAAAATAAGGACAGAAACTCCTCCTTTTAGAAGTTTTTAGGTTTAAATGGGCACAAAGTTTAAAATACATCTTCATGAAAAGCTACTGTTGAAAATAGAACTGGCATCTCCCTGCTGGTAGAAACTGAAGCAATAAGGCATTCGAGTCCTCGCGGGTAATTGTTTAAGTTGGCAAGATGAGAACACACATATCATTAAGCTTTAGATCCACATTTACTTTGGGGCCTTGGTTGACATATTAGGAAATGATGTATGCTTATAAGTGATAAGACTCAAAATATTTCTTTTTGATTTTGTGTCGGGGTAAGGATATATCCATGGAGAGCCAGTTATGCTATGAGGTGGAGAGTTCCAGAGACTGATCATACGATAGTTGTCATTAAATTCAGCCAAGTCCTTGATGTGACAAATTTCAGTTCATTGTTGATGACACAGATTGCAGAAACATATGGAAGCAATTAGAGGAAAGTAAATGGAGACAGTGGGTGCAGGCAACATATTTGTGGAGCCTGACTAGATAAAAGCAATAATATAAGCTGAAATCTAAAAGAGGCAGCAAAGTCTCTGGTATCTACTTACGGATGAAGAAATTTGAGCATGAAAGCAATTCAAAGAAGACAAAATCGATGTTGCTCTGGTGGGGATGTGGGAGTGTGGAGCGCTATTATGATAAATTAGAAGGTTATATTACAAAGGCCAGAGTTAGATTTCTAGATAAGATTCCTCCTCTGCTGAGATGAGCAGGAAGTTCTGTCTGAAGAAAAAAATGAACAGGAAACAAGCAGCTGTGAGTGGGAAGCAGAGGTCTCTGTGCACGGGCAGGAAGCACAGGGTCCTTCTTAGGAGCCATGAAGGCCCCCGAGGACATGCCCAGTGCTTACTGATCTTTTAGCCTCTATGGGTTTCTCTTACCATCTCTTGGAGAAAATGCAATCCATTCTTATAGATGTTAATTTTTTTTTTAGCAGGGAGTAAGGGAGGAAGATGGGTATGTAAGATTACAAATAGCATATTGACTACAAGGTGTGGCAACATGTGGTGTTCAGAGATCAAGTGGATGGAAAGAGCCTGCCCAGCCTGTGGTAGTTTTTGCTCAGCAATACCTGATGATGTGGCTTACTCAATTGGCTCCTTCTGATCAGTACCTCTCATATCTGAGCTGAAAAACCCTCCCAGTACTTTTATTTACTAACACGGGCAATATCTTCTGGACTTCTAATTTAGCATTGTCTTTGAGGTTCCTCTTCGGAGTCATTTTAGGTTCCTAGTGCTGGATACAGTTCAACTATCTGAACACAGTGAGTTCACGGAGCAGAGAGATTCTCACCTAAGAAAGGCTGCATTACACATCTGTCTACTGACTGAATTGTCTTAGGTCACTTAAAGAAACAACGTATTCATAATAGATTCTGTAATTACAAGATTCAAGTTTTCATATTTCACACTGTGTTTTCAACTCTGCTGAATTATCAAATTAAAGGAGACAATGCAACTTTATGAAATTTATTTTCTATTTTGCATGTTGTTCTATAGTACTTTATTTTTAATTTACTCATCTTTGATTCTAGTAAAGACAAACTGTCATTGTAACCAGTGCCTGGGATGCAGTCCTTATATTGCCTCCATAACAGCTGTTCATGTGTCCTTTCCTCTGTCGTTCAGTGTTGCTCTGTCCTTTTTCCTCTAGGCCATGCCAGAGAAGCTAGGAGATATCATAGCCTTGCTTCTTCATATGAACTGGAATAAGAAAAGGGGGTTTTTGTCTTTCTCTACACTTCTAGTGCTTAACAATAATAGGGGACACGGAGAAGGCATTTCAGGAAGATGGGATAAGAATAGAGATTTTGTTTTCCTCAAATACGTTTGTAATTTCTTTCTCTCATCTACTCTCCATAGTCCTTAGTTCTCTCACATGGGAATCAGGAACAAGACAGACTGACTTTCTGAACTCAGAGAATCAAATAAGCAGATATGATTATCTGTTTCTCTAGCAAATAGATGTGAGTTTCATGACTGGGCAACATTTACAACTGTACCTTAATTCTTAAATTAATGCCCATAATAATATGATTATCTGTTTCTCTAACAAATAGATGTAAGTTTCATGACTGGACAACATTTACAACTGTATCTTAATTCTCAATGAACATAATAAACTTTTCATAGGATTTTTATTGATGCAAAGAGATACCAAAACCACAGCCACTCTTATAAAGTAAACCATTTAGTTGGGGTGATGTGCTTGCAGTTTCAGGGGTTCAGTCCTTTATTATTATGTCAGAAAGCATGGTAGCATGAAGACTGATGTAGTGCTGGAGCTGAGAGTGTTACATCTTGCAGGCAGCAGGAAATCCACTGGCCGACACACTGAGTGAAGTCTGAGTAAAAGACTTCAAAGCCGGCCTCCACCGTGACACACTTCCTCCAATAAGTCCACGCCGACTCCAACAATGCCACACCTCTTAATAGGGCTGTATCCTTTGAGGGTCATTTTTCTTCCAAACCACAACAAACTCAAAAGTTTATAATCATTGTTTAAAATCAGTGACAATAAATACTTGTATTTCTGTACACATTCATGGATATTCCCTGTAAATCAGTAAGTATAGATTTTTACCAGAATCTCAGTTTGGAGTATGATGGATTACACCTCACTCCATCTTCGGCATAGCGCAGGAAAAAGGAAATCAAAGATGCAGTCCACAATAGGAGGTAAGGTGGTATACACAGTTTATTTTCTCCTGGTTCAATCTCTCGTCAGAGCTGATCGAACTGGTCAAGTGTTTGTCTCAAAGTTACTTCTAGGGGGCAGCAGTGCCCTCAAATTTTTCCAATAATTCTTCCTATTTAAACTTTCCTTAGTGTCGCTTAGGTCTTCTTCAAAGAAGCAAACTTTAAGCATAAACATTAATAAATCATGCTTTTTGGGGGGTACAGTAACATTAGAAAGTAATGTCCTACTCAAAGCTATTTTAAGTAGAAGAATGGTAGAGAACATTTAAAAAGTTAGTGCATTCATACAGATTAGATGAGACAAATATATCACAAAAGACTGGTTACACACATAAATAAGCTCTCATCTCACCATTTACTATATGGAGTTCATGCTTTACTTTCCAATTTAATATACAGTTACTAAATTCAACATTCTAAGCATAAATTTTTTTTAGAAAATAAAAACTTGAGATGTGGCATTTAAATATGTAAGAGTCAAAAACTTTTAGAGGAGGCAAAAATAGACTTATCTCTAACCTAAAGTTTTTCATGATTACCTTGATTTTCAAGAACATTTACTTTATTGGTGAATTTTAATTTGAATGAAGATTGTGGATTTACAAAATAACTCCAAAGACAAATCAGAAGTCGGTTTAAAATTCTTGACACTTTTATGAATCTGGTACTAATGGAGATGCTAGGCATGAATATTGTGGTAGCCAATTATAAACATAAAATTGTATTTCTTATCTCACTTTGACATATTGAATTGCAGGTCCCAAATTCTATCATTTGGAGACTCTGTAGAAAGAAGTCACATCACATCACTCTGGACATTAGGAGGAGAATAATGTCCGCTTACTTAGTTGCTTCAAAAGTTAATCCACACTATTTTTTTTTCTTCTACGGTCATCATCTGGTAGAATGAGGATTCTTCCCCTTTCCCTTCTCTTAATGACAATTTCTCCTGATTTGTGAGTTAATGGCATTGCAGAAATATAGTTGAACTAAGTAGAAAATGAAAATGTTGTTCAGAACGCTCAGTATTCTAAAATAGCCTCACTTTTGTTAACGCTGAAAAAGGACCTTGCTTAATTGTCACTATTTTGTAAAATATATGATTCTGATATTTTCCTTCTTCTCCAAGGGAGATAAAATAATAGAGCAAATGGGAGAAATTGTCTTTGAGTTATATATAACTTCTCATTTGCGCACTGAGTTCTTACTCATCGCTTTTGATTGCCAAACATCAGAGCCATGAAAAAGTATATTGCCACTAATTATAAGGATGAGAATCTGATATTATTTATCAAGAACATATTCACTTTTTAACAGCTTTTTTCAATTAACATTTGGTGAAAAAGTGCAATTATTACTAGAGAAATGTAAACACTCCTACTGTTCTTTTCTCTTAAACCCTTATCTGTTGCTGTAAAGAATTTCATTGGCTGTTGATGCAAGCAGAATCATGCTTTTAAGACAAATTCAGAAATGCCTTTGTAAGATCATCCACTGGTCATGAAAGGAAAGATGTCACCAAGGCATGAGTGACTGCGACCACAATCACTGTCTTCTCTTGTCTTGGCATTTTTGTTAATTAAGCAAAATATCTGCCAGTGTCCTTATAAAAGTATTCATCTGCTTTTCTTTAATTTGAAGTGGATTAAAAATGAGATTCAGCATTAATTAAACATAGAATTTATGGAGATTTTAATTGCAAAAGCACTTCAGAAAGGAACATGCAAAAGGCTTCTTAGTTCTATTTCACAAAGAAGATGGTATTAAACAATGACAAGACAAAAAGAACCCCCTTAAGAACATGCCACCACTGGCCCTGTACTGCATGACTAATTTGCATGGAGTCTAGCTGGGAACATGTAATGAGTCGGCTGAAGATCAACAACTGCCCCAAGCAGTTTTTTTTAACTGTTATATTGATGTCTAGAATTTTCAATTTGTCTTTGAAAATATGCATGAGTTTGAGGAGACAGTAATAAAAGTCTCAAAAACTTGTCGCTGAGATCAACCAATTCAATTAATATCCTTGCACATTGCCTTCTGCACACAGGATTCCAGCTGTCCATCTTTAAGATGAATTTGGGACAGAAAGACTAGCCCATGTCTAAGGGGTTTCTGGAAGTTTCACATTTTGTGACTAATTATCCTGACCAGATCTTGGTGCAAAGCGGGGCCATCTTGCATGGTCTCCTCTGGCATGATTCTGGTTCAGCCTTGTCACACCGGACTTTTAAGGGAAGCTCTATCTTTGCAGCACAGGCTACATGTGACAAGATTAGATTGGCACACTTTCTCTGTGTAGCTCTTGAGTTCCTGGCAGCACAAGCCCGGCGGATCCCTCTGAGAGAAGTCTCAGCTGTCACTCGGTGACCCATTAACACTACTGTTCCATCCTGCAGTGTCAGTTCTTTCATTCTTTTGAAAATAATGCTCCCAGCGGATGGAAGATACCTTCAGGAATGGGAGAGAACAGCCGATTCGAGCTAACTATCAAAGGCAGAGCAAACAACACGGCCAGAGCACAAATTCCAACAGACGAATTCTAAACACAGTAAAAGAAGTCTATTATGATGGTAACATAACAGTTTAAACTAGCATATTGTTCCATGGCGCATTCTTTTTTTTACATCTATTTATTTATTTTACATCACAACCACAGTTTCCCTTTCCTTCTCTCCTTCTAGTGCCTCCCCAACCTTCTCTTTATACCCCTCCATCCATTCCTCCTCCATTTCTATTCGGAAAAAAAGGTGTAGATGGAATGGCGGTGCTGCGTCCTGCCATCCGGCTAGCTTTATACCAAAATAATTACATGGAATCTGTATTCTTTTAAACATTGCCTGGACCATTAGTTTCAGCCTCTTATTGGTTAATTTTCATATCTTCCTTTAACTCATATTTAGTAATCTGTGTAGCATCACGAGGTGGTCGCTTACCAGGAGAGATCTTAACTTGTGTCTGTCTTGGAGAGAAGCATGGCGACTCACTATGGCAACTGCCTGAAACGTCCGCCTTCTCTGCCTTCTACCCAGCATTTTGTTTGTTTACTCCACCCACCTAATTTTCTGTCCTATTAAAGGGCAGAGGCAGTTTCTTTATTAACCAATGAAATTAACACATAGACACTCCATCAAAAAGGTAGGCCTTCCATGGAAATCAACCAACATTGTACATCGAGTTGTAGTAAAGAGTAAACACCTCCCCATGTATTGAGGCTGAGCAAGGCAATTCTGTTTGAGGAATAGTTTCCTAAGAGCCAGTCAAAGCATTAGGGACAGGACCTGCTCCCATTCCTAGGAGTTCTACAAGTAGACCAAGCTACACAGCTGTTACATAGATGTAGAGGTCCTAGGTTGGTCCCATGAAGGCTCCCTGGCTGTTGGTTCAGACTCTGTTAGTTCCTATGTGTCCAGGTTAGTTGTTTTTGTGGGTTTTCTTGTGATAGTCTTGACCTCTCTGATTCCTAAAATTCTTTCTCCCACTCTTCAGTCAGATTCGCTGAGCTCAACCCAATGTTCCTCTGTGGGTCTTTGCACCTGTTTGCCCCAGTTGCTAGGTGAAGCCTCTCTGATGACTACTGGGCTCATCACCAAACTATGAGTATAGCATTTATTTTCTTTAATCATTTCTGGTTCTAACCTGTTCTCTAGGCTGTCCAGCATTGAGGTCCTGGCACTCCAGGCAGTGTCAGGTGTGGGTTTACTCTCCTGGCCTGGACCTAAGGCTGAATCATGGCACATCATTAGAAGTTACATTTTATGGTTACTACATGAAAAATAATTATGGGAATTTGGCTCTAGGGCTGGTGAAATGGCTTATTAGGAAAAAACCTACTGTCCAGAGGTCAGTCTTTAGAACCCAAGTTATGGTGGAAGGAGAACTGGCCCTAAAACTTTTTAAGTCAGGGCACAGAAAAACCATTAGACTAGACTGATCCATGGCTGAGAAGAAGGGTTCACTGGGGATCAAACTATCAAGGCTGTGTCTGAGAACTAGGGGGATGGGAGAGCAAACAGTGTAAACGTGGAGGATGGGAATCTTTGAGCTGATATAGGCTGAGTAGACTGACTAAGAACTAGGTGCCTTTGCCAAAGGTAGTTGACCTTTGGGAAAAACTAGGTGCCTTTGCCAAAGGTAGTTAACATTTGGGAAAAAAAATAAGGGTGGTTCCTTGTAAATAGAAACCATCCCTTAGGAAATCTGCTTTTTGTAAACAAGAGATCATCTTAGGTTTCTGTTTCTCTAGACAAATTCTTTTTGTTTAGAACTCTGTCCCTTGCACTGCCATTATGAAGGCAAGTGCTTTGGATCTAACACAGCTGTCCTGCCACCTTCACACATGAGCTGTGGCACACCCCTACCCTCTCAAAATCACACACACACACACACACACACACACACACACACACACACAGAGAGAGAGAGAGAGAGAGAGAGAGAGAGAAATGGTTTTATATTCCCTACTAAGATAGGTCAAATTTAGATGTATTCCAAACAAAATCTATAAGCAAACATCTCTGGAAACCTGTTGGAGATATCTTTAAGAACAGGAAAAACCATGCTCACCTTAGTGACAACAAAAGCATGGCCAGGAGATACGTTAAAATCCAGGCAGAATTCAGAACTATCACAATGGTAAAGAGCCTGACATTCTGCAAACTTTCTAATAGAATCAATTCTATGTCCAATGCCCATAGAAGACAAAGGTTTAATATCTTCTTTCAGGCTGAGTTTTGGCGACCTCAACACTGTGATAGAAATCTGAGGAGAAAAGTCTTATTTTTCTCAAGAGCATTAACTTGTAAACAGTTTAGGGGTAAACTTATTTTGAAAAGTTAGCATCTAAATAGTACAAGCTATACATAATTTGCAACTTCATTTTTCTTCATTAAAATAAAAATAGTATGGAATGGAGTAGGCTTACCAAATGTATTATAAAGATCCAAAATAAGTACAAAGAAATAGGAGCAGGAAGAAACACTTTAATCTGCCTCCTAAGGACCTTTAAAAAAGTCACAAAAAATAATTCAAAACTTTTTATATCATTAGAAAGAAAATAGTAAGACCGTCACTGCACCAGGAACAAGTGGCAGGCCGTGATCAGGCTGTATATTAGTGATTGAGTACTTGTGTACTCAATGTATATGGACATACTTTTCAATAAATATGTGAAGATGGTGTTTTTTTTCTTTCTTTTAAAAACATAAAGTTAAGCCAGGCAGTGGTGGCACACGCCTTTACTCTGAGCACTTGTGAGGTAGAGGCAGGTGAATCTGTAAATTCGAGGCCAGCCAACCAACTTACTGGTCTACAAAAAAGTGAGTTCTAAGATAGCTAGGACTGTAATACAGAGAAACCCAGTCTCAAAAACAAAACAAAAAACAAAAAACAAAAGACGAAACAAAACAAAGTTAGAAGAAGAATGATGTCATTTGGCATTTTCTTTTCTTTCTGTCTCTCCCTCTGTCCGGTCCTCTACCCATCCCCTTCCTTTCTCCCCGCCTCTGTCTTGCCCACCTTCACCTTCCTTCCTCCATCTGAATTCCCTTCTTTGTTTTTGGGATGGGGGTGGGGAGGGACATTTCCCAGAGAGGCATCAAGTTGGCTGAGGATAAGACTAAAGTCTGGATCCTGCAAGCTTCCTTGTCTAGTGTCTGTGATCACATGAATTTATGCCCCAGCTACTGTCCTAGTTTAGGGGTGCTGAGACTGAACCCGAGGTCTCGAGTAGAGTGGGCTATGTCCTCACTCGGTCAGGATTCTTATTGGGTTGTACAGGGAATAAACAGCTGCTGTGGGGTGAGAATGGTGTTGTTAACCAGGACGAATATATCTGAGATCTCCATCTTGTGGTTGGAAGGCACCGAGGACCCGCCCCCCGTGGGCGGGGCTTCTAGTTCGCTGACGCAGGCTCTGTAATTGGGTCGCGCTATTCTTGCGTCAGAGAAGCTGGGCCACCATCTTCGAAGCCGCGGAGTGATCGTTGGAGCCGCTACCGTTTGTGCCTCGCGTTTCTCCATGAGGAAGATGCTGGCCGCTGTGGTGTCGCACGTGTTTTCGGGAGTGACCCAGAAGCCGGCTATGAGAGGGGTGCTGGCGTCCCTGAACTTCTCCAACGACGCCACCTGCGACATTAAGAAATGCGATCTGTACCGGCTGGAAGAGGGCCCTCCGACGTCCACCGTGCTCACCCGAGAGGAGGCCCTCAAATACTACCGGACCATGCAGGTGATTCGGCGCATGGAGCTGAAGTCTGACCAGATGTACAAGCAGAAGTTCATTCGTGGTTTCTGTCACCTGTGTGACGGTCAGGAAGCCTGCTGCGTGGGGCTGGAGGCGGGGATCAATCCCACGGATCATGTCATCACGTCCTACCGGGCTCATGGCTTGTGCTACACGCGGGGGCTGTCGGTCAAATCCATTCTCGCCGAGCTGACCGGACGCCGAGGAGGCTGCGCCAAGGGCAAAGGAGGCTCGATGCACATGTACGGCAAGCACTTCTACGGGGGCAATGGCATCGTCGGGGCACAGGTACCCCTGGGAGCCGGTATCGCTTTCGCCTGTAAATACTTGGGAAATGGTCAGGTCTGCCTGGCTCTATATGGCGACGGTGCAGCTAACCAGGGGCAGGTAGCCGAAGCTTACAATATATCGGCCTTGTGGAAATTACCTTGTGTCTTCATCTGTGAGAATAACCGCTACGGAATGGGGACGGCCGTTGAGCGAGCAGCAGCCAGCACTGATTACCACAAGAGAGGCAATTTTATCCCTGGACTGAGGGTGAATGGAATGGATATCCTCTCTGTCCGGGAGGCGACCAAGTTTGCAGCTGATCACTGCAGATCTGGTAAGGGGCCCATTTTGATGGAACTGCAGACCTACCGTTATCATGGACACAGTATGAGTGACCCGGGGGTCAGTTACCGTTCACGAGAAGAAGTTCACAATATGCGAAGTAAGAGTGACCCTATTATGCTTCTCCGAGAGAGAATGATAAACAACAACCTCAGCAACGTTGAAGAGTTGAAGGAGATCGATGCAGATGTGAGAAAAGAAGTTGAGGAAGCAGCCCAGTTTGCTACAACTGATCCAGAACCAACTTTGGAAGAATTAGCTCATCACATCTACTACCGCAATCCACCTTTTGAAGTTCGTGGTACAAATAAATGGATCAAGTATAAGTCTGTCAGTTAGACAGAGATTACTCATAGATACGTTATGAATTCTTCAGCGAAAAATTTACGTTGAACTTTAGGAAACTTCTCAGTTTTGTTAAGGAGGAATAAATAAAATATTAAAGACAAAGGTCTTGTAAACCTTCATAAAGATAGATTAATAGCTTATTAAGGGGATTAGAAGATAAGCATTTGTTCTAAAGTGATGTTCCACTAAAGGGATGTTCCATTTTATGTTGTAACTTTAAAAGGTACTATATCATAAATAATATGAATGTCTTTTAGAATATTTTAAATTTATAATCTCAATTTATAAATCTAAAATAGGAAAATCATTAAATTCCCCAATTTGTCGTAATTGTTTGATTTCATTTTAGTCATGAAATAAATACTGTTCTTTAACGAAATATACTTGATTCTTGCTGCCTGTGCCATGACTTTGTGTAAAGTCATATCCCGAGTTAGGAGAATGGATTTAAGCCACCTGGGACCTCTTCTGCTAAGCCACTTGCAACAACTGATATACATTAACCAGTAATGGACACACTGTTTTTTCATAGAAGGCATGCATATGTGATATTGTTCTGACTTCCCAGAAAAATTTAATAGGGCAAAGAGAGGGAAGAAAAGGAGGATGTTTTGTTTTTGTTTTCAGAGCATTTTATTTATAATATTTGTAGTGTACTAACTAGGAAAATGTAAACAAAATCTTGGACTTTTATTTGTGTTAATATTCATGCTAATGTTATATTTGCTTTACAGTCGTTGATGCTACAAGTGACTAGATTTGAAAAGGCTCTGGCAAATTCTTCAACAAAAAACAACAAACACCACTACCCCTCAAAGCTGAGAAAGTTTGCGGGTTCTGCTCTTATGAATAATGCTGTGAACATAGTTGAGCAAGAATGCTTGTGGTATGATCATGCATCCCTTGTGTACATGCCTAAAATTGGTATAGCTGGGTCTTGAGGTGGACTGATTCTTTTTTCCGCCTGTTTAAGTTTGCACTCCCACGAGCTGTGGAGGAGTGTCTTATAAGTAAGATTAGGATAACAATCCACAGCCCCAGAGTGGCTAGACAGCAAGGTAGGCCCAAATAGGGATGCATGGGTTTCCCTGAGAAAGTAGTAGAAAAAAATTCCTGGATAAACTGGGAAAGGAGGCGGGGTGGGGGTTAGAAGGGGTGGAAGGATGGGAACTAGAAGGAGCAGGTTGGGCGGGCTGGGTGCAAAAAATTAAAAAAGAATATAAATGAAAAAGCTGAAAAAGTAAAATCAAAGAGATGACTTTAATGCACTTACTTCAACTCTGCTTTTCATTCAAAGGTAGCTATAAAATACATATTGCAAGTTGCTGCTGTTGACTGATATCTTCTAAATCATCTAAGTATATACATATTAAAATTTACTGAAGAAAAGCCTGACAAATCACAGAGGCTCAGTTATTTATAGTTCATTACCTTATCAGTTAGTATACCAAAACCTGGTGAAAACACTACTCCTTGGTTATATTTAACTAGACCTTCAATCCTCTCAAACTTGATGTCTGGTATATGCTACTCTTCTGTGACTGATTTAATTGAAACCAGAAATGAAATCTAATGGTTTCAGAACCAGTTTCTGGAGCATACAAAAGCCTTTTATTTCACAGCATCTGCTCGTATAAATAGAAATCTGGGTTTCTTTTCTGTCACTGTGACACTCTAACAAAAGCGACTTGAAGGGGACGAGGTCCATCTTAGCCCACAGTTCCAGTAATAGTTCATGTTAGCAGGGAAGTTGAGTTGAAGCAGAGGGCTCATGAGATCTGCTCACTTTACATTCACAGTCTGAAACCTACAGAAGGTCTTCTCGTGCTCAGGTCTTTCTTCACTTTTTCAATAGTTTAGGATCCCTTGTCTTAGGAAATGGTGCCACCAACAATGTGTGTGTGTGTGGGGGGAGGGTGTCCCATCTCAGTTAACATAATTTCTCACAGGCATGTGCAGAAGCCCATCTCTCATGCTTCTAGATCCTGCTACATTGCCAATGCTAATATAAGAATCTGGTTCCCAAGAAATACAATGGAGAACCAAAAGCTCAGGGGTTTCTTTATTAACCTTTGAATACAAACATAAAGACAGTCTCTATCCTTCTGCAAATAAGATAACCTCAAAATTGTAAATTTACAGTGATAAATGTGTTTATTATTTCTTTTATTTTTACTTATATGGAGGAGAGTACATGTTACAGTATGCAATGTCAGAGACAATGTAGAGGGTTAATTTCAACATGTATGTTCTGGAAATCAAGCTAGGTAGCAAGAACCTTTATCTGTTGAGTCATCTTACTGTCCCAAGATGGTATTTATAAATGTAATTTGGCCATAATACTGTAGCTATTCAGAGATTCTAGAACCAGGTCTCTATAGTTAGAAAAAAAGATTTTAATAAAAATCTTCCAAGTTAATAAATACAGTTTTCTAATAACAGTACATTTCGTCGTAATCCTCTAGTATTTCCATATGTTTGCAAGCTGATAAAATTATACAAACATCATATAAATATGTGGTCGACGGTGGAGGCTGACTGAGAAGCCAAGGACAATGGCACTGGGTTTTGATTCTTCTGCATGGACGGGCTCTGTGGGAGCCTTCTCAGCTTGGAGGACCTTGGACTTAACATAGAGTAGGGAACCCTGATGGCTCCTTGGCCTGGAGAGGAAGGGAGGGAGGTATGGGTGGAGGGGTGGGGAGGGAAGGGGGAGGAAGAGGGGAGGAGATGGAAATTTTTAAATTAAAAAAAACATGAAAAAAAGTTTTTTTGCATAATGGATTCTTTATGGTCATCAAAAAGTAAGGTATAAGTAATTTATTGATAAAGAAGCCATAAATAATTAACATACATGGGTACTGAATTTCAGACAAATTTTCAAATCTTACTATGTTAGAAGAATAAAGTATTTCTGTCCCATTCTACAGTGAAAATCTCCTTAGGCAGGGGTTTCGTTATTAGAAGATATTCAGAATTTGTATACCTTCGGGGATGATAATCTTACTGTTGGTTGTTATATAATTCTGTGATTATCCATTAAATAAATTCCACCTTAACTGATAAGGTCAAGTTTTATCCATTAACTAATCCTAGCAATCATGTTAGGCTTTAAAACCAAGGATGAGTAGAAATCTAGAAGATTTTTTTTCTATTTCCTGTCTAAACTTCTATTTGCTCAGTTTTATTTACATATTATAAGATATAATGATAGCATTCTGTATTGAAACCATCTGGTCCTGGGCTTTTTTTGGTAGGGAGGTTTTTGATAACAGTTTCTAATTCTTTGTGACTAACAGGACTATTTAGATTGTTCACCTGGTCCTGGTTTAACTTTGGTATGTGGTATTTATCTAAAAAAAATGTCCATTTCTTTTACATTTTCCAATTTTGTGGCTTACAGGCTTTTGTAGTAAGCTCTAACCGCACTAAGCTCCCAAGGTCCAAATGAGGAGCAGAAGGAGGGAAAACATGAGCAAGGAAGTCTGGACTGCGAGGGGTCCCCCCATCCACTGAGATGGTGGGGCTGATCTATTCGGAGCTTACCAAGCCCAGTTGGACTGGGACTGAAAAAGCATGGGATAAAACCGGACTCCCTGAACATGGCAGATAATGAGGGCTGCTGAGAAGCCAAGGACAATGACACTGGATTTGGATCCTACTACACATACTGGCTTTGGGGGGGGGGGGGGCTGGCCTGTTTGAATGCTCACCTTCCTGGACCTGGATGGAAGGGGTGGAACTTCTACTAACCACAGGGCAGGGAAGGCAGGGAACCCTTACTGCTCTCTGGATAGGAGAGGGAGGGGGAGTGAAGGGGGAAAGGGGGTAAATGGGAGGGGGGAGGAGGCAGAAATTTTTAATAAAAAAAATTTTTAAAAAAAGATATAATGATCCAGGTTAGGAATAATAATAGTTTCATTCCTTTAACATGAGCAAAAAGTGAGAAAAGAATTTTAGTCTGGAGCCGGGCGGTGGTGGCGCACGCCTTTAATCCCAGCACTCGGGAGGCAGAGGCAGGCGGATCTCTGTGAGTTCGAGACCAGCCTGGTCTACAAGAGCTAGTTCCAGGATAGGCTCCAAAGCTACAGAGAAACCCTGTCTCGAAAAACCAAAAAAAAAAAAAAAAAGAAAAAAAAAAGAATTTTAGTCTGTATGATATTCTAGGAAGGTGGGCTGTGTATGTTTGCAGTTAGACTGAGAAGTTAAGGTGTATAACAGGACTACTGATGTGAGAATATACTGAGAATAAGTGAATATCTGCTTGCCTAGTATACAAATAACAAGCTGCATGTTCAGCAAAAGTTAAAGATAATTTTTGTGAGTTATTCTTCATGTATAATTTGCAAATAATAAATTGATCTTTCTAAGAATATACAATGCTGCAGTTCTAGTGTATTTATGTAGATATACAATGAACACTTATCTGATTCCATATTAGTCACAGCAAAGAAAAAATGAATATCCATTTTTATTTTTGGTTGTGAGCCTAGACTTTAATGGCTGAGCCATCTCTTCAGCCTGAATATCCATTTTCAATCACTCCCATTTCCCCAGAAACAATCTGTTTTTTCTTTTCTGCTATTCCTTTCTGGATATTTTATATAAATTGCCCTTTCCAGCATCCTGTGCCTTCTGATTTTACTTATTATGTTTTCAAGTTTCATTCACGCCATAGCCCTATAACTACATTAGATTATTTTCATGGTTGAATAATATTAGTCTGTCTTATCCTTTAGTTTGTAGAATATTGGTTTCTGCTTTGGATATGAATAGTAAAGGATCATGTATTGTAAAAGTTCACACCTTTCTTTTAAATATATATATATATATGTTCAAATAAATCAACTTCAAGATAATGTTAAAGCACTTTGAAACAGTATATTCATGCATATATACATATATATATGTATATATATATGTATATATATATCAGGAAATTCTAAAGGGTAAGGTTAGTGTATTATGTTACATTATTAGGTGGTAGATAAAAGAGCTAAAAGGTTTATTTTTAGTAAAATTATGAATAGGGCAGAGATTGTATTTTAAATCAGCATGCCACTTCTTTTCTCCCAACCTGCATAAAATTGGGTAACCAAGTAAACTATATAACCAGTCATGGGGGAAGTTGATAACTCTTGATCAGATAGCCCATAGACTAGATGCTGCAGTTTCTATGGGCTTAGGTCTGGAGTTAGACTTACTGCTCTAAGCAAAGAAGAGAGCTGTTATCAGATGTTCTGATCGTGGTTGCTTTCGGTTTTACCTGGGTTGAAGTTTATCTCTTCTACTGTCCTTGAGAGTAAAACACAAACCATAAATTTCCTGAACTAAAATCATCAGTAAACTGAGGTTAAAGTAAGAATAAGGAGTTAGGAATCTTTTGAGTGAGTTAAAACCAGAGTAGCAGTTTGGGCGGTTAGTAATTCTATGTCCTTAGAGATCTGTGAATATCTTAAATGGAATGCTCTATTCCTGGATCCTAAGCACTGATCAAACGCCTGCCGATAAATATAATCACAGGAAGGCAGATCTTCGTGTTTACCATTTACCTAGGAGAGGGGAA
Organism: Arvicola amphibius; assembly: GCF_903992535.2. Lineage (NCBI taxonomy): Eukaryota > Metazoa > Chordata > Mammalia > Rodentia > Cricetidae > Arvicola > Arvicola amphibius. The sequence goes on along the minus strand of NC_052060.1, from coordinate 47,113,795 downwards.
CAGAGGCATGGCAGTGGGAAACTGTTTGCAGGTAGCTCAAAGGCATAGGAAACAGTTCTGAACTGTGGTAATTGATTCCCAAATAAGTACCAGAAGAGTGTTAGCTATCAAGAAAATCTACAGCAAAGGACAATTAGCTACTCATTCACAAAGCAATAATGCCCAAAAGCCTTGGTTTTGGCTTTAAAAACCTTTACCAAAGCCCTTGGCTTTGATAAATTGCTCGTGAAAAGATGGCTGAGCAATTACTGTATAATGCTGTAGCTTGTAGCAGTAAAAGTCTGACATGAACAGAAGTTAGAAATACACCTCTCAGTCTTAAGGTTTATGATGCAAGAGTAGCAGTAGGGGGCAAACAGATCTCTAAGTATATGGCAACCTGAGAACAAAAGAGAGTTGTTCATTAACAGAGGTCAACAATTAGACAATATTCAGAGAATAAAAAACTTTGGGACAATCATTCCTTAATAAAAATCCCTCCCCTCTGGATCTGAGAACTAAACAGAAGAGGAGGCATAAAGATTCGATGTGCCAGAGGGAGTGGATGACACCAAGAAAGCAATGTCTTCGAGATACAACACGACTGACATGCATATAAACTTACAGTCACAGAGACTTTAGTGCATGTACAGGATTTGAACAGGTCGAAGCTAGATGAACACTGAGTTCTAAGAGTAGGATGTAGACATGCATTTTCTCCTCTAACTGGGAAGTTATCTGTCTCCACTCAGTTTGCAAAGGAAAAATCAGTTTCCTCCAATGAACTCTCACTGGGTGTATTAACCACACTTAAGGGTCGGCCCCATGACCAGTAGTACATGGCCAGCACAAAATGAACTCAGTAATATTTCTGTAGACTATTTGTCTAATATATATGTATGTGTGTGTGTGTGTGTGTGTGTATTTTCCAAAATTGTGTTTTTACAATGGTATTTTAAGTTTGTTTCTTGTGCCTTTTCATTTTGTTTTGTTTGTTTTTGCCTATTTTTTTTTTTTTTTTTTTTTTTTAGAGAGAAAGGAAGTACGAAGTTGGATGGGTTGTATGGGTGGTTGCTGGGGTAAATATTGGAGGGTTGAGAGAAGGGAAACCATGATTAGAATATACTGTATTGTATAAAATTATATTCAGGAAAAAGACTATGAACATCTACAAAAACCAAAAGGAAAAGAAAGTAATGGAAAGAGAGGGAGAGAAAAGGACAATTGTTCAGTATGCTTGTATGTTTGTCCAACATTTCCGACTGATTTTAGATTATCAGGAACACAATGCTGGGCTTCATGTTTTACAGTAAAATAAGGTAAAGCATAGATCATGATATGTGCTAGAAAATATTTTTGCAGTCTCAGAGACTGAGCTTGTCATGAAACCCATATTACTTTCTTTAGATTCAAAGTCAGATATAGAGTCGAAGGCAGAATTTAGGATGCTGAGGAAGAGTTCTCAGGTTGCAAGTTTACAGGTTCTATGATAAGTCAATCCAAGTACAACAGAAATACAACAGCCAAATGGTCATGACTAATGAACACAAGAAACAAATCTAGAATGACATTCAGAACTAAGGAAGATCGATATCCCTTAGCAAAAGAAAGAAAGAGAAATAAAAAAATGAAGGAAGAAAACAAACAAACAAGCAAAAAAGCAAATAAATTTTAAATTAGAGAGCAAGAAGGTAAGTTGAATAAGTGGTTTCAAATAAGGGCAAGAGAACCAAAGATGCGACTGACGTTAGGTGTCCTTTGTATTATCACAGAAGCCAGTGTTTTTTTGCATAAAGTCTAATGGTACCACCTTATATCATTGCTGTTCTTTTAAAACAATGAAGCTTCTCTAGTTTTTAGGTTCCACCTATGGAAGTAGAGTATGGACTCTAATATCACTTAAATATCAGTATATACCATGACCTTTGCAGCCAATAAAGATGATTTCTTGGAGAATTGCCCTCACCTTGTGTATCTCCACTTATTCTTCTGTAAGAATGCTAACACAAATGGGTATTGTAAAGCTTAAGTGAAGAAATTAGGTAACTTGTAGCATAGTGTAATTAATTAATTGAAATTTCTGGGTTTTCTTACTAGAACTTGTCATTGAGAAAAAAAGAACAAAATTTGAAAGAAAACACGTAATGTTAATCTACAAATAATAAAAGAAAATTATTATTTTGCATGTAGGTAGGTCAGTAAAAGCGTGTTCTTATCAGATAAAAATAGCATATGTAATTCATTTTCCCAAATTCAGCAATCATTTTACCTTAGGCTTTGCTGGAAATTGAAGTCAGTGCAGAAGGGTTTAGATAGACAATATTTGGGTAGCAAAACAACATGCAGGAAAAATAAGTTCCCTTAATTTGCACCCAAATTTTATTTAGAACTATGATGGCTCAATCTTCTGTTTATCATATATCACATAGATATTGTACACACTAATTGGACAGGGGTAGGGGATATACATTTTATTCTAATATTGGAAACCATAGATAATCTAATACTAGTAATGTCTTCAAGATTTGCTTCCCTCTTCCTATTGAAGATTCCTTTAATGCAATGCTCTCAAATACTTAAAAAAAAAAAAAAAGCTGGATCAAACTTGAAAGGAAAATCAAAGTCTCTATTCAATCAGTATTGTAATTTTTTCCCATTAAATAAATTCATGTCTATGTGATGCATGACACTGATATGCAGAGTATGCACTGCACAGAGCAAATATAGAGGTCCCTGCACTGGCATTGGAGGAGGAAAGATGGAGGTTTTTCTGGTGGGGTTACACACAGAAAAGAATACAATCAAATTAGGAAACACTGAAGAGTAACAAAGAGCGCTTGTACAATACTTTGCTTTTGACAGGCCAATAAATACTTAAGCTGAATAATTTACCTAAAGAAAAAGAACATTCCAGCCTCATGACCTTTTGAACAATGAGCAGGAGTTCAATTATACACAAATGTTCTATTAAACGTCAGCTTTCTGGGCAGAAGTGTTATTTAAGCTGTCTTATTTTAGAATTCCTAAAGGGAGAGAATTGTGGCTGTATAGTTACTGTGCTGGACTGTTCTCAGTAACTTTGTTTTCAGAACCAAGGATGACATGAAGCGTCACTCTGTCACAAAAAGAAAGGAAAATGGAGGAAATAGTTATTACAATTTTGGGGGGAAGCATAAGCGCTATTAGCTTTCAGTAGCACACTTGATCTGAATGTGACTATAGCCATGCTGTAACTTTAGAAAGAATATAATTTGCTTCCATTAGAGACTGAAGGAAACATGTTAAAGGGGCTCAGAGAATTCTCCCAATGGTAACCCACATAATCTGCATTGTTGCCTAAAGAGTAACTCATCAATTCCTTGTGCATAATCAGCTTCTCTCCATGGCCTCTGTATCAGCTCCAGCCTCCAGGATCCTGCCCCGATTGAATTCCTGTCCTGACATCCTTCAGTTATGAACAACACAGTGGTATAAGTCAAGGAAACCATTTCCTCCCCAACTTGCCTTTTGGTCATGGTTAGTAAGAGAAACTCTAACGAAGGCTCTTATAAGTTTGTCAACACAGTGACAGATGAAAGAGATTTATAAGAAGGCTGAGTTTATGGTGCTCTCAGTTGCTTCAGTTTTTGGTCATATGGTTCTTTTACTTTGAATCTGTGCTGACACCCTACACCCTAATGGAGAAGCTCATCACATTGTGGTCGTCCATCATCAAAGAAATTGGGAGAGGAAAAGTCTCAGCTTCTGTTCAAAGGCATGTTTCCAATGATCCAACTTCCTCTGTTCTCCTAAAGTTTCTATCACCTTTATGGCATATGCTGAAAGTTAGATATTTAACATTTTCAGTAATACACCCTCTTAAATGTTCTGTGAAAAATACCTATGGAAAGTAGGCATTATTTTTGCCATTAATTGAGAGAACACTATGAACTCAGTTTTGCTGTAATTATATTCTCTATGATTTAAATTTTCCTCCAATAACCACCTGTCATTTCTTCAATATTCTTCTTCGTCTTTCATGTGCTTTCTTTTATCTTTCTGCATTGCTGAAGGCAGAATTAAGAGTTCTACAGAATCAAACTCTGAGGTATAAAAGAATAGGCAATTCACCATTTTTTTATTTTTTTCACATAGTTATGCTTCGAAAAAGAAAAGCAAAACAATCTCCCCCTGTCGCCCCCTAATAAAATCCACTTGAGCTCCAACCAGAGCATAAAGAATTAATAAAAAACTAAACTCAACTAGACCTGAAGTCAGACCTAGCTGAGCCTGTGTTGTGGATTCTTGTGTGACAATTTCTTTTCCAAGTCACTGTGTAAAATGATAGCATCATGCTTTCCTTAGAACACTGCTGGACGGATTGGAAGTGACACAAATAAAACCCCTTGACACATAGGAAAGTCCTCAAATGCTGGCTCCATCCTTCCATTCCCTCTCCCACTTTTGACATACCCTAAAATCTGATAAAGCCGTGATTCTTTTTTTATGTATCTTTCTCAACGGAAGCATTTTCCCTTAACTTTTTCAAATGGCATTTAGTTTGTGAATCAATTGTCATAAATTCTTCATGGTTTCCTATTTAACTGATGCTCAAATCTACTATGCATTGCTGTTATTTTCTTACACAGGCCATCAGTGAAAAAATTTTTTAATAACACTAGGTCTAAAAAGTTTCTCATACATGTTACATAAATAAAATGTTAGCAGTATGCTTTACTTACCATTCTCCACATTTACTATCTATTTACATTGCACTTCACCATTTCCCACCAATTTAGAGTTTCATTTTATCAAAGTTTAGTATGGGACATCATACTTACAATAGCAATAGTGTGAAATCTTTCAAATTCTCACCAAACTAGGAGCCTAATCTACATGAGTTACTTTAGGAAGAAACTTGACTTATATACACCAGGATTTACATGTGTATAAAACATTCATTTGATCATAAATTTTTTTGTTTTTGTTCACGTAAATATTTTATCTCAATCCTAAAAATTATTAAGGAGTAATTGGCAAGATTCTATTAAGTTAACGGAGCAGCCATGCAGATAGTCAAGGTATTAACATTATTCATAAAGTTTCTATTGTAAACAGCATCAAACAACTTACTATTCACTGCATGGGTTTGAAAAGACCATTGGAGCCTCAAATCAATGACATGTTGCCCTCTATCCAATGCTGCTCTTTGGCAAGAAAGAAGGGGCCTGCTCCTCAAGCACAGCATGCCATTTTTTAATTCACACTTAAATTTCCACTTGAGGAGGCAAGTGAAAACAAACGGGTCCTCCCTGAGATGCACCCTGGGAATAAGTGCCCTCCCAACTTTAGCAATTATCTCAAAAGAGCCTTTCTCCCACTCCCCTTTTCCATCTGAATAGGGCTTGCTTATTAGGGCCTTGTTATTCTACTATCCTATTTGCATAATTTGCAGATGTCAACTTAGTAGCTTTATTCTCTCCCATAGAATAATAGTCTTTGTTGAATAAATTGTTCTGTCTTTACAGCTGTAATTAACAATACACTATACAAAATTGTAAAATGAAACAACTCTATTTTGATAGGTAACTTTTCCATTTTGAGAGGTATAATCAGACCCATGATTCAAAACTGCCTCTCCTTTTTTTTCTTTGCAAATTAACTTATGCGTATGACTTTAAATCAGTGTCTGTTCTTAAGAAATATTCATTGAAACATCAACTATATTCAGGATAAACGAACAGCTGTTATTGTCACTTGGTTCATTATATACAGTTTCTGAAGTCATGCTACTTTAAACAGGAAGTATATCATTATTTACTGCCTGTTTGACAATAAAATTTAAAATTGCTCTGTTACTATGCCATGCTATCTTAATGATTTCATGGCTATGTAAGTGATTTTTTTGTTTATTTGCTAGTTTTTCTGTAGAGAATTACATGTAGTTATATATAATCTTCAAATGTTAAATGTTTTTCATATCATTAATCATTTTGTCATTTTCTTTGGCAGAAATTCCCAGAAGTTATTTTTCTGAAGAAGCAATATTCTGGACCATCGGACTACATGATACATATTTGCAATTTGTATCACACAGGGCGTGAAAGACATTCAAATCTGATTGCATTAGGTAGATCTAATAGACTTTCAGGAGACCATTTCTGATATTCATCTGTATTAGTATTTTAGGAAACAAAGGATTGCAAATTCAATAACATGAGTGATATTTGATTTGGAAATATTTTGTTCAGTATGACCTTTCTACAGAATTATTGCATTTCGAATTTTCTCTGCTTTTTCAATTTGAAGTGAATTTGTTGTAGATTTGTTCCCTCAGTGGGTGATGACTAGTTTTTGAATTACATCAAGTCCAAGTAAATTGCAGTGCTTTTGTTTTGATGTATGAAAACTGCGCATGAGTACTCTTGAAAGTATAATTCTATATTAACAACTTTTTGTCATAGCGTGAATTTTCATAAACTTAGTTAAATAGCAGTGGCCATAATTTCTTAACATTGGATCAATTTTATTGGATGAGTATCACATGAACCTCAATTCATTATTAAAAACAACTGTTTGTGAATATATATGCAGATATGAAATAGAGTCTCTATAAACATATGCAATCATTACCATGGGTCATTGTCTTTACAAGTTGCAAACATTTGCAAGAGGAAAATAGAGTCAAGCAGAGCCATAGTGGTTGCACTGTCTGTTCTTATGTCAATTTAATGAAGGACAAGTCATGTTGAAGTCTATGTTTATACAATGCCATTTTACTGCTATTGAAGCATACTAGAGCAATTTAACAAAAAATTCTTGATTTCTATCCTGTTACTTGCCAGTTATGATTTTAATGGCCCTTAAGAGCTGAGAACTAAATATCCAATGGCCTTCTGGATGATGTATAGTGGTTGAACAAGGGTATTTGACAGATACTAAAATGAAATGAAGAGGAAATTTATTTTTAGTGACCATATAATCTAAAATATGTACTGGCCATAAATATATCTAATCTCTGCTTTATTCAGTTTAACAGCAAACAAACCAAAGTTAAGTATAGTAAGTGTGCTGTGCGAGCTAAACATGGTACACTTCCTCATTACCCTCAGAACCAAACACATGGAAAGTATTTCATAAATAAAAAGTAAATAAAGAAAACATACCATTTTCCTTTTTTAAAAAAGGAGAAAAATGAATATCTAAGTCACAATCAATAAAAAATCACAGTAAACTACTTTTTGTTTGTTTATTTTTTTCAGTTTGGGTTTTCCTAAAGAGTCTAAAGAGCAACTGAGGACAGATTTTTTTTTTTACTTGTGAAGATGCACATTATTCAAAAACACAAGAGAAAAATCACAGAAAGAAGAACGTTGATTTTCTTTTACAGAACTGCCTTTGCTATGTAATAGTGCCATAGATGACTTGGCAAATAACAGAGCTGGAAACTCAATTTGCCCTTTTAGAAACAAGGGATTTGAATGATTCTTCCATTTACTCTAGTTATCCTGGGATTGAATGATATTGAGTTGGATTAGAAGTTCCTTGGAGTATTATAAATGAACAATCGACAAATACGTAAGTATGGGAGAAGATATATATATATATTTCATGGAGAAATTTTCTGTGAACCTTCCCTAGGACTCTTTCTTAAGAGTGTTGAATTACAAGTATTTGTGATATGTGAAATGGCTTATTTTTAAAGTGTGTGGTGTGAGATTTTGAATCCGTTCTATTAAAGGGGAGAAGTTGACAAACTCCATCTAAGCCAATACCAAAGTCACCAGTGACAAGTCACTTTGATATTATCAATCTTTGAGATGTTACAAAAGCACTGCTATATTCATCATCGCAAAACATTTACCTGTAATCTGTAAAGAAAACATCATACAAACTCCCTTGGGAGGGGTGTGAAACCTTTTGTCTGACTAGCGTTCCTCAAACTATAAAGGTCAATCAAAATATGAGCATCTGAAAACTGGAAAGAGGAGCTTATTAAGATGAATATTATTGTAATTTGGACCAGATCCTGGAACAGAAGAAAAAACATTAAATAGTAATTAAAAAGATATGAGAAAAGTGTGGAAGTGAGTCAATGGTAACATTTAAGTATCCATTTAGTAATTGTAGTCATGTTCACGTTAGATACCAAGAGAAGAGGAGACCAATTGGAGATAGAAGCTCTCTTATGTTTGCAGTTTCTCTGTAAATATAAAACTGTTCAAAGTGAATGTGGCTGATGGTGGAGGCTGACTGAGAAGCCAAGGACATTGGCGATGGGCTTTCATTCTACTTCATGGACAGGCTTTGTGGGAGCCTTGTCAGTTTGGATGCTCACCTTCCTGGACCTGGGGGGATTGGGGAGGACCTTGGACTTAACATAGTGTAAGGAACCCTGACTGCTCTTTGGCCTGGAGAGGGAGGGAGTGGGGATGTGGGTGGAGGGAAGGAGATGGAATATTTTAATAAAAAAATAAACTGTTCAAAGTAAGCTTTAATGTGTCATTTAGTAAAAAGACAAATTTCTACATCAAATATGCTTTTTCATGGGACATTAAATATAAAAAGTGTATTTTTAGTACTTAATTATGAATCAAGTACTCAATTAATCCAAATATTTACTCATGTCACTTTATAATTCATAGAGTGTTCACTGTCTAGGATAGGGAAAGTGTCATAAATATATAAAGCTAAAATGTTGGAAAATCAAGTGTCAACTAATTAGATTTTTAAAACATTAAAGTGTTATATACAATTATTATACTATTTTATCTTTTATATTTTTATGGGGTTAATTAAAACTCTGTGTATCATTTTATCAATGTCTTATATTCTCTCTGTAGTTCAGAAAAAAATGAGCTGATTTTGTCATAATGGTAAGACTAAATATTCTTTGATATAATTGACTCGGACTAAATGTGATTCAGTACTTAATTTTTGTTTCTAATTACTCAGGCACACACTAGTATGCCTTTGAATAAGCCAAATATTAAGCAGCAATCAAAATATTTAAGTTAAATTTATTTATTAAACAATGTAAAATGCTACTGTTTGAACCATAGCATCAATAGTGATAAGCCTGCTTTTCCTTATTAAATACAGGTTTAATTATCTTAATTACTCTGGCCTAGTTACAGCTCCACCATAGAGCATCTACACTGCTACATTGATAAATACCTCCAGGCACCCAATCCTAGCTAATATGCACTCAGATGATGACTTTGCTGAGCAGAGTACTTTATTTCTATCAGAATTTTATATTGATTACTTTGTATATGGAAACTTTCAAAGTAAATTATTATGGTATTTTGAAAATATTGTCAGGGAAATGGCGAAATGAAATTAACATGCAAAATCTGAATAAATTGGAGTCAAAAAGTGAGTAGCATTGATATTGACAGGCAGCTTATCAGTGATTAGGCCTTGAGCACAGAGAAACATTAGGCAGGGGGACTTTAGGCAGATTCGAAAGAAATAACTATAGGTTGTTAATCAAATGGTTTGTAAAAGCATTTATCACCTTTGTCTTAATAAAAAGGTAAAATTCTATCTGCAGATGCAGGTCAAAAAAGGTGATATTGCTGGGTCATTTGTTCTGAATACATACTTTGATAATGGAAATTATGTGAGTTCCAGCCTCTCCTTTCCAGTCATGGTCTTGGAGGAGACCACAGTGGCCTGACATTTACAGTCCTTCAATGGCAATTACAGCACAGCTAATATATCAATTTAATTAAATTCCTATAGTGACTCATGACATAAAATATCAGAATAAGTTCACTTGCACAGAAATAGACAAAAGATCAATGCAGCAGGCAGAGACAAAATGAATTAACGAAGAGCTGCCATCTCTGGGAAGGACTATGTGAATAATTAGGTTTCTCCTTTCTTTCACTTTTTAAACAAAAACTTTGTGTTTTAGACATCACTCATAGAAACTAAACGATGGGGAACTTGGACATGTACAAAGATGCCTAAGGTAATTACTAAAGCAGATAAAAACTGTTTCTTTCATGCTGTTGAGAAGTCAAAGACATGTTTGATTAAATAAATAGAAATGCAATTTGTCCACCGATTTCACTAAGTATCATTTGAGTTTGGCAATTTCAGTTGTTTTGCCATTAATTGTTCAAAGTCCATTAATAAATTGATGCCACTGAGTCCTTGTCGTAAAGAAAGTGCATATTGACAAGAGAAGCAGTTATGACGGAGGAATTGATAAGTTCTCTCATTTTTTTTTCTCCACAACTTTGAAACTGGTCATGGAGTTCCTCAGAAATCCCAAAGGTAAGCTGCAGGCCTTTCTGCTGGTAAAGGCAGCCTGGGTTCAAGGTGTTTTGTTAAGATGGCAAGGGAATGCCTTTCCCTTGGTCGTCTGTGCTGATGAAGTAGATTAATGGCTACATTGAATGCACCGGAGATTCAGTCACTCTGCTTAGACGTCTGTGTCACTGTTTTTTAAACAAATTTGTGATGTTGTGGTTTTCTCCTTATGGCTCCAATCATCTTCATCTGTATTAAGAATGATACTACTTATGTTTTATCAAGATATCTTCCAGTGAAACTGTTTATAAGTCTGTGGCAGCAAAATAATTTGTAGCTTACATTTGTGTTCAATAAATGAGTAATCATTAAAATATAAATAAATAGACTTTTGTGAGCTCGTGTAAAATAAGGCTGTTTGAGAGTTTGTGTGTGCACTCGAGTGTGTGTGTCTGTGTGCATGCACACATACACAGATTTTCATTTTTAATTAGTTCTGAAATCAACAAGCTAGTTAAAAGTGATCAAATTTTCTGCATAGATTAAACTTTTTGCATTACCAAAAAATACTTGAACCACTCAAAGCTTCACAAACAACTTGAAGAATTCTATTGGGAATGCTAATAATGTGCACTCCTAAAGGATACTGTAAAAGAAGCAGAAGGTAGACGAAGCAAGTAAGAGCAAGTGTGTAAATAAAATAGTTTCACTTCTCTCTTACTACCAAATTACTTCCTAATTCAAATTATGATCAATCAACCATAACACAAAAAATCAAAATTTCAGTGGTTTATTCAAGAGAAATTTGTTTCACTTTGACACAATATTGGCAGACGGCTAAAGTAAACTTTCCCAGAGCATCAGAGTACGCACTTCACTTTCATTAATAAAATAAGAGTGAATTTAAGTAGCTGGATGCTGGCCAATCACAGCAGCTTACATTCAGTTGATCACAGCTGATAGGTCCTCGTTCAAATAAAGCAAACACCAAGTTGTAACCAATCAATCCCCTTGTGTATTTCACTTCCCTTTAAGGTCTATAAATGTTGTTCCCTTGTACTAAAGAGCAAAGAGCTAGGACTCCTTTTGTGTTAAGAGGGCCACCTGATTCAAAGATCATTGTTTCCCAATTATGGTATTCAGTTTCTCTTTGTGCTTGTTTGTGTATGAACACGTTTGCTTTTGTGCATTTGTGTGTATAAATGCACATGTATGTGTGTGTGCCAATGTGTGGATGCCAGAATTTAACACTGTGTGTCTTCCTCAACATTATCTTATTATCTTGAAACTCAGCCTCTCATAGAATCTGGAATTCACTGATTCTTATTATAAAACTGGCTCAAGAGAAATACTCAGGGATCCTCCCTGTGTCCATGTTACCAGTCTTGAAAATACAAGCCTGATTTTTATATGATAAGAATATTTTCTTTTTCCCATTATTCCACTTGGCAGGTTTTTTTGGCGGGGGGGGGGGGACTCAAGTTCCATCTATGCCCTCTCATGTATGTTTAACGTGCAGTTTCTGCCTTGTTTTGCAGAGCATCTATTCCAGAGATTACATCCACATTCTAGGCATCACAGAACTGATGCACGTATCATTATTCCATCAAACTTAGGGTCTTGCACATGGTAGCTGAGGATACTGACATATTCTCATATCCAGAGATTCTAAAAGATTAATTCTAATGCATCACTTGAATCAAATTAGTTTTTCATATTAATTTACAATAAAATATATTTGTGTGTTTTAATTTAAATGGACTTTTCTTCCAGGAAAAGATAACTTTGAAAATAAGCTAATATGAGTAAGTGAGATGCAAAATATGTTTACACGTTGTATTAAATAATATGAAAATGTTCCCATTTGTTAATGTCATTACAGAAGAATCTTAAAATATTGAGAGGTTGTCAAGTTTTTGGTGATGAAAATAACATTCCAAATTATCTTGAAAGCCTAAATTTAATCTTTGGCAACAAAGAGTGTCAGTTGTTTTCCTGAAGCAAAATGATCACTGTATAATTTAGACTAAAATATTCCCCAGTATCCAAATCTGATAATGATTGTCTACCACTGATTCTTCCTGGTAAAATTAATGCCTTATGAAGTAATTGGCCAGTGTATATAATATCATTTTTAAAAATTTTAAGTGAAGACTGGATGTGGTGGTGTAACACAATTCTTCCCAGCACTCAAGAATAAGAGTAAGTGACGCTCTGACTCTACAGGGTGAGTTACAGTCAAACCGGGAATACACAGTGAGACCTGGTACCAAAGAAAAACAAACAAGCAAGCAAACAAGTACTACCATCATAAACAACATATCTTTCAAATATGTATCTCATATTTCATCACATAAAATACTATAATATATGCTACAAAGTCGGATTTTAATAAAGTTAGTATTTTAAAAAATTTATTTTCATTTTTTCGTCTGTATGTCTGTATAGCATATACATTTAGTATCTGTGTGGGCTGGAAGAGGGTGTCAGAGTCCCTAGGATTGCAGTTACAAATTGTTGTTAGCCAAAATTTGGGTGTTGTGAACTGAATATGGGTTCTCTGCAAGAGTAGCAAGTGCTCTTAACTGTTTAGACTCCTCTCTAGCCCTGAAATAATATGTTGTAGTCTTCATGTAATATAGAGTAAAACTCTTCATATTTGTGCATTCATATGTGTACATGATAAAAACAAACTAAAATGATTATAAGTCAAATACTCTGCTGCCACAGCCTTTATTACTAATAAGGAGATGTTCCTCCTACTATCTATACTTTGGGTCATACAATACTGATATTTACACAGAGAAAACAGTAAATTTTGCTTTGAGTGTCAAAAGCTTTTTAACATCACAAATACCTGGGAAAGGTCTTGAGTCACTGAAGGAGCCCTTGAATCATGGTTAGAATTAGGGTATATGTATATTTAAGTATTTTAGAATGTGAACCAAGACCTCCCTTACAATCTCTACCCTTCCAGGTTAGCTTAAGGTTATGAAGGTCCTATACTTGATTTCCCCTTTGAGTTCCACAAAATATCACCTGCCAGCACCATCACCATATCCTTCAGTTCAGCTTCAGAGATTCAATTCCTACACTGGTCAAACCTTAAGAAGGCCAGTCTCACATCAGATACACACTCAAAGAAAGAAGCCTATCTGTCAAGTTAACTGACCAAAACAACAAACAATATGAAAGGCCAAGCCACTTGACATGTCTGTCCACCTGAAGCACAAACCTAGATGACTCCCAGGATACCGACTTTAGAGAAGTGTTCTCAGCCATCCTAATGCTGCCATCCTTTAATACAATTCCTCATTTTATGGCAACCCTCCAACCATAAAGTTGTTCCATTGCTACTTCATAACTGTAATTTTGCCACTGTAATGATTTATAGTGTAAATATCTCTGTTTTCTGATGGTCTTAGTTGACTCCTGTGAAAGGGTCTTTCAATCCTCAAACGGGTCATGACCCACAGGTTGAGAACCACTGCTTTAAAGGACCAATCATAAACTTCAAAAAACTCAAGAACTTGAAAGAACATATTAATGAACAGTTCAAGGAATTTAAACAGGTTTATAATGAGCACCTGAGTAATACACAACAAAGCATAAGCATTTAATGAAATTAAATGATTAAGAATAACTCTAGATTTGAAAACTGAATTCTGTAGAGATAGAAATATTGAAAAGAACTCAAGCTCCCATGTAGATGGAATTGAAAATATCAATAAATTAACTACAAATTTCAGGGGAAAGTCATATAAGTTGAATGGATTGAGTAAATGATAAAATTTTAGGGCTTGAAGATGCAGAAAAACTGAGTGACTCAATTAAATAATAGGAAAAAATCAAAAAATAACATTTTGTACACTTAGCAGGTTGTTATGTATTTAGGAATATATATTAATAAACATATAATGTATCTATATACATTCTTGTATGAGTATATGAACATATATATGTAATTATACATAGTATATATGCAAAACTATACATGCATTGAATGTACATATATACAATAACAATACAAAAAACATGAATTTGAAAGAAAACAAGGAATTACATATATGGGAAGATTTGAAGGATAAAAGGGAAGTAAAAGTAATAATGATATAATAATATTTTAACCTCAAAAAAGTAAAAAAAAATATTACAATACATGAGAAAAACATGATGGAACTTAGGAACACAATTTAAAAAATTAAATATTTGAATTGTAGTAATACATAAAGTAGAATCCCTATTTAGTGCCATAAAATACATGGATCTTTATCAGAATCAAAGAAAAAATACTTCCTCATGTTAAGAATTCTATAGCCCTCTTATATTTGACAAAGATGTCAGAAACACACTGAAGAACACACAACATCTTCAATAAGTATTGCTGATAAATTAAATATAGACATATGCAGAAGAATGAAATTAGACACAGATCTATCACTCTGAAAAACATCTTTAAATGGATTAAAGACCTCAAGATAACCCTGATACTCAAAAGACAGCACAAGCAGTACCCTGCATGACTGTATTTGTTCAGTAGTTAGAGCCAACAATTGGAAAATCGAACTTATAAAACTAAAATTTTTGACAAAAAGGAAACAATGAACAGTATAAAAATTAAGCTCACAGAACTGAAGACAAGTTTTGCTAGCTCCATATTGAACAGGTGGTTAATATCTAGAATACAAAAAAAGTCCTTGAAAAATAAGTGAGAAACCAAGAGTCGATTAAAAAATGGACTATTGATTTTGACAAAGGGCTCTCCAAAGAAATAAAAATGGCCAAGAAGCACCATAAAGGTACTGGGCAAAGGAAATTTAAACTACTTTGAGACTTTTAGCTCATCCCCCAATAGAGTGCCCAAGATCAGGAAAACAACTGACAACCAAATGATGCGACTGCAAACAGGTGCAGCCATTCTGCAAATGTTTGTAACGAATGCTCAAGAGCTTAAAAGTGCATCTCTATGACCAAGCTACTCCACTCCAAAGGACTTAATGTATCCTACTACGAAGATGCTCACTGACTTGTATGTTTCTTCTCTATTCACAATGGCTAGAAAATGAAACCAACCTAATTGTCCTTCTATTGATTAATGATTAATGAAAATGTAGTACATTTATACAATGAAATTCTGTTCAACTGCAGTGAGAAACACAATCACAAAACTTGCAGGAAAGTGACTGGATCTAGAAAATATTATACTGAGTGTGGTAATTTGCATACAGAAAGATAAAAATGAAATGTTTTCTCTATTTGTAAGCTCCAGAGAGTTGAATAGTAGGGTGCAGGTTCTAAGGAGGTACTCGTTAATTTCAAGACCTCTCTAAGACCCTGTTGCAGGAGCTCCTTCTGCTCCTCCAGCCAATAGCTGCTGAGATACCAGCCTACTGGGGCGTGGTCTCTCTCTCTTTAAAAAAGCGCCTGCAGTCCTCCTAGGGCTATCTTGCTTCCCGCTCTGCTTCTGGCTACTAGACTCCTTTCCTGATTGTGCAGAGGGCTGTTGTCTGGGACGGTGATCTGTAAGTTTTTTCCCTTTAAATAAATAACCATTCTATTAATCATAATTCCAAACTGGTGTGGGATTGTTTGTGACTTACGCCTTCAAGTCCCGGCCTTCCTACTGCTTGCATTATCATTACAGACCTTTTCAACATGGTATTTCTGTTCTTCACAAACTCCTGAAACACAAACATAGAAGGGATTATCATACGATGAGCAAAGCAGTATTTTCATGCAGCCCAGAAGCTAAGTTGAATTGGAAATCATCCACATAGCTAAGGTGAGGCCTGTCTGTTCTGAATGGAAAAGCTCATCACAGTGGCTTTGATACTCCGTACTGCACTCAAATTTAGAAAAAAAAAGATTCACTGAAGCTAAAAAGTCTGTCATTGTACAGGGTTCTTTCTTTTTGTCCCTTAAGGTCTTTAACTCAAATCTCAAGTCAATCAAACTGTCAAAGAGCTATAGCTCATCACATGGATGATGAGGTAAGAATTTGGGTTGATTCATTTCTGAAAACAAAGGTCTATGGGAGTAAAAACTTCACTTCAGCATTTAGCAACATATGAACAGAAAAGCAATCAGAGTTTTCTTGCAAGAAATTGTTCACTAGAAACACCAAGCCCCAGATGGACTTTCTCCTTCAGTTAATGTTGCTATTATTGAGACCAGTGTCAACCTTTCTGAGGTCCTCTCTCTTTAGTAATACGTTGGATGACATTATTTGATAAATTGAACTAACGAAGAACAAGACTATATTATGCTGAATCAGACTTTTAGATATTCTTTACTCAATTATTTTATTCAAACACATGTTTTTTTTATTTTGCTCCTTCAAGATTTTAGATAAAAATTTTTCTTTTTTAAAGGACTTTTTCCCCAAAAACAGTATTATTGAGCTAGAATTCATATCATAAAAATAGCCAATTTGTCATCCATGCTTCACTGATTTCTAATATATTCAGAATTGTGCAATGTTATCATTGGAATTTAATTTTTTTTTTTTTTTTTTGGTTTTTCGAGACAGCGTTTCTCTGTAGCTTTGGAGCCTGTCCTGGAACTAGCTGTTGTAGACCAGGCTGGCCTCGAACTCACAGAGATCCGCCTGCCTCTGCCTCCCGAGTGCTGGGATTAAAGGCGTGCGCCACCACCGCCCAGCTTTGGAATTTAATTTTTATGCATAAAAGTAAATTCTTTAATGACTAGTTTCCACTTGTATTCCCACCTCCTTCAAACTTCATCCCTGTAATAATTAATTTTCTCCCTGTGTCCATGACTTTGCTTTTTGTCAATATTTCGCCTATATAGCATGCCCAAATAAGTGATTTTCCACAACTTAACTGTTTCAACTGAGATATGTTCAAGGTCTACTTTTGGTAGCATGCATTAGTATTTGAGTTTTCAGTGCTGAATATTTCTCTTTAGCACTCTGGTAAATATATCTCCACAATGAATAACATTTTACTGTATTCTATATATTAGCCATCTCTCAATATATAGGCCATTTTCAACTTTACCCACTATGAACAATATCAGCACCTGCATTCTTTCACTAATTTTAGGGCAAACATGTTTTAATAGAGGTGTGGGATTTCAACATCGTATGTAACTTCTTGGTGCAGCTCTTGAGGAACTGTCCTTCTACTTCTAAAAATGATGAAGCCATGTTCCTTCCGCATCAACAACCTATTCAAGTTCCATTTCTCTATAAGGCTTTCTGGAGTCTGTGACAATACTCATTCTAGTGAATGTGTCAGGACATTTGATTTTGATTTAAAACAGCGAATAGTTGGGAGTCTTTCAAGTGTTATATGAATATTGTGTGTCTTGAAGAAATGTCTAAGGTTTTTGGTTTTCATTTTTCAGTTGAATTATCTCTTTCTTCCAAATAAGCTGTTAATAGTTCCTCAAAAATTCTGATATAGGCTTCTTTATAGGTTTCTTGTCAGATATTATTTGCAAATACCCTCATCCATTCTGTAGATTATTTACTCATTTTTTTTTTGGTGGTCTCCTTTAATGTTCTGAGGATGCTAATTTTTGATTGACTGCTTGTTCCTGTGTATGCAGTTAAGTAATGTTCAGTGCTCTAGCCTGGCAAGGTTTGCTTTCTCCTTGGGAAAGAACTCATAGTCTTATAATGCATAGGAAATATTTTACCAATTGAAAAATCTGCTCAGCCAAATTTTTTTTTTTTTATTTCCATGAAGTTCAAATTCTTTTCCCTTTTCTGGTCCCTTAGTTTACTCTTGGTATTATACCCAATAATTAGTTGATTGGAGTTCTGAAAAATTTGCTTCTCTGTTTTAATTTTCCTAAGGAATTCTGTAAATTTAGTTTTAATATTAACATTTATGACAAATTTTTTGTTTTATTTACTTTTTTATGGTATATGATAGTAGCCAAACAAGTCTAAAAAATAGATAAGCATTTCTTATACAATAATTAGTTTAAACATTTCTTATACTGACTGGTATTTTAAAGATTTGTGGACATCGTTGTCTTTATATTTCACGTGATGCTAGTTTTCTAAACATGTTTGAAGTAAAGAATTTGTTTAGAATCTGGGTTTTTCTAAATCCGGAATTTCTAAGGAACATTTTCTGCTTGCACATGTATAGGCAGAATATTCCCTGTTTCACTGAATGTTTCATAATTTTTATTACAAATTGTTTATTTTCTCTAATATATTATAGGCATGTTGATATATAAACTCCTTACTCTTAAATTACGGTGTGACTGAACTTTCATTATAATTACAGTTTTCCTTGTTTTTGATGCTTCTGCTTGCCTTGGATTAATTTTTTAGCTTTTGTTGTTGGTGGTGATGACGATGTAAGTTATGTGTGTTTGTATGAGTTTATGTATACTATGTCTGTGCAGCTGCTTACAGATAGATATGAGATGGTGTTGAACTTGCTAAAACTGGAACTAGAGGGGGAATGTAAGCTACTTGATGTGGTGCTGGGAACCCAACCAGGATCTTTCCCAAGAAAATAAAAGCACTCTTATTTACAAAGTCATATTTCCAGTTCCAAGAATTTAGATATTATATTCCAAGAAGTGTGTTGCACAGAGCTTGTTAGGTTTGCTTTTCTGTTCTTTCATCCCCTTATCCACCTAATCATCTAGCATCTAAAGATATAGATACAGGTGCATGTGTTTTATTAGAGAGTTTGTTTTTAGACCTCTATTTTCTAATGCTCACCTCAACGGTAGCATAATTTAGTGCTCCGCAAATGATTCATCAGGTCTTCTTAAATGTCTGTTTTGTTTATTTACCAGCATCTCTGAAGATTTGTGTAAGAAATGTCTAAACTTCTAGAGTTTCAAAGATATTCTTACTTGTTACTTTTTCTTTTATTGGCTAGCAAGTCAACATGATACCAACTATTGATGTCTCCTTTCCTTGTGTTTTTTAGTTTGACTCAGATTTTGAGATAACCCAGGAAGCTAGACAGATCAAAGTTTCCTGTAGTCATCTGCTTCTCCAGGATTTATTTTTCACATTCTTCCAATATTTTAAAATTCCAGTTCAACTTGAGACTTGGGTGGCTGAGAAACTGATATATGATTTCTGTTGCCCTGATGGTAGTCCTGGGGGTGGAGTTTGGTGAGCATGGAGGTTCTTTTTGTACAACTGAGTTAAATTCTAAATCTAGTGAAACTGTCATAACATGCTGGCAATGCAGACTTTACAGGGAGTTGTAACACCATGCAACACACTGGCTCCTGTTTATAGACAGTGCTTAGTAAATCTCTGGAAGAACCCAAGCCTCTCTTTCTACAAACAGGCTGTTTGTTTTTGCTGCCCTATTGCAGACCTGGAAAAGTACAAGGAACTAAACTGGCCTCAAGAAAAATATCCTGAATAGTTTTGTCTACAGATGTTCTGTAAGCACTGTTAAAAAGATGGTATATACTGTGTCTGTTAACTTTTGCTAATTTTTACAGTTTGAAGATGTAGCTGTTTGTCCACATTCTTACATTTCTTTTCTTGAAGGTCAAGTTTGCAGTGATCTTCAGTCGATCATTCCAGACGGTATGCTGTAATTGCCCACATACTTTCTTCTCCGTTACTTCCTTTCTCGTTGTCCATTACTCATTTTCTATAAATCTGAATGTTGAAGTAAAATTTATAAGCTTCTGTTGTGGGAGACCATTTGTTTCTTCCCAGCTGCCCAGACTCAAAATAATTGCTCAGAAACTATATTATTTAAATCACTGCTTAGCCAATCAGTTAAGCGTATTGCTAGTTAACTCTTAAATCTCTGGTTAACCCATTTCTAATCATCTGTGCATTGCCACATGACTGTGGCTTACTGGCAAGGTTCCAGCTGGCGTCTGTCTCTGGCAGGGCTACATGGTGTCTCTCAACTCCGCCTTCTTTCTCCTGGCATTTGGTTTAGTTCCCTTCCCCATACATGCTCTACTTTGCCCTATCACAGGGCAATGCAGATTCCTTATTCATTAACCAATGGTATTCGCAGCATACAGAAGGAAATCCCACATCAAACTTCAAAACATGATAACTATAGGTTTTACTTCAAAATTCGATCTTCAGTTGCTGTGCTCTTCCTTGGGGACGACTATGAGTTCTTTCACTCTCAGTTTTCCTTAGTTGCCTGTTGTTCTTTGTCTAGGGCTGAAGACATGTATCTCTCCTCATTCATTTTAGCATAGCTATTGTTGTTGTGCTTGCTTGGTTCATGTTTGGGCAGTCATGGAGGTGAGACTTTATCACTATAGCTTCTGACATTAGTACAGATAGATTCTTATAACAAGCCACTGGATTCTCTGACCCTTAAAACCTTTCTGCCCTTTCTTCTACAAGTATCCCTGAGCCTTAGTTATGGGAGTTGTTTTGTACATGTATCCATTGATTGAGATTCATATCTTTGCATTTTGATTGACTGCTGAAATCTCGGCCCCGGTCTGCACTCTGTGTGCTAGACCTCAGTTCGAGAGCTTCAGGAAAGGTGCTGGAGGTTGAGAACTCAGATGCAGTGACAGACTGACACACAGAACTCCCAACGCTGGTTCAGGAAAGCCTCTCTTTATTAACACCATGTAGACTTAAATACACTGCAGTTAATGGTCAACAGGTGATCCTCTGATCCTCTAACTAGGCACAACTTCTAGTAACTTATATTAGAAGGTTCTAGGAGGGAAAAGCAACTGAAGGCCAGGACTCGTTAATCCCAACAACTGACTGTGGTTTTCTGCAATGTTCTGTATTGTAATGAGACATTTTCATCATAACGAGTTAATACTACACTTGTCTGTGGATATAAGGGCAAATATTTAAAATGCAGTTGGAGATTATGCTCATTTAGGAAAGTGATTTTGAAGATTCTCCACCAAGATCCATGACTTCCGAAGACTTGGGTACTTGGTTAGGTTTCTAGTACCAGGCATGGTTTCCCTCTTTTCATTCACTAAAGTCCAATTAGAGAGTTGTTTATTACTTCCAAGATAATGTTTTATTTTTTTCTGTTTTTTTTTTTTTGTTCTTTGTTTATTTTGGAAACTTGATATTTGGATTGGTTGTGATGACATACGCCTTTAATCCTAGGACTCTGGAGTAAGAAACAGGTGGATCGCTGTGAGTCAAGATTGACCTTGTCTACATAGCAAGTTCCAGGCTAGTCAGTGCTACACAGTGAGACCCTCTGTGCAAAAGATGCTTTTGTCATTATGATTTTATTCATAAAGTTGATTTCTTGTATTTTATATAAATATATTATTATTTGAGTTCCATTATTTTTAATATTTCATAGCTATTGCTTTTCTCTATATTTTTGTCATTTAATTGCTACTGACGTCTATAATTAGTTTTTGAAAAAGATCAAATTCTATGAAAATATTCCCTAGCTAGTCTTTGTGATTCCAAATTCCGGATGGAATAAGAACTACATCTATTAAATTTTAACAAATACATTTATATAAATTCCTATACATATGATAGGATGATTCGGTTTATTGAATTAAATTTAGAGCAATAAATTTACATTATATGTTTTATTTACATTACACCATTGGCATAAAATCAGTCAGTGAGTCATAGCTGGAGAACACATCTTCAATTAATTATGCAGCAATAAAGTCCTCAATATGCATTATCATTTACAATTGTAATTTGCTACATGATACAGATGAGATGTAGCAATGAGGAACATAATTGCCTTTTTAATGCTGTGGTAGGTATGCTATGGTCATTAATTATCAACTTGACTAATCATTATTGGTGGCAATTAATCTTTGCTCTAATAATTATTGCTGATGAATATACATGTTTTGCCCCCATTACCTTTCCCATTGCATGAAGATGATGTATGCAATTACTAAGCTACACATTGCCTAAAACAGAGCTCGATTATTTCATATGGTAAAGCTTTTTGTGAGCACAGAAACATTTTCATTAAGCTAAAAAAAAAAGATTTGATGTAATGATCTTTTTGAGACAGTAAGGTTAGCCTGTCATCTGGTCTGATATGGTTTTTTTTCATTAAGTATTGAGGAAACCTTTCTTCCTTAAAAGTGAAATTATTAATAACTGATGATGGAAGTTACAAAATATTCCAACACTACATCAGGATTGAGTATAGTAAAAGGATATTTATTTAGGGGTAGATTCACAGATCACAGTCCTCTGCATAAATGAAGAACAGGAGCTGAGTCCAGCAGCCGGAAGAGAGAGTCAGTTTGTGCTTTATGTTGGCATTTAAAGTATAAGAGGCTATGCCTAAGTGGGCTGATATCTTAAATGCTACTGAGAGAAGGAGTTCCTATAGCACCGCCTCCTTTTGTTTAAATAATAGATTTCTAAGCCTAATACAAAGCTATATATAATAAGAACAAATATCA
Source organism: Arvicola amphibius (assembly GCF_903992535.2). Lineage (NCBI taxonomy): Eukaryota > Metazoa > Chordata > Mammalia > Rodentia > Cricetidae > Arvicola > Arvicola amphibius. The sequence goes on along the minus strand of NC_052060.1, from coordinate 47,091,205 downwards.
AGTATAAAAATTAGAATTACAACCGGCATAAACAATATCAAGCAAAAAGCATAAGCTAAATGTTTCAATAATTATCCTACCCTAATGAGTCTAAGTCTTGTATTAAAAATGGCTTTGCCAAGTCATGAAATGAAAGAAACTATGACTATCTAGTCTTCAACCCCGTTGAAGACCTAAGAAGGAAAATGATATTACTTGAGTAAACAGGAAGTAAAATTAAACAACTTCCAAAATGTGTAATAAATGACAGAGACAACTGACTACCTGGGCAATCATCCAAATTCTCATTTGCAACATTGGAGCAACCAACTTTGGCTATGGTCTAGGGTAAGTGACAGATCATTTTCAGAGGTAAGAAAAATTTTCAAAACCACTTTAACTTGTCGTGGCAAGATTTTACAGTCTTTTTTCTCGTATCCTGCTTGTCCTGTTTGGATACTGTACATTTTGTCAGTGGTTGAGGCATGGGCAGTTCATTGCCCAAAGGCCATTTTTGCCAAGAAGAAAATAAGCTCCAAGTGGAGTGTATTTGGTGCTTAAAATTCTCCCAGGAATAGATCAGTGCTGCCAGGAGCAATTGTGTCTCATGTCAACAGAACCCTAAGTTATTTAAATGCCATGTTCTCCAGTTCTTTAAAGTGGTTGGAGATTACCTATGTATGTAGAAACAGTCTTTATGTAGCTAAAGGAAAAAACTAAGTCACAATATCAAATAAATGGTTGTATCAGAAAAATATAAGCATTGCAGAATACCATCCACAATATAAGCAAAAAGTTATTAATTTCCTGGATGGTAATATTGTCTGCCATTATAAAACTTTCAGGTTTATTGATTTATTTTTTCTATTATTATTATTATTACAAATTTCCCCTCCTCCCATTTCCCTCCCTCCTACCCCCATTTCCCCTTCCCCTCTCTCTCCAGTCCAAAGAGCAGTCCACAGAGCAGTTTCCTGCCCTGTGGGAAGTCCAAGGTCCTCCCCTCTCCATCCAGGTCTAGGAAGGTGAACATCCAAACAGACTAGGTTCCCATAAAGCCAGTACATGGAGTAGAATCAAAACCCAGTGCCGTTGTCCTTGGCTTCTCAGTCAGCCCTCCATGTAAGCCACATTCAGAGAGTCCGGTTTGATCACATGCGCCATCAGACCCATTACAGCTGGCCTTGGTGAGTTCCCATTAGATCAGCCCCACCGTCACAGTGGGTGGGCGCACCCCTCCCTCGTGGCCCTGACTTCAAAGATAGCCTTTGCTGGAGAGGATGTGGAGTAATGGGAACACTCATCCATTGCTGGTGGGAATGCAAACTTGTGCAACCACTTTGGAAATCATTGTGGTGGTTTCTCAGGAAATTCAAAATCAATCTACCCCAGGATCCAGCAATACCATTCCTGGGAATATACCCAAGAGATGCCCTATCGTACTACAAAAGCATTTGTTCAACTATGTTCACAGCAGCATTATTTGTAATAGCCAGAACCTGGAAACAACCTAGATGTCCCTCAATGGAAGAATGGATAAAGAAAGTGTGGAATATATATGCATTAGAGTATTACTTAGTGGTAAAAAAACAATGACATCTTGAATTTTGCGTGCAAACGGATGGAAATAGAGAACACTATCCTGAATGAGGTAACCCAGACCCAAAAAGATGAATATGGTTTATACTCACTCATTAGTGGATTCTAGCCATAAATGAAGGAAATTGAGCCTATAATTCATGATCCTAAAGAAGCTAAATAGGAAGGTGAACCCCCCAAAAAAACATGTAGTTATCCTACTGGATATTGGAAATAGACAAGATTTCCAGGCAAAAATGATTTATTTCTTAATCAAATAGTTACCTTTGTTATGAGATTTCAGTAGTTTGTTGTAAGTGTAGTCTTTATTGGCTGGCAGGGGTTGCAGTTGTAGCCACATGGCGGTGATGGAGGTGAGAAGGTGAGTGTGACCAGTGATGGCACAAACAGTCCTGTGCCACTTTGGGGATGCACGCTGGTGCCTGGTTAAATACTGACAAATATGCTCTGCTCTTTGCTTAAGAGCAATTAAATCAATTCCATACACGAAGAGAAGGTTTTTGTTGTTGTTGTTTTTTCCTGATCAAGGAGCCGAGAGCTCATGAACAGGGATCACAAACCGGAAGCTGCCGAAGTGCTGCACAAGTTGTCAAGTGGCAGGGAAAGCGACAGGGCTGGGAAACATGCATGCCTGGGGAATTTCCAAGTTGCCCTGCTGAGCTATGCCATGGCTGACTTTTTGCAAAAAAACAGTAGGTGAAACCAGCCATGTCGGTAGGAGTGGGAGATCTTCTGGGCTGTGTACTTTCTGGGCCTTTTAGGCCAGTCTACCTTGTAGCTGCGGAGTTGGGATTCATATCGGGTGCCATATGATGACGGAAGTTACAAATGACCCCACACGAGCTCGGAATTGAGTATAACAAAGGGTTCTTTAGTTAGGGGCAGACTCACAGATCACAGTCCTCTGCATGAACAGGGAACAGGAACTGAGTACAACAGCCAGAAAACAGAGCCAGTGCATGCTTTATGTTGGCATTTATAGTATAAGAGGCTACGTCCAAGATGGGCTGATATCTTAAAGGCGGCTGGCTGAAGGAGTTCCTACAGCAAATAACCATGCTTCAAGGTATGGGTGAATATAATATTGGCATTGAGCAAACTGAAGAAAAACAAAGGTATAAAATGGTGACTCTTAAAAATTCCTCAAAGTGTAAACATGCTTATTACTGTGCAATTCTAACTAACTACTGACTTAATTCCTTGAAATCCATAAAAAGGAGGATGGAGAGAATCCATTCTACAAATTGTCCTCTGAAAGATAATGCAAATGCTGCGAAATGAATATACCTATTCCTCTCTCTCTCTCTCTCTCTCTCTCTCTCTCTCTCTCTCTCTCTCTCTCTCTCTCACACACACACACACACACACACACACACACACACACAAGCATACACACCACACACTACATTATAAAAAGATATTAAAGTTTTGAAATGTCAACATGGTAATTTCTTCTTGTCATGTCATCATGTTGTAAGAAAGGTAGATTATACACCTTTTCCCTCCCCAGCATAGGAACAGTATCAGGTTACTGAAAATGTTCAATAAAACCTGCCTCATGAAGAGTTAGCGTGGAGTAGGATAAATGTCTGGTAAAAGTGAGAAGTTACTATAATATAGCCAACTAACTTTCATACAAATAATTTATCTTGTATCATGGATCATTAAAACACTGTCAGAGAACTGCACTGGCACCAACAAAAAGAGCCTCTAACATGGAACTGATGATATTTGCAAGATTGTTGTGGTGGTTATCAAGTAGAATTTGAATCATCTTAAAGACTTAACTGGACTTCTAAACTTTAGTCATAGGATTTTGGTTAGTAATCTAAATAAAGTTTCAAGAAGATTAAGAATGGGGAAATTATTTTTTATAGTTAGCAGAGGGCTGGAAAATGCTTCAGCAGTTAAGAGCACTGCCTGCTCTTCCAAAGGTCTTGAGTTCAGTTCCCAGCAACCACATGGTGGCTCACAACCATCTGTAAACAGATCTGATGCCCTCTTGAGGAAGAGACCTTGTCATTCATTCTCATCAACTTGACCAATATGGACAAGTTTAACAGAACTGCCATATATGGGCTGCCCATGAATGCTTCAGCATTACCAGGGCATAAATTTCATTCATTTTCAAGTAGCTGTTATATATTATTTTAATTATTTTAATAAGATATATACAATTTCACATACTACAGAAAAATAAAATTATACAATAAGACAATTATAAATTTAATTACAACAATAGTAAAGATAAATTTGGTTAACAATAAAAATTACAGAATAATTCCTCTCTAATTATCTGTGAGTAAAGTCTACTGGAGTTCACTTTTCTGACATATTTGCTTTCAGTCAAATTGACATTCATTTTTTTTTACCATGAAGAAATGGATGAGGAGAAAAATGCTTCAGACGTAGTCACTCTAGAAATTATGCAAATAAGAATTTACCATGTTTTATTGGTATTGGTGGTTTGTTTTAATTTTTGTACATGTAATATACCAACCACTTATTCCAATTTGGGTGTCCTTTCCCACTTTATCAAGGATAACTTTTTGGATAATGCTAATATATAGTGGTGACAACATTAAAACTTTCTATTCTTTTCTTTCTCCCTTCAGCTTCACTTTCTTCCTTTATCACAACTGAACAAAAGCTCATGACTTGGCAAGTGCTAAAGATTTATCTATTTATTAAATTTTACTCACAAGGATAAAAACTCTTGAAATATTACAGCTCATTTTCAAGAATGTCCTTGGGATGGAAAGCAGATATATTCTTTGTCACATTACATTTGCAGACCATGTAGGTCACTGTCATAAAGCAGCCACCAGAAAAGTTAAATGAAGCTACATTATGCAATAGACTTTTTCATTTTTAGAGACATATACATTTATATAATACATGACTATAAATTGTGATGTTAGGGCTAAGGATTTTGTAGAGTGATGGCTAAAGTTCTTAAGTTAAATAATTGTTTGGAGATGGAAGTATTGTTATTGTGTTAGTGGTGGTGGGGTGGCGGTATGTGTGAATGTTTGGAGAAATAACAGAATTTTCATGTGTACTGATAAACCAATTTACTTTATTATGATTAAGTGTTGAAATATATATTAATACCCATCTCCTTTGTATGGCGTCTATTGTGAATGTAGTTCAATAAAGCTAGATATTTAACTGGAATTATGATACAGAGGAAACTGGGATCTCCTTTTAGGGTCTTATTTGCATTAATAAAGTAATTTAAGAATGTACTCAAATTGAAACATAAGGGGGATTTTAGTATACTTTAAAAGAAAAATCTTAGGACAGGTAAATTGTAAATTCAGATATTGTCAAGAAAAGAATGTAGAAAAGAATGGAAAAAGCCATGCCATTTATGTTGGCATGGAGTGCGCAGATACCTGGCTAACAATCATACATGTGGTAGGAAGGGAAGATTTAGATAAAGAGTAAGGAAGTATAAAATGTAGGGAATGCCTAACAGTTTAAGGAAAGCTTGTTTAGAAAAGAGCAAGAAAGAAGAAAAGAAAAAGTAATGATTTCATGAGTAATTCAAAACAGGCAGACTTATGGCTGTAGCCCTTAAGCTACTGTATTATGCGTTAATGATTCTGGGAAATAACAGTGTAGTATCTCATTAAAGAAGAGTTATTCTGTCCATCATTTTAGCAAGTCTTAATATGAGCCCTCTTCTATAAGGGTAGTTTTTAGGCAGTGTAATTGAACTATCTCAACTGGATGTCCTTGACCAGTCTCTACCCAAGCCAGAGATTCCATTCCCTAATTGGGGGGGGGGGATTCTAACTGGGTGGGGGTTCTTGTTCTGTTTGTTTGTTCTTTTATTTTTTATGCTTTATTGCTATAGCTAAGTGTCATTTGGCTTCAGAATATTAGTAAATCTTTGAATTATGATAGGTCAAGTCAGGATTTGCACCTAAGTTCCATTATTTGATATTTTTCTTCATACCTGTCTCTCTAAAAGTGAGGTAACAATACTGTAAATGTTAATGTGTGATTGTATAAAAATGATTGCATTTAGCATAAATGAATACAAAGCATTAAATCTTTTATGAGTGTCTCAATTTATAGTATTCCTTCAGTGAGAATTTATGCTTATCTATGATACTATCTATTTCTCTTTCTTTTTTGGTTTTACATTCAGGTTTGGCTACTTACCTAAAAGCAAAGTTAAGTGAACATAGTTTCCAGGACTATATTATTATTTACCTGAATGGGTCACATTTTAGATATATTGGTACTTTTGTGTTTTTTTTTAAAACAGGGTAGATTCATTCTTCAATTCACATTGAACATGCCTCATTTTCCAGTTGTTATAGTGGGAGACGGGATAAATAATGTGGAAACAAAAGTAAGAATTTTGCCTTCATAGGAAATACAATTTAGTGAAAGCAGTAGATCTGAAAGCCAACATCTGTCTTGTTGTACGTTAATAGTCCTGTGAAGAAGAGAACATGCGGCCGTGAAAACTAAAGTTGATAGTAGAGACATTGAGGGGTTAGACAGATGGCTCAATGGTTTAAGAACACTTTCTACTGTCACAAAGGAACTAGATTCAGTTTTCACTACCCACATCAAGGAGCAAGGAAGACCTGTAACTCTAATTCCAGGAGATTTAGCACCCTCTCTTGGCTTTGGTGGACATCTACATAAACATGGTCCACATAGATTTATTTAGGCTTACACAATATACATAGTATAATAAACAAAATGAAAGTTTAAAAAGATTAATAATGAAGGATAAATAGGAAATATCCCATAAATAAAAAATATATAAAAGGGAAATATTATACACATATGAACCAGAATGGTAAAAAATTTAATGCAAAACAAACTTTGTCTGTTTAAGAGTCTTACCCTATATTTTTGTTTTGAGCAAGAAAGCAGAGTATATTTGAAATGTACAAGAAGTGATGCTGGAGAAGTACAGAAAACAAGGTCATGAGTAGGCTTATAGAACATTTTGAATAACTTAATTTTTGTTAGAGGAAAGGGAAGTCACTGAGGAATATCAATAGCATAAGGGATAATGTCTACTTCTTAGAAAGAATTCAGAACTAAAGAAATTGATGGACCAAGGTCAAGACTGATACCAAGAGAAGAATAAAAGAGGTTATCATAGTAATTTAAGTAGAGACAGCATGAATTTGTGGACAAAAATGATGACAGAAAGAATAGGCATAGCAAAAAGATTTGATGTCGAGACTGCATTAACAGAACTGGTAATCACATGAATACTTATCATGCTCCACCTATGTACTCTATATGTGTTTTGCTTATGTGTAAGACATTTAGCACACACAAAACCATTCTCAATTAAGTACTACCCGTAGTCTCTCCATGTGATGAACTAGGGAATAGGACATTCATAGTATTTACACCTTGATCTTACCACTGCATGGAAGAGCTGGGTTTTAAAACCCAAATTTTCTAGTTCTGGAGATCAAAATATGCAGCATAAAGCCACTCTGCAAATGCAAACTGCAGCTACTAAAATGGATTGTGCAGTTGTCTTTCCAGAACTGTGTCAGGTGCACTAAATTAATCCAGATTCGTCTCAGAGGAAGTATGAACTCATATGATTTGTTTTCTCTCATTATATTATGTCCTTCATGTTGTGATTTAACTCCAATCATGGTGTTCAAAAAGTTGAACTTATTTTCAGGGTTGAATTGTAGTTACAAGGAAGGAGTAAAAATCGGGCTTCCAACCTTGGTGAGTCAAGTCTTACTCAAATTTTAATGTCATTTAGTTTTAATATTCATATAAGTACCATACTTAATACATAATACCAATCATGCAAACATTTGGGTTTCCCATCTATAATTTCCTATACCAAAATTTAGGCAGTATTTTATTCCTATTATATTATTGTTCCTGTAGCATGTCTAAAATTTATGTTTATATTTCAAACTTCTTGATGACCTGATCTTCTGTTTGTCACTTAGGGCTGCAGTTTTCTGTTGGTGCATCCAGACAAGGCTCGAGGAGACACTTACTGGTTTGGGGGACTTGTCACTAAAACGAAACTGAGAAGATTCACGTAAAGTAGCAAGGAAAGATAAAATGGATATGAATAGGATATGTTCTTACATTTGAAAAGGTATTTGGGTATGGAAATGTTACCATTGACAAGAAAAATTATGGGAGTCTTTGAGGCTGTTGGAAATATTATAAATGCTTCTTTTAACATGAACACAAATTAGGAACAAAGAAAATACTAACCTTACTTGGGAAGAGATAGTTCAAATGAGTAACTCCCTAGGATAATGCCTATAAGTTATATAAAAGTAAGTAGAATTATTAAATCAATCTTTAATAATACTTATTAGAAACATAATACATTGAGGTCACCTTTCCACTGCAGTGAATTTGTGTATTAATGACCTATTATTAAATTCTAATTAGGAAGCATTGAATAACATCAAACTGTGACTATTTCAAATATTTGCTACATAGTTTATTAAGGCTTTCATACTTCTAATAATATTGGTTTATTGACATTTCTTGAGATTATCTATCTAAATCTGCAATTATGCTTGATGCCAGTCATATATTAGAAAAATAATAAGCAATTATAATGTTTTAGGGGATCAGTTTCATTCATATGCATGGTTCTGAATAGTACATTTTAGAGAAAAGCAAGATTGCTAATAAATTTATCTGCTCCTATACATTTTTAATGGAAAACTAAATCAAATTGTTAAGTACTAAAGATGGTCACACTATGTAAATCCATAGCAATCAAAAAATACCAGCTCAGCCAGGCAGTAGTGGCACATGTCTTTAATCCCAGCATTGGGGAGGTAGAGCCTGGTGGATCTCTGTGAGCTCGAGGTCAGCCTGGTCTACAAGAACTAGTTCCAAGACAGGTTCCAAAGCTACAGAGAAACCCTTTATCTAAAAAACAGAAAAATATCCGTTCATACACACTTCCAATAGAAGGCTCAAATACACGTTGCTTAGTTTTAAAGTTAGTAAAATTGTGTGACTCTGGCTATCGACATATATATATATATATATATATATATATATATATATATATATATATATGTATGTATATATATGTGTGTGTATATATATATGTATGTATATATGTATATATATATATATATATATATATATATATGTCGATACACACACACACATAATCAGGGAGATACCTCTATATGTGTATCCCAGTTCTGAATTATCTCTCTTGCTGGTATATAGTAAGTGTTTAACCTAAAATCTCTTCAGCAAGGATGTTAATATATTTAGTTTGTCAAACAGATTTTGTAGGTTTCCTTCCTTATGGTATCTAGAGCTGAAAGGATTTTAATCTGTACATTTGTTCTGAGAAAATCTACTTTATTCTTCCAATTGCTTAGGATTAGTCTACTGGCAGTCATGGAAGCCCTCAAGGAGTCATTTACTTCCGCAGTTTAGTGTGCAGAACAAATTAGTACTTCCCAAAATAATACCAATTAAACCAATGTAAAAAGTTAGTGTCTATGCTCATCTCATGAGACTAGTTACGACATCCCTCTATAGGGCTGCCACTCAAGAACAATGCTTTTCAGTTGGCATAGTTGTGAGTCTTTTATTATGTGCAGCTAATGATTCTTTTACTAGATGTCTTCTGCTATCACAACTTTTTAAGAAGACTTCACTTTTTTATTGTGTGACAGTTTCACATATTTTATATTCACTTTTAGTCATTTTATTCTCTCTAAGCATCCCTTCATTCCTCTCCTTCTCTACTGTAATGCTTCCTCCCAACAAAAGTCTCTCTTTTGTATCTTCTTTCTTATATGTGAGTCAATTGCCTGAATGTGGGTAGGAAGTTATTTAGGGGTACAAGAACAAATTACCAGTGACTACACCACTGAAAAAAATGACAAACCTCTCTCCTAAAAACTGTTAATTACTACTAGTCCTATTACATTTATTTGTGCTTATACTATTAGACACATGTTTGTAGACATAACATACATATGTCTTATTTTATAATAAGTACGAATTAGGTTTTTGAAGTACTGCCAAAAGATTGCTTATATATTAATATTTCATACATAATGTTTGTATACACAATTCAAACACCACATGTAATATGGAGAAAAGTAATGTACTTGTTAACTTGTTAACAATTCCATGCTTTTAAATTAAAGAAATGACATTGTGATTTAACTATTGGAGGATACACGGTTTCATTTTATATGTGAAAAAAATCAGTCAAGTTGACTAGGATATCTGACTGCTACAAAAGAAATAAGGGCTTCAGGTTTTCAAAAACAGTGCTTGTGGTTACAGAAAAGTTAATTGAATATGGCTTTCTTCAGAGCAAGTCAGTAATGAGGCATGCAAATACTATGTCAGCACACTTTTGACATTCTTTATTCTGTTATATACTTCAAATGAAAAGTCAATTTTCTTCTGCCCAAAGCGCTCCTTTGAATTCTTCTTTTAGTGGACTCTGCTAGTAATACGTTCTTTTGGTTTATCTTTTGAAATGTCTGTATTTTGCTTTGGTGATTGAAACATTTTTGCTGGGTATAAAATTCTAATTGCTTCTTTTGGTGCTTTACAGACATTTTATATTGAGTTCTATCATGCAGTAATTCTTATCCTTTCTTTTTGTATGATTCAATCTCTCGCTCATCTAAGAATTTCTCTCTATTCTCACTAACAGGATTTAAAGGAAGTGCCTAATTTTCCATGTCTTTCCTTTGCTGATGGTAGCTTGAGAGTCTTAGACCTCTTTCTCTTTTCTATTACAAGGAGATTTCTGACAACTACTCTTTGAACAGATCTTATATTGTATCAGTATAATTTTCTTCAAGGTGAATGCTATCTTATTTATATTTAGACTTTTTGTTCCTGTGTAAGTCATTTTGGTAATTTTTTATGCGTATATATACTGTCTGATATTTTTCCTTCAGAGTATAATTTACAGTTAATTTCATCCAGAGATACTTTCTTGTCATTTATATTTTTCATCCCTACAAGTTCCATCTGGCATTTATTTTATCTTCCAGCTTTCTTTCCTCATTATGTTTGTTTTCCTTTTTACCCACTGAACATATTGAGCATACTTATTATAGTTATATTAACATCCAAGCTTGGTAATTTAATCATCACTGTCATTTCTGGATATGTTTTTATTAGTAGAGAATTCTCTGGCTTGTGGTTCACATTTACATCTGGTCATGGAGAAATGAAAGTCTTTTATAATTAGCACTGATTACCCGTAAAATAGAGAGTATATGTTGGGTTTAAGAAATGCATTATTAGACTGAAGGAATTAACAGCATCAAAGCTGTTAATCCTGCTCCATTTAAAATTATAGTAAAATGAAATCACAAAACAGTAGAGAAAAATCCAGAAAAATAAAGGCATACTAAAATACAAAGATAGAATCCAAAGGACAAAATCTAAATGCTAAAAGGGTACAAGAAACCAAAAAATACCTTTAAATATACAAAATGAAATGTATGAATAACTTATTTACAAAATGTCACCAAATTAAAACTACATAAAACAAATCCCAGCAAGTATGGCAAGATGCAATTAATTAGTGTTTTAATTAAAAATACTGTTACTTTATGCCTATGTGTGTTTGCCTGTCTGTATATATGCCCACTACATTCAAACCTGGTGCCTGCAGTCTCTGTTAGAGAGCATCAAAAAAACCAGACCTGTGTGCATGGTCCAGAAACCAGAGGAGCGGTATAAAGTGGTGCTTCAGGTGACCGTGAAGGAGCTCTCCAAGCTGTCTCAGGAACAAACCCTAGAGGCCCTGCGTGCCTCCGAGTAGTCCCTAGTCATCCAGGTGCTGAGATGCAGCCTCCTTATGCGGGAGGTGGAGGGTGGGAAGCTCCTGCCATGACTTTCAGCTGGTCCACAGTGGCATTCAGACCGACATCACCTTCGAGCACTGAGTAAGCTGCACCCACCCACCCTACCCATCCATGGGCATCTTGAAGCTATATGTACTCTCTGAGCTCCCCAGCATCAGTCATGAGTATTATGACCCAGCGGAGCTCATGGAGGCAGCCCGCAGAAGGCAAAGCCAATGGAGGAGCTATTGTATGAGGAGGTAGAGCTCTGTAAAAACAGTTACCAAGACAAGTTGGGCCCAATGGTGGGGTACTGCACAGATTATGATGAGGATCTGGGCATCTATGATGGAGAGGTAAATTCTAACAGCATTGCAGCCAAAGATGGCTGGATCCATGAGGGAGACTGAATCATACAGATTAAAGGAATGGATGTCCAGAACCCGAGAGGAAGCAGTGGCCATCCCGAGCCAGGAGGAGAACACCAACATCTCATTGCTGATGGTCTGGCCTGAAAGCCAGGTAGCAAAGCGGTAGGAAGACAGTGACAGAGATGACTTCCTAGATGACTTTGGGTCTGAGAATGAAGGGGACCTTCGTGTCCGGAAGCTGAAGTCACCCCTTGCCCAGCAGACAGGAAATGATGAGAGGGGTGCTCTTGATGGGGACCCAGTCTGGAGTTACAGCCTGGAGCTGGACAACGGGGTGGGCCGGACTGATGAGAGTACGCACAAAGAAGAGAGCGCTGAACATGACCTGCTGGGGGTAAGTCCCCTGTCCCCCCAGCACCACCAACACCCTTGGAAAGCCTGTGCAGGTTTGTCCTGCAAGGGGATGTCCTCAGAGCAGGGATTTCCACTTCAGCATGGACTGTCTGCTGACTGACGGGGCCGGGACTGGGAGGGGCTGACCTGCTTGGGCTCACTGATGAGGAGTATCAACGCTACTGTGAACTGCCGGAGATCAAGTGCCACCTGGAGAATGGCAACCTGCTAGTCATCTTCTTCGGGGCCTCCAGTGGCAACAGTTCCCTGAATGTCAACCGCAATGAGAGGCTAGGCCATGAGATGGCCATGCTGGAGGAGGAGCTTCGGCACCAAGAGTTCAATTGCAGCAACATTTTGCGGGCACAGAAGAGAGTAAAGTTTTTCTTTGATATTCACAAGAATGCTGTTATGCCATCTTGCATGCAAGCCCGTGAGCCCTCTCTCTGTCTGTCTTTGTCTCTCTCTCACATACACAGTAATACAATAAACAAGCATAATATATGTAATAAAATTGAACATTATTTAAGAAATAGTTCTTGATAGATATATGTGTATGTGTAGTAGTGGGAACTGTGTGGAATTGAAGATTAAAGGAATTTAAAAACTTTAATTTCATATTTCACAGAAGATGTGCTAAAAGGAGAAAAAGGTGGACAACATGAAAATAAGAAGATGAAAATGAATAATAATGGGTTCAGAATTTATACCAGACTTTTAATGAATACTTAGAAAAATAACAACGAAAAAGAATGGAAGGAATGCAATAAATAATGATAAGGAAATATATCTCTTAACATGAAAAAAAAATCATACAATTAAAAACAGTAGTATTAATAGGACTATTTCAGAAGGAATATTCCAGAATTTGGAAGGATTAATCACAGCTAAAGTTATGAGTTATCATTATAATTAATTAAGAAAATAAATACTAAACATTTTAAAATTATTTCCACAGTACTTAATATTTTCTAACTACTAAGAAATTTACACACTTATCAAATATAATTATTATCCTGTATCAACTTTCATGGGAATATAAGATCTATGAAGTTTTTATCTATTTATTGATATACTAGTAGCACACAATATAGTATTCTTTGAAACATGGCTATTAAAGCTTTTCATAAATTCATTTTTCCAAATGTTTATTTACTCTGTATGAGTGTATGTGTTTGTGCATTGGTGTCTGTGTGCGTGCGTGTGTGTGTGTGTGTGTGTGTATGTCTGAGAAAGAGAGAGAGATATATATAGAGAGAGACAGAGAGAGAGAGAGAGAGAGAGAATGTGTGATGGGGATAAAAAAGAAGAGAAAGTGTGTGTGTGTGTGTGTGTGTGTGTGTGTGTGTGTGTGTGTGTGTGTGTATGTGAGTATAGGTACAAGTATGTGGGGCACATGCATACAAATACATTTTTTGAGTGTAATTTTTCCTCAGTTACTATTCATCTTTTCTTCCTTCCATACTTTCCTTCCTCCCTTCTTGCATGTCCTCTTATTCCCTTTCTGTTTTCTTCCTTTTCTTCTGCCCCTATTTCCTGTCTCCCTCTTTGTCTCTTCTGTGTCTATCATGTCCATAGCCTTGCTGTGATGGCGGAACGGAAGTCATCTAGGAAAGACTCCAGGTACTAAAAACGCTACTCACTGCTGCAGACAATTGCCCTGACAACAGTCAGGGATTGATTTCATCCCATCTTTGCTGTATGAGGATACATTTTGAGTTTTGAGGGGGAGGTGCCCCTCTTTGCAATTTACCATTTATAATCCATCATGTGTGCTTCAGTGGCAGGAAATGTCTGTATTTGTTGTGTGTTCAATGAATTGTCAAAAGGCGCTGACCTAAGATGCATGGCCAACATTCTGAAAAAACATTTGATGTAACTATCCCAAAGTGTTTTCTAATAATAGTTTTCAGGCTGAGATAGCATTGGAATCATACTGAAATTCTTCACAACCTGTAGAGACTTTGAGGTTTGGATCTTAGGAAATAGTTGCTTTTTAGCTGCAAATTTGAGAATAAGTATTTGATTGTTGAAAAGGAAATGAAAAGCTAATCTGCTGACTTCCTTGAAAGAAGCAGTGCAGGCTAGTAAACAGAAGTATGTGCTGCATGAATGCTAGGAAACGGAAGCCAGTGCAGCATTTAGGCTGGAAACAGGAGCTTGTGCTGTGTGCATGCTAGAAAACAGAAGCAATGCAGCACCCAGGCTTGTAAACAGGTATCTGTGCTGCTCATCTTAAAATAGCTCTTTTCCAGAGGAAAAGGGAGGCCTTGCTGGCCCACTCCCTGCAAACATGTTACAGGAAGATGTAGGATCTTGTTTGCCATTGGAAATGTAAGTTAAACACTACAAGCACTTGGATTGTATGGCCTTTGAGGGAATAACACACTTGTAGTGTGTATTTGACCCACCTATGTAAGATCCAGGTGTCAGTGTGGCTAACAGATTTGGAGGGAGATACAGAATTACTGCTATTTGTAACACTACCTGCCACAGCTTATTGTAGTTATGTGTTAAATAGTCCCCCTCTGAGAAAAGATTACTGCATCAATTGCATTGGATATGAGCAGCTAGGAAGGTCTGTTGGCATGGTAGTACTAACCTAGAAGACAGAAATCATACCTGTTGGTCACATATAAGTCACACTTATGTAAGGCTCCAATAGTAACCAGATCAGGAAATTATTGTTTTCTAAGATACCTGGATGTGAGTGAGTAATGGTTCTGATAGTTTTAGGCTCAGACCTCTTCTCAACTGAGTTATTTTAAATGTATGTCTAACTGTCCCAAGTTTTAGATTACTCACTCAAATTGCTCTAAAAATAATACTTCCAGAAGAACAAAATGGAGATTTGAACTCTGAGGAAAAACACTTTATGTGCCTTAGCTTTAATGCCAGACTGCTCTTACCATTTCTTGTTCTCCAAAGTGATCCACATTTAGAGAAAAATATCATTGTCATCATAGCTCTGAATGCCTCATGTTGATTTTGTCTAGCAGTTATTATCTCTGACTCAGAGGATGAGAATTCAATATCCATTTCCAGATGTTTGCCTTGATGTGTCTAAGTTATTTGATGCTTTTCTTAGTAAGTCAGCAGCTGGAACTCTGTGACATTTTCAGCTCAAGTGTGGTCATATGCTTGAAGTTGTATCTTGCTCAATCATCATCAGAGAAGATTCCTACTACAGGGAATTAGAACAAATAGAGACCCAAAACTAGACAAAATCGAGAGAGTAAGAGAACTTGAAACAGTCAGTCCTCAATGAGATATCTCAAATCTCTTACCTCAGAGCACAGGGTACTTTGCACAAGAGAAGTCAGAGAGATTGCAAGATCCCATGGGGGTGGAAGGCACCATGAAAACAGACCCTCTATTTGCAACAGTGATGTGGGATTCTACTCTATATGCTGTGAATACCATTGGTGAATGAAGAAACTGCCTTGACTTGTTGATAAGGCAGAACTTACGTAGGCAGGGAAAACTAAACTGAATGCTGATGCTAAGAGAAAGGAGTCAGAGAGAAGCCTTGTAGCTCCACTGGAACCAGATGGAACTTGACCCGGTATGCCACAGCCACATAGTGATACACAGATTAATAGAAATGTGTTAAATTAAGATGTAAAAGCTAGTCAATAAGAAACTATAGCTAATGGGCCACCCAGTGATTTAATTAATACAGTATCTTTGTGGTTATTTTGGGTCTGAGCTGCCAGGTGGTAGAAAAATGAACTAGTAGCTGCTCTACCAACAAACTGCCACCCAACTACAGGGAATTACAACAAATAGAGACCCAAAACTAGACAAAATTGAGAGAGTAAGAGAACTTGAAACAGTCAGTCCTCAATGGGATATCTCATATCTCTTACCTCAGAGCAGCATGGCCCACAGCCAGGAAGCCACCATTTTAAAACCATGTGGCTGTTTTTCTGCTACAGCTGAATCAGAAAGACCTCTCTTAAAGGAGCCATGCCTCTCCTTGCTTCTAGCAAGCAGAGCCCACCCAAGAAAATGCTGCTACCACGTCATGCTTAACTCTATTCTTTTGTTTCTAGGATTCCTTTCTAAGCTTTCTTAGGTTTTACATGGATTTAGTCAACCACATGAACACCCTCCAAAATACTTCACCTGACAAAAAGCAGGAAGCAGTTTGGAAAGAACTATGCCCATATACCCAAATTTTGTTTATAAATGTTTGTTACTTTTAAAGGCAGGTATGCTATAGAGATTTGTACTGGTATGAATTTGGGTAAATTGATACAAATTTAAGGTCGATATTGTTATATGTATATTTCTGCTCTTGATTAAGAAATTGTGTTTGTGCTGCTCATTTAAAAATGTAGTGAATAGTTAAGAAATATAGGTTAATAGATAATCATCTAGTCAAGCTTGTAGTCATGTTAGTTAGATTTTCCAGATGTACAAAAATGTATTTCAGATGGATAAGCATTCTTTAAACCTTTCAGAGTACATAATATGGCATTTAAATATTTAAGAACTTAGGACTTTTCATGTCATTGGGACATATCTACTCCTGGCAGCACAAATCTACTTCAAGATAATGCTGGGCACTAAAGAGGCTCCTTATAGCATTGGTTTGCCATTTGTGTAAGAAACTGCTCTTGCCTGGACTGCATTATGTTGTGTGAATTGGAAATGCAAGACCCACAGAGAGATGACTGCTAAACTTGCCTAAGGAAGATGAGACAGTCCTTCAGGGTTTCTGTTTCATGAAAGAGTCTGCTAGACATTCTTCAGGACACAAAAGAAAGTGACTAACAAACTGCCAAGATAAGCAGAACTGTCTTTGAAATTTCCAGCTATGTATAAAAGTCTGCTAGATACTATGGGCCTGTAGGCTGTCCAGGTAGTGAGATGTCTCTGTCAATTCTAGAGTTTTGGAAGTTGCTTACAATGCACCTCCTGTTTACTTTTGTAATTTTATATCCTTCTGGACTCTTTTATGGAGTTGAAGAATAGATAAAACGTAGATATAAATATTGAAACTGTAATTCTTGCTTGATACCTAATTTGTTATATGTAATTTTACTATGTTAAAGTTAAAACCTCCCCAAGTTAAAACCTTACTTTTAAATTAAACAGAAAAGGGAAGGTGATGTGGGATTCCCCTCTATGTGCTATGAATACCATTGTTGAATAAAAAAAAAAAACCTGCCTTGGTCTGTTGGTATGGCAGAACTTATGTAGGCAGGGAAAACTAAACTGAATGCTGGGAGAAAGGAGTCAGAGAGAAAGCATGTAGTCCTGCCAGAGACAGATGCTGGAAACTTTACCCAGTAAGCCACAGCTATGTCATGATACACGGAGGAATAGATATGGGTTAAATTAATATGTAAATGTTAGTCAATAAGAAGCTAGAGCTAATTGGCCAAATTGTATTTTAAATAATATAGTTTCTGTGTGATTATTTCAGGTCTGAGCTGCTGGACAGTAGGGAAAGGAACTATCAGCTTTCTAACACAACAGGACCATTTTGGTGCACATATGAACTTGCAGAGACTGTGGTAGCATGAATAGAGCCTTCAAAGCTCTGTGCCAGATGGGCTCCCAGCTCTTAGAGGAGACCAGGTAACAAGGCCCCATCTGTAACCCAGAAACTATCTCCATTTGATAACTACTCAAAAAATACAAAATTAGTTTTCAACAACAGAATCTTACTAGGTATACAAATAAGAGTTAAGCATAGGCCCGATGATCAGCAATAGATGGCAAACAGAATAACCTTGATATTTTTGGAAGTTTTTTTTAATCTCATAATACTTTGCCTTGGTATATGGTAATTTCCTGTACTGGTTTTTGATTCTATATCACAGTTCTTGATTTTATATCTTTATGGGATTTCTATCTTTGTAAACATATGTGTCTCTGCTTGTATAGCTGTCTCTTTGGGTCTTTTTTGTTTGTCTTAATCTACTCAGGTATGTCTGTTTCATTATATGTTATTATTATTATTTAGATGCTTGTTTTCTAAGAAGGAAGAGCAACAAAGTGTGTGGCTTTGGGTTAATAGGGAAGTGGGAGTATCTGGCAGGATTTGAGGAAGGAGAAAATGAATCAAAACACATTGCATGAAAAAAATCATTTTCAACAAAAGGAAAAATAAAATGAAATACTTGTTTCATATTTCAAAAAGGAAGAAACTTTCCCTCTTCTGTAAACTAACAAGGAGATTTTGACATATGTCTAGTACAATAATTTTGCAAACATGAGGGCAGATAACTTGAAGTCAAAGCTGACTCAGAGGAACAAAGAAGAGAATCTCTGGCTCTTTCATCCTGGTATGAGAGGAGACAGCCCATTTTCATTTGTTCATCTCCTGGGTATAATTAATGCCATTGTCTCTTTGTTGGCTTAAATCAGAATGGCCCCCAAAGATCCTAGGCTTGAATACTTTGTTTCCATTGGTCAAACTATCCAGAAAGATTTGGAAATTATGGGCTTGTTAAAGATTTGTCACAGGGGTGAGATTTGAGATTTCAAGTCTGGTGCCATTCCTAGCCTTCTATCTCTGTCTCGTATTTGTGGATCAAGATGTAAGCTCTCTGTTTTTCCTGTCACCATTCCTTTGCTTCTCCATTGTTTACTCTAACCTTTGAAACTGTAAGCCCAATTAAATATTTATTTTTATAACTTTCCGTGGCCATAGTCCTTTGCCACAGCAATAGAAAAATAAGTAATAGAGACATCTATGCAAGCTTGCATATTAAAAACAGAAGTTGGAACTATATACTCTTATTTTTTATCTAATGATTAAACATTGTTTATATAAATTGCCATTGTAGTGTTAGAAATTGTTAAAACTTCAGACTATACTTATTATTTTTTATGTGTCTGCATGAATTATGCCAGGGGAATCTTCACACAAATATACAAGAGGAGCTTAGACTTTTGAGCCTTACATTGATAACATTGATCTTAAAAATCAAATGAAATTCATCATTTCAGATAGGTCAGAATCTATCCTAATAGCATAGGTTAGAAAACTAAATAATTGAAAATATTTAGTAAAAATTGAGATTTTATTTATTAATATAGAATATCTTTGAAGATATCACTTTGTCTTCCTATCTATCTATCTTTCTATCATCTATCTATCTATCTATCTATCTATCATCTATCTATCTATCTAACCTATCTACCATCTATCTGTCTATCATCATCATCTATTTCTAATTTCTGATGATTTCATATACTGTAGTTTGATCATCGCTCCCCAGCTCCTCTCCCAGCTAAGCCTATGTTTCCTACCCACGCAACTTTTTGAAAACCTATCCAGTTTGATTAGTTCTAGGAATATACTCTTGTGTGTTTGGAAATCCACTGGAGGGTACCCAACCTACCAAGGGCCATGTCCTTCTAGAAAACCACTACTTCCTCTCCTCCTTTCCCTGCAAATATAAGCTACCAATACTTCTTTAGCTAGGGGTAGACTAATGTGATCATCTACCCCATCTAAGTTTGGATTTTGTCAGATTTGAGCTTGCACAGACCTTGTGTAAGCTGTCACTGAAACCTGGCTGTGAGTTCATACTTTCCACCCCCCTTTTCACAATAATTACTGAGCCTTGGAAAGGAGAAGTATGATGTAGCCATTTTATTTTGGATTAACTACTCTGCAGTCTCATATTGTCTCTACCTTGAATAATTGTGGGTCCCTGTATTAATCATCACCTACTGCAAAAAGAATGTTCTCTGATGAGGACTAGTAATGCACAAATATATGGGTATAATGATAATTAACTAGGAGTCAGTTTAAATATCATGACCCTTTAGCAAAGAAATGGAAGTAGACTATAAAAATTATTGTCTCTATTGTTGTTGGCAATGAGACCCATAAAACCTAAATATTACAAATTTTCCCTATTTCTATTGGTTACTCTCCAGAAATTGAAGCAAAGACACTATTTCTCAAAACATCACATCATTGTCATAGAAGGCATAGAAAACAAACTGGTATTGATTCCAAAGCTTCATCCCAACTGGATGGCCTTCATACTGCTAAAAAGAGTTTGTGTACTACCCAAAAAAAAAATAAATAATCAGTACTACCTAGCTGTAAACTACACTAACGATTACCCTGTGTCTTTCTTCATTAAGTTTAAATATTATATTGACTCACATAAGTAATTATACTAACCACCTATATGCTTGTTTGTGTGCACATTATTGAATATTTTTTTTTATTTTTTTTATTGAATATTTTTTATTCCTCTTCTTTCTTAATGTATGCAATCTGGGAATTGTTCCATCAGTCTCCCAAGGTAAAACATGAATTGAACACATAGTGAGTATTGGAATTAATTTTAATATGCTCAAGAATGGACAGATGAGTCTAGTATAGAAATAAGGATCACTATTTCAGTTAGGTGTCCCATTGCTGTGATGAAATACCATGACCAAACTTGGGTAGAAAGAGTTTTCTCTCAGCTCACATTTCTACATCACAGACCATCACTGAGTAAAGTCAGGGAAGAAACTCGTGGCAGAAACATGAAATCAGGATTGATGCTAAGGTCATTGAAAAGTACTATTTCCTTGCTCAGCAGCAAGGATCACCCTCTGAGGGTCGTACGTCTCACAGTAATCTAGTCTCCGAGATTAATCATCAATCAAGGAAAGCACCACAGATTTCACAGGTTTGCTCACAGGCCAATCTCTATCTATCTATCTATCTATCTATCTATCTATCTATCTATCTATCATCTATCTATCTATCTATCTATCTATCTATCTATCTATCTAGCTAGCTAGCTAGCTAGCTAACTAGCTAGTTAGCTACATTTATTTTGGGCTTACAGTTTCAGAGAATTAGAGTCCATGACCATCACAGCAGGGAGCATGGCAGCAGACAGGTAGGCACGGTTGCCTGGTTCTGAGCACTATCTTATATCTTGAGATACAATCATGAGGCAGAGAGAACCGATACCTTGTGAACTGAAACACACCTCCTCTGTCAGGACCACAGCTTCTAATCTTTCTCAAGCCACTAAACTAAGCATGATGTCATCTGGAAGGGATGGGAGCAGAGAAAAATGTACAGCTCAATAAAATAAAAAAAAATACATAAAGCACTACATAGATGGACAATGTTTACAATTCAGGCAACAAACAAAGATATAACATTTGAAATCTAGGAATAATTCTTCCTGGGGAAGTCAAGGAACAAGTGAAAGGAGGGAAGATCACAGGAGTTGCTCAGGGGAGACTGAACTGGGGCTTGATTGTTCAAAGCAGATTACTAATGCAGAGTCACAGAACAGGTAATCACAAGATTGTTTTTTCTGCCTCTTATTCACATTAGCAGAAAAGGTGGGCCTACTTCCTAAATGTCCACAGTCGTGGAGGTATGGGGACAGGACCATCACAAAGGCTCTAAGACTGGGAACTGGGACTTCTCTGAGCATACCTCAAATGCTTGCTGCTTGACCTCCTTTAACCCTCATTAAGGGCTGGATGCAGCCTGATATGCGTGCAGGAGGCTGCATCTTCCCAGCTTCTTCCAGTGTACATCAATCAGCTTCAGTACTGCCTCCCTTATAACAAATTAAAAGGTAATCATTTACTTATTTAGAAAGCATTAGCTATAATTTAGAGTTCATCATTACAGATGCTAGGTAGGTCACAGGCCAATCTTTAGCATCATTTTCTCTTTCTTCTTATATCATTCTGGATTTTGTCGACTTGAAAAAAAAAAAACTAGCCAGCCCAGTCACTTAGAGGTAGAACCACAAGACTTCTGATGAAGGCTCAAGTGGTTACAGGTGCTACTATCATGACAGAAGCTGGATTTCTTGCATTTTTTTAGGTTTCTTTGTCAAGAGCATCTTCTATCTTGACTTTATAACCTCTCTAAGTAATTATTTCAGGGACAAATTACAACTGGTAGTAACATCACATGTATTAAGCACAATACTGGGGTATAGCAGTAAGTATATATAAAGTCGGTTTTCTGGAAGTCTCATGAACGGCTTGTGAGGCATGTGCAAGGCAACTAAGAGTACAGTCTCTGAATACTTGCATTCTGAACTTTTCAGGTATTAATCCTGGTACCTGTGTTTCCCATTTACAAAGTTAATGCAAAGAGATATAGGTCCTATAAGTCAAAGAAAAGGTTGTGAATTTCATAATCAAAGATTCATTGAAAGTTAGATTTCATAGCGTCTCCTCCACTTTGGTGAATACGCTTAGCACAGAAGTAAAGTGGGATATTTCAAGGTTTCAAATTAAGCAAATAAAAGCCAAGCTAAGCCCTTGTATAAACAAAGCAATGTGTCAATGGGAGGAAGTGGAAGGCTTGTGAGTCTGCTCACTGTAGTGTGAAGCGGCGGGGCTGCGTTCCCGCCGCCCAGTTCCCAGCAACCAGCTAATCCGCCGCCGGCTAGCTTTACACCCGAAATAATTACACAGAAACTGTATTCTTTTAAACACTGCCTGGCCCATTATCTGTAGCCTCTTATTAGTTAATTCTCACATCTTCCTTTAACCCATATTTAGTAATTTGGGTAGCACCACGAGTTGTGGCTTACCAGGAGAGATCTTAACCTGCGTCCATCTCGTCCATCTCGGAGAGGAGCAGCATGGAGACTCCTATCGTGACTGCCTGAAGCGTCTCTCCAACTCTACTTCCTTGTTCCCACAATTCTGTTCTGTCTACTCCACCTACCTAATTTTCTGTTCTTAAAGGGCCAAGGCAGTTTTCTTTATTAATAATGAAAGTAACATAGACAGATAACTCTCCTCCATCATTTCCCCTTTTTCTGTTTAAACAAAAAAGAAAGGCTTTAACTTTAACATAGCAAAATTACATATAACAAAACAGTTATCAAGCAAGTATTACAGTTACAATATTTAAATCTATTTTATCTTTTATCATAACTAAGGAAAGCTATAACTATCTATTTATTTTTTAACTCCATCAAAGACTCCAGAAGGATATAATGCTACCTAAGTAAATAAGAAATAAGTAACTTATAAAACTCTAGAAATGACAGAGACAACTCGCTGCCTGGACAGTCACCCAAAGTTTCTCTGTAC
The DNA here is from genome assembly GCF_903992535.2 of Arvicola amphibius. Lineage (NCBI taxonomy): Eukaryota > Metazoa > Chordata > Mammalia > Rodentia > Cricetidae > Arvicola > Arvicola amphibius. Next base: position 47,067,975 of record NC_052060.1, on the reverse strand, counting down.
CGTTGGGGCATCCATCTTTGGGCTTTAGGCCCATAGTGTCCAGCAGACTTTTTTATGAAGCAGGAAATTCCAAAGACAGTTTAGTCACTTTCTACTGTGTCCTGTAGAACGTCTCGCAGACTCTTTTATGAATCAGGAACCCAGAAGGAACATCTCACCTTTAGGCAAGTTTAGCAGTCCTCTCTCTGTGGGTTCTTTATGTCCAGTTTATGTAACAGTCCAGGCAAGAGCAGTTTCTTGCCCAAAGGGCTAACAAACTCCATAAGTAGCCTCTTTGATGCCCATCTTCCTCTCGAAGTAGATTGATGCTGCCAGGAGCAGACGTGTCTCATTGTCATGAAAAACCCTAAGTTATTAAAACATTAAATGCCATATTTTGTAGTCTTTGAAAGATATGAAGAATATCTATCTAACTGAAATATATCTCTACATATCTAGAAAATCTAATAACATGACTACAAGCTTAACTATTATCAATGATTATCCATTAACAACCTATATTTCCTAATTATACATTACAATTCTTAAAATGAACTACAATCACAATAGCCTAATCAAGATCAGAAATACATATACATATAACAAAATTGACCTCAAAAATCTATACCAATGCAAATTATTCATATCTATATCATCTCCCCCCTTTAAATGTAAAAGAACATTTATAAGCAATATTTGGGAAAATGGGCGCAGTTTTCAGATAACTCTCCTCCATCAGCTCACCTCATCATCTGGAGGAGTCTGAGATCTAGCAGTAAGTCAGCAGCTTTGGATTGATTTAGGAAGACACCAGAATTCAACCAAAGACAGAATTGCTGAACTATGATGGCTTTCACTGCTATAATTGAAAACCGCAGCGACAAAAGAGCAAAAGAATGCAAGATTCCCCCCCCCCTTTTTTTTTTTTTTTTTTTTTTTGAGACAGGGTTTCTCTGTGGCTTTGGAGCCTGTCCTGGAACTAGCTCTTGTAGACCAGGCTGGTCTCGAACTCACAGAGATCCGCCTGCCTCTGCCTCCCGAGTGCTGGGATTAAAGGCGTGCGCCACCACCGCCCGGCGCAAGATTCCCCCTTTTAGTCATTTAATCCCTTCTATATTGGATGAAGAAAAATAGAAGAAAAGTCTGCATTGGTTCTGTGCTGCCTTAACAGGATGCCTGACATGGTGTGGGATGAAAACATGCCAAGGGCTACCCCAGGAGCTTTGCAACCCAAACTCTAGCTTTTAGAAATGTTAATTTTCATAAGAACACCAGAATTGTTTTATATTTAGAGAAAGTATGGGAGGCAGTCTGTTCTGATTTTAGGTACATAGTAGGGTAAGCGATAACTCTGAATGTAGTCTGACTTTCTTTGGACTGCTGGTTCCCAAATAATGACATGGAGACTTCCTATTAATTATGAAAGCTTGGCCTTATCTCAGGCTTGTTCCCAAATAGCTCTTAAAACTCAAATTAACCCGTGTATATTAATCTACATTCTGCTATGTGGATCGTTACCTCTCTGCAGTACAGTCTGTCTAATTTCCTCTACATATGGCTGGCCCTGCCTCTCAGATTCTTCCCCTGAGTTCCTCTCTCCACAGAAGTCATACCAGCCTCTCCTGTCTAGCTATTGGCCATTCAGCTCTTCATTAAACCAATCAGAAGGTGCCTTAGGCAGGTGAGGAAGGACAGCCATATCTTCACACTCTGTAATCAAATATTAGCAACACCTGAATTCTCAATAGAAGTGAGCTCTTAGTTAGACTGTCAGTACCCTGCTTATGCAGAGGAAACCTGCTGAAAGATTACAAACAAACAAACAAAATGGTTTGAGGTAATGTTAAGGATTTTCCCAGAAGGGAGGAAATGAGAAAAGGGGATGATCTGAATATACATTTGGGGATGACAGGTGATCTACTAAAGTTCAGAGGTTTAGCTCCAATATCCATCTCCACATTTTGCCGCTCATTTGAAGGCTTTCTGAACATCCAGGAGTATATTCAGCTTCAGAAACTGTTGACAGTGTATCAAGATAAGTAGGTTCCTTATTTTATTACTGTTTTCCCTCATATCACTTAAGAACACTGGTCCACCAAAATACTGTAGTGTGTTTAGAATTTTCCTTTACTGGACCTTTTGCTATTGCTGTTACTATTGAGGATTCTAAATATAATGTATGTTTGCAAGGTTGTTCATCTTTGACGTTATGATATGAGGTCTTCTACATGTGTTTTGGGATTGCAGTCACACCTATCTTGGGATGCAGGTAACTGGCAGACTGCAGACTAAACATACCTAAAAGGAATAATATTATTTCCAAAACATATTCTCAATCCAATATAAATGGAATCATTACAAAAAGAGAATGTGGAAGTTAAAGTTATATATTTTTTTTAAAATTTTGTTCTTTAATTTTGTGGGAGTTTAACTGTTATTTTATTTTAAAAATGCTCAAGATATTTCTGAATATTTTTTTCTATTTTTTTTATCCCTAAACTAGGTGTTAGGTTCCTGTACCCAACTGTAGTTGAAAAGTAGACTTTTTTATTGATGTTTGACAGTTTGAATTAATTTTCACATCACAGGCAACACAATTCTTATGACTGCCAAGTTTTCAGTTACAGTCACTGTCTATAATTGGCACAAGATTTGGCATATCAAAAGCGAACAAAAGCACTAGATAAACAAAGCAAAACAAAAAGCAGACACACACTCTACTCACAAAACAATCATGGTGAAAATAGGGCCAATTCTGTTTACTGCCAATACTAACAATTATCTGTGGTTGTTTTACAAGGGGTGATCTGCAGACCTGGAGCAAGCATCTTAGGAATAGAAATGCTCATGAATCGCTACAAATGGATTTCCTGAGAGTTCAGCAAACAAGTTCTTAGCTAACTCCTGCATCCATTAAGTTTTGGAGACTGATATATTGTTATATTTATATATGCTGTTGTTTCCTGAGACTATTTTATCAGTATTTCTTATGTTTTTAGCTCCGCTGATTCAATACTAACATAACATGTTTTGTTATGATAAAAAACGTATACTTTATACAAAAGCATTTATGCGTATATAAGGCTGATCATGTTCATTACAGAATCCCATTAGCAGTGAAAAATAAGCAATCGGATGAATAATTCCTTCACTGCAAAAATGAAATAAGGTATAATCTGGTCAGTTCTTTAATTTGTCTATCTTAGAAAAAAATCAGAACCCTAGTCATAAGAGTTGGAGTATGGATTAGCAATTTTAAAATTGAAATATGTGAGCATTATTTTAAAAGATTTCAGTCAAAAGACTGAGACTCTAAGAAGTGAGGACATTGCTCTTTTGAATGTTCACTTTCAAACAGGAAACACACCCAACTTGCTGCTTTGCCTTCCCTGCATTTCCTGATGTCTTTTGCTTGTTTCACAAGTTTACATAAGCAACTGATACTTGAAACCCGCAGAAAGAGAACGGAAAGCCTGATGGAATTGTTGCATTAATATCACCAAAGCAAACAACAGATGTCAACAATCCATAGTGTTTATTGAGAAAAATAATCCTACAATTTCACACTAATAGAACCGAAGACAATCTGCTGAATATTCCAAGGGACAAAATTTATTGAGTAAACATCTATATTATTTTCAAATCAAAATATTTGTAAGCATAAGAAAAAATCATGTTTATCTTTAAATAATCAAACAAGCACAATGCTAATTTCAACAGCAGTTAAAGAGATAAAAGTGCAAAATACAGGAAAAGACAATTGCACTCATGAACCTATGCCAGCTTTGGCTGGATACATAAAACCTGCATAAGATCAAGTCAATTAAAATCCTACCAGTGTGGACGCGCTTACAAAGCTAAGAAACGATTGATATGTGATCGATGCTGTAGGAAGCAGCATAGGTTTCTTCCTGGATAAAACTCCTGTTAAGAGTCTCATGACCCAGTGGGTGACCCTTCATTCTTGCAGGTGTCAACAGCATGAATTAGACTCTGGTTTTAAAAAAAAGGAGAGAGCACATGAAGTTAGGCCATATGTAGGGTGAGAAAGATCTGGATATAGCTGAAGAAGAAAAGACTAGGGGATGAGTTTGAATAAAATATATTACATAAATGTATAAAATTTATAAATAATAAACTCTTTAAAATAGTTGAAATAGGGCATTAAAAACTATAATGTAATGAACAAAGAAAGAGAACCTTGAGAGAAGGGGCCATTATTTGGTTAGGGAGAAACCCAGTGTCAGGGAACATCCCAGGAATCCACAAGCATGACCCCAGAGAAGAGTCCTAGCAATAGTGGAGAAGGTGCCTGAACTGACCTTCCCCTGTAATCAGATTGGTGACCACCCTAATTGTCATCATAGAGCCCTCATCCAGTAACTGATGGAAGCAGATGCAAGAGCCACAGCCAAGTGCCAAGCCAAGCTCGGGGACTTTAGTAGAAGAAAGGGAGGAAGGATTATATGAGCAAGGGGCAGGGGATCAAGATCATGTCAGGGAAATCCACAGAGGTAGATGAAGCAAGTTTGGGGGAACTCACAAACCATAGGCTGGCAGACACCTGGAGTGGGTTATAGGGCCCAACTAGGCCCTCTGTATGTGGGTGATAGTTGTATAGCTTGGTCTATTTTAGGGGCCTATAGCAGAAGGATCCAGATCTATTTCTGGTTAGTGAGTTGACTTTTTGGAGTCAATTCCCTGTGGTTGTATGCCTTGCTCAGCCTTGATTCAGGGAAGAGGGGCTTAGTCCTGCCTCAAATTAATGTGCTAGGCTTGGTTGGTTCCCATGGGGTGCCTTATCCTTTCTGAGTTGATGGGAAGGTGAGGGGGAGAAGAGGAAAGGGTGGAAGGGGGAACTGTGGTTGGTAAATAAAATGAATAATAATTTTTAAAAAAGAAACATAATGATCATACATTGGTAATTATCTATAATTGGTATGTTGCTGCACTACAATTGGATGATATACATAAAAACTCATATAATATATGCATAGGATTTTTATATATATAAATCAAATGCAGGAGCACATATAATGTATCTATATATGTAATTTATATCTATCTATATAATAATATATGAGCATATATAATCCATATATCTACATATATCTATAGAATCTATACATATAATTCAGAAACACACATATATATGATTTGATGTCTAAAATGCAACTAAAGAAAAAATTTAATTGTGCAACAATGAGATTTGTTAAACATATTATAATATACTAATGCACTAGAATGATAAAGAATCCTTTACAATAATATAGTTTTCATTTCCTAATAATAATCAGAGAATGCAAAGCAAAAATGACATATTTTTAAGTTAAAAAATCTTAACATCATTTTATTCTTATTTCTGCCTCGCAGCTTTGGAATTAACAGGTTTATGTAGGGCAGTTTGCTCAGCGAGTAAAGCACTTGTCTTATGGGAAGTTTAAGAGGCTTAGAAGCTGGGCATGGTGGTGTATTTGGGAGGTAGAGGCAGGAAGATCAGAAGTTATAGGCAAATAGTAAGTTCAAGGCTAGCATGAACAATGTGAGGCCCTGTCTCAAAACAATAGCAAAAGAGGTTTATGGGAAATGGGAAAACATGGACTCATTATCATAGATCAGTTGGATTTGGAGTACACAATATTGAATAGCTTTATTTTAAAATGGAATATTATTACCTTTTCCTCCCTGTAGCAGAAGAATAGTTTTCTGTTAGATCGATGACTGACTGGCAGTTTAACTCCTCTGTTTTGTGTGTGTGTGTGTGTGTGTGTGTGTGTGTGTGTGTATAATTTAAAATGGTGATAAAAATCCTTCGATCTATTCAGTAGATGTCAGAGATAAAGATGTCCCAATGAAAAGCTTGAATATTATTCCAGAATGGTGTTATAGTATCCAGGGCTATCCTATTTCCACATGCATGATATGATGTTTGAGTTATTGCTTTAATCTGTGTTTCCCTGAGGGCACTGGCCCATGAGTAATCCTGACAGAGGACATTTGTTTTCTGTGCGGGTCCTCTCACCTGTGCAGAGTTACTAAGCTGGGTGCCAGTCCCACACCACCATACATCTGTCTCAGGGTAGGACAGCCTGTCCTTCTCTTGGTAATATATGCAGTCTTGTGCCATTTCTATGAGCAACGGATGTTCCTTTTGAAACATCTTATTTTGAAGGTGCTGTCTCCGTTCCACCATAGCTTCTTTCTCCAGTGTCCAAAGTTACAGCTATTCCCTGAAGTGTTTCTGAACTAAATTCTTAAGAGAAAAAGCCTCCTCTGGGTTGACTGAAGCCTTAGACCTTAGTTATTTTGTCTTCCAGGCCATGTTGTGGTCAGGAAGGATAGAAATTCCTAGAATTTGGTACAGCCTAGGCATTTTGTTTCTGTTGCTTCAAATGCATGTAAATATAGTCTTAGAATGCTGTCCAGTCACACCCATCAGGGGCTCTTACTCTCTTGGCCTTGACGACCTTCTATCTTGCCTGTCATTGTTTGCCCTGTGTGACTCAAAGGAAGTTGTGATTCAGAACTAGTCACAATTTCTGGGAAGAGCAGGCTGTACAGGTACTGTACATGTACTGAACCCAGGGGCTAGCTTGTAGAATTTCATGGTACTTTGATGATTGTCGGAAATTGGCCCAAATACTCTGCCACAACTTTGCAGGACTTTTCAGGAATGTATTAGAAGTTTTTATTTTAATTTTGGAAAAATTCTGGCATGTATTAAAGGTTTTTCGAGGCATTAAAAGTCTTTCCTCACACTTCTATTTCTTCCCTATAAATAGGTGTTGACATATGAAACCTGAATAATACTGGGCAAGGGAGATATCTCAGTCATTAAAATGCTTGGCTTCCAAACATGAAAACTCAAATTTGTCTCCACATCCACATAAAGAAAAGGTGGTTTTGATGGCAAAGGCTTATGATGGCCCCGTGGAGGCACAGACAGGCAAATCACTGGGGCTAGTTATCCAGCCAGTCAATGGTAATCCCAAGGCCAGAGAGAGACTTTGTTTCAACAAAAATAAGATGGCGGGTGCCTAAAGAATGACACTGTGGTTGTCCTCTTGTTTATCATGCACACACACACACACACACACACACACACGAGGGAGAAACATAACTGCATTCTACTCCTTTTCAATATATTAAAAATAACCATCTTTAATGAAATTTAATGGCATCTACTCCCTTTGCTACTAATCACATCAGAATATATGTCTATATATTCTTGAAATCCTTGATGATAACTGAGAGCTACCTTGCCTTTTGATGCAGAAGTTCATCATCATCCCCAAACATACAATAAATATGATTACAGCTTATGTGCGATTTGTTCTCTAGTGTAGCCTGACACAGGAGAGTAGTTTTAATTGTCAATTTGATACAATCTAAATCACCTGGAGAAAGATGCCTGAGTTTGTCTGTAAGAGATTATGTTAATTATATTAATTGATGTGTGAGGATTCCCCACCCCCCGACAGGTCCTGCATGGAATAAAAAATAGAAGACAATAAGCTGAGTGTGTTTCTTTGCCACGCTTTGATTTCTGATATGGACAAAGTGTGACCAGTTGTTTCAAGCATGAGCTGTTATGAATTCTCTACAAGATGGGATATAATCTGGAAAGAACTATGTTATTGAACAAGTTCTTTATCCTTCAGGTTGATTTTGTCAGTGTATTTATTCACCATAACCAGAAGAGAAACTAATTGACTAAACCTATTAAAACTTTGTCAAATATTTTGTGTTTGCTCAACATAAGAAAGAAAAATTTCAGAACCCTGCAGATGTTAGGAAATGATTGCAGAAGTCAGGGAAGCTGGGGAGACCACAAGAACACTGCTCACAGAATAAACTGAGGAGGACTTTTGTGACTCCCAGAGACTGAGAAAGCAACCCTGGCCCTATCTGGGTCAGTGCTAGGTCCTCTGCATATACATTATGATTGTGAGGTTCGCTGTTTTTGTGGGACTCCTAGTAGTGTAAGTGGAGGGTGACTCTTAGTCTTTTGCCCGATTTTGGTATTGTTTTCCTGCTAATGGGTTGCATTGTCAAATGTCATCTTGAGCGTTTGTGCCTAATCTTATTGTGACTTGTTATGCCACGTTGGGGTGATATCCCTGGGAAGCCTGGTCTTTTCTAAGAGTCAATGGAGAAGTGGATCTTGGGGTGGGAGGAAAGGAGGTGAGGGAGGACTGGAAAGAGTGGAGGGCGGGGAAACTGCAATAGGGATAAAACGTATGGTAGAAGAATCAAAGACAGTGAAAGAAAGCAAATTCTCTTTAAGTTCTTGTTAAATCAAAATATATATCAAAAATTAATGTTTCAAGTTGTTACTGATAGGAAAAACCTGAAGGATAATTTGGAGTTTTCCGTTTAATATGAACTAGCTGTGGTAACTGTACAAAATATCCTTATGTGTATAGATGCTTTTTAAATTTCTGTTGGCCGTTTCTCATGTTTTTAGAATAAATAAGATGTGTTCTGGCAATTGCTTGTGTTCCTTGGAGAGGTGCTATGCCAATGTAAGGTAATAGAAAGGAGGAATTCTATTAGAGTCCGGTTATTAGTGGAAGGTCTATGAAACTTTGACCCATAGTGATTAAAATATTTGTTCAAACTGTGAAATAATTTATGTCCAGTTCTGAAGGAGACTCCTCATGGTTAACGGACTTGGCAGGTGCCATCAAGCAATATTACTTAGGCTGTTGAGCATTTATGAACTTAATCTGACTCAATTTCTCAATGGAAAAAATAATATGATAGTTTTCTTTGGGCAATGCTGGGCATTCCCAAATAATTCTTTTCTTTTCTTTATACTCCACAGTGATATTTTAAACACTGTAGTCCACAGCGTGCTTAACTAGCTTTTCAGTGTCATAAACATAAGGTCATTTTCCTTTATGTCCCTGTGATCAGTCAACGTTCCCACCATTCTGAAAATGCACAGTGAGGTGGCTGATTCCAGCCAAAGCACACGACCTTTCCTGGAATCCAGTTAGACATTTAGGGGACCTGAAGACATCACCGTAAGTTCATAAAGGTAAAGCTTAAGCCCCACTGACAAGTTGAGCGAATCATCACCCTCTTCACTTGTTCCTAGAAATCATTTGCAATGGATATTCTTTCAATTAAAGAGGAAATTAACTGCCTCCAAAGAACCAAATTAAGAAGTCCAGCGCAACGAGGTAGGAAGGTCTTTATGGATGGTGTGGCTACCTGATGAGCAGCAATTTCACATCTAATTACAGCGGTGTATAATTTATAACTCTTCTCTTCCTTCATTGTAAGGTTTCCTGCTGAGGACTAGGAGAAGGCTCTGTGTACATCAGCACTGTCACATCTCACATGTCATATAGTGCTGGGAACAAGGCAATATAACTAATGTGCAGGATTTCACCCTGTTCTGAAGAAGACACGTGTCTTGTAGCAAGCACCTTCAACATCAGCCTTGGCTTTGATTATCAAGGCAGTCTTAGGGTGAGACAATAACAAGGAAGCAATTATGTGGCATGTGTTTATTCCCTTCTCACTTACTTTTACTCTATACTAAGATACCTTTTTTAATGCTCAAACACAATTGATTTCTTAGATTCTTTTTAGGTAAGATAAAAGATAATGAAGGGAAGGAGTAAAACTACTCTTTAAGGATAATAGCTTACATTTCTCTAAATATCTGTGAATTTTCCAGTGCAAAAGTCAGTTTTGCTCAGTGTACATGGCTGTATTTTGTACTTGAGACTATTCCACAAACTTGAGAAATGTCAGGGAGTCAAGTGTGTTTTATATTCTAGAATAGCTTGATGATTTCTGACAAATTTGCTTAAACTGTTCTTCAATAAACAGCAGTAATACTGGAAATGAAAGGTGTAGATGATTGCCCCTCCCAACTACTCATCACATCATTATATTCTTACATCTGCAATCCAGCCAGCAAGCTTCTTCTTTATATAGAAGAGCACACCACATTTGACAAGAGCAATCTTTTTTATCATCACAGAAAAAAATCAAAAATTGAATATGCATTTCTGTTTCATAATATGAAAATTTTAAATAAGTTACCACTCCGAAAATGCATTTAATAAATTAAAAAAATGTGTTTTAATATTTAAGAAAGAAAATTTTGTCCTCTTAAAATAAATAGAAATATAAATAAGGTCCAATATTTTCACACTATTTAGCATTGTACAGGAACTACTGAAGTAATACAACACTTACATTACAAAATAAAAGTAAACTACAAAAGAAATCAAGCTTCTTATACAAATATAGATTACATAGTTATAAGAGTCACCATTCACAATGCCCAAACCTTGCCTCATCTATTGCGGAGAGTTTAACAGTGTCCACATTAAAAGGGTTGATTGTGAATCACTGGTTAGACAAGTGACTGTCATTGACACATTTCATTGACTATTTGGAATGACAATGATGCCTTATGAGGAAGCAAGATGACTTTTAGTAAAATCAAGCACCCCTGAGTACTCACCATTAAGTACTCATTACTTACTGTGGCCCATGTAAGGTACCATGAACTCTTTCATGTTCATTAGCCCAACCCACCCCCTTTTCCGATCTTTTTATCATTGTTGTCATTCTTTTGTTCTCTGAGGTGATTTATTTCTTTGCTGTACAAAATATTTGCCTACTATTTTCAGTGCTCAGTGATACAGCACTCTCTCTTCAGGTCTCTAACTGCTTATCATGTAATTCCACTCTAGCTTTGTTATCACTTTTTCAAATAATCTTTTTTTGACTCTTGATAGCTTTATCAAAATATTTACAATATTGGGTGCCTTTCCTCCACAGGACTTATACTGTAATTCAATCACTGTGAGATAATAAGATTTCCAGCATCTGTTTCCCATCTAGTTGCATGAGTACCAAATTTTTACTGGGCACTGTTAAATTCCAGGCCTTGTCTATCATCAGAATAATCAAATGCATACTCGGTGAACTGAAGGAATGCCTTGTAATTTTAGAAAACACACACACACACACACACACACAAATACAAAACTTGGTTATGTGTGGTACGATAACCTGTATACTTGTGGTTCAGGAAGAGCTGCGACCTCAGTGCCAGTCTGGGTTATAATGAGATACCCCATGTTAATTTTTTTTCTTTCACATTCATATACACATACATGTATGCTGGTCTGCAAAGAGACACAGGAAATTGTCTCTTCAAACGTGTTCTTCTGTAAGTCTTTGAGTCATTCAGAGAAGTCTACTTTCTCTTTCATAAAATAGCTTTATAAATTCTTCAAGATAGCATTGGGCTTTCTCTACCTTCTTTTTTAAAAATGAGTTGCATCTCTTCACTTTAATGTACTTATGGATGCTCAAGCATGCCACAAGGACATGTGCTCATCTATATTCAGAGCAACATTGTTTGTCATAGCCAGAACCAGGAGGGGGAGGGTAATGGGAGGTGGGGAGGAGGCAGAAATTTGTAATAATAATAATAATTTTTTATTATTATTATAATAAAGTGTATTTCTCTATTATAAGAGAATAGAGTTTGGGGGAAAATGTACAATATTTATATCTTAAAATTCCCTCTCTGCACAATGTAGTCATTATGGAAAAATAGTAGGAATAACAGTTCTTTGAATCTTAGTGATTAAACTATGAAGAGTAGCAGTTATTCTCCTACAATGACCAGGTGCACCAAGTGTATAGGAAATATGCACACCTAGGAGAGTAGATTAAAATCTGAATGACATTTAAAAGTCAGTAATTCTTCAAGTGGAAAAGACATGATGTTTATAAGAGAGTGGTATTGATATATATGTTAGGAGTATGAGGAACTTAAAAATCACTTGTAGGAGGTAATTCTAGTTAGTAGAGACTGAGCATGAATACTTTAGAAAGAAGATGATGTGGTGTTTTAAATGAGACTGTCCCCCAAATAAGCATATGTTTGGATACTTGGTCCACAGTTGATGGAAGTGCTGGGGGAAGGTTAGGAGGCACAGCTTATTGGAAAAGTGGTGTCACAGGGGTCAACTTTGAGGGTAAAGTCTCCTGCCATCCTTGGCACAGTGCTGTATCTGCTCCCTGTTTGTAGACTGGGATATGAGTGCTGATCTGCTCCTCCAGGAAATCACTGCCAGCCTGCTGCCACGTTTCTGCACATGATGTTTATGGACTTTGGAAATATACACCCCAAATAAACACTTCCTTCTATGAAAAAAAATCAGGCTCATAATGAATTATTGGATAATTACTTAATGAGGTTGTCTACATACTGTCACAATATTTATGAGTTTTTTCTATTTAATCTGTTCCTGCCAGTTTAGTTCAGGAGACTTACAGAAGGTGGAACAATCCTATTCCTTCACATGTCAATTATCTAAAAAAAATCTAATTTACATATAAAGAAGATATGTTAACAGATCTATCATTCTAAGCCAAGTCAAAGTAAATGATCATAGTTGTATTAATTTCAGGCAAAGCCAACTTCAAGGAGGAAAATTATCAGTTATGAGGAAGGACATTACACAATGATAAAGCGATCAATTCCTCAGAAGACAGAAAAATCTATAATGTGTATGGAAAAATTGTCCTTCATAGTTAGAGATTTCAACATTCCTTCATCTGTAATTGCTAGAGCAGATAAGCAGAAAATCAGTAAAAATAAAGTTTTTCTGAACAGCATGATCAATCATCTGGATACAATTAGCATTGGTAGACTAGTCTATCCAAACACAGAAGAATATATATTCTTCTCAAGATTACATGGGACATTCAGCAAGATAAACCACATTACTGTCCACAGAAAAAACTCTTCACAGAATGGAGAGCATAGAAAATATACAGAGAACTCTGTCGGGGAATAGCAGATTGAAGCCACAGCAGAAACATAGTTGGGCAATACGCAAATATTGGAAGGTCAAATTATTTTCACATTATATATGAGTCAAAGGAATCTCGAAAGAAATTGCAAACCCTTTGAAATTAAATGAAAGCACAATTTGTATTTGCATGATGTAGAAATCCATTCTTCACAGGAAATTTATAGCATTAAATGTATATAATAGAAGAAAGACCTAAAGTAAATAATCTACAATAATTTTCATATCAGAAAAGAGAGGATAAGATGATTTGAACATAAAGTGATGGAAATAAATGCATAATTTAAAACATAGAGCAAAATAACTTAAATTTGGAGAAGCTATTATTGTAATTCAAAGAAGGTACAAGATAAAATATTTTTATATAAAAAGAGTCAATCTCTTCTGTGAAGAGGAAGCTGACATAGCTGACAAATCCCTATGTCTTTATGCTAAATGAGAAAACACATAAACAATATGAGGAGAGAGAGGGGAGAGAGAGAGAGAGAGAGAGAGAGAGAGAGAGAGAGAGAGAGAGAGAGAGAGAGAAAGAGAGAGGAGAGAGAGAGAGAGAGAGTACCCTAGATAGTAAAAGACAAGGGATGCTATGAAAAATGGTAGAAATTTTGTGCTACTACAATTGATATTGTAGATGTTATGAACAATTTTTCAACAGAAGCAAACATACAAATGTCAAAGAGAAATAGACATACTAGGATCTACAAGAAGTCTCAGTGGATAAGGCCACTTGCTACAAAACCCAATGACCCAAGTTTAGTCCCTAGAAATATCATAAAAACAAGGGAATTAACTCCCATAAGCTGTACTTTGACCTTTACATGTGTGCTGTAATATATACATACATGCACATACATACAAACACACACAAATGCACACACTCTTATATAAATATACTTCAACACTTACATCAACTAAATATATTGAGCTAAGAATTAACAACCTTCTGAAGAACATTATCTCTGGCCTTGTCTCTTAAATCAAAATTTTAAAAAGAAATGATAATTTTTGACAAACTGTTTTTAAAAATGGAAACAGAAAAGACAATTTATTGTTTGTTTAATATGGTCATTACTGTCTGAACTGTCCAAAATAAGTTGAAGAAATTAAAATGAAGTAAAAGCAAAGGCCAGTATCTTTTATGAAATAGTCTTGCAAACCTCTTAATTCAAAAAGGTCAAAAAGAGTCTGCTAATCTACAAAATTAATTATACAGCAGGGAGGCATGATATTTATCTCAAGCATGCAAGTTTGATTGAAAGTTTGAAAATAAAATGATGTAACAGATCTCCTGAGCAAGCTATAAAATAAAAATGATAAAATCATATAAGTTATCATAGAACAATCATTGGACAAACTAAATGCCTATTTATTATAAAATAATAATAAAAAGTCCCATTAAGCAGAGAAAAGAGGAAACTGTCCTTAAATTTTTCAATATATAGAAGCTCATACAATTAGCTTGATGATGAGGAATGGGAGGCATTCCTAACATTAAGGGAAAAAAAGGATTCATTCTGCTTTGTCCAGTTTAATTAATATATCAGATATCTACTATTAACCTAAGAAAGTGTCCAGATGGAGAATGAAAAAAACAAAACAAAACAAAATAAGAAACAAAAATAGAACACACTTTATTTTACAGATGATAGGATTGTAAACAACCTTGATGACAATTGTACTATGTTGTTTCAAATATGCTGGTTGTATTAATTCCTCAAAACGAAATATCACAGTGTTCCATATTTGCAACCCTTCTGGAGGCATGGGCACTGGTAAACTGTGCCTACCGGTGTGAGTGTGGGAGAGCTGGTCCTGCACCTTACTTGTGCAGTGTTAGAGATCTGGCCTCTAAGGGATGAAAGTGGGTGATCTGGTCCCACGCCCTGCTGGCTATCATATTCATCAAGAGCTGGCCCTGGACCTTGCACAGTACAGGGGTCTCTGGTGGTATGCACACGGAGAGATAACTCTGCAGAAGTGAACACAGGAGAACTGGCCCTGTGCCCACCCCACACACATCCAATGCCTGGCTAGTATGGGAGAAGTGTCCCTATAGTTGTGGATACAGAAGAGCTTGTCTCAACCATTACAAGAACTGGCCCAGCTCCTTGTTGGCTTCAGCACTTAGGAAAGCTGGCCTGGCCACTTACCTGGAGAAAGTGGGAGAGATGGCCCAAGTGGCAGGGGTCAGGTGAGTGGGCTTGCTGACCAAATCAAATACTACTCAGTCCCAGATTCAGAGCTTTGATACCACCCTAACATCTACCCAATTTAAGAACTGCTGGAGCACAAGAAAGGGCCAAACCTGCAGAACCAACACAAGCCAACAACAGGATATCCAAGAGGAGTTCAGGTGAGGATCCAGTATTGAGAGTGTATTAGAAGCCAGAGACCTTGAACCAGACCAATGACGAATTGCAATGAACATTTGCAAGTAAAGCTGTTTAGGGAAAAAGGTCTACTGTGTGACACACCAAGACACACTGCAACATCCATGGTGAGATTTGTTTCTTTTATTTTTATTTTTTTATTAATACCACTTTTTTGGGGGAGTGAATTGCAATGGCAGAGGGCATATATGGGGGGGTGAAAAGATGAGTGTAATTGATCTGAAAATAACAAAGAATCAATAAAATGTTTAAAAAAAGGGAAGAGAAAAGTTGGGAGATAGATACTTTCCCAATCCAAATTTACTATACCATAGTGATCCAGAAAGCATAGGTCAATTTAGGACACTACCATTTCTAAATTTCAAATACAAAATGATCCAACAGTCAACATTCATTGAATACTGATGTGATACCATATTTGGAAATCTTTATACAATGAAACAATTTTATGCACAGAATTATGAGATAATACTGCACAAAAATTACCATCAGTCTATGTTTGGAAGTACAAACTACTATGTAATTCCAATTCTGAAATACATCTCATCTCAAATATTTTAGGTACAGAATGTTCAATCTGTATCAGAGGTAAAAGGACATCATTGGATCAGAACATGGAACTCAAAAATAGTGACTCACAGATATGACAAAAAACTTCTTTTGAAAAGGAAAAAGTCAATCACAGAAGCAAAGTGTAGTTTTAAAAAAATACAAGGAAATTTGGATATCTTTATATATAAAGTAATTCTACACATTATTCTTTTACCTTTAAAACAAATTAACTCAAGCATGTTCATAATTACAAATGTTAAATTATAAATCAGAAAATTAAAACTTGTGTTGATTTTTAAAGGGTCTATAGTGTTAGTTGTCCAGTCTCAAATTCCCTTCTTTGCCCTGTTCTCCCAACTGCCTCTTCATATAATTCTTCTATTCTATTTTTTTCTTTATAATACTGTATTTGTATCCCTTCTTCAAAGATCCACCTTTTCCCCAGTCCCTTATTAGCTACCTAACCTCTATAGTTGTTCAAGTTGTTCAGATAAGAACACACATATTAAAACTTAAAATCTTGTAGTTGCTAATGAATATACCACCCAAACTTCAAAGCAACCCCCATGCCTAGGAGTGGATGGCCACCACAAAATAGTCTTCATGTTTGTTTGCTTTATTTTTGTGTGTGTATTTCCTTTTTATATTCTTCCTCTTTGGAATTTTTTTATTTTCACTTTTTTTCCTGTCCTTTCTTTTTGAGTGAGAAAGAACATCAAGTGAGTAGTTAGGGAGGCTGGGAGTATATGAGAGGAATTGGAGGAAGAGAAAGAATATGATCAAAATACTATATGGAAAATAATTTAAAAAAATAATTAAAAATAAAAATTTATAAAGTTACTTTCATGAATTGATTTAAAAGAAAACTGATTTTGCCTTTGACACATAAAATGATAAAAATAGCAAATGTGAAATCATATATCATTAAATATTTACATGCATAGTTGTACTTATATATGAAAAGGGTATTCTTTAGTGTTTCTATATTGGAGCATATCCTAGCCAATATCATAATTATATATACATATAAGAAGACAACTTGTGTATATGTAGTATGTTTCATTATTCATCACCAGTTATAGGATATTTAGTTTCTTTTATCTCCTTGCTGTTATGAATAAAACAGTAATAAACATGGAAAAGCCAATATGTCTACAATAGGATATTGTGTGATTTGGTTGTATTGCAAAATACAGCTGAATCATACGATAGATCTATTTTTAGTTTTCTGAGAATTTTCCATATTGATTTCTATAGTGGCATGCTGATTTGCAATCCCAGTAACCATGAATGAGGACTCCTCTTTCCAGAGATGCTTACAGCATTTAATAACAGTTGTTTACTTGATCTTACCAATTTGGACTGGTTAGGGTATAATGAAATCTCAAAGAGGCTAAAGCAACAAGAAAAGAAAAGGAAACTGAAGGGATGGTATAAATAAGAAAGGAAGGCAAATACCCCCTATAGGCAGATGAGAAGATAAACATACCAAAGGACCTCTAACACTCCATTACAAAACAGCCCGGAATGATCAGTTCTTCTGGATGCAAAATGAACTTACAAAGATAGCTGGTTTTTTTTCTATGTATCAGTAAACAAACATTCTGCCCTAAACTACTGGCCTTCTCTATTTAAATCTCTGCTTTATTTCTAGACGTGTGACTTCATTATGTAGAAATACAAGTCTTGTTCCAGATTCTCTTTTCAGTGAAAAGAGATATAGAGTTTATATTCTCATAAAGGTGCCCACAGTGCCTTAGCCTCCTTTGTTTATCTTTTTCCATTGAACAGCTCCACAAAGGCAACCTTCTTCTAAGTGTAACATTTTATGTAGGAGTGTAGGGAAGCTATTGGTGACTTCTCTGCTCATCTCACCTGATCTCATCTTTCCTAGCATTGAACTAAGATTTTATTTGCAAACATTTTTGCCTTAATAAGAATCTATATCCTGCCGGGAGGTAGTGGCACACGTCTTTAATTCCAGCACTCAGGAGGCAGAGGCAGGCAGATCTATGTGAGTTCAAGGCCAGCTTGATCTACAGAGTGAGTTCCAGGACAGGTTCCAAAGTTACAGAGAGAAACCCAGTCTTGAAAAACAAGCAAAAGAAACTAAGAACCTATATCCTCATGGTCCTTTAACTCTAACACATTTGGAGTTCAACAAAAAATGTTCTATATTTACTTTTATGTCATCCTTTGATGTCTTTCATTTGAAATATCACTGGATCTTCTAAAACTACATTATAGAATCTTCCCAGATAGTAACAGGTGATCCGTGCATTGCCATTACTCCAAATTCTTTGTCATATTTGTCTGAAGCTACTCATAAAGACTTTTTGTCACCCTAATAACAGATTCTCACAAGAATAGTTATATTTATTGTGCAATAGCAGTGGTAATTCACACATAATTGTAAAATGCAGGCCTTTTGAAGGAAGCCCTGGAAAGAAAAAGGTACTTGAAGGACCACACAAGAGAGATTGGTACAAGTGACTGGATGCAGAGGCATTGGTCTTGGAGGGAAACCTGAGTTTAAGTACTATTGCTGAGGAAAGTTTTTGTCCAGAGTTTTGTGTTGGAAGGATTGTAATCCAAAGGAATGTTAAAAATACACTTTGTTAAACAGAAATGTGCATAGCTATGAGGTGTGCAAAGTATGCAAAGTATGGGGTGAGTAGAGTGAGATGCCTTGGAGCCTGGAGAAAGTCCTTGAGAATATCCTTCTCTCAGGCACGCATGCAGGAGCCCTCCCTTCTCAGAGCTTCCCACTCCAATCTTGTCTGGCAAGATTTCATCTTGCTATCAACTTTTATATTTCTTAGATACTGGAACACTTTGGAGATTATTTCAGATTTGGCTTCCCGTCTGTTGAAATTTTCTGGTTTTCTATCATTTTTACTGATTTATACTGACTAAATTCCCCCTACTCAGAGATATCTTATTTTAAGAGGAGCTAGAACTGAGTATATCATTTCTGTTCTATTTGTCTATCTTGGCTTCTAAGACATATTTCTATACTCATATACATGTGTCTAGATTTTCTTGTAATATAATAACCTTTCTCATTAGGAAATATTATTCTTCAAACTAAGTTTAGCATTCTGTTATTTATTTGGTTTGTTCCCCTCTAGAGGTATTTCTAAGAGATCAAAGCTAATTTTTACCTTCCCTTATTGTTAATACCCTATTGCTAATGATGATTAAGTTAGAAACTAGTTCTTCCATAGTCCCATACCTGCATGTAATCATTCTGCTTAGTGACTCTCCCAGCTCTTGTTTTATATCTCTTACCTCATCTATTCTCACTTGTTAATTTCCCAAATTCATCACTTTTTAAAATTATTGTTCATTTACTGGGCAATCCATCTGACCTCTAAATTTGGAAATGTAAGGAAAACTTGCATGGTTTCCAATAGTTACAAAACTCAAGTCAATGACTTTCTCTTCCAGTAAGTTGCTGCAGGAGATAGTGCAGCAGAGAATGTGAGTATCCCTGGAGCCCATCCTCCATACATGACTGGCTTTTGAAGTGTTTATTCTTATGCTGATTGCAGCCATCTGTGGTTGTTAAGAGTTCATGATTGCAATATATGTGCATTGCTCTAAAGAAGTTATTTGTCTGCCCTTCTCTCTCTCTCTCTCTTCTAGCTCTAACATTTCCCAAATCTTAAAGGTAGTATTATGAATGTTCTTTCAAACCTGATCATGAAACTGTCACTTATTCTAAACACTATTTGTAGCCATAAGTCTCTATACCCACCATAGACCTTGGGGAAGAGAAGTTTCTCAGAATGAGGACCAAACTGGTAGTTCTCTACAATATGTACATGTATTTGGAGAGCAGCGCCATAATATGTCAGTTACCTAAGCAACAGATTAATAATGCCCAGAATTTATGGCCCCTCTGTTATAGAGTCTGGATTGGGCTTATAATATCAGACAATAATTCCTTCCTATAGAGCAAGCCTCAAGTCATACAGCTGTTGGTTAACCAATAATATTCTTGCCATAATTGCACAAGTGACCAAATATGGCTTGACAGCTGAATATTAAAGATGCTAAGGTTCACATCAAGGTAAGAATGCTGAAGCTAATTCTTTTTCCTAGCAGTCTGCATATTAATATTAGTAATATTAATAATAATAGTAGTAGTAGCATTAGTAGTAGCAATAGTAGTACATCATCATAGTAATAGTAATAGTAGCTATTTTACTCGTTTATTTCACAGAGGGTATGTATGTGGGTGCGAACACACACATGTCCCTGCTATTGCATGTATGTGAAGGCCAGAGGAACACTCTTAGGATTCAGTTCTTCCCTTTAGCATGGGATCCTGGATTTGAAACTAGATTTTAAGGCTTAGGAGGCAAGCACTTTTGTTGACTGAGTCTTCTCACTGTCTTCATTTATTAAAAATTAAATATGCAAATTTCAGAAAACATATTAGAAAGAGGACTTTACAGTTGTTTTGTTTCTGTGGTAGTTTAACTGGCATTATTTCTTATCCAAGAAGGATTATAATGTACTCTATTTTGATATAAACTGCTTATATTTTCTATTAATTTACAAATAATATTATATCTTATGGATGAATTAGCTAAAGTTCACAGTTAAAATAGATATTATTTAAGTTATACTGACCTAATTTGGATTTTTGCTTTCTCTCAAAGGCCATGTGTAAAAGCCCTGTTTCATATCTCATGATGCTATATACCAAACTGTCATCATGAGCTAAAGGCTGCCCCATCAAAGGCTTAAAATCAGTAGAAAACTCGCCATGAAATGACAACTTCAAAGTGGTAAGTCAAATTAAACCTTTTCCTGAGTCAAATGCCTCAAGTATTTGTTACAACAATAACATACTAACTGCCCAATATAGCGAGAAACAACAGGAACAAGTAGAAAGAACAAATTTTATCAACACCTTAGTTAAAAAGTAGACCTATTGTTTTCTTAATAATACAATTATTAGCTTAAAATATCACAATTGAAAAAAGGCAGTATGTAAATAATCACAGCGTTTCACCTAGATAAAAGCTGGGTAGAGCAAGACAGAAAGAAAGCATCTTCAATATATGATCCTGGCATAACCAGATGTAGGTATGTAGAAGCAAATAGATTCTTATTTACCATCCTGCACAAAACTTAAGTCCAAGTGGATCAAAGACATCAACATAATCCAGTTACACTCAGCCTGAAAGAACAGAAAGTGGGAAATAGCCTTGAATGCTTTGGCACAGGAGACAACATCCTAAACAGAACACCATTAGAATAGATGCTAAGATCAGCAATTGAAAAATTTGCTCCCCCCCCCCTAAAAAAAAAAACTGGCCTTATGAAACTGAAAATCTTCTGTAAGGCAAAAGACACTATAAATAGGACAAAATGGCAGTCTATGGAATGAGAAAAGACCTTCACCAAACCCACACCTAACATAGTGCTGATATCTAAAATATATAAAGAACTCAAGAAACTGGACATCTACAAACTAACAAATCTCATTTTAAAATGGGGAGCACACCTAAACAGAGAATTCTCCACAGAAGAATCTCAAATAAGCAGAAAAATAACTAAAGAAATATTCTTGGCAATCAGAGAAATGCAAATCAAAATGACTCTGAGATGCTATGTTACACCAGTTAGAATGACTAAGATCAAAAATTACCAATGATAGCTTATTCTGGACAGGATAAGACACAGTGAGAACAGTTTTACATAGCTGATGGGAGTGCAACATAATAAACGTGTTGAAAAGATTTTCAACAGTGTTAATGAGAATAGATGACACCAGTTCATTCTAAAGCTCCAAGCTGATGGGAACACATACAAATGTACTTATATATTAGCAGACACAGCTTTTTTCCACCATACTCAGATCCCTAAGTTAAAATTGCAATAAAAGTCTTTCTGTGAAGACTCAACTCACTTATTAGAAAGTGCCTGGTCATTGAAGAAACCACTTCTCATCCAACACAATGTATTCAACTGTCCTGACTTCTTCGTGGACCAAAAGAACAAGTTCTATGACTACATTTATAATTAAAAAACTGCAAGATTAGGATCTTATCACTACATGATTTCTATTTTATTCATCGAAGGTGCACAAGCAACAACTTGGTGAAAATGTTAAAACACTTTGATATCTATATAATTATATTGTATGATTCATATTCTACTGTTTTAAATGATAGTAACTAACTTCTTCAGCTAGTCATACCTCAACTCATGAAATTTAAATAAAGCATAAAATTCTATTTTTTAGATATGTTAGTCACTTTCAGATGATTATTATATATGACCCTAGATATTATAGGGCATGGGTTTACAATATTTTCAACAAAAAAGTTATACTTGGTAGTGATGCTGTTAAGTACAGCTTCTGTTTGCTCTCAATAACGACTCAATATAGCTAAGAAAAAAATAAAGTGGATTAAATATGCATAAAATTTAAATTTTCATAAAGTTACACTTTTTTCCTGGCATCAGTCACTCACTATATTTTTGACACTAACATCTAAGAATATTTTGCATTTAGCACAGATTTAAATTACTCTTGGTGAACATTTGTAAAATCACTAAATCATGGCTCTCAAATTTGATCATGCAAACGTCCTTTTTCGCATGGAAATGCGGATGGAGGTAGCTAAAACTTTTGATAGAAGTTAGGCACCTTTTGTTGGGACTGCCATTATAAATAGTTTTGTTACCAGTCGCTGTGCGTCTGAGCCCTCAGATGAGGTAGGATGTTCTTTCTGCCGCGCTGGTCTTTCAATAATTTGAATTATGTGCAAAATGTCTGATAATGCTTACCGACAGAGCTTCCTTAGACTCAGACAGTAATTAAAATGTTCCTCGGCATGACGATTTATAACACAGTCCTGATCCTAAGGTCATTTCTATGGAAGAGCAAACTGGTGAAATGACAGGCGAGTAACCCCCACCCCCAGGATATTAAGCTAAGTTTTGCTGATAGACTGAAAGATTCTGCAACTTTTCTTTTGCGTAAGCTTTCATGGGGATAAAGTTTACTTGCCCACATGCATACATGTGCATTTTAAGATAAGCCTAATCCATATTTCAGTCACAAAAGAAATGAAAGGTTTGAAACCATATGAAAAGTGGCTCCACATAGCTGGAGGCTACCTGAAATCTTAGGAGGGTTTGGATAAAAATATTTCTAACACAGTTTGACGGAATTTTGAAGATGGAAATTGCATTGGGCCTTTTGAACCTTAGCTTTGTTCCTTCCGACAGTGCCCTTTCAGGGCTGCCATAGGCTGAGGGCGGAAATTCTATGATGATTCAAAGAAGCTCATTTCTTCAGGTCTCGATTATTATTGCTGAAAAATCCTTGGTTTCCCCATTCTGTGGTATTGCTTTTAGATTATAATATCTTAACTTCTCTTTTTAACCACATGACTGAGGGTATTAAAAAGGCCTGCTTTATATGGACTTCTCTTCACAAGTGTTGCATTCTCTCTGCTATTTCTAATTACTTCAAGTTGAGAAAAGAATAATCTTTAGATTAGCATTCAACATTCCCTCCAAACTTTGCCAAACTTTGTCTCTCCTTTATAGACACCATATATTCATTAGATTATTCAAATCATCATGTCCCTTAAACCGTAAAATCATCACATACTATCTCATTAGCGAACCTCTGTGTGTAACACTTTTCTCAAATAAACTTTCATCCTTAAAAATGGCACAAAACTGTCACCCTCTGCAACCAACCAGTTGGTACTAGGTTCTACATTTTCAGAGGAAGTCGCCCTAAGATTTAAACAGATTCTTTTTTTTTTCTTTTTTTTTTTATTTAAAAATTTCCATCTCCTCCCCTCTTCCTCCCCCTTCCCTTCCCTCCCCTCCCCTCCCCCCATACCCTCCCTCCCTCCCTTTTCAGGCCAAGGAGCCATCGGGGTTCCCTACTCTATGTTAAGACCAAGGACCTCCCAACTCCCCCTGGTCCAGGAAGGTGATCAACCAAGCTGAGAAGGCTCCCACAGAGCCTGTCCATGCAGAATAGTCAAAGATAGCCTTGGTCCTTGGCTTCTCCGTCAGCCTCCACCGTCGGCCACATTCAGAGAGTCTGGTTTGGTCTCATGTTCCATCAGTCCCATTCCAACTGGAGTTGGTGATCTCCCGTTAGTTCTGTCCCACCGTCTCCATGGGTGGACGCACCCCTCATGGTCCTGACTTTCTTTCTCATGTTCTCTCTCCTTCCGCTCCTCATCAGGACCTTGGGAGCTCAGTCCGGTGCTCCAATGTGGGGCTCTGTCATTTTCTTCATCTATCGCCAGGTGGAGGTTCTATGGTGATATGCAAGAAATTCATCAGTATGGCTATAGGAACTGGCCTTTTCAGGCTCCCTCTCTTCAGCTGCCCAAGGAACTAACTGGGGGCGTCTCCCTGGAAACCTGGGAACCCTTCTAGGGTCAAGTCTCTTGACAACCCTCAGGTGGCTCCCTAAATTAAGATATATGCTTCCCTGCTCCCATATCCACCCTTCCTGTATCCCAAGCATCCCATTCCTCCGAGCACCCCCATTCTCACCTTCACGCTTTTCTCTCCCCATAAACAGATTCTTAATCAGAGAGCTTGTACTTTAAGGAAAACTATGCTGGGGATTAGACAATCCCTACATGGACCTAAGCAAGTCCTTCCAAGCTTTATGGAGCCTCAGATTTATTGTCTATGCAATTTCAAACTCTACTTCAAAGGACAATTGTGAAGATTTTGTAATAATCTATGTAAAAACCTGGGACAACTCTTACTGTCTAGTATGCTGTAATGAAACTACTTGAAAACAACATTTTTTTCATTGTTAATGAGTTTACATTTCCCTCACACCATTTAGTGTGAATATGCGTGATTTAGCTACTGATAATGGAATCCTAGTACTGCTTTGAAGTGCATATTTCAAAAACCTCCTTTAATTTTGTGACTCTGAAGCAATATAATGATTCTTTAGTAAAATCTAATTTACTTTCAAATGTCAGCAAATTTCTTCTACTATATGGAGTATAAAACAGAGCTTGCCAAATAATATAAAAACCATACAGATAATAGAAGTAAACTCAGCAGAGAGTAAAGACCACGTCTTAGTCATGATTTGCAAGGGAAAGTAATAGTACATGGTGATGTCCTTCTTAATCAAGTACACTATGAGTCAGGAAACAAATATATTTGTTAAACAAGGAAAAAGTTTCATCGTTTATAGATAATATAATAGATAATGATTTATCTACTGGAAGTATAAAAAATGGAGTGAATTATTAAAAGTTATGAACAGTATCTAACTTATAATACCTCTAACCCCATGATTTTCCTAAGTGGAAACAATCACCAATTAGAAAAATATTATAGAAGAGAAAATGTGAAAAATTGTTCATCTCTTATACACAAGAAGCTATTTTAATCTACTAAAATCATGTTATGCTCAATTTCCAATATTTACTATACTAATGTGCTTATTTTCCTTTCAAATATTATGAGCAGCTCTTATTTATTAGTAAGAAACAATGATAATTTCAAACTGACAATCATCAGTTGATTGATAATTCAGCATGACAATAATAGTTGATTTTGTAATTCTGGTATTTCCTTGATACTTAAATGTTAAATTGTACAAGTATATGGTAATCTGCTAAATAATGAGCACAGTTACTAGTGTTTTAACTACACAAAATTTTAGAATTTATATATTATACGCTGTTCATTAATTTTTAATGCTATAACTGCCTTATACATTCACCTCTTAACATCATAATTCTCTCCTCACAAAACTGTTTTGTCAGGCATCAGTTATGTTCAATCTCACCTTTAACTCTTTTTCTATCGTCTCATGTTCAGTCTTTTGGGTTCTTTTCTCAGCTGGGTTTCTTTTAGGCTCTGAGTAAAAGGGACATGGGCTGCAGATTGAGGGCAACAGAAGGGGAGCAGTTGCTTTCTCCATATTCATGCTCCTGTCAGTTGCTTTTCTTCGACAAAGAACAATTAGAATTTGGACCAATTTCTTTGGCATCTTCAACTATGACATCCCAGAGATAGAATTAGTTAGCAACACTTATCTTTGTGACCCAAAAACTGGTTGTATAATAATGCCATCAAATAAATTGATAACTGAGCCCCAAAACAAAAAGTTATTTTATCTCTTAGACTTTTTTGATCATGAAGTTAATAAAAAAAGATAGCTCTGCTGAGATGATACCATACATTATTCTAAAAGTAATCTGAACCACGAGTGCTGTTTTCCCTCTGTGTCCATAAAACTAAACCAGTCCTTGATATTTAAATAAATATTTATATTGTCAATAAGTGTAGCTTAACTGAAAACATGAAGTAAGTAGAAACAATCTTTTCCTAGATTTTAGAAATGTACATTCATTTAAACCATATCTAAAGAAACAATAATTATGAGCAATTATTGACATGATATTAAATAACAGAATCATGAATATCTTACAGGTTTTCAATTAAACACTAATTCGGGATTCTGAGCGGTAATACCTCACTCATTTTGTTTTTATTTCTTAGATTTTACATAGGGCTAGAGATATTATCAGTGTTTACCCATAGTTTCCATTCCTCATTTACCTCAGTCACATAGAATGCCAATTCTTTATCCACTATTTATGGAACTACTAGTAGTGATGAATGAATAAACTTAACTCCAAACACTTTCTATTCTATTTTCTTCTTTGTTTGTATGTAAAGCATAGAAACTTAGCAATACTTCAAACTCACAAAAATGCTCTTTCTTGAAATAATACTGACAATTTTGCTTTAGAACAGGGCAAATAACAGGAGTTTACAGAGTTCCAAATACCACATAACCTCCCCAGTGTGTTTACTTTGGTCTGAAGTTTAAATTTATATTTCCATTAAAGTATAAAACGGGTCTCTTTAATAGTTCAAGTAAATAGAACAAAATAGCAGTCTGATAAAGCAATGATGAGGAAGACGAAGGCCATTCCTGTTGTGCTTTAGCTCATCTCTTTCTATTTATGATGCAGGTGGAGAAATGACACCGTCCTCTTAATCGGAAGAACAAAGTGATGCACACACCCTTTGCATTTTACCTTGGTACTTAAAGCATTTGCTGGTGTGCATAGGAAAAAAAAAGAAAGATAAAGCTACCATTGTTCCAATCTTTTCTTCCCCTTTTGGGCCTTCTACTATAGTGGACTCAGATAGATGAACACTAACGTGAATGTTTAAGGCAATGAAAAATGTTTTCCTTGTCTTTAAAATAGTTTGAGACTGTGCTTAGATTTCTGAATTAAAAATGGATTATCTGTTAGTATACAATTGAGATAAAACTGCAGTTTCAGTCTCACCAAACTTTAGAGTGCTTAAAGCTAATTGTGTTTAAAAATAGAGCAAACGTCATTGTTTTCTGAATATATTTTCATAGAAATATTATCTTTTTTTCCCTATGAATTCTACAACGTCTCCTTAAAACAGATCTTTTATCAATGCTCTATTTGAGTCATACCTGAACTTCATATGAGGGTTTGCAGACTGCTACAATTTGGGGCATTTCTTGGGCTCAGAATTTATGTTTTGTGATTATAAGTAATGGTAGCACGAGTGTGTGGTAATATTCTGTCTAATCTTCTCACTGCGGGGTATTCTGCTCCGCTGATGTTGGACCTAGTCACACATCTGCTTTAGCCCACATGATGATTAGGGGAGTGAATGAGGGGCTTATTTCAAATGTGTTTTGTAGAATGTGGTTTAATTATTGGGTTAGTGATATTTCCTGGAAAGAGCAGCACCATTTCCCTAAACGTAATCACTCTTGCACCTGAGACCACAGAATTAGCACACAGGGACCTGAGCTAGGCTCTGCTAAGACCTCCAGCCACATAGAACCTAAAGGACAACAGCCAGTACTTCTACTTGCATGTGCTAAGCTGTCCTCCCACGTCAGAGCCAACAGAATGCACACATCTGGTGTTGAAGCCACTGAGTTGCTGGGTGGCTTGAAGCATGATAAACCAATACACTGGCAGGTAAGCCATGGAGCACAGACCACTTTAGATTTATTAGCAACTCTAAAGTTGTTCTGCGTTTACTTGCCAGATAATGAGTTGAGAGAAACAGTACTGGAAACAGTGATTTGAAGCTTTAGCTGCTTAGCTCAATGTGGATTTCAATTGCATAGTCTGGAAATGAGAGGTCTCTGAAAGAGAACTGGTATGCCCTGTGTACTTTAAAAGATTATGCCTGTTATGAGAGAAAGTCTGTAATAAATGGATGAAAAAAGATCAGCTCCCATCTACGTTTTCTGGGACATATTTGGTAGTCTAAATGTTTTCTTAATTGATTCCTCCTCTTACTACTTCCTTTTATCTGATTATCTATTATGTTCCAGGTAGCCTTCAGCTGCAGCTCCTTAAGTAGGTAAATTGTATTAAGCTGTGATGATACATTTTCATTTTGAAGAAAATACAGGCAGTCTTCAAATTTTCCCAAAACCTTTGATTGTTTGTGTGCTTTTCTATGTCACCTAAGAAGGATTTACCATAGTGAGACAAAGACTTTGGAAAGCCTTGGGGGAAGACTGATTCAACAGCATTTACTATAATTCATCTTAAAGATCCAAGAATTGATACAGTTTCATGACTCTGTGCCTGTCTCTGCTTTCATGATGCTTGTTAGGCTGATCAAAGAGTTAAGTAATATAATCACAACTTGTTGTTTGTTTTTGTTTTGTTTTGTTTTGTTTTGTTTTTTGTTGTGACTTAAAAATTTGTGAAATTTGTTTATTGCATATGTTATCTCAAGGTCTTGTGACCTCTTATTTTCTACTCTAGAAACAGCTGTCAAAATGTTTTTCTTAGTCTAACATAATTTTTATCATGTGTGCAGTGATTCATTCTTATCTCACTAATAAAGTTCCTAATTATTTTACGTTTTTAAGTTAAAAATGTCTTCCCATATCCTTCCATTTCAATTTTTTTCTCTTTCCTAAAACATTATTAAATAAATTTCTCTGCTTTTCCTTTTCTTGGATTTCTCGTCTTCTAACATTCAATCTACTACCAATTACCAATTATGTTAAAGCCAGATCATGAATTGTAGAGTTTGTTCTTTATTATTTTACATTTTATTCAATAATGCTTAACAGTTTTGACGTCTGACATGAAATTCCTACCAAAATTATTTCTTGACTTCAAACTAAAATCAATCAGAAGAGATGGAAAGGGACACTTTATACTCATTACAGGAAAAATCTATCAGAATGAAGTCTCAATCCTGAATATCTATGCCCCTAATACAAAAGCACCCACTTATGTAAAAGAAACATTACTAGAACTCAAGGCAGCAATCAAACCAAACACACTGATAGTGGGAGACTTCAACACTCCTCTCTCACCAATGGACAGGTCAATCCGACAGAAACCTAACAGAGAATTAAGAGACTTAATAAAGGTAATGAACCAAATGGACTTAACAGACATCTATAGAACATTCCACCCAAACAGGAAAGAATATACCTTCTTCTCTGCGGCTCATGGAACCTTTTCGAAAATCGACCACATACTCAGTAACAAAGCAAACTTCCACAGTTACAAAAACATATGAAGAAGTAGGTACCCTTACTCTGTGATGTGGTGACTGTGGGACTCTAGGAAGGTTTAAACCCTTATAATGGATACTACATATCAGACTGGGCTATGGGAGTTAGGAGTCACATGCCACTATATGCTGTTCATTACATTCTGCAGCAAGTCTCTCAAAGTACAGAGAGATTGATCACTAGGAAATATAGAAATCTCTACAGGCACCACACCTAGAAATAAGTACTAATCACAATATTTTTTCTATAAATGTTTGGGCATTTCTATACTTGTAAATCTATAGTTTTGTAATATAAACTGTCCAGCAATTTTTGAAAAATAATGCATTACTTCATGCAGCATTTCTGCTAAATTTTATTTGAGAAGTTTAATCCCCAAACTCACTTGAGTACTAATAAAACTTGGATAGTGATGACCTTGCAGATTCTAACAGGCTGATGCAGTTAGCAAGTGCCCTTCACCCAACAAGCATCTACTCTATTGGAGAATGTATTTTCTTTATCCTCAACAGCACACAGAATCCACAGGGTGGAAAGGAGAAAGAGAGGAAGCAGACCCAGTGAGGCCAGCCTGATCAACTTAGTCAAAACCCCCTGACATCAATGGCTAAAAGAAGTTAATCTCAGATTTGTTCAGTTCCAAAAAGTGAGACTTTGGGGAGATGATTACTCTTTATCATGATAAAGGCTTTTGTCTCATCAACTGGAGGATACATTTGTGGATTAATAAATAATTTGGTATGTAAACAGGTGACTTTATTATGTGTAAGTTCTATTTATTTATTTATATTCTTTAAATTAATTAATTTATTTAGCTTACTTCTTTTTACTCACAGCCATCTAGCATACAGAGATCCAGGAAGAAGATGCCAGATGCTGCAACGACAATAATGTTGCCCTCTTAAATGTCCTAACATCCATAATGATGAGCTAATACCTGTTTTTCATTGTATATTACCTAATCCATTGTCTTCAGCAATAAAAAGATAATGCAGACTTGTACAACTTCAATAAAATATATCTCAAAATATTTTCATATACCTAGAAGAAGTAAAATATACATCAAAATTGGCCAAGTCTCTAGAAACCAGAAACTGAAATAGCTCACTGCTTTATTATAATAAAACTTCCTAAAATGAATGAGGATTCACTGGCCCACAGGAAGGCATGTGTGTACCAAGAATTTCTTATCGTGACTGCAGCACTCAGAGAAGAAGCAGGAATCCTCCATATAGACTACAGGCTGCTAAAACATGGGTTAACTATTCTTAGCTGTGTCCTGTGCAGAGCTTCTGTCCTGCAATGAACTGGATACATAAAATCCAGGACATACTTGGAGAGCCAGTGTAGACAATGTTTTAATAATCTATGATTTGGAAAGGCTCTAATGTGTATCATGAAATATTTAATTAAAATGAAATAAGGTCTAAATTTGTCAATGAGACTTCTTCAACCTCTCTCTCTCTCTTTCTCTCTCTCTTTTTCTCTCTCTCTTTCTCTCATAGCACATAGATTAAAACAATATTCATAAATGAGGAAAGATCTAATTAATTTACAAAATGTTTAGAATGAGAATTTTTTTCCTCATTTTTTTATTAAAAATTTCCATCTCCTTCCCTCCTCCTTCCCCTTCCCTCCCCTCCCTTCCACCCATACCCCCTCTCCACCCCTCTCCAAGACAAAGAGCCATCAGGGTTCCCTTCACTATGTTAAGTCCAAGGTCCTCCCAGCTCCCCCTATGTCCAGGAAGGTGAGCAGCCAAACTGACAAGGCTCACAGTGAGCCCGTCCATGCTGTAGAGTTCATGTTCATTGCCGTTGTCCTTGGTTTCTCAAGGAGTTGTAAAATAAGTTTAAGAAAAGCTCACCGGGTCTGTGGACTTTACTATGATTATCCTTTATTTCACTGCTGATACTCACTTTTCAGTGAGTTCACATCATTTTTGTTTTCCTGGGTCTGGGTTTCCTCACTCACGATGATTTATTTTTTTTTTTTTAGTTCCATCCTTTTGCCTCAAATGATATAATTTTTCTAACATCTGAGTAATACCCCACAGTGTAAATGTACCACAATTTCTTTATCCATTTTTGAGTTGAGGACTATCTAGGATGGTTCTAGTCTCTGGCTATTATGAAGAAAGCCACAATGAAAATAGTTTACAAAGTATTCTTTTGGTAGAATGGATCATCTATGGTTATATGGTCAAAAGTGGTACAGCTGAGTCTTGAGGTAAAGTGATTCCCAATTTTCTGAGAAACTGCCATACTGATTTCCACAGGGGCTCTCCAAGTTTGCACTCCCACCAGCAATGAAGGAATGTTCTCCCTTTGTGTCATCTATACATATTCTTACTAACATGAGTTGTCACTTGTAATGCTTGTCTTAGCCTTTCTGATAGAAACTCAAAGAACTTTTGGGTTGTATTTTCCTGATGGCTACAGATGTTGGACATTTCTTCATGTGTTTCTCTTCTATTTGAGATTCCTCTATTGAGAATTCTCTATTTAAACTGTTACCACATTTTTAAAATTGGATTGTTTGGTTTGTTGATGTCTAGTTTCCTGAGTACTGTATATATTTCAGATATTAGCCCTCTATCAGACATGGAGTTGATAAAAACCTCATTCCACTCTGTAAGCTACAATTTTGTCCTATTGACAATGGCCTTGACCTTACAGAAGCTTTCCAGTTTCATGATGTCCCATTTATTAATGTTTGATCTTAGTGCCTGTATGATTGGTGTTCTGTCGTGGTAGTTGTCTCCTGTGCCAAAGTGCTCAGGGCTGTTTCCCACTTTCTCTTCTACCAGATTCAGTGTATCTGCTTTCATGTTGAAGTCTTTGAGTACAGAAGTTGAATTATTCTGAGACCTATGGTAGAACAAAACAAGAATGACAAAAAAGTCAATGAAACAATTCCTAATGGTACTCTTGTGTACTCACAGATCAATAGATAGCACAATTGTTATCAGAGAGCCTTCCTCCGGCAGTTGATGGAAGCAGATGCTGAAACCCACAGCCAAACATTAGGTGGCACTGGGGAACCCCACAGAAGATGGAGAGGAAAGACTGTAGGAGCTAGAGTTGAAGGACAATGAGAGAAGATGGCTCAAGGTACCAATTAAGCAGGGCAGATAGGGGTTCACAGAGACTGAAGCAGCAACCACAGAGCCTGGATGGGTCTATGCATTCAGAGGCTTTTCATTCCACTTATGTAAAAAGTTAAGGTCCACCAGGCCAAGAGTAGTCAATATGGCGTCTGCCTGATGCTGTCAGAAGTCCTGATTGTAACAAGGAAATGAGGGGAGACCATGTGACGTCAATGGATTAGAGAGCCTGAGCACTGAGAGGGTAAACAAGTTTTCCCCAGTTGTTAAATAAACAAGTCTGCCCTACCCCTTTCTCTAGACTCCCAGTGTCTATGTTGCTGATACTGCACCATCTCACTTCCTCCCAAAAGAAGGCATTAGGGCCTAGCTACACTACATGCCTGCTCCCGCAGTAGCTTTTAATACAACTACTTAGAGCTTAATGTTAATTATAAATGTTTGGCTGATGTCTCATGCTTATTACTAGGTGGCTATTCCATTTAAATTAACCCATTTGAGTGTGTCATTAACTCATTTTCTATATGTCTTGCCTCCTCAGTGGCTGAATAGAGTCTACCTGGATCTGCCCTTCTATTCTTTTATCTTTTTTATTATTTTATTTTATCTTTTATATTTTTTATTTTTTATCTTTTATGTTTAGATTTTCACCTTACTCTATCCTGCCTTGTCATAGGTCAAAGCATCTTTATTTATCTACCAAAGAGAACAACACATACTTACAGTATACAGAAAGATATCCAACAGCATTTCCCATTTTCTGTCTAATCAAAGTGGAAAGTTTTAACTTTAATATAGTGAAATTACATATTAAAAAACAGTTATCAAGCAATAATTACACTTACAATATTTAGTCTATTTATATTTTGCAAAATTAAAGAACATACTCTATCACCTATCCTATCCTTGTGAGTCTAAAGTTTCATATCTAAGTTACCTTTTATTAAAACTAAAGAAAACAATAATTATAAGTAATCTTCAACTCCATCAAAGATCCCCAAAGGATATGATATTACCTCATTATACAGGAAATGGAAGCAAGCAACTTTCAAAACTCTAGAAATGATAGAAAAAGCAGGATGCCTGGACAGCCACCCAAAATTCTTCTGTAATTAAGACCTCTACCTTCAGCCTACAGGTCTAGAGTACCTGGCAGAATATTTAGTGAAGAAAGGAAATTGAAGGACTGTCCCATCTATTTTGGCAAACTTCTTTGGTCACTTTCCTCTGTGTCCTGCAGGATACCTGGCAGTTTCTTCTGTAAAGCAGGAACCCTGAAGAACCATCTTGCCTTGTGACAAAGTTCAGTGGTCACTTTCCTGTGGATCCTGCATGTCCAGTTTATACAACACACTGTTAAGCAGTCCAGGCAAGGACAATTGCTTGCCCAAATGGCTATCCCTGCTGTTTTGAAAGCAAACTCCATAACAAGTTTCTTTGGTGCTCATCAACCTCTTTGAAATAAATGGTGCTGCCAGGAGCAGACGTGTCTCATTTTGAGAAAAATCTAACTTATTAAATTTTTTTCTATTCTTTTTTTTATTTTTCTCATTTCTTTATTCAAGATTTCATCTCCTCCCCTCCTCCTCCCCCTTTCTTCCCCTCCCTTCCACCCATACCCCCCACTCCACCCCTCTCCAAAGACAAAGAGCCATCAGGGTTCCCTTCACTATGTTAAGCCCAAGGTCCTCCCAGCTCCCCCTAAGACCAGGAAGGTGAGCAACCAAACTGACAAGGCTCACAGTGAGCCCGTCCATGCTGTAGAGTTCATGTTCATTGCCGTTGTCCTTGGTTTCTCAGTCCTCCTCCACTGTCAGCCACATTCAGAGAGTCCGGTTTGGTCCCCTGTTCCATTGGTTTTTCGAGACAGGGTTTCTCTGCAACTTTTTTATTTTTTTTTATTTTTTTTAATTTATTTATTTATTATGTATACAATATTCTGTCTGTGTGTATATCTGCAGGCCAGAAGAGGGCACCGGACCCCTTTACAGATGGTCGTAAGCCACCATGTGGTTGCTGGGAATTGAACTCAGGACCTTGGGAAGAGCAGGCAATGCTCTTAACCTCTGAGCCATCTCTCCAGCCCCCTCTGCAGCTTTTTTAGAGCCTGTCCTGGAACTAGCTCTTGTAGACCAGGCTGGCCTCGAACTCACAGAGTTATTAAAATATTTTAAAGGCCATATTTTATTGGTCATTTAAGTTTTGAAAATTACATATCTATCTGAAAAATACCTGTTTTACCTTGAAAGCCTAACTAAAATGATTATAAATTTGATAGATAGGGGTGTTTATTAGCCATTATTTCTTTATTATTCTGAATTGTTTTTAAGGATTATATCTTGGTATTGAATAATTAAGCAGGTTGTATAAGTATGAGCTCTATAGGCGATACCTTAAGCAAAATAGAAACAGATGCGCAGTATAAGGACAATGACATTAAATTTGTACCAATATATAAAAATCCTTCAAACAAGATTAGAAACATATATACAGTGTAACAAAACTAACTTTAAATTTGAATCATTATACCAAGATTCATGTCAGTGCAAAATATCTGAGATTAATAGTTGTCTTTTTATGCTATATTCCTATATTCCCCTAAGTAAAACAAACACCCGCAACTCACCAAATAAGCAAAGAGCATCTATAACCTGCAACTCTAGGAAAAGTGAATATAATTTTCTCTAAACTGCTTTCTTCTGTCTGCACACTAAGTATCTTTAGAACCCTTCCAAAAATTTGAGATAATGGCCAAGTCCTGGAAAGACCAGTACTGACCTTTGTTGATAGATATCACCTGTCAAGGTTCAGCAGCACACCACCCCCCAATCAAAGCTGTTCTATCTTAACCTGGAACACATCCGGAGCCTCTTGTTTCTGGTGGAAGCAAAAGCAAAACTGCTTCTCCAAAGCATTATGTCTTTTAAGTTCCAATTTATAAATACATTTTTTGACTTCTGTTTTTAAGTTAAGATATTTTAAAAATATTTAGCTTGGTGTATTTTATCAGCCTCTCTTTCAATCCCATATCTCCCAACAGTCGTTTCTTGCCCATCAGCATTTAAAAAAAAAAAAACTGAAAATCAACAGAATAACATACAGGGTCCAGACTCTCTGACTACCTTCCATCTTTATGTGAATTTTTAAAAAAGATTATTTTACTGTCTTCTGAAAGACTTTTTATTTTTCTTTTCTTTTTTTTTTTTTTTTTAGAAAAAAAACTATTTATTTTTATAACTGCCTGTACTTAAGCCTACGTACCTTGTAAAACACATTGGAACCTGTTATTGCTGTGATATTTTGTTTGTTATCTGGCAAATAAAGCTTACCTAGAGATCAGAGCTAGCCACTAGTTAACTATGAAGGTCTATACAGACAGACAGGCAGTGGTAATAAAAGACAGAGACAAAGGCTTGGCCGTTTTCAGTTGGAGAAGTTGGAGAGGTAAGAGGTGACAGGGGCTGGTCCTTTACTTCTCTGACCTTTCAGCTTTTACCCCAATATCTGATTCTGAGTTTTTATCATTAAGACTAGGATCATGAGTTCACCTGGTGCCCCACATTTGGTGTCATTTGTAATTGGGGGTTTCTCATCTGTCTTGTCTCATAGTCACTTTTGAAATAACCACTCAGAGGCTTAGTATTAACTATGAATGTTTGGCTGATGGCTCAGACTTATTACTAGTTAGCTCATTCATTTAAATGAATCCATTTCTATTGATATATGTATTGCCACATGACTGTGGCATTACCTCATTTTCTACACGTCTTGCTTCCTCTGAGGCTGGCTGGCATCTTCCAGAATCCTCTGCCTTTCTTCTCCTCTATCTCTACTTGAATTTCCTGCCCGGCTTTATCCTGATGTGCCATAAGCCAAAGCAGCTTTATTTATCAACTAATAAAAACAACATCTATTCTACACATATTTACAGTGTACAGACAGATATCCCAGTACAGGTCTATGTTAGCAGCTCTGCATACTTGTTGTGGTTGCTTAGGTTGGGTTTTTGTGGGACTCTGAACACTGGGAGTGGGGATTTCTCTGACTCTTTGTCTGATGTTGGGACTCCTTTTCCACTACTGTGTTATCCTGTCCAGCCTTGATGTGAAGGTCTGTGCCTAGTATTATTGCATCTTTTATGCTGTGTTCAGTTGACATCCCTAGGAGGCTTGCTCTTTTCTAAAGAGAAACAGAAAAGGAAGAAGAGTGGGTCTGGTTGGGTGACTGGGAGGAGAACAGGGAGGAGAAGCAGTAGTCAGTATACAATGTATGAGAGAAGAAAAAATACAAAGAAAAATATGAATAATGCCATTCACTTTCAAATACTAAAAAAGAAATCCCACAAACACAATAAATGTATCAATGTGAGAAATCCCTGGAGGGATAGAGAATAAAGTAATAATAATAATTAAAATAGCACAGTATTAAGATTCTTAAGACATTCATTGTAAATCAAATCTGGATTAAACAGTAACAACTTAAATAAAAATTAAACAATTCATTTCATATCTGTATAAGTAAACATGAGAACCATGCTTATTTTGAAATTGATGGAGCTGAGAATAAAACTTCTTGAAACTGCAAAAGATTTTAAATATTCTTTGTACTAATTGAAGCTAAACATAAAGCTTTAATTCACCTACCTACAACTGTTCCCTAGTCATTCAGTTATAATATTATATGTCATTTGATTTAGAATCATCCTTTACACTAATATTTTTCTCATTGAATCTGCTTTTCTGTTTCCCTCTCCCCTTTTCTCCCTGTTTTTATTTCCTTCCCTTTGTCCTTTCCTCTCTTGCTATTATTTCTTTTTATTTTGTTTTGTTTTTTGTTTTTCGAGACAGGGTTTCTCTGCAGCTTTTTTAGAGCCTGTCCTGGAACTAGCTCTTGTAGACCAGGCTGGCCTCGAACTCAGAGATCCGCCTGCCTCTGCCTCCTGAGTGCTGGGATTAAAGGTGTGCCCGACCACCGCCCGGCTGCTATTATTTCTTCAAATGATTCTTCAATAGTTTATATACTCACCATTTCTCGAATTTATTTAATCTATTCCTTCTGGTAACAATGTACCAGTTAGGTGATCATGTTGATGCTCTTCTGAGTGGCACATAGGCTCATGAGCAAGACATGGCATCTTTCACTGAAAATGAAGCTATTCATGGGACCGTGTGATGAGGAAGTATGGGTTGCTGATGAAGGTCAAGGGTGGATGATAGAACTAGAAGTCCCTCATCAAGAGTACAAGATTTCAGAACTGATGTCTGTGGCAGAAGACTTCCAGTCATCTCTAATAGTCTACACAGTGGATATAAAGACTCCTTTATTCTTTGCAAGATGCCTCAAAATGGTCCAAATGGATTTTTTCATAATGATATAAATGGTTTACATTTTACAACTTTATTACAGACTATTTTTCTTATCTCAAATTCTATAGCAGATTGTTTTGAGCCAATAATACAACATGATAACCTGTGGACTAAAAGGAACAAGAACAATCTCTATACAGATGGTCAGCCACAGGAAGCCAAGCCTTAAACCCTTCCCCTGTGGTGAGTGACAGGAGCTGCCTTGTGGACATTCCTGCTAACCTCAGAGTTACTATTACCTCCAAACTACGGATTTATACAGCTATGTGTTGAATAGCAAGTTGCTTCTTAAAATCTTTGACAAAACCAAAATTGTAATATGCTTTGTGTTTATGGAAGTTATACTAAATGTTGGGCTTCTTTATTCTGTTGAGGCTTTTTCCTACTTTAATAAGAAAATAAACCAATCTACCCTTTATTATTTGTCTTCAGATGTAACTAATGATATTATTACAAGAACTTCTTAATCATTTACAATGATCTAAAATGCATACAGAATTAATAGTTTCCTTTGAGACGAGTTTCTCATCAAATAGTTTAAGGAAATCCTTACCTTTTTCTCTACTAGAATATAAACAATACTCATTTTATTTAAAAACCACGAGAAATTTATTGTAATTAGATTAAAGGACCTTTGTTATTTTGTGTTCTTATAAGGTTTAAGTCCTTTTGACAGAGACAGAAATTTCTTTTTGTCAATAGCCTACAAACCTACACAAAACCTTTCTTATTCAGTATTCTGAATCTCACTTCTGCTCTTCAAAGAAAGGTTTTTTTTTTTTTTTATAAAATATCCTATATTTTACTACTGAACACATTGACACCAATGGAGTTAATTTTGCCAGCTCTCATGCTACTATTGAAATTATCTTTAAATTTGGTTCAAAGTGATTTGAGGAAGAGTGACTTACACTTGGACTGACCAAACTTCTGGAGAAAATGAAAAAAAAAATCTACTAATTGGCTACTCCCATCTTTCCTGTCCTTCTTTCATTTCTTCCTGGTCCCGCTTTATGAATAGCTACTCTCTACATCCTTAGGCTAATCTTCTCCTCTAATGTTCTGTTCGATGACATTACTGCAGAGAATTTTTTGACATAGCATTTTCTACTCACCACAAATCCCTTTGGGCAGCCCCTAATTATGTCACAACAACATGCTAGACTGGTACAGTGCTTGTTAAATGTTCCCCAATGAGAATGTAAGCTTCTTTTATTTCACACACCATCATAAAATAGTGTCTTGTGGATGAGATACAGCGAGTAAATGTTTTTAAAGTTGAACTAATGTTGCACAGAGTCTAACATTTACCACAAATAAAAATTTTATAGTGATGACTGTGACTCATCCATACTTTATGACAAGACAATTTAGATACTAAGAAATGATTTCCTTCTTACTTCTGTGTTCTCTGTTCTTTATTCTCCTAAGAAAAATAAATGTGTCTCATGCTTTCACTATTTCTCTGTGACTTCTAATGAAAGCTCAAACCTCTGTAGACTTCTTAGAAGAATGGATGTCTAATTAATATAAATGCTTTTATCATCTTACATTGTAAGACCAACGTATAACATTCAGGGCAGAAGCGGCATGATTTCCTTATTCTAACATCTGCTCTTTTAAGTGTATATTTGTGGTAAGTAATGTGATGGTTATTGTTATGATTGTAACTGACTAAAAATATTCCTGCATTTTGTGTCTTTCATCTGGGTCAAAAGAGGCTCATGGAGTCCTTTCTCTGAAAAGTCAGAAAATCATTTTTGAGAAAGAATTATTTTAATGTGCCACTTTAAGCTCAAATTTGCTCTACAGTTTTTGACAAAGAAGGAAGAACAGATTATACACAGATGAGCATACGTGTACACTTTGTGCTGCACCAGAGATGAATGGTAGTCTTTAAATAACTTCATGGCAGGTGGCAAAATTGGAAGTAGAAGAAGTCCTTGTTTCCTAGAATTGTACCTTGTGCAACATCATTCCCCCACACTGAGTACATAGTGGGTACTTTGCTTTTTTGGTTACTCTGTTTGAAAATATTTGTTTCAGGAGGGTATACACAGAAAGTATGCTTTGGGAGGAATATTTAGAGGTCAAAGGTTACTCTGGAGTCTCTGAGGATTAATCAGTACTTGGGAGAGAGGAAGCTGACTTTGGCTGGAACCAAGGTTGTAGGCACGTGTTGACCATCCTTGCATATCCAAATTAAGGTCAACTTCATCACAGAGAAGGATCTTTTTCTTCATTTTTCAAAATTTTTTGTATTGATTTTGTTGAGCTATACATTTTTCTCTACTCTCCTCCCTTTCTCTCCCCTCCCCTCTCCTTCAACTCTATCCAATGGCCCCATGCTCCCAATTTCCTCAGAAGATCTTGTCATTATCTACTTCCCATGTAGATTAGATCCATGTATGTCCCTCTTAGGGTCCTCATTGTTGTCTAGGTCCTCTGGAATTGTGATTTGGGGGCTGATTTTTCTTTGCTTTATATCTAAAAGCCACGTATGAGTGAGTACATATGATAATTGGATTTGTGGGTCTGAGTTGTCTCCCTCAATAAGATGTTTTCTAGATCCATCCATTTGCCTGCAAAATTCAAAATGTCTAATTTTTTTCTGCTGTGTAGTACTCCATTTTATAAATGTACTACATTTTCTTTATCCGTTCTTCAGTCTAGTTAAATTTACATTATTTCTAGGTTCAGGCTAAGACAAACAATGCTGATATGAACATAGTTGCACACAGGTCCTTGTTGTACTATTGAGCATCCTTTGGGTATATACCCAAAAGTGGTATTTCTGGGTCTTGAGGAAGGTTGTTTCCTAATTTTTTGAGAAATCACTACACTGACATCCAAAGGGGCTGTACCAATTTGAACTCCCACCAGCGATGCAGGAGTGTTCCCTTTACCCCACAACTTCTCTAGCATAAGGTGTCATCAGTGATTTTGATCATGACCATTCTTACAGGTGTAAGATGGAACCTCAGAGTTGTTTTGATTCACATTTCTCTGATGGCTAAGGATTTTGAGCATTTCCTTAAGTGTCTTTCAGCCATTTTAGATTCCTCTGTTGAGAATTCTCTGCTGAGGTCTGTATTCCATTTTTTATTGGATTATTTGTTGTTTTGATGACCAGTTTCTTGAGTTCTTTGTATATTTTGGAGATCAGTCCCCTATGTGATGTGGGGTTAGTGAAGATCTTTTCCCATTCTGTAGGCTGCTGTTTTGTCTTGTTGACCTTTTCCTTTGCTTTACCAAAGCAAAGTTTCAGGAGGTCCCATTTATTAATTGTTTCTCTCAGTGCATATGCTACTGGGGTTATATTTAGAAAGTGGTCTCCTGTACCAATGTGTTCAAGTGTACTTCGCAATTTCTCTTCTATGAGGTTCATTCATTGTGGTTGGCTGTATGTCAAAGTCTTTGATCCATTTGGACTTGAGTTTTGTACATGGTGAGAGATATGGGTCTCTTTTCATTCTTCTACATGTTGATATCCAGTTATGCCAGTGCCATTTGGTAAATATGTTTTCTTTTTTCTATTTTATAATTTTTGCTTCTTTGTAAAAAATCAGGTGTTAGTAGGTATGTGGATTAACATCTGGGTCTTCGAGTCGGTTCCCTTGATCCTCCATCTATTTTTATGCCAATACCAGACTGTTTTCAGTACTGTAGATCTGGAATAGAGTTTGAAGTAATGGATTTAGGTACCTCCTGAAGTTCAAGAAGGATCATTTTTGAAGTGCTCTTGATATGCTTTGCATATTTTATTGATATTTTCTACATCTATGTTCATCAGGGAAATTGTCCCTTGCCTAAAGACTTCTTGGAGGGGAAAGAATAGTATTAGTTGTGGTGAGATATTATTAATCTAAATAATAAATAATTTAATACATGCTTATTCACATGTATATACAGTATGTTTGAAAGTATAAATAAAATTATAAAAATGATAGGAAATAAATTAATTTTGTCTTCCTTTACTTTCACGTTTTTAAAATATTCTATGAAATAAAAATGTATATATAATTTTAAATTATTCCAGTTCCTTTAGGGATATATTTCATGTATACATAGTGTATGGGCATGCAAGTGATTTCCATGTTTTTTCTCTTATTAGTTTATGTATTTGGGAGCATATGGCTTCAGGATTTGACGATTTCTGATTTTTTTCAAACAATGGTTTCTTTTTATTTATTTGTTTACTGTTTGTTTATTTACAAGAATGGAGTTATTTATACTCATTAAACTTCAATTTAAATGTCTCTGTTTTTATTTCATTTGGATTTTATTTTCATCTCTAAATTTGCATTTGTTTTGTATGTATTTATTTTATTTTAAAACGCTGTTTCCAAAGGAGAGATGTTTAATAAATTCTTATTATTAAATTATTACTATTATTGCAATTATACCATAATCTACTGGGCTCTTCTTTTCACTATATATCTTTGAATTGTTACCTTAGGGCAAAGTAGCTGCAGTTTTGTATCCTCTGCTTATCTTCCACTCCCTTAATATGGCTTTACTTCTTGTATGATAATGTTTTATGCATTGGCTCTTCACATAGTGGGCAACAGTCAACAATGATGCCTTTTCTGATCGATCAAACCAGCTTTCTTTGTTGCTCTGTGGTGACAGTATCAGTGATTTTGCTCACATCACTGTCAGACTAAATATTACTTAAGTTTTAGAAAATGTATTTTCAATTCTGTTTTGGAATAATTTGGAAATTGAAAGGAAGCTATAAATATGCATTTTCTAAAGCTTCCTGCCTTAAAGTATTAGGTATAGAGGAAAGGTTTTATTGCAATTACTTCAGGAAGTTACTTGACAATTCTCATGCATTTTATCCTCTAAATTCAGTGTTTGTAAAGCAGAAGGGGGTTTCTTAGTGAAGAATGAAACTTCACTGAGCTAGACTCCACCCTAGAAGAGATTTTCCACTCTTTAATCTGGCAGTCTGCTCCTTTTGATACCCAAGGATAAACCTTGTCTGTATCTTTGGAATACATACTTAGATATATCATGTTCAGAAGTGTTTATGTCTGACTGCAATTATATTGTGACTATACATGTGAATCTTAATTTACCAGGAGACTTTTTTAATGTAGGAGAGTTGCCTATATTACTTCAACAAAAGTACCGTTTCTCTAATGAATGCTGATGAGCAGTAAACACCTTGACAAATATTAAAAGGGAATTGTTTAACAATTTCTGGGCTACCAGTTGTCAGACCTAGCAATCCATTTTGCCAACAGGTAGGGAGGGCCTAACTGATAACCTCAAACTTTTTGTGTTCTTAGTAGGCATTTCCTCTCTATATAATTCTCAGGAAAGTTTTACTCTATTGTTTTAAGTTCTTTCTCATCATTAGCTTTTTTTTCTAAAAGCTGTTGGTTTTTCTTCTATAGGTATAAATAATTTCAGTAAGGTAGAGTTACTTCTTTTTTTAATTGATTTTTATTGAACTTTACATTTTTCTCTGCTCCCCTCACTGCCTCTCCCCTCCCCACTTCAATCTTCCCTCAAGGTCCCCATGCTCCCAACTTACTTGGGAGATCTT
This sequence comes from Arvicola amphibius, assembly GCF_903992535.2. Lineage (NCBI taxonomy): Eukaryota > Metazoa > Chordata > Mammalia > Rodentia > Cricetidae > Arvicola > Arvicola amphibius. The sequence continues at coordinate 47,024,577 of NC_052060.1, read as the reverse complement.
GTCTTTTTCTACTTCCCATATAGATTAGATATATGTAAGTATCTATTAGTGTCCTCATTGTTGTCTAAGTTCCCTGGGATGCTGGTTTGTAGGCTGATTTTCTTTGCTTTATTTTAAAAACCCACCTAGGAGGGAGTACATGTGATAATTGTCTTTCTGAGTCTGGGTTACCTCACTCAAAATAATGTTTTCTAGCTCCATCCATTTTCCTGCTAAATTCATGATGTCATTATTTTTTCTGCTGTGTAGTACTCCATTGTGTAAATGTAACATATTTTCCTTATCCATTCTTTGTTTGAGGGGCATCTAGGTTGTTTCCAGGTTCTGGCTATGACAAACAAACTGCTATGAACATAGTCGAGCACATGTCCTTGTGGCATGATTGAGCATCCTTTGGATATATATCCAAAAGTGGTATTACTGGGTCCTGAGGAAGGTTGTTTCCTAATTTTCTGAGAAATCATCACACTGACATCCAAAGGGGCTGTACCAGCTTGTATTCCCACCAGCAATGCAGGAGTGCTCCCTTTCCCCACAAACTCTCCAGCATAAGCTGTCATCAGTGTTTTTTATCTTGGCCATTCTTACAGGTGTAAGATGGAATCTCAGAGATGTTTTGATTTGCATTTCTCTGATGACTAAGGATGTTGAACATTTCCTTAAGTGTCTTTCATTCATTTTAGATTCCTCTGTTGAGAGTTCTCTGTTACTTTTTGATGGGCTTTGTACCACTTTTCCTTGAAGAGCACTATCTCCTGCCTTATGCATATTATCTGTCCATTTTTTGTTTAACTGTGATGGAAAGATACTAAATCTTAAATCACAATGTGACTTTTATATTTATTTTTCTGTGATCAATTGATAATGAATTGTTTTCATCTGACAGTTTTATTTTTACTTGTCTATAGAGAGTATAAACCTGAATTACTTGGAGAAATCTAAAATTAAAAACAAAACAAAATAGAAGAAATAAAACCAACTGTAATAAGTGTCATTCCAACCTAATTCCAATCTCATGACAAAGTAGGAAAGCACACATTAAAAACTTTAACCAGTTACTCTGATAACCCACAAATTGCAATGACAGGTCATGAAGGTACACATTTTCTGAAAGGTTAAGAACAGGTGTTAGAGAGAAAAGAAGGTGGAAGGGGAAGAGGAGAATAGAAGGGGAGCAGCGAGGAGAACTTGAGCGAGCCGGTTAGTCGAGACAGAGGAAGGACAGAGATGAGAGCAAGGAGATATCTTGATTTAGGGAGCCATTATGGGGCTAGCAAGAAACCTGATTCTAGAGAAATTCCCAGGAATCCACAAGGATGACCCCAGCTAAGACCTTACGCAATAGAGGAGAGGGTGTTTGAACTGGCCTTGCCCTATAGTTAGACTGATGTATGTCTTAAATATTACCATAGAACCTTCATCCAGCAACTCATGGAATCAGAGGCATTTGATGCATTTGAATGAACCCCCAACGTCAGGTTGCAGAGTGGGAGAATGAAAATATGAGTAAAAAGGTCAAGATCATGACAGATACACCCACTGAAACAGTTTACATCAACTAATGAGAGCTCACCAACTCCAGCTGGACTGGGAAAGAACAAGCATAGGACCAAACTACTCCCTCTGAATGGTGTTGACAGTTGGATGGCTGGCACAGACCAAGAAGCCACCATAAGTGGCAGCAGGATGTATCCCTACTGCTTGTACTGTGTTTAGGGGAGCCTATTCTCTTTGGATGGATACCTGGCTCAGCCTAGATATAGTAGGGAGGGCATTGGACCTTTCCCTAAGCAATGTGCCTTACCCTCTCTGAGAAATGGATGGGGGGTGAGATGGGAGGATAATTAGAGGGATTGGGAGGAGGGGAAGGAGTGGGAACTTGGATTGGTATATATAATAAAAAAAAAAGACAGTTTGTTTTCTTTTTTAATAAAAAAAAATTTAAAAAGCAAGGAATGTCTTCCACAGTTAAAAAAAAAAGAAAACAAAAAAGAAAAAAGTGTCATAATATCTTAGAGATTCCTACACTGATGTATTTCTGTTCTTACCTGAGCCATTCTCACGTCTAAGGATTGAGAGTGATAGTACTATCACAAGGCAACTTCCTTAATTTACACTTAGACAGCACATCAGTGGTCATGCAGAATTCTTATTGGTGGAAAGAGTCTAAAAGTTAAAACAAGAGCTAATCATTGAAGGCAGAAGGCCTTTAGTGTGTTCCCAGCAGCTCAGCTTGGATAAAATCACACAGAAACCATATTATTTGCAATACTGTTTCACAAATAGCTAAGCATATTTCTAGCTTGCTCTTATATCCTAAACTGATCCACCTCCGTTAATCTGTGCATCACCACGAGGTCGCTGGCAGCTTTATCTTTCTACTCTGGTGGCACCATGGCTTTTCAATTACTCCGTCTTCTTTTTCTGTATATCTCTTTCAGACTGGCTTTAGTCCGTTAAGCCATTGGCCAAAAGCATCTTCTTAATTAACCAATGGCAATAAAACATATTCACAACATGTATCACCTCTCATATCAAATATTAAGAAGAATTTACCATTTGCCAGGTAAAATTTATCCCAGTTATCTCTCCGTTTTCTCTCTTAGCAGCTAAAAATAGTATGCAATATTTATCATCATTTTATTTTAAAAAATGTAAATGGAAGTGCAGAGAGAACTGTTACTCTCTAAGTTCCCAAAGCTATAAATGGCAAATAGAACTTAAGATGCCTGAACACTGAAGATATAGTTCAACTAAGGAAATGTTTACCTAGCATGCCTATGATTTGGGTTCAATCCCCAATGCCACACAAATTAAAAAGTGAGAACAGAAAATATTTTAACAGTTCAATTCTATATTGTACTTTTTATGAGAGAGAAATTTTACTCCTTTGTACTTCCACACAGGTGTGATGTAACCCAGCAATGCTGGGATGCCCATCTTTGTACTTTGTGCAGTTATTATGTAATATCTGCTGCTGGTCATGTTGATGCATTATGGGAAGCAAATTTTCAGTTTATATGGGCACATGCAGGAGCCAAAGCAACAGGTTTAAAAGAGCAGCCAGGTCTGTTAGTTGCGTAAAGGAAAACTGAGCCTTTCAAAAGGTCCATAGAGTCAAACAAAAGAGGATTTTGTCTCCTCAGTGTGTGAGTTTGCATATGACTTTCCCTTTATCTTTCAAAATATTAAAAAAAATCAGGGGATAGGGCGAGCAAAATCTAGTGGCAGAACATGAATCATTATTCTTTATTGTGCAGCCTGCACTCAATAGCTAAGCTATGGAAGATGAAAAAAACCAAAGCAAATATGAAACAAAATATTTCTGTTGATTCTCTTCAGAAACACAGTGTGTGTAGATTATTGGTCATTATTAGAAAATTCAAGGTTATATTGGTGTTACATATATATAATAAGGCATAAGTAGTGATAAGTTAGCAAACTTCAAGGGAGAGAATCACCACAAGGTGCAATATTAGAAAGAGGACTTTGCAATAAGAAAGCTTTGATAAAGATATTTCACCATTGAAGACACTTTTCCACGGTAGGCAGAAAGTTGTAAGCTGGTGGTTGACACAAAAGAACAGACAAACCAGCTTGGAGCTCTTGTGGGTGGTTGGAGGGATAAGAGGTTTGGCTATTACTTTATTAGACTTCAGTTTACACTCAGAATGGAGGCATATTTACTTAAGGTAGTTAGGAGGGGCTCTTTTGATATTCGAGTTTTAATGAGGAGTCTGCCAATGAAGGCCTTCTAAGAAAGAAGCATGTAGGAGCATAATTATTGTGTAGTTTAGAATTTGATGCTGCAGCAGCTGGACCAAGTGAGAGACTACGATGCTGGGTTTACTCCAGCAGCCTTCAGTATCTTAAAGAGGGGCAGAGACAGGCTGCAGCAACACTGTTTCTCATTAGGAAAGACAGGACTTTGCTCTTGGAGTGTGGTTTGCAATGGAGTGATAAAGACCTTTCGGCTTAGAGAATTCTTTCATGGACACAGTGTAGGCCTTTATTTGTTTATTTAGGTAGAAGTAGGGATAAATAATTCTTCAATTGCTTGAATATGACCTGAGTTGTCGATCACAGTTCTGTTTTTCCTCCTGTGACATGACCATGTGTCTTAAGCACCAGTTTAATTCAAAAACTTGAGTCTACTAACACGGAGTCTCTCCGGATGGACTTCAGATGACTTATCTGTATAAAAATAATCCACAGTAATTCTGCTGATCATTAAAGTTTGTGAATCACTGACCTAAAGGGCATAAGCAACTCTTACAGAGATTCAGAAGTAATTACTCTTTTATTCCATAACTATACAGTAATCTCACATAGGATACACTCTTCCTTAATGGGCTGAAAAAAGGAATGAATGAAGAAATCACATTCCCAAAGCTCTTTACCCAATGAAAGGGCATAGAGGCGTTTTAAGTGCACTCCACATTATAGAACAAAGGGATTAAGCACAATGGGAAGTCCATTAAATTACTAATGCATTCAGAAGAAATTAAATGTTATATTCCTACGATTACAGACTAGACAGAGATTCATAAAACTGTGTTAATCTATAAAATGTTTATATAGATACATAATGATCTATTCGAGTTGGTAGATGGAATAAACAAAATTAATTTATGATTTTGAAATGCAGGAATATCTTTAACTGTGGAAACGACCAATTTTTCCGCAGAATTTTCATTATAATGTTTGAGAACAGATATCACAGTTTTATAGGCTAAAACATGTATAACAGAATATTTTATTTGAAATTTGGCACTGCTGCACTGATACTGTTGGGAGGATGGCTTATGTTAGCTTCTTTCTAGGGGACTTCTCTGTATATGATCTTTGTTATTGAATGTTTTGTGCCTGTACTCCTCAAACAGCTAGCTTAAATATCTGTAGCTATTTTCTCCAGAAAGGTGCTTTCTACTTTCTCTATTTTCTGATCCTTCCTTGTGGATTTCTAGTAGTGTGGTAATGAGTTTGACAGACTAGGGACCATCGATCAGAGATTATTGCTGAATCAAGAAAGGAGCCTCTATCTGTGAAAATGACAAGAAACTGACAGCCATTCATCTCAGACCTGAGATCACTGGGCCTCGCACACAAGGATACATTGCATCTGGAACGCTGAACAATTCCAGAACTCTAGCACCTGTGGCCAGGTCAGGTGCTTTACGGAAAACCCCAAATCAGATCTCGGTGCAGTGTGAGGAAACAATTCTTGAACCATATGGAAAGATTCCTGCCTGCAATAGATAGGAGGCCGAGGTTCTAGCATTTTGACACAATCTATGCAGGACTTATACCTTTCGTTTAACTCTCTTGAAGGTTCCAACTCCTCACCTGAAATCAATCTCCCTACTGAAAATGCGGAATCACCCCTCCCCTTTTTGAATACAGCTGGAATAAGTTGGAGGTCATTTTGAAGTCATCAAGACTGAATAAAATTATACTACTTAAGGCTCCCGAGTTCAACCTTGCACAGCCAGTCTGAATAACCATGAAAGAGGTGAAGGCATTTAAAAAGATTTTGCAAAATGCTCCCTGACATGCTCTCTCACATATGAAAACAATATTTTGAGAAGACAGAATTTGTTTAGTAATCACTGACATGTAGGGTGCCAGCATAAAAGTGAACTTATTTCTAAGAGAAGGATGATGAATTCTTCTCAGGCTATTTTTATGAGGCATCATGCTTGGCAAAGATACTCACATGTTCTTTTAGAAAGGTAGTTATCACAGGCTGGTTGGTAGGATAAAGAATATATAAACATTCTTTGTGTACTTAGCCTCTTAATAAATCATTTTTATTATATTTTTGTCTGGTATTAAGAGCAGTCAATGAAAATATTTACAAGAGTAGAACGTGATAATTGGTGACATTAGAACACAGACAAGGAAATCTAACAAAGACAGGATGACCCTCAACTTGTCTTCCTTTTCCTTTAGTTTATGATATTACAAAGTCCAGAGAGATTATCGTTTGAATTTTGAGTGGGCTGGTGATATGTGGTAAGAGACAGTCTTTGAAAAGCAGTTACAATGACCTACAATGTCTGGTCATCCACATCTCGATAAGGGCAAACAGCTCATATTCTACAGTGGCCTCTTGGCTGAGTTATAATGTTCTATTGGTTCAGAGCATTAAACACATTTTCAAGTCAAAGTGTGTTTACTGGGATGTAACCCCCTTGTAAGCTGAAGAGAAGCTATGGTCTTGAAATAACTACAGTCACTGTCTTTATCACGGATGAACCTTGTGGTGTCCTTCTAAATCACATTTCAATATCACCTTATATAGACTTTGTAGGGATACACAATAATGAAATAAGGCTCAGAGATAGGACTTATGATATCCTGTCTTGGGTGTTGTAAACATAAGGGGCCTTCACAAGGCTAAACATGTTCTTAGTCTGAGCATCTGGCATTGTGTCTCTTGGCAAAGGTGAAACAAATGTTGACCTCAGATTATCTGGTGTCAATAGGGGTATGTCCCTGAAGACACCAGGGCAGAAACTGTGGTGAGGAGACATTTGTGCCATCACATCCTGTTTGGTCCCGTTAGAATGATAATTCTCAAAACAAACCAATAAAATGATGCTTTTCAAAGTTTGCCCCCCATATGATTTTTTATTCAGCTGCACATCTCTGGTATCCTAAAGATCCCAGAGGACACAAAACTAACAACAGTCTGAGATACGGTAGAAATTGAGACTAAAAACAGATATTTTTGAAATAAGTCTTTTTCTGAGTCACCTGGGTACAAAAGAACTAAAAACATGGCTGCCACCTGGGAATTGACTTAGGGAATCAAGTTTTCTCATAGTGCAACACTTCTTCGAAGAAAGTGGTCACTGCTTCTAGGATCTGGAGGTTGTGCTTTATGTCTGTGACTCTCTTTCCTGGGACTCTGATTTTCCCAGGGAGTATAGAGAGGAACTTCTTGTGTACATAGAGTTTTTGAGGTGTGACAGAACTTAAAGATTTACAGTGGGTTAAAGACACATTGAAATATTCCACCCATACCTTGCAAAACGTGGTTTGACTGGAATAGTCATTCTTACGTAGCTCTAGACTAAAATGCTTCCTTTCTTTTTGATGTAATATGAATTTCCATAGATTGTAGTTAATTCCTTGAGGGCTGACTGAGAAGCAAAGGACAATGGCTCTGGGCTCTGATTGTTCTTCATGGACGGGCTCTGTGGGAGCCTTCTCAGCTTGGTCGATCACCTTCCTGGACCTGGGGGGAGTTGGGAGGACCTTGGTCTTAGCATAGAGTGGGGAACCCTGATGGCTCCTTGGCCTTGAGAGGGAGGGAGGGGAGGTATGGGTGGAGGGGAGGGGAGGGAAGGGGGAGAAGGAGGGGAGAGAAAGGGGAGAAGGAGGGGAGGGAGGGGGGAGGAGGAGGGAAGGAGATGGAAATTTTTAAATATAAAAAAAAATAAACCATGAGGAAAAAAAAAAAACAAAATCATTAGCAAGCTTCTATTTAGGGGGTTATAATAATTGAGGTGACATCATTAAGAACTGTAGTTTAAAACAATGGTCCTTCTTAAATCTATGGTTGAATAAACACAACATATATATATATATATATATATATATATATATATATAAATTTAAAAAAAAAAAAAAAGAAAATAAGATCTAGATATTTTTTATTCAGAAAACCATTATCATCATCCACATACATATCCCAGGTCTGAAGAACAACCTGGAGCTTTATATTAGTTTTTTTTTTAACAAGTAGTAACTGAAATGAAAATCTCTAGTTAATTGACATCTTTAAAAGTTGCAGAATGCCTGAGATATAAAACTAAAACTTAGCTGGCAAATACGACTAGAAGAGTCAGAATTCACACTTTTATAATTTTTTGCTGTAGTCATTAATTTACAAGCCATGAATTTGGGATTGGGGTGTTTTCCATCTTTAAACATTAATGGTTTGAGAAAGCTAGTATTAGAAGATGAGAAATAACACTGAGATATGACAGCCTTATGCAATGGCAAATTTTCCTGATGGAGTTTTAGTTCCAGGTTCTAGTCTCTTCACTAATTGGGTACATTCAGTTAATTGTGAGTATGCTCAGCTATTTCTCTGTCCTGGTGATTTATCTTTGTATTGCTTTATCACAGGTTTAAATAATTTCTCCTTTCTTTAAGCTGAATCTACAGGAGAGAATGAGGCATTGCATCATAGGCACACACAATAATTTAGGAGTATAACTATAATTAGTAAAGTGACTTACTTATAAAGTGTATAAGGAAAAAATAAGGAATAAGAATGTGTCTAGATGGCACTAAGGAAATGGAAATGACTAGATGGAACCAGGAGAGACAGATAATGGGGAAAGAACTACTTGGCAAGTTTGATACATTTTTTTAAAAAAAAAGAATTTGCATGCTCTCTAGTGAGGACTCAGACTAGAAAGAACAGACTTGACAACTGAACTGGGTTGACAAAATAATTCCATTTCCATAGCTTAAGAAAAACACTATGAACTTGACAGATAAATAATGGAAACAATAAAGACCAAAATAAACAGCATTCCTCAACAAGGAGTCTTTAATTTTACTACATTGGTCTCTTTGTATGCATTCGAAGAGAAAAGTGAACACGCCTTCCCCACATTTTGCTTTTATTCTTTGCTTTGTAATTCCAGGTGAATGTTTGCGAGCATTAGAATGGAAGCAAAAGACAGTTCTCTTGAGAAGAGAAAATTTTACTTTTTAATGCAAACCAATTTAGCTCTACACAATACAGTTTGAGACGAGGTGTTTCTATGTCGGTGAAGGTGTTGAGAAGGCAGAGATTGTACGAGACTTTGTAGTAAATAGCTTCAGTCACTGTAAGTCATGGCTGAAGGACAGCGCACACATTTGTGCAGCATGGAAAGCGGGATGGAAAGCACCATTAGCCACACATCCATCTTTTCAGTGACTGAGAGAACAATCCCCATTAGCAACATCAGTTTTGAATAATAAGGGGAAAATGTATGTATGCCCTTGGAGGTTCAATACTACTGAACACAATACATGTGAAATTTGTAGGTTCTCAGAAAAATTAATTACCCCTTTCAAGCCCTACAATTTGATAGAATATTCCATTTCTTTCTAGCAAGACACATTAAACTATATTTTCATGACTAGAAAACTTAAATAAGAAAAGGAACTGAAAGAGAAGCATGTAAAAACTAACACTAACTATATAAGTTAATTTCTATACACGAACAGATGAATGATGGAAGAATTATTTTCTACTATGTCCCTGGGGTGTTGTTTCTTATATGGTACACAGAAACCCTGTTGGTTAAGGCTGTGAACTCTGGCTTGTTGTTGTTGTTGTTGGTTTTAGTTTGTTTTTGTTTGTTTGTTTTGTTTCTATTTTTATATTTTGAGATAGGATTTCCCTATGTAGCCCTGGCTGTCCTGGAGCTCCCTATGTAGACCAGGCTGACTTGAAATCAAAGACACTCCTGCATCTGCCTCCTGACTGCTGGGACTCTGACTTTGGGGACCTTGGATTCACCATGTGCGGACAGTGTAGTTAAAATTCATGTTTTTGTGGTGATTAATATATACATATATAGCAATATGTACACATGTATTATATATTCTATATCCTAAAGTAATCTGTTTTGTGCCTAGGAGCCTCCATGGCTATGGAAGTCCACTGACTTACCAGAGATGCTTAGTCTAGAATTGGGAGAAAATGTATTTACATCACTGGTAATGAAATTCAATGGATAGAAGCTAATACTGGAAGAAGACGGCTGTCTTGCAGTGACCATATAACAGCCAGTTCTAAGAACAGATCCCAGCAAATTTGAAATCCCCCTTCACATGGCTTTCCTTTCTTTCTAGTCTCCCTCTCCCCCTGCTTCCTTCCTCATCCCTGCTAGCACCTTGCTAATACAATAATTACATCAAGGTTCTTTTCTCTAGCTATTTACAAAGGACCCTGGATTAAGATAGTAATGCTTTACATATTAATTTCACTGGCATTTCTACGTGAGTGTGCAGGGAAAATAAAAATCTGTAAGCGGGAGAATTGGAGATGACGGACAAAACCAACAAACTCTAACACATAGTAATGGATCTATTTCACTTTGTATTTTACATTTATGCAAAATTACAGCTCACATAAGTATTGACAAATGAATCAGTCATTAAGAATTTTCCGAATCACAGAAAACCAATTACTCTTATCACTTTATGTTTGTTTATATTATTCATAAGTATGTAATCATCACCTATGTAAATCAACACCATCACTCAATTAAATAGGCTAAATCAAAGAAATTGGAAGGATGAATGAGTTTATTCAAAACAAGGGTAGCAGTTTTCTAAGGTCTAATTTCAATGCAATAAATATCTTAGTGTGAGAAGCTGTATTTATTCATAAATCTCACACATCATTTGAATTTTCATTTTTGTGGGAAATTTCTTAAGGAATACATGAAAGAAATCAGTACCTAAAATGGACAGAATTAAAATCAATTCTCATGAAGTGCTTGAGAGATGGCTCAGTTGGTGGGAAAGTGGAGACAAGATAATCCTTGTGCTTACTGGACAGCAAGTCCTGCTGAGTTGGTGAGTTTAATATCAGTAAGAAATCCAATCCAAAATACAAGGTGGATAATATTTGAGCATGACATTTGACATTGTCCACTGGCCACGACACATGTATGCACACACATGAAGATGCAATCACATGTACAAAAATAGCATTCATGATGAGTTCAATGCTACCAACGTCTTTTATTATATGTCCTAAAATCTGCAATTGCTAACACAAAAGAATTTGAAAGAGAAGTCTTCTTGACTTCTTTAAATACAGGAAAATATTCGGAAACAACACAAGTCACTTTCAAAGGTAATTGTTGAAAATATTTTTTTAAAAAAAATGTAAGTTTTTATGATGTAGGAAAATTCTAGAGTAAGACTGAAATTTTTTTCACTTAGAAATCATTCCTGGTATTAGATGAAATTTAGGTAGCTATAAAATTAACCACTTAAGAACATTAAAGTGAGGGAGATTTGCGACATTCACTGTGCTGTGCAGCCTCCACATCTGTGAGGCTCCAAAGCATTTCATCATTGTGACAGCATGGCTGGTCCCTCCCACACGCCCCAGGCAACCAATTTGCACCTTTTCTTCACCAATTCTTCTTCTCTATGCAGTGCTTCATCACTATTTCTTTAAAGAAGCAGAGCTGAAAGTTAAATGAAGTGTAATGTGCAAAGAAAAGTCTATCATTTCTTACCGTAGCTCCTGGGGAAAACGCATGCTCAGACTGAAGATTTTAAAGATAAATGAAACTTCTAAATGCATATATAAGAATTAACCTTCCAGCTATAGCTTTACATCTGTTTTCATTCAAAATTATTTTATTGTAGTATAAAAACATCACGAGAACATTCCTGTTAAAGCTTCTAGGTGTATAATACATGTTGATTGACTCCAGTGACATTGTTGCCTAGCAGATTTATAGAGATTACTATTATTATTTAAGTGAAGGCAATGTATTCTCCCTAGAATAGTATCTCCCAATTTCAATCATGCATAGTATGATTCTCCACATAGTAGAGAATCTCCTACTTTGTTAAGATTCCCTAGTTTTCCATTGTACACTGTTTGTACATTTTAGGCATTCTGTTGTAAAAGAGAACATGGAGATGTTTTCAAATCTTGAATATTGTGACTAGTAGTCCTACAGTGATCCATCCCATCTGAGATCTTCATTTCAATTCCTTTGGATAAATTCCCAAAAGTGCAATTGCAAATTATAAGGTAATTCTATTTTCATATGTTTGGAAACCTCAATTCTGTTTCCCACAGTAGCTATATCACTTCACAAGTCCATCAATAGTTTGCAAAGATTCCAGTTTCTTTGACTATTTTACTAACACTTTTTGTCATCAATCTCCTTCCGATAATAGCCCTCGCCACTGGTGTGAGGATGAATCTTATTGGGGTTTCGATTTACATTTCCCCAGACACAACTGATAATGAATATTTTTGCACATACCTGTTGGTCTTTTCTGTGGTTTTCTTGGTGATAAAATACTGAGGCCTTTTAAAAATCAGGTTGCTATGTGGTTTATTTTCTCTTGAGTTACACCAATTTGTCATACATCTAAGAGATTAACCCTTTACTTGATTTATTGTCTACTCATATTTCTTCTCATATTGCAGGTTATCGTTTAACTGTTCAATGTTACCTTTGTTGTACAAAAAGTTTTAGTTTGATATACTCTGACTTGTGATTTTCTTCTCATACTTATGGACTCACTATTAAATTAAGAATAGAGATATCAATATTAGGAAAATGTATTATGACAAACATTCATAAAGTCAAAAAACCTTTATAGAACCTAAATTGATAACACGGATGATAATGAAAAAACAGCACTGATATTTAGCAGAAGAAATGAGAATATTGAAAAACACCGTAAAACTCCCATCTAAGAATAGAGACCTGCTCCCAGTACTTGGCAGGCTGATATGGGAGTATTTCCATGAGTTTGATACTAGACAAGATTATATAGTATTAAACTAGCCAGAGATACATTAACATAGCCTTGTTTGGGGGAAAGAGGAAATCAATAAAATAATAGATACTTATTTGATGACACAAGCAATGACAAATATATAGATGGACTGTGCTCCCCCTCTCCAAAAATATATAGAGAGAAGATATAAAAAAAATGAAGTAAAGTGGGGATGTTGCAAATTGGTCCACATAAATAAAAATGAGTCACTTATATTTTATAGTATTGTGCTAAGGACAGTATTAAATTAGGCTTCCACAAACCACACCCATGCCCTTAACTGCCATACAACAAGTTTTAGGAGCTAATACTGAAGAGAATAACTTGAACATGCCTCACGGAGAATATGCTCTCTACATGAATGCCTTCACTGCAATCTGAGTCTTAAACAAAATTGTGAAAGTCCAGTTTCTCAATTAGGATGGAATCTCTTCTGTCGAAAGTACCATCTAACTCAAATTAAATTAGTTCTTTCTTTGTCTCCCATCCAGGAGCCCCCTCCAGGCTGAATAGGACTGTTGCCCATACAACTTAGGCTTCCTGTTGGGACTTCATGGACCCAAGTAGTACAGGTCTGGAAAGAGCTGGCAGCCTAGAGGCTCTATTTAGATCTCCACTGTGAGAAGAGGAACCCAGATAGGAGTAGGATCTTGTGCTCAGTGGCTTCCCAGACAGGCTTTTTCGAAGGCTGACATAAAGTGGGTTTTGCAGGAACTGAAACTCACTCATTCTCCTGTCCTCATTGTGACCACAAAGTGCCTCAAGAGGATCTCCCGTCCCATCTCTCTGACCTTGTTATCTTTGATGAAGCAGCAACTTCTCTTTCCTAATAAATAGACCTTTGAATTTTGTAAGAAGAAAAGAAATCAAAGGTGGACATTTATATCAGGGTCAGTTCTCAGTAGAAGCTAGTGTTAACACCAGAATAGAGACCAGAAATTATAGGCAAGGTCCCTGGGTGGTGTAGACAGAGTCAGCTACTGTGGACGAGACTTCAAAGAGTGCCTCTACATCAGTGAGTACAGTAGACTCTGGGGTTCACAGAAGTTGCTCACATACTGAAGCCCCGCTGTTGTCTAGCATTTCAAACATCTATTGAACTTCTGAGATTATGCAGATTTTGAAGTTCAGTAGTAGAACTGAGAGACTAGGACAGGGGTCTTGTGAGATAAAATGAATATTCCTGGAAAAGGATGGGAATTCTTTGAATTCTCATATCTTGTATCTGGTGAGGTGGCTCACTCTCTAGATATGTAGCAATATCTATGTAGATATGCCATGTGATGGAATTCTTTTAAATCATTTAACAATGTGAAAACACTATCTAAAATTATTATGCTAGAAACTGGATAATTTGATAGAAATGGATAAATCACTACAAACATGCAATCCATTAACATTAAATCTTGTAGTTAAAAAAACCTGTGGAAATTCTGTAATAAATGTGGAATCAACAATATAAAACTTCTCAACATGTTTCCAGAGTTAAGTCTCTCCAAAACTATTCATTTAAATATTACTGAAAGACAATTATTTTGAAGAAAAAATTCTTTTTTAGGAAATGTAATTATCAAATGAAATTTAAGAGAGAAAAATATTAATTTGGAAACTTTACTATTTATTTAAAGAAAGGATTTCATAGCGGCCAAATTTTTTACTAAAACCCATAATTAACATTGAATGTAGTTGAAAATACCAATAAAGAATTAACAGAAACATGCAATTGCATGCTTATTTGGAAGTAGTCTATATTTACAAATGTGATGTGATTATTACAATTATATAAATGCTAGTTTGTGGTAAGCAATTAGAGATGTGAGGCTTCTATTTGGGAGTTATTGATATCTTTAAGGTAACATGCTTTTATAATATGTCTTCTTGAAACCTTCAGTGATGTTATGAAGCTCAGTTATTATCAGTGTATACTGTAATTCAAAAATTCACACTCTAATGATTCACAGTTTGTACTCAAGTGATTGAATTACTTTGTTTATCTGGTCAACCTTGGTCAACCATTTATGACTTCTGGTAACATGGTATGGATTTCCCATATTTCTATATCAAAGAAAAATACATTACCCTAGTCAACAGTTAAGATGTTGCATCAATTAGCTATAAAAAATGATTACATCTCTGTGACATTCACAGAGGACAGATGCTACCTTGGCCATCCATTAGTCCTTTTAGGCCACCTGATTTATATAAAAACAAGCTATTTACCATTTATTCTACAGTTTACAGTAGAAAGTAATGGTTACAGCTGTACTATTTTATCTTCAGTTCTTATTTATAGTGTGGCACCTTATTTAATTACTAGAAGAATAATATATTAGTACACATGTAGAATATATTTCAGCTAAGCTGTTTCTTAATGAGAACATAAGATAAAAAGTATCCTGCTTCTGTGTAATAAAGAGCTCCAAAGTAATATCTAGTGTCCACTGAAACCAAAGAAAAGGGTGAGTAGGTGAGATCTGCACTGAATTTATGTAATAAGAAGGTGTATTGTTTAGGGAATTAAATTGAAATTCTAAAAATTATTGAATAAATATTTTTACTTAAAATATTTCATAAGGTTTATAATAATTTCACTTAAAAATAAATTCTATCCTTCCCACAACATTTGTTTCTTAAGTCTCAACAATTGAATTGTTTGTTTGCTGTGCAATCATTTATCAACTATTTATTAATCTATCATCTATCTATAGTTTACTTAATTCACTATCTAAATTATATGTTAATATAGCAAAATCAATAGTTCTTTTATCATCTTTCTTCAATGCCTCCTACATTGAAGTTTGAATCATTTTCAAAGTTGGCCCATGACAAATTCAGACACCAATATGCATGGTCACTTCAGAAGTGAGTCTATATATTAAATTTTGAGATCACTTCAGACATTTCTTTAGTTTTACAGATGTAGTAGCTGTGACATAATCACTTAAGATTTGTAAATATTTTTTCTGCTGTGTAAATGTATCAGATTTTCTTTATACATTCTTTGGTTGAGGGGCATTTAGGTTATTTCCAGGTTCTATCACAAACAATGCTGCTGTGAACATAGTTGAGCACATGTCCTTATAGTATGACTGAACATCCTTTGGGTATATACCCAAAAGTGGCATTGCTGGGTTTTGAGGTAGGTTGTTCCCCAATTTTCTGAAAAATAGACTTACTAATGTCCAAAGTGACTGTAAAGTTTGCACTCCCACCAGCAATGGAAGAGTATTCCTTTTACCCCCACATACTGTCCTGCATAAGCTGTCATCAGTGTTTTTGATCTTGGCCATTCCCACAAGTGTAAGATGACATCTCAGAGTTTTTTTTTTTATTTGCATTTCTCTGATGGCTAAGGATGTTGAACATTTCCTTTCATCTTTCAGCCATTTTAAATTTGTCTGTTGAGAGTTCTCTGTTTAGGTCTGTGCCCCATTTTTTATTGTATTATTTGTTCTTTTAATAATCAGTTTCTTGAGTTCTTTTGCATTTTGGAGATTAGTCCTCTATCCAATGTGGGGTTTGTGAAGATCTTTTCCCATTCTGTAGGCTGCCATTTTGTCTTGTTGACCGTGTCCTTTGTTTTACAGGAACATCCTGAAAATTGCAGACAAACTGATGGATTTAGAAAACATCATAATGAGTGAGGTAACCCAGATCCAGAGGATGAATATAATATGTACTCACTCATGTGTGACTTTTAGACATAAAGCAAGGAAAAACCATCCTACAATGCACAACCCCAGAGATCAACAAAGAGGACCCTAAGAGAGACATACATGGATCTAATCTACATGGAAAGTAGAAAAAGACAAGATTTCCCAAGTAAATTGGGAGCATGGGAATCAAGGGAAAAAGTAGAAGGGGAGTTGGGAATAAGGGAGGGTAGTGCAGAAAGATATATAGCTTAATATAAACCAAAAAACCCCCAAGGTCTGTAAAGATATAAATTGAGCTTGATGTTTTTCAGATCTATTACACAATAAAACTAGTTTGAATTCTAATTTGTTTTTAAAATATACAGAGTATAATTTTTTTGTTTTATAAGTAAAAATTTTAATTCACATAAGATTTTACTAAAATTTATTATTTTAAACAAATATGTTTTGGTTTTCAGTTGTCAACTGCTCATATTCAAACTAAGAATGAATCCCCTAAAATAATAGTTACTATAGATAGTTTCATGTTTAATATTTTCATCTCTTAGATCATGGTGGATAGAAACAAAGACACATCTCAAGTACCAAATTTAGTATGATGGTATCATCAACATGCTTACTAAATCAAGAAACAACTAAAATAGAAAAGATTGTAAAGTTTTGGGAATTTTTTACATATAGCTCCAGGTCTTGAGTTTCAGATTGTGACTTAAAATGAACTTCCAATAAGTACACAGATGCCTTTGTAATAGAATATAGAACACACAGAATCCTTTACTATACTTAAACATGTCTATCACCCTAAAATGTTAATAATGATCCTACCTTGTTTTTGAAATATTAAAATGATCTTATATTTACAAAATGAACAGATAAATTCATGCAAACAAAGAATATTAGTATGGACTTGCCCCATATCTAATACTTGTTCACTAGAATCTTTTCAGCTCTGCCCTTCCCCTCCCATGCTGTTGCACACTGTAGCATGTTGGTTACACCCAGTGGTTCTGTTGTGAAACTCAATCATGAAATTCCTGATTTAGTTACTGTGACCTTCACTTGGCCCCACCCACTGTGCCTCCACCCATGCTAGTCTCCTTTCTCTGCTTTTGTTATCATTTTCAAGCCTTTTTCTAAGACTGTGCTCTCCGTGAAAGCCTCATTGTGTGAGGGATTTTTGAGTGAGAACTCAGTTTGTACTGCCTTGGTTTGGATATGTATGTGACTGCCAGTTTAAATGTTCAAACCAAATATTTGGGGCACATGTGTTCTTTATCTCTTAGACATAAGTTCCATAAGTTTATGCTTTCAATGAAGTAGCACACTGAAAGTGGTCAATATGGGGACTGTGGAGATAGGCAAGAAATAACCTTCTGATCCTAAGACACTAGGCATAGGAAATGTCAATAGCATCCAACTATGTGTTTATTTTGGAATACAAACCTCAGCATTATTTATAACAAAATGAAAACATAGATGTGAATTTAAAATAAAGTGATTCATTGGAGTATTTGCATAAAGTATAGGTATAAAAGTTTGTTGCTGAACTGTTTCTCCTTTCTAAAGTATATTGTACTTATTTGTGAATAATAGCAACTTAAATACTTATATAAATCTTGGTGTTAGAAAGTCTCTAAGGATCCATTAAAAGGAACTGAGAAAACATTCCATATCTGTCAAGCCTGTAAGAAATCTAAACCTTGTTGTGATGACAATATTTCACTTTGTTTTATTGTCTATTGTGTGCCCTCAGTTCATTCATCAAGCCTTTTAGCTCGGCATTCAGTCATTGCTTGACATAGATATGAATACGAATCTAAACATTTTCTTTTCTGTCTCAGATAGGGTCCTTGGTAGAAGCCTGTGTCCTGATATCACCATGGCCCCAGGTGGCTGCACAGGTCACATAGACACACATGGCTCAGCAGCAGCTTGACCCTCAGACACCAACAGGGTCCCAGGTGGCAACTCAGACCCTGTGAATCTACATGGCCCTCTTGGCAGCAAGAGCTAAGCACATCAGCACAGACCCTGGCTGCTATAGGGACATGGACCCACACGTGGTGCTCATATGAGTGTATAAGGGTTGAAAAACCAAGAGAAATTAGATAGGCAGAGGATACTGGAAGTATGTATTAGAACATCAGGAAAGGACAACATCCTCTTTCAATTTACCATACTAAATATCATGGGGAAAAGAAACTTTAACATTGCAATGTGTGAAAATTAATCCACACAGCCTAAGTAGAAAATCATTCTAGGTCTGCCAATAAATGAGACAAAGAAAGAAAGAAAAAAAGAGAATAACAAACAAACAAACAAACAAAAAAAGATTATTTCCAAAGATACAAACCCAAAAAGACCTGGACACTTTTCAAAATAAGTAAAATGCAAGTTTGAAAAAGAGAAGTAAAAACCAAAACCAAACCAAAGAGTCTTCCTTGCCTTAGCTCTTTCCTCTGCTTGACTGGTCCGGAATGAAGATGTCATTCATCATCTCATCAGGTGCTGGGTTGTTTTAGAAATGCTGACAGCATCAGGAGGGCATTTCCTCTTCTCTTAAGATCAGTAATGGCTAATTTTTCTATATTGAGGAAACAAATGCTAAATTCTAAAGGGATGTGGCACCATACATATCATACTAGTTATTGCTTCCGGATGTAGGGCACCATCAAATCACAAAATGGATCATAAAAGAACATGTACATATCAATCTTAACGTCAGACAGCTCTACCACAGATCAACCGACATAGGAAGAAGGAGTCTGGTTAGACAATCACAACCTGGGACGGTTGCAGCTGGAGACTCTCTCTCTCTGTTTAATTTAAGGGGACCATAGCATGCAATCAGCAAATTTATGATGTAAAATCTTTAGTCTCCATTTTCCTTTCATTTGATTTTCTGTGAGTTTGAATTTAGGATGTCTATTTGTACGAAAACTGCTGTAATATTGGGCAAACTCACTTTAACCTAAGGTCCCTTTAACAATACATCTGAATTTCTAGATACTGAGCCTTTAAAAGGGATGAGAAGAGAGAACTGACGGCAAAAGATAAAGCACATGTAAGTCAGATAAGGGCGTTGACAGGCACAGAATAGACTTAATTTATAGCATGATGCTATGTCAAATGTAGACTACAACATGACATGTGTTTCATGTAAAATCAAATCAAAAAGCAAAATCAGTTTCTTTAAAAATTATACAATTTTTTATTTTCATATTTAATAAATAAATTAAATTTTAAATTTGCTAAAAGCTTAATGATGGAATTACATTATCAAAGGATTTCTATTTGACACATAATTTTGTAATTCAATTCCATCTCTAGACAGAATAAAATAAGTAGAATGAAGAAGGACAAAATCTTAAAACTTTTGAATAAATTACTTTTGTTGCAAACTGAAATTCATATAATTGGCTTTAAAAAATAATCAGGTAAGTTAAATATACTTTGAAAAATAAATCTGGATCACGTATCAAAACGTATCAAGTGAGTTCAGCTGGACTAAAGTCCTTAAAGGAGAACACACACTGTGTATCTTCTGTCCTTAATGTGACAGGAAAATCACAAGATTATTATGAATGTGAAATTCATGATAGGTCACTTCCATACAGTACCCCAAACCCAAACATGCAGAAGAATGATCATATGTGAAACTTCAGAATGGTAAGTTAAAAATTCAAAGTATAATTTGTTAAACATTATCAATGATAATTAAAATGGAACATAGAATATTAGTAATTAATGTTTTTATTACAACAAAATATACTAATGTATTAATTAAGAACTTATAAAATAAAAAATCAAGCAATTTAAAAATAATGAAATATTTTTAATAATCCTTTCAAATGTAAATCTACAGTAATTAAACTGAAGTGAACAGAAATATAAATGACTACATTAAGTAAAATATAAATGCATTAAATAATTCTGTTTTAAAATTGGGATACAAATAAATTCAAGTTTTCATTTTGTTGCTAATTCATATGTTTTATTGACTATGCATTTAATTGAATTTTATTTATTTATACTAAAGAAATGAAAATAAGAATATTTTTAATATTTTAATTGCCACCAATTATTAAGCATTAAACACATCTTGTTCTCTATAAAGATTAAGATAAAAGAACAGTGATAAAAGTAATGTACATTTAAATACTTTTGTATATAGCTATATGTAGCAATTTGGCTATTCCCTAGATACTCTGCACTATATAAATCTGAGGGCTGTGCAGAGCCATCCCTGCCCTCTGCTAGCCCTGAAAGATTTGACTTTGACCCTTACTGGCAGCTGCAGCAGGAGAGCTGATCCTACCTCCCTTGGAGAGCTGGCCCTGAAGTCTGCAAGGCCCTGCAAGAGTTAGTCCCACCCCTCAATTGAGGGAGGTGATCCCTGTTTAAGCCCAGACTGACCAACTCAGTCACCACCCAGGCCCACAGAGGGTATACTGCATGACACACCACAGTCCCCAGTGCCACTAAGACTAATGAAGAGGTAATTGACATATTGACATGCAGGAAAGACAGAGGAGCGATGTGTTTTTGTTTTGTATGTGTGTGTGTGTGTGTGTGTGTGTTTCTTTGGGCAGGGCATGCTGCAGAAGTCTGGAAGGGTGCCTGGAAAATGAGGGGACTGAGGTGCATGATGCGAAATTCCCAAAGAATCAGTCAAAACAATAAAGTTAAAATTTTTCTGGTAAAAATGATCAAGAATCTAAATAATTTATCAGTTTAAATAACAGGCAAATAAGTACTTTAACAATCCTATATTTATAAAATATTAAAAATGTGAAATATTACCCATGACTAGAAAATCTAAACAAACACAAAACAATCAAACCATGCTCCACCAAAATATGAAATTCAATAGCACAGTGTCTCCCTATTGGTTCCACCACACCAATATTAACATGGTGTTAATGATTTAGATAACAAAGCTTCAGGTGAGATTGTTTTGAAATGTATCAACTGTCGTGCTTTAAGGTTTAAAAACTACTGAATGAATTCTTGTCAACTAGTTCTATTTTTTCATATTTTCCTTTCTCTACAGATCATAACCAAAAAGATGGGCTAGGAAAGCTACAATTATTGTAACCAACATGACACATTTTCTTATTGACTTATGTGTACCCGAAGCTCAACCTGAAGGACAGTCAGACATCAACATGTCGTTCGCATGAGGTGGTGAGCCTCTGCTTGCCCCTTGTCTCTCTTACATCTTTAGGAAAACAGCTACAGAGTAATGGAGAAATAAGGCCAGAATTCTGAAGAGAATGGTGACATTACACTGGGAAGGGACTGGGGAGAAACACAAGATTTAAAAGCGGCAAAAGCGGCGAGGGTGTTTGTTTATGCCAAGGGAGAGGTAAGGCATCTAGCTGTGATACTTCTTCCTCCAAGATAAGTCTTCCTGAAATTTAACAGGCAGGTGATGAAGTTGGAATCTCATCAAAATATTTTAGGTCTGAAATGTAGCTTAAGAGTCAACAATTCTAAAAAGCTCCTAGACTCCTAGGGGATACAGGATGCATGGGCTCTTGGTCTACACACACACACACACACACACACACACACACAGAGAGAGAGAGAGGGGGGGAGGGGGAGGGGGAGGGGAAGGGGGAGGGGAAGGGGGAGGTAAAGGGAGAGGGGGAGGAGGAAGGGGAGGGGGAGAGGGAGAGCGGGAGGGAGAGAGAGAGAGGGGGGGGGAGGGGGAGGGGAAGAGGGAGAAACAGATATACAGACAGAGACAGACAGGGACAAGAAGGGGTAAAACCATTTTTTTCCCTCAGTCCTAGGAGACCCGCCTTAGTGCCAGCTGTTTTCCTAAGCACATTTCCAGGCAAAAGGGTTCAGAGGACTGTGTAAGTAAACAGTCAACTACAAGGCTGCCTTAGTAGAGGTTCTGAGAGCCCAATGACTATCTGAAAACCCAAACAAATAACATAACTCGACCTGAGTAAAGGGTTCATTGGCTGAGACTGAAGCTCATCTTTTGCTTAAAACATCTTCCTTAGGATGATTACAATACAAAGGTACTAAAAGCTCAGCATATTAAATGCTGCAGTAAAATGCCACCTGCACACACATCCACCCAGCATAGATTCTAGGAAGTTCAATGCTCTCCGCGCAGTATAAAATGCTACTGCTACTCCCGGGTAGCAACATCACCTGTTCCCAATACAAGGAAACAACTCTAATAGTCTACTGGCAGTGTGAGAACAGGATCTCCCTTAATTTGATCACAGCCACAGGAACAAGAACAAGAACTGTAAGGAAAAGAATAGCAATCCCATCGGGGAAGAAATATGCCATCTGCCAAGCACTATTGCCCACCCCCAACACGTGCCAAGATATGTGGAGATAGCCTGAAAACTTGAGTGAACACACCCAGCATGTACAATAATCCTCCAAGGCACCTCCCAGGATAAAAGAAATCCAGCCCAGGATCTGGAGAGATGTCTTAGTTGAAATGTTTATGATTTGTAAGCATGAGACCTTGGTTTTACAAGTTAGTTGCTGATTTCTGTGTTGTAATCAGGACTCTAGAATGACGGAGGCAGGGTGATACCAAGGGCTTCCAGGCCATCCTGTATAGCTAAATAAGTGAGCTGTCAGTGTAGTGAAACACTCTACCTCAAAATGTAAGGTGGAGACCAATAGAAGAAGACACCTACATAGACCTCGGACCTCTACAGGCATGCCTAAGCATGTGTGCTAATACACACACAAAGAAAGAGAGGAGGAAAGCAAGGATGGATGGAGGGAAGAAGCGGGGAGAGGAAGAGGAGAGAGGAGGAGCAGAGAACCCAGGAGATCCTGTGACTCAAAGCGCCACGGGACATTTGATGATCACCTTATCTCTGGAGCTGGTCTTCAGGCTGCTTTCAAAATCCTGTTATAAATCTAATCTTTATTTACCAAAGAATTGTATAAAATAACTCCCTAAAGGAATGGAACGGAAACCCTGAAGATAACTGCAAGTATTTTGACCACTACAGCTCTCTCATTCCTCCAGAAAGCTGAGTGGTGGCAGAGTCTCCACACAGACATTGCACCTTACAGTAGTCTACGAGAAGGAGAACAAAAAGGCCTTTCTATCTCAACACTCAGACCCTCTCCCACAGGAAGTTCTCACCGCCCCCTGAACACCTCCACACAAAGGTTTTGTCTTCTTCCCAGGATTCAGACTGTCCGCACTTTGCTATGAAATTTAACAAAATCCCGAAAGAGCAGCCAGTAACTAAGAGCAAATGGCTGCCTAGGACAATGATGAAAGCAGAGGTAATTTGGAGGGGTCTGTGTGGGAAAGGACATCTAAGAGCACCTGAGGAGGAGTGCAGAGAATGTGAGGCTAGAAAACCAAGGTACATGAGTGTAGAGCATAGTTGCTGGCTCTTGCTTTTTGGCTTACATGTATTATGATTTATTCCACAGAAAAGCATGAAATGGCACTCAGACAACAAATGTTTAGTGATTTATCATTCTTCTTATCTGATGTTCTTTCCAGCTTCTAGGTTCAGTATTCTTGAAGATCTATCATCTTTGTGACATCTCTATTTTTCCCCAGCTGTTACTAAGAACTTTTTTTTCCTCATTTTTTTTATTAAAGATTTCCATCTCCTTCCCTCCTCCTCTCCCTTCCCTCCCCTCCCTTCCACCCATACCCCCTCTCCACCCCTCTCTAAGACGAAGAGCCATCAGGGTTCCCTTCACTATGTTAAGTCCAAGGTCCTCCCAGCTCCCCCTATGTCCAGGAAGGTGAGCTACCAAACTGACAAGGCTCACAGCGAGTCCGTCCATGCTGTAGAGTTCATGTTCATTGCCGTTGTCCTTGGTTTCTCAGTCCTCCTCCACTGTCAGCCACATTCAGAGAGTCCGGTTTGGTCCCCTGTTCCATCAGTGCCATTCCAACTGGACTTGGTGGTCTCCCGTTAGATCTGTCCCACCGTCTCAATGGGTAAACGCACTCCTCACGGTCCTGACTTCCTTGCTCATGATCTCCCTCTTTTTGCTCCTCATCAGGACCTTGGGAGCTCAGTCCGGTGCTCCTATGTGGGGTTCTGTCATTTTCTCCATCCAATGCCAGGTGAAGGTTCTATGGTGATATGCAAGATATTCATGAGTATGGCAATAGGATCTGTACATTTCTGGCACCCACTCCTCAGCTGCCCAAGGACCTAGCTGGGGGCGTCTTCCTGGACACCTGGGAACCCCTCTAGAGTCAAGTCTCTGCCAACCCTAGAATGGCTCCCTTAAGTAAGATATATAATTCCTTGTAAACCCATGTTTAAACATCTCAGTAGGAATTTAATCTTTTACCCCAAACTCTTTCCAATCTGTCTCTCCCACCCTTTTTCATCCTTGCATTTCCCTTTTCCAGCTGGGATCTGATTTTTAAAATTACTGTGGCACCTCTTCCTTGGTCTTCCATTGCTACTTTTTGGTACAAGTGACCACACCCTCCTTTTTCATCAATATCTCCTTGGCTTCATTGATTACTTGCTGTGTTTCCTCCAGTCTAACTGATCATTTTGTCCTGATTTGGGGGCTCTTCTCTCATGCTCAATTTCTAAATGCTGTTATGCTACAGAGAATTTTTCTGAGGCGCTCAGTGAGGGATAGAAACTCTTTCTTCACATTAATCAACTGTCTCTGCTGCCTGTCTCCACTACTCCTGTACTTATGTACTCAGACTTCACAGAGTCATTTTGGTCCTTCAGAAATGATTACATCTGATCGTTCTCAGGACTTTTGCATCAGCTCTTTCCTCTGCCTGGAAAATCACTCATTCTCAGAACTTATAATATCATCGGGGAGGCTTCCTCCGCTACTTGGATACTAGGTCCTTCAATTTCAAATGAGCGTCTACTTACTTTTCTTCTCGGCTTTTCAAGCAAACATTTATTACTCCTCTGGAGTCAGATTCATTCATTCTTACTGTAAGACTGACGGTTGAGGATAGTGAATCTCATGTCTTGCTCACCAGTGTGAGAAGGAGCACAGTGTGATGTGGGTAAGTACATAAGAAAAACTTCTGAATAGACTAAAACAACATAATAAAATATTTTTACTAAATAAGCTACTCTTACAAAAGAAAGCAACAAAAATGAGGTTAGCAGTCACTCATGTTTGCACATGGATTCTATTATTTCAAAAGTATTTCAACAACACACCAGTTTAGTGCATGAAAGAGTATTCCTATTTTAAAGATTTGACCCATTAAAAATCAAGAACTTTTCACAAAAAGGAGACTTATGGTCTGCACAATAATATTTTGAGTATGAGTAAAAATTTGTATGTACATGATTTTTAATTATATTTAGGCTATTATGAATTGCCTCAAATTGTTATTTTGCGATGATGGGCTACTTTAATAAAACACTAATTTGTATTTTAATTAAAGTCTGTCAATTAAAATAACAAAGATTTTAAAGACATGACCAGGATCATTTGAAACTAACCAGGCATCATTGGAAACCGTTCTATGTTTCCAGTCACAAATCAGAACATCAATGCAAAACTTTGTACTTATGTACCTCCGAAGAAGAACAGGAAATATTCTTTGGTGATAATTTCTATTTTCATCATAGTGAAGTAAAAGCTTACTGCCACCAACATTTATTTCTTAGTTATATTTTATTGTTATGATAAAACACTATGACCAAATCAACTTATAGAAGAAAAAGCATATTGGGTCTTACAGTTCAGAGGCTGAATCCATGACTATCATTGCTGCAAGTTATTTGGTCACACTGTGTGAAAATGTGTCTCTGTTTCACCTCACCTGCCTAAAACACTTTCTGATTGACTTAATAAAAATCCTTTAGGGGGGCAGGAGAGAATAGTCAAGGCTGCCAAGAAGAGAGAAGAACATGGGGAAAGAATATGAGAGGATGCGATTCAACAGCAAGATGTAGAGAAAGTCAGATGTACATTATGGAGGAGAGGTATTGAGTCACATGGCAGAATGTAGATGAATAATAATGTGTTCATTTAAATTATAACAGCTTGTTGGGGACATGACTAAGCTAAGACCAAGCTTGCATAATTAATAATAAATCTGGCAGTTTAAAGAAACACCTGTTACATATCATGGTATGGAGCAGGTAGCAGGTAACTGGGCCGTGGTGTTGGAACAATACCTGAGAACTTATATCCTGATCCATAAGCATGAGGCAGAAAGAAAAAACTGGTAATCGCATGGGTGTGTTTAACAGAAATCCAAGTGACATATTTCCAGCAAGATTACACCTCCTAAATTTTCCCAAACAGTTTCACCAACAGAGTACCTCTACATTGAAATGTATGAATGTATAGGCCATTCTCCTTCCAACAAGCACAATGTATAGTCTTGTCTACACTGTACACGTGTCTTAGATTGGAATACAAACCTGAAATGTATAAAGGTTATTTGAGTTTCAGGGAATTACATATAGTAATTTAAACTGTATAACAAAAATATTTGAATATACTATATTGCCTAGGTAAACATATAGCAAAACTATACTTGAATTTTTTTAGTTTCCCTTTCCTGTATCTTTAAACACTACATGACAGTATCTAGGAAATATTTTGTGTACATGTATCAACTACAAATTATAATTTTAGATTATAATGTAGATCTGTAAAATGAACATGACTAGAAATAAATGGGAAGGGTAATTCTGAAATGTTATTTTTCTCCTATTTTATGGAACAGTTTGAGGAACATGAGTGTTAAAAACTTTTTTTAAAACATTTGCTGGAAATTGGCAGTGAATCCATCTGGTCCTGAGCTTTAATTTATTGTGAAAAGTTTTCTTTGCTATAATTTCTCTGATGGTTGGTGATCTGTTTTAGCTGTTTATTTCTTCTTGATTTAATCTTGGGAGAGTGTATGTCCTCCTTCAAAGTCTATTTTATTTGTTTCTTCTAGATTATTCTGGGGCTTTTTTGAAATATAAATTTTCAAAATATACCATAATGATTCTCTTTAATGTACTGGCATCTATACTAACTTCCTCATTTTCAAATATAGTTTTAAATTGGATGCTCCCTCTCTCTCTCTCTCCCACCTCACCCTCTTCTTCCTTTCTCTCTCTTTCAGTTAGTTTAGCTAAAGGTGTATCGATTTTATTTATTTATTTATTTTTTTGGTACTGATTCACAGGTAAGGATGGATACCATGAAGTCCTTGCCAAAACCCATGGGTGGACCCTTTTGCTGTGTGTCCAGCTCTGTCCATGTTTCAAAGGTGGAAGAGCAACCCTGTCCTGCAGGTGCCAGGCTCTTTCTTGAGCCAGTTTCTTTGTTTTTGTCCCCATTCCTCCTCTTAATATTTGAATGTCTAGTTCTTTAGATATGGAGAAGTGTCTTATGTAATTTCATTGAATACATTCTTTATATACAAATGGTGTTTACCTCTGCTCTATCCCATGTATGTTTCAAATTAGTTTCTTGATCATATTGCAGAGGCCTTCTACACTGTGGTCTTCTATTAGATCTTTCTTTCAAATTGGTGAATCCATCTAATATATTTTTGTTTAATTAACTGGCCTGTTGATAGGACAGAGCTTAGGTAGGCGAGGAAGGCAGAACTGAACGCTGGGAGAAGGAAAGAGTCAGAGAGATGTCATGGATCAGCAACCAGAGGTAGATGTGCTGAAACTTTGCTGGTAGGCCATGACCTCGTGGTGATATACAGATTCATAGAAATGTGTTAAAATAAGATGTAAGAGTTAGCCAATAAGAAGCTAGAGCTAATGGGCCAAGCAGTAATCTAATGAATACATTTTCTGTGTAATTATTTCAGGGCTGGGTAGCTGCAACAAACAAATAGCCCATCCCCTGCAACAAACCAGGAGACTGCTTAGTTGAGGATTCGACAAGATACCCGGCATCACCATACTTCCTCTGCTTAGCTCAACTATCCTCTTACTTCCCTCACTGGTCTGCAAAAAAACACAAAACAAACCAAAACAAAACCCATTATTTATCATATGTTTGTGTGAGTGCACATCTGCTCGTGAAATTCCCAATGGAGTTCAAAGGACTTTGGGGAGCTGATTCTCCTTCCACCATGGGCTCAATGATCAAACTCAGGTCAACAGGCTTGCAGGGGCAAGCACCTTTACTACATTGGATTCCTCACTGGGTTCCTTTGAACATAAAATTCTTTTTCTATATCTTTGCAATATGATCTATTTTTTCACATTCTAACTCTCTATACACTCAAAGAGAGGTAGCCTTTAGCCTACCATCTTACCTATGTATCTGATAATTTCTTTTAAGAAACTTTGCAGAGTATTTGCTGTATTTATATCTATATTTCAATGTCAATATCTTCTACCTTTTATTTCTTCTTTTTGGTTTTAGAGAAATGTAATATGTAATGATAACAATTTTCTTTACATTTCACTGTTAAGCCTGAATTTGGCATTAAAGGATGTTCAGGAGAGCATGACCTTTGGAGGCACCCAGACCTGGATTTGGTTTTGGCTCTTTTAGTAAGGCAAGAAACAGTCCTATTAGTGCTCTTCTGGCTCCTTTTTATTTTATCAATTTTTTGCTTATAAATTTATTATTTTCCTTTTTGTGCCCCTTATTTTTTCCTTTTATTTACTTAGATTTCATTATTTGTCAGTTTCATGCATTGATACAATGAATTTTAGTTCCTCTGCATTTGCCTCTATATGCCTTTCATCACTGATATAATCCTTAACTAATCTCCTTCATATTTTCACATATGATTATGTGTTGTTCATAGAGTTTAATTAGATTTCCTTGCCAAAGAATGTAAGGAAGGATGTTTAATGGAATGAGGATACTTAACAGTAACATTTAAAAAACTGACAGCACCTCCCCCCAATAGGTTCAAGTTGCCAAGAGGAGGATTAGTGTCTAGAATATATAAAGTATTCAATTTTTAATTTTGCTTTTTAGAATGTTTTCTCTTGTTTCCATTAATTTTGAACTTATATATAATTTATCTTAGTTTAATATTCAAGTGTCATTTTACTTTTTTCCATATCTTAAGTAGAATCCTTAACATTTGAGTTTATTTCCTTTTATTCTAATACAAGTCCTTAGTCCTCCAAGGGACATTTAGCTCTATGTCATGTTTTGATATATAATACTCATTATCAGCCTATTTCAAAGGTTTTGTCATTTTCTGCTGTGGTGACTACATTAACACACAACCTATTAGGTACACCAGTTTTTGTATTTTTTGTGGTTTTTTTTTTATTATTAATGACTCTTTTTATTACATTTAGCCAGATAATGTAATCCATACAAAGCCAATACTTTAAAATGTGCTGACGTTTGCTCTATGGCAATTACACGCTACTTAATATAAATGTTTCATGTGAACTTGAGATTGATTGCTGGTTATGGTGTTATATGTAAGTCCATTGTGTTAAGCATATAATTTGTGCTGGTCAAAAGATATTAGATCCTTTTGTCTTTAGTAGTCATTTATTTTTGCTTGGTTGCAACCATTAGGGAAAGCTGTATGTTAATATTTTCTGTCATGAACTTGGATTCATCAGTATTTCCTTTGAGTTTTATTAATACATACATTATTTGTGCATACAATAAATATAATTGTCCCTACTATAATATAAACTTTTCTCTAAGGATGTAGATGTGGGAAGAGTATATATTTGCTCACTGATATATTTCTAGAACTATCCCTACCTTATTATTTGCCATAAATATTGGTTTAGTCACCAAAATTATCTGTGTTTTATTATTAAATACTATCACCAGAGGCACTTTTTCACCGTTGAGACAAGGCTTCTATGTAGATCACATGTTGTTTTATATCTCGTTATTTTCCAGCCTTAACTTCTAAGGTGATGGGGTTGTAGGCATGCTACAGTCTGGAAGCACACCTTTAAGTTTTATAAGTCTATTTAACATTAAAAAACTTTTTTTTATATGTGATAATATTCCTACTTCCAATCTGCTCTTAATCTTTGTATTATGTAAGAGGCATTTGCTACAAATAGTTTGATATTTATGGGGCTGAAACTACCATTGAAGTATGTTGAGAGTGTACATATCTTCACATTGTATCATTTTGTTATATTAATATATTTTACCCGTATTTATTTGGGGGCATTTTAAATTAATTTTTTGGTTGGTTTTTCTTATTCTGTTTTTTAAATATATTCAAAGTTATTCATTTGTGATGATTATCTTAGACATTCTAGGTGTACTGACCATGAAACAAAGAATCTTGGCCTTTAGAATGAAGGAAATGGAGTGTTAACATCATCATAGTATTATCTACACATTTCTGCTACCATGTCTTGTCATTTTGCTCTAAACAATTTTTATTAATCTTAGCAGATGAATAGTATTGACACCATTGGGGACATTTTAGGTATTTCCTGACAGTTACTTTAGTCGGCTTTTTATTTTTCTATCCCTACCACTCCAGTTTTGTTGGTGAGAATATATAATCAGGATAGTTAAAATAATTTATGTGTGTGTGTTGTACATTCTCTCTGATATCATATAGACTACTAGTTCAGGGCTTCATAAGCAAAAATAAATTAGAATAAATTAACAATACATAAATACCAAGTCTTAAAGAATCATGGTCCTAATAACAATTGTGTAGGCATTCTAGTCCCCCCAAATCAAAAGTTTCTTAAACTGTGAATTTCCCTACAAATGTAAAAGTACAAGGGCCTCTGGTTTTTCTATATTTTCTTTTTTTTTATATTTAAAAATTTCCATCTCCTTCCCTCCTCCTCCCCCCTCCCTCCGCTCCTCCTCCCCCTTCCCTCCCCTCCTTCTTCCCCTTCCCTCCCCTTCCCTCCACCCATACCTCCCCTCTCTCCCTCTCAAGGCCAAGGAGCCATCAGGGTTCCCCACTCTATGCTAAGACCAAGGTCCTCCCAACTCCCCCCAGGTCCAGGAAGGTGATCGACCAAGCTGAGAAGGCTCCCACAGAGCCTGTCCATGCAGAAGAATCAGAGCCCAGCGCCATTGTCCTTTGCTTCTCAGTCAGCCCCCGCTGTTGGCCACATTCAGAGAGACGGGTTTGGTCGCATGATCCATCAGTCCCATTCCAACTGGAGTTGGTGATCTCCCTTTAGTTCTGTCCCACCGTCTCCATGAGTGAACGCACCCCTCACGTTCCTGACTTTCTCCCTCATGTTCTTGCTCCTTCTGCTCCTCATCAGGACCTTGGGAGCTCAGTCCAGTGCTCCAATGTGGGGCTCAGTCACCTTCCCCATCTGTCGCCAGCTGGAGGTTCCCTCACAGTCCTGACTTTCTTTCTCATGTTTTCATGTCTTTGTGCTTTCATATCAGCCCAGTACTGTGCTGACTTAGAGTATTTATTTACTTATTTTGAGTATTTCTATAAGAAATAACAAAGCTTTGTTCAATTACTTTTTCTTTTTTTTTTTTCTTTTTTTTTTTTTTTGGTTTTTCAAGACAGGGTTTCTCTGCAGCTTTTTTAGAGCCTGTCCTGGACCTAGCTCTTGTAGACCAGGCTGGCCTCGAACTCACAGAGATCCGCCTGCCTCTGCCTCCCGAGTGCTGGGATTAAAGGCGTGCGCCACCACCGCCCGGCTCAATTACTTTTTCTAAAGAGGTTCTAAACAATTTTATATTTTATGCTCAATTTTATATCTATGCCACTAGAAGTCTTAGTGGATATGAGGGTACTTATCTGATCCATGCAGCAACTATAAACACATATAATATCTGAGATTCATTGTTTTTATTCATAAAAAAGAAGACTATAGATTGAAACATAGATAAAAATAAATGTGCAATTTTCAAATTTACATAGAATGTTAATGCCATCTAAAATATTACTCTTCAGTCTCAAAGCACATAGTGAGTCCCAGAATTATAGTTCCTAATTTAGCACTGTTTCCAGAATATCTCTTGAGTCTTTGGTCTCATGCTAAGATCCTCCATGACTCATGTCTCATACTGTGAATCTAGTGCTCAGAAGTTTGGTGAATCTACACTTTCAGTCACATCCTGAAGGTTGGTGTGATCTGAGGTGCACCTCTAACTTGCACCTATGGTTAAATTCACATTTGGAAGCCTTTCAAACGGGACTGTAAAAACTCATGATTTCCAATAAGGCTCAAACTTCACTCACAGCTGCAAACTATGTAAACCTTTCTCAAATCAAGAACTCTATAATTGCTGTTAAAAACATTGGAGCACCGGACTGAGCTCCCAAGGTCCTAATGAGGAGCAGAAGGAGGGAGAACATGAGAAAGAAAGTCAGGACCGTGAGGGGTGCGTTCACCCATGGAGACGGTGGGACAGAACTAATGGGAGATCACCAACTCCAGTTGGAATGGGACTGATGGAACATGAGACCAAACCGGACTCTCTGAATGTGGTCGATGGTGTGGGCTGACTGAGAAGCCAAGGACAATGGCGCTGGGCTTTGATTCTTCTGCATGGACGGGCTCTGTGGGGGCCTTCTCAGCTTGGTCGATCACCTTCCTGGACCTGGGGGGAGTTGGGAGGACCTTGGTCTGAACATAGAGTAGGGAACCCCGATGGCTCCTTGGCCTGGAGAAGGAGGGAGGAGGGTATGGGTGGAAGGAAGGGGAGGGAAGGGGGAGGAGGAGAGGAGGAGATGGAAATTTTTAAATATAAAAAATAAACCATGAAAAAAAAGAATTCTAATGGGAAATTACACTAAAAAATGTTTCAAGCCAAGAAGTGGTGGCACACACCTTTAATCCCAGCACTCGGGAGGCAGAGGCAGGTGGATCTCTGTGAGCTCGAGGCCAGCCTTGTCTACAAAGACTTAGCTCCAGGACAGGCTCCAAAACTACAAAATTACAAAACTACAAAAAATGTTTCAAATTAAAAATCTTCCTGATATCCTTTTGACTCCTCTTATTCCTCTCTAGATTATAGTCCATTTTCCTAGCACTCTCCTTCAGTGAAGACTAATCTCTCTATGCTTGCTGTAACCATTATTATTTTACTTACATCTCTGAAAGTGAGTGTGCACTGTTAATTTTTAACTCAGCAGGTATTTTCTCTGGTAACTTTCAGAAAATTATCCCACAACATTCTGACTTCCAGTATTGTTGATCAGAACAGATCACCAGCATAGTTACATTAATTTATGTTTCTGAAAGTATGTAAGTCTTCAGTGAGATTATCTTTTATAAAGAATGCCTTTGAAGTTTGACAAATTTATTCTAAAAAGAATAAGTTTCAAAACATGCTCAGAGTGCTCCTTATTATATTCTTGGGTGAAAGACTATGCCCAATTTGGGAATTGCATGTGTCTTTGCTTTAAGAATAATAAGACATGCTGCCCTTTCTAGAAATGTAGCACGATTCAAGAAAGATAAAATGAAAATCAGTAGTCACAGTGCTTGTAGGAGGTATTTTATGTATTTTGAACAGTGATTTAAACAGTGTTTTAAAATGGATTTGCATCATGCTGCTTTTCCTGGATGAAAGATCTTTAAGCGGTGGCTTAAAAGATGATGGGAAATGAGATGGAAGAAGGAGAGGTGACCTTTCCAGGGAGACAGAGCAGCTTGGAGACAGTAGTTTGAAACAGCAGGTTTTTAAAAACGCAGTGTAGTACCACTGGAATGCAGAAAGCATGTCAGAGAGAGGAAAGGGGAGAGGCAGAAAGATTAAGCAGGAGCTAAATAAAGTACATGACTGTTTCTATCAGCTACAGAGTTTAAGCTTTCGCCTCTATCACAGTACTCACATTATACTAAGAAGGTGATATAATATTTACATTTTGGGATGAATGAGTTCATTAGCATCATGGTCATGAAATCCAGGTATTGGTGATGACAGCTGCTGTGGTTCTCAGGGAAAAGTTTGATCAAGTACTTCACTATGGCCCTAAGTCAAGACATCCCATGAGCTTTGAGCAAATCTGCTCATCGTTGCCAGTGGTGTTTCTCCTTGGAAAATATTGCAAATACCATTTAATTTCAATGAAAAAGATATCTCACAGTCGTGTGCTTTCCTGGACACAGAGCTGCATTCCTTGCACAGTGAGACAACAGTCTTCATTTTCAGAAGTATTCTGGAAATCAAGAGATTAAGATCTGCTTAGCTGCTAACACACTGGGTTCTGCCTTAAATGCTCAAGACTCTGGTGGCTTCTAGATCAGAAGGCACCTTGTTCGCCATTTCAGCAACTTGAGTAATCCACCCTAGCCCACTGACAGGGCCAGGCCGTGAATAAAGGCTGTGACTTTCATGCCACAGCTTATCTGGCTTTGAGCTATGATTTGTCTCTGCTTTTTTTTTATGACATAGGATACATTTGGGTGATATTTTAAAATAGTCCCTTAAAGGGAAAGTTCTTTACTTTTCTGTTATAAAATTACTGTGACATAGTCAAATTATAATAATGATCATTATCATAAGAGTTAGTGATTTGAGTAACTTGACTTCTGTACAATAAATTAAGCATCAGTTATGTGCCAAACGACCAGAGCATCAGAAATAAGATTTCACGTTGACAAGCTATGAAAAGAATGCTATGAGAAACACCATTTCTTTTTGTCCTTAAAGATCAGATTTTCTCATCTCCTTAGAGATTAAGAACACTTACACTGTTGAGTGTAATGACCAATAGAGTCACAGGAGAGGACATGACCACTGCATCCCTGGTATCATTTCAAGGCCCCACTAATGACTCTAGGTGTTTTCATACAATGAGTAAATCACAAAAGAGTGTCATGGGCTAGAGAAAATCCCACGAGATCGTCATGGAGCACTGGGAAGGAATTCCACGTCTTACTTAGATGAGGTACAATTGCTTCGTGACTGAAATATGCAAGAAATAAAATTCTGTTGTATAAACCACTTCACTTTTCATCTGCATAGATTCTGATAACAAACAAGAATGAAATTATTACTTTTACCCAAGTAAGGACAGCCATTTACCATTGTGATAATTTTTAAACTTCAGAGTATTGCCAATGCATGACTATCCTTAAGTGAAGACCTCATAGATTTCTATGATATATAAAAGTTTAGAGAAAATAGTGAAGGGAAGAATAGGGGGAGCTCGGAGGAATGGGATGCTTGAGATACAGGAAGGGTGGATATGGGATCAGGGAAGCATATATCTTAATTAAGGGAGCCATCTGAGGGTTGTCAAGAGACTTGACTCTAGAAGGGTTCCCGGGTTTCCAGGGAGATGCCCCCAGCTAGTTCCTTGGGCAGCTGAGGAGAGGGAGCCCGAAAAGGCCAGTTCCTATAGCCATACTGATGAATTTCTTGCATATCACCATAGAACCTCCACCTGGCGATAGATGAAGAAAATGACAGAGCCCCACATTGGAGCACCGGACTGAGCTCCCAAGGTCCTAATGAGGAGCAGAAGGAGGGAGAACATGAGAAAGAAAGTCAGGACTGTGAGGGGTGTGTTCACCCATGGAGACGGTGGGACAGAACTAACGGGAGATCACCAACTCCAGGTGGAATGGGACTGATGGAACATGAGACCAAACCAGACTCTCTGAATGTGGTCGATGGTTGGGGCTGACTGAGAAGCCAAGGACAATGGCGCTGGGCTTTGATTCTTCTACATGGACGGGCTCTGTGGGAGCCTTCTCAGCTTGGTTGATCACCTTCCTGGGGGGAGTTGGGAGGACCTTGGTCTTAACATAGAGTAGGGAACCCTGATGGCTCCTTGGCCTGGAGAGGGGAGGAGGGGGGTATGGGTGAAGGGGAGGGGAGGGAAGGGGAAGGAGGAGGTGAGGAGATGGAAATTTTTAAATATAAAAAATAAACCATGAAAAAAAAGTTTACTTATAATTTGTGACTGGCCAAAGATGTCTGCCTTAATTGCAATTTCACAAATGAGTCTGAGATTCTAAACCAAGAAATTAAAAAAAGAAAGCATGATACAGAACCTGTGGTAAGGGAGTAATAGACAATGGATGTGGCTATCTTTGTATTTTTATTGCAGAAATGAGGGTAAACATGAGAAAACATGAGAAGAATGATTTATCCAAGATTATTCCAAAGGATCCAAGGGACCTTAAATCCATTCTTTACATCTTGTTTTTACACAGATGCATGTCCAGATGATGCTTTTGTCACTATGGCATGCCAAATTTTACATTTGCTGAAATTGTTTTGTATTTTGAAAGCAATGCATGGCAGCATGTGTACAAGCTCCTGTACTGGGAATCAGGAAATTGCCGTCAGAACAGCTCTGACCAGAGGAAGCCATTCTGACCTTGCCACCTTAGGGATAACTACTAATACCTCTTTAGAGCACTTGGTTAAAGTTATTTATGTGTGTCTGGATCCTAAATGTCTCTTTAAGGCTCGTATAGTGCAGGCATGGTGGCACTAGGTAGAGGAAGTTGGGTCACTAGTGGTATCCACTTTAGGAGATATTGGGATTTTGGCCATTTATCTCTTTTTGTTTCCTGGCTGCTATGAGGTGAGCAGCTTTCTTCTATACTATGCTTGCTGCCATGTTGTTATGCTTCACTACGGGCTCTAAACCAGAGGAGCAAAGCAGCTGTGTGCATGTCTGAGGCCATAAGCCCACATGAAACTTTTTAAAATTGAATATGTCAGATACTTTGGCCATACCATAGCCAGCCATACCAAAAATTAGTTTATTACAATTATATTGTGAATTCCATAAATTCAAGAATTAAAAGAAACAAACAACAATAACAACAAAATACTCAGCAAGCTGCATTTATACATTAGTGTATACATATACACATATGTAATAATAATGATGATGATGATGATAAAAAGAAACTATCAACTAGAGAGTATGAGAGGGTATGACAGGGGTTGGAATAAGAATACCTGGGAAGGATTAGATGGAGGAAAGAGAAAAGGCAAATTATATGATTTTATTTAATTAAAAATAGTTTAGAATGTGGATATGGAAAATCAAAATGAGGTTTTATACCATATAATTAGTATTTCAGATCTTATATTGTATTTTGATTGAGCAATGATTTAATTCAATGATATTAATGTGTCCTCAAAAGTTAATGTGCTGGTAACTTAATCATCAAATTCATCAATTTGGAGATAGGATGTGAGTGTGGGTTATGATCAGAAGGGTGGGGTCTTTAGATTGGTTTTTGTGTCTCTACTACAATCGGAAAAGAGATGAAATGGCATACATTTTTTGTATCACCAGGTGATGCAACAAGTGCCAGCCAGCGCTAGGCTCTTGGATGTCTTAGCTCTTAGAATAACAGTATAGTTATTCCTTGTACATTACTCAATATATGGTAGGCTGTGGTAGAGTTGTAAATGAACTTAGTTATATTTCCATTATGCTCAGTTGTCTATACAATTTCCAGAATGAGATTATTTCCATGTGTATTTGGTAACTTCCAATTGTAGCCTCCATATCCCAGAGATAATAACTAGAAAATATGTCTTGTGTCTTCCACAACGCATTAATGAAACAAGACAATAACTACCCTCATCACTGCATTGTGCTCCAGAAGTTGGTTTATACTCCCTTGATGAAAGAGATGTCTAAGTTAAAAATCAAAAGGAAAGAGAAACAGAAATATACATTTATCATTCCCATGAAATATTATTAGCATATGCAGTATGGCTGAATAGAATAATTCCTACTAGGTTAGGTTGCTTTGGCATATGGAAAACACAGTGGGCATCCTCAGCATGTAATGACACATGCATTAAATAAATATATACACTTACATAAAATTGTATTTCCTCCAATGTAACTGAAGGTAGATAGGAGAAGACAAAAGCAGGAGTCTGAATTTTAGAATGGGCTTGCAATAAAAGATGATGTCAGCATTAACTAGATTGCTCACAGATCTGTCTGTCTGCTTGCTTTTTTGTCAATTCTTTCCCTTAGTCATTCCAGGAGCAATTCTCAAAAATATCAAAAGTAGCTTTTACATTGTTAATTGTAATTTCAATTCAGACTTTCTTTTTTATTACTTGTAGGTTTATCATTTGTTATTGTCCTAAATTGATTTCTGTTGTGATCAAACCCTATATGATATAGGGAGGAAAGAAATTATTTCATTTACACTTCTACATCCTAGTCTATTATGAAAAAAATTGAGCAGGAACACAATGTGGGAACCTAGTGGCAGGAACTGATGCAGAGTTTATGGAGTTCTTGCTGACTTGCTTGCTTCTTATGGTTTGTTCTGCCTGCTTCCTTATAGCAATCCATGGAAAGCACCGCCCACAATGAACTGGGCTCTCCCACATCATTTGGCAATTAAGAAAATCGACACCAGGTGTTGTGTGACTTCTAATTGGTCTCAATAATAAAATCCTAGAGTCATATATTAGAGGGTGAAAGCTGAAAGATCAGAGTAGCAGAGAAGTCAGCCATAATTCTTACCTCTATAAAATCTTCAAATTGAATGAGGTATCCTGTCTCCACAAATCTTCAGACCGAATGCCTTGAATGTCTTTCTTTTTTTCCTTCTGCCTTATACTCCTCTTTCTACCCAGCCGTATTCCTTCCTATCTCCACTTCTCTAGTGCTCAGATTACTCCCAAGAACTGGGATAAAAGGTGTAAGCCAGCACTGCTTGGCTTTGATTCTCTTTTAGACTGGATCTATCTTGTATAGGCCAAGGTGACCTTGAACTTACAGAGATCCATTGCTTCTGCCTCCCAAGTGCGGGGATTAAAGGTGTGTACCACCCTGTCTGGCCTCTATGACTAAACAGTGGCTTAGCTCTGCACTCTGATCTTCAGGCAAGCTTTATTTGTGAGACAAACAAAATATTCACCACAGCTGGCTTTCATGCCAGCCAATCTAATGAAGTCCATTTTTCCGTTAAAATTTTCTTTTCCCAGATGGCTCTAGCTTGTAATGTGTTGACAAAAGAAAAAAAAACAAAAAACTAAACAACAACAAACTATCCAGCCTAGCTATGAAACCAAATTACTTCCATAATCAGAAAAATTATAACCATTTTAAAAAGCAACTTGAGAACATTTCATGTTTCAAAAACAGAAGCACTGGATTCTTAGAAACTGTGAGTAACACAAAATAACATAATCTTTGTGCTAGGCAAAGATTTCTCCGTGTCCACATTTCACTTCTGGGAACTATGGAACTTATCAGTTTACAAAGAAGAGGGAATTAAGTCTTGAAGTCAAGGATGTTCATCAGTTGACCTCAGAAAATGGATATCATCCTACATTATATATTCTAGGTGGAAAAACGCTGTTGTGATGAGGAGCAGGGACATGACCACATTATGAGCAGCATAGCCTGATTTTCTGGATGGGGGAAGGAAGAATGGAGTCAGAAGAGAAATGCAAACAGTTGATAGAAGACGAAAAAGACAGCCACCTCCACTTCTCCCTTCAGGAGAAACACAGCCCTTCCTGTGCTGGGTTTCAGAACACTGACACTGTGATGGTCCTCTAGCTTACAGAACAATGTATAACAAAGCAGCTTACATGGTTTTAAGCCACTCAATATGCTATATTTTTCAGAGAAGAGGTTAAAAAATATGTGTTTTGACTTGAAGTCATGACAGTTCTTTTAGGTTGAAGCCTCCACAGATGAAAGAAAATATGTGAATTTATGCTGACTCCCAGGAAGATAATACTTTACTGGTACTTTTCCAACCTTTTCTCCATTTGATTAAGTTCATTACCCCCAGTAGCTGTACTTACCTTTGACTTTGGATTAGAGAATGTATCCTGCTTTGACCAGTGCCATGCAGCAGAAGTGAAAGGGTGCTTGTTCCAATTAGGCCTTGGGAGGTTTTTTGCACCTTTGTGTTCCTTCTGTAACTTTGTGTTCAAATAGCTCTGTGTTCTGTGTAAGAATGCCTTTGCTAGCCTTCAGCTCCTGCAGAAGGAAGAATGTCACTGATAAGATATAGCCATATCAGCCAAGTATATTCAACTTAAGCTAATCTCAGATGCTGTTTGATAGGAAAGAGAAACAAATATTGTTTTGAAGTATAGCGTTAAAGGATAAACTCAAACTTAAACAGTTGACCCTTACAGCTTTTTCTGTTTTGTTTCTGAAGGAAAAAGAAAGAGTGGCGCATTCTAGCAGCTATCATTCTATGGTACTGAGTGTTTTTCTTGGTGATTTGAATCTTGTAATGGTTGCAGCTTCCTGCTGCACTTCAATAACCATCCCCCTCAGTTAAAAGTCCACAGGGCATCCCCATTTTCCTGTTTGAGAAAGGTCAAGGTTTTATTACACATAACTGCCTTCCAAAAGACCCTGAGGTTCTGAGATCTCTATTTCCTATGTCTTGTTGTAAATTGTGTTATTTTAGTTAGTTTTTAAATGCCACATTTGTACCATAATTGAACCTTCTGATATCTTGGATGTTTGCCTACAAACACACTCACCTACCACACATACACACACACACACAAACACACACACACATACACACACACATGTGACTTTACATACACATGTATATGTATGAATGACTGAATCTATGTTTGTGGACCGTGTATGAGTGCGTGTGTGTGTGTGTGTGTGTGTGTGTGTTCCTTTTATTAACTCCTCTGCAATGAACCAAATAAGAAACAGATCCTTTTGCCCTCATTGAGATAAGTATTGGAAATCAGGGAATATTTTAAACAATCAGTACATTTCCTTTCAGCAGTAGAGAAAAGAAGTGCTTATCAATAATTTCTGTTCTTTCCCATTTTACTCTTACAGCTAGTGTATTCTATGAGTTCTCAGGGGAAATATGCAAAGACCTAGCTTCCCTCACAGATCTGTAATGTGATGATGATGTTTACCTGAGAGGATAAAGAGAATGAAAAGTGAGGTAGAAGTTTAGAAATTCTAACTTCATTGTCTAGACCCTTTTTAACAGAAGAGCTCCTTAAATTAATTAACACCTTTCAAATTACAAGAAGCACTAGGAGGGTTTAGGGTGCCTATTGCACATGAGATGAGGGAAGTTGGGTGCTATGAGGCTTTGAACTCTCAGTGCTCTCTGTAAGCTGAAGAATTTTGGAGTCCTCCTTCTTAAACTTAGAAGAGAGAACTCAATCTGTATGCACTGTTTGTCCATACTTGCTCCCATACTCCCACAAGGCTTGAATGTAAAATCAAATGGGTCTAGAAAGATTTAATAAATAGTAACCAATGAATGCCTCTACTCTCCTTCATTAACAAGGCGTTCACTGGAGTATGTAACATGGTTCTTCCAGTCATATGAAGGTAACACTGCCTGTACTTGGGCCAGACTTGCCACTTTCCATGTGTGAGATGCAGAATGGGACTGCATACATTATAGAGAAAGATAGTTTAGAAAATTTTGGAGTATTTTAAATTTCTTCTATTTTCAGTTATGTGTGTATGTGCACATATATATGTATATGAATTCAGGTGACATTGGAAGCAAGAAGATTATATCATATGTCCTGGATCTGAACTTCCTGAGGGGGGTGCTGGGAGCCAAACTTAAGTCTTCTACAAACAGGATTATGTTTTCTTAACCAATTAGTCATCTCTCCAGACCCATGAAGCTTAATTTTTTTTCAATATAGTTTAAATGAAATAGAATTACAGAACTTCCCCCTCCCTTCCCTTTCTCCAGTTTCTCCTATATCCTCTCTCCCTTACTCTCAATTTGACCGTTTGTCTTTAATTGCTATTGCTGTACATATATATGAGCAAGAATATAAGAATAACCTGCTTAGCCCATTTGTGTTAATTATAAGTTTATGGCTACAGAGATGACCTCTCTCCATTGGGTAACAAATAAGTGATTCATCCTCAAGGAGATGCTAATTCTTTCTTTCTAGGTCATCTTCTGTTACCTATAGTTCAATGACAGGGGTGGGACCTTGAGTAATTTTCAGCTTTCCACGTTAGCAAGTCCTTTTGCTATTGCCATTGTTCCTGTCTTGTACATGCAGTCATATCTAAGAGAGACCGTTTCACAGTAGGTTTTCTGGTATTTTGGCTCTTACAACCATCCCATGCCTTCTTCTGGGTAGATGAGATGAATCTGTGAGGGATTGAATCAAAGATGAGACGTTTAACCTGTGTTCAAAATGTGTTTGGGGGTAGCCAGTTCACACTGAAAGTTATAATTTTCAAGCTAGTCTTTATGTAGCTGAAAATTTACAACAATGCTCACAATCAATAAGCAAATTATTCGTTTTTATTCGTTTGTATTTCAATTAATTTTTTTAAAAAATGATCTTTTCTTATTTTATACACCTATCCCAGTTTCCACTCACTCCCCTCCTCCTGCTCCCCCCACCTTCTCCCATCCCATTCCCTTATACTTTTCAAAGAGGGTTAGGCTTCCCATGGGGAGTCAGTATCACTTTCCAGCCCAACCAAGGCCCTCCCCCCTATATTTAGGCTGAGCAAAGTATCCCTTCAAAGAGAATGGGCTCCAAGTAGCCAGATTAAGCACTGGGGATAAATCGATAAATCATGGTTCTACTGCCAGTGGCCCCAAAGTTTTCCCAAACCACACAACTGTCATCCACATTCAGAGGGCCTAATTTTGTCCTATGTTTGCTCCCTCACTATCAGTCTGGATTCAGTGAATTCTAACTAGCTCAGGTCAGGGGTTTCTGTGTGTAGCCCCATCATGGTCTTGACCCTTTTGCTCATATTATTGCTCCACCCTCTCTCTAGAAGCTTGCCACAATACTTAGCTGTGGATCTCTGCATCTGTTTTTTCATTCAGTTACTGAATGAAGGTTTTATGATGACAATTAAGGTAGTCATCAACCTGATCACAGGGAAAGCCAGTTCAGGTACTTTCTCCACTATTGTTTATTGATCTTAACTGGGATCATTCCTTGTGGATTTGTGGTAATTTCCCTGGTTCCAGATTTCCCACTAGCCCCATAATGACACCCACAATCAAAACATCTCTTTCCTTGCTCTTAGTCTCTGTCCTTCCCTATCTCGACCATCCTGTTCCTTCATGTTCTCTTCCTCCCTCCTTTTCTTCTTTTCTCCTTCCCTTCTTCCCTTTTCCCCCACCACATACACACACTCAATTTTCTCAGGAGAACTTGTCTATTTCCCTTTCTATTTATGTCTTCAGTGAAAGAAGTTTTGCTGACACTTTGAGAAAGGCCCAGGTCTTTGTGAATATGAAGCTTGTGATGGATCCATGGTCTCTTTTTCAAGCCTTATTTAGTAAGTAGGAGAAAAACCAGAACAAATAAAGTTGTTGTATGCCTTAAATTTCTCCCTTCTGGCAGGTAATGAGGCTCTGTCTAGGGGTAAGGTTCAAGATAAAAGCAAGGCTTTCCTTGTTGAGTAAAAAGAAAAATAACACACCCAGAGAGTCACAGTAAGAACTTTGGCCTAGACCTGACTGAGTGTGCATTAGATCAGACAGTAAATTAGATATTGATAGAACTATTTTTGAACAATCAATAAGTCTCCTAATGATTGATATCTTGATACTGCCTGGTAATATCAATACATTTAGAAACTAGAGAATAATATTGTAATATTTTTTTGTCTCTGTGGAATCTTTAAGTGTAATCTAAGCTCAGAATTCTCATAACTGAGATAAGAGGATCTATAGTTGACTTTCAAACGCACAAGAGAAATAAAATTAAGGCATCACATATCCTTTACATACAAAATCATTCTTTCAGCCATGCTTAGATGTGAAATACAGTGCAGAAAAAGTCAAATGCCTTAAAGTTCTTGCATTGTGAAAAGTAAAAAAGTGATTCGTAAGGCCAGTCTGCAAAAATGTGCCCTAAAGAGAAAAAGAGACTTCATGGGTACCCAGTGATACTTTTATCAAGAAGTTGTTTCTAGAGTTCCACCGTTTTATTCAGAGTTCGCCAAAGCAATCAACTATAGCAACATTCTTTTCTAGATAGTGTTTTCTGAAATCAGCGACACAGATCAAGTAGTATGACATATAGTCGCATCGACTTTGCTTCTGAAGTTGCTTCTAATTCGTACTACTTCAGAAAAATTGTGTTTACATATGTGTGAGTGGTAGTATACGTGTGTTCATGAGCTTGTAGACGATGTGCAAGCATGAGAATTAGAGTTCGCAGCTCCACAATACACATAAAAATCTTGATAGGGGCATTGACTTATGCCCAAACCCCAGAACTCTGTGAGAAAGAAACAGGAAGATTACTGGGTTACTGTCCGTCAGCCTCACTTTAGGAAAGGTTAGAGTCCATGTCTGAGGGCCAAATATTGATATTTTATTTACATTTTAATGAATAAAGTTTGCCTGAAGGTTAGAATGCAGAGCTAACCCACTAAACCAGGGAGTGGTAGCCCACACTTTTAATCCCAGACTCAAGGCCACCCTGGGCTACCTATGATTGAATCTGTCTGAAAGTAATAACAGATCTCACACAAAGTTGATCCCAAT
The DNA here is from genome assembly GCF_903992535.2 of Arvicola amphibius. Taxonomy (NCBI): domain Eukaryota; kingdom Metazoa; phylum Chordata; class Mammalia; order Rodentia; family Cricetidae; genus Arvicola; species Arvicola amphibius. Next base: position 46,980,023 of record NC_052060.1, on the reverse strand, counting down.
ACTGTGGAGTCACAGGCCTTCAATCCCAGCACCAGGCAGGCAGGAGTGAGATGGCTGGGCGGAGAGGGATAGACAAAGCAGGAGGAGACAAGAGCAGGACAGACAGTTTGGAGGAGAGCATTGCAGTCTGCAGTCATGGTGAGGACTGGATTGCCCCTTTGTCTGAGCCTTGGTAGAGCTAAGAATTCTCTAGTGGCTTGTCTGCTTTGCTTTTCTAATCTTCAACTTGAACCCCAATATCTGTCTCTGGGTTTTATGATTCAGGCTACAGGGATATAAAGTCAAGAAATGTAAAAAAAAATGACATTTATTATCTTCTTCTAGTCTCTGAATGCATGAACAGACATATATACCAGCGAATTATTAATGAACTACACCACAGACAAACACACATTTTATGTTGTATTTTTTGCTAATATTATGAACTCATAGACTTATCACCTTTAAATATGACCAAACAAATCCAGTACAAAACCTTAGATGCTATACTAATGGACAGCTGGATTCAAGTAATTTAAACCAGTAATATATAGACAACTTTAAAAGCAATCAGAACAAGATGATATATTATTTATGTGTGCACAAAGATAAAAATGACAGTAGATTAAGAAACATAAAGCAAGCCAAAAGATCTGAGATATTTAAAGCACCAAGAGAGAACTAAACAAGCTATAAATCCATTTCCATGGAAAGACTTTTGATAATATTAAGAAATAAATATAATCCCAGATATATTAACATGTAAAGAATTTATTATTAGTCACTTAACACTACTGAGATACCAAATGGAATCCTTCAGTGGGAAGAGTGTGTGCATACCATAGTCTGCAGATCAGGTCTCCTGCACCTTGCTTGTTACAGGGTCTGCTGTATGTTCCTGAATATGCCAGCTATCTGGACACTGAACTCTGTGGATTCTCCTCCATCTTCCATTTCCCAATAGAAACATAAAGATTATAGGTGTGCATGTGACTGAAGCAAGTTTTTATGTGGTATAATGGCATCTAAAAACAGATCCATATGCTTGCATGGTAAGAATTTTATTCACTTGAGATATCTTTCCAACCTGATATTGGTACTCTTAGTAGAGATTCCAGATTTAATATTTATCATGAGCTGCCAGATGCAGTTTTAATCATTTGGATGTTTTTGTGCATGTACAATTAATTAGAATACACATTTAAAACAATGTTGGTGTGCCAATTTCTTTACTTTGACATGAGAAGAGAATGAAAGCCTTGAAAAAAATATTTTACCTTGTGTGACATGTTTGCCCATACCACAACTCCTTGGCTATAATGGAGTTGTAATCATCTCGAGGCACAATATGTATCACTGATGTTTTATATCTTTCTCTGCTACATGTGTTTCTCCTATGCCTTGAAGCTTTCATGTATCACAAGTCAGCTATGAACATGACCAACAGATTTGCAGACAACACTATATCACAATGTCAAAATATCAGAAACCTGTGCATGTCCTTCAATGTGGCCTGAATCTTTGTACCAGGATAACTGAGCATTGGAGAAGAGAAGTAGCCGGATCTGATACTTAATTTAGTAAATTTTACTAAATGTGTAATCTGAGATGAAGGTGTTTCCTGTTGATGTCAATTGCCACAGAGTTTCATGAAATAATGTAGGAGACCATGATGGGTTAATGAAATCATAAGTTAAAGTCACAGCTATGCTGGTAAGTCCACAGAGAAACCCTTTGGTCATTCTGACAGCTATTGAATATAATTGTTATAGATAGACAACAATACTCATTTTACCCACACTGATTATTTAAATTTTGCCGCAGTCCATTGTGATGGCAAGCACTTAATGGAAGCTCTTGAAATTTGTCTCTCTGCCAAGATATTAGATTGAAACAGACGTAACAAACACCCAACACTGTAGGGAATTGCAGAGATGGATGGAACCATAGCATCTTCAAAGATGACTATTACATCCCCATTCATTTACCCATTTGGCTTGGACAGACAATTACATGAATAATGACTGATTATCTTAAGTGTTCTCAGGTAGTTAGAGTCTATCTTTAGCTCATATACTAAGTACAAAATGTTTACTGGTTAAAGCCATGATAGCCCCAAACCTGGTTTACATTTTTTAGCCTTAATTATTCCATTGTGTCCTTACCCATTTTTAAAATATGATCTGGACAACTAACTTGATGCTCAACACACTATCATAGTATTGCTTCAAAAATACATAACTTACTAATTTTCAAGTAAAAATTTGATCATTTCGAAATTCCATAAGCTAACTCTCTAGTCAAAGGTATGGACATTTTCAGGTTGATTTACGTGATTGGCAGGTTTTGAGTGAGTTGAATGAACAGATAGTTCTGATTTCATTAACACCAACTCCTGTTGCCTTATATTTTGTTAGTTCACGCATTTGGAATCTGGAGTGACACTTTACAATCAAATAATTAAGAAGGAACAATCCTGAGTCTGATTTAGAAGTGAGTCACTTGATGAGAGGGTACCTACTTAAAGTGGATCACTCAGCACAATTTCCTATTCAGGAATGACTGTGAAAATCACTGATGAACAAAAAAATTTCCAATCTATAGAGCATTCATCAGGAGGTTTGATGGTATTCTATATGCTGAGTGAGAGTTATTTAAGGATAGATTGACAATTATTTATGGCAAATAACACATGATTTGGATGGATGGGCATGTACTCGGGGGGAAATATTAGAAGAGTAGGGAAAAGTTTCACAGGAAAGCCTGGATATTGTCTTTTCATAATAGGCACAAACTGTAAGTATTTGTTACATATGTATGTAAAAAGAATTAATAAAAAGACCATGAATCAGAAAGAGCAAGGAATAGGTATAAGGGAGACTCTGAAGGGAAGAAGAGAATGGATGAATTGTGTAATTGCATTATGATCTTCAAAATCAAAAATGATTATTTGTTAAAAGTATCAGGTTCAGGTGAGAACATTTACCCATTGTCATGCATCACAGAGGAAACTGTGCATAGGGGTATATATGAGCATGTCTCTGTGTGCACATATCTATGTGAGGATAGGTTCACATTCATATGATGTGCATATCCATATGGAGGTCACATGTCAATGTTATACATATTTAGTCCAACTTCACCTTGCTATCTTTATCATATTTATTCATTTATTTTATCATCAGATTTATTATCATTTATTATTATTATTATTATGAGACAGGATTCTTATTTAACCTGGAACTCTCCAAACCATATAGAGTAGCTGGCCAAGAAACTCCAGGGATTTCCCTGTCTTTGACTCTATTGTATCAAGGTTACAAGCACATACCTCCATGGTCAGATTTAAATAAATTGTAGGGGATAGAACTCACTAACTCATACTTATTCAAGCCCTCTACTCACTGAACCATATCCACAGCTGCCATATTGGAAAATTAATAATCATAACTTACATGATCATCAATGAATGAAATGGTAGGCTTGCATATGCCAGTCAGCTCTTATGCACTATCTCTCTAGCTCTTGCTTAATGAGCCCATAAATAAACTGGTCAAAATGACATCAACAGAAGTCATGCATGGGCACAACAACAAGAATTTCTCTTCCCTAATTCTTACTGGCTATCATTACTGTCAAGTAACTGTTTCTCCAACAGCTGAACTCAACAGCGCATCCTCAACATACTATTTTGGAGCCTGAAGAGAATTTAAATAAACTCTTGTGGAAGATTGTTTAGATTTTAATTTTTTATTGCTAAAAGGAAGATATTGTTTAGCTCAATGGAATACATACCTATTCTAGATACAGATTTTTCATCCACTTACCATAATGCTTTGCAAACCCTAGTATAAACTGACTCACAGAATATCTTATTATGGTATTCTGTATATTATCGTGTCAAATCAAAAGAATAACTTCTAGCTAAACAAGTGCAGCAAATGACTAAGTCTATGAAATCAACTATGTGATCGCATAGTCCATCATCAAGAAGAAACTACTCTTGTTGAATGGTAGTGTGGGTGATAGCTCCCTTGATAATCAGCACATTGAAAGGCCAGTGCTCCCAATATGGTACACTTTAAGGTTATTTTTGTTTTGTTTTGTTTTGTTTTGTTTTGTTTTGTCAGAGATCATTTTAAGGTTACCTCTAGCATGACGAGAATATAGGCATTCAAGTATCAGACAATGAGTGTGGGAATCACTATTTTAAGTAATTACAGTCATTGATTTTTTTACTTCTTACCTGGCTGCTTTGACTTTTGCTACCTTGAAGTGCTTGTCCCCAAGAAGGGATTACTTTCAATAGGGAAACAGCAAAGGTCTCACTGAATCAAGAGTTAAGCTTTTCATCTGACCATTGTTGAATCTTTCAGTCACTGAATCTTAGAGATTCAAAAGGAGATAATCTCCTGGCTGGGATAGTTGACTCTGATGACCAAAAATAAACTCAGGTTGTAGTTTCACAATGTAGGTAATTACACCATCAGTAGTCACAGATATTCTCCAGTGTTCCCATGGTTCTGCCATATCTAATAATTTTAATCAAAACATACTGCCATGAAGACTGCCCATGGCTAGAGATTATGTCCATTTGGAAGGATTATTTTGGTCATTCAACTATGTAAAATAAGTAGAATAAGGGCATTTTATTTATAGTTATTGTTGTTGAAGTCGGGGTAGTAATATATATTAAGGAAGACACTATAGCTATAAACTCTAATCTGTGGTCAATTAAAACAAAGTGGAAGGGAGTAGTTTCCTATACTTTCTGTAGACATGCAACATATAATATGTAACATTTATTATTGTATATACATTTATGGTTTTTTAGGTAGTAATGTTTCTATTCACCCTATTTCTTTTGGAAATTTTTATCTTCTGAGTTGTTAGACATTAACTTTGTAATTTAGTCTCTGGCTCCCAATAAGTTATAAGATAAATATTTATATTTGTGGATTAATATTATCTATAAAAATAACAAAATCTGTCAGTACTCTCCATTTTCTTATTTTGGAGTACGGGGAAAACTCCATCTCTAAGAAAGATGTATGTACTACTTTAGGTAGTAATAGCTTTGTATGTTCCTGTGATTTTGCAAGTAATTTAGAATTTATACAAAGAAGTAAAAATCCAAGCTAAATAGCAAAGAAGTATACTGTGTAATTTATCAATTTATTTCCTGTAAGATCTTAGTGTGTGTTTGAATATAGGCTCTGTCACATCACAAACAAGAATATTTCTTTCAGTGTTTCTTTACTAATGAAATCATAATATTGAATTCTTTGGACTAGATTACAGCAAGGACATTGGAAGAACAAACTCTCCTATGGGTTCTGATGATGCACAGGACTTGACTGTGTGGTAAGGGTATACCTGATGAATCCTATAACCAGCTTGCCAAAGTCTGGGGCCTTTTTAAACTGGGCAAGAACTTCAACATGGAGACAACCTTTCTGTAACCTCCTTGCATTGAAACCTGTAAACAAAGCGTCCCTGCACATACATGCCTTTGCCCTGTTTTCATCTTTGGTTCTACCACTCAACATACGTCAAGCTAAGGAAGACTTCCATTCAGGTCCCTGCAAAAGGAGTCTGTGGTTTAGAAGGTTTCTGTTCTCTGTGTGCTCACTGCATGCATCGTTTCTGTTACCAGATAAATGAAGTTCTCCTTCACAGGCTTGGACAATACAGTAATTTTCTCCAATTTTTCTTATGCCCAGTACTGTTGTTATTATTAATATAGGGTTCTTGGGGGAAGGGACTGTCATGCCAACTGATATAATTTTACTTAATATATATATATATATGTGTGTGTGTGTGTGCACGTGTGTGTGTATCCATGAGTGTGTATATACTCTTGTAGTCACATCTGCATTATATATAAGTATAACGTAATATTATTACTTATAATAATAGATATCATATATATTATCTGCACTATACAAGGTATAAAATTTTGCATATATGCAAAATGACTACTTCTTAACTATTATCAAACAACACTGGCATTTATTCCTCATTCTTCTCTCATATTTAGTGTATTCATTTCATCCCTAATTAGAAAAATCCTCCTCCACAGTTTTCCAATTTTCCCCCTCCTGTCAATCACATCTAGCTACTCTCCTCTCTAGTCTCTCTCCCAGAACATACTACTCAGGCACAAAAAAATCTTAAATCAGAAATGGTTTGGTAGATGAAATCAACTACAAAACATGCACTAAGCCAGACTGAGAAAGATAAATTTTTCTTCTCTTCTCTCATTTGTGGTTCCTAGCTCCAAATCTTCAGATAGGAGATAAACTGGAGACTGGAGTAAACACCGAAAACATAACTTGCCTTACAAAAAAAAAAAAAAAAAAAAAAAAAGAAAACCCATAATACAAAGTAAATCTCTTGCATAGGAATGGACCAATAATAAAAATGCTCAATATTTAAATTTACTTATTTCAAGCTGTTTCTTTTTAAAACCTTTGGACTAGCTTCCAGAAAGTATTTAATTTATTGTTGATTTAGATTTAAGTATATGAAAAAGTTGTAAAACTTTTATTTCATTTAAAATGACAATCAGATTTTTCACAGTTTTGTAATGAAAATTTCTTCCTGGATTTTTTCTTTTCTTTTCTTTCCTTTGTTTTCTTTATTTTTGAGACAGGTTTTTTCTATAGCTTTGGATCCTGTCTTGGAACTAGCTCTTGTATATCTGGCTGGCCTCGAACTTAAAGAGATCCACCTGCCTCTGCCTATCAAGTGCTGAGATTAAAGGCATGTGTCTCCACCGCCTGGCTTGGATTTTGTTCTTTTTAAACCCCAAGGTGGATGTCTGAGTTTCCTTTTCATAGCTGTGACAAATCACAACTAGTAGAGAAATGGGCTTGACGTTGCAGAGTGTTAGGCTCTGTTCAGGTGGAGCAAATGAATAGTGTCAGGAGCAACCGAGAGCTCACCTGATAATCTACAATCAGGAGGCACTAGACTAGGAGTGTCGTGTCTTTTGAAATCTCAAACTTGCTTAGAGTGACAAATATTCACCACAGGCCATATTGTCTAATTGTCTGCAAACTGTTCCACCAATGGTAACAATGTTTCAAACTTATTAGCTTATTGGGCCATTCCCAAGCACACCATTACTATACCTGTTTTCAAAGCTACTCCCATAGCACAGTTAAAAACAAAACAAAACAAAAAACAAAACAAGAACAACAACAAAATACAGGTATTGCTCACACTGCAAGTGGTTTTCATGCTACATGCAGTGAAGTTTTTGGCATTAAAATTACACTTTTACAGAACTCACAATCTGTATCTTTCCACATTAAAAGACTGTATTTGTCAGTTATGTCTCTACGCTTGAACATATCATTATTTCTTTACTCATTTGTATTTTTCTTTCTGTGTTCATTAGGAAGCATGTATTTGATTCTCAGGAGACAACTTTCAGGAATTGGGTCTCTAATTCCACCATGTAAGATTCAATGAGGTAATTGAGATAATCACATTTTCTGGCAAGAACCATTACTAGCTGATTCATGTCATGTTCCAACCACATTTTTCTTTCATATCTCACAACAGAAGCAATTTGACCAATGCACTGTTACAAAGTTTGCACATTGCAGTTTTCACTGTGAGAACATTTTGGGTTTGACTATGGATATCACTATAGCATCTCATCCTAGGATGAATACCTTCTCAATTTATCTGTCTAAACTACCCTGTGTGCTTTTTCAATTTCCTTTATCTAGCCTTTTTGAAGTATTTCAGTACTCTGTTTTTATCATCTTTAATTACTAACTCTTTTAGGCCTTATTTTACACACTCTCTGATTCCACTCTCCATAGTGAATCAATACCGTTAATATAATGTGAGTAACCCATTACCCATCCTCCTGTAAGTAACCATACTAACAATGTATTATTTAACCCAGATGAACTTTGGTTCAATCACAATTTGACTGTATCATGATTTCCTATCTGGTATTAATTCATCAATAGATGTGTGTTATGTCTTTCAGGAAAATTCTTACAATAATAATACAGTTCTATTCATACTTACATTTGTATAACACAATATGATAATTCAAAATGACTCATAAAACTAACAGAAAAAAATTAATATACAGACTTGTAGATGAAAACGAGAAAATAGTTTATAATATAACGTTAGATACAGATATAATGTTCCTAAATCACAATCCAAAAAATAAATTATTGCTACGTTGGATTTCATCAAAATTAGGAACATTTCCATTGAAAGACACTGATCAGTAGATGAGAAGTCAAAATGATGGTTAGGAGGAATATTGAAAATCAAATGTCTGACAAAACATTTACAAAGTCAAGCACTTCCCACAAATCATTAATATAATTAATAGCATACACGATCATAAATTTAATGAGATTGTGATAGTCTTCATTTTCAACTTGATTTGATCTAAAATCAAATATGGGACAATTCTCTTGATGCTATTGAGGAATTTCCTTGACTAGGTAGAACAAACGCAAAGATCCACCCTAGCTGTTGACAGTTCAGATATAAGGAGGTCCAATGCAAGGCTTCTGCTATGTCCTTATTTCCCATCACCTTCCCTTTGGAGTGCTTTAACAATGTTGTTGCTAGAGCTACTGGTATTCAGCATCTTCCATTTGTTATGACACCAGAAATTAGCTTTTTGAACCACCAAATGTAGACTGAGGACCAGTGAGCTCTTGGAGAATCTTTAGGTCTTCAGTATAAGATTGGAACTGCTGAGACATGAAGCCTCATGAACTGAATAGCTTGTCTAACTGTGGATGTTTAGGACAGCCTGCAAAATGTACCTACATCCACAGAAAAAGCCTAGGGAAAGAGCCTGAGCTTTCTGGTCCCAGTTCCCAGAATCTTGATATTTACCACTAAGACTATAGCCACTCAGAGCTCTATTCGCAATAAGCAGACTACTCGTTCATTTCTTAGCTCTTCAGACCCAAATAATCACATAAAACTATCTTAATTCCAACATTATTTTGCCAGTAGCTTAGGTATATTTCTAGTTAGCTCTTATATCTTAAATTCACCCATTTCTATTAGTCTATGTATCACCACCAAGCTGGGGCCTACCAGTAAAATTCCAGTGTCTTCTCCTTTGGCAGCTACATGTCTCTTAGACTTTTACCTACAAAAATAATTAATTTTTAGTAGCTCTCTGCTGTGGGACAATGGTCTATACTCTGTCAATTGTATTTTAATAAAATGCTGTTTGGCCAGTAGCCAGGCAGGAAGTAGAGGCGGTAGAACAGGAAGGAGGTAGAGGATGGGCAATGAGAAAAGGAGAATTCTGGGAGAGGAAAGAATCAGTCTGCAGTTGTTACCCAGAGAGAGAGGAAGCCACACACAGAGCAATCAAAATGCGATTGCCTCCCTGAAAAAGGTACCAAACGACGTGGTTAACACAGACAAAAATTATGACCTAATGAGACGGTGGGACAGAACTAAAGGGAGATCACCAACTCCAGTTGGAATGGGACTGATGGATCATGCGACCAAACCCGTCTCTCTGAATGTGGCCAACAGCAGGGGCTGACTGAGAAGCAAAGGACATTGGCGCTGGGCTCTGATTCTTCTGCATGGACGGGCTCTGTGGGAGCCTTCTCAGCTTGGTTGATCACCTTCCTGGACCTAGGGGGAGTTGGGAGGACCTTGGACTTAGCATAGAGTGGGGAACCCTGATGGCTCCTTGGCCTTGAGAGGGAAGGAGGGGAGGTATGGGTGGAGGGAAGGGGAGGAAAGGGGGAGAAGGAGGGGCGGGAAGGGGGAGGAGGAGCGGAGGGAGGGGGAGGAGGAGGGAAGGAGATGGAAATTTTTAAATATAAAAAAAAATAAACCATGAGAAAGAAAAAAAAAGAATTAATTAATAAGAAGCCTGAGCTACAGGGCCAATCAATTTATAATTAACCTAGACCTCTGTGTATTTCTCTGTGACTGAATGGCTGCCTGACCAGGCAGGACCGGATGAAACAGAAAACTTGGTCAACAACTCTCAATACCAAGAGTGCATCTCTGTATGCCACAAAGAAGTGCTGCGTGTAGTCCTGAGGAAAATTGTGGCATAGCAAACTTTCTTTACACAAAACTGGACAATAGCTTTGAAAGTTAAACATAACAGCATGTGATTATGTCATTTCAATTATTAGTATTTATCCATAGTATATATCCATAGTATATATCCATAGCAGGATTTACAGACTAATATTCTTAACAGTTTCATTTGTAGTATCCCTACACTAGAAACAACCTATAATTCAACAGGTAGGGGATAAACAAATTGTGCTATTTAATGTAAGAAAAAATTACTAATACAAGCAACAATCTTGATGTATTTCAAATTAACTATGAGATCTAAATTTAACTAGATGACAAAGAGAATTTGCTATATTATTCCATTTATATAGAACAAAAGTTATACAACTTTGGAAAAAACTAATTTGCATTAGTTGGATGCAGAATAATGTTTGTCATTTGAATGAAGACTGGGAGAAAATGTAGCAGAGAAAGCAAAAACAATTATTTCAGTCTGGCTGTCAATGGGAAAAAGGCAAAAGCTCTTTGAGACTTTTAAACTCAAACTAATTTAGGTGGAAATATTAAAAATAGTTCAGCTCTGATGGGAAGAAACCAATAGAGAGAGAGCTGGTAGGATGACTCAGGGGGGAAAGGCTCTTCCTACTAAGCCCGAAGAAGTGAATTTGATCACCGGAATTCACGTGGTGGAAGGAGACGTCTGATTCCTACAAGTGGTCTTCTGAACTCTACTCATGTCACATTGCCTAAAGATGCTCACAGGCACACAGAGAGACATACACACACAGACACAAAGACACACGCACACACACACACACACACACACATACACACTAAATAGGAAACGGAAGCCTTAAAATAAGAAGTCAAGAGAATGATTTTGAAGATTGGGCAGTTGAGATATGAGGTATAAAAGATAGCCTGGCTAAATTTTGTTGCAGAGTGATGTGGCAGGTGCCACCTAAGTTCTGTATAATGAAGCTATGTGCACTTTAGAATGTCTTCTGGTGCTTTGTATTGTCAGGCCTGTCATCATCAAAGCAGGTGTGTGAGTTCCAGGCCATCATCAACTGACTTTGCTACCCTTAGTGTTTCAGTGACTTTTAATACGTATGCGGAAATATCATAAATCTTAGATAACACCCATGGGCCTTTCTATATTGTTTCTGATGTCTTTGTTGTGTCTGCACTGTTTTTTCTTTTCGTTATTCTTGCCTGTCTTGGATTGTGAGTACCACCCAGTAGACATTAGTCACTCTGATTGGACATTCTTGGCATATGGTTCTGTTATTGATGTAGTTTGCCACATCATTTCTGACCTCTCAAGAGGATTGAGTCTCGATTTTCTAGGCTCATTCAAAGAAAAACAATCTCAACCCTTCTGCAAAGCAGCTCTTGTCTACAGTTTCTCTGGCCTTTCTCTGCAGTCTTTTCTTTTTATCCTAGTAACTATAATAGCTCACACCCAGTAAAAACATGATAACCAATCAACAAAAGAGGCTGAGATTTTCTTGCTGTAATCATATTTTTCTTTGTAAATTTTGCGTGTGATATTATGACCCACTGTACCACTAAATGTTTGTCAAGCATCTGCAGTTGACGCCATCTCATGTATGATTTTAGTACACATCAATTTTATAGTATTATTACAAGTACATGCATTAATAGAGCACAAAGTAGCTCTCTGCACTAAAAGAAAAATGAAAAGGAAGGAGAGGGAATTCAGAATGTTGAGTGGTTATCCTATATCGCTGATTCTGTGATGCTGTCTATCTGAAAAAAACCCACTTTGTAAGAGCCACATAAACATGGGAAGAATTATAACTAAAAGTGATCTACAGAGAGAAAGATGAAAGAGGGGGAGAGTGTCTGTTTCAGAAGATTAGCTCCATCCAGCCCAGAAGTTTTCTGTTGATTCCCTCTAGATGCCTATGGCATTAGCAATGCAACAAACATACAAAGAAAGGAACAGTGCTGGGGATCAGGAGACTCAGATTCATGTTTGACCTTTGCCATTAATTGCCGAGAATATGTAGATAGATAATTGAGTCTTAGTTTAATTATCTATAATATGACAATAATTAAACTTGTGCTATCTACTTGCTAGACATCAAAATGATTAATTTCTGTAAGATTATTAACTATAATATATGTCTCTGAAGATTTTTTTATTGTTGATAGGTAACTAACAATAAGACTGTCAAATAATGATATAAAGAAAATAAGAAATATCTAAGTATTAATGCCTGTCTTTGCATGGAGATTGGAGCCATTCCTTTATTTTTTGCTGATATGTGGAGGGTCACTGAAAACATAAGTGATATTTGAAAGCTGGAGATATAGCTGTATTTCTAAAATGTGAGTATATGCCTGACTACTTCAAATATTTATTACATGGCAGTTATCATATCGTCTGGGGATGGAAAACTATTATAATTCTTAGCATGCTTTAAACAATAGTTTAAAATATCAAATAAAATGTGTCAGCTAGACCTACACTTTTCATTTTATACTTATAGTTTTTGTGATAATAATATCTATATATTACAGAAAATTATTCTTTAGCTCTTTATCTTATTTTCCTTCATGATGTATCCACTCCAAGGCCAACTGACTTTATGTGTCACAGTCTTATATGGAGGATCGGAGCTGAGCTACTGTTCTCATTCATGGTGGCGACTCTAAACTCTTACGGGTCTCACAATACGCTTTCAGTAAAGACACCTTTCAAAGAGAAGGGTAGCTTTAGAAATATGTTAATATGTAGTTCCCATGGTAATAAATTTGAAACATTATTGGCTGAGCTGACAAAGCTCTGTACAGCCCGATGGAGAACAAGAATAGCTCTGTCACCTTAGGGCTCACCTACAGGTTTCATTAACACTGACATTGTTTTTTAGGGTTTAAAGGCTTTGGAGACATTCTATGGTCTTATGACAGTAGGTAAAATTTCTGAATACTTATTATCATTTTTATTATTATTATTTTGACTTTTGGTGTTCCTTATTGTAACTATAATAGAGAAAGAAAATAATATCATAGCAAGTCATGATAGAATCACATTCTGTGTCTAGGCAGCAGGAAACTTTCTTCTGGGAATTATGGAATGCTCTGTCCTATTTAACAGAGCATATGGACATGGCATATACTATTATTGTAGTCTTCTTTTCCTATTAAAATGCTAATGAATAAAAAGGGATTTTACTTTTATTAAGGAGGTTAGAGGTACAAGTGTGGGAGAATGAATTAAAAACAAACCTACTGGGATAAGAGATAAGAATTGTAGACATCTGCATGGTTCTTCCTGCCACATATCAAACTCGCAATCACACATCCACAGGGAAGAGGAGTATTAAAATACCAAAGAAAACAGAAGCCAAACTTGGAGAGAAGAGTAAGCTGTACCAAAAGGGCTCAGTAAAAGCAAACAACTTTCTTATTCTATTCAGAATCATTGTTGATATTCATAAAACCCTGAGGCAAGAATAGTGGGTGCTTTCATTTTTGCTCTGCTTGTCATTTTAAAATTTTACTGTATTTAAGAAACATAAAATAACACTATTGTTATACTGTGCTGGGCTTTTTCCACATGTTAGGGATTTTGTTGTTGTTTGTTTCTCAGTCTTGCTTCCTTCCTTCCTTCCTTCCTTTCTTCCTTCCTTCCTCCCTTCCTTCCTTCATTCCTTCCTTTCTTCCTTCCTCCCTTCCTTCCTTCATTCCTTCTTTTCTTCCTTTCTTCCTCCCTCCCTCCCTCACTCGCTCCTTTCCTTCCTTTCTTTCCTTTGGTTTTTCATATTTGACTTTGGCTAATTCAATATTCCTCTGTTTCCCTCTGCTTACAAAAGACTTTCAGAACCTGGTCTTGTGGAAATTTCCTCTTGGATCTATTCTTTCTTTTCAGATTTCCAGGTACAGTAGGTACTGCCATGTTACAGTCACTGAAATGGAAAAATTAGATAACCCTCAATGCCAACAGATGACTTATATTTTTACAAATTTAGTCGACAGTCAGGGACTAGCACATCTAAAAATAAAATGTTTCTGTGCTTTCAGTAAGCTTCTTGCTTGACAAAGACTGCTGCTCGTGACTATAAACAAAGGCAATAAGCAGGAAGGGGCTGTGCTTGTTCTCCAGATCTAAACTGAAAGGGATATGGAGATCTGTGGAGAAAAGAGTGTTCAAAGACCAGGTCTGAGGCAGGAGGATTGCACGTTACATACATGTGTTCATATTTACAAAACAATAGCAATCATTCAAAGTCAAATGTCATATCTAAAATTCATCTTTAAAAGTTAAATTACTTTAAATGCAAAAACTTTCCTTTTCACAACCATTGTGACCTCAAAATTACACATTTTCAAAAATACACTTATAAAATAAATTGAATATCTAAAAATCTCTTTTGTGGATGTCCCACAAATTCAAAATGTGCACAGCAAAAAAAAAAAAAAAAAAAAAAAAAAAAAAAAAAAAAAAAAAAAAAAAAAAAAAAAAAAAAAGATGGATTCTATCTTGATGTTTTCTCATGCTCTATCCATTCTCCTGGTACATGATAGACTTAACACACTCTCCAGACAAGGAAACTGAAATCCATTCATTTCTTTCCATTCCATAGTCAACCAGCAACAAATCTCTACTGCTGTTAATTAGTTGTGCCTTCCTAGCCATACTGCCCTTTTCTTTCTGAGAAACTGTCTTTAGCTTATCATGCTGCTAAAAATTCTCGCTCACACCCATATTTAATCTCTCTTTTCCCTCTGCTGGAGGAGACACTGCTGCCTGCAGTAGGAGAAGTCAAAGATGTTTTATGTTTAACGTTTCTCTCCTAAAGGCATCTCCACGGGTCCAATCTCTTGTACTTCACTCACCCTTCAGGAAAACAAAACCAAACAAAAGAAATTTCAAGTTGCTTAGTTACCATATTTCTTTTACATTTTCACCTTTTCTTTTAAAGCCTAGGAGATTTTTTTTAACCCTTCATACCTAAGAAACAAGAATAACATTTACCGGCTATGTCAAATGTTGCTTTGGTTAGGAAATTTTTGCAAATAATATCATATATATATATATATATATATATATATATATATATCCGTATACCCAATAGCCTGACTCTGTAAAATGAGTACTGCTTACGTATATAATCTAAAATAAAATCTGTTGTATCAGCTCCTCTCAGCTGTGAGCTCCTCCAAGACCAACATGGAGAAAGCTTATGGAGAGAATAAAAATGGAGCATTACCAATAATGCAACCCACATGACAGGAATATTAAGTGTCATCACATTAATGATGAAAGACAGCGGATAATATCCTTAGGCCGGAGGAAGGAACAAGAGAGCATGCTAGGGAGAAAACATTATGCTCTTCCTTTTGAGTTGCAATTGACACAGACAGCTTATAAAACAGACAGGACTTGAAAACAGGGAAAAGGGTTCCAGGATCCTTGCTTTTCTGACTTCTGTATTTAGGAAATAAGTGTTGACTGTGTAACTGACTGGGGGCACACTGGCTGGTTTCGGTATCCTGTTTGCTTCTGTGGACTCAGGACATGATGCTAAACTCTTCACACAATTGCACCTCATCCCCATCAGCTGGGTTCACTGTAAGGCCTGCTGCAAGCCTCACACTCAGAACCATACCTCACTGTCCAGCCCTGCCTTTGCAGGTTGGTGCCTCTGCCTGTGGGAATTGTGACTGTGGACTTAGTACTTTCAAAGGAAAAACCAAACTGAAGGAGTTTCTGACTTAGTGGGTCTAACAATATGAGTCAGTCTCCTTCTATCCAGAAACTGAATCCCACTAAAAACAGAAACAAAAATGTACTTAGGAATAGTAAGAAAATAAAGTTCTTAATTTCAACTTACATTTGAATAGCATTATATGTTGTTACCTTAGACAATTTAAACTATACAAGTGTTGAGATAATTTTACAAAAATTAAGATATAGAATATCTACTCTTGGTGTGTAGGATGTTTTTACTCAAAAAATTGTTGAACTAAATTGTGAGCCACTGAGAGCTATCATTATCTGGTCATATATATATATATATATATATATATATATATATATATATAGAGAGAGAGAGAGAGAGAGAGAGAGAGAGAGTTATTTTTACTAAAAGAGGAAGTAAGAAAGGAACTGGGGAAGGAGGAGAAGAAAGTAGGATGAGGACAAGAAGAAAGGAGAAATGGAGTTAAGAGAGCTTGGACAAAAGGGAGGAGTGGTTAAGACTTGGGGTTACTTTTATCTACCAACCTGATTGCTCACATAGCTGAGAAAACATTGTTTATGGCTTTGTCTTTGTTCTCCCATTAGATGTTAGTATTTGAATCAGTAGAGTTGATAAATTTCTCTCTTATTAATGTTTACTGAATATCTTTGTAGTTCCAATAGAACAGAAGGCAGAGGGAGGGACTATCTCAAGGATAGGCATCTTCAGCCTCTATATTTAGATCCTAATTCTTTCAGTCATACATCAGTAGCCAGTGCCCTACCCGGCCTTCAGGCTTTGTGACTTAAACTAGGAACACCAGCAGCTTTCCTGGATGTGTGTACAAATGACATAGCATGGAACTTCATAACATTCAGCTTCACAGGCACCAATTCCCTTAATGGAGCTCTTTTCAATGCTCCATATGCCTCTTATTTGTTCTGTTATCTTAAAGAAAGACTAACAGGAAAGTAAAGCCATAGGATCTGGCCTGTATTTATGGTCCCATCTGCAGTGATTTTAATTGCTGAGAATTGAACTGTTATGTACCTTCTCTGTGCCTCAGTTTCCTCTTTTGTGAAATTCAATGAAACACAATAATCTATACCTAATGGAACAGTATGTATTAAAATGAATTAGTTACATAAATCAATATAGAAGTGATACCTACTTCCTTCCACATCCTTAGGATATGTTTTTTACTATTATTATTATTGTTGTTGTTGTTATTTTAAGAGCTTTATGGCTTTAAGAAAGCTTTTAATTCATGGGAAAAATAAAAGGCTTTCTTTATCTAGTGTTGAAGTTCAGGAGATAAAAATAAAACTGTAAAGAATTCAGCAGTAAACAGAAACAGAGCTAGGAAAAAAAACTGTGGAGGTAGAACAGATATCATCCAAAGGAAAATGTGCCATATATTTTTATAGGATGTTATTATCTTTTGGACTTAAGGCATGGAAAGAAAGATAATGCAGATATCAGTTTATCTAAATAACATCTTTAGGTAAATTGGTAGATTTTGGGAGAGGAGCAGATTTTACAAACAAGATGTTAAACTCCCATTTCTTTGGGATGTGGAGGAGTACTATTTTGATAGATTTGTCCAGTGAGTGGGAAATCTGGTACAAAAAAGCATATGCTGAGTTTGGTATTTCTATTGACTGAGAAGCCAGCATATTGAGAGGATTAAAACTCACCAAATTAGTGACGATGCTGAATTATAAATAGCTTAAAAATGAGAAGACGTAGGAACCTGGAAATTCTCCAGTGTCATCAGGCATCTTGAATCCAGTTTGGTAAATATGGTGAAAACTAGTTAAGAAAATGAACTGATTTTCAAAGTACAATATGCCTTATCAGTTATAGTGCTTCTAGTCCAAGCACTATAGTGTTGCTGAAGAACACTAGCTAACATTCATGGTCACTGTCCACTTAGTGCTAATATGTACTCACATGAAGACAGACACCACACAATCAGGGAGGTAACACTAGGAGGAAATGATGTCTGCAGGGATAGAAAAGGGGGCATGCAATTAGCTGTGAGCAGCCAACAGGTTCAAATCCCAGTAGGAGGAAAACAGAGTCAAGTCCCTGTGGTTTCTTTCAGAAGTCATCTGAGATATTTGTCAAAATAATTATAACTTGTGGCTATTTTCTTTATAAAATGTGTATATTGCATATTTCTTGTCATTTTGTATTATGGTTCATTCATTTTGATTCATAGAGAAATAATGGGAATGTTATTAAGATAAAGCTAATGATGGTAGTAAAAATAGAATGCACAAATGTATGCCTCCCTGTTTCATGAAACATTAATTGAAAATGAGGTCAATCACTGTAAAGAAGCTAAATATGTACTAGCATTGAAGGTGATTGTGTTGGAAATTCTTGACATGACAAGATCTGAGGCCAACTATGAGAAATGAAGGTTTGTGGAGGTCTGTGAATGCAGCACACGGCACACCCCCGTCTGCGCTCTATGCGCTACAATACAGTTCGCGTGCTGGGCTGGAGGCTGAGAAAACACACACAGAGACAGACAGACATATGCACTCCAATCACTGGTACAAAGCCCTTCTTTAATAGCACCACGGAGGCTTAAATTCCCATCAGTCAATGGCCAACAGGTGAAAATCCCAACCTCTGATCCTCTAGGGTAGGCACAGCTTTTAGTAACTCCAATTAGAAGGCTTTAGACCGGGAAGAGCAGCTGAAGGCCAGGACTCCCATTGGTCCCAACATGTGAGAGCTTTTCATGAAATGATTACCAGAAAGGAGATGACCTTCTAGGTCCTTTAAATGGGTGGCTAAGATATTTAAAGTGGTCCAAAGCAAGAGCGGTGTTCCTGTCTGCACTCACTCCTTGAAGAGTACATCTTTTATTGTTGTTGGTCTTACTGTCATTGTCTGCTGATATCAGTCTCCAGCTTTTTTGGTCTTCTAATGTGTACTGAAGACCAGTGATTCTCTAGGAATATTTCTAGCTTTCAGTGCAAGTTGATAGTTCTGCGGTATCCAGCTTCATTGACTAATCAACTACGCTATTCTACCTGTCCAGGAAGCTAAAGGTCATTTTTTAATTACTCAGTTCTTATCTTATAATCCATTCTAGTGATTTTCCATAAATATATACAGAGAGAGCATGTGAATTTGTCAGTAACTGATACAGTGAGGAATGAGGAAAGAATATTTTAGGCAGAAACAAGGTCAAATTATATAGCTTTGAGGTAGGTACAGTTGGATTCAGTGATCCATACAAGACCACTGGGACAGTGTGAGTAGGAAAGGGAGAGGAAGAGGAAAAGGGGGAGGGGGAGGGAGGGTAGCATAAATGAATGGATCTGGGAAACTGAGAAAAGGGTGTGACCCAGGGTCATGTAGACTGCCCAGATGGCGGCGAGGAGCAAGGATTAGTGACTCTATACTGAGTAGACAGAAGACAATGAAGTCATAAGAATAGAATTTCCAGGACTAGAGTTACAATTTAATAGAACCCCTCTTAGTATAGATTGCAGTGATCAGACAATAGGGCATGGAACTGAAGCACTTCTGAGAGAGAAGTACTCTTACTGCAAAATGCACCAGCTAGAGCATTGCTTGGCCACGGGTGGGGTGTAGTCCCTGAGGCAGAGTATCAACAATACATATGTACAAAAGCACTGTCAGTGTGGTCTTAATTTAGATCTAATAAAATACTCTGCATGAATAATGAATACGAATGTGTTGATAATAATATCTATATTCCTTAGATGCCTACTGATTTTATAAAGACTATTATAAATTGGCTTAATCAGAGCATTCTCAAAGAACAACTCCTATGCAATAGTAGGACTATAATTTTTCTTTATTAAAACTGGTTTATATCACTACAAATTGGAAGCTGTGCTGCAAGAGTGTTTGACCTCTAGGTAAAATATTTCCTTTTTCTAACATGTAAGACATGAAAAGTGGCCAACTTTCTGGAATTAGTCAGAAACTTAGTTAACGTTGCCATATTTCTGGTGTCTCCATACTCTTTCCATCTATTTCTGTGGTCTAAAGGAGGCCATGGAGGAGGAGGAATGGCCTCGAGTCTAAGTAAAGGCTAGATTAACTCTTGTTGGCTATTGGATTCCCTTTACTTAAGACTTAAGATCTGGTAGCAGAGGAGCTCTTGCAACATTCTTGAGAAAAAGCAAGTACGAGCCTGTGTAATACATCTCTTTTTGCCTGTTCATTATTTTCTGCTCATATATTCTCTGTGTTAGAATAGGACACTCAAGCAGTTCCCACCTACGGGCTGTCACATGGTCATTGACAAATTTGATTTTTAAGTTAGTTTGAACAACTGTGACTTGAAATTATGTGGAGTTTTGCTTTGTCTTATTGTACTTTGTTTTCTGTTGTTGTTGTCTCTTAGAAGCCTTCTCCTTTCTGATGGGAAACAGAGGGAGAATGGATCTGAAAGAGAAGGGAGGTAGGGGGGAGGAGGTTGCAGTTAGGATTATTACAGAAAAGAAAAATGAATTTTCAATAAAAATGAAGAAAATATTTTTGGTTGTGAGCCTAGCCTTTAACGGTCGGACTCTCTGAGGGTGGCTGATGGTGGAGGCTGACCGAGGAGCCAAGGACAATGGCGATGGGCTTGGTCTCTACGACATGGACGGGCTCTGTGTGAGCCTTGTCAGTTTGGTTGCTCACCTTCCTGGACCTGGGGGGAGTTGGGAGGACCTTAGACTTAACATAGTGAAGGGAACCCTGATGGCTCTTTGGCCTGGAGAGGGAGGGAGTGGGGGTATGGGCGGAAGGGAAGGGAGGGAATGGGGAGGAGGAGGGGAGGAGATGGGAATTTTTAATAAAAGAAATTAAAAAAATGAAGAAAATATGCTTCTTATGAGCTTTTAGAATTAAATGTATTTAAAAATGTTTTTGTTACCTCTTAGAGTTGTTAGCACAGTCTAGTTCATGATGAAAATGACCATCCTTTGTCTCATTACTTTTTCCTGCGGTGTAGTACTCCATTGTGTAAATGTAACACATTTTCCTTATTCATTCTTTGGTCGAGAGGCATTTAGGTTGTTTCCAGGTTCTGGCAATGACAAACAATGCTGCTATGAACATAGCCGAGCACATGTCCTTGTGGTATGATTGAACATCCTTTGGGTATATACCCAAAAGTGATATTGCTGGGTTTGAAGAAGATTGTTTTCTAATTTTCTGAAAAATCATCATACTTATATTAAAAAGGGCTGTACCAATTTGTACTCCCACCAGCAATGCAGGATTGTCCTCTTTACCCCACATCCTCTCCAGCATAAGTTGTCATCAGTGTTTTTGATCTCGGTCTTTCTTACAGGTGTAAGATGGAATCTCAGAGTTGTTTTGATCACATTTCTCTGATGGCTAATGATGTTGAGCATTTCCTTAAGTTTCTTTCAGCCATTTTAGATTGCTCTGTTGAGAGTTCTCTGTTTAGATCTGTACTCCATTTTTTATTGGATTATTTGTTCTTTTGATCACCAATTTCTTGAGTTCTTTTTTTTTTTCCTCATGGTTTATTTTTTTTTTATATTTAAAAATTTCCATCTCCTTCCCTCCTCCTCCCCCCTCCCTCCGCTCCTCCTCCCCCTTCCCTCCTCTCCTTCTCCGCCTCCCCTCCCCTTCCCTCCACCCACACCTCCCCTCCCTCCCTCTCAAGGCCAAGGAGCCATCAGGGTTCCCCACTCTATGCTAAGTCCAAGGTCCTCCCAACTCCCCCCAGGTCCAGGAAGGTGATCGACCAAGCTGAGAAGGCTCCCACAGAGCCCGTCCATGCAGAAGAATCAGAGCCCAGCGCCAAAGTCCTTTGCTTCTCAGTCAGCCCCCGCTGTTGGCCACATTCAGAGAGACAGGTTTGGTCGCATGATCCATCAGTCCCATTCCAACTGGAGTTGGTGATCTCCCTTTAGTTCTGTCCCACCGTCTCCATGAGTGAACGCACCCCTCTCATTCCTGACTTTCTTTATATATATGAGATCAGTCCTCTGTCTGATATGGGATTGGTGAAAATCTTTTCTCATTCTGTAGGCTGCTGTTTTGTCTTCTTGACCATGTCCTTTGCTTTACAGAAACTTTTCAGTTTTAAAAGGTACCATTCATTAATTCTTTCTCTCAGTGCCTGTGCTACTGTGGTTATATTTAGGAAGTGGTCTCCTGTGCCAATGCGTTCAAGTGTACTTCCTGCTTTCTCTTCAATGAGGTTCAGAGTGGTCGGCTTTATGTTGAGGTCTTTGATCCACGTGGATTTGAGTTTTGTGCACCGTGATAGATATGGATGTATTTTCATTCTTCTATATGTTGATGCCCAATTATGCCAGCACCATTTGTTGAATATGCTTTCTTTTTCCATTTTATATGTTTTGCTTCTTTCTCAAAAATCAGGTGTTTGTAGGTGTGTGGATGAATATCTAAGTCTTTGATTCAGTTCCATTTCTCCTCCAGTCTGTTTCTATGCCACTACCAGGCTGTTTTCAGTGGAAGACCTGTACGACAAGAACTTTAAATTTATAAATTTAAGAATTTAAATTATGAAGAAAGAAATAGAAGAAACCACTAGAAAATGGAAAGATCTCCCATAATCTGGCACCAAGCCTGCAGAACCGGCTTTCTCTAGCTCTCATCCCTCCATTCCCTCAACCCCTTCCCCTAGTTTACTCAGTTCCTTCCTCCACATAAGAGGAGTAACTAGGTCCTGCCTCAATTTGATGGGCCTCTCTATGTGTAAGCCATGGGAGGCCTGTCCCTTTCTGAATGGAAATCCAGGAGCTGGGTAGATGGGAAAAGGGAGGGAATGGGAGGAGGGGAGAGGGGGGAAACTGTTTGGTATGTAAAAATATTTTAAAATGTTATTTAAATAACTTTTAAAAGGGTTTATATATTCATCGCTTCAGGTTTGGATGGCTGAATAATGAGGCCTAAAACACTGGTTCATAGAAAAATATTTTGAGATATATATGCGCCCACACAAAGGTACAGATGTGTGTGTGTGTGTGTGTGTGTGTGAGTGTGTGTTGTATGCATGTACAAATACCATGGATGAATGTATATGTATCTGCCATGTACTCAGGAAGTTCAAACTACAAATACCCTCGCATCTTGTTCACATTTTTGTTTAATTGTGTGAGTATCTGTTGAAGTGTAAACGTGAACTCTCCAGGCTGATGTATTTGGACACACAGTTCCCAGCTAATGGCAAGGTTTTGGGGACTTTCAGGTCTGACCCAAGAGAGGGAGTGGGCATTTGAAGGTGATAAACCACAGCAGCTACACTTGATGTCTCTCTGTTGCCTAGGTAATGCTTTCAGTTACAAGCTTCATGCTCTGGCTCCCAAAAGCAAAGCTGCAAACTAAAGTAAATGCTGTGTCACAGAAGCTGGTTCTGTCGTCTATGTGTTTGCAGCGGTGGGAAAAACAAATAACATAGAGTGCCTTTACTTTTCATAAACAAGAAGTTTATTAATCTTTGTTTAGAGAGCCCTATCACCAATACTGTAAAGTCTTGCATTGTTTATGGTGGGGAATTCTGCGTGATTTATTAGCATCACAACTTCTTGCTGTCACTTTGTTTACTGCAAACTAACTCTCTCCTGACCCAGTCTGAAGGCACATAACCACTTCTCATCCATGTGGGTTCTCAGCAGGTGGTTTGCATCTGCTTAGTAGCATAAGTACCTGCTGATCATCATGTGCTAAGGCACAGGCCAGTTCTCTGCACCAGACTCTGTATTGCCATGTCTCAATGAAATTCTTACTTGGAGCACTTAATAGTGACTTTTCTCTTATGAAACATTCCAAAAATGAATCTGGTAATTTTCCAATATTTCTAGCATATGAAATCTGTATATTGATGAACTTACATCTAAAATATAGATTTATGCATTATATATGTACTTACATATCAAATAATTAGATCTATCGTTCCACTTATTTTTTAAAATTGTAGAGCGTTATGAATGTGCATTATAACAGAAGAGTTGACATTTCCACATAATTTACATGAAAATAAACCAATGACTATACTACTCAAATATATATTCTACAGTCTTGAAGAGCCATCATACCTAGCATGCAACATAGGTACCAATTTTATTTACATACATTTTTAATGTAATGATCTATTTTAAATTATTTGTGACCTATTAAATGGGAAGGGAAATGTTCAGCAAAATTGGATCCTGTCGGAAAATCCAAGTAATGATTTTTTTGAAAAATATTATGCTGTGACATATTAGGCTTTTACACAAAGTGAAAACCACTATGCCAGAACCATAGACATTTAATAAAAATAAAGGAAAACCTGTTAAAGCAAATGCCTTGGTATATACTAATATCCGCTTGCCTTTCCTTGCAATTTCTTTCCTTGGCACAAAGGATCTCAATGCTTTTAAGTGTTTTTATGTAGCTGGAAGAATAGATTTTTCAATATATCTTGATTCCCAGGGCTCTATGGGTTTAGAAAACCCATGCAAACCCTAACTCATCTAAGTGGTATTTTCTTATATGAACACTGTTATTCCACAGAGACTGCTTTGCTGAGTGGATATAGTATATACTATTGCATTTCCTTCTCTGTGGTATATTCATGTCTTAGTGTAGTTCCAAAGACTAAAAGGTTGAATAAATGAAGAACAGGAGCAAATTAAACAAGGTAGAGCAGGCATAGGTGAGGCAGAAATAAATGGCTTCACAAACCTTAAATTTGCTCAGAGCAAAAGGTTGCATCTCAAGGATAAAGATACCTGTTCAGATTACTTTCTCTGTTTCAAGGTCATATACCGTGGCATCTCAATGCTCTTTTGTTATCATTGCTGTGGTACAGGAGATTATTTTATATAAAGCTGACTTAAGAAAAAGTTTACCAAAGGTATATTAATGCGTGGGTGTACTTATTTCATGCACTAATTTAATGTTAATACTTAACATCAGTTTAGAAGTGTCTCCTAAAATTTTTAACAACATCAAGGAAGAGAAATAAAGAATTTCTAATACACCAGAGAAAAACATGGAATAATTCCAGAAGCAAGCTGTAACACAAATTGGCAATACAAGAATATAGTGTGAGCCTGCATTTAGGTGTGTGTGTGTGTGTGTGTGTGAGAGAGAGAGAGAGAGAGAGAGAGAGAGAGAGAGAGAGAGAGAGAGAGAGAGAGAGAGAGAGAGAGAGAGAGAGAGAGAGAAGAGAAATAGTGTGTCATGGAGAAGTCTGGGTTCTGTTCCTTGTCTTTTCTGACTGTCCCTTTGCCAGTTTGCTTCCACTCTACTAAAGAATTTCCACCCAGATGCTAGATAGGGAAAGACACAATTATCACTGGTATAAATGTGAAAACATTTTTGAAAACACTAATAGCTCCTCTTGTAACATAATTTCCAATAAATTCCTTTGTACAAAATGCCTTCACTCAGTTATGCCTAACTAAACAAGGTTGGCAAACTACCCTAATTGTGTGCCCTGAGAACTGACTCCCATTCTCTAAAATCTGTCAGTGAGATATCTAAGACCTACTTCTTATAACATCATGAGAAAGGGGTCACTCAATATAGATAGGGGGTCATTGATCATTTGATCTAGAAAATTAAAAAAAAACTTTCAACAGTCAGTTTTAAAAGTCAAATGAATCAGTGAAATATCGACCTTGCTTTTGAGTCCATAGTGAAAGATTCTTCTTCTCAACCCCAAGCCCTCCTGACAATCTGAAAGTGAAGAAATATTTTATTTATTCATTGAAGAAAACCTATTTTCTTTAAAGTAAAACTCATTGTATACAGGAAAGTGTCTTTTGACTCAGAAAGGGAATATTAATTTAAGAGAATAAAATGATAAATGTTGCCTTTGTGCAGATGGTAAGAATCCATATGAATTGAGAAGTACTTTGTTAATAGCCTTTTAGACATCTGTAATCTCAGCAAAGCAGGAAAAATCAATGATTTGTGTGGTTTGTTGTCGTTGTTACTTCCCATTTCTACACACTGAGCATCGGATATTGAAACCATGCAGATAATTACTAATGCCATATCTAATTTTTTCTTGTTTCTAAAGCAATATGAAGCATCTTCATGCAGAATAGTGATAAAATGGGTATTTGCAGTCTCTGCTATTAATTGGTTATAAGAGTTGTTAAACTACAGAAGGCTTAGTGTTTCTATTTTCACTGAAAATACTAAAATACTTACTGAAGGATAAATATAATGGAAAGTAAAGGTGTCCCCTGTGGATTTTTTGCAACCAAGGTCCATATTAATTTTAGATATAATGTGCAGCTTCATTTAGAAAAATCACCTCATCATTGTCTGCTTTAGGCTACATTGGCTATGGGAAATAGTTCAGTTTATAATTGTAGTAATATCTCTCCAGTCTGCTATAATTAGACCTACTAACAATAGAGTTTCAATTTTAACTTAGATAAAATAAATATTCTATTTGGAGCTCAAATAGAGATTTCATCTGAGAGATTTCAAAGCATTTGCTAATACTGATAATTTGCATAATAATTATTCTGCGGGGTGCACACATAATGGTCCTCTCACACATCTAGAAGTTTTCTTTATTTTATATCTTTAAATGTTGACATTAAAATTAGACAAATGCTCTGATACATGTCTGTGCTCTTTATTACAGAGTATACAGTTTTACTCTAGATTAAAACATCACCAAAATTAACAGTGGTATCCTGTTTCCAGAAGCTAGCTACTCCAAAGCAGCTATGCTATCCAAAAGTAGGCATAAACAGCACTAAAGATTAACTATCGTTAAGCTAAACGTTGCATCTACCAGAAAAGGAAATGATTGTGTCACTGCTAACCTCCATCTTGTAGTAGCCACAGCAGGGTGACCAATGACAGGCGTGTCTCAACCCATCTCCCATATTCCTTTCCCAATCACACACACACACACACACACACACACACACACACACACACACACACACGCACACACGCACGCATACACACACACACATACACACGATAATAAGATAAAATATAACCAGTTTAATCTACTGAAGGTAGAACGGGAAGATAAAGAGGAATGATTTTATTTGGTGCAGCTAACCATGCTCTTTAAAGGTAATGGCCTGAGAGTTGGAAGTGCCCTAGGGATCCTTAGTTACCTGGTAACACTATCATGATTTCCACAGCATCTTTGCTTGTGTTCTCTGTCTGACAAACTTCACCTCTCCTGTTTCTTTAGTCTTTCTTTTGATCCTTTGGATAATTTATTGCTCCTATTGTGTTTTCTTTGAAGTTTGCATCTGTAACAAAACAGTTTCATTATGCTTCATTATTAAAAGATTCATTTTCCCAAGTGGATTGTTCCTTAGGGAACTCCTAAGTGGCTTCACAATTGTTGCTCATAGTGGTTGTGCTAAGAGGTGAGGATAAAAAGGCGGATGCGCTAAAGTAGATAAAATATCTGTATATCCAATTTACTTGGATCTTTATATTGTAATCTAAACCTGCTATTCTCTGATAGATTCGGGGGTTGCTTTTTAAATTATCTGTAGCAAGCAGTCACAGAAACAACAAAGATGTGACCTTTGCTCTATTTGTTTGCTTTGTCTCTATCCTTTTGTATCAAACAAGACAAGAACTCACGCATCCTCTATCATAATAAAAACAAAGAATAGTATCGATATAGGAAAATGATTAATTTTCTGCTGGAAATTCTGACTTCCTTTTGTTGTGGTAGAAGAGAAATCACAACAGAATTTCTATTTACAATCAATGCCTTTCATAAGAAATGAAACTTTTTATATTTCTATTATTTAGCAGTTACTAATTAACTGGATCTGAACTCTGCACTTTTCACTATCTTATGAGTCCTCAGTGTGCCTTTTCTACTTGTAGGGATGAGAAAGTCACCGAAATTAAGAACCTCTTTTCTATCACTACCACATTTTCTACCACACAGGAGATAGTTCTCCCATGAGTTAAACACATGCTTTTAAAATCGTATCATTTTAAAAATATTAAATTATAATTATCAGTTTAGGGACTTCTTTTTTATCATATTGGGATCAATCATATATTTTAAGGTAAATATGCATTCATTTTATCAGCAAACTGTAAATTTATTGTACTCACCCTGACAAATATGAACAGAAATTTTTACCTAAAGGAATCAGGAAAAACAAAACCATATTATCTATTATAAATGCATGTTAAATACTTGATAGGAAGACATTTGGGGAAGAGAGGAAGAGGGCAAGAAGATACTTTTTGTTTTGTCAGATGAATACATGAAATACACCAAGTAAATATTTAACCTGGCATCATACAACATCTTTCCCCATTTCTATATGTCAGCACTTCAATGCTCTAAAAACACATAGCTTTTTAAGCGTGGCCATGAAAATGCTTCCACTGTGTGTCTTTAAGCATAGGGAGTAAAACGTCTGTGCTTGGACAGACTTTTTTACATTTATAGTAAAATGTTAATTTGCTTATAATTGCTTGGAGGAAGTTTCAGATGTTGATTCTTATTGAATAATCTGGTTGCACAAGTACTGTGAAAGCATCAGGAGAGAATAGCCAAGAATGAACAAGGAGACTTCCTATGGGCTTTCTAACTGCATCCCAATATAGAGTTCACAGTGAGTGTTGATAGGTTTATGATAATGTAAGCAACTTCTTAAATTAGCATAAATAAAAACAAAAGAGCCTAGGCAGCAAGTGATGGGAAGCCAAGGGGCCAGAACATTCTCTGCTTCACTAGATTGCTACCAACTCACTAAAGCGAATGTTGTCACGAATTTTATAGCCCTTTGGAAGCCATGTTAGTGACTTAAGTTTTATGTCCAAGAGCTTTGTTTAAGATTACTGTCTACATTCTAAGCAGAGCTCGAGTTCTAAAAGCTGGTCAATACACATTTTAGTACCGCTCTTTCCCTGCAATCTGAATTCAATAATGTTGCTCTTCTAGAAGCTGCAAAACGGAAAGTGAGAGAATGATTTATGAAGCTTAGCTATGCATGGCCAGATAAGAAAGCTTTAACTGATGCTTGCAGGATTCTCTTTAATGAAGTACAACTTGCCAAGATAAGTTCAGGCAAATGAAGCTTCTGTCACATTATGTTACAGTGAAAGAAATGACAGACTAGCCCAGCAGATGGAGGTTAATAGAGAATGGTGATGTCAGACAATGTAGTCTAGGTGACTGCACTAAGATGGAGCAGATGCATCAGTGCCGTGACTGGAAACAAGTTCATAACACACACGTTTGTGGAATCTGTTCAAATTGCACAAAGAAGCTTTCTTTGTTGAAGTAGTCACCTAGGCCCCATGGGGATTTACTTCCAAGCCAGCAATCCCTTTCAACAGAAAGCCCCTGCATTCAGCACTGCTTCTATCCTAGATGGGCGGTTAACCTTAAAACCCCTAGTGTTTTGCCTTTCCAATGAGTTCTTAAGGCCTTGTCTGAATATTGTGTTTAAGTGTCACTTCCAAGGCTATTATGTAAATGAATGAATTGTCGCACCTCTTTATCTCTGGGTTTCCTCAGCTTGAAGGCAAACCATGAGCCTCACAGCAATGGATTGGAAGAACTCAGCTGTGCCACTCCAGAAAAACAATGAGCCAGGTCTGGAAATAGAAAATGGAACTTTTGCCTTCAAATCAGAAAGGCTTGAGGCTGACTTTGTTTCAAATGAGTAATTGCCTTACATTAATTGCCTTACATTAATTGTGCATTCCTCTACAGTGGAGAATGTGGGCAAACACCACAGCTCTGCAGACAGAGACAACAGGAAGGGGCTAATTGTTCTGTAATACTTCAAACTTACCTAACAGACAAGTAGAAGATTTCTCTGTGGTCACAAAAATGAAATTTCAAGATCTCTGAAGATGAACACTTAAAAGAAATCCCACACTAGCTCAGAATTGAGTATAATACAGGGTTATTTATTTAGGGGTAGACTCACAGATCACAGTCCTCTGATGGAATGGGGAACAGGAAATAGCAACTGAATCTCGCAGCCAGAAGAGAGGCCTGAAGGGCCCACTTTCCATCAGCATTTATAGTATAAGAGGCCACACCCAAGTGTGCAGGTAACTTAAAGGCTACTGGCGGTAGGAATTTCTACAGCAGGTCCCTTGCCTCATTTTTATTTTTAAATGGATTTCAAGAGATATTTTATGTTTATAAATCTGTTTGGTGAAAAATATGAAAATTCCTTTGCCCTCTCTCCCTCTGTTTCCCTTATTTTACCAATGGAAGTTGGTATGCTCTGTCTATTGTAATTGACCGAGCAGTATGGATGAACTAGTATTATCTTAGTATATTTGGAGTACTGCAAGTCTTGCAAAGTGCTTAATGGTATGTTTCCACCATTATACCATTATTAGAGAATGGTTTTGTTACCTGGAAAATTCCACTCTTTACCTCTTCACCCCTTTTCTTCTCCTTCTCCCCAACCTTCAGTTGTTCAACTGGTAAAACATAGAACTGTGTATTATATATTTATCATTTTCCATTTTATTGTAGAAGCTGATATATGAAGTATTTATGTTTTTGTGAAATTTTTTAAGTAAAATTAAATTAGACATTTCTGCAGAAATAAAATTACCATATCCTGTTTGCCACTATCACATATGTTCTTTTTATAGAAAATTATGTGACTTGACACCAGGAATTGGCCATTGTGCTTAAGTAGGAACAAATGTGCTTAAGTAGGAACTAAGTTTCTATATACACCAGAATGACAGGAATTGTAAGTCTACCTATTGTATGGACTACAGCAAAGTGAATACACTAATAACTACCTAAAGTTTATTTTCTTTTTAACTAATTTCCTCAACATCATCTTTTCTGCTTCTTAATGAAGAGCTCAGGAAATTCTTCACTTTATTCTCGTCAGCTCCAATGTGTGAGTTAATCTAAGGAGTTATTTGTACAGGTGATGATGGATCATTTCTAAAGGTCTAAAAGCCTCCTTGAAAATTTCTACAGGAAAGTGTTTAAAATGCATTCTTTTAGATTCCTTTAAGATTACTATGTTAGTTAGCTTTGTGTTATTATGAAAAAATATTCAGCATAGACTACTCATGAAATAAACAGAGTTTCATGTTTCTAGCTGTTCAATTCCAAGATTAAACATCCTCACTGATTTGGGTCTCGAATCAGGAAGCAATTGGCTGTGGCAGAAGTTATATCTCAAGCATGGAAACAGGCAAAGAAGAAAAAATCTGAGCCCCATGATGATCTCCAAGTGCACACATCAAAAACCTAAGGGCGTATCAATAGACTTATCAAAACTTCTACCCTACAGACCAAGCCTATACAAATGGAAATTTTTGAAACAGTGTTCAAATTCAACCATGGATATAATTTTCATTCATTTTTTAAGTTACTCAGACCCATCATGCATTTTTTGTTTGTTTTTGTCAAACTCTCAGTTTTGTAATAATTTCATGTTTACCTCTGATTTCATTGCTAGCCAGGACAGTAAACAGCTCCTTGTAGTCTGATACTGTGGCTAATTTGAGTTTGTTCCTTTATGCTCCAAAACTTAGCTGAAAATATAATTTAGAGCAAGCCCACTATCCCTTAGTTCTTCATCTTATATAGCATGCATGATTTAAAAAAATCTCAAAGCTGTGTTGCTGTACAGCACACATGAAATGAATTTTGCCTTTAAGCACTGAAATTCTCTCAAAAATTCATGTAGCCTTTGTGTTATATTTTTCAGTTTCTTCAAAAATGAAACAGATACAAAGAGTGGTGATTATGTTTAAACAAAACATAGGAGGAGGCTCTAAGTTTGTTATTTAAGAAATTATGCTTTCATGCATGTATTTCTATCTCACAGTTTTGCTTATTTCAAACTCATTAAATTGTTATCTTAAATTTTTAGCTTTATTAGACAATATAATAGGGTTCCTACACATTCTTTGATAGTATGATTATCAGGATACATATCATATCATGTTATAAAGAATATCATAGTTCTAAAAATTACTGCTCATGAAAAATTATCATAATTCATAGATTTACAGAATTTTCTTTATGTCTCCAGAGAAAAAGCATGCAATGTTAACATTTCATTTAAAGGCATTTTGTGTTTCCTCCTTTGTTTTCTTGTCTATATGTCTATATTCAAACACACAATAAAATAGTATCTACAAGCTGAGTTCTCACAATAGGTACTATGTTAAACACGCCCTTTGTATAATATCATCAAATTCCCTCAAATATTTATTATATGTAGTTGTTGTGTTTCTCATTTTATAGATAGCATAACCTAAACTTATAAATAAAATAAAATTTAAAATAAAATTTAGAAAGTTTCATATGTGGTATGACTGTTAGAACTGATACAAATGCTTTAACAGTAGCAAAAAGCAAGAACGAACAAATAAGTGTTGGCTACAATACCATCATTCAATGCTCAGCATTCACTCTGGCCAACTGAACTGTAGAGAGCAGACCAATCTACGGTCTACTGAATAACGAACTCTAGTGGCATAGGACAAAAGTCTTGCTCAGTTATGATAAGGTTGTAGTAATACATATAATTTCCCTTATTTATTCTGCATAGCAAAACTTCTTCTTCATACTTGTACCTGTCTTCCAACTTAAATGCAGTTTTATTTGAGGGAATAATAATTATGAACATGGAGTACAAAACAAGAGTCCCTGGCTTGGATCACATTCTTCCTGAACTGTAAATTTTGACTTTGGGAAAGTAACTTGCTCATTTTGTGCCTCAATCTCATTCCCATAAATAAAATAATGTGAACATCCACTATCCCAAAGTTTTGATATTAATATAGTATTCATATGTAGTGATTAGAGAATTAACAGAGACTAGGGAAAATAGGTCAATAATTCTAAGATATTTGGTTTCTTATCACCAAATAGTCAACTATTATTTATAACTATATACATACAGCTTGTGTTGGAGAAGTAAATAATGAAGAATAAAGGGAAAATGGTCTCAACACAAAAGACTCAATATGCAGTATCACAAGCAAAGAAACAATAATTAGAAGTACTCACCATACTGTATGGGTGTGTGTTTATTAGAGAATGTGTGTGAGTGTGTTTGTGTGAGTGAGTTTGTGTGTGTGTATGTGTGTGTTCTCATATACATTTGTAGTTTTAGTACTGTTTTGAAATCTGGACATCATTCATAGTAAAAAAAAAAAAAAAAAAGTATTGCAGTCCTGGCCTGCTGCTTCATCCCATAGTTTTGTTTTCAAAAATATATTGCACGGGCTGGAGAGATGGCTCAGAGGTTAAGAGCTTTGCCTGCTCTTCCAAAGGTCCTGAGTTCAATTCTCAGCAACCACATGGTGGCTCACAACCATCTGTAATGGGGTCTGGTGCCCTCTTCTGGACTGCAGAATATTGTATACATAATAAATAAATAAATTTTAAAAAAAATATATTGCAAATGTCTGTTCCCCAGCAGTGACTTTGTGGAAGGAAAAGATTAAATTGAGGCCTTCTTCTCAGATTTTGGTATTTGTGTTGGCTGTAAGTGGAGTCTGTGCTCTTTTTGTTTCCGGCTGCCCAGACCCAAATAATCACATAGAAACTATATTAATTACAAGACAGTTTGACTGATAGAGCAGACATATTTCAAGCTAGCGCTTGTATCTTAAATTAACCCATTTCTATTAATCTGTGTATCTCCACAGGGCTGTGGCTTACTCATAAGTTTCTTTCATCTTTCTCCTTCTGTAGCTACATGTCCATGGCGTCTCCCAACTCTCCCTTCTTTCCTCAGCATTTAGTTCATTTTTCCTGCCTAGATCTATTCTCCCCTGCCATAGGTCAAAGAAGGTCCTTTATTAACCAATAGTAATAAAACATATTCACAGCATGCAGAGGGAAATTGCACATCAGTTGACAGTTGTGCCCAAGGGATATGCCAATGAAATTCTTCAAGATCCTTTACCCTTGTCTCAGAATTTATCTCCTAAGAACTTTAGTAAATTCTAAAATGTTTGCTTGAAATCTTAGCTTTTCTTGCAGCATCCTGCTTTATGCATTTTCAGAATACATCTGGTCTATAAGCGAAACTGTGGGGGTCTCTACCGCCTTTCTGGGAGGGATTGACTGTGGGAGATAAGAAGGTACTTGAGTGCGACAGGACTCAGTAGCCAGTGCTGGTTCAAACTTCAGGAGTCTGGTCTGAGTTGATTCTTCTAAGCATATTTAAACATACCACAATCTGGTGAAAACTCTTCTCGTGAATAACGAGATCCTGTGTGTACAACAAGCAAATACCAAAATCTCTTTGAGGAACAAAGCAAGCTAAACACAGATCAGACGTGATTGCATCACAACTCTTTTTTTTTTTTGGTTTTTCGAGACAGGGTTTCCCTGTAGTTTCTAGAGCCTGTCCTGGAACTAGCTCTTGTAGACCAGGCTGGTCTCGAACTCACAGATCCGCCTGCCTCTGCCTCCCGAGTGCTGGGATTAAAGGCGTGCGCCACCACCGCCCGGCTGCATCACAACACTTTGTAAAGTACATGTGATATCTTCTATTGAAGATAGGTTAAACTAAGTGACTGAAAAAAAATAAGTTTACAAGAAGGCTCTGAAGGAGAGTCTTGTGACAGAAATTCTCCTTCAGGGATTGTGGAAAGGTCATCTGGCTAGAAGTCAGGTCCACTCCAGCCTCTTGGGCAGTAAACAGATTTTTTTATTCCCTCCTTTAAAGGAACAATTGTTTGTGCTTAACACATTCCAAGTTCCCCTGGTACTGGCCTGTGAGCATCAAGACCTTCATGCCTCCTCTAGGAAAGCATAACCAAATATTAGAAAACTTTTAATTTTCCTATCATTTTATCCTGTGAAGTAGAGTAGCCAAATTTTCTATTTCTAGGTCATTCTTGCTCTGCCTGAGGCCTGGAGTCTCAGCCACTAGGTTTACTTATAATTAGAAAGTGTCCCTTGGGAAGGTTTTGTCCTTGGCTCACCTCTTCGAAAAATGCTAGTTGCTGTTACCACAATCTGAGAGCACCCAATCACCTCCTCTAACCAACCTATTAGAGTGAGCTGTCTCTAGATACTTGTTTTAGCTACATTCTTTAATCTTCTTTTTGCCTCAGTTTTACATATGTAAAATGAGACTAGTTAGAATACCATCTAATACTGTTGTGTAAGTTAGTAATTAGACGATCTACTCCTTCCAGTGAATTCTGGCAGAGGATTGAAGAACAATTATGTCAGTCTAAGAATAACTTAGGAGAAAAGAAATCAAATCCTTTTTGTTTATGCATGGAGTACTGTATTTAATACACTAATTTGAAAGAGCTTTCACTTTTAATAAATTAGCTTATCCTAATAGTCTTGAACCTGTTGTACATGATACTCCACTCATTTTTATGATGATCAATTTTAATGATCCATTTAATAACTTGAAATTAAATACATAAATAATACAATTTATATCCGAAGATAATTATATAAACTGTTTTAGTACTCTAAATGAAAGATAAATATGAAAAGAAAGAAAATGGATTTGTGATAAATTAATATAAATTTCAATATAAACAAAATTAGCTATAAATACACTAGGAAACAAAAATATAATCAGATGTTGTAATCTGTTTACCATAAATAACTTTGGATTTCAATGATTAAAGACACATTCCCTCAAGAAATACAGGGAAAGAAAAAGAGCAGTATCCTGGGATATTTGAATAAAATCAGTTTGTAATCACAGCTACAGTGAGAGAAAGAAGTTTGTCAGTCTAATTATAGCAAAATGTTGTGTAGGAACAAATGGAGAAAGAAGTAAAGCTACTAACCAAATGCTAAGAAATTAGTGAGGAGCCATCTAAAGATCCCTACTGCCGTGATAAAACACCATGACAGAGAGTAACTTTGGAAGGAAAGGGTTTATTTTAGCTGGAAATTCTATATCATTGTTTATCATCAGGAAAGTCAGGACAGGACTGTAAACAGGGTAGAAACCTGAAACCAGGAGCTGAAGCAGCAGACATGGAGTACGGGTTACTAGCTTGTTGAGCTTATAGCACATTAGGCTACCTGCCCACACATGGTGGGTTAGTTTCTGCTACATCAGTCCTCAATTAAAGAAAATGTATCACTGGCTTGCACAAGGCCAACCTGGTGGAGCCACTTTCTCAACTGAAATTCCCTCATCCAAACAGCTCTGATTTGTGTCACATTGACATAGAACTAGTCAGCACAGAGGACGTGGGAAAGTCTTTCAAGGAACTAGAGAGAGAACACACTGAGAGTTATCGTGTGAATGAGAATCTGCTCCATAGGCTCAGATGTTTTCAAGCTTGGTCACATTTGATGGTGCTGGATTTGTAGGTTTAGGAGGTATGGCCTTAATGGAAGAAACATTTTACTCCAGGCAGGCTTTGACATTTCATAGCCATGTACCACCCACAATTTGCTCTCTGTGGTTTAAGATGGAAGCTCTCAGTGGCTGTTTCACCTACCCCTCTGACTGCCAGCTGCCTACACGCCATCATAATGGACTCTGTCTTAGTTAAGGTTTCTATTCCTGTGGAAAGACACCGTGACCACAGAAACTTTTATAAAGAAAAAAACCATTTAACCTGGTGGATTACATTTTCATAGGATTAGTTTATTATCATCACAGTGTGACATGGTGGTGTGCAGACAGACATAATGCTGGAGAAAGAGCCAAGAGTCCTATATCTTGTCCCACTGGCTGTTATCAGAAAGTAGTCTGAGACACTGGTGATTCTTTCAGCATATATGAGACCTCAAAGTTCACTCCCAAAGTTATACCATTCCTCTAATGAGGCATACCTACTCTAGCAAAACCCTGCCACCTAACAGTGCAACCCCCGTTAAGCTTCTGGCGTCCGATTGTGCTCAGACTACAACAGACTTTCTTCATCTGGAACTGCAAATCAAATAAGTTATTTCTCTTGCAACTGATTTGATCATGAAGCTTCATGACAGCCACATGAAAATAATACAGTACTAGAAAGGGTTAACAAGGAAAGAGGAACAGGAATTTATGAAAGGTTACATTTGAGTACAGGACCAGGGCAGGATATAGGAAGGAATATAGGGAAGAAGAACTGACACCAAACATCTTTTGAAAAAGTAGTATGGAAACCTGATACTTCATAAGCTTCCTGAATATATATACATGCACACATACAGGCTAAGAAATAGCTAACACAGTGTCAGGAATGGATCATCTAGCTGACACAGCACAGAGAGATGTTATGTGTGCTGCTAAAAGAAAAAGAAGTAATCGTCAGCCATACCTCGTCATGAGCTCAGAGGACTGTAATAATGACTGACTCGATAAGACATGTCCAGTGGACCAGCAGTAGAACAAACCTCATGGCACTCAGGGACGATGTTCTGATTGGATTTGAATATCATTCCTCAAGATGAAAGTCATACCTGTCACAAGTATTATGAGTAAGAACCTATAATTGTATAGACTGTCAAAAAAAGGTCCTAAAATATAACTTACTACTATTTTTCTCCCAGATGGGCATAGTTTCTAGTTGATGTCTAAGGAATAATAATCACACACAGAGATTAATGCATCCATCAGCCCCCTATCAAAGATGCTTCTTTTTTCATAGATAGTGATTCGTACAGAAGACTCACAACTGGCTAAGGAAGAGTTTGTAAGAGGATGTTTAATGCTCATGTTAAATAGGACATCTCTATCACATTACCACTTACAAAAACTCAGGAATCACTGTGAACACAAGGTGAAAATACGGTAATAACCAGAGATAGTGAATGAATATGAGGAAACATTGCCTTCTGGACATAGCAGGATATTTGCACATATGAACCCATCACACTTGTGGTACTATGCACAAGATCTTCACAAGATCAAGATATATAAAATACCACCATTGATAAGGGAGGTGGTTATGAATTTCCACCCATATGTAAAGAACTATTGGTAGTTAATAGCCTCTGTGAAAGGGAGAGGCACTTTTCTTTCAAACTGGTAGGGTTGACCTCACTGAACTGGAAGGCTGCACATTCAAGTGTGCATTGACAGCAAATATTGTGCTTGATGGGTTTTTAAACAATAGAGGACACAAATTTGGATGAATCTGAGAAAAGAGTGGGTGAGGGGTGAATATGGTCAAGATATAACCTAAAATTCTCAAAGAGCAAACAAAATATTTACAATAAAAATTTTTACCCAAACCAAACAAATAAACAAACAACAACAAAAATGGGAAGCAAATTAAAGCAAAATGATCTCCGTTACTTGACTGGTGAATATTCAAGATAAATACCATTTTATCAAAGCAGTATTAATATTATCTGTTTCTGGGTTTTCAGAATAGACACCTCTGTGTGCCTATATGACACCATTACAGATCTCCCAAAGTATGATCAATGAGTATGGACCACAAGGAAAAACTTTCACTAGGTTACTAAAGGAGGCTATGTCATTTTTATCAGTGATAAAATGGGAACAGAAATATTTGAGTACTTCAGCAACAACATAACTCTTTGGTGGAAAAAGCAGAGATTAGGCTTCATCATATGGAATTGTCCTGAGCATAGTAGGCACGGAAGGTCTATCCTCTACCACCTAATGTCTGAAATCCCTCCTGTTGAAGAGTCAATAAACAGTGTCTAGATATTTACAAAATAGGATGTAGGAGAAGTAGGAATCATTCCAGGGTAAAGTACATCCTGTATGCCTATCATAAACTGTAAAGAACTCTCTTGTGCTTTCAGAGCAATGTAGAAGTTTGGCAGAGATTGTGTCCCTCTAATACAAAACTTCTGAGGATGATAAAACAACAAGAGAGACTGGCATTCTTGTTAATTTGCTCTAGTTCTAAGAATGGTGGCATGTATGGTGGTGTTGAATACAAGTCAAATCAATAAGCAACCAGAACATATTGAGTAAACAATCAAACATTTCTTCATCACTACACCATAAAATGTTTCATCCACTGTCTAGAAGTAGCCTTTACAATGTACTAATACTTTGCTACTGTGACCATCAGTTACTTCAGTATGAAACAGTATATAGACTGAGAAATAATTCCTAACATGCTATTTAAAATTTCAGTTAAAAGAACTGTATGGAATTCATTCCAACACAATTTATTAACAACTCACATATAACAGAAATATACTACTTGAAATTCTTTTGTAAATGAAAAAAATAATTTATATAAAAGGAAAAAAAGAAAGCATATTCAACAAATGATGCTGGCATAACTGGATATCAACATGTAGAAGAATGAAAATAGATCCATATCTATCACCATGCAAAAAACTCAAGTCCAAATGGATTAAAGACCTCAACATAAAACCAACACTGAACCTCATAGAAGAGAAAGTGGGAAGAATACTTGAATTCATTGTCATAGGAGACCACTTCCTAAATTTAAACCAAGTAGCAAGACACTGTGAGAAACAATTAATAGATGGGACCTTATGAAACTGAAAAGCTTCTGTAAAGCAAAGGACACAGTCAATAAAATAAAATGGCAGACTACAGAATGGGAAAAGATCTTCACCAATCCCAAATCAGACAGAAGGCTGATCTCCAAAATATACAAAGAACTCAAGGAATTGGTCATCAAAGAACAAATAATCCAATAAAAATGGAGTACAGACCTAAACAGAGAACTCTCAACAGAGGAATCTAAAATGACTGAAAGACACTTAAGGAAAATTTTGATATTCTTAGTCATCAGAGAAATACAAATCAAAACAACTCTGAGATTTCATCTTACACCTGTAAAAATGATGGTGATCAAAAACACTGATGACAACTTATGCTGGAGAAGATTTGGGGGAAAGGGAACATTCCTGCATTGCTTCTTAGAGTGCAACTGTTACAACCCCTCACAACTCTTTTGGATATCAAAATGGTGATTTCTCAGAAAATTAAAAAACAACCTACATCAAGACCAAGCAATACCACTTTTGGGTATATACCCAAAGGATGCTCACTCATATCACAAGGACATGTGCTCAAATATGTTCATAGAAGCATTGTTTGTCATAGCCAGTACCTGGAAACAACCTAAATGTCCTCTGACTGAAGAATGGATAAGGAAAATATGGTACATTTATTTAATGGAGTACTACACAGCAGAAAAAAAGATGATATCTTGAAATTTGTGGGCAAATGGATGGATATAGAAAACATCATGAGTGAGGTAACACAGACCCAGAAAGACAAATATCATATGTACTTACTTATAAGTGGCTTTTAAACATAAAGCAAAGGAAATTAACCAACAATTTACAAACCCAGAGAACCTAGGCAAAAATATACAAGGGTCTAATCTACACAGGAAGTAGAAAAGGACAAGATCTTTAGTAAATTGAGAGCATGGGGACCATGGGAGAGGTTGGGGGAGGGAGAGGAAAGGAGGAGAGCAGAGAAAAATATATAGCTCAATAAAAACAAGTTTTAAAAAAGAAAATTAATTTATTGGGCAAAGCATGTCTAGGCTTCACATGTCTTCATGTCAAGAGACATCTTGAGGCATTTTATTCCATGAAACCACATTAGTCTGGAAGGAATCCATAGGTTCTCATCATCTCTGGAAAGAAAAGACGAACCTCTTTTTCAAAAACAAATTCTTAGAGCCTAATTTTGAAATCAAGATACCTTCAAAATATATATGTTGGTTTAGCTTAGCATCCTGTACTGAACTCCTTTACAGTCAAAACATTTAAAAAAAAACACAATAATTTACATAATCCAGACACTCTGTGAATTTTCCATCTTTATGTGGCTTGTTTTTACTGTATTACTTTATGACAAAAACATTGTCATAGCATACAGAGGGGAATCCCACATCAAGAAATTGTTGTGGTTAGTCCTTAAACTGGTTTGTTAATTTGTTTTGTAGCAACAGGGGTGAGAGAAGTGGAGTGATGGAGAAGTAGGATTTGTTTAATTCGCAAGGACTGAATTAATCTATGTGGGGAAAAAATCAAGTCATCAGAAAATGAACCAACATAATAGAGAAGAAGCATGCGATCCACTCAACTGTTGCTTTTTATGTAACACCTCTGAAGAATAGCAGGAACTTTAGATGCTCAATAAATACTATCATGTGATTAAGGGAAGATTGAGCTACTTTGTACTGAAAAAGGTCACTGGCATATCTCTGTTTCAACCTTTGTCTCAATGCCTTTCTAACTCAAACACACACATTACTCTGTACATGAATGGTGTACCATTGACAAGATTAAAACCTAACACTGACAAGATTAAAATCTAACAAGACAAATGAAAATCCATAGATTTGAGTGTTCATAAAAAGCCTTGCTATTCAGGTTAAAAGCTGCAATCACAAAACATGTGTGTATCATGAAATACTATTACTAGATGTGCATCTTAACTTATAAAAAATGTTTAAAATTTATGGGTATCTCACATGAGTCACACATTTTCTGTGGTGGTGTCTCCGAATGTGTCTTCTTTAGGATAAATATTTTACATTTAATATCAAAGCACCATAAACTTAACATTCCTTGTTGAAATGGAATTTACAGGTAAATTTATTGTACTTGTCAAGGTGTGGATTTATAACCTGGTCTCTGAGTTGGTTATGGCCCCAAATAATACAATTTAAACAGTAACTCTTACCATTTGTTGGTAGCAAAAAAAGCATTTACTTAAAATGCACTATATAGTACTGCAATTTTCTCTGAAGCTGCCTGAGAGTGGCCCTTTATACCTGCTGTCAAAGTCATACTCATCTATGCGACAATACAATTGTTCACCCATTAATCACATTCAATTGTTGAGTTCATTTATTCAGTGTTCCTTAAAATAATTACTTTTTACAAGTTAAGTGTTTCATAATAGTACAGGAGGTCAGTTTTATATTGTCTCTAACACCACCACAATGTGACATGTAGGTGCTTTTCATTAATGTGTGAAGGCTCAAGAAGGAGAGAGTTAATTTTTTTCTTCTAAATTTATTATCATTTGACAGATGACTGGTAAAGAATTCCTTATCTTGAGCTCTGAATTCTAACTCAAATTCTGTCCTATGCTGGCAAGTAGTTAATATTTATTTTTCTGATGATCTACCAGCAAAATAATGTTATTGACTTCATGGCTTTTCGTAGAGAATAGATTTGATAAAGACATATAAAAACATAAGGAAAATTTGAATTCAAAATAGCTCTGAAAATGATTGAATGTAATGATTATGATCAACATTATGGAGAAGAGTGTGTATTGTTTAACATCCTTTAAAGTGTGGTTATCTGTCTTTCTTCTGTATTTATAAACTATGTCATAGTAATCTAAACCATGAATGAAGATAATGGCAGTAATAGTCATTAGTTGGATATTCTGTATCATTATTGAAAATCGCATTAGAGTTTGGAAAAGTAGTTATCCTTTTTATTTTGCATTTTAGAGTACCAAGTTTCATTATTTTTAATAATGAGTCTTTGTATTGCATATCCAGCTGAGCACCA
Organism: Arvicola amphibius; assembly: GCF_903992535.2. Lineage (NCBI taxonomy): Eukaryota > Metazoa > Chordata > Mammalia > Rodentia > Cricetidae > Arvicola > Arvicola amphibius. The sequence goes on along the minus strand of NC_052060.1, from coordinate 46,937,837 downwards.
AGTCTATTTCTCATGGTAACAACAGTAAAGTACTAGGTAAAGGAGATACACAACCAATGGAACTTAAGTACAGGAAATGTTGCTCAATCAATGACTTTTGTCCAACGTTGCAGAGAAAAGGACAAATCTTTCACTTATTGGCTAGAGTTACACTGAAATATTATACATTATATGTGGCTATTGTGAAACACTTGTTTTGCTAATTTTTTTAGCTCAGTCCATTTGTCATTTGTGTATGTCATTTGTATAGCCTACTGATTTGGGGAGTTAATTTTGTATCTATGTACTTTTGCTAAAATGTGTATGAGCTATTGATGAGGAGTTTCCCAGTGGAATTTATAGGGTAACTACCATATAATATCATATCATCAATAAGTAGCCATACTTTGACTTCTTTCTTTTCAATTTGTATTTCTTTGATCTCATATCCTGCAGTTGTCTTACTGCTCCAGTTAAGAATGCAAATAGTATATTGAGTAGGTATGGAGAGAGTATAAAACTTTGTCTTGACCATAATTTTTGTGAACTTGTTTGAGTTTTTCTTTATTTGAGTTGATACTGGCTATGGACTCACTGTTAGATGCTTTTATTATATTTTAGGTATGTCCATTGTATTCCTAACCTCTCCAAGACTTTTATCATGAAGGTGTTTTGGATTTTGTCAAAGGCCTTCCTTGTAATTAATTGTCATGAGATTTGTATCTCTCAGTTTGCTTATTTGGTGAATGACTATCACTTTACACATTCTGATCCATCTCTACATCTCTTTGATGAAGCCTAATTGATTATGATGAGAGATCTTTTGATGTTCATATGTTCTTGGATTCTGTTTGCAAATATTTTATTGATAAGTATTGTATCTATATTCATAAAGAAAATTTATGTATTTCTTTGTGGGGATTATGTGGGTTAGATATCAGAATAACTGTGGCCTCATAAAATGAATTGAGCAGTATTCTTACTGTTTCTATTTTCTGGAATAATTTGAGGGGTATTGGTATTAACTCTTTCTTAAAACTCTGGCAGAATTCTATGTTAGAATATTTGGGTATGGGCTTGGGTATGGAGTGGCTTCGATAGCAGACACTTGATTATTGCTTCTATTTAACTGGGATTATAGGTCTGTTTTACTTGCTTATTCAATCTTGATTTAACATTGGTGAGTGGTATGAATTCTGAAAATTATACGTCTCTTTCAGATTTTCTCTGGATAAGGGTTTTCTAATGGTATGGCATTTTCTCAAAAAAAAAAAACTATGTTGATTCTTTGCAGTTTTTGTTGTTTTGTTTGTTTCCTTTAAAATTTATTGATCTCACACCTGAATTTTTGTATTTTTGCCCTCCATTCTTTTGCATGTGATTTCTTCTTATTTTTCCAGTTTGTTCTTATTTTTTATATAGGTACTTAGTGCAATGAACTTGTCTATTAGAATTGCCTTCACTGTTTCCCTTGAGTTTGAGTATATCCTGTATTCATTTTCATTTATTTCTAGAAGCTTTTGTTTCTTTATTAATTTATGTCTTGATCCATTTATCAGTTTCCATGATTTTTGAGTTTTCTATTGTTTGTGTTGTTGTTGATATCCAGATTTAATTCATGGTGATCAGATAAGATGCAATATGTTATGTTTTCTTTTTCTTCTGCTGAGATTTGTGACTTGTATTTGAGTAAGCGGACAATTTTGGAGAAAATTCCAGGAGGTGCTGAGAAGATAGTATATCTTTTGCATTTGGGTAAAATGTTCTATAAATATCTTTTAGGTCACAAAACCATTCACCTAGAAATAAAAATAAATTCTTTGCTTTTAAACTCTCATAGTAAATGTTTCTTCTTTTTCTTCAAATAATAAAGGAATTGTTAGACTAATTTCTTGAATAAGTATCATTGATTTAAATATGTTACTAGTAACAGAGTATAATACCACATAAGTCAGAAATTTGCATTTTACAAATATTTGATGTTCTAAGTAAAAAAATTTAACCCAATGTTTATATTTCAAAATCACTTGGGATTTTATAATTTTATCATTTTTGATTTTTTTCCTTTGTAAATGTGTATGAGTGCAGTTGAGAGAGACAAAGATGTTCATCATTCACAATGAAGTTGAAAAGTCCTATATTCTCCACCCATGCAGATGAGTATAAAATCATTTTATTAATCTGACTGTTTATTATCTTTGTCTGAGATCTTTTGTGAGAATATAGTATCTGCACACTGTTGCCCTACATTTCCAAAGAGCCAAGGCAGCCTCTTAACCTCTCCCAGCAGGAATTCTAATAAAATCTTGAAATCATGAACTATATTCTGGTGTGACCCAGAAAGCTCTGAAATTCAAAAGCCAAGTAGACTGAATATCTCAGTCAAGATCCAAGTCTAAATTAATTGAGAAGTTTGATTATAATGACCCTTGAGGAAAGGGATAATATACTGGACATTTTTTATTAAAATGATATCTTCTTAATTTAAATTAATGATTGTTAATAAAATAGCTAAAATGAAAATACATACAGGTTAAATAAATAAAGTAACCATTTCAGTTATCAGTGATTGATAAATACAGATAGCTTTTGCTAGGATTAATTGGACTTGAAACTGTTGGTAAAACATTGTCATGAAAATGCAATAATACTTATCTATATAGTGCTAAGTATGTATTTATAAAGCAAATGTTGAACTACTTTTAAAGCTTCTGTTTTTATAGAAATTCAAGTACATCTCAATGACATGTTGAGCAATATTTAATATAAACCATCACCTTGAACCTCTGCTTTATTTGGGTGTGATATCATGGAATCAATCCAGAGCCCAGCATTGTTTCTTTGTCCTTATGGGGTATATTTAGATAGAGAAATTGAAAGAACTAAAAATGTCATAATATAACCGTGTGTGATTGCCAGTCATAGCTTTAACTCAGGACTGCAAGAAGTATCTTACTAAGTTTTTGAATGAAAGTTTTAAATCTCATGCTAGGTTTTCATACTCATTAATGCTTTTTGTTATTATCCAAGGGTTTATTCATTTACTCTCAGAATCATTAATACACAAACACATGTAACAAGGCTTTTGTATTAGTAAATGGAACTCAGGAGAACTATAATACTAATGTTACCCTTAATTTATGATACAATCCCATGGTGTAATTAATGCTTGTATTAAACATTTTATCTTAGTAATGATAAACACTACACAAATGTTTTGCTACAAAAGTATTTTGTCATACCTTTTTATCTTCATAATAAAACCATCATTGCTTAAATCATATGCAAAAGTAAATAAAATTTACGGTAGTGGTGGACTGAATAAGAATACCCTCCTTAGGCTCATGTATTTTAATGTTTAATCACCAAGTAGTGGCACTTTTTGAAAAGATTAGAAGGATTAGGAAGCATGGTTTTGTTGGAGTAGGTTTGACCTTGTTTGAGGAAGTGTGTCAATGTGGATTTCAAAAGTTCAAGCGTAGCCAAGTGTCAGTCCCCCCCCTCTCTCTTTCTCTCTCTCTCTCTCTCTCTCTCTCTCTCTCTCTCTCTCTCTCTCTCTCTCTCTCTCTCTCTCTCTCTCTCTCTCTCTCTCTCTGTGTGTGTGTCTGTGTGTGTATGTGTGTGTGTCTTTCACTCTCTCTCTTTCTCACTAGATCAACATGTAGCTATTAACTACTACTATTACTCTAGCACCTACCTTCATGCCTCTATGTTTTCTTTTATAATGATGATGGATTAAACCTCTGAAACTTTAAGCAGGCCTCCAATTAAATGCTTTATTTCATATGATTTGCCTTCATAGCAATAGCACAATGGCCGGGCGGTGGTGGCGCACGCCTTTAATCCCAGCACTCGGGAGGCAGAGGCAGGCGGATCTCTGAGTTCGAGGCCAGCCTGGTCTACAAGAGCTAGTTCCAGGACAGGCTCTAGAAACTACAGGGAAACCCTGTCTCGAAAAACCAAAAAAAAAAAAAAAAAAAAAAAAAAAAAAAAAATAGCACAATGATGAAGACAGTTTGCTGATTATACTATATTTCTTTAAATTTAATGTAAATTTTCATATATTTTAATTATTTCATTTTTTGGATACTATAATTATATCATTTTATCTCTTCTGCTTCATTTGTCTTCCATATACCCTTCCTTTATTTATATCAAATTCATGACCTTTATTTTCATTAATTGTTGTTACATGTGTGTATGGACATGTATATACATACAAATTACTAAATATAGTATATTTACTCTGACATGTTAGGGAAGATTATTTCTCTTGCTCTCATCATTGCTTAGTTGACTCTAGATCTTTGTGTAGGAATGAGATCTTGTGGCCTTACCCTGTTCACTTTGGCATGTCTAGTGCTGTCCTTGCTCAAATCATGTTTATGTAGTCATGTCGTTGAGAATTTATGTTCATATTATGTGATATTGTTAGCAGAGACAACCACATTGCAAACTTCTAACTATTGCAGCCTTTCTGCCCCTCAAACGCAGTGTCTCCTAAGGAATTATTTTATAGAACTTACTCTTGTAAATCCCCAGGAAGTGATATTCGTAGTTTTCTGTTGTGTTAAAGGTTTACTTGGACTTAGAACAGGGTGCTATTTGTGGATATATGATGTCTTCATTGCATCTTTCTTGTAAAGTGAATAAATGTCATAACTCTCCCTAGTTCTCTGAGAATATGGAGTACAAATTCTTTCATCTGCCCAATGTATTATCCCCGTGTTGACCCCTGAATTAACTTCCCAAACCTTCCATGTCCAGCACTTTCTTAATTGTTGATTGAGGTAGGAAGGCCACATCCACTTCAGGAAATGTCATCTCTAGGTAGTGGGACAGAGTAGTAACATATTGTCATACTGCAGATTTCATAATGAGATTTGTGATTTTTCCCTTTTTTCCTTTTCCTTTTCTTCTCTTAAATTTTGTTTTATTTTGGAATGAGGGTGCAGGGAAGAAGAGTGTTGCTAAGGTATGGGGAAATGAATGAGATCTAGATACACAATATAGAAGACACATAGAACAAATAAAAAGAGAGAAAAATAAATCTATCTGCAGATGCCAGAGAAAACAGGACTGAAAGAAATGTCCCTCCATGTATTTTGTTTCAGTTCCTGCCTTAACTTTTTGACTGATGGACCATGATGTGAAGTTGTAGGCCAAATAAACCCTGTCCTCCCTCCAGCTGAGGTCACAGTGCTTATCATAGCAACAGAGCAAACTAGAAAGCTTTTTTCCTTTTGGATCAGAAGTTCTTCTATATTTCAGATACTGACTGTGAAACATCATTCAAATAATAGTTACAGTATTACATATAAGTGTAGATGTTATTCTGTATAGATAGTATTATAAAAAATGTATCACAAAGTTGGTTGTATTCTCTGACAAGTGGTTTTGCTTATAACAGATGGCCTAAGTAGAGGATCCATCCTCAAATAAGATCACATTTTCACATGTTGAATAAGGATGCCAAGATATGAATTTTGAGTGTTCATAATTCAATCCACTCATTATTTTATGCTATTTTATACTATATTATCTATAATTATTAACTATTATGTATCACACATATGTATTTATGTATAGATAGATGATAGATTAAAGATATATGGATAGATAGATAGATAGATACATGATAGATAGATGATAAATAGATCCACAGATAGATAGAATTATAGAATCATTGTTTGCTCAATAAAGCATGGTTTTTTTATTTTGGTTTACAGAAAAATAGAAAACACTGACCACTATAAAACTACTGTAAGAATTATGAGAAAAATGTACTAGATATATTTTATTGAAGAATAAAAATCTATTTAAACAAGACACATAAAATATCTAAATACATGGTAAAAAATGTAGTAAAGCCAAAATGTGCAATATATTAACATACTTTTTACAAGTTGAATGTTATCAGAGTAAAGGAATAAAACAGTAGAAAAATTTTGCATGCATGTTGGGATCTTCTTTAAACATTAAAAGGCAAATTTCTCACTGAAGAAGAAGTCCTAATGAGGCTGAATCTCCTGATTATTCACCTCTCAGCTGGAAACATGCTTCTTATAATTATCATTCAGAGTTAAAATTTCAGATATCAGCTTTAATGTTCCTCTCTTTTAGATGATTATATTTATTAACATGAATTTGCTATGTTTATACTTCATTAAAAGTAAATTTAAATGTACGTCTTACCGAGTTTTCTTTCCTTTATTGAAGTTTATAAGGTTTGGTGATATCAGGGCTTTTGGAGCGCTTTTCCTCTTGGTAGTATTTTGAAACAGGGTTTCTCCCAGTAACCCAGGTTTCTGGAAATTTTTCTATAGTCAGTAATGGCCTCACACTGGAGATAATCCTTCTGTTTCAGTCTCTTGGTGCAAGAAATGAAGGCAGCAGCTCCCGTGTCTGTCTTTGAAGTTTGATTTGTAGCAGTTCCAACTCATGGAAGTCTACACATCATAAGTCACACTAAATTGCATATTTTACTCATTTTCACTATATTATATATTCTATATCATCTTTCATCTTACTTTCTCTTTATTAATCAATAATGTTTATTCAGCATCTCATATGTTCTAGCTAATTTCCCAGACATTAGATGTCTATTCTGAGTTCTGGGAGCTGAATAAACAAAAGATATCAGTATTTTTGGCTTTGTCAAATTTAAATTATCAAAGGGAGAACAAGAATTAAACAAACATCTGACTGAATTCAATTGAAAGCAATAGATAAAAATGAAGTTGCAAAAATGAAGGAATTATACATTCCTTCTCTGTTAGTTATGCTGAAATTCATATTGAAGCTTTTTAAAAGAAATTTAAGAAATAAATTACGCGAAGGTGTGGTGGAAGAGTAGAAAAATCAGGTTTAAGTTGCAACAAAACCCTGAGGCACGGAAGAACATGGAAGGCAATGTACTTTGAATAGGATAGTTAGAAAGAAAGGTAAATAAATAATGAGAAGAAAGGGCTATTGGGAGGAATTAGGAGAAAATTAGGTATTTGTTGGGGATGAAGGGGTCTCTGATTTACACTCTGAAAACTCTGAATGTCCTCCCCGAATAACAACATAGGTGTTAGCATTTTTTATCTTCCACATTAATCTAACACTTTAGAAATCCATTTCTAAGTGATATAGAAAGTGCAGAGCTAAGAATGTTGACCTTTTGGTTTTATCATTGAATTGATCATCTGACTGCAAGGCCTTGACTTGTCTTTGCCAATAGGACTGCCATGAAGGAATACAGGTGGACCTGAATTCTGAGGTGTGAATTATTTTGCAAATGCAAACTGTGGTTTTGCAGATTGTGGCACACTGAAGTACTCAGCGGTGCATTGAAGATAAAATAAAGCACAAAGAAGGAAAATGGAAAGTTTTGTAACTGAATTATCACATACAGATACAAGTGTCCCCTTGTAAATTGTAGGTGGTTGCATCATGTATTTGTGTGTTGTGTGTGCATGTGTGCACTTGCACACACGTTCGTGTATGCACACACAAGTGCATGCCTTTCTGTGCCTGCGGACAAGTGGGCACATGCATGCATTGTAGTGGTGCAAGCAATCAAACACAAAGCTTTGTTTTTTTTCAAGGCTTTACTCTATCTCCCAACTGTACCCTACAGATGATAGTTATTAATATTCGGACAACATTGTAGCTGCATGTTGACATTATATAGAGATCAACCAGCTAGTAGGTATGTTTAGTTTACTTTTTAAGCATACTACCTATGATTCATTTCATGAAAATTATGTTTAATACTTAAATATGTATTTTTCATATCTCTTGTAAAATTTCAGAGTAAAGAGAAACCTTTCAGCTACTGTTAAGTAATATTTACTCAGTATTTAGCCTGAAGATTTTAAACAGACAGCAGAGTCTCGAGAAGTTTTACAATACTGCTGCCAACTCAGAAGAGCTCCGTGTTTCCCCATTGGGAAATACAAAGACAGGAAATTTCACATAGATCAGGTAATATGTTTTTAAATTTTGTTCTGTGCTTTAAAAACTTCTGGGCATGAAAACTCAAATCTATAAAAGTTGAGATGATTTTTGTCATTTTCTTCAGGGAAGTTATTAATTTTGAAGGTTTCAAATTATGAAGAGTGCTTCTCCTTTCTACAGTACTCGGTGAAGCAATAAATCAACACAGAATGGTTTTTATTGGGTGAGTATTATGCTAGTAATGAGAGCAGAATTACATTCCCTAAATTGAGAAATAAGTCTGTATTGAGTGCTTGAGCCAATTAAAATAGATAGAGGAGACCAGGCATAATGTCTTATTATATTGCATATGTAGCACTTACTAAATGCAATTTCTTAGAATCTTGAAAGTAGAAAAGATACTGCTATTAGGCAAATTATTTGTTAAAGCTAGTCAAGATTTTTATTGAAACATAAACTAAATGCAAAGAGATTGCATTTACAGCAAGGCAAACACACACACACACACACACACACACACACACACACACACAGCATGTATTTTATCATCTCTTGAACACAAATGAAAGTATAATTATATTCTAATGGATTTGCTAGAGCATTTATTGATGAATACCACTGGTTCTGTGTATAGTAAATACTGTATAGAGTATCACACTCGTGCTTGATTTGAGTGAAAAGAATATACTAATATATGTCATTTAAAAACATGAGGAAAGTCCGGTTTGGTCCCCTGTTCCATCAGTCCCATTCCAACTGGACTTGGTGGTCTCCCGTTAGATCTGTCCCACCGTCTCAATGGGTAAACACACTCCTCACGGTCCTGACTTCCTTGCTCATGATCTCCCTCCTTTTGCTCCTCATCGGGACCTTGGGATCTCAGTCCGGTGCTCCTATGTGGGGCTCTGTCATTTTCTCCATCCAATGCCAGGTGAAGGTTCTATGGTGATATGCAAGATATTCATGAGTATGGCAATAGGATCTGTACATTTCTGGCACCCTCTCCTCAGCTGCCAAACCGGACTCTCTGAATGTGGCTGACGGTGGAGGAGGACTGAGAAACCAAGGACAACGGCAATGAACATGAACTCTACAGCATGGACGGGCTCACTGTGAGCCTTGTCAGTTTGGTTGCTCACTTTCCTGGACTTAGGGGGAGCTGGGAGGACCTTGGACTTAACATAGTGAAGGGAACCCTGATGGCTCTTTGTCTTGGAGAGGGGTGGAGTGGGGGTTTGGGTGGAAGGGAGGGGAGGAAAGGGGGAGGAGATGGAAATCTTTAATAAAAAAAATGAGAAAAAAAAAAAAAACATGAGGAAAGCCACTATGCCATGTGAGTTTTTCAAAGCTTGCATACACATAGTCTATTTTCTTACTCTTCTGTCCTTCAGGACACAAACCCTATTCCTGGAGTAAAAGTATAATATTATCTTTCATACGATTTCTCTAGTTTTACAGCGTAAACCTTCCTAATGCTCATGTGAACTGTTTATTAAAATCATTTCACATCTTCTTTACAGGGAGTCTAAAATTATTAGCAATTTTCATTATATTTTTGATAGAAATGTGAAAGACATTAAATTACTACAGATTACTGAAACTACATACAAAATTCACATTAACTAAACTCTAAAGAGTCTCAATTTCATTCTAGGTGATACTATAATACCCAGACTTTTACAGATACATTTCACCTCATAATAAGTTGAAAGGGAAAATGTTTTATGTTAGTGAATATGGGATGTGCAATAGACTTGAGGGAGCAAAGTATCAGCGTGTGTGTGCCCTCATTTGATTCATTGGCAGTGTTGTATTGCTACCAGTGTGTCCTCCATAAATAAAGTGACATGGGGAGATTAAACCCACGTAAGGGAGTCTAGACTTGGATTTATACTTAGAGAATAGATCAGTAAATTAATGAGTGTATGTCAATGGTGAGTAAACACGGCAATTTAGTCCTGAACAGATCTGAAGAAAATTACCCAGCAAAATAGATTCCTATTGGTTTTCATGCTAAGCATTGCAATTTCAGTACTCGTATGATACAGAGAATGCAAATACTAAGCTCACCATTGATGCCTGAAATTACAAATAACATAAAACCTTATTTTTATCAATTTTTATGCCTGCATACATATCAGTTCAGTGTATTTTCCATTTTGAACAAGCACTTAGAAGATAGTGTGCCTCTCACTTTGTATTCTAAAGGGTGACTGCGAAACTCACGTAAACTGTAGAATTTCATAAATAACAACTCTATTCCAACCACATGTCTCAGCATCATCAGTGTACAGTCTTTATTAAGTCAAGAACTTTCAGTTCTACCCTGAAAGGAAGGCTTTTATGGCTTTTTTGTGTGGTACAATCTGTTTACCAACATTTCTGTGCTTGCACTTTGCAGGCCATTATTAGGTAAAGTAAGGGTTGCTTGAATGCGAACACTCTGAAGCTGTGACAGTTGATTCAATAATTAAGACAGCTTCTAACTGACTAATAAGTAGGTAGCAGAAACAACGTGTTCAATGAAACTGTGGCAAACCAAACTGTGGCTTAGCAGGGACTAATGCATAGCAAAGCCAAAAACTGACAATCTTTAGCGGTTTTTATGGCATGTTTTCAGCTCAGCATCAACAAGTTTAGTGTGGGTTCCTGCATTTGTTTACTTCATGGTATGTGCTGCATTATATTGTGCAGCAGGTGTTATGGCTGTGTACTGAATGCCCCTGCTGTGGTTGCATGTTGTGAAGCAGGTATTTATGATCATATATTGTGTTGCAGCTGTTATGAGTCTATGTTGTGTTGCAAGTGTTATGGTTGCTTCACAAAACAATACTAGAGATTTGATCCAGCAGATATGGCCCATATACAACTTCCTCTGACCCTTCCGATGAAATAGAGATATAAGCATTAAAAATAACATAAGGGGAAACCAAATGAGATGGAAAGTAAGCAAGCATAGGGACGCTGGATAGAATTAATATCCAACTGCAAGTGCCTTTCGATTCAGTAAGGACAGTAACCTATGCCCAAACTTTACTTCAATATAGACAGATAAGGCAACATAGAGCAGGCTTACCCTACCCTAGAACTAATCTGTGTCCTGGCAATCATACTATGTGAGCCTTCCAACACTGGAGGGGTCATTGCCTGGGAGTGCAGATTGGTGCAGTCAGAGAAAGAGTTATGTTTTCTTACTACAACTGGCAATTATTTCTCAAATGCAGGTATCTAGGCAGCATCTGGTAGAGGAATTTTAACACAATGAGCTTCTGTTGATAAATTCATCAAATAAAGAAACAAATACAAAAAAATCCTCCAAAAATATTACTATTGAACATTTAAAAGGCAAAGAAAATTAAAAGAAATCTAGACATAGAGGAGAACACTTTTTCATACTATCATAGATGATTTTAAAAGGATAATATAATTCACGCGCTCTGCGTGTGTGTGTGTGTGTGTGTGTGTGTGTGTGTGTGTGTTAGAGAGTTAGAACACTGGATAGTTTACATGCTAGGCAAGTGTTTTACTTTAGAGCTGTATGTTAATGCATAAATTATGATTTTAAAATTACTTTCTGACTTATATGTGCTGTTTATTATTCTGATGAGGAAAATGTTTCTCTTCTAGGAGATAACATGTTGCCATATATTGTTATTTGAGCTCTCTTAGATGGGAAATACCTTTATCTATTTTAGGTTTGTTCATTTTATTGTATGTGTGACTATTTTGTGTGCATGCAACCAGTATTTGGATGAAAGGAATTAAACCCAGGTCCTATGCTAGAACTACAAGTGTTCTTAACTGGAGAGCCATCTCTCCAGTCCCTCTTTGAAATTTTTGTAAAGGGAGCGCAAAATACACTCCTAATAATTGTAGTGATGAGGTGATGGGCTGCATTCCTGACTGGCTCCCAGCCACCTGGCTAGCTTATGCCCCGAAATAACAACACACAAACTGTATTCATTTAAACACTGCCTAGCCCATTAGTTTCAGCCTCTTATTAGCTAATTCTCACATATCTTGCTTTAACCCATATCTAATAATCTATGTAGCACCATGAGGTGGTGGCTTACCGGGAATATTCTAAAGTACAACGTACATCCCATCTTGGGCCAGAGCTTCATCGCATCTGACCCAGAGAGGAGAAGCATGACGACTGCCCAAGGCATCTGCTTCACTCCCAGCATCCTGTCTACTCCACCCACCTAAATCCTGCCCTATCAAAAAGCCAAGGCAGTTTCTTTATTAACCAATGAGAGTCCTCCATCAAATGATAAACTATCTAATGAGAACCATTAAACACCATTAAGCTTTTAAAACTAAAGATATAACTCAATTAAAACTTATTATTAGGTAAACTAAATTTTATGAATTATATTAAAATGAGTATTTGAATATTTCAGAAACTATAGTTGTGATCATGCTTTAAAGAGGATAAGGAACAAAGTGCCACTCTAGGTCCACGGGGTCCTGTTGGTCTGTGGACCATGGCCTCAGTGCTGAGTGGTGGTCTCTGTGTCATGGCTGCTTCAAATTAAAAGCTCCCTTTAGTATTGTGTAGTGTTAATTACTAATCTTTCCCAGTCCTTAAGAGTTGTGAAAAAAGAGATCTTGAAAAGTATTTACCCATCATGTCCAAATGTTTACATGAAACATCAAGATTCAAATGCACTGGGTTTTCTTTTAATACGTCCTAGAGATCCATTGTTCTTCCTCTTGAATCTTGTCACAAATAAATATATTGTTCATTGTGGGTACTACACAGTTAGTCAATGCTAACAAATGCCACTAAAGTTTTCAAACAGTTGTTTAGTGTGCTTACCATCTTGTATTTTCCTAATCAATTTCTGTTTCTTCAGGACAACTTGACTTTTATCAGTGAAGGAGTTATCAAATAATATACCACTTCACAGAAAAGCACATGGTAAATTTTCATTTAGCCATAAATAAACTTACATTCATAGCTCCTATTGACAAGCAAAATTTACCTCAACTCGATTAAATAAAGAATATCTGTAAATTATATTTTCTAGTAGATTATCTTATAAACATTAAATAATCTTTATATAAGACTATAAACATTTAAGAATAGTATATTTGTAAATTATTGTCAAATTGCAACAAAGTGTATTTGTATTGTGTATGTAATATGGATTATGAATGTTTAATGAGTTCATATGTTCTTGGTATGAAACCTCAAGTAATTGCTCTGTAAACCCTGGATGATATGATCATCATGATTACCATAATTATCAATGTAATTTCTGTTGAAATTTTAATATTGGATGCAATAACTGTGTGTGTGTGTGTATGTGTGTGTGTGCTCGCATACATGCACATGTGTGCCTGTGTAAATGTTCCTGTATGTATGTTTGGACATGTGTTTGGTGAACACTATATGCGTACATGTAGAGGTTATAAAGATCCCTGGTTGCTATTATATTACTTCATTTCATCTATGTATTTATTTTGACAATGTCTTAATGACCTTAACTCATAAAGGAGGCTAAGTTGAATGACCAGTGATCCTCAAGGTATTGCTTGTGTTCCATGCACAACTTACTAGGAATAAAAGTGAACCATAAATCTAAATTTATTTTCACACGGTTTCTAGACATAGAACGCAGGTCCTTATGTTCCCAGTAGGGTTTTCCTGACTGAGCTCTATTCCAAGTCCTACAATAGACTTAAAGCTCTAGTTCTACAAAAGTGAAGAAGAAAAAGATAATGGTTCCTTGACAGTGATTTGAACTTTCAAATCTATAAGAGCATGACCCCGCATATTTCATTACAGAAGCATAAACATTATCTCTAGCACATTGATGTCCAAATATAGTTAAATGGTCTATTTTGTCATTTAATTAGTACTCAGAGGTTAATGAAAATGTTAATTTAGGCAACACAAGTAAGATAGTCTGTGGTAAGAGAATGGAAATTAATAAAATCATTACTGCAGTAATGTAGACATCAGCATGTATGAGTTTTCGGAGATCATGATCTAAAGCACCTGGAAACAATGGTGCAGAGCTATTTTTGAAACCTGGGCTTCGGTATTTGTCAGAACTGCATTTGAACTTTTGCAGCTTTCATATTACTTTATTTGCAGCTTCATATTTATTTCTATAAACACATATTTCAAGCAGTGGGTGGAAATTAAGGCAGCCAGATGGCAACATGAACTAAGTGACAGGAAAAATTTTCAGATACAAGTTCCCTGCTTTGCCTCACTTCTGCACATGCAGGAAGCTAGGAGATGATCAGGTTTATTTGTTTCTGTTAGGTAATGTTAAAGTTCAGAGCTTATCCATGACGTTGATAATTACTTAAGAGAAACTTTTGAAAAATTAATTAAAAAGGAATAAAAATATTTTTTTAAAAAAGAGAAACTTTTGATAATTCTGTCTAATCATATCATGATGAAGAGAGCATGATTCACATAGGACTACATGTAGGTAGCCAAGCACCATCATCAACATCATTTTAATATATCTAGCAGTGTTTCTATCTTGTAACTGAATTCAGAAAAAATAAGAATTATGTAAACCGGCACAGGTGCAAAAACAGTGGGTAGCACCACGCTGACAAATTAGCAGTCCAAAGAAGGAAGGACTAAAAAGGTATAAACATGGATTTCTTGAAAGCAATATCCATCAGAGAACAGAGAAGAAAAGAGGCAGTTTCTTACTTGAATCATTAGGAAGCTGAGAAAGTCTCTCTCTACCCTTGAGACACATGCAAGGCCTGAAAGCACATAACTAGGATTCTAGTTGCACTTCAGTACATTGCCAGGGGAAGTTGTACGTTTTCTGGGTTTCTAATTTCTCTTCTCTAAAGCAGTTGGAAGAGTGCATGAGTCAGTGGAGAAGCATGAGGTATGAATGAGATAACATGCTTGATGGAGCTGAGACACAAATCACCAGTTCCATTCAGTAGAAGTATTTGCATCTTAACATAATATGCAAAACAGTAGAAACAACACTGAATATCCGTCTCTACTTATTAATTATTTGCATGGTTTTAACTGAGTTTAAAATCTCTGAGAATAAAGACATTTCTCAATTTCTGACGTAGTCAGATACGGTCATGTGACTGACTCTATGTAATAAGATATTAGCAAAAACAATGTGCCGTATTTCCAGTTATTTTCTTAAAAGCACAGTGATAACTGATCTTCTCTTTGCCTCTTTCTCTTCCTGCCATCTGGCGTGTAGGATGAAAGCTAGTGCTCGGGCTGTAATCATGGCCATTGAACACATTTATGCACTGAGCATGGCAGAAAAAAATCAAGATGAAGGCTTGGTTTCTGCAAACTTATGAAGACTTTTAAACAGACAGAGACCTATACACCAACTAGAAAATTAACTAGAACATCCATAGCTTTACCCAGCCTGCATTGTCATTGCTGCCTATGGCTAATTAGCCTGAAACTGTGAATCACAGTCATAGTCACTGTTCTCATAGTGATAGCTTCTGCTGCAGGAAGGAAGAGATTGTGACTAAGCTGGCCTAAGCCTTGGGCCTATTCTTTTGGAAATAAGCTATGCTCATGTTCCTTGCCATGCATTTTGGAACCTGTATTGATGGCTTGTTGTAAAAGCATTATCAAAGAACTGATTTAAAACCCATTGCATTCAAATCTTCAAAAGAAGCTCTCAAGAAATTAATTTTTTTTCTTTTTTTTCCAGTTTATTTATTTTTTATTAAAAATTGCCATCTCCTCCCCTCCTCCTCCCCCTTCCCTCCCCTTCCCTCCACCCACACCCCCACTCCCTCCCTCTTGAGGCCAAACAGCCATCAGGGTTCTCTACACTATGTTGAGTCCAAGGTCCTCCCAACTCCCCCCAGGTCCAGGAAGGTGAGCAACCAAACTGACAAGGCTCACACAGAGCCCGTCCATGTCGTAGAGACCAAGCCCATCGCCATTGTCCTTGGCTCCTCGGTCAGCCTCCAAATCAGACTCTCTGAGGGTGGCTGATGGTGGAGGCTGACCGAAGAAATTAATTTTTTCACAATAAGGCTGCTTACAGTCTCCATTTCCCTCACTGGATCTCTGAGTGAATAAAGTTTATACATTTTCTGTGCTAATTTATCATTACCATTTCTTCAATGAGGCATCTGTATAAAATGTGTCAGTATTGAGGATATTTGAGGTAATGAAGAAAATTTTAAAATAAAACTATCAAGTGATGAACATTCTATAAAGACATTTATAGGATTAGTAGAAATTATTGTATTGGCAATATGCCATGAAAATTTTCTTAAAAGTTTTTATTAGTTTCTTGATAGTTTCTTACAAAATGTTTGACCATATTCTCCTTTTCTCCAACTCTTTCTATATGTACCCCTTTCCTCTACTTATTCAACTTTTTATCTTTTTTTAAAATTGAGTACCAATTTTTACCTCCCAAATATTGATTAATGAGGGAGACTACATAGCTGCAGAAAGCAAACAAAAAGGTAGTTTTAGAGTGTTCTTATAACATTATTTCTACGTATTTTCCCTTTAAAATAAGTTCAGCCTTAAAAGTTAATGTTCAGATGCAGAGTGGAAAAAAGTATCATTTTACTTTCTAGAGAGTCATTTGGGCTAGTTTCTAAGATAATAGAAGTGAGCGCAATCTCCAACAGGCTATTTAAACAAATCTGTAAACAACCAAATGAAAAAAAAAAACATATTTTAGCGTAGAAGGAAAATGAGAATATTATTGGAATTTTAGCATCTGAAGG
Organism: Arvicola amphibius; assembly: GCF_903992535.2. Taxonomy (NCBI): domain Eukaryota; kingdom Metazoa; phylum Chordata; class Mammalia; order Rodentia; family Cricetidae; genus Arvicola; species Arvicola amphibius. The sequence goes on along the minus strand of NC_052060.1, from coordinate 46,921,187 downwards.
GCAAGAAAGCAATCAGTAAGTATACATCTACCTAAGCACCTGGGGTTGAAAGCTTTAGAGACACAGTATCTGTAGGACTTCCTGCAGTCCTTAATTTATTCGAGTCATAGGCAAATACCCTGATTCTTGAGAAAGACTCCTTCATTCTACTACCATGAGAAACTGTGGCATTGCTTAGAAAAGAGCAAACAAGCAGCCCTGGGGGACTAAAATGAAACCTTCAATTAAATAACTTTAAAAATAACAATATACACACAGGTATTGATATTGCAGAAATGAGTTATACTTCACTTGCCTCTTCAATACGACTTTTGTGCCTCTTTGCTCTTTGCCTCCTCATTTCCCTCTCATAGGCTTCATTTGGGGCATTATGGAGCAGGCCTTTTATGCTGTAGACCTCCATAAGCCCCACCCAGCAGGCTCTGCTGACACTTTGCTGTTTCCTGTCATGGAAACGCAGTTCATCTTCAAGCATAAGCACGCATTTCCCAGCCTATTTACTCCTTATTTTCTTTTACTGCACCTGTCTGACTATTTTCCCACTTTACAGAACATTGCAGTTTGATCATCTCATTTTCTCTACATTGCTTTCCCAGAGCCTGGAGCAGTGACTTCAAATGATGTCGGCTGAATGGGAGAAAAACAAAAGTCCTCGCACTTTCCCTTTGCTCAACTTTTGAGAAAGCTTAGTTTTAATCTAAACTCCCTTTTTATATGTGGATAGAATAAATGTTTTGTGCACAGTCATCAATTATGTTACACAAAATATTAATTTTATTTAATCAGTATTAAATCAAACTTTATCATTGTGATGATGTTCAGGTATAGTTACTCTTCAGTATTTGTGATGGTCAGTATTACTTGTCAATTTTGCAGAATGTAGGACTATCTGTGAAGTGGGCCTGTGTACATGACTATAGTAATTATCCTGATAGCCAATAATATTTTTAGTTAGAGAATCCTACATTGTGAGCTGAGCATCTGTGTGTATGTTGCTTCAAGTCACTACTTCCTTGAGGATGGTTTGTATCTTTAACTGTGAACATGCATATGCCTTTCCTCTCTTAAGGTGCTTAATTCTGAGCATTTTATCATAGCAACAGAGAAAGACATTAAAACAGTGTATATGGAGGATTGATTACTTCTATGCTGAAATCTACCAATATGTAACTCCTTTCTAACATTTGGAATACTCTACAGTCTGTTGCATGTAGCCTATCACATCTTTAAATCATTTTATATTAGTTATAATACATTATCCAATAAATATATTTTGTGAATAGTTGCTATATTGTATCCCTTATAGAGAAACAATAATAAAATGTTTTTGGTTGGTATGCTTCATGTATACAGAGATAACTGACTGAATATAAACAGTATATTGACCACATCCACTGAGCCGGCTCCTGCACATTCTTCTCCAGCATCTATTTTTCAAGTCTTGACATACCCTCTATTCACCCTCCCTAAATTGTAGATGTGCTCTTTGTCACACATCCAGTGCCAATACCAAGTCTGACCACCTCTACCTGCAAAGCAATCAACCTCTAGGCTTCTGTGTCTATCCACCCTGTCTGCCCCTCCAATCCACTGATACTTCCCAAAGCATATTCAATGTCTCCATCCAGCCAGATCTGTATACACGTACTTCAGACCTGAACCAGAGTGCACATGCTACACAGCAATCCACTGCCCTCAGTCTACTTGACTCCATTCCAATCCCTCAGCCTAATCCACCCTGATACCCTCTCTTCTTCTTCAACCTTCTCTGTCCATGTCAGAAACAGACATATCAAATGAAGTCATTATACTCAAGTCTCATCTTTTAATGCAAACAATATAATAGCTCAGTCCAGTATTTCCCCCTCTGTACCCACTAGTCCTTTAGAGATTTTTCCCAATGAGCATTACTGAAATGTAGTCCAGAACACAGAATTTAAAAAGAAAAATCATTAGCACAAATAAAGAACTACGTAGATTAAAGAAGACATAGAAAAATATCTCAATAAAATTAAAAAGACTCAATGAGAATAAACGCCCGAGTGATATCCAAGAACACACAAACAAAGACTGATGAAAATGGCAAGGACAACCTAAGACTTGAGAAAACCATTCAATGAAGAGATAAAAACATCTAGAAGTACTCAAACTAAGTAAAGATGGAATTATAAGACTTAATAACACAACAATAAAATAAAAAGGCAAGCCTTACAAGTCGAATGAATCAAGCAGAAAACAGAATATCAGGACTCAAAGATGAAGGAAAATGAGCTGGATAAAATAAGCATGAGTTTTACTTTTTCAAATATATATGTGTGTGTGTGTGTGTGTGTGTGTGTGTGTGTATACATATATATATATAAATATATATATATATATGTATACACACATATATTATGTAAAAAGCACAGGAAAGAAACATATAGGCAACATAGGACACACCCCTAAAAAAAAAAAAAAAAAAAAAAAAAACTTTGACTTATAGGTATAGGCTGGGAAAACAAACCAAAAGTCAATAGCACATGCCAGATCTTCAACAAATTTAGGATAAAATTTCCCAAAAATAAGAAAATACATGTAAAGGATAAGAAATACACTGGATATTAAAACACTAAGGATACGGAAAAAAGTCACATAGAAAAGGAAACCCTATCATAATAACAGCTGATTTTGCAGTGGAAAATTTAGAAGTCAGAGAGCAGGAAACAAAGGATCCCAAGTCCTGTAGACAATGAGAGCCAACCTAGACTACATGCTGTACTTGAAAGAGAAAGAAAACTTTATAGGACACAAGCAGTCTAAAAAAAATTAACTAACACATCCAACCTAGAGCAAACTAAGCAAAAGCAAACAAGCAACAACAAAAAACAATCAACAAAACAAGAAGCGTTATTTTTGCCAGAAGAAAGGAATGATCACAGCCAACAGACTGTGGAAAGAAGCATGGAACCCGAGGCCACAATTACTAAAGCACAAAGTTCCACCAATACACAAACCACAACACCAAAGATTAACAACTGAGGTGCTGTAAGAAACAAACATATTTCAACAATAAATTTACATATTAATGGTCTCAACCATCCAAACAAAAGGTACAAGCTGAGTGAATGGATCAAGATACAACATATATCTCTATTTGTCTATTCAGAGCAAATCTTAGCTTTAAATGTAGGTACAGCATTGAATAAAGGACTAGATAAAGTACACTAAACAAACAGAAACAGGAAATGAACAAACATCATTATCCCAATATCTGACCAAATAGAATTTAAACTGAAAATAATAAGAAAAGATAAAGAAGAACACTTCATTTGAATCAAGATCTTCTCTTCGTTAACTGAGAAAATATTGCTATCCTAATATATACAATATAATAATTTTTTTAAATGTACTACTGTATTTATTTATTTATTGTACTACTGTATTTAAAGACATATTAAGATCAATCAATTAATAATAGATGATTTCAATAATCTACTTTCTGCAACAGAAAGTCATCTGAATAAAAAAAGGAAAAAAAATACCAGAAATAAATGACATCATACATCAAATGTCCTTAACACTTGTCTATACCCTTGAATCAAAAAATACTTATTCTGCTCAGCAGCACATGAAATGTTCTCTAAAATATTTCACATTCTGGGACACAAAATAAATCTTTACAAACTCAGAAAGTCTGAAATGGTTCCATGCAAAATAAGCTAATCTGTAGACCAGGCTGGGCTTGAACTCAGAAGGTCTTCCTGGCTCTGCCTCCTGAATGCTGTGATTAAAGACGTGTGCCACCACCACCTGGCTAAACAACTCATTATTGAATGATAAAAGGATTAAAAATCAAACCATTGGAGCCGGGCGGTGGTGGCGCACGCCTTTAATCCCAGCACTCGGGAGGCAGAGGCAGGCGTTCGAGACCAGCCTGGTCTACAAGAGCTAGTTCCAGGACATGCTCCAAAGCCACAGAGAAACCCTGTCTCGAAAAACCAAAAAAAAAAAAAAAAAAAAAAAAAAACAAATCATTGATAATAATAATTTTTTGGAACTAAAGGAAAATGAAAACACAGCAAAGTAGAATATCTCAAATATACTGAAAGCAGTTCTACAAAAGAAATTTATAGCTATATGTGTCTACATTAAAAAACAAAAATATCAAGAATAAATAACTTAATTATATACCTTGAAATAAAATAAGAACAAGCCAGATCCAAACCCAGTTAGCAGAAAGAAATAATATAAATCAGGGGAGAAATTAATGAAATGGAAACATGATAGTTAAGCAAACCATAAACTAACCTAAGAACTGGCTCTTTGGGAAGGTAAACAATACTGACAGGCCCATGGTCCACTAAACAAAACAAAAAGAGAGGACCTAAATTAATAGAATCAGAAATTTTTAAAAAATGACATATATAAAAGAATTTCAAAATATTATTAGGGAATACTTTAACTGCCATTAAGTTGAGAAACACAAAGGAAACAGATGATTTTCTAGAATTTCAGCCAAACCACTAAAAGAGGCAAGATGAAATTGATCTATAATATTCAAAAAGATTGAAACAATAATAGAACTTTTCCAATTAAAAAATTCCAGAGCCAGATTGGATCACAGAAAAATTCTACCAGATTTTGAGAGAAGATCTATATCCAATCTTTTTAAACTATTGAGAAAAAAAATGATTTTTAAAAAAGGAAGGGAAGAAGAAAGGAGTAAAAGAAAGAAAACAAGAAACAAACAAACAAACATACAGAGGTTCTCCTGGATTCTCTATGAAGTCAGTTCCACTCTAAGACCAAAGCCAGGTAAAGACACAACAGAGAAGCAGAACTAAAGACCAATGCCCCTGATGAACTTATTCTCAAATGCTCAATAAAACAACTGTGAGAAGAATACAGAGATGTATTAGCAAGATGCTCCATCATGATTAAGTTGGTTTTTTTTGAAATGTAGGAAGAATGTTTCACAAAATAAAGCAATACATGGTAATGACAGAAAACACACAATATCTCACTAGATACATAAAAACCTTTGATATCCATTATACCTTTACATTAAAATCCCTAGAGAGCAGGGCAGTGGTGGCTCATACCTTTAATCCCAGCACTCAAGAGGCAGAGGCAGGCAGATTTATATGAGTCAAGGCTAGTCTGATCTACAAGAGATAGTTTCAGGACAGACTGCAAAGCTACAGAGAAATCCTGTTTTGAACCACCCCCCCCCCCAAAAAAAAACCAAACAAACAAAAGAAACCCTAAAGAATGTAGGACTACAGGGAATGCAATAAACTATATGTGAGAAACCAAGAACCAATCATATCCTACTTGAAACAATTCCCATGAAGTCAGGAAAGATACAAGGATATCCATAATATCCATTCCTTCTTAATAATGTACTTGAAACAATAGCTGGAAAAATGAGGCAAGAGAATGAAATTGAAGGACACAACAGGAAATGGGGAAGTCAAACTATGTATACTGCAGTAACATACAATAGAGATCCTACAACGCTAAAGGAAAAACCATCAGTTGTTGAGGAAGCCCACATCATGCATCGAATCTTTATCGGTTCATTTGACAGAGGCTTATTACCAGCATATATAATGAACTAAATAAAGAAGAATGACCCATTCAAAGACAGACCAGAGACCTGAAGAGTGTTCTAAAAGGAAATAAAAACAGTTAAGAAATAATCTCAAAAATAATCATTGTTCCTAGCAATTGGGGAAATGCAAATCAAAACAATTTGTAATTTTATTGTATACTAGCCAAAATAGCAAAGATCAACAAAACAAGAGACAACAAATGCTGGAGGCACTGTGGGAAGACGACACTCATTCACTGTGGGTGAGACTGCAAACTGGTCTAGACACTTCAAATCCTTGGATAGAATTCTCAAAAAGCTAAAAATAAATCTACCATATGAAGCAGTTATACCACTCCCTGGCATATACCCAAACAACTTGACATCCTACTCCAGAGATATTTGCTCAGACCTGCTTCTTGCTGCTCTACTAAAAGTAACTATGAAATGAAAACAACCTAAGTTTCTCTCAGCTGAAAAATGGATCATGAAAATGTGATACATATACACTATGGAATAATATTCATCTGTGATGAAAATGAAATCATGAACTTTGCAGATAAATAGACAAAACTATAAAAGATCATACTTGCTGTGGGACAATGGTCTGTACCCAGTCTCTTATATCTTAAATTAATGCTGATGGCCAGTAGGCAGGCAGGAAGTATAGGCAGGGCGGCCAGGCAGGAAGTAGAGGTGGGGCAACGAAAATTCTGGGAAGAGGGAAGTGCAGTCTGCAGTCGTGACCTAGCCTCAGAGGAAGCAAGATGTGACTGCCTCTCCAAAAGAGGCACCAAGCCACGTGACTAACTCAGATAAGAATTATGGGCTAATGTAAATTATAAGAATTAGTCAGGAATTTTATCTCAATGGTCATAGCGTATTCCTTGGGTAAATGATAAGGACAGAGACAACACAGCTGCTTTTGTACTTGTGAAATTACAAACAGGAGCAACAGTTTCCAGGGTGAGTGGTCCTACAGGTCATGCCTGAATGGGATTCTCCTCCATCAGAGAATCAGAGGATTATTCCTCTGGTGGGCTGACGTCTGCTTCAACTTCCACAGCCTCCAACAGTTACCCAAGAGATACCTATAACAGGCCACTGCCATTGCCTCTGTTGCCACCACAGTGATCTTGGATACCCATTTGCATGCTGTGAATATGTTTTATTACCATTGATTAATAATAACCCAGAACTGGCCTATGGTAGGGCAGAAAATACCTAGGCAAAGAAGCCAAACTGAATACAGAGGGAAAGAGGGTGAATCAAAGGAGAAGCAAGCAGCCACTGGAGAAGCAAGATGTGGGGTAATAAGCCACGATCCTCATGGTAAATATAAACTGGTAGAAATGGGTTAATTTAAATTGTAAGAAATAGTTAATAATAAGCCTGAACTAACAGGCCAAACACTATGTAATTAATATTAAGCCTCTGAATGGTTCTTTTAAAAGAGACTGCAGGGCCAGGCAGGATGAGAAACCTCTGGTTACATCATAAAATAATAAAGATACCATACACTTCAGGCCCATGATCCAGATGCCCCTGAACAGTAATTAACCTGAAAGCCTCTTCTCCAAGGTTTAGCTGTCAGGGTACCAGAAGGCAAATGCATGCTTCCTACAGAGCAATACAATCCGAAGTTCTACCTAGCTATATTGCTTATGAACCACAAAAAAATATTAGCACTGCATAGCCCTAAGTGTGCAATAGAAGCACACAAGCCTTGCGACTAATGAACAGCTCTGTAATTGTACTTAAGGATAACTCAAACCAGCATAATGGTTAACAGTAATCTCAACAATTCTTATTAACCACAGGTAAGTGTAGTTCCCAGACATTATCAAGTATACTTTTTTTTTCTATAAATGATGGAGATCATTAGAGAGAACCACACACAATCAAGATATAGAGTTGTAGAGTTCAGTCTCAATGAAGACTTTTCCACTATAACTTCTGTCCTTAAGCTTAGAGATCATTTTGGAAGTGGAGTTTAAGATTGTAAGAGACAGAAACAGGTACTAAGAAATATTAATGGCCAATAATTGTTTATTCCTATTTTATCATTGGTGTGTGTGTGTGTGTGTGTGTATTTGTGTATGCTTCCATTCTTTTAGTTTTACTGATGTGAGATTGTTTATTTCTTCTGTTTTCATGGGTGTAATTCTACCAATGGTTTCAATTCCACAATAAAAAAAGATACATAATAACAATATGGATACAAAGACAGGATCCATCATTCTGCATCCAAAAAACACACTTCAACGTCAGGGATAAACATTACCTCACAATAAGGGTTGGAAAAAGATATTCCAAGCAAATGGACCTAAGAAGCAAGCTGATATAGCAATTATAATATCTAACAGAATATACTTCAAACTAAAACTAGTCAAAATAGATAGGGAAGGACACACAACACACACACACACACACACACACACAAAGAGGCAGAAACACAGCAAGTTTGCTGAGTGATTGTGTTTCCTATCAATCTCAGAAGCTACATCCATGAAGTGTTACCAACATGACTGCCTAAAATTGAGCTGAACAAGGCCACACCAATAGACGTGGTAAAGTAGACAGTGAAAACCCACAAGACCTCAGTCCTACAAAAATAACTATAGGCATCTAAAAAACTGTATACACACACACACAGAGACACTCATGGACACGCATGCACACACACACAACACACACACACGCATACATGGGGTAACAATTAATGAACAAAGAGGCTATGAATTTTAAAGAGTTATGAGGAGTTATACGAGAAGGATTAGAGAGAAGATTGGGAAATGATTTAACTGTTAAAGATCTCAAAAAAAAATAAAGAAATACTTAAAACACTAAGGTCTATTTTAAGGAGCCAGGAATGAAGTAGATCTTTTAGTTATAGCAGTGTTAGTTTTAATATTTATTTTTTAAAAAGATAGTAGTGTTTTTAACAAACACCCCCAAGGAAGTCTGTTTGCAGTTTGACACACTGTTTCCTTCCAAGATCCTGAAGTGTACAATTTCCCTTTCTTGTTTGGCTTAGAAGAAACAGGTAGGCAGATGTGTGAAATAATATTCTGAAAATAATTTTCTACAAAGATAAATTTTAAATGGTCACTCTCTGCATATCAAATGGCTATCAGATTTAAGTGAAAGTGTGAATCATAGCTATTAAATAAATTATAGTGAACATGTGAATTATTATTCAACAATGATGGCTTAAAATTAAATACAAAATAATTTATATTTATTAAAGTTGTTAATTAATAAATAATTGCATATAACATATATTCTTTAGACTCATAAATTTATCTTGCTTTGATTATTTTAAAATATATGTCATACAGCTGACCCGAGCTAGTGGGAGCCCTCAGACTCTGGATTGACATTTGGGGAACCCACATGGGACTAACCTAAGCTTGCTGAATATGGGTGACAGTTATGTGGCTTGATCTCTTGCGGGCACACTGGCAGTGGGACCATCACTTATTCTAGGTGCATAAACTGGCTCTTTGGAGCCCATTACCTATCGTGTGATACCTAGCTCAGCTTTGATACAGGGTGAGGTAGCTTGGTCCTGACTCAGCCTGGTATTCCAGACTTTGGCTCCCCAAGGGAGGCTTTACCTCTTCTGATGAGTAGATGGGGGGTGAAATAGGAAGAGTTGAGGAGTGCGAGAAGGTAAGGGAGAGGGAACTGGGGCTAGTCTATAAAGTTAAATTTTTTTAGAAATAATATATATCATGATATATAATACATATATATATCATAAAAAGACTTCTGGTATAATCATAACAAATGCTGCGAGTCAGGTAGTATAAAATAGAAAATCCAATCGAATCTACATAAAATATTTTATTTGAATTAAGTTAAAAATAACATCAATGAAACATTCTTTAATACTATGTTTCAAATTGAGTAAATATTCTATAATTAATCATAAAACTCTCTGAACTATAAAATTGATATACAAGTATTTGGTAAATATATAATAACCATAAAATAACCAGCATGGGCTCTGTAAATAGCACAGTAGTTAAAGTACTCACCTAGCAAGCAAGAAAGCTGGATTTTAAAAAACAAGAACACAAGAACCCACATACATGCCAGGTGAGTACTGAGATCTTATTGTAATTGTAGGGGGCTGTGTACCAGATATTGAGATCACTATAACAAGTGGCTAGTACAAGAAGCCTTATTAATGACTGCTGGGTCTAATTGAGGGATCCTGTCTTAACGAATAAAGTAGAATAATGATGAAAGATGATTCCAGATTTGACCTTGGCCCCCCAAATCTATGTACCCATACACACAGGAAAATGGGAGAAAGTTTAGAAAAATAATACATTGTTTTTCTCCAAAATATTTGTCTATAAGAAAGACACCAAGATACCTTGGTTATCTTGATGTATTAAATTTAACCTACTTTCTAATAATTAATGAATGTAACATTTACCAGCCAAGAAAGACTTCAAGATAGTAAAAACAATATGTGATTGCTTGGATGTAAACTTTCCTTTATGAACTCATGGATATAAATGTGTTTTCCCTGTCTTTATTGTACTTTTTGAGGTGAGTATTCACCTTTTGTTTTTGTTTTTTTGTTCTCATCTAAGCTTTTTGCTTCCATATCTTCCCAAATGTGAATAAACTACTCTGAAAATTCGCCATCAACACTGACCAAACTATCATGGTGATAATCCCTTGTCATTATGGACAGCATCATCATCTAGGAGACAAAATAAGTCTCTCTGTCCTTTAGTTGCTTTTATCAGACATTTTGTCACAGCAAGAAAGTTAAATATTATCTGGGATCATTGTGACATGGTGTGAAGTTCTGGATTGAAAATCAGAATGTTTGATATATGACTTTGAAAAAAAAAGTCAAACACAGATTGATCAATTTAACTAGTATAATCAAGCTGGAAAATATTATAAGACTTCTTTCTTAGAAAGGTCTCTCTGTAATTATATCATCTAGTAGTCTATACACTTTGTAAAACCAGCCTAATGGAAACATTGAGTGAATTAGCTGTTCCAAGAAACTGCTGCATAACTAGAAAAGTTTGAGTAATGCCTTTCAAGTTTCTTTCTCTTTAAAGATGGTGACTCACACTAAATGCATGATTGAAAGAGGGGGAAATTTCAGAATAATGTCTTTAGAAAGCAGTGGGTCCTCTAGCATACTTAACAACATGCTTTATTTTGAAGATAATGGGAACATTATAAGTAGTTTGAGTCTTTTGTCTGTGAACTCCCACCAGTGGCTCTTTTAAGTCACTATGGTTTTCAGCTCCTGATTCCTGCAGAGACTATAGTCTCATCTGATGCTCCATCAGCAGTGCCTCAGGCTTGATGGGATCTGTGTGCTATCCATGGTAATGCTCTCAGTGAGAAATCTTCTAACTTTAGGTGATCTCCCTTTGGAACATGGTTTTGATCAGTTTTTCAATAAAGTCTCTTCATTTTGAAATTTTGAACACATTGATACCTGTTAATTTGTCTGCATCAGACAATACACTGAGCACCATTTTATCTGATAGAACACTATTTCCCCAAGAATTTTAGAAAACATAATGATATCACAAATTCTTCAGTTGTCATGGTCTCTCATAACATTGTCATATGTCATTCATTAGCTTCTGTTCAAGTCAGTGCTGATAGGTTAACAGATGTCTCCAGGGATGACTACCTAAAGTGACCAAAATACACCTTTCTCTCTCTCTCTCTCTCTCTCTCTCTCTCTCTCTCTCTCTCTCTCTCTCTCTCTCTCTCCCCCTACAAACTAAATAAATGCATAAATAGTATCTCTGGTGGACTATCAGATTGAGCAGGGAAGTTCTTTCCCCAAATATGCCATCATTATGCATTAGGCATTATAGATTATTTAGTTGACAAGTTATCAACTAAAAAAATTCCCCATTATAATACCTTCTCCACTCTAAATGTGTCTAGCAGACACTGTTACTTGGTCAGCACACATAGGAGCCAGGAGCATTCTGAAAAGCTGCAGAAGAACATAGAGGAAAGTTCTTCAAATTTGGAGCTTAATGTACTTAGAATAATGAAACATTATCCATCTGCTTCTATGGCAACAAATGATATGTTACAGTTTATAGGCTGGAATGGTCAACTGCAGATGTGAAAAAAGACATCAAATAGGACAGCATATTTTCTTCCTATGTATGAGCTCACAAAAGGAAAGTTAAAATCAAGGAGAATTCGAATATATAGAACATCATCTAAGATGCTGAAATTTATAAACCATACATGGGTGAAAAGGATTATTTCTTACAGTATGAAACTACACTTTCTTATTTGAAAATAAAACTTACTGATTGACAATTTTATACATGTATAAAATATATTCCTGTCACAACCATCCCCATATTATCTTGTATTTCCCCTCCTATACCCGACAACACTTCCCCTCCCACAATGTCTCCATTCCACTGTCAAATCTCTCAGCTTTGTGTTTGATTCATGATGCACAGGGTTTAAACATGGCTCCCTCCATGGTCATTGGCGTGAGGCTACCCATGGAACAACAATTTAATGAATGATGATTACATCACTGTTAATTACAGAAAACTTCACATATGTACACAAGCAGAGACAATAGTAATGGGAATTTTCTTGTATCTAGGCTCAAAAAGTAACATCTAGTAAATACTGTTTTAATATAGGTAAAGATATAGTCCTATTTCTTGTCTACTCAAAAACATATAAATGTTTTGTCTATTCCAAAAACAAGCCACTTATGTAAGTGTAGCTATGTTATTCATGTAGGGCTCTCAGAAATGACTTTATATTGTGAAAACTTCAGTTTGTTGAACACATTATGTTTTTTAGGTGACTTCAAGATAAAGATCAATTGATAGCTGAATAATTATGTTCTTAATAGTATCATCCCCTTTGTCGAGCATGTGAACTTTTTTATTTTGATTTGAAGCTTGAAATAGAGGTAGTCCTTAGTCTTTCAAGTTTTCTGAAGAATCCTTAATGGGATTGTGCAGGTGAATTTAAAGGCCCAGATAAAACATGACCTAATTTCAAATGCCTGCTTCGCAACTTTAAGCCTCAAATTGCATGTTGTGCCCCAGAAACTGAAAACCCTGAGTTTGATGCTTTGCCACATTTAATGCTTTGAACTAAGAAAAACTTAGGTTTTTCTGACGTCCGGTACCACTCTTCCCACTCCCTATGCACCCTTTGCCCCATGAATTCCTGGAAAGGATAATTCACTGAATCACTACTCCTACCTAAACACTAGGACCTCAGAAGAGTAATTCATTGGAAGAAAGAGTAGATTCAAAAATTCTAGATGACCATTGTCTGTGACTACTGTATATCATAGAACCTAATCTTGACTCCCTAAATTATATGCTCTTAGCAAAATTTAAAGTTATCTATAGATGTAACTCAATCACGTTTGAATCCTTAGTTTTATATGACTTTCATACATTGCATTTTGTTAAATTTAAATGCTCTTTTTTCTGTCAATCTCTCCACTGTTGGATTATTTTGTAAACTCAAATTAGTAAATATTCAAATATTTCTGCCATTTAAAGTTGAGTATTTAAAGAAATATTTGAAATATGAAAATGATTAACTGCAAACCTACTTCTGGACTATCATGAGTCAATTGTGTTCTCTGAACTTCAATGATTCCTTGTCCTCTACTCTTCTCTATGCTCTCTGCCAACTGCAGCAAAAGAAAGAATAACACACATGGATAGCCTTCAAGTTACTTACTTTGGTTTAGTTGATTAATATAAAAATTGGATTAGAACAAAGAAAAAAATTAAGGCAAAGATTTATTCAAGACATTATTTAGTTCTCTATGGGAATAACAAGAAGTTTCTGCAGACACAATATATTATATAAATATATTTGTAGACTTATGCCAACAAGAATGTTATGGAAATAAAACAGAAAATGTTTAAGTAGATTCTACAGTGAAATTACCATTTGCTTTATTTATGCAGGGCACTCGATGAACATTTATTTCCAAGAGCAAACATTCTTATGGTTCTAGGTTTTTCAGTAACACAAATGAAAACCTTGATCATGTTCACACCCAAACTGTCACTTTACAGTACTGAATATTTGCATATGGAAATAGTATTCTCAACTTGCCTCACGGAGTATTAGAACCACCTTGCTGACTTACAACAAACTTTAAAAGTATAGGGCGATACTTTGCTTGCTGCTAGCATTCTCTTACTTTAATGATCAAAGCTGTAATCTTAACATCATTGACTGTAGATTACAAACCAAAGCATTGCTTATTTACTGTAGCAGTCATGAGAAAACAAGAGGGTTTGGAAAAAAAAAATCCCTGGAAGAACATTAACAAAGGAGAGTGTATGTTAGGGTAACAGTGTGGAGACAGATGGTCATTGTTCAAGGCGTCTCTGAAGGTTTTGGAAAGTTTTGACTGTTCTTTGTAGCGTACTCCATCACCTGGAGTCCTGTACTCTTAGAGGATAATGTGCTTCATTTCGTTGTCAACAGTAATGACTATGATAGAAGAAAAAAGATGAGAAAGAGAGGAGATGAGGCTATGAGAGAATGAAGGGAAGGAAACTGAGGAGAATCAAAAGGGACAGTAGAGTATTATGAGAAAAGACTGTGCCACTAGCTGACCATGCAATTTGGGGTGTATTATAGCATCATTGTGCTGTCTGTGTTTCTAAAAACTTTATGCTCACTAGCCGCCTTCCAACAGTTTACACTGAAGGAGAAAATTAGTGCAGAGTTGCTTATATAACAGGCACTCAGTCAATAGTAACTGATTATTATACACATATTCCAAAGTACAATATTCTTTCTACACTTCAAAACAACAAATTTAGAATTAAAAATAAAATTTTAAAAGTCACCTCATTAGTTAATAATTTTAATTCATGATTTTTCTTTTATCTGTGGCTATGACAAAGGCAAAATGTTCATGATTTTGAATTCGAACGAATTCCTCAAGTAGAGGGTATCTTTTTTTTTAAATGAGCATGTAGAAATTTACATAAAATAGATCTACTGCCTCGTTATGCCTCGGTCTACACACACCATGATCCATACCTAGCTAGCTATCAGCATTTTATCCTCACACAATCCTGATAATGATGAGGGGCTTTCTATCTTCCTCATGCAACCCACATTTGGATAACATAATTGGAGAACTCCGTTGCTATGGTGAGTATCACTCTGGAAGCACTCTTATGTTATAAAATCACATAGCCTCTCATCAGTATCATGAAAATTTCTCAGAACAAGCCAGCACACTGATGATCAAGCATTGACACAAACATCCATTATAAATGCCTATCTTCTGCCCTGCCAATATCTGAATTTATTAGTTTCAAGTTTCTCTGAAGGGAAGAGAAATTATGAGCACTGGTGCCACTCTCTGTATGAGAGTTTTGGATGCTTGATTTTCTTGAGTTTTATGCTCTTTGGATGTTTATTTGAGCAAATTTTAAAGACCACAAAGAAGAACACTTTTGAAGCCAGCTTAATTTTAATAGTTTTGTTCCTTCAAGTGGCTAAGCCATTCCAGTCTGCTCTCGTAAGCTCCTTGGCAAAGCTTCAGTTTGCTGTTTGAGTCTTGAGCATCAAAGGTGCCTACAAACAGGGATTTGATACTGCGGTGGGTTGGTTCCCCGGCAGCCCAGCCCGTTTCTGAGGAGAGACAGTAATATGTCCTAAAGTTGCCTGTCAGCCTGTGCTTACCTGGACATGTTTTTTTGAAAAGACAGTTGCTCATGTCCAAAGTGTGCGTGAGATGAGGCAGGCTGTGTTCGCATGTGCATGGGAAATAAGGGAGTGTAGTCTCTAAATCACTTTCTGAAAGCCTGTAAGTTTCCAGCTCAGGCTGGAAGGTATGCTGTGGTATGTTGTTTAGGATATTCAGGCTGAGGCATATTGTGTCTTTGAAGATCATAAAAGAACTCTCCTGGGAATTGCAAAGCATATTATCCAAGGAATTTGAAAGGTTACAATAAAATCTGGAAAATGTTCCAATCAGACCATAATGAGTCACAGTGTTCATCCTCTCCCTCCCTTTCCCGTTGCAGCTAATGCTCATTTTCTGTAAAAACCTCAACTGGAACTAAGTAGGACATCTTTAGGGTAATGTTAGTGTCTAGGCAATAGTAGTTTTCAATTAACATTGCACCATGTACAAGGAATTCAAAATCAGATATTAATGTGCTATATTTTGCACTTTGGGGTTTTGCAAATCAGCCCGACATTCCAGATATTTCTCAAAATCAGCAACAAGTTTCTGGCTTGTTTTCACTTCCTGTCATGGCGCTTATCTGCTCTCTGTTCTTCTCTATGGAGAGGAGACAAAAATCTCCCCCAGCCTGAGGTTGGCTCTCCTCGGGCTGTAGTTAGGTCTGCAGAGCTGAAGATAAGAGAAGAAAGCACTTCAAACAGCTAGGAATTAATCAGCCAGCCTGGCTCCAAGCTCAGTGTTAGAACCGAACAATTCCATCTCAGAAGCTCACTTACATTTACTGAAATTAAATGAGACAGCCTCATTTAATTCTTGTGTGTAAAAGGCTCTTGAAGCACAATTGAAACCAGTTACTTTGTGATGTCATGGAGCAAAGGGGCTAATTGAGCTCCTTGGAAAAGGAAGGGCTCCTAGGTTCCTATCAAGGAGCATTTGGGCTGGCCTTTGATACTGGTCCCCATGTCTTACCCATACCTTGGAAGTTTTGCAGTTCATATGTTTTATTATCATTTATCCAGAATTTTCTGCCCTTTCATTTATACCTTGGTGATTTTCAATGGAGGAGGCTCTTCAGTGAATAACAATGATAGTTTAGCTATTCCCTGGACTTACATAATGTAAAGCTGTCCTAATTGTGCCCCCAAAAGATTTTTTTTCTAGATGGTATCAGTAGATATTATTATGGTATCAGAGTGATTACTATGTAAAAATTATTCAAGAAAACAGACCTTCGTTACTGTTACAGATTTTTCTAAAGGTTAAAATAGTGACTAAACACAGACACTCACAAAACTAAAATATTCACTATCTGTTTTGAAAACAGATATTTTATTTTGTGTATAACAAAACTGTGTGCATTTAATTTTTTGTATATTAAATCTCAAGTTTATATTTTATAAACTAGAATGACTGTGACCCAAAGTTTTTAAACTAGGCCCTGAATAAGTTATGATTATATGATTTATCTATTTTCTAATTAAATGATTAGCTAATCAGAGCAATCAATCTATACTAACGATGAGGCTTGAGAAAAGTCTTCAATTAGCTTAAATGTGAGACTCTAAGCTCAGACCCATTTGTTAATCACAACACTTTTTTTCCATCAAAGTGCTGGCTGTTACCCAAGTCAAAGGTATATAAAGTCTTTTATTTGAGGCTATTAGTACAGCAAATAAAACTTTTTGCTATGTTATTGACAAAGTCCTGATATATTTATTTATTAGAGTGCCCCTTTAGAATAAGCTTCAGCTATGCAGAGACAAAATTTAGATGCATTTGAGTACTCTGGTATTGGCTAATATATGGTCCTTCACGAAGTTTAAATTTATTCAATACTTTCAAACTATATTTTTTGTTTGTTTAGATCAATAGAAACACTACAATTGTGAATTATTTTATCACTCTTATGAGCATAAAGCAGGTTTAGATCAAAAGCACATTGAATATCCATAACTCTTTGCAAAGTGGTCAACAGTCTTGCAAAAATACTGATACATATGAAGAAAGATTTCCAAATCTGTGATCTATTTAGAGAAACTTTTAAATATGGGATCTGTGATTCCAGGTTAACATGTTTGTTGGTTTTATCCTTCTTCGGGGTTTGACTAGGCAGTGATGGAGAAGAGACTCCATGGGTGCAGCTTCAATGACATTTCTATGAGATACAATTGCATGAAAAAGTTTCTTTACACTGACTCTTGTAATCTTTCTGTCCTCTCTTCCATGATAATCTCTGACTCTTAGGTGCAGGAGGTATCAGCATAATATGACATATCCTTTGTGTAAAGTTTCCTTTGCTATATGTTACTGAGAATCATATATGTTATTAGAGCCATTATTAAACATCTTTAATTGTATCATTTAAACTAGATTACAGATTATTTACCAGTTATTTTAATGCTAGAAAGCTGAATCATTTTAATTACATGGCTATCATGCATAGACTTACTCTGATGAGTTATGGAGAATTTCATGGACATTTATTTTTATTTTTCTTAGGTCATCTCTTTGACTCTGACCACCCCCCCCCCTTCTGATTTCCCACCTGGCTCAGCCATTGGCCCAAATACATTTATTCACTAACCAATAAAAACAACACATATACAGAAGGACATCCCATATCAAATCTATTCATTTTTTAGTGACAGTGACCCATTTTTTTTGTAAGAATGTTATGTATTCTAAAGTACAGCAAGATATTTTGGATTAGAGTATACAAATATTTATCTATCATCCGTGGATTCTGCTCTCTGTATCTTCTCTATGGAAGTCACTGTGTGACTTCTGAGTCATTAAGAAAGCCTCTCCTATTTTCTTCTCAGTAGCTTGGGCATTACCTTTTCTACTCAGGTTTGTCCAATCCCCAGTATTGGAATCTTTTTGTATAATGTGAAGTAGGTGAGGGATATCTTTGGGTTAGTAAAGTTTCCATGATAAAACAGAATAAAAAGAGAGATGAAAGGCAGACTGTGGACAGAAAGATCTGAAATATGGATGCATAGATCGTAAGAATTTTTTTGTAGAATTCTGGGTTTTGAGAAATACAATCTACAATTGTTAAATCTACAATTAACAATAGGGATAGTTGGGAGAGTCTTTAGTGGTACACTGGGTTCTCTTGCTCACCCAACACTCTTAGGGAACCAAGGGTATAATTTCTAGCTTGGATGTCCATAGAGTCAGCTCAGCTAATTTAGTCTTTCCTGTTCAGGTCTTCAGTGTAATGAATAAAGCACCCCACATTATGAAGAGTGATCTGCTTTCTTCTGTTTACATATGCTCTGGTAAATCTCAAGACAGATCTCAACAGACACATTTTCAACTTTGACAGTGTGTCTGGGTCTTAATGGTCCAGTAAAATTTATATAGAGAACTACCTGTATAACTTTTTTTTAGCTCTTTTTCCTTCAGGCAAAATCCATGCTAAGTAATTACTCTACTACATTGTACTCTCAGATCTTAGATCTATTACATCCTTTTCTTCTTATTAAATAATTTCCCATCTCTGTTGAAATTCAAATAGCTATGTATGAATGGATGTAATTCTGGGTGAATAAAGTAATTATTATGCTTCTGCATACATAGAATAGTGCTGACCCAAGTTGTTACCTCCAAGAAGTTTAATTGGGATTATAAATATGAATGCATAAAGGGTCAACTGTCAAGTGAAAGTCCCCAGAGTCCAAAATACTGCCCTCAGACCAAATAACACAATTTAAAGCAGAGGGTGGGAAAACATTTCTAAAAATATCAAGATACTGAATATTTTAGGCTTTACCAGGTAAACAAGTTTCCTTTCACACATTTTTCTTAATTATAATTTTGCACTTTTTAAAAACTTCTTGAGTTGTTCTTTGCTGATTTTTTATTTAAGGAATACAGATCACCACAAGGAACAGGAAAACATGGAAGTCTTAAGTTAGCATTTTCTGTATATTCGAACTCAGATTGCTATAAGAGCTACCAAGTTATAAAAGAATGGCGTTTTCCAACCAAATGGTACCACTTTGTCTAATATATATTCATTTTACACCTTAATTTATCAGGATAATTCATATCCTCTGATAATTATCTAGAAGACAAAGGTAAATTTTAGTACAGCAAATTTTAATAATTCTGACCTGGATAGAAGACTTATGTTTTTTATATGAAAGAGCTTGTAAGGAATTGTCCAGATGGATTTTCCAAGGACATTTAATTCTTTATCTATACCCCCTCCCTAGCTCTGTTGCTATCTGTCTGCTCTGTGTAATGTGGATGGAGAGGTGTTAGGATTTAGAAGACCCAATGATTTAAACGATAGATGGTAGATATGGTCAATCAGGAATCACAAAAGTGAGCAAATCAAAGAAAGTGAGGATTTATTTGTGTGATTGAGACATGTATCTATATTTATGGCCAGTTAAGAGACTAGTTATAGCTCTCAGACAGGCTTTTGATATAAGCATCACAATCAAAACCAAACGAAGTCAAAGCAACAACAAAAATGCAGGGAGGATTTATTCTTTTTAGACAGGCTTTATTGTCAATGGAAACTGAGTCTAAGCTACAGATGGAAGAGACAAGCAGCAGAAGTTTTGAAAAATAAGGGAGAAGATAAGAAAAGACACAGTAAAGAAAATGAAAGATTTCAAGAATTTCACAGGCTTAGCCTTTTTAATAATAACTCCATTATCATAATAAAGATATAAATAATAATTATATAATGTGGTTGTTATCTCCTCATGAGCAAGATATTTTGGGAAAGCATTTGCAAACACTACTATAAAATAAAATATTGTAGTTGGGTATTAGGTGTTAAATTCAGTTAAGATGAGTACCAAGTATGCCCCCAAATTCTTTATTGGTTACTTATTAAATTGGACACAGTCAACTTTGCCTTCGATGCTGAAACAAATTTTTGTTGTTTGTGGAGGTGGCATCTTCCATTTTAGAATTATGCTGCATGAACACTATGATCCTTGACTAAGAAATCAGCAAATTTGCATTGTTCACCTCCCTCTGCCTGCTCTGCATCAAGGCATACTGGCTAGGACATCTCTTGTGCTCTAGCTCTCCACTCCCATTTTTCTCATTGGCAAGGGAAAGGATGTCAAGGCAAATGAATACTTAAGTGCTGTGACTCTACTACTCTCCGAGATGTCAACTCTGAACATGCATTATTGCTCTACAGATAAAGAGCGGGAACCACGGATACATTTTTCGTCTGATGTTTCTTTGTTGTTTTGTTTTAACATGGAGGAGGGCACTATAGCAACAAGCTTGAATATGCTGCATCATCAGAATGGAAGGTAGGTGTGTCTGCAGTGATTGCTGAGTTAAGTGTACATTAGGAGTTGGGGAGGCCAAAGATGTTGGGTAAGAAAGTCAGGATCAGAGCCAAAGTTTATCTCTACTAGAACTTGGGCCCCATGTCTTAAGTCCCTATTCTAGCTGTGTCCTGGCTTCAGGCCTGGGCTGGGAGTTCTCTTGACAGAACTTTCAAAAGAAAAACAAAAACAAAGAGAGATGTTGCTGCTGTTTTGTAATAAACTTGGAAGGTTTCTAGTCCTGCATTCCTCTTTCACCCCTGTCTTGGGTAGGACAGTTATGCTCTATTCCATGTTACAGAGGCATTAATTTCCCTGGTGTCCAAGCCCACGAACACCACAATATTGGTCAGAGTGGAGGGTCAGATATTTTTGGACTTTCTTTATTTAATCTTTGGGGGTTTCCTCCTGTGTACCCCAATTCTTTTCACCTCCCGGTCCTCCACATCCCCTATCATCCCTTCTGAGGCCCCAATAAGGAAAACAAAACAAAGTAAGCAAGAAAGCTAACAAAAGGAACAACAACAACAAAAACCCTTATAAACCAAAACAGATATAGAAAAATCTCTGCTTCTTCTCTCCTGCTTCTCCATCACCTCTTCATCCATCGTGCTGGCGCTGCATGGTTTGGTGTGCCACATATTATACCCCTGTATCCCATCATCTTGACTTACAAATGTTCATTGCAATGAGTCACCGGTCTGCTTCAAGGCCTGTGGTTTTTGGTAGGCCATTCTCACTGGATCTTCACCAGAGCTCCTCTGGTGTATCCTGTGGTCACCGCAAGTTTTGGGGATCCTGTGGCTGTCATTCCACAGGACCAGTTCTTTTATGAGCTCTACTGGTATTTGAAGTTTAGTGACAATGGATAAATAATTCAGGAGTATCTGATTTAAGACTATGTACAAAGTTGGTGAATTCTGAGTCTAATTACATCTCCAGCTACTACTTTGTAACTTTAGAGTGAAAAAAGTGAAATGGACTTGGATGACCTTGGTTAATGATCCATGAACAAATAGTGTTTCAAAAGCAAATTATATTTTAGCATATTTAATATGCTGAAATTTTTTAGAGTCCTGACTATATGAAATGAAAAGGGTCAGACAAAATTGTACATATATTTGGACAAATACAAACTATTACTGTTTGTATTCATTAAATATAAGTTGAACTTCTGTTATCAGTGTGAAAGTAGTTATGTAATTAGAAAACGGTTATGGTTGAATTGGAGAGAATCATGTCATTGAAGGTTGCCACAAACCGCGGCCCCTGTCTGTGCTCTATGCGCTATACCACAGTTCGCGAGCTTCGGGCAAGGGGCTGGAAGTTGAGAGTACACACGCAGAGACAGACCGACACACAGACCTTCAAACACTGGTACCAATAAGCCCCTCTTTAATAGCACCATGGAGGCTTAAATACACTGCAGTCAATGGCCAACAGGTGAAAATCCCATCCTCTGATCCTCTTAGCTAGGCACAGCTTCTAGTAATTTCAATTAGAAGGTTCTAGCAGGGAAGAGCAGCTGAAGGCCAGGACTCTTTAGTCCCAACATCAGGTCAGCTTCAGTGGGATGGGAAGGAAGTGAGACACTAGTGAAGAGACGGGTTTAGCCATGGGTTTGATCAGAAACGGTAATTATTCGATGCTATAAGAATGAATAATCATTTAGTGAAAAGTATGAAACCCTTAAAGACAAAATTATGGGGACTGGAATTTTAGTGCTGGGCTTATATGGAACATGTGGTCCCCACCACAGACAACGGATCTCAAGTGTGCATGAGAGCTGAAGCTTCTGCTATGCTATTGAGCAAGCTCACATCATGATGTCCTTAGATCTTACTTCCTTTAATGGAGGCCTCCACAGTGTATCAGAGCTGATATGCTCACATTTCATTTCTTTCAGATAGGATATGGTTTCTGGATGATGGGATTTTTCAAGCTGATTAATTCACAAAGCTTCAAAGCAACCTGTCACTCACAGAAAGGATTAGACAGTGTCTTCAAAGTATTCTTTCCTGGGAGAATGTGGCAAAGAGCGTGATGCTTAAATATTTAGCAACAAATTTAAATTAAAGAAAGAATTAGAGAGGATCAGTATTCCCTCTTCCGAAAGTGTGGGATACCAAAGCATTACAGCATGAGTCACATGTTCTCGAAAGGATCTGGAACAACCACAGTGGGAGACAGATGAGAAAGGAGGCCTGGGTGCATGCATTTAATATCATTAATCTGCTGGGTTGCTTTATTTCAGACTGGCTGTGCAACAGAGTGGAAAACATAGGTACAGACAAGGGTGAGGCAGGCACGTCAATTTCAGTCCATCTCAGCCTCAGATCCGCTCCCAGGAAACAAAAAAATTTCAAGTCAGAGTTGAGTATGAGGGGTTTTTTGGAGTGCTTTTCAAAGCTTGAAAGTAACTTCAAAGAAATGTAAATATCACACTGTGCAGTCTCCAGGCCCCTTAGGCCAGCTTCTTGGCAGTGTTCTTTTCAGTGAAGACACTTGTCTTGGCCAGAACTGGTCTACTGGGAGACCATGGTGTGCAGGGCAGCTGCCTTTGCAGTGAGAAGTGTCTATCCTGAAGCCCTGTTTCTTCTGCCTCCGCAGGTCTGAGAAGCCAGTCATTCCATTTTCAATCCAAATGTCATGCCCATATGCTAATTTGACATGAAGCTGCATTTCAGACAAGCTTATTCCTCATGAACATCACCGCAACCGAAGAGGCAGGACAGAGAGAAAACAGCAGCTGAGTAGCTGGTGTCCATCGGGAATTGGGCCCACTGGCTCTTCTGGCTCTGCATAAGGAGTGAAATTATTTGAAGGGGGTTAATCAGTTTTTCAGGTCTGATCCTTGATATAGTATTTGCTTCTATGACAATTTTGTGACTTTTTTTTTATTTCAGAAGACAAATTTCCCTGTGAAGTTTTGGTTAGCATTTTAGAATATTTAGAGGCTACAAGTAGGTGGCGGTTTGGTTCAAAATGTTTGGTGCATCCAGGATCTTTCTGTTTCCTAATGGAAGGGTAACACTATGAAGCTTTTAGAAAATGAAAAGTAACTATTTCAGAAATACATTGAAAAACTGGGTGTCTTTATTTCAGTACTTGAGGAGATACCCTTCTTAAGGATGATAATGAATATTACAGAGAATGACTTGAGGTATCAGATGGCCTGCTTACAGACTAGAAAATGGTTGGCCATAGGAAAAACAATCCCATATTGTCTGACTCCCTCGAAGGGTTTGGAATTAGCTGCCTGATAATAATAGAAGCAAATAAAAAATAATGTTTAAACCTTTCCCTTTAGGGTGGGGATCTTTAATGATGGGGAATGTTTGTCTTCAGAGACCACTGATGGATGGACAAAGCTGTGCTTATTCCTTCTATCCCACACCCTGATTCTGAGTCTCCATTGTACAGTGTGCTTGAGACCTGGCCACAGACTCACTTGGACCTGCTGACTGTGACCACCAGGCAGATTGTTCTGGAGCATTGTTCTTAGGGAACAAGTACATGTTATACATACACATTAGAGGTAGTGCTATGAGCTTGTTAAAGATAAGCTGCTGAGAATCATGACAATACTCCGTGCTTGCCAAAAGTTGGAGGAAGATAACAAAGAAGGGTGCCACAGGTTTTGTTGAGCGTGTTTCTTTGGGAACTTCTCAGTCTTATAGATACTGAATTCAATTTCTTCTGAGCACTACCAGGGCTTCCAAGCTCTGCAGATTCCATGCTGACTAAACTCTCAGGGGACGGGTGATAAACGGCACTGTCAATTTATTTACTGTAGAATATCTGTCTGGCCTTCAGTGGTTCCTCTACTGTGTCCCGTGGAAATGTTCCCAATCCTCACTGGGAAAATGTTTACGAGAATTAAAGTAGACTTCTCAGCGAATTTGTCCAGCGAAGAGGCAGGTATTATAGGCTCAGAATGCTTTAACCCATTCAAATGTTAGTGCAAACAATATGTAAACCACAGCTCAACTTTTGAGAAAACAAACAAACAAACAAACAAACTTTGGGTGTACAGGCTCTCCTATCTTGTCCAGAGCGGTCTTGACTTGTCAGCTCGCACGCTTGTGTCCAGATCATCTCTTAACAGTTTCTTCTTTAAAAGTTCACCTTCGACTGTGTGGGTGGCAAATACCCGCAATCACAACACCTGCGAGTTTGGGAGGTCGCAGCAGGAGATATGGAGTACAGAAAAGCCTACATTTATCCAAAATATCCAAGACGTAAAAACAAACAACCAATAAATAAATGAACAAACGATTATGTAAGTACCTCTTTCTTGTCCTGTCCTGTACCCATCTCTAAGTCACACGTGCTTCTCATGCTGTGTGTCTCGGAGTATGTATGTACGTGTCCGCGTGATTCAAGAGCCACTGGCCTTGTGGCCGCAGTTATACTTTGTGTGAAACAGCTTAATCTATTTCCAGTTGACATTAAAATGATACATGCATGTACTGTGTGTACATCTCATGCATTATAAACGCCTTAAAGAACGATATGCAGTAAGATAAAACAAGCTCTTTTTACAATTATAATTCTCTAATGAGAATGGCTCAGTCAGTATAGTGCATGCTCCTCAAGCATGAGAACTCGGGTTCAGATATTCAGTACCTAGGTGAAAGTAAGGTTCAGTGACATGAATCAGTAGCTCCAGCTCTGCGGGGAGGCAGACAACCTAACTCGAGAACACGTTGGCCAACAAGTGTATTCAAATAAACCAGGTCCTGGTTCAGTGAGAGACACTGTTTCAAAAGTAAGATAGAAAGTGACCAGGGAAAAAATTAAACACTAAAATCTGGCCTGTACATACACACATTTACACAGTCCATACATACAATCACAGACCAAGAATGTACCCCTGTGTAAACAAATACATATGCCTCACACATATAGGTATACAGTTTGTGGCATACATAATTTGTGCTGAAAATTTAAAAAAACATTGGGTTGTTCTCACTTATTCTGTATGCAACCAATAATCATTTGCTTGTTTTTTTTTTCCTTGTGGATTCTTCCTCATTTGTTCATTCAAGTACCAAACATGTGATGTATAAAAATCAAAGCCCTTCCTTTAAATTATATGCAAAGAAACATTCAGCTAGAACTAAATATCTTGCATATTTAGAATCTGCCACTTATTGGTGGCAGCTGCTTTCGACTATGACTTGTCTTTAACATTTTTGCAACTCATTTGAGACATGAGTTTCATTAGCAAATGCTATTATCCTCATTTTTCAATCAGAGATGCTAAGTAAATTGCCCAACCCACACATATTTTTAAAATACAAAGCTTAAATGTTAATTCCTGTTTGAGTATTTGATGTTTGTGCCCTTAGTCATCCAGTTGGGATTTTAGAGATAATTGTAATATTGCATAAGTATGAGACATGCTTTTCAAGAAAAAGAGCAAGCATTAAGTGTTTCTGTTCAGGGAATTGTTCAAACAAGAGAAATGACAAAGACTCAAAGCTTTGAAATACCTTCTTGAGTTTAAGATGAGACAGAGCAAAGAACAGGGGAAAGATTTTGGCCCTTCAAGAGAACCTCAAACATTTCTTTCTTATTGAACTTTAAGGAAAGGTAAAATATAAAACAGGGAAAGTTAGGGAAAAGCTAGATTCTAGAAACCCCACATTTTCTCATAAAAGGCTGAACTCTAACCTGTCAGCAGTGAGGTAGCCCTGAGGAATTTTGAAGCAGGTAGGACATATGCTATGTGTTGAGATAGAAAGCAACACTTTAAACTGTCCTCTACTTTTCCAGTTGCTAGATACACAAAAGTACAAAATATGTACTTTTCAAAAATAAAAATATTATAGTACACACTTACATGAACTTTACCAAACATGAAAAAGTATGAAGCAGCATATTAATACAGAATTTCTGCCTTTATCTGCCTTCTCAGTTAATTTCTCAGCATCTGTGCACTGGTAACTCCCGGTTCACTAGCGAGTCAACTAAGGCACTTTCATAGGACATGTTTGTCACTTTGCCTCTATGAAAACTCTTGGGGCCCTAACATGTTGTGAACTCACATTTCAAACTATCACTGAATGTTATGCTCCAAACTATAAGATGATGGAGGAGAGTTATCTGTCTATGTTTCTTTCATTGGTTAATTAATAAAGAAAACTGCCTTGGCCCTTTAAGAGAACAGAAAATTAGGTAGGCGGAGTAGACAGAACAGAATTGTGGGAACAAGGAAGCAGAGTTGGGGAGACGCTTCAGGCAGTCTCCATAGGAGTCTCCATGCTTCTCCTCTCCGAGATGGACGCAGGTTAAGATCTCTCCTGGTAAGCCACACCTCGTGGTGCTACCCAGATTACTAAATATGGGTTAAAGCAAGATATGAGAATTAGCCAATAAGAGGCTGAAACTATGGGCCAGGCAGTGTTTTAAAAGAATACAGTTTCCGTGTAATTATTTCGGGTGTAAAGCTAGCCGGCGGCTGGGTGGCAGGACGCAGCCCCGCCGCTTCACACTACAATAAGAGGCCTCATTTCTTAACATAGATCTTCCTACAGAGAGACTTGAAAGTGAACTCTGTGCATGTTCCAATGTTACACACTTGCCTACTGACTTGATTTATAACCCTGAAGTGATTTGTGTATACACTAGTTACTGCTAGTTCAAACCTCAAAGAAACATCATTTTAAAATGCTCTTTTCTGAATACCTGTAACAGGAATCCCTCTATACACATTATCTCATTATGAAAGAGTGATTGCCTTAGACCTGAGTGACATCTAACCTGGAGTCTGTCACATAAAATATACCCAGTGACCCCTTTCTGCTTCTACAAATAATCACAACAGTTACTAGCAAGAGTTACTTGTGAAAATAATTACTTTTATTACATATATTTATATTCATTTGCCATTATAGAATATTGTAAGCTAACATAAAGCAGTGTGTGAGAAATTCCTAGTGTAGCTTTCGCTACCATGTGCCTCATCATGCTATGTGAGATCTTAGACCTTGAACAAACAAATGAGATGACATTTCTTTGTGTCTTCAATACATAACTTGTCACTTCTAGTAAAGTTTAGTATGTTCCACGTGTACTTACAGTCTGGATTTATTTTCTGTAGATTTAAGGTGCTAAATAGTCATTTATTTATACGATTGTTTTATCATTTTTTTTTTTTTTGGTTTTTCGAGACAGGGTTTCTCTGCAGCTTTTTTAGAGCCTGTCCTGGAACTAGCTCTTGTAGACCAGGCTGGCCTCGAACTCACAGAGATCCGCCTGCCTCTGCCTCCCGAGTGCTGGGATTAAAGGCATGCGCCACCACCGCCCGGCTGTTTTATCATTTTTAACAATAGTTCACAGATATGGGTTTTAATTCTGCCCGCTATGCTTAAAGTATCTTAATATAGTCCTATGACTTTTTTTCAGCTTTTTATATCTTACATTTTAGGGTACTCAGACTTGTAAAATGTTTTCCTTTGTATATTCCAAAGCATTTCAGTGAACTCCCAATCGCTTCAATTCCATCATTGATACCCATGTATCAATTTATAGCTAAGGGGTGTGAGTCACTTCCTTATCTGTTAGAGACTGAATGATGAAGAATTGTAGATGAAGGTAGAGATGGGGAATTGTAAAATAATGAGAAAATCATATGGTGAGGTAATTAGATAAATCCATTTAATAAATGAGCTCCATGAATGTAGGGTGGTACTGCACAGAGTATACATTCATTGTTTATTTTGTTTTATATAGTGGGGCTTGGGGTTCTTGGTAATTTAAACACCATATATTTCTTAAATTCCTTGACATTTTAAACAACCAATGGAACCATTTATTTTTTAAATAGAACATGCATAGATTGTGAAATGTCACTCCCTATTACTTTCTTAAAATAGACAGCTTAAGACATCACTGTGTAGTGTCAAGAAAATTATGGAGGTTATGTGCAAACTATCTTGCTTTAAAAGCTTACCATGCTTTTCTTGTTAAAAAAAAAAAGTGGTGGCATCTTTTAAAATTTATTTCTTATAAAAAGAAAATGAAAGATCAATGAGTCTACAGTGCCAGGAGCTAAAAAGCCCATCTTTGGTTAATGAGAGTAGATCTAGCTCATCTGGACAAACTATGAAGAGTGTTGCCCTTATAACGCTGATCTTCGGACAAAGCTTCCTTCTATTTTACAGCCTGCTCTATGGGCTTTCACAAGTTACCTCTTCTGGGTCCCATAGCTTCATGATATTGCTGTTTAATAATCAATATCCTTTAGAAGTAGGAAACTATGACTCCAAATGAATGAACTTGCTTATGATTAAATCCCAGTTAGTTTTGAGGTGAATACAGCCAGAGTTTTTTTGCCCAGATCTATGGAGTTCTCATCAAGGTTTGTTTCATTTTCTGTTTACCCAACCATGTTATAGCTGTGATATTTGTGATGAGCTCAGGCAGGAACTAATGGATGGGTTCAGAATAGCTTTAAACCCTGTGCAAATTATTTGACATCAATTTTTCCAAAAGGCTACTGATTTCTATTTGAATGAGAAGCAGACTTTGTTTCTCTATTCTGCCTGATAGTACCTAGCAAATGTGATATGCATGGTTTCTAGGTTAGGTAATAAAGACACACAACTACCTTCGGTCTTAGAACACATTTTTCATGTTGCAAGGAATCCATGCCATTTGCATGAGTGATCTGTGTCCTGGCTCTGACTACAATTGCAGCATTTGGTTTGTCACTAAATTTGGTACAGTTTAGGTATGATACAAGGAAAGAAAACAATAAAAGCAAAGCTGTTTGTCTCATACACTTTCACTTTTACTTGCTGGTGCTGTACTGTGCTTGACGTTAAGAGAAAAAGAAAAGAAAATCAAATGGAGGGAAATCCATATTTTCTTCCTTCATATCATGATCTAGGCTCTGTGATTTGAGTGTACCTTATATATGTTACCTCAAAGAATTACCCAAATAAGAGTAAGAAACACATGATTGCCTTCCTTTTCAGAGATGAACTGGAGAGCAGAAAGCTGACACTTAGCTTTGGATCACCCTGCTGATAAATAGTGTGGGAATGAGTCTAGATTGGTGTTTGGGGGACTGATATCAGAAATAAGTTAAGAAGTAGGTAGGAGAATTTGGACTTCTGAAGTTCAAGGAAATAAACCTGAAATCATCATTGTGCAGAGGGATTAGCGGCAGACACATCACAAAATGGCTGTTTCCCTTGGCATTTAGGAGAGAGTGTGGGAGTGAAGTAGAATGAGAATAGGGGTTTGCAGAGACAAAAGAAAAATAGATCTGAGAGTGCAGAAGGGCCAAGGCTAGCTAAAGCAGTGTTTTGAGAGTAGAAAGTCATTTTTGCTAAGTTCATGCAAGTTAATACCACCAGATCATAATCAATTTTTCCTTTCACATATCATTAATTCTTTCTTTGAGTCTGAAGGGGTTTAGTAGGAAAATAAACAGGTATAACAAAACGTCTACTCAAACCGAATTTAACCAAGAATGAAAATAAATTCTTGAAAGATATCATGTACAGGTATTTCTTAAGCACTTTGTTGTGGGGAAAAGGATCATAAATAGGAGTGTCTCATGGAGATAGGAATATAAGGCTTTTTTAAAAGTTTTCTTTTAAAAAATAGTTAAAATAAAATTATATTTTTTTTCTTCATTTCATCTTCTGTTACGCATCCTACCTCTGGTTTGTTCCACTGACGTCTCTTTCATTATTATTTTTACGAACATATGACTGTGCTTGTGTGTGTGTGAAGGGACTGGGTGTGATGTGAGTGTATCCACTGGGGCTGGGCACCCCATGATGAGCTGATTTAATCGTTTTGACAAATTGGGCTTTTCTGCAATAGTCTCTATTTGCTACAAAGGAAAACCCTTTTGTTCATAAATGAGGGCTACACTAATCTGTG
Source organism: Arvicola amphibius (assembly GCF_903992535.2). Taxonomy (NCBI): domain Eukaryota; kingdom Metazoa; phylum Chordata; class Mammalia; order Rodentia; family Cricetidae; genus Arvicola; species Arvicola amphibius. The sequence continues at coordinate 46,890,664 of NC_052060.1, read as the reverse complement.
GTGAATAAAGGCAAGTTTTGGAATGCAGTTAGGGATTATGCTGATTTTATAAAGTGAGATAGGTAGACTTTGCTCTAAGACCATTAACCCCTCATAGAGAGTTAATCTGGTTGGGCCAGCCAATCACTGGGTCAAAGCACCACCTGTTTAGGAGGTAGGAGAAAAAAATAACTTTAAATGAAACTATACGCTTCACTTCTTCAAAATCCCATCTCTGGCCCAGTCCCTATGAGAAGCAATGAGGTTCTGTTGGGTTGGCCTTTCAAAGTGCTAGCACTGAAAGGTGGAATGTTTTCTCTATCTTGTCTTCTATCTGTTTATCTATCTGTCTATCTAATTATCTCTCTCTCATTCTCTCTCTCTCTCTCTGTATATATATATATATATATATATATATATATATATATATATACAGAAGCTTTATACAGCTTATGCATTCTTTCGCCTGTAGTTTGAATTTTTAACTTTTTCCAATGCTTCACTCCCCAAAATGTGGCTGGTTTTCTGCCATGTGACTAATATCTATGTCAGTTTTTATCCAAATGAAATTGTATTTTCACTGTTTCTTCTCTGTCTTCCTCTTCCAGGTAGCTTCTAGAATTTGCAGCTTGCCAGACCTAGGGTCTTTCTTTAGACTGAAAAAAAAAATGTTCTCAGAGTTCCTGTTAAATCTATTCATAAATATTTTATTAATAAGAGTAAGTACCTCAAGAAGGCACTCCAACTCCCCTAGTAAGGTGTGGTGACTTCCAGAACTAAATATTTTCAGTAACAACATTGCTAGAGTCCCCCACCTCCTTGCACAACCTGTTGGCACGCACAACATTGAAAGTTCTCCCCAGGTCTTCTTGTCTGATTACAATACCTCAGGGAAGGCTTTCATGATTCCTATGCATTTCCCCTGAGGTCTGGAGCTCTGTGAGTCTCTCTGCTTCTTCAAGAAAGACTGCTTGCACCCAGAGGGAGTGGAGGCACAGTAGAGCAAATAGCCTGGCAGACCTGGTGGCAGAAATGCAAAATAGCTGTTGCCTGACCTCTTCCTTTTGAAATGAAATCTTCGTGATAGGCAGAATGAAAAGCGAGATTAGTGTTAAGAATTCGAATAGAAGTAAAAACCTAAAATATTGAACCTGAGAGTGAAGATATGCAAAAGGATAGAGAGGGACTATTTGCTGTGCTTCCTAGTTCAGGTACTAGCCTATCAAATTAGAACAAGAAGTTGAGAAGAAATGATTATAGCCCAGGAGATTTCCTAATAACCAGATGTGCATTTACAGAATGCGTTGTGTTAGTTTTAACAGTTTTCACAGATGGTGGATAGATTCTTTCGGAAGGACAAAACAGATGCGGACAAATGTTCTAAAATTGAGAATCTTCGTGTCTGAGGGAAACAGATACAAGACCCCCAAACTGGGAATGCTTGCATCCTGCCCACTGCTGTGTGAATCCCGTAGCAGATGGGGAAAAGCAAAAGTCTCTAGGGGATAACAGGAGACCTGCAATCCTTTCTGCTGATGCTGCTTATAGGGGCTGGATACAGATTTTCTTGGCTCTCTATTCTAAGCAAAAGGTTTCTGGGGATTTTCTGTGCACAATCTCAAAGGCTTTCTCTAGGACTGTCTTAAAATCGTATAAAACGACATGAAATAAATTTATAAAATTTGTGTCATGGAAGTAGTTTATCAAACAATTGGTGAAAAACTGTGAAATGCTTTTTCTTCTTCTTCTTTGTAAATCTGGCAGCACCTTGTTTCTCATGTCAGAATTATAGAAACACAACACTTTTTAATTTCCTACTTTAATTCACTTATTTGCTCTGTAATATGCCATCAAATGATAAACAATGTTGTAAATTAAGTAAAATAGAACCAATAAAAGGGAAATATAATTTACCACTCATCTCAGAAGTAATTAGAACCAAATTAACACCAACTGTAATATAAATTCAGCAAAGATGTAAAAACAAAAAGAAAGGAGAGACTATATAGAAAAAAGGAGAGAAGGGGCATTTCTCATGTAACTACATTTTCATCCACATAGAAGATTCAGTAGACGCTTCCTACACTGATGAACAAACATTTCTGTTTTCAGTTGTTCCCTAACCACATAGAGATGAGCCAGAAATAGCAACCATCATGAGTTGAAGTGATTAGGGACCAAGGATGGAGAGACAGTGGGGTAGGCAGTAATGAATTAACCTCTATTATCTTCTTCACATTTTCCCTGCTTGGATCTTTAGTCCCCTAGAGGTCCATTTGTTAAAGGCCCAGCATAAAGGTGGTGTTGCTGGAGCCCAGTTGAACCATTGGGAAAGTAATCTGGCAACATGTTCTTAGTGGAGATACTGGGTCCATTCCCCTGTTCAAATTTTATATCCCAGTTACCTTGACATGAACACCCTTCCTGGGCCTGATATTCAGTCCTCAGAATACTGGACCAATACAAGTGGCTAGGGAATGAAGTTCTGAAATCACAATCAGAAAGAACATTCCTTTAAGTTGTTTATTGAAGGGAATTTCATATAGCCACAGAAATACCACACAGGAACTAAACAATAAAAACATCAAATCTATGGTGCATGCATATTTACGACAAAACTAAAATATGAACCATGTTTCTTATTACCTTATATAACTCTATTATACTTCAGTCAATTCCAAATGTGTTTTGATCAAGTTGTCATTTGAGAAACAATGTCCATTCAAGAAAAATAAATGCAGTAAGTGAAAATAGAAAACAGGGAGAAGAAAGTGGTAGAAAAAAATTAGAAGAGATGGGGGATAAATTAAGAATGCATTAACCTGAGTGTTTTCATATCTAGCATTTCACAATTCTTATTTTTAGTAAATGTATTACTAAGTTTGTTGTTTGCTTGACATTATTATTTGTTAGATATACAAACGTATGGGATGATTTCTATTGTTGAGGGCAGTGCTTTGGTTTGCTGAGTTCAGAAATTCTCAATAAATGAATACTTTCTAGTTCTTCCTTCCAAACTTTGTCTTGCAAAGTGTTTCTAGAATGTAGAGAGAAGTGCATCTATTTCCTACAGTGTCAGAACGCAAGCATCAGCATTCTCCAGGCAATCTTCGATATAGCTATCATCACTTGTACTGCTCATGTAAAGATATGAATGCAGGCAATTAAGCCAACATTTCTCTCTTCTCATTTTTTTTAGCCACTTAATATCTCCTAGGTTTTCATGTCCTAGTCTCCTATAACACTTCTTTCCAATTATTGTCAAATGATTATATATGTGGGAAAAATATTTCACAGTAATCAGGAGAGAAGACTGAAGTGCTAATGCCCTCTTAGACTAATTAATGTACTTAGTTTAAAAATATGTGATGGTGCTTTTAATACCTTAGATGCTGCAAATATCGTCTGTGATGCAGAATTCTTGTTAGTTCCATAGGTTCCAAAGAAAGCATCCTCCAGTCTCCAATGAAAGTATAAATGGAAGGGAGTTTCATTTCTCTCTCCTTCCCTTTTCCTCACTATTCCATCCCTTCCTTCTCTCCTTCCCACTTTTCTCTACTCCCCTTCACTTCTCCGTGCATTTGTGCTTTGGAAGATTAATGCAAATATTAGTTCACCTAAACACATACCAGTATGCTCTGAGAAGGAAATGACAAAGAGAAACCACGTAGTGGGAAAAGGCTACCTTATCTAAACCATGGCTTTCATCATTATAACTAAATACTAGGTCAGAAGTTGAAACCATCTTTGGAAAAAATGTATGCTTTCCAATTTTATGGCTTTAATAGGGTATTTCTCTTGCTTCTTTCCATGATTCTTCTCTGTTAGATGTCAGTCATTTAAAATATTTAATTCAGTATTTAATTCACTAAATAATTACAATTCTGAGAGTAGTCATCACCATCATGTTTTCAGAATCCCACCATCTCAAGCAAGATTTCTGTGTCTATTATATAATAACTATTTATTTATATAATTTTTAAAGACTTAAAATTCCCAGTGGAAATAGATGGGCTTCTACAAATTTGAAAGATGTTTAAACAAACAAACCAAAAAAAAAAAAAAACCCTCAAACAGCATCTAACCTTTTTTGTCAACATTTGAAATTGAAATAAGTACATTCAGGCTGTATATCAAACATTCCCTTATAAGTTATTTTATTGGGCATTTTTCTTAATAAAAGACACAGATTTTATTCTTTAGCATTTAATTTTTCATTATTGGCAGCAGTTGCCATTGCATTGGTAACACAGACAGCTTATGCAGTCCCAGTCAAAGCTGTGTTTATGCCTGTCAAGGAGATCTGTTTTGTTCAACCTCCCTTTCAACAGTAGCCTGTAAGACATAGATTAGAGCAAGTGTGTTGTCTAATTCAAGAGGACACAGATGTGGGTTTGCAAAGATGTTTAAATTATTTTCTAATTAGGAAAAAATGTCCTCCTTCAGTCAAGATGTGATTTAGAAAAATGCTTCCCTTGTTCATTCATGCTGAATGGTATGTGTGATGTTGCTCGGATCCCATCTGCTCTTGCACAAGGCCATTACATACTTAAGACACAAACTCTGAGTGGCCACTTTCCCAACCAGAGCACTTTGTTTGCATATTTACTTGAGGTTAGACACATTTTTGAAGTGCTTTCGGGAGGAAAGGTTCTTCAGCTTTCTCTGTACAATTTAATTTGTTAGAATCCTGCCTTGGCTTCATATGAAAATTTTCAGTCAGCAATAGCCAGTCTGCCCTTCGTCAGTGGAAGGATGTTCAACATTAGTGAACCCTGTGATGAACCATGTTAAGAGGGTGACTGACAAGCTAGACCACTTCACCACAGAAATGATTCATTTGCATACAGATTTGCAATGCCCTATCTTTATATCATACTTTTTCTCAGTAACCTCAGAAAATCTTCCTTTCTACCATTAAAAAATGACAAATTGTCTTTAATATAATTGATAAAGACTGACTTGATGAGAAATACTTTCCATAAAACTTATTATCAGCTTTAACTCTGAGGACATTTTGTTTCATAATCTACATGTCTACTATATTTATAATTAGTCAGTTAAAAATAAATGTTATCTGTATAATTAGTAATGTGCATTTCTAAAACAAACACAAATCTTATACAGTATTAAGAAAGAAAAATTTGGGGCATTCTGGTAATTGTTTGTTGGTAGTTCTACACAGGGTGCTGTAAGATGTTCTTTATACTTCAAATTTAGTATCCTTTTTAGGACCAGTGGTATAATCGCAATTTTAACAGGTATTTGGAAATCAATCCTGTATAGTGTCATCTGACTCATTTGTTATTTGGCATTTTACAATTATGTGCTGAATAGATTTTGTAGATTCTAAATAATTTACAATTTTACTTCACCTACTTAAATAGTTAGACTTTTTGAATATGGATATGGCTAATTGAAAATAAAATGCAATTGAACTCAATTTAATTCTTTCAGTTTTGCATTTTGGAAAGCACAAAACAGCTCTCAAGTTTTGTATTTCAACATATTAGCATCTCTTACAGTTAAAAGAATACATTTTTGGTTAGAAGCCAATGAATTATACAGTCTTTTCAACGGTAACTTACAATAAGTCATAGTTCCGGGCTGGAGAGATGGCTCAGTGGTTAAGAGCATTGCCTGCTCTTCCAAAGGTCCTGAGTTCAATTCCCGGCAACCACATGGTGGCTCACAACCATCTGTAAAGAGGTCTGGTGCCCTCTTCTGACCTGCAAACATGCACACAGACAGAATATTGTATACATAATAAATAAATAAATATAAAAAATAAATCATAGTTCATGAAATTTATATTCTTTATAATCTGTTTCTCTCCTGTAAAAATGAGGGTTGGTTGACATCTCTTCCAACCTGTTTAATCTTTTGTAAATATTTGCAAATCTTAATTATTGGTATGTATTTTGATACTAATCAAGGGGGGAAGAGACCTCAAAAAAGAGAGAGAACAAATTCAAATGACAAGACAGTAGAATATAAAAAATAAACTGGGAATGCATGTCCACTCTGTCTTTATAATAGAGCTAATGCCTTGAAATTAAAATGATATAGTTTACGTGAATCATCATGTTGATATCAAATGAGATGGTAAGTGCACACATACACACCCATCAGCAATCTCTGCAAATTATGCAATGTTTAATGTTCTGTGTTTTGATGCTCACTCCTCTAGCGAGCCTTGATAACTTATTTTGATTTAGTATTTGAGAAAATTGGTTCATCATTTGAAAAGAGTCAAATTCAGTTTATTTAAAGTACTTATTTTCCAAAAAGAGGAAATTTTGTTGCTTCTTTTGTAAATAATTTTTTTCTTCTCCTAGTCACAAGTGGTTATTCTCCTAGGTGCTAGTATATAACCTAAATAAAGTCATTGCATGCGACAATGTATAGGATTACCACTATTTCTGATACATAGTGTTTCCTATGAATAATGCCTTGAGCACATGGATTGTGCTGATTATTTTATACAATATCTGTTTTTCTCTATCTTGGCTAGAAGGATTTCTTAGCTCCAACCTTTGCTCCTCTTTGACCACTTGAAAAGTTACGTTGTTCTTTGGCCCCAACAGTCTTCAAAGTTCCCTCGCTTCTTTCAAACTCATAGTCATAGATCAGAACACGACCTAAAATAATAATAACAACAGCAAAACCAGACCCAAAACACCTCTGAAATTTGACAGAGTGTTCGTTTTGATTTATATGCTATCTGCTACCTCATTCAGTTGGCCAGTTATGACTCAATTTCCTTCCTGAATGCACTCAGTATACTCCAATCTCAGTGATTTTGTTTTGAGCATTTTTTTTTCTCAGAATACCTTTGTCTAAGGTGTCTTCACCAAATCTTTGTTCTTATGTCACATTGTCAGGATACTACTTCTTGAGACATGTGATTACAATATTGACCACCATTCCTTTCTGACCACACTTCTGGTGTTACCCCTGTGCCCATTTACCCTGTCCCATTTTTCCTATAGTGATTTTCATATTTTAGTTCTATGACAATGACTTGTGTTTATTGTTTCCATCTGTCTTTTTGACTAGGATACGAGTCAAACTCCATCATTAGTGGACCTCATCATAGTCTCAGGGTCAGGACTTCTTTTATTTCTTTTGATATGCTTTGTTTTATGATGTAAAGGTGAGTATGGCAGATACTGCAGTTTTCATAAACATTTATTCCCTGTCTAACCAACAGAACAACAAATGCAGGAATGGATTTCAATAGCATTTTCAAATGACTGAATGAAATAAAAGTATTAAGAGTGAACATATCTAAGAAAGATTATCTACTTTTCGTCAATATACCAATAGAGAAGAAAATCCAATTTTACATAAAGAAAAACCTCTTGTTTCTTTAATAATTGCATTTATTTGTTTTTATTAATTGCTCTGAGTAGGAGGCCAGGTGTATGGCATAGTTGAATGTGGACCTTAGAAGAGAACATGTGGTAGTCGGTTCTCTCCCTAACCCACCCAGGTGGGGGAGTGGATTGATTTCAGGTTGTGAAATCTGGTGGCAAATGCTTCCACCCACTAAGTCATCTCCCTGATCTTTGTTAATATTGCTGTAATTTGAAAAAAAAAAACCCTCATGTCTTATTTGTAATTTTTACTTTTGTCAGCCACAAATATTCTGCCATATGTGGTGTTTCTTCTCAAGGACAACACAACCTCTTAGAAGGAAACTTGGGCCCCCAAGGTAACACTGTTTACACCACATCAGAAAATTGCCGGGAAATAAATAACTCTGGTTTCATTGTTATGAGAGCTAATGGCTTTAGGAATGACCCTCAAGCAGACAATATGGTCCAAATGCCATCTCCATCTGTGTCTCTGCTGTCAAGGGAAATTGGTTTATATCATTTCTTATTTCTTTCCTTGTACAAATGACAAGTACCCCCATGCAGTGTGCGTCCTGGAACTTCAGAGGCTGGCAAAAGATGACGGCATGTGAATTGATGAGTGAAACCAACTCTCATTCGGAGTGGCCAAACTAGCAGAGCTACTCTGACTCCATAAATTGTACCCTGTGTGCTTATGTGCACAAGATATACATGTGGTTTTTTCGGAAAACCTGTCAGAGTAACATGAAATCTTGTTTTCTTCGTCATTCACAAATGATTTGGAAAACAGTAAAATGGGAGACAGGGAGAGTGATAGTTTAGTAAGCTGTTGTGAAGCTATTCTGTCATGAAAAGACTTTCACAGAGCTGATGATTGACCCAATAAAATATAGGCAAATTTATCCCATACACAATTTATGGCTCATCCTTTCTTTTACTGTAAAATTTGGGGAAATTTTTCTTTAATTATGCAGTTAGTTGGTGGGCCTGAACTCTTTCTAAATAAAATCATTGCCCTTACTACAGTCATCAGAATTGGAAGGAGCTATTTAAATCCTAAGCAATGCATGCTGCTAAAAGCTACAGAGCAATTACAGCTCTGGCTGCTTATTAAACTACAATAAGACAAATGTTTAAAATTGTACCTGCACCTATTAAAATAGTAGTACAAATCGTTGTGTATAATTTTCACGGAAGGAAAAGGTAAGATGATTTTCAAAGCCTCCCATTTTGTTTTGATATCTTGATACTGAACTGGTACTAATGAAGCCAAAATATCAAATAAAGCCCAACACTTCTAATAACATCGATTTGCTCATGCCAGTTGATACATGATAGGAGTTACCCTGGCTTTCATGAGCAAGCAGAAGAACCATGATAAAAAGCGAGAAAGTGACAATAAGTGAATCTTCTCTGATTGATGGTATTTGTAGAGTTAATAGTCTTCATTTTCATATGGTAAAGAAATACAAAGAAAAAATACATTTAGAAAAAAAATAAATGATTTGAAGGAGCTTGAAAGTAGTGTTCCATGAAGTTACAACCACACAGAATAACACTGCTAAATGGCTTGCTGTGGTTTTCATTTCAATGAGCTGCTTAGCTGCCAAGTAGAACAGGAACACATGTTTCATTGGATTTGTAGAGATACCTTGGTTCCATATTAATCATTTCATTAACAGCAGGGGAAGACATAAAATAATATCGCACTAGTGTGGACACTGGGAAAATCTCCACTGGCAGACCATCTACTGTGAGCCCCGTATGTCAGATTGCCCATGACCTGTAGCAATGAGCCAAAAAAGCTCTATGCAATGAGTAGCATGGACTCATTGATAGAACTATAGCAATATAAAGTCTTGGAGCTGCTTGACAAACCTCATTCATGTGGGAAACACAACCATAAAATATTAAAGTTACATATCCTGGGAACAATTTTCGTCAGTATGAGAGCACTTTCAAAATATTCTACAACTAAATCATTTATGCTAAAATGAGAACATATATTAAATCACTCAGACAGTGGCAGAAGGGATTTTAAACACGAAAGGAGAGTCATTAAATTCTCAAATTTTTATTGAATTAGATTTAATACATATGTAATAAAAAATATTTTTCTATTCAGGTTTAGACACTAAATTTGTGTTTCACCTCCCAGATGAAATTTGGATTCTTTATAAATTCGGCACTGGCTTTCATTAACAGATTTGTCACAGTTATTATCTATAATGATTTTTTGTTTCAAGATGAACCTTACAAGCCTGTGAAATTATTTGGCAATTTACAAATCATGCACATGTGTACATATGTAATATTTTGCATAGAATTGTTGATATTGAATCATTTCGAAATACATTTTAGAGATAGCTAATGTATACAGATATGTTGATAGCATATTCTTACTTTCTTGGTTAGCTATGAAAACAAATCAGAAAATATTAATATTGAAACAGGAGATGCAATTACTTTCTGACTGTAAATTAATACCACTACTATATATGAATTACATACATGAGATTATACATTATAATGTTGTTTCTGCTGAATAAAAATATTAGAGTAAGTTTGGTACTCAAGATCTAGAGAAATGGCATGAACTCTAATCTATGGGTTTCATTAACTGTGTATCCTAGCTCCATTTATGCTGAAAGGCATGCAATATGATATTCACTAAGATAACAGAAATATATATGGCCACACTGTAGGAGCCCAGGAATTCTGACCTATTTAATGGTTATAATCAGTTTTATGAGCATAATACGATGGTGCTTAGCTTATGTTGATTATTGTAAAAGTGACTTGTGATTAAGTAAGATAAGAATATTTACAATGCTACTTTTAGTAACATAATGATTCTTGCAGTATTAATAAATGAATGGTAGGGTACTAATAGAGACAAAATGAGTGATCTATATACCTACTTTTGAAGCTTTTGCTAATACTCGTTTAAATACAAATCTAAATTCTGTAATGAAAGATAAAAGAATCAGGTTAGCTATTATGTACAGGGAACAATAGACATTACTTTCCATTTAGTTGGACTTATGCTTTGATCACAAACAATGTGACAGAAACAAGCTCGAGTGTAAGGAGTCTTCAAACGGATTTCAAAGATTATGTTTGTCTATCAGGGAAAGAAATGGTGCTGTCACACTTTTGTCAAAATAAGACCAGACATATTATTATTCTCTCTGTCTTCCCTAGTGCTTTTCAACCGTCCTTAAGTGAAAATCATTTTCCTGTTTCCAGACACTTAATGCTCCCCCTGTGTTTGCCTTATAGGTGTTGTCTGATTTACAGTATGCTGGTAAAATAGACTTGTCACTACCTCCTGATCAGTAGGAGTGGAAATATTGATGTTACTTTGCAATTCTTTCTGTATTCTTTTACAAAAAAGAACAATTAAAATGCAAGAGCACATTAACAATTTTGCATAATGTATAATTCTAAATTTTAGGTGTGTGTCTTTATTGTGTAATTTCACAGTTTAACAATAAAACATACTTTCTGTGAGTTGCCTTAATGGTTTAAAGTGAACCTTAAATATATTCTAACATTTGCAAAAGAGAACACACCTTAAGTTTGATTTTAGATAAAGTGTCCTATCACAAAATTTTATTTGTGTGTATGTGTATGGGGGGGGGTGTATTTCTGTGTGTGTTTGTAACAGAGTGCAGGTTATGAGTGTGTGGTTTCTTTGTACATTTGTGTGTGTGTGTGTGTGTGTGTGTGTGTGTGTGTGTGTGTGTGTGTGTGTGTGTGTGTGAAATATCCATTCTACTGTGCGGTAACTCTTATTTTTTTAAACAGGAACTAGACTGGCGACTGACAAGCCTCTGTTATCTTGTATACAGTCCTGGGATTGCAGACACAAACTTGACCACACCTTGCTTTTTCCATGGGTGCTGAATCTGATGACAAATCTTCAGATTCACACAGAGAACATTCTTACTCTCTGAGCCATCACTCCACCACCTTACTAGTTTTAAAAGTCAGCTTAGAGATATATTTTGAAAAATAGGAAGATATTTATATATACATGCATTTTGAGTTTATTCTACCATCCATATATGCATTCTCTTACCTCATTAATTTTTAACTTATAAATGCTATTATCTTTTATTTTTAATTTGTTATTTGAAATTTTTATACCATATTCTTGTTATATTCATCCTCTTTCCCCAACTCTTCCCACGTGCTTCCTCACCTCCTTACATACCCAACTTCCTGTTTTCTCTCTCTCTTAAAAATTGGGTTAGGGTCCTTGTCACTTGGTGTCAAGCCTCAGATTCTCTCCATGAAACCTTCAAATCTGCAGTAATCTAATATATCATGGTCAGTCAGTGAAGGCAATGATTGCAGTACAAAGAAGCACTTGGAAGTGCTTCTTATGAGTATGTGTTAAGAGTTCTGTGTTACAGATACGTAGCAGTGAGAAGTACAAGCCCAAGATGCACTGTGGTTGCTAGAACTACAAACTTCCCCCAGCCTCCCTGGAAGTTTAACAGTGCATGGATAACTGGAGTGAGTTCTTAGATAATTATGTCTAGACTAAATGCTTTTTTAGCTATCCTAGAAGAAAGTTTCAGAGTATCAAATTTCTTACTGGTAAATAAATTGCATTCCAGGAAAAAAAAGTTCAGGTATATTTAAAAGAAACAATAATAACTTAATAATCCCCAATTAGAAGATTTACATTTGGACACAATTTCTAGTGATCATTACTGTAGATGAATCTTCCTCAAATTCATATACTGAAATCTTAATCAATAATATGATTGTTTTAGGAGGTAGGTTTGGGAGCTGATTAGGTCATGAGGCAGAAATATCTATAGATGGGATTGTGCATTTTGGAAAGAGTGAGTGCATGCAAGTTCATTGTTCTCTTCCACGACATGGTGATATACAAAAGAAAACCCCCTATGACCCAGATGATGCACCAATATGAAGTAGAGAGGAGACCCTAAGTAGTATGGAAACCTGAAAAGAAATACATTGATTTATTTTTAATTTTTATTTTACATTCCAATCATAGTTCTCCCTCCCACCCTGCCTCCCACTTCCCTTGCCTCCTTTCCCCTCAGTCCATGCCCTATCCATTCTTCTCAATGGGTAAGGTCTCCCAAGTGGAGTTTGGCACTTTGAACTGGGGCTGGAACAAGCCCCTCCCGCCTCCATTAAGGCTGAATAAGGCATTACCTATAGGGAATGGGCTCCAAAGAGTTAGTTCATGCAGGAAGGCATAGATCCTGGTCTGGTTCTACTGCCAGAGGCCCCTAAGATAGTTCAAGCTCCACCACTGTCTCTCACATATGGAGGGCCTAGTTCGGTCCCATGGAGGCTCCACAGCTCTCAGGCTAGAGTATTTGAGTTTCCACGAGCTTGGTTCAGCTGTCTTTGTAGATTTCTTCACCATGATCTTGACCTCCCTTGCTCATATATTCCCTTGATGCTTAAAGTCCATCCAACTTACAAGAATTATTTTGACATTCCAAACAGACTATGACACATGAAATTCACAGAGGCAGGGAAACATCCTCAATAAGAAACAAAATCAATTTTAACACAGATAGAATAGACATATTAGGAATAACGGACAAAGCCACTGAAATGGTATTTCATACTTTCTGAAAATAAACTTGAGATACAGAAATAAAAAAAAGTCCAACTCAAACTTCCAGAAGGTATAAATACAAGTCTTAATGAAAAATATACTGATAGAAATGTATGCAAAATACCGATCATAGAAACAGTGAACTTCTATACATAACGGTGAAGTCTATCAAGTCCAAACATGAAGTGAAAGAATCGAATTAAAATGAGAAATTGTGACTGATGTCAGAGGACACTAACATTTACATGCAGGTAAAATATCTAATGAGGGCAGACTTAGAGAAGCAAAGAACGTGAACAAATATTGATTGACCAGTTTTACATTTCTTAACAACTATAAACACATACCCATGAAACTGAACACTCGGTACACTTACACATGTGCAAGCAAATAAACACATTAAATAAAACAATAAAATAAACATTTTGAAGTTCAGTGTCATAAAATAAAACATTTCCTTGGTCACTGACACTTTATTACTTAGATTAATATTTTTTTGTCTCCAAAATGGATAATACCATATGACTTCAAAATTAAAGATTTTATTTTACTTATGAAAATCTAGTGATCTCAAATCTTTTTGTCAGTGAATGAATAAAAATATATTAATTGCTTGATTTTGTCCTTTAACTTAAGAATTTATGCTATTCTTTTCTGAATTTAAATGAAATGCAAAAATATTTTATATAGCTCACAGTAATTAAATAATTTATTATAAATTATAAATGATTAATTTATAATTAAATGAATTATAAACTTAATTGTAAAAAGCAATATAATTCATATTAGAATACACTAAGCTTACCAGCTATTTCTCCATTATAAATAAATATAATTTCTAAATACTTCAGTCTCTTGTGGCAAACAAAAATATGTTTTTGTTTAATCAGACCAAACTTTATCAATGAGCGTGATTAGATTTGCTTATCTCATCAAAAATGTGTTCATTCTATTAACAAAAATATTTACAATTTTTAAAATTCCATCTTTTCCAAGAGAAAGACATCACGTATAAATAAAATCCAATTAACCAGGAAAGATAGCACTAAATACAAATTTTAAAACTGAATGATTATGTGGGATTCCTCTCTGTGTGCTGTGAATATCATCATCAATGGATAAATTAACTGCCTCAGCCTGTTAATAGGGCAGAGCTTAGGTATGCAAGAAAAACTGGACTGAATGCTTGGAGAAAGGAGATGGAGTTGGAGAAAAACCATGAAACCCCACCAGAGACAGACATTGGAACTTTAGTTGGTAAGCCACAGTCACGCGACGATACACAGATTAATAGAAGTGGGTTAAATTAATATGTAAGAGTTAGCCAATAAGAAGCTAAAGCTAATGGATCAAGCAGTGATTTAATTAATTCAGTTTCTGTATCATTATTTCAGGGATAAGCAGCTGGGAACCAACAAGTAGCCTCCTTACTACAGAACGATTGAGTTACTGATTAAACGATACTTAAAGAGCTGGCTGGTAGAAGCACATGCCTTTAATCCCAGCACTCAGGAGGCAGAGGCAGGTGGATCTCTGTGAGTTTGAGGCCAACCTGCTCTACAGAGTGAGTTCCAGGACTGGTTCAACAGGTACTGGGAAAACCTGTCTTGACAAGCAGAAAAAAAAAAAAAAAGATACTCTATAGAGGATATCAGAACAGTTATAACTGTTGTGTGCTATTATATTTGTCAAACATTTTTTGCATAGATGCTATAATTTAATCTCTACACCATAGCAGAATCCTGACTCTAATTTATTTTGTGGAAGAGCATGTTGATATTCAGAAAACGCAGTGAATTCATTTCTTTCATTACTGGCACTGTGTATTATTCCATGAAGGATTTGAGGTGGCAAGTTAAATACTTTTCTGAAAACTTACTAGGATGTGTACTTCACCTGGGATATCCACTTGCATGCTCCTTTGCAGGTCATGCCTTGAACTTGGCAAAGTAGATTGAAATGTTTGCCTTGAATAAATATCTTGCCAGTGATGGATTCTGGCAGCTTAGGTTGCTTGTGTATTTAACTGTGTGAGGAATTTGGCTGCCAACGGACACTGGAAGGAGGTGTGGAGGGAGCAGCTCTGCCTCATGTGGCTGATCTGAAGCCATGACAGAAAAGTATGGCTCTAGTGGGTGATAATCAAGGGGGTGGCCATCTCGTTAGGGTGGACAGTGAGTCAATGTCCCTGAAGATCCAACTTTCAAGGATTATTAGCTCCTAATTTTATAATTGTATTTATGACTGCACCAAATATACGTCTCTTTTCTGTTTAAAATGTGGCACAAGGGGGAATCTGACACACTCGTCAGGCCACCTAGAGCGCCAAGCACATCCTGGGTATTTGCTGTGTCTTCCCTAAAGGGTAGATGGTGATCCTATTACTCAGATGGAAAATTTTAAAAATGCCACTTAAAATTGGAATGTGTGCTATGTTTGAAAAATACTATAAATATATTCCCTAGATAGGGAATTCTCCTCACTCACTAAAAGAACTACCTAATTTTGATCACAGCTAACTTGTAGTATATTTATTTTTTATTTAGTTTGTTAGAATGGTACACTTCTTCATGAATACCTAAAGTAACATATGAAATTTTCAGGGAATAATGAGATGCATAGCAATTTCTTAATGAAATCACTAAGGTTTACATGTGATTTATTAAAAAATGAAGTGAGAAAAGAGTTTTATTGAAAAATAATAGAGTATGTTTATTATTTTAGTTAATGTTACTAAATAATGTTATTAATAAAGAAATTTCTTTTTTTCTCATATAGCATTTTGCAGTTTGTCGCTTTGAAGAGCTGTTATGTGGACATAAATGAATTGGCTGTCAGATGCTTTGGAGATGGAGTCACAGGCAGGTATGAGGTGCCAGACATGGGTGCTGTGAGTCAAATTTAGCCCCTCTACAAGAAAAGCTGTCTCTCCTGCCCCATATGTATTTTTTGACTGAAGTCTTCATAAAATTTAAAACAGGATCTCTTCCAATAATAGTTATTTCAGACAAGACAATGAAATAATAAGTTCACACAAATCAAAATAAAAAAAAATCATGCTTTCATTGATCATTTTCAAAAAAAAAGCACAAAACAATCATCAATACAGAAAATTGGCAATTATTTAATGTCAAAGTTTCTAGGCTTTAGAATTAACATATTTTGTAAGCAATTCCATGGTATGATTTGAAAAATGAAACCACAATGGCATACTTCCTCACAAATTAGCACATGAATACTAATCATAATCTGTTTCTATATTGTCTTTGTATCTATATACTATGCATTAAATTTAGCTTCAATGGAAATGAGTTTATTTCTCACTTAATGATAATAACAATGATTATACCGAAAAACAATTTTACTGGAAAAGAATTGCCCTTTGGTGCCGGGCGGTGGTGGTGCACGCCTTTAATCCCAGCACTCGGGAGGCAGAGGCAGGCGGATCTCTGTGAGTTCGAGACCAGCCTGGTCTACAAGAGCTAGCTCCAGGACAGGCTCTAAAGCTGCAGAGAAACCCTGTCTCAAAAAACCAAAAAAAAAAAAAAAAAAAAAAAAAAAAAAAAAAGAATTGCCCTTTGGATATGCATATAAAAGGCGAGATTCATTTTAACCTAACTGAAAAAGAGTTTGAGAATAACTTTCATAGAATAAATATGTAATAATCACACACACATACACACACATGACACATGGTTTCTGAATACTGGGTGTACTAGTCAGTTACTGCTGGTCCCTCTTCTATGCAGACACATCAATACAGGTGAATCGTAAGACTTAATCTAGTCCTCAATTCTCCCTTCATCTCTGTCTTTACTGAGATAATGTACTACCAAACACTCAAAAGTAAGTATGTATACATTAATGGTTCTTAACTTCTTTACATAGATTTCACTCACTCACTTTGGATGAATCGCCATCTGTTTCTATCTACCTTTTCTACCTCCATGGAAAGCATATGGTCTTTACTCTAGGTTATGTCCTAGATTTTTTTTTTTTTTTTTTTTTTTTTTTTTTTTTTTTTTTTTTTGGTTTTTCGAGACAGGGTTTCTCTGCAGCTTTTTTTTAGAGCCTGTCCTGGAACTAGCTCTTGTAGACCAGGCTGGCCTCGAACTCACAGAGAACCGCCTGCCTCTGCCTCCCGAGTGCTGGGATTAAAGGCGTGCGCCACCACCGCCCGGCTAGATTTTTAATAAGTATCCTTTTCAGTTTGTGAGGCCAACTCCTTTCTTTCTCAAACACACGCTGTATATTCAATTTGAAAAAACACCAAATTCAATTTCAAGTAGTGTTACAGAGCCACAGAAATATAAATGTACTAGAAAGGGACACCATGATTAGTGCTCTAAGGGCCAAAGAAACAACGTCAACAATGGACACATGGGTACTAACAAAACTCAGATGAGTCTGCACATGCAGTGAAATAAAGAAACGGAATCAAAAATCAGGCCAAATCTTTGATATCTGACAGAAGACTGGCATCTGGAACATAAAGACAGCAACAAACCTAAAAGAAATAAAATCCAGTTAATAATAAATGAAATGAACACATAGTTCTCCAGAGATGAAATTTAAATTATCAATAAATATAAAAATATTCGGCACCAAATAAATGCAAATCAAAGTTACATAGAAATCCCATCAGACAGTGATCAGAACAGCAATTATTAAGAAAACTAAACAATGCGACAACAAAGTCTGTGAAATGATTCCGTCTGGTATTCTGCTCAATGCACAGCCTTGAGCCTAGCCCAGTCATCAGCACAGACGCTACCTGCAGAGACATATATCCAAACAGTAGTTAGAGCTCAGGCAACCCCACAGAAGAGGGGGAGGAAGGGTTGGAACCAGATGTGGTTAAGGATTCCACAAGAACTTGGCCCAGAAAATCAGCAAAGCAGGACTCACAGGGACTCAAAGATTTGAAGCAATATTCAGAAAGCCTGAATGGGTCGAGCTAGGTCCTCTGCATATATATTACAGTTGTGTAGCTTAGTGTTGTTATTAGATTTCTAACAATGAGAGTAGGGTTATCTCTGAGTCTTGCCTGTTCTTGGGGCCTCTTTCCTCCCACTTGACTGCCTCAACTAGTCTTGATATAAGAGTTTATCCCTAGTCCTATTGTAACTTGTTACGCCATTTTTGGTTAATATCCCTGGGAGGTCTGTTTTTTTTTTTTTTTTTTTGAAAGGAAGCAGGGTTAAGTTTAGGGCTAGGGTTTATTTTAGGGTGGGTGAGAGGGGAGATGTGGGTATAGATTGGAGGGGGAAGTGGTTGGGTTGCAACACATGAGAGAAAAATAACAAATAAATAAAAACAATGATAACCACTGGGGATTATGTGAACAAAGGTATACCTTATTTATTGATGGTATGAACACAAACAATTGCAGAAACTAGCAATGAGACTCCACCAGCATTAAAAATGTGGCCTAGGTATACTGTGCCAGTTACAATGGAAAGACTCCCTGAAGCATATCACACAGATTCTTGGATATCTATGCCATTTTTAATACATAAACTATACAATAATCCATAGTGACAATCAACAGAGGAATGGATTAGGGAAATGTGGTAAATATACATAATGAAAATTTGTTCATCTATGAAGAAAATGAAGTTCTCATTTTCAGAAAAATAATGGATCCATTTGAAAATAGTCATATTAAGTCAGTCTCAGAAAACCAAACCTTGCATTTAAGGAAAATAGGCCATATATAGATACATAAATTATATATGGATACATGACATGAAAATGGATGTAAAAATATCCATGGGGTAATGAGAAATGATGAAAATGAGGATGGGGGAAAGGAAAGTAGGGGAATGTGTCACAATGTGTGGTGTATGTACAAAGTACATTTTGTGTTTACACAGAAATGTAATGATGAACAATATATGATAAACCATATATTACAGTAAATATATGCACATGAAATATCACCAATAATGGAGGAGAATGGAGAGCAGATAAAGAAAAGTACATCACATCTTCTCAAATTATAACACATCCAGCTTCAAGACAGTCTCCAACAAAAAAAAAAAAAACCCAGTGATGATCTTTAATGTGTCAGAATGCCTCTGTCTGATAGCATAATTTGGGGGAATAGGCAGAATAGCCCATTACTGAGGATGTCTACATACCAGTTTAGTACCACGTATGGATTCTTTCCTGGTGGGTAACCTTGGCTTAGACAGATGTTGGCTACCTGCAAGCTAATGTGCCGCTATTGCACCATTGGGCATGTTCTTTCTAACCAGTCATTGTTGTGGTTCATAAGCTTTAATTCTGAGTAGGACTACTGGTTTCTCTTCTTACTTGGCAGCATGTACAGCACACATACATTAACATACTTTGAGATTCAAAACACCGAAGGCAAGCTAGATCAGTTCACATTTGATTCCTCAAAGTCCTGTGTATGATGTTTTCGATAATGAAGTCTTACCTTCCAATTCTGGGAAATAAACAAGGGCAATGGCAATGATCTCTATTGCTTTGGGAGTCCTCATACTCTCTCGACCAGTTCCTCATAGGATGATTTCCTATGCCCCGAAGTAGGTTTTTTTGCTGAATAGTCTATGTCTCTTGAGGGTGAACATAATAACTATAAATGACATAAGCCCACTTTAAATTACACATGTATTTAAAATATTTAAGCATATATAAAATGCATTTATGTACTTATGTGTATATAATGTATTTTAAGAACATACAAAATAATATCTTTCCTGTGACTGTTCGAAAGACACATTTTATTTTTAAGTGGTGTGTGTGTGTGTGTGTGTGTGTGTGTGTGTGTGCACATTTGAGCCTGTGAGTGCAGGTACCCCCAAAGGTTCTGGATAGCCCTAGACCTGAAGCTATACTCAGTTATGAGCAGCCTGCTTTGGTGCTAGAAATGATGCTCTTGTCCTTTGCATGAGTGATACTTGCTCTTCATGGCTGAGTTATCTCTCCAGTTCCCATGCTAGGCAGTCATTTAGGAGTTACACTGATACTCTGAAGCTTCTGTTATGTGTTAAAGAATTACAAATAACTGCTTAATTAAACAATTTCTTACAATTAGAGGTTTAAAACTTTATTTGTGAAATATCTCCTAACTTTCTGTATTTATGCCGTATGAGGGGCAATATTACAGATTTATAATATATAGCAACCTCTAACATTTTATCCTATCTGATTCATATCAGTGTAATATTGTTCATTCATATGGAAATGATAGATCCATAATATCAATCTTTTCAACAGGCTGTCATTACTAAGGTGAGTATAAATCAAAAGTATTTGTGTGGGAAAATAGACTATGAATAATATCACAGCAAAAATAGCAATAGTTCTCCTAATAAAACTGAATCACCAAGACAATGCATTAAGAATTCCCAAGTGGCTGATTTTATCCTCTAACACTCATCCAAATGAACACAAAATAATCTGATCAGAATAAAAGAAATATAAGGTGCTATGAAAATGACTTCACAAATAAATTGCTTTCTGCACAAACACATGCATCTGAATTTTAGTCTGAGCTGCCATATAAAATGAGGGAAGAGTGACACCCACCTTTAATCCCAGTGCTGGGGAGGAGGTACCAAGTGTTCACTGAATCTTGATGGCCATCAAGTCTTGCTTAATTGGTAAGCTTAAAGCCCATTGAGAGATCATTTCTCAAATAATAAGCTAGAGGTTAGTAAAAGAAGAGAGCTCATCTTGTCTTCTGGCTTCCACATACACTAGCACATTCACCCACACATAATGTGCACATAGTGCACATGCACATACATAAAAGAAAATATGTACCACATTTGCAAAACTCAGAACATATGCTTTTAAAATATTGAAATTCTCAGTTGCAAAGTTGTTTATCATATACTCCTGAGAAATGCTTGTGTGCTGTGTTTCCTTCATATTAAAGATAGATATCTTTATCCTTTGTCTTTCTGAAGATTTAACCACAGTCCCTAAGACTCTCCTCTTTCCTGGTTTCTCAAGGTACTCTGGCCACCCAATGACCCTGGATGATACTCATAGACTCTGCCCTTAGAGGCACCAGACTGCATTCTGTCAACACACTCTTCTGCCTCTGCTCCCCAAGGATCCCCCCTTCCGCACTTCTGTCTCTGGTCAGATGATCCTTTCCAGTGCGTTCTTCTAAGTTCTTCTTAGCTCTTCATTTGACTTCTCTACTTTGGCTTTCACACTACTATTTATCACAATTTTGCATATAATCCTACAATCCGTTTCCTGACTTCTTCATTAAAATATAAGCTACTAACGGACTGGTATCCTTGTCAGATTCATTGATGTTCCTTTTTGGTCTAGTAAACATTAGGGTTATTGGCGGTGCTGAAAGCTACAGATGAATTTCTCTTGAACATTTTTAAATACTCAAAAGTAGTGCCTCCCTATCTGCACAACGTTGGTTATTCTGTCAGTGGTACCACCTTGCAATCCAAGTGCCCCAGGGAGAAGTCCAGAAGATGCAAAGGTGAAGGGCAAAGCTCTCGGTTTTATTCATGGCTCTCAGGTTACACCACCCTTTCCATTCACAGTGTTGCTACTCTCTAATCGCAGTGAACTCTGCAGTCTTCTGAAACGTCTCAGTCTGAGTATTTGTCTTTCTGCTACCTCAGCACAGGACGCAGTATCCTTCCTATCAGGCCTAACGCTGCTTTCACAGTGTTGGGAGCAGTGAGACCCCAGATCCTGAATTTCTTGTTAACAACTTGTTTTCCCCTGATCTGAGTGCCTACAGCTGCTCTGAGCACGAGACCTTCAGGAGTTCCTGATGGCAGGAGAGTGGTTTCTGGTGGGTTTGGCTAGGGCGTGGCTATCTCTATATAATCTGCCCCTGAACACAATAAAGGGGGCATTCCTGGGGAATTCAAGGATGACCCGTGTCGTTGTCTCTCTGTCTATGTAAGTCTTTGTGTATTTTAACCTCCTGCCCCTTGCCCGAAGCTCGGTAACTGGGTAAAAGCACATCGAAGGGAGACGTGGGGGCACGGGGAGAGACACGCAGCATCACAGGGCATGTAGCAGTCCTGCCTGGAGCCCAGCAGTGATGGTACCCTTCCTTCTCTCTTCTCTTGTATGGCAATATAATTACTGACGAACATTCCTCCATGGATACTGAGAGACTCCTAAAAGCAAAGTTTACTACCCTTTCTTGGTCTTCCCTTATGTTTGGGAGTAGATTCTCTTTTCCTCCTGCTGGTCTTAAACTTTTGACTCACCCACATCAGCCAGTCAAATGCCAGGCATACATGTATGGATCGCCAACCATACCAGCTTTCATCACTTCGTTTGAATTTGCACCCAATACCTGTTCCCAACCCATTGCTAATTAGTCACTGGCCAAAAATACAGGGCTTTTTAAGTGACTGAAAGGACTCTTCTAAAACAGAGAAATAAAAGTAGAGAGAAAACATTGTAGGATGGTATCTATCTACACATTATACATATATAGATAGATTATAGCTTTTTAGATAGATTATATATATATTATAAATACTTTCAGATTCTCTTTGGGTTGTACATTTACTCATTTACCTTTTAACTTCGATTCAAAATAATCAAAAAAACTGGGATCATACTTAAAAATCTTATAATTTATTCTCTTTTTTTCTTGTCTCAATCTAACACTTAGCTTATTCCTGCATTGACACCATTCAGTAACACCGAACTTTTTACACAGCTGCAGTCCTTCATTCTGCATGCCTATCTCCAAACAACCACTGCTTAGATCTTTCTTTTTTTTTTTTCTCCTGTTTATACCCGGGTCACTCTTGCCATTTCATCTACTTTAAAATCTTCCCTTCTATTTTATACGTTTTATCTCCAAACTTGCCTAATTTAAAAATTTAAAACATGGGTTACAAACTTTCAATAAAACATCATTTATAAAAACATTCTTTTTATAAATAATTAAATTTAATATATTCATCATTTGACTTATCAAAAAGCAAATTGGATATAATTGAAATAATCATAGAAGGAGGAAAAATAACACTTACCTCAGCAAGATATTAGTGACTCTTTCTACCAGGTTAGTATGAACAATTCTACATAAGTTAGAATACAGCTATAAAAATAAAATTTCACATCTTACCTTTTGTATATTCCACAACAGTTCTTTTTATGAAAACCATTTAAACACACCCCTGAGTAGAGATGCTATTTTATCTGCTTGCAATCCTAATTATCTTTTCATGATAGCAATATGTTTTCTCAGTGTATAACTGCCTTCTGTGAGGCTCAAAGTCCTCAGATCATAGGAACAGACACTTACCATATTTGATTTCTCAGTGCTGTGGTCTTCTCTAATTAGTTTAAATAAATGAAGAAAGACACAGCTAATTGAAGGGACATATACATGCTTAGATATATACAATTCACTTAGAGAAATATTTAATAGAATATATATTACTTGCTGTTCACTACAACAAGCAACTACACCTACCCAAGGGAAATAAGAGAGACACTGAGTGTCCTGGATGTGAAATGTCTGTTCCTTTCAAGTAAGTGTCATTTTTACCTCCTTTTTTATTATTTCAGTTAAATTCAGTTTTTTTGATGAGTCAAATGATGAATATATTAAATTTAAGGATTTACAAAAACAAATGTTATTGTTGAAAAATTATAATCCATTTTCTAATTTCTAAAGTTTCATCAGAGTTCTAAATTTTTTGCTTTGCAAATGATAAAAACAAATTTATACTGTAAATATAGAAAACTCTTTCTATAGTTTGTGATGTAGAAGTCATAACCCTATTTCTCTTAACCAACTTATAATCCAAAACTCCCTCAGAAAACATTGCATTTCAAATATTCAACATATACTTATTAAGTGGCATGATGTACCAGACATTTTCCCATAGTCTACAATAAGTTCCAGAAGATTTCTAAAGGAAAGATTTTCATGGTTCAATTTAAAATTTTCCGTGTTTTGAGAGAAGTTTTCTTCAATATCAACTTATTTGACACTTTAATTGATTTTAATAACTTATACATTATGTATATAAAGCACATCAGTAATATTAATAAAGATATCTAAGATTCTTGTACTTTATACATGACTTAAACATTCCACTGATAATATCTTTGCACTAGGAAGAATGGGTGATCCATTTAAATAGGTCTTTCCTGACCTATTTAAGGGATAATGACTGCCTATTGTTACAGTGAGTTTTACTTAGAATTACAAGGCTAGAGAAAGCTCAAAAACAATATAGATGAGGCAGTATATGTTGTTCTTTCCCTAGATTGTTCTTAGTATCTTTTAAAAATAAACCACATGGTGTGGATTAACTGGAAACAGTAGTCAGGGAAGACAGTTAAGGGAAACAGGTGAGGGAAAAAATCCCAAGAAAGCCAGCTCTCTACCAGAGAAGGAGGCTCCTGGGAAGGGCAATGGAAACGTTCCTGCCCATATGAGACTCTAATTCATACTTGGCTGACATTCCTAATGCCACTCAGGCCTTGACAAATCTAATTTATTTGGGTACTCTTCGTCTGCGTCCATAAAGAAACAGAGGATGTAGTGACTGTTAGTCTCCATGTCTCTGGAGCAGTTCCTCATGCTGGCAGCAGAAATTCTGACTAACAGGAACATACATTTCTTTCAGAACCAATGACATGTTTTTGTTCTTCATAGACTCTTTGGAGGCCTCTGCCAAGCGAATCTCCAGATAGCCATTTTCTCAAAGTCAAGATTTCTGGCTAGACAACAATTTAGTTAAGGAGAGGAGTTCACCTCTGACTGAGGTAGGGAGGAGAGGCTTAGCCTACCAGGAAGACAGCAGAGCTAGCAGTTTGAAGGTTAAGGAAACTTAGAATGTAATGTGTCATTTAGTATCAAAGCACATAATAGCTTCTAAAGCAATGCGATGGTTTTTGCGCCTTTAAAATATAATCAAAGTGCAAGAAAGTGGATGCTCTCTGCAGTGACACATCTTTTAACAGTTTTATTTATAGAGCTGTTTCTTTCCATTCCTAGTCCAGAAGTTTCTTTCAGATCACTGGAGTTAAGCTGACAAACACTAGGTGTTTCTCCCCAAGTCTCATCTTTGTCTATCCTTCATGCATTAACGCAGGTAGTCTCTCGCTGCATAACTGAAGTGCTGGCTGCAGCCATTGCATTGGAACCGTCTCCCGAGCTCATCGCTTCCTGTTTTCTTCTCTCCATGTACAGGAACTTAATTCTCAGTGTTTCTTTCTTCTCTTTTTTTCTTTTCCTTTTTTATAGAAGATGCCAAATTCTAAACTAAAATAGTATTAATCCCCAAATAAACACATTCTTTAATAGCCGATATATTTCAGTTCACAAAATAATATTAACTGTGAATTTAATATATTCTAGAAAACCATGTTGTACGACACCATATTCTTCCTCATACTCAACCATTGATTGTTGGATTTTTAAATTAAAGGAATATTTAAAATTAAACATGTCTCTGTGACATGAAAGTTCTTAATATTTCACCCATTTTAGTGAAAATGCTACTAACTTTCTTCATGATGTATATTTTTAAACATAATAAATTGCACCATTATCTTACTAAATACTCAAAAGATTAGAATACTCAAGTTTTATAATTAATTTAATCACAGAAATTTATGTTTAGCTAATAATTAGCAATTATATTTGGTAACAAACCTGGTATAAATAATTTAAATGTATCAGAGGCTTAAAAAGGAGAATAAAATGCTGACATTCTACTTTAAAGTTTTTATTGAATATATGAATTTTATATATGAGAAATATGTACTCTTAATATGTGTGAGAATATACTTTTCTTAAGCATGAATTAAGATATTTGATATAAAGAAAGACTTTTAAAAACTACTAACAGCTACAATAATGGTTTATTATTAGACTGCTTTATCAGAGTTAACAATTGTCAGTACCTTGATTTTTCAATCAATCAATAGTTTATATCATCCAACACAAATTGGAATGGACAGGTTTTGTTTGTTTGTTTTTGTATTAAGATCCCATTCTTTAAATTGCTGCAATCATTTCAAGTTATATAATTTTCACATTAACACTCATGATTCCTCATAAAAAACTGAATTACTTATTTATAAAAAAAACTTTGCAGTTTAGAACAAAAGAAGATATTTGAAAACAGATATTTGAATTGAAAACAGTGTAGTTTACAATTCTGATGAAGAGGAATTCCTTTTGATTGACATCCTAGAAATGATTTAGTGATGTCAGATATTAGTATCTCCCCAAGTTTGAATTTTCATGTTATAACAATTAGTAAAGTTGAATATCTCAATGTAATTAGCTATGTCTCCTATATCAGTTTTGAAAATTTGTTGCTTCTGAAGTTTTGTCCATTTTTAAAACTGGGTCATATTATTGTTGTGGAGTTTTAAATATTCTTTATATATGAATTAAAAAAACTAATTTGAAAAAATTTTAGTGTTTGATTTGTTGTTTCATTGCCTAAAGAACTAAACATTTTTAGCTTTAAAATGAAGTTTAAAAAAAGACAATGGGATTATAGAAATTTGCTAACAGAAATGAGGTCAAAGACGTGCTGGTAATGTTTTAGAGGATTTTTCATTTTATACTTTCTTCTATATCCTTAATCTACTACTACATTTTGAATCAATGTTTTATAGAATATTAAATGTAAAGTATAATTCATTTCTTCCTATGAGTTGCCAAATTTCCTAGCACTATTTTTTATCACTTTTCAATGAATGGATGTTACAATTTCATCAAAAGTCAACAATATTTATAGGTCATTTTTATTGAAAATATACTTTCTTTCATAAAATATAACTGACTATGACTTCCTATCCCCTAACTCCTCCAAGATCCTCCCCAGGTCAGTTTATAAATATCATCATGTTTCATTGATCTCTCAATTTATCCTTATGAAGTTTAAATTACTTTGTAAGAGGTTTTGGATTTTTCCTTTGAGCCTCTTAACTAGAATTATCTTGGCTACTCTAAATGATTATATCTTCCATGTGAATTATAGAAATGTATTCACTGTCTCTACAAATTGACTGATAGGATACTGAACAGGATAATTCTCTATCTGCATCTTTAATTAGGAGAGGTGTCATCATAAATAAATATGACTTCCTCTACATGCACATTGTGTATGTTTCTGCTGATTAAATGTTCTTTCATTTCTTTTATGAGTGTTTTGAACCTTCCTGCAGTCACATTCTGCAAATGTTTCGATCATTGTTATTAGAAATGGAAAATGAAAAAAACACTACCTTGTAAATTCTGGTATGTTGCAATGAGTTAGTTACACATGAGTTTATGTAAATCTTACAATCTTATTTGGTTTACTTTTTAATTAAATAAAATATATTCCAAAAAACTAGCTACTGGTACATTTATAGTAATTGTAATCATAATATCAGAGACTGGATTTGAGTGTTGTCAACCTGACATGATGAGCAAGCTAGGAATATCTGTATAATGGAGTACTCCCTAATAATGACAAGAGTCAGATTAATTTATACCAGGACTCTGGGTGGGGGTGAGGATGGCTACTTCTTTTGCATTGAGCAGGGAAAATACATGATGAGGCCAAAGCATCTCACACTGACAGTGAGAAAGTAAACAAAAAATGTTTGAAATGAAGTGGATGAACTGGATGCAGGTATCAGTCTGAAAGAACTTCAGAAGCCAAAGATGGGATTATTTGAGGAAAAATCAACAATGACAAAACTAGTTTATAAACCTCAAAAAAATGAACTGAACAATCCACAGATAACAGGTGAGTAACTAAACAAAACATGGTGAAAGGAGTTTACACCTCTTATAGAATTCTAAACAATAAATACAGAATACAAAGAGAGCCCAATAGAAAACTACAAGTGCATTAAAATATTAGTTGAAACAGAATGAGAAGTTGAATACTTGAAATCCACCAAAAGTCTCCAGTTAAATAATTATGTAGTTGTTTTAACTTGAGTCAGTCTGAAAAAATTCTTTGCTATTCTTCCCACTAAGAGATTTTACAGCATGTGCAAACTTCGGAGTTCCTTTCCCCACCTAAAAATACATCCATACAAGTACATGTATATGATTAACATATAGATAATAGTTGCTATTTTCTCTTTCCATATCTTTGGGGATTCTAGAATTATTGATTAACTTCTGTAAAGTAGACTGGAGGAAACTGGAAACAATATAGTATGGGAACCTTACATATACACCATGACTATGAGACTTTTCATTCATAAGAAGTAAGTGAAATTGGCCTGATGCCTTTCTAACACCAGACAATGTAGACATGCCAACCCTGTGTGGGCATGCTCTCTGGAATCCTGTCTCCCAATCTGTTTATAAAGAATATCACATAAATACACACACGGTTGTTCTATGTGATTCCTGATAGCTTCTCTTTGAAAAACCTCTGGGTAATAAAAAAGGAATGTCTGAAAAA
This sequence comes from Arvicola amphibius, assembly GCF_903992535.2. Classification (NCBI taxonomy): domain Eukaryota; kingdom Metazoa; phylum Chordata; class Mammalia; order Rodentia; family Cricetidae; genus Arvicola; species Arvicola amphibius. Next base: position 46,862,285 of record NC_052060.1, on the reverse strand, counting down.
CTGACACAGAATAAGATAAGAGATAGGAGAAACAAATACAGTCTAGGATTCTAAACGGAAAATCTGATAGAATTGGAATTCACTGTAGCAAGGTGAATGTTTTAGATGGTAATGTGGTAAGATTGATCATCAGGAGAACAAGCTCCTCTCAATCAACTGATCAAGGCTCATAACTCACAGAGACTGAAGAAGAAAGCATGAGGCCCACACAGGTCTGCACCAGATCCTCTGTTATGTATATTATAGTTTTCAGTGTAGCATTTATATGAGATTACTGAATGTATCAGTGAGTGGGTCTTTGATTCTTGTGTCTACTCTTGGGGCTGTTTACCTTCTGTTGGGTTACCTTGTTCAGCCTCAATGTAATAACTTTTGCTTCATCTTTTTATAATTTATTTTGTCAGGTTTGGTCATTAACTCTTAGAAAACTACTCTTTACTAATGAGAGACAGAAAAGGAGTGGCTCCAGAGGGGAGGAGAGATGAGAAAGAGCTTGGAGGAGTAGAGAGGAGAGACAATATCGGGATATATTTTATAAGCAGAGAATCTATTTTCAGAAGAACACTTGTGTACTGTGCTTTTAATTTGAGATTGCTCTCACGTGGAGGTTAAGGAGCAAGTGAACAGAGGAAATGAGACTTCTCACTCAGGTGCTACCCTTTAATGCCTCCTGACCATGACGACTCTTAACTGGAGCGCTGGAAGCATGGTAGGATACCAGGAGGTCTCAATGTGGCAGACAGGTAGTCACTGCGGAATATCTGTACAGTCTATGTGGGGTGTGAAGTCATTTACTTGGTTTATTTTTATTTTGTGACATGTCCTTTCTTTAAGGTGACATCCGAGCAAAAACTAGAGAAGGAAAAATCACTCTCAGATTGTAAGGAGTGTTCCATCAGTGTGAAGGTCAGTGGAGCTGGTGAATTTAAAAAAAAAAAAAATGTGATCTTTTAAAAACAGCATTTTTTTTCTTGCAGATGATCAAATCAGGTTGATACATTTGAGGTTAAAAAGTAATGCAACATGACTGCTGTCCTTGTTAAGCTGACTGAGCACAGAGTCCAGCGTAGAGACAGAACTGGCCAACGCAGCAAGACTGTGAACTCTGGAGTTTGTCAGTGACCATTAAGGAACTACTAGTCCTTCAGAAAAAGGACTGGGGCTCTTATTTCTGTGGAGTTTCTTAGAAAATGATGACTAGTTGACATAGCTATTTTGAAACACTTGCCTGCAGAATCCTGAGAGAATCTATTTCTGGTGTTTGGATCAGCTGGCTAGTAGTACTTTACTACATCAATGCTAGGAATATACTTTTAGAAAATAATAAAATGATCACTAAAAAGATGCATCATTGCTCTATCATCTTTCCTTTTAAAAATGTTGAATTATAATGCAAAAACCCATTATTTTCAATGATTAAGAATTTTTAAATGGCATTACCTTCCAGTGGGCACTCTACACTGGCAGCAGGAGTGCAGATAGTTAGACTTAATGCATGGAAAGATACACTTAATGTATTATAGCACTTAACACCGTGATTGGTATACTGTAAGAACACAGTAAGTGATAGCTATAACAAATGGTGTAATTAAATATCTGCATTAAAATTATACATGCTACATAATGATTGTGATAACAATGAAGTACCTCTAGATAGGAAGTTGGCAAAATGTAGTAAAGCTTTTAATAAATATTCTCTTTAGTATATCAATTTCCTCATGCCAGGAAAATATGTACTTTTTTCTACTTAATAGTGTTTTCCTCATGCTGACTAGAAAGAGATCAGGATGGAGGTGGTAGAAGAAAAACAAATGTGATGTGATAAGATGTAGAAAACGGAGTATAATTTACTTGACTTTCTTTCACTTTTCAGTTTCATTGTTGTGTAGGTGATGTTTGAGCAGAAACCCACAGTGATCTGTGAGCTTTAGTAAGTGGAACCAGTCAGAGCATCAAGCCAGAAGAGATCTGTTTTGTTGTGCATTAGTGCAAGTGATGTGTGAAAAGCAGGGTTCATTAATGTGGCATACACTACTGTATCAACAGCCAACACACTCAAGCACGCGCAGACACACACTCAAACACACAAGTACTAAGTGCATGCACAGATAGACACACTCAAATATACACACACCAACACACTCACACTCAAACACACATACACACCACACATACACATGCTCAAACATACATGCCCACCACACACCCTATATATACACAAACCCCATACACACACAAACAGTCACATACACTCAAGCACACACCCCATGCATACGTTTCACTAAAACACACACACACACACACACACACACACAAAACCCGCACCATCACACACACTCACACACTTAAACACAAATGTAATCTTCATAACGATATGCTGAGAGATAATTTTGAATGCTTACAGCTATGTGGGTAACAGAACTTGTACTTCTTTCTACTAGTTCTTTTCTCTACTGAAAAGCTAATTTCTAGATTATAAACTTTGTCATATGGAAGAAGGGGAAGTGCTCAAGTCCCTGTGGTCAGAGGCCTCTTATTCTTTGTTGATTAACAGAACTCTCTTGAGTTTCACAAAAGGGTAAAGAAATTACTTTTGTCTGAAGACATTCACAACATATCCCCACAAAGGATATGTGTTTTGACTTGGGTTTCAAAGAATTATTAGAAGTTACCCAAAAGACAGTGAAAAGAAATCAAAGAAACTGTTCTAGGCAGAGTAAGCAATTATGTATAATTTCAGATATTATTTAAGGATTAGATGTTGGAGAATGGAAATGCAGATGGAAGGATGCTCTACAGACAAATAGCTAGAATGTGGGATTGCTGGAACATCCACAAGTGTAGCTTTGGGTGGTACTTCTATTTATTGATAGTAAATATTACGGAAGGAGCATTAGTGAAGATCTACACACCGTAGACAGAGAATGAAGAATTGATCTGGAGCTGACCAAGAAGTCTTGCTGCTGAGAACTGGCTCTCATAGACCAGGAAGGAGCTCAGCACGCTTCCTAAAGAGGAAAACAAACAGCAGTGCTCCCCAGCTCTAAAGCCTGGCAGTCACAACAATGACCAGCCCACCAAGATACCCATGGTGGTGTATAATGCACTCAGCAGGTTGGGTATGGATGAGCCATAAGCATGCAGTACACAAATGTAGGTAATTTTTTAAAACTTAAGTTAAAAAATATAAAGCTTAATGGCAAAAATTGATTTTGCTATTAAAATATAGATAATAATTAATCTTAATGATATCAATTATTTTCATGAGTGTTTACGTGTCAATATCAATTTTTCTAAAATTATAATTTATTATAATAAGAATACTAGTGAAGACACACATTCATATGTGACATTTCCTCTCTAAATTGGTTTTATGTACACATCCAGTTCTGTGACTTCTACAGTTCATATAACAGCAAATATCATTATTTTCATTTTACAGATAAAGAAATTGAAGAAGCAGGACATTTCCCAAAGGCTATAATAAATAAAAATCCAGAGGAAAATTGTATTGTTTTTTTACATTTATTGGAAAGAAGAAATCATATTATACTGCACAGTTGTATGTATTTTCAAAGGAAGAATTACCACTAAAAATATTTCTACATTTTCTGTAACATTCTTCTTGACCTTTGCCTCATTCTCATTTGATTGGATGCCTAAAATTGTACTGAATCTATACTATGAATCCAAACAAAACAAAACAAAAAACTTTTAAAGCATTTGTATTCTTTTTAGGAATTTATAACATTTATCCTTGGAAATGTATGAAGAGTATACAAAATTATATTTTTCTCATTAATTATAGTGTGCGTTTGTGTGTGTGTGTGTGTGTGTGTGTGTGTGTGTGTGTGTACCAGTACATGTAAAAAATGAATTTATTCTCAACATGGCAATTAGCTGAACATAGAAGTACAGAGGTCAACATTCCTGGGCTCTGAGAAGAAGTTGCTATGGAAAAGGATGTATTCTTCCTCCAATTTTGTTTTTTTTAAAGCCTGCTTTAGAGTTTTTTTAAAAAAAAATGGAATAACTACTTGTACTAAAATATAAAAGTATGAACTAATGAGGTGTCATTAATACTTTAGACTGATATTCCCAGAAAAATATAAGTACAATTTACCAATATTTGGTAATAAAGTGAAAAATATGGGGAACATTATAATCACAAATTCATCAGTCCTAAATGAGGCAGTATTTGATAAATTTAAAAGGAATGTTGCTGTTATGCTCGATAGCTGTTTTGGTGCTGGAGACACCACTTGCATTAGGAGGTGAAGAAAGTTCAGGAAGACAAAAGAGGAGAGGAGGAAGCTGGGGTGATAAGAGAAAAGGGACAGAAAATGAGGAAGTGATCCATGTTTATGCCAGATTCCTCAATTGCCCACCTTAGTAGACTTTAACATCTGACATTTTGTAAGGGTTAGTCAACAAATGTTTCACTACCCAGCTATCATCTCTTGGGTGTTCCTATCTTTACACTGTTACAATGCCTCCTCCCTTTCCTTTCTCATTCCATATCTTCCCCTCCGTGATCTCAAGACTTGCTTTCTTCAGATCATCCAGCTCTCATGCAAGAATATTTTATCTTTTGAAGAGCTTTGAAATGTTCCTTGTGCTTTTGTAATCTTTGTTTACAAAGACCTCACTCTCCCTTGGTTGGTTTCTAACACCAGATATTTCCTACCACACTCTAACATTTATCTTTATACACATAAACAAGTATATCCATCACTCATTCTCATTAAAGAAGTTTCTCATTACAGCAAATGGAGATCATCACTGAAAACCACAACTGAACACTTGTAGAGATAAAGGGACTGTGAAGAGTTCAGTCCAAACAGATGCACATCATTTTTTAAGTAGAAAAAGACAAATACACTGATTGACTCAGTAGTGAATTTCTAGATTTCCTGGAAAAATAAGCTCAAAGTTTGAGAATCTCAAGCTCTTGAAAAATCAGATACTTGTACCTAAAGCCCAGTTTTCACTGTGTTGCGTGGCTTTATTTAATTTTATTTTAACTGACAAGCCAAGTAAAGATATTTTACTTTAACATCATATTTTGGGGTCATTGCAGTTATTCTTTGAAAGTCCTATTATCCTGTTTTGAGGTATCCGTAGATGTAGTAAGCATTGTTCATGGATACCCACCTTTCATACCCACAGCTGGGGACTATTTTATATCTTGCCTAGTATAAGAATGTCACAGGAGGAGAAATATCTGTTTTCACCTAGATTTAGAATAAGTGAAATTTCTATAAACTCACTCTTGAGGTCAAAAGCTACTTCAGTTTAATTTAAAATTATATTTCTCAGCATTGTTATATTTTTTGCTAAATAGAGAAGTAAATCAGTTCAACAATTACAATGGCTATTATTATCAGCGGAAGTATGCTTTACATTGAAAAGTTAGCAAACTAAACTTACCAACGTAACAATTACAAAATATTGATGATAAAAAAATCAATATGTAGGTTCTCTCCCATCTTTCTAGGTAAGTGTTTCTCACCCTGAGGCCCATGACCCCTTTGGGGTTACACATCAGATATCTTTCATATCAGATATCCATATTATGATTCATTACAGAAGCAAAATTACAGATATAGAGTAGCAACAAAATAATTCCATTGTTGGGTGGACACTAGAACATGAGGAACTATATTAAAGGGTCTCAGCTTTAGGGAGGTTGTAAACTATTGTTCTAGAATGCAGCACCATGCTATAACATGGTAAACTTTAAATACGTGTTCAATCCAGATCCTTATGGAAAGTGTGGTATAGTTAATGAAAGGATATGCTGATTGCTGGGCAGAACTCATAACTCATCTTATCGGTGATCCCCACACTCTTCCAAATCACAGATCACACAAGGCCCTGAGCTGCTACATGATGGTCTCAAAGATGGGAACAAGGAGATCCTAGATTTGACCAGGTCCTGGAGAGAATGACCCTGAACGTGTTTAGATCTACAAGGACTCAGAGGCACTTCTTCCTCCCTGATAGGCATACACATAAAGATTAGCATTTTGAAACTGTTATTCAGTTACATGTACTGTCTTGAAGATTTTCACAGGAAATATGCACTATTCCTTAACAAATGCTGGGGGTTTCCACCACTGCTCACCAATCCCACATCAAACAGAGAGCTGATCTCCAAAATATACAAAGAGCTCAAGAAATTGGTCATCAAAAGAACAAATAATCCAATAAAAATTATGGTACATACCTAAACAGAGGAGTCTAAAATGGCTGAAAGACACATAAGGAAATGCTCAGCATCCTTAGCCATCAGTGAAATGCAAATCAAAACAACTCTGAGATTCCATCTTACACCTGTAAGAATGGACAAGATCAAAAGCACTAATGACAACTTATGCCAGAGAGGCTGTGGGTTAAAGGAAACACTTCTGCATTGCTAGTAAAAGTGCAAACTGGTACAGCCCGTTTGCATATCAGTATGGCGATTTTTCAGAAAATTAGGAAACAGCCTTCCTCAAGACCCAGCAATACCACTTTTGGGTATATACCCAAAGGATGTTCAATTGTACCACAAGGACATGTGTTCAACTATGTTTTTAGTGGCATTGTTTGTCATAGCCAGAACCTGAAAACAACCTAAATGCTCTTGACTGAAGAATGAATAAGGAAAATGTGGTACATTTATACAATGCAGTACTACACAGAAGAAAAAAATGACATATTGAAATTTGTAGGCTGATGGATGGATCTAAAAAACATCATACTGAGTGAGGTAACCCAGACCCAGAAAGACAAATATCATATGTACTCACTCATAAGTGGCTTTTAAACATAAAGCAAAGAAAATCAGTCTACAGTTCACAATCTCAGATAACCTAGAGAACAGTGAGGACTGTAAGAAAGACATATATGGATCTAATCTACTTGGGAAGTAGAAAAAGACAAGATCTTCTGAGTATATTGGGAGCATGCAGACCTTGGGAGAGGGTAGAAGGAGAGGGGAAGAAAGGGTGGGCATCAGAGAAAAATGTGTTCAATAAAACCAATAAAATAGTTAATAAGCCGGGTGGTGGTGGCGCACGCCTTTAATCCCAGCACTCAGGAGGCAGAGGCAGGCGGATCTCTGAGTTCGAGGCCAGGGTCTACAAGAGCTAGTTCCAGGACAGGCTCTAGAAACTAGAAACTACAGGGAAACCCTGTCTCGAAAAACCAAAAAAAAAAAAAAAAAAAAGTTAATAAAAAGAAATGCCTGGATTTCCAAAATGAGGAACCATGGGCTTACTGTTGACTTTGTTTCTTCTCTTGGCATTAATCCAGCACTGGGGAAACAGGAAATTAAGAAGGTTATATTGTTTAAATACTCTTACTTTCCATTAGACATGTAAGTCTCTGCTCTCCATTCTGTTCCATTAAGTGTGGTGACTCATTACACATAACCCTGTCTTCCATCCATCTCTGCCTGTTCTCCATTACATACTAACTGGAATCTGTTTTCTAGTTCTGAGGCCTTCAGGCATAGTCTGTCTTTTTAAGAGCCACTGTAAACGGAATACTATGTGGTAAGATCCTTTTAGCACTCTGTCTGTTCTGATGTAATTTGTGAATCAGGAAAGGTTCCACAGATCATTTAATTAATGTATAATGAGAAGTTAGATAAATTGAGAACAGAAACACCATCTTCTGGTCCTGAAGTGATGACCAAACCACAGAGAAATCAGGTGAACATGTTCTGTGTGATGGGTAAATACTTTACCAAAAAGCTGTGCACCCCCCTCCTATAAAATTTCATTAAAAGCAAAATGTTGCTTGACCTCAGTATTGGTACATTTTAAACATTAGTAATGCAAAGCAGGTTTCTGCTGTCCTCTTTTTATCTCTTCTTTTTTCTCATTCCTTTTCTCTTACTACTTTTAAATTTGATAAACTGTTTTTGCTTCCATGTCTCATGAAAAATTTTTTTGAGTTTATGACTATTGGAAGCATGAAATGACAAATCTTCTGCTACATGTGGAGAGTGCTGAGAGATGCACAACATTTTATTGATTTGCTAAGTGACGTTTATTCCTTGTATTTAGAATGTTGCTATGTTCCTAACTAAACATTGTAATAGCTGTATTTTTATTTACAAAATTTTAATTGTCAAATTAATTTAACTAGAATCAGTTGCAATATTTGAAAAGATATTTAAGACTTTGGTTAAATTTTAATTAATTAGGAATTTATGTAGATGTGTGCTTCCTTTAGTTCTACATTTTATCATACTTTTAATATTTTAAGTAATTTTATTAATTTATCTGTATCAATGTTTCTCCTTCATGTCTGTCTTCACACCACTTAAGTGCAATGCCTGTGGAAGACAGAAGAAGCAGTCAGATCTGCTGGAATAGGAGTTACAGATGTTGTGAGCCATCATATACGTGCTGAAAGTCCAGCCTGGGTCTTCTGGACTAACAACCATCTTGTTTACTGCCGAGCCATTTCTCCAGACGCTTACGTGTATTTTGTGCTAAATTTCCATTCCACTTAAGTAGCCACACAGAGAAAAGAAAAAGGAAATACTAGATATGGATGCTAGGGATTAAGTTTAGGTTCTTACGGCAACTGCTTCTTAAATTCGTTCATTTCCTGAATGTATGGTGGTAATATTGAGATGCTTAAGGAATTCATATAATTAGAAATTGTTTAAAATTGTGAATTCAAATTCTCTGCTTCTATGATGGTAAATGCTTAGGCTACAAATTAAATTGTCCTATATTGCTAAATTAATCTAAAGCACAAAAGGGAGACTATGATATAAATTCTTAGAAATATCAGTTACTTTTCATAAAAGTTATGCAGCTGTCTAAAAATTCAATGACTTAAAACCTATCAATGATTTTCATTGTGAAGTTAAATAATAGTGTCTTATTATCTAAATGGTCAGCCTAAAAAATATACATAACATAGAATTATAAAATGAGAGGGTTGTATTTAAGTGTATGTGTATCTGTGTGTGTGTGTGTGTCTGTATGTCTGTGTGTGTGTGTGTGTGTGTACAGTAAGAGCAATTAAAGAGAAAAGAAGCCATGAGTTTAAAAGAGAGAAAGGAGGGGTCTTGAGAGGGTTTGAAGGGATGGGAAAATGTTGTAATTACATTATACCATCAAAAATAGAATATAAATAAGTAGATAATAATTTTCAGATTTAGATTTTCAGTATGATTTAAGAAAAACAAAAACAAGATTATATCCTAAAATAATACCGATGGTACTAAAGGGAAAAAATAAAATAAAAAGTAGAGGCTTATTTATGATCAGCCTGGACTTTGTCTTAGCTGGGTCCTCAAGGCCACCCTGGCCATTAGATAGGGGCTGTTCCATTCTGCTTTTCTGTTGTTCAGATAAAACACTGATAATATGAAATTGACAAAAGAGTTCATTTCAGCTTGTTTTTCTACTCCTTCTTTTCCTTCCTTCTTTTCTCCTTCCTTCCTTCCTTCCTTCCTTCCTTTCTCATTTAAATTTTTCTTCCTATTATGAGAATCGAACCAAGGGTCTTGTACATTCTGAGCAACCACTATAACTTTTAACTATATTGTTGCCCCTTAAACTTGTTTTTATCTAAATCTATATTTATTATATTATATATGTAAATATTTTTTTAAAAATATGTGTTTAATTGAAATAAAATTATAGTAATCCCCCTCCCATTTTTCCTCAAGACCATCTCATGTTTCCCATGTCAAGTTTATAGCCTCTTTTCCTTTAATTAATATTGCCACATCCAAAAAAATGTATGCCTGTGTATATGCATGCATGTATCATTTTGAGTCAACTTTTGCTGATGTTGTATATGTAGATTAAAGGCTGGTGATTCTGCATTAAACAACTGATAAGGAAGCTTATTCTTATAGAGTTGAGGTTCCTCTGCCTAAGGATGCACAGGAGGCAGGTATCTTTTACATAAATTATTAAGAAAATATACTACAAGCATGCCCACAAGCCAATCTGATGAAGGAAGGTCTTAAAAAACGTTCCCTCTTTCCACTTCTGTCAATCAAATAGAAAATGTAATTAGAGAATATATTTGAGGAAAACAAGTTTTTTTTTGTCTACAATGTTCTTAAGACATGTGCTTATTTATTTTCCTAACAGTTTATGCAATTTATGTCATCTCTTTATTTGCCAGTCAAATAAACTCAGATCTCTTGTATTGCATCTACTAAGAGGATAAGAAAAATAGTGGACTGGGCCCTTATTTTCAGAAAGCAACCAAGTTTTACAGCCTTAAGCGTTTCTCTGCATCCTTGACAGTTGCCTGGTAAACCAGGTGGTTCGCTATAAGTGAAAATGCTGTGTCACCTGGTTTTAAAATAAGAAGGAATAGCAAGAAGACATAATGGAAAAAGAAAACCTGAATCAACAGACACCTCTATAGACAAAGGTCTGTGTCAAGGAGCCTTGGCAATGAACCAAGAGGCTATAAGCAAGGCAAAGGCTCATTGATTCAAGGCTTTCCACATTCAGCAGTTGATTTTAATTCATGTATTCATTCACTCAACAACTACTTATTGAATGCCTACTGTATGATAGGAACCATGTCCTCTTGCCCTTCACTCTCCACGCATGAGCTTTCCTTGAGGCCCTGAAGTCCATTGTTTTATGAAATCTTTACCCAGATAAATAAATGCATTGTGACAGTCTTATTGCATTTATCTCACTCGGGCTCAACATGTCTGAACTGTGCCTTTTTTTTTTTCTGTTAGAAGAAATACATTTTAAATAAAGCGAGGGAAAGTCAAAACATTTGAGAGCTTTTGTGGTATGAGTCAAGTGTATCAATAGGAGAATGAGAGACATAGATGATTGCCAACTCAAAATGGAATATCCGAGACATCACTGATAGTTCAAGTGGTTAGGCCTTTATGTTCTTGTATGCTTACACTGTTCCATTATTTACACTAGTGAGTTCCAGTGAATATTTTAGTGATTATAATTCTCTATGTGGATCCAGCTTGTTTTGGATGTCACGAGAAACTGATTTTGGCTTTTATATTAACAGAATTAAAATATGAACTAAAGTTCACCATCAAAAAATATCATCCAGTATTTTAACTCTATCCTTATTTTTGCTTTATGTTCTGTTTGATATTTTGCTTTATGTTCTGTTTTATATCATATATATTAAATATGCTATATCTGCAACATATTTTGATGAATCCAAGCTTAAATATAGTTACTTTAAACATCATGATTAAGAAAGATGCTTGTGTACCTTTGTGTGCAGAACATAGAGAAGTCATTCTGACATTGAAAACTTCCTGCTGTAGTTTGCTTTCATAGGCCTCTATGGGAGAAAATACAACAAGGAATTTACCCAGCTGTGAAACCATGAACTACAATACCAACTGGTAGTATCATGGTCATGGAATGTGACAGAGACAGCAACAAGTGTTATTTATATGCAGTAATTTCTTATTACGAATTTGTTAATAATAATTGTCCATTATTGAGAGATAACATCATAGGACTTTATTAGGAAACTTTTGTCCATGTCTTTTGAGATAAGTCATCTGAGAGGAAAAGACTGAGTCAGACTCTCTGTGCATACAAGAAAGCGTAGGTACATTATGCACAGTGTCTGGCAAAGGGAACTTCTGGCAACTGCTAATGTTTCCTGAGAAATACAGAGTTAAGTGAAGGGTGAACTTTTAAGGTTATGCCGTGGTTGGAATTGGGAAAGAGTTCTTGACTCCCAGAACTTACAGGTATATTTAGTGGAATTCCTTGCTCTATTCAAAAGAACAGCCAAAAAGTAGTCAGTATATTGCTGTCAATCAATTCTTAGGCTTTGTAACTGCTTAGTCGCCTACTTGCTACTGTGAGGACTGGGCATCTTCCAATTCTATACACTGCCATAGTTTCAGTTTGAGGACACTTTTATCTGTCATGTAATTATTTTGTGTGTTCCCACATTTTGCCAAAGTCAGCTAAGTTGTATAACATTGAAATATGATTACTACTTTCTTTTCTTCCTTTGATTAAACATGTTTTAAAATAGCTGGTTTGAATTTTCTCCATACATCTGAGATTCTACAGCCGAGAACATTAACTCAATCTCTCTCTCTTCCTCACTTTCTCCCCTTTCTCTATATATTTTTAAATATTTTGTGAATTAATAAAGCTTTTTAAACTAAAGGGAATAGCAATTTTATTTTCATATTTCACAGTATAAATGAAAGCAGCACGGTTTTTTTATATATATATATATATATATATATATCCTACTTCTCTCCTCCAAAGCTATTTCTCTTTGCTAGAAATGGGGAGGAATCTTTCTTGTCATGCTGATAGAAAACATTTAGGCATGGCACCATGTTCTCCAGTTAAAATAGAATAAACAATAAGAAACAGATAAAAATAAGGTCTCATTTCTGGAGACACAGGCATCATAGACACTTAGCTTCCCTTCAGTGGCCACAGTCAACTAGCTCCACAGGAAATCTAAAGCAAGGAAAGAGAGTCCATCACTGGGATCATGGGGATGCTCAATTATCTTATTGCTGAGTCTTACCCGGTCAAAGAGAACCTCAGGGAGTGGGGAACGTGAGATGGCATACCCTGCAGAAATACAGGAAGAACCACAATCTGAGATAACCCAACCCCCACCCAAGGGCAGACCCTTCAAAGGAAATGCCTGACATTCCAACCTCTGTAGATAGGATCACCTGCCAGCACACCTCACCAGGATGCCTCTAAACAAATGTCAGCCAATCAGGGGTCCTGAACCTCAGGGACCCCTCACCCCCACCTTTACTACTATAAAAACCCAATTCTAAATGAGCTGTGGACTCTCTGGTTATTCCATTACCTGTGGACATGCGGAGAGTTTGCAAGCTTGATTAAAAAGGCTCTTTGCTTTTACATATGGGACTCGGTCTCCTTTGTTGGCTTTTGTGGGGACCCTGCAGATTTGGGCATAACAATGATAATGTTAACTAAAAAGGAAGCTGACACAAACTAATAAAGATGAGCTGTTTGGATCCTCTTGACAAGAATTTTCCCATGAAGCCATGTTTGAGTGTTTGATTATCAAGATTAGATTACTTCACTCCTTTTCATATCTGCAGCCAAATGGTTAAAACGTGATTCTAGCACATGCATTTCCAATGGAAATCAAGACTTTTAAAATGAATATCCACTTCTAGTAAATATTTTCCAATTGAATAGGAGCAATATTCTTATTTATAGAGGACTTATTTAAAGTAAGACTTATTTAAAGTAAGTGTTATTTTCTTTAAAAAATGAATATTGATATGGCATTCCCCTCTGTATGCAGTGAATATGTTTTATCATCCTTGACTAATAAAGAAGCTGTTTTGGCCTACAGCAGAATATAGCAAGGTGGGAAATCCAAACAGCTATATATAGAGAGAGCAGGTGGAGTCAGGGAGACGCCATGTAGCTGCTGAAGGAGAAAGATATCAAAAACTTACTGGTAGGCAACAGCCTCGTGGTGATATACAGATTAATAGAAATGATGTAACTTAATATGTAAGAGCTAGCTAGAAATATGCCTGAGACATTGACCAAACAGTATTGTAATTAATACAGTTTTTGTGCGATTATTTGTGTCTGCGTGGCTGGGAAATGAGCAAGCAGTCTCCATTTATAGAAGGAATTCCCTTAAGAATTTACATTGATACAGGTAGAATGATGTTGCCAGAATTGATCTCTGACCTCATCATATCACAATATTTTTAAAACATAAATGCTAAGTAAAGTTTGTATCTTTCATTAATAAAGACAGAATAGGACAAAGATTCCAACTCAACTCTGGTTTCAAATGTCATGTTTTACAGTGAAACAAAATGTAACATCAGTATAGAGGCAGCAATTTCATTTGATAAATATTTTAAATACATCTGAATTTACATGACAATGGCTGCCCTTAGATAGGAGATATAAATTCATGCATCATTAATCCAAATATTTCTAAAATTCAGAAAGTTCACTTTCAATATTTGATCTTAAAAATAAAAGTTAACAAATTAACATTAAAATCAATTGTTAAACATTTTATTGATAAATACAACATGGCTCTGTTCTAGAAAGATAGCCTAGAACCAAAGATTGCAGTTGGTGCTTTTATTCCAAGTATTATGTGTAAAACAGCTCATTTTATAGGAATCTGTTTGTGTGTTAAGGGGTTTTTTTTTTCTCTTTGCTCAAATCTCTTGCGAGTTCTACCATCTGCTTTTAAAAGAGCAGTGTACCTGTCTTGCCTCCAGCTATTTTGCCTGTGAATCTAGGGATCAGATGAAACAGTCAATAATGTGACAGAAACTGCATCTCTTCCTATTCCCCAACCTCCATCCCACAGACAGCACTCTAACTCCCTTACTGTCAAGAGCAAGCCTGTACCCTTAGCATTTGTCATGTTGACCTCATAGCAGTTTCCTGAAATGACTATGAATCGATGGGTGGCTTTGGTGCAAGCAGAGGAGAGGATATCCCTTGAAATTTAGTGCTAATTAACAATGGTGGGCAGTTTGTATGAGATATAAACTAATGGAAAGTCAGGAATGTCACAATTATGTGAAAGTCAAGGGATCATGTTGTGCTGCCAACAAAAAGAGCATAGTGACCATATTCAGTAAAAGAACGATACCAGGGACTTTAGTTCAAATTTCAAATTTTAGTTTCCACCTTGATTACATTAACTTACCATGAAAGATAACTGAAGACTTGCTACAAATTTTTTTATTTATAATTTAGCTAACTCTATAGAAATATGGGTTTTGAAAACTATAGAAAGTGAGATCTTGTCGGAAGAAAATTTAGTTGACCCTAATCAACTTTCAGCCCTGCAAATTCCCTTTTTTTGGGGGGGGGGGGATGTGGGAGGAATCACTGACTGTAGTAGACCATAACTCCAGTGCTTATTGCATGAATCATGTTTTCACCTGCTGTGCAGAAAAGGATTAGTCAGTTAATGGAGCATGCTTTGGAGCAGAGTAGAAAGTAGATGCTAGGTGAAAGAATATTTGGACAAGAGATCATGAGAAAACACAGGCTCTGGTTTCATCATACAACAATTCAAGACAATGGAGGCTTCCAAGAAGCCTACCAATCTCACTCAGCAGGGTCGCCGTATAGCTGGACTGACACTTGACTGGTCCATATATAGAGAATCCACTCCATGCTGCTCAGCTGTCATTCTAAGATTTGATTGGCATTTGAGCATTGACCTTAGCAGTTTACAGCACTATTTTCTGTCATGGCATTTATATGTGTTCATAGGAATACATTATTAGTTAAGATTTTAGTCTCTGGATGTAGACTAGTATAGTTATATGCTAGGCACATCACGAGCTTGCTCTTTAATTTCAACCAAGTTACTACGCAGTTTTGTGCCTCAGTTTCTACAAATGTAAAATGGGTGTAAGTATATAACACATTAAGATTGTTAAAAATTACTTTGTATAGTAATAGTGTGTTGATTATTTGACACATATAAAACATGTACATTCCCAAATTGTAGAACAGTAATAATCCTCAATAAATGTCAATTATTTTGTGACGTAGGAAGTCCTTCTGTCTATATGTTGTTTTATTTGGTTAATAAATAAAGAAACTGCCTTGGCCTAGTTGATAGTGCAGAACTAAGGTAGGCGGAGAAGATATAACTGAATTGTGGGAGGAAGAAAGCAGGGTCAGAGAGCCACCATGGAGCCACCAGAGTCAGACATGCTGAATATTTTCCAGTAAGCTACTGCTATGTAGTGATATACAGATTAATATAAGTGGGTTAAATTAAGATTTAAGAATTAGCAAATAAGAAACTAGAGCTAATGGGCCAAGCAGTGTTTTGATTAATACAATTTCTGTGTGGTTAGTTTGGGGCTAAGCTAGCCGGGCAGCCGGGAAAGAACAAGAGGGCCCTCCCCTTGAAAAATTTTGTTTATAGCTGACAGATTTATTTCTAGGATTGCTACAAAAAAGCTTGAATTACAATTATAATGACAAACAGTTAATGACTGAACTGTATTATAGAGTTAAAGATAAATTTCTAATCAAGAAGTAGCTCATAAATTATAATTTAATAACTCAGCAATGATTGAAATCTGTTTTTCTTAATGAAATTTTGCCTTTTATTATCATTTTTCCAGTTTCAGAACATTTTAATTAATTTACAGTCAAGATAACTTGATGTAACCCATACCATTGCTTCTAATACGTTAGATTTTGTTTGTATGAAAATCAAAACTTACAAAATTTCATGAACAAAGCACCTTGGCAACTCCTTAAGTAGGGATAATCTGTAAAACAGTTACAGGCACATTTTACCTGCAGGTTTACAAGTCAAAAAGTATTCTAGCCTATTCTTTCCCCCCATTTGGACCATCTTCATTCAGAACTCCTTATGCCCATGGCTGCAGTAGCTTCTCATTTGCTACTTCCGAAATACATTAAATTATCATGAGCTATTAAATAAAAGAAAGAGATCTGTGAAAATATATCCAATTAAAAGACAATGTGTTTTCTGCTGTAACATTATGATCACTATATCATGCCAGGTACAAATAGAAATGTGCGTCCCCAGGGAAATGGAGGAGAGTCCTTGTTATTGTGGCACAGCAGTATTGGAGAGGACAGATCCCCAGGGAAATAGAGGAGAGTCCTTGTTATCATGGCAAAGCTGCATTGGCACGGACACTGGTCTGCAAACAGACTCTGAAAACACAGATCTGAAACCTACCCTTCTGTCCGGAGCACCAGGCTTCTGCATTTGTCTACAGATCCCAGACTGTCCAGGTTGCTGCTGTCACAGCATGACACGTTGAAGGCGAGAAGGCAGAGTATCATTGTAGATCATTCAAAATGGAGCTTACCATGGCACATGCCATAGCCTGAGGACTTTAATTCAAGTGGATTTGTACAAGGATTATGCACACATCTTGGAAGAAGGGGACAAATTCTAAAGCACATGTTTATGAATGCCATTTAAAACCCCTTTCCCAAATTATTATGATTTTTTAATTGCCTTTTATTAATAAAGTTGCATGTTTCCCCAATACAAGCATGAAAAACTTGTGAATCAGAATTCAACCCTTGTATTTAGATACTTGGAGATCACAAAACCGACTATTGGGCCTAGAGAATGTCTCGAATGTATCTGAACCAGTAATAAATCCAAGAGACCAAGGGCAATTCAAGGAACAATATTAAGTTAGAGCCCAATGGTAATTCTTGGGCTCTAGCCATTATACCGGAGAACCTGCTGTAGAGGCATATTTTCACAGCCTTTGCTTTAAAAACCTATCTTATTTACAACATAAATTGAAATTAGAAGGCAGTAATAAGCTTTATCTTTTAATTTCCCTTTTTTAGAGTTCCCATCATGATTTTGCTCTCTAAAAAGCTTTTCCTTTTTGTTTGATTAATTAAGCAAATTTATATACCCATTTACAAAGCATTTTCCTCAAGTGTTCCTGGAAAATCTAAGCATACATTTTATACTCTGTGTAAAAAAAGACTTGAGTTATAAAGGAGCCATCTAAATGATACATAAAATTTTCCCCTCTGCAATTAATACACACGGGAAGAAAAGTAGAGCCAGCAGGTTAACACCGAATTAAAGTTGCTTTCACCAGATCCATCATGTTCCCAGCACCAATCTCTGTCTCACTCTCTGCTCTCAGATGATTAAACAAAGCTCCTATTAGGTTTAATTTCATTAATGAACTAAAGTATTTTCACTTTGTCTCTAATCTGATGACAACTTATCTAGGAACAGGAGAAGTGAAACAGGCCCACTTTTTCCTATTTCACTTCATGACAAAGAGACATCCACCAAGAAGCTCCATCTCGCCAGAATTTTCTTTCTTTGCTTGTTAGAACATTTCCAATTTGGAGAAAGTGACCTGCAAATTGAGAGACAGAATGTTGTTCAGCAACATATGAAAAGATTTTTTAAATAACAAAACAAAGATGTGATAGTTAAATGTTCAGTTTTTTAGTTTTAAACCAGATAACCAAAAGGAGACCATTAAAATCTTTAGGGAAAAATGAGTCAAGGTATTAAATTAGGGGGCTGAACAAGGGATTTTTCTAGATTAAACTTCTGCCCTTTTAATCTGGGGCAACGTTAAACAACAAATGTCTTGCTATTTCACACAGGCACATAAACAGAACATAAACAACCAGAAACCTATTCCTCTCTAAATCATATTGGTTTTGTTATTGTTGTTTTCTATAAGAATTTAACTGAAACTTAGTTTCTATGATTAATTTGCTATATTCTGCTCTTGTCTACAAAATTATGAAGAATGGTCATAGATGCTGTCTTTGGGCCCTATTTGTCCCTGGGTCAGAGGAAAACTGAGATGCATGTTTGAAGTTTCTGATTTACATATAGTATTCATAGAAAGAGGAGTCATTTATAAATATAGAGACTTAATTAGGAGGAGTAGCTGATAGACTCAGGAAAGTAGGTGCATTTAGACAGGTATTCTCTGGGTTGCCCTGGTCTGCCTGGGCTCACTTGGTTTGCCTGGGCTCTCTTCTCTCTGGAGTGTCCCACTCTTCAGCGCCTGCACAGTGCCTGGCCATGCCAGTGTAAATAAGTATACTCACAGTCTTTTCCTTCAGTAGAGAATCAGTTGTAGAGATAGGAAAAAGAAACTTCCCCTTTTCAAATTGTAGATATTTTTTATGAGAAAGAGGTGCCATGATGATGGTTTGATTCACTCAGATATCCATCCTCTTTAGAGAGAGATCATGTTCATAGGCTAATTGTTTGTATTAACAGGTAATAAAAGTTATTAGAAATCCAAGTACTTTGAAATATGGCAAATACTTAAGCCTGGTGTTGCTCTGGGGAATGCAAAACTAAGTGGATTTTTAAACCCCACATGTTCTGATTTCTAAACTGAATGTAAAATCTATTTTAGAGCTAGTGAGGACAAAGAATACCCAGAATTGTCCCCTCCCTTACCACATTTCTTCCTTCCCTTCAGCTCTGCCTCTCTTTTCCTCCCACTTAGTTTTCTTCCTTGGTGTCTCCTCTTTCCTCCTTCCCCTTGTTTATCTTGTCTACTTTCTGCTTTTTTTCTACTCTCCCGTGATACCTCATCCTAGTTATTTTGAGTTATTAAAGAGTTCAGTCGACAAAAAGTCTAACCACCATGTGTAAAACCCCTATGGAAAATGTTGGCCTATGTAAACAACCAACCTGTGTATACTCCTGTACTCCTGTGGAGCCAGAAGGTCCCCCATGGCACAGAGCTGCCAGCACCATGTTCCTTCCACACTAAAGCTATCCTGAGCATTGTTGCAGAGACAGGGTTTGGAATCTAAATCTATAAACCATTGATGAGGTTTCCCTTGAGTGGAAGAACAGAAACATAGACTTAGGTGCCGAGCATTGAAAATAAGTAAAACAAAAGCTTTAGAGGGACATAGATTGCGATTCCTTTTTTCACAGAAGATTTTTCAGAAAATTCACCAAAAATATTTTCATGAAATGGTACCCTCACTGCAACCTCGTTACTTCCCCCTACTTTGTCACAATAAAAGAAAATAAAAATAATCTCAATTCAGACATATACTATTTAGCAATGGTTTCATATCTTATCATGTAAAACATGTTCTGAACTGTGTAGTCTTAGTTCCAGGCTTAATCTGAATTGTAGACAGACAGACTGACTCATACTAAACACTGTGAAGTTGATTGAAATCTGTTCTTTTAACAATTTTCACTTTCTGATGAGCATTTTATTTAAATTACCACAGAGAGTATTAGAAACCATTGTGACATTTTCTAACAAAGAGTATTTTAATAAAACAACTTCCAGGTTCGAAAAAAACATTGCTATATTGATTGAACTTACTCTGTCAAACTAAGATTTTATAGTCTTTAGACCATCACTGAAATCTCTGTCTTCTTTCTTTCCATAGAATTTTGAAAAATATTATAGATGACACTTCTTAGATATTTGTTCTTAATCATTTCAGAGCTTACATAATGCGGGTCATATACATTCTCTACAGGCTTTTAGAAAATGTTCTGTTTGTGTATAGTAATGTTATCCAAAAATTTACTTAACTTTAAGGTTTTTGTAATGTATGAAAACACATTCTGTTACATGTGTGTAATTTATAAATCCATTATACTTTCACTAGATGGTTCACTATATTAATCTGTTCCAAGTTTTGTCATTATTTCCAATGTCCTAAAAAATGTAAAAGAAGTGTGTGGCAAACAGTACATATGTGTGTTGTGTGTTGTAGTTAGTAAAATTAATTTGAGATAAACCCACTCCTGTTATCTTTCTTGATTTTCCTTAATTAAATATAGTTAAAAATTTTGGAAGTGGCACACAAACTGTTCATTTCCTTCAAAGATCTTTCAGACACTCAAAAACTACATTAGGGGTTTCAAAACGAAAGCCTCCAATACATTATATCACATTTATTATTTTAGTGACAAAATTTTCACACTTCCCTCATCGAACCAAGAACACTGTCATCTTGTGAAAAGATAGCAAAATTGCCTCCGCTGTGAGATTTGTAAATTTGGAACCCAGAGTGAAGGTAACTGGATGAGAAAAGCACACCAAGCCGCCCAGAGTTCAATATAGGATTGACGCCTTTGCCAAGATGTGTGTGAAGGGCTGCTAACACAACTGGACATGCAAAAATCTGAGACAAAGAGAGTTTTTATTACTTTCTCCGTCGCATGGCTAACAGCAGTAACTGGAAATGGGAAACACCCTGTCCTCAGATCAAAATTTAAGGTAGTTTTTAGTACCTTTCAAATGAGACAGACCTTTCTTATCCAAAAAAGATAATCATGGAGACACTCAAAAAAGCCTGGCATTTTATGCCTGTTTCTTCAGAAAGTTGTTTGAGGTGAGTAGGAGGAGTTTGTTTAATACCCAGAGACATGAAGAAAAACATGGTATGCATGACTTTTGTTCTCTGTGTCTGGTCTCGGTGTGTGCCTTAACTATTGAAGCACCCAGAGACCTTGTCACTGAATAAATGCCCTACGGGGGGAGGGGGAGGGTAAGCAAGACATTTCCTCAGGAAAAGGTGCTTGCTGTCAAGCCTCATGATAAGTATCATCATTGTACTCATATAATGAAAGGAAAGAAGTAAACTGACCTATGTGTCCTCTGACCTCAACACCACCATGGTTTTGTATATACCCTACACACACACACCACACACACACACAACACACTCACACACACACTCTCACACACACACACTTAAATGTAGCTAAACTTATTAAAAAAAAGTAAGTACTTCTCCAAACTATCTTGTCTATAATAATGAAAATAGTTCTCAACTGTTGGATGTTCACTTAGAGATCTTGAATTAAATCTTCATGGTTACATATATTCTCAATACAATATTTGTAATTATACTTTTAAAAGTAGTAAATCATTACCGCGAAGCTGGAACAAAGAAAATATAACGTCACTTGCATACTTCGTGTCCAAGACACGATCTGATTAACAGAGTAGCCTCTGGTCTGGCACCATGGTGTCAGTTAACTAAATCTATAGACACCTATTTGCAACTCAGTTTGCAATTTTACACTACAGGCCACTCTTGGTTGCATCCTCAAAGATTTTACTTTGAAAACCCATGACATTGCTCTACTACCATAGTATATGTGGAGTTTCTGGGTCCCTCGCCATATACCAGCCTTCCCATGGTATATGCACCTGTATATACCATGCTTGCACCATGTATATAGCAATGCAAACCTGTCCATGGTTTTCTATTTCTAGAATGTCATAAGCTCAGTAATACAGCATCAATTTTCAGTTATTTTCTCATTGGTTTCCTCCATGTTTTTCAGTTTTGGTAGCTTTTGGGGGGATATAGTTGAGTTTATTTATTCATTCACCCAATAAAGAACACCGTGGCACTTCAAAGTTTGAATAAATATGGATAAATTTACTATAAGCATCTGTAGTTTCAAATCAGTTTAACAACATCTGAAGAGTGTTATTCTTTGATGCCATGGTGAAATTGTTGTCTAACTTTGCAAGAAATTGAGAAAACAGTTTTCTAAATTATCTGGACCTAGTCTGTCATTCCCATTAGAGATGTATGAAAGTTCCAATTGCTCTCATCCTGGTTTCCATGTAGTGCAGTGTTTTGGATTTGGGTCACTCTGAAAGCAAGTGGATATTTTCAGTGGATATTTCCCAAAGAGTAAATTGCCTGTGGTTTGCTTATTTATCTTGCAGGTTCCGAGTTTTGGTTTTTTTTTTTGTCCAACATTAAAAGTACATGATCTACTTTGAATGAACTTACATAAAGGTGATAAATTAGATGACTAGAATCTTGTTCTTGCATGTCTCAGTTCTGTGTGTGTATGTGTTTGTGTGTGTGTATGTGTTTGTGTGTGCAAATAAGTTTTAAAATAATAATAGTCCAAGTTTTCTTTATTCTGACTCTGCTCCAAGTGTCTACTAATCTTTTCATGGCACTGTGGCTGCCCTTAAGGATGGTCAAAAAATCAAGAAGTTCATCTGGCACCAGTCACACTGATAAGTCAAAATTAAGTGACTGTCAGAACCCTGAAGTATCACCAACAGGGTTTGAAGAAGATCTAAGACCCAGACCTGACACCAGCATGGTTGTGGGGCAGCAAATAAACCATCACATGCTGTCGCAGTGGCTTCTGGAAATTTCTGGTTCACACATCAAGAAGCCGGAGGTGCTGCTGATATGAAATGAATGCTTCTATGCTGGGGGATGTTTTTCTAAGAACCTCAAAGCTACCACAGAAGAAGACCACCCACTGGCATTCAGAGTAACCAATTCCAGCACAAGGCTGTGCAGTACAAGAAACAAATAGATGGATCACGTGCTGTTTTATTTGGTGATTAAAATCTTGAAAACCTTAAAACAAAATCTGGTAGAGGTAGATATTCTATTTAGTTATGTGCTTTCTTCATGTTTTAAATTTTCAAGTGATAGCTGAAGATTTGAGAAACTGGCCTAGCAGAATGTTTATTTCCTGTATATTATTTGTCTGGTTAAGGCACTAAGCCAATGCCTCATTCACAGAGTGATTTAAGAAACATTTCCTTTCATGCCACTTTCCAAGCCTGTTCTACCAAATATGCTGGCTATCTGTTCATAACCATAAATTAGAAGTATTTAATCACTTCACATGCTATTATATCTTCATCTCCACTTAAAAATTAGTTCTTTTGTCTTTATCTTAATTCTACTCTCTTATTTACTTTGCCATAAAAATCCCATGCTTATACCTTCATTCCATCTGATTGTCATATATAATTTTCTTTCTTCTGTGTAATGAAGAAAACATTTTCCACAATTATTTCATATTTTAGTAAAACTAGTTGTTAAACTCTGTTCAGTTTTATCCACCAAATAAGATTTATGGTCCCACTCACTTCTGAAGATGCTCTTTAGACTTCCATCCCATTAATCATTCAAGTGCTCCTTGTTGAGTTTCCAGACCACGAACTTCAGTATAGTAAATAAGGTCACAACATTATAAGTTCAGACTCTTAAACTAGAGATCTTAGAATCACATCTCCCTGTACAGTGCTGTTAATTATCTACCTGCTGATATTTTAAAAACTCAGTTTTTTAAATAATCACACTCTTTCTGTGAGCCATATATCCATTTTTGGTCAAACTGAGCTATGTTTACTGATTTCATAATATTGTGACTAAGATTCCTCTCATGAGTCTCCTCCTATCTTTCTGGAGAGATTGCGCAGAGGAAGAAGAATGCCAAGTTCACTTAAATTTGTACACTAAAATTCTACAGGGTTACAAAATTAAGGGATTAGGCTACTTAGTAACAAATTTATAAATCTTAACCATAACTGACTGAATCAGTGGTACCTGGTGAGAATACCATAAAAACTTCATATCATTATGAACTATTCAGCCAAAAAATAGTTAAACTTTGTGCATGTCAATGTAGCCTTAAAGTAGTTAGTATATTTGATTTAGTAATAAAAAATAATATAGATTAAGGAATGTGTGTTTCTCCTTTGGTTATAGGGGTTTTAAAAATTTTGTCTCCAGAGTAAATTAACCTGGTAAAATTTATAGCTACTATCTAAGGAGCCAAACTTCATGAACCAGATTTTCATGTAAAGTTATCATTTTATCACCAACTTACTAGAATACATTTCTTAGATAACTTACCTTATTCTTTTATGTTGCCAATACTGAAGGAAGTCACGTAACAACTCTTATCATGTTACAACAAAAAATCAAGCCAACATTCCTGATTTCATTTATTTAAATTATTATTCTTCACTAATAAAATCCTAGAAATAGTTGTAAATATTTGTAAATGCCATACCCCCATAATCTTAAAATAGAAAACATTGGGCAATGGTAGTTGATTTTTAAATAATTAGAAACTAGATATACTGGAGCAAAACTAAGAGATGTATGCCTGAGCACAACTGGAACCACATCCCTGAGTAGTGTACCTCAGATCCACATCTGCCCTCCCTGTAGAACAAGTTACTGATAGTAATCAAGTAACTAATACTAACCTTGGTTCATCAGCATTCCCAGTTCAGTGGTCTGACATTCACTATAGACGGAGGACACACAGTCAATGGGAGGATTTTGTTTTGAGAACAAAGGTGAAAGAATGACAGGTGATATCCTGTCATTGGTTTGAACGGTAGATTGGAGAATGGGCATCACAATACATAGACAACCATTTCCTGACATGGATAACATAACTGCTAATTTGAATGGAGTTGGATTGTTGCCTTGAGTAAATAGGGTTTTGGTGGAGACACTAGAAATGGAATGGGTATAACCTTTCCACGTTTTAAAACCTTCCATACTAATAAGTTTTTGACAAACTGACACAAACTACAATCTACTGGGAAGACTAAATGTCAATTAAATAATTGTCTCCATCAGATTAGCCAGTGGGCATGTCTCTGTGGCATTTTATTAATTGTTAATTGATATAGGATGGCCCAACTAACTGTGGACTGTGTTATTTCCAGACAGGTGAGCCTGGGCTGATTAACAAACGCAATTGTGTGACCCAGATGAACCATGCCAGTAATCAGCTTTCCTCTAAGATGTTTTCTTCAGGTTCTACCTTGGGGTTTCTGTCTTAGGCTTCTGTATTGACAGTCTTCAGTAATGAATCAAGTTCCGGGAAATGAAAATGAAATGAATCCTTTTTTTCATCAGAGATGCTTTTGGTCTTGGTTTGTTTTTTTTTTTTTTTTCCTCAGAAACAGAAAGCAAACCAGGACAGAAATGGTTGCCATGTGTAGGGTTTTTACAGACCTCCCCCTCACCATTTTAGGTTTATTATTATTATTATTGTGGTGGCTTTTTGAAACTTTGGCTAGCAATTCTATCAGGGCTCAGAGTTTATTAGATATCCTGTAGGTGCTCGGACAATAGGGCACTGAAAGAACACAGACGGTGGAGGCAGGGCTAGGGAAGTTTCAGACTTTCTTAAAGCCTCCACCAGGACTGTTCCTGTGATACAGTTGAATTAAGACTCTGTGGAAGTTAAACCTTTGCTTCCACAGAGTCTTCGCTTCCACAGGTGAATGGATGATGGCTAGCTAGTGCTGAAAAACCAGCTGTGATTAATAATAGACTAATATGACTGAAGAGAAATTTTCTTGGAAGTGTTTCCTAAAGGTCAAGCTGTGGTCCAGTATTTGGCCAGGACGTCACAGTAAAGCTGGCAGCAGAAATTGGCAGATAATGTGTAAGACTGCCCCACATGGAATTGAATTTAAAGGCATGAAGTACTCATGGAGAGACTCTAAGAATTGGAAGCATTTGCCTTATTCATAGTTCCCAAAGAGAAGTCAGGAGGCCATTGATGAAGATGCAGCCTCAGTTGCAGTGGAGACCCCAGGGTATTGGAGAGGCAGGGATCCTGAGATGACCGCTAATAACTGAGACAGCTGAGGACTGGGACTTGCTTGAGGTAAACAGTGTGTGCTACAGGAGACAGAACTGTAGAAGTGGAGTTCATCAAGTCCTTTTGAGCCCAGAATCTCATAAATGAGTCCGGAATGTTATAAACTAAGCTGTTTACTTTTGTTAAAGTTTGGTTTCGTTTTGATCTGATTTGAACTGTACCCTGGCTATTTCCTCTTGGAATAAGAAAAGTCCATAATTTATTCAGATTTTATAGGCACACACAGTTAAGAGACTGTATTTTTATTTTTATTTTTCATATTAGTAGTCTTGAGGAAGAGACTGTATATTTCAAAGAAAGAACTTGACTTTTAAAGTATGTGAAAATTTCAATATTCCCCAGAGTCTTAAATTTGGTTTGGTTTTTATATCATGATGCTAACATGAGTTTTAGGGACACATAAGACAAGGCAAGTAATGGTTTAATAATGATGTGTATGAAAGTCAAGTTGACATGGGGTCAATTGTGTTACTTAATTTGTGTCAACATGAAGAAAAGGAGCGTCCCGTGGGAGGAGAAGCTACAAAGAATACTTACCATCCATCCACATTGGTGGTGGAACATGTCTGAGTGTATTTTTAATTGATAATTGATGTGGGGGTGACAGTCTCCCTGTTGGTGGGGGCCCGTCCTAGGCGATGGGGGGGTGAATGCATAGGCAATGTAGCTGAGTAAGCCCTTGTGGGCAACCAGTGAACAGTGTTTTTCATTTGTCTTCTGCTTGAAGTCCTTACCTTTAGTTTCGACACTGACCTCCAATATGATGGGTTATAACTTTTAAAGGCAAATAAATCCTTACTCTTCATATTGGTTTTGTCCAGTATTTTATCTGAGCAATAGAAATCATATAGGATACTCTCTCCGTTTCAGTTTATGCACTTTTACAGATGAAGTTATAGCTGAGCTTATGGTTTAAATCGGGAGGCAGAGGCAGATCGATCTCTGTGAGTTCATGACCGACCCTGGGCTTACAATAGATGGATCCAGTCCTCAAAAGAAAAACAAAAGGCAAATGGTGGTGATATCAACACCGTTAAATACCCAGTACTGGGAGGGCCACACTCCTTTAAATAGCAACATTAGGAAAGTGTAGAAGGAAGGGTGATAGGTTGGACAAAAGAGGAATATAAGGTGGGAGGGAGACAGGATTCAAGGCATTCAGTGGTGAGGATTTGTAGAGAGAGGATACTGCCTTTAGTCTGAGAATTTTGTAGAGGTAGGAACTAGTGGCTCTCTGTTCTGCTTCTCTGATCTTTTAGTTTTCACCCCCTAATATCTGACTCTGGGTTTTTATTATTGAGACAAATTAGGATTCACACTACAATTTTTACATCAGAAGTTGAAGGAAACTGTTTCAGTCTGGAATAATTTATTCATTGTAGAATAGATGGGACAATCTGTGAAACAATATTCACTGTAGTATCTCAACTTTCAGCTAACCTGCAAAGTAATTATGAAGATAGGAAAATGATAACTATACAGAAAATAGATTGGTGGTACTCTCATTATCCATAAAGGATTAAAAATTAATGTTGTTTTTCTTTTCATGCCTAGAAATGAAACAGGAGCCCATCCTCTCATTTTTTTCTCAACTCCCACTCACTCCAAACACATTTTAATAAATATTTCAAGTCAATTGAGACAACTCCATTCTTACTCAGTTAAAGGATATAACGAGAAGGTAAGTAGAAATGAGAAGAAAGGGGAGTGGGGATATAAATAAACAGAGTGGGGTCCTCTTCCACTCACTGTTTCAGAGTAGACTGGGAGATATCAGTTTGATAAAAAAAATGTTCTGGAAAACCTTAAGAGTAATTACAGAATTTTATCATAGTTGATTAGACTGTGATAAAATGTATAGTTTCAGTAGATGTGGTCTATATTCTGGAAATTAACCGGCATCATTTATATGGAACCTGTACTACTTGTTTTAATTAACTGAAATCATCTGCTGGAATTATGCTTTCAATGTAGCTCACATTTCAATCTCCATAAATTCTTTGCTTTGCCCTGTAGAATGCAAATGGGTCTGCTGTCAGCCCCAGGAATATCTAATGGCATCCAGAGCAAGGCAAGGTATCCAGTGCCTCCCAGTCGCACACCAGTGGGAAATGCTATACACAAGGCTTTGTCAGAGGTGACTTAAACTAAGACAAAACAAATAAGTACCTTAACACTGATTTTGCCACCTATTATTTCTTATAATGCTATTAATTTGGTATCTTAGAATAGCTATTTGACAAAGAAAATAGTAGTTTGTATGTATGTTTATGAAAATAATATTTGGTTACCGTTTATAAAAATTTTTAAATGAAAGCAGTAGTATTATCTTTAAAATACGTATTGAATATTCTCCAATAAAGTCTCAGAAGCATTCACTAATAAGAAAATAATATTAGTATCTACATATTTGGTTATACTAACGTGTGTTACAATCTTATATTTTACATTATTCCTTCCTTAAAAAACTTGAAATTAACTGTTTGTAGAAGTGGTTCAGTTGGAAAAATGTTTGCCTTAAAACCATGGAAAGCAAAACACCCATCCTGCCCTGACACACTCCACTCACACAGAATCAGAGTACTTGCAATTTCAGTAATTGGAGCAGAGAGAAAAAAGGTCTTTGAGAATCCAGGTCAGTCAGCTTAGGTGACTTGGTAAACTCTGAGCCAATGTGTGTGTGGTGTGGTGTGTGTGTGTGTGTGTGTGTGTATGGCATCTGAGGAATGCTATCTAGTGTTTTGCTTCTGGCCTTCATATGTATATGTATGAACAGAAAACAGAGAGAGATCCTCACACTATGAGCAACCAAATGTTTACAGAGACATAGAAGTTTGAGGTGAAATATTATACAACATTCTCATCATTTAAATGCTAAATGGATATTATGTGATATTGAAAAGTGTATTATATTTTTAGATGCAAATTGGAATTATAAAGTACATTTAAGGATTGTGTGGTATTCAGTTTTCAGAAGAGTCTACTGTAATAAGCAAGCCAGCAAGCTACAGTATCAAAATACCTTTAAAGCTTTAGTGAGTAAAGTTTACAATAGGTGGATGACAGAAAATGTATTTGATATTTATTGTGTGCCCTGTCTACCAGATATGTAATGAGATTATTACATTGACGGTTTTGTCTATTTTAAATTTTCAAACAGAGTAAGGATGTCAAAGCTTAATGATCAGATACCTGAGTGTCTCTGCATGAAACATAGTCTAATTTTATTATGACAGTGTCCTTTCCATGGGTAGTTCTTTGTAAACAATAGGTACTTAACAAACATTATTTGTTAGCTATGCAATTAAATTAGTAGTACATATACTTTTTTGTGCTTTTGGCAAACAGACTAAAAAAACACAATGAGCTAATTTTATCACATGGGTGAGCACAGAGAGCGTTTAATTCAGTCCGATGTTTTTTTCCAAATGGTTTAATATTTCCTTGAATTGAGCTTCTTTCTATGTGCAAGCAGAAAGAGATTCTCTCTAGGAATAAAGTGTTCATCCATGTGATGAAAATTAACTCCTTCGGAACTCCAGGGAGTTAATGGTAAATTATTTCTTCTGTGGCGCAAAGTGAATCAGATAGTCAATTAATTGTGCCCTAGAGTATAACCCAATGCAAGCTACATTTGTTTAATGTCTTGGGAAGACATTTTTTTCTTGACATTCATCTTGCTGAATTATGCTTTTTGTTTTTCCCTCATGTGGTTTAAGTTTTTACATGTGTATGTAATGGAAATTTATTTAGAAAAACTACCGATATCATTTATAGCCATTTTGCCTGTCTTGCTGGTTCAGCACTAAAATTTCTCCAGCCTCAAAATCCTGAAATACTCAGGTAATCTAAAGGCTTGAAGCCAACCATAATGGTCTCATCTTGCTTCTAAGTAGGTGGCGTAAATGTGCCTATAGGACTACTATGATAGATCAAATGTGGGAATTCTGTTGAGGTTAACACTTTGTGAGATTTTACTTACTTATAAATCGAGATATAATTTATTTAATGTTTTGTTTTTTTCTTCCATAAGATGCCTGTGTTTCTAATTGTGTTCTATCTTGTCACCCAAAAGAGTAACTGGTTGACTATGAAGTGAAGACTAAAGAGCTTGGAGTACATATGCGGCTGTATATGTGTCCATGTGATCATGCCAATTTTGATCTGTAAACCACAATCCTGACTAATAGGAGGACTATGTGACAATCTGAGGAATTTTCTGGCATACTTTAGAACCAAATACAGTTTATTGTTTACTGAACTTGAGGGGAGAAATTGTAGATAAGTGCAGACAGCTAAAAAAAACTTGCTCATAGCCCATCTTACACCATAGGAAAAAATTATACGTTAAAAGAAAAAAATTGAAAATTATTTGATTATACCTAAACAATATCGTATAGAAATATTGTCTTGTCATCTACAGGTTTTTCTAAAACCCCTCAAAATACCTCATGGGAAATTATTTAGTACTTCACTAATTTAGTGCTCCACGTAAAGTCAAATTGACTTTCTTAAATTGAAGAATACATTTGTTCCGAGTAAACTGAAATGTTGAATAAGGTTGTCAAAGATCTCCAATATCAGGAAGAGTACATTCAATTGTAAAATATAGCAGATATTTGTATTAGGCCTTACTAATGAAGAGAAAGAAAAATGTCTATAATGAAGTCTCATGAAGAAATAGTGACCTTATTTTCTCTACCTTGAAGAAAAGTGTAGACAAGTGGTTCACTACAATAAAAATGCACACATATTTATATATGTATGAACAAATTTACCTTTTATAGTAAAGAAATAAATAAGAATGTTTTAAAATACAGAAAACTATATACATAGTTATATCCATGGAGAGATCATTTTATATTTCAGTAGCATTTGAGGAAGTAATGCACATTCTCAATAGTGGTTGAAACGTCATGAGTTAAGTTTAAGAAATAGTCCTCAGTTAATATCAGATGGGCCTAATATCACACTGACATTTCAGAGTGAAGAAAAGCACATTTCATATTCCTAAAAGGAGTCAAACGTTTGGTAGAACATCTGGTCATTTCAGATGAAAAATATGAAAGGTTTATCATGTATTTTATATTAAAAGTCACAGATAATTTGTAGTTAGAAACAAAAGAATGACTTGTGTGCTTTTGCAACTTAGTTTCACTTAGTTAGTTGTGATTTCTGTGCATTTTAAGTTTGCAATAGTGTCAACAGAATTACCCAGGAAAATGTAAAGTTACTAAAGTTATTCTAAACAGCTACAAAAAAATAAATGGCATTCACAATTTACATTTATCTTTCTAGGAAAAATAAATATGTATGCATTGTGTTCTTTCCTTAAAATAAAATATTCCTATCTTTCATTGCCCCTGGCTGTGTGAAATATTAATATTTTTGGAAAAGAATTTGCATAATGATGTTGAAGGGCTCAATAGCTGTGATTGTTTTAATCTATGAAACTTCTATGATATATGAAAAGCTTCTTTTTATTGTCAGAAAGCATTGTGAGGGCAGATCATATACTTAACAAGATCATAGTAATACATGGGTAGCTGATTCTTGATGGCACATATTTCACAAATTCCTATAATGTACTGACCAGTAACTCTTTGGAGAGGAATTGCTTTAAAACTGAAGTTCGTTGTGATGATTTGTTCTCAATTGGTTTTCTTCAATGTGTTTTGCCTGTTGTAGTTATAAAGACTTTAGCTGTGATCATGTAAAAAGATGTCTGCAGAGAATTTTCCTATCTTTTTAGTCCTCCTTTTGGCCTAGCATAATTATTTCCTCATCCTGTATTTCCAGATAATTAATAATATAAAAAGGAAGAGTTCAGAGTTCTTTAGCATGATTTTTCCATCATTATACAAATCTATAATATATATGTAACATCAGACTCTCATACACTGATGATATATGTAGAGTCTGATAATTTGATATTAATTAAAATAATTAATCAAATAACTTAATGGGAAAAATGCTAATTTCCTTCTGCAATAATTTATGTCATAGACTTTTGTAAGTGCATTCCATTCAAATTCATTTTCTTTAGGAAATCACATGTAATATTTGCATCAATAACTAACTCTCTTTTAGTTGCAGAATCATTCTGTTCTTGGCTTTAGTTTGGTCATGTACAAAATAAATATGAAGAATGATTTCAAATTAAAGAGTTATTGTGTTCATGGTGACTTGCACAGCGTTATACACACAAACATAATGCAATAAGTAGCTACATTTCTTTTTAAATTTTGCAACATTTCTAGTCTTTGATGAATAAAGTCTACTCATTCATTCAGCACGTGCGACTTTGTTTGAAAGTATCACTAAAGTCTTTTGTATCATCTGTGTGCTCCAGAACTGACTGAAACAATTAATTACTATATCATTACATGTAGTTAGTGTATATCAACGTACACTCGTTTATGGTTTAAACACAAGATAGTTCTAACACAACTTTAAACTTATGTTCACCATCTGCAGTCAGTTTTGCTAAGATTAATTACAGCCACACAATCATATCATGGACTTGACCACTGGCCTAGAAGCTGACCAAATTTTATAAGCTAAAGTATATACATTCACACTTTAGGAAAATATCAAGTGAAATTTAATGTTTGTCCCTTGTCAACACATTCAAATTCAGAATTCAATGCCAAGAAATGAGGGCAACATATATATTGCATGAAAAATAATGTAACTGCACATGCTTAAAAAATAATTTGTAGACAGTATTTTTTGAGTCACAATAAGTCTTAGTGGTGTCATTTTCTTTTGCAATTCCATTAAAATACACACTTAACAGTCCAGATTTACTGACTGAGAACACGTCTCCTTTATGAGTAACTCTCCTAGTACCAGAAAGTTCAATATAGGGGGTTGGAATAAAAAAAAAACAGCTATGAACTCTGTGTGAAAATTATTTCTCGTCTGACAAGATATGCTCATAGATAAATGGGAACTTGAATGTTATCAGAATAAACAACTGCTTTCTGAATAAACTCAAACCCACTTAGCAAAAGGATATCATATCTGATAATGTAAATCTGACCCAAACCTACAACTGGGAACTTTTATTCTACTAGAATCAAACAGTGTTTTCTAGGCATTGCTGAACAAACAGCACTCATGAACTCCAGAACATATGACTGCCTGCAAATGTCAAGGCAATTCAACACTCAGCATAGAGGAGATTTAGCCCCACCCCCAAATTAGATGGGGAGCAAGTGTAATTCATAGATACGAGGGGAGGTAGAGTCAGCTATCTTTAGTGGTATTTTCCCTGGAAGAATGATCGATCATGTTCCAGAGCAAGTCAGTCACATCCATACTTCACCAAATAAACCGTGCTTTATGATAATAACAATAAGAGGTACACTATGGAATATTTTATGGAAGATATTTTATGAAGCTAGTACTTAAATATTTTTATTTTTTTTAAATATTTTTAAAGCAAAGTCTAGATACAAAACTTATGTGTGAAGTTACTCTAGAACTTGAGATCACTGTCATGTTTAACAGTTGTTTCCACTTGAAAACATTAAAACAAGAGTCATAAAGGAGCTCAATGAATGTTTCATGAGTTCATTTGAGATGAAGCCTCCCTGGTTTTCTTGTATCATACTATGATAGTTTCTTTGAAGCTTCCATGCTATTTGACATGAGGTTAAGTTTCATTTCAAGAAGCTAAATGTCTCTGAAAAATATGACTTTAACAGATAACATGGGAGAAATAACACGGTGCAAACATAATTACACTAGTGAACTAGTAATGTTAGAAGATGCGACACCCAGCAGCACAGACACTGAGAGAAACAATTAATAAATGGGACCTCCTGAAACTGAAAAGTTTCTGTAAAGCAAAGGACATGGTCAACAAGACAAAACAACAGCCTACAGAATGGGAAAAGGTCTTCACCAACCCCACATCGGACAGAGGTCTGATCTCCAAATATACAAAGAACTCAAGAAATTGGTCATCAAAAGAACAAATAATCCAACAAAAAATGGAGTAAAGACCTAATTAGAGAACTCTCAACAGGAATCTAAAATGGCTTAAAGAAACTTAAGGAAATGTACAACATTTTTAGTCATCAGAGAAATGCAAATCAAAACAACTCCGAGGTTCCATCTTACACCCATAACAATGGCCAAGATCAAAAGAACTGATGACAACCTATGCTGGAGAGGTTGTGGGGTGAAGGGAACACTCCTGCATTGCTGGTGGGAGTGCAAGCTGGTACAACCCCTTTGGATGTCAGTGTGGTGATTTCTCAGAAAATTAGGAAACAACCTTCCTCAAGACCCAGTACTACCACTTTAAGTATATCCCAAGGATGCTCAATCGTGCCTCAAGGACATATGCTCAATTATGTTCATAGCAGCTTGTTTGCCATATCCAGAACCTGGAAACAACCTAAATGCCCTTCAGCTGAAGAATGGACAAAGAAAGTGTGGTATATTTACATAATGGGGTTCTACACAGCAGAAAAATAATGGCATCTTGAATTTTGCAGGCAAATGGAAACATCATTTTGATTGAAGTAACCCAGGAACAGAAAGAAAATTATCACATATACTCACTCATAAGTGGCTTTTAAACATAAAACAAAGAAAACCAGCCCACAAATCACAATCCCGGAGAACCTAGACAATAATGAGGACCCTAAGAGAGACATATATGGATCCAATCTATGTGGGAAGTAGAAAAAGACAAGATCTCCTGAGTAAATTGGGAGCATGCAGACCTTGGGAGAGGGTAGAAGGGGAGGGCATAGGCAGAGCAGAAGAATGTGGGGGACTCCACAGATGAATAAGTCAATGTAGGTGTAAGAACAAAAGGAGCACTTGGGTAAAAAGTAAAGTTAAGATGCGGTGAATAACTTTGGAGCAAAATTGTAAATATTTGTAAATATGGGGCAAGGAAATGTATTCAGCTGTCTGTATATTTGGTTGGATGTATTTTGATAGCCAGAGGAGCTGGAGTGGAGCAGAAACATGCAGACATTTTTAGAGTTTTCAAATAGTTTAAACTTCCTGCTCCCTCCCTCACACTGGTGGGGGAATAACTGCTGGTTTAGGTCTGCTCCTGGGTTTGGGAACGGAAAGCAGCACAGTCCCTCCCAACAGGTCTGGGATGCTGTGATGTCCACTGGTGTGCACACGCTGCAGCTGCCTTCCAGAGTCAGCTGGGACTAGCCAAAGGCTATATTGCCCATGAGTCCAAGGAGCCTGCATGGGTAGATCAATAGCTTTTAGCCGAGGAGAGAATGCAGGGATTTTAATTTTGTGATTACTTTTGTGATTTAAGATAGCAAAGCAGGAGAAATGAAAACGGCATGGCTCTGCCAGCCTGAGTTCCTAGCCTGCCAAGCTTGTTGATGCGGTTATCTCAGAGCTGATGTAATGGCAGGCACCTGAGAACCTGAGCTAAACTATGCCAGCTGATCCCAGTCTGCAGAAGGGCCTTTGAGTGTGCCTGTGACACCACACCCCTCCCCCAGCACAGAGTAAGGGACCAGTCCCTTCATGTCCCAGGTCCTTGGTGGGATGGAAAAGTTGTGGAGAGCTTTGCACGGCTCTGCCTCACCTAAACAAGTGTTTGTGGAAATGCAAATGAGCAAATCACTACCTTTCAGTTAGTGAGATTGGGACTTGGATTCAGAAGATAGTTTACAAACTTTGATTTTCAAAAATTACAAAAAACTGGATGAAATCTAGGTGATGTTTTGGTAGGGAACCTAATGTGATCAATGTTCCCTTTACTAAAATACAGGCATTCCCTAAAATCCTCAAAGATAAGGAATTGTGAAGCATGCAATTAATGTCCCAATGAAGCTTTGAAAACACATCTTCAAAAGTAGATGAGGGGAGTTATACTCTCAGTCTATGCTGGACAGGACCCAGCCCTGTTTTAATAAGGGATCAAAGGCATGTCTGTGTTTTTTAATAAGAGGAGAATGAGGCATGATGGCTTCTGGGAGGTCTTTCCCATTGTGTATGTGCAGCAGAAAGATGTCAACCCTGATGACATCATTGCCACAACTCAAAGGCCCAGAAAATATATTCAACAAAATTATAGAAGAAAACTTTTCCCAACCTAAAGAAGGATGTTCCTATGAAGGTACAAGAAGCATACAGAACACCAAATAGACTGGATCAAAAAAAAAAGCATCCCCTCGCCATATAATAATCAAAACACAAAACATACAGAATAAAGAACAAATATTAAGAGCTACATGGGAAAAAGGTCAAGTAACATATAAAGGGAAACCTATCAGAATCCCACCTGACTTCTCAATGGAAACCATGAAAGCCAGAAGGTCTTGGATAGATGTACTGCAGACACTAAGAGACCATGAATGCAAGCCCAGACTACTATATCCAGCAAAGCTTGCATTCACCATCGATGGAGAAAACAAGATATTCCAGGAAAAAAAGAGATTTAAACAATATGTTGCCACAAACCCAGCCTTACAGAAAATACTAGAAGGAAAATCACAAACCAAGGAAACCAACAACACCCATAATAACACAAACATCTGACAACCCTCCACCAGCACAACTCTAAAAAGGGAAACACACAAACTCTTCCACCAGAAAAAATAACCAGAGTTAACAACCACTGGTCATTAATATCACTTAATATCAGTGGGCTCAATTCACCTATAAAAAGGCACAGGCTAAGAGAATGGATACGAAATCAGGACGCAACCTTCTGCTGTTTACAAGAAACACACCTCAAACTTAAACACAGTCAGCTACTTTTAATATAAAACTTTTCTCTAGATCTCTAAGAATGATCTACTTTGTGTAATTCTAGAACATAAAGGAGTAGGGAAAACTTACCTTGTCATGCTTCGTTTCAAGTTTAAGTAGTATTCAATCATTGTACACTCTTGTTTTGATGTTGTTCATTCTACAGAGACAGAAAAATAATTGGTGGTAATCGGGAAACATAACTACAACCGAAATGACGTGACCTTATTTAAGGTTGGACAAAGAAAAATAAGTGATTTATAGACCAATTACCACTGTAGGGAGTCTTTATCTTTCCCACTTGCCAGCTCCCAAATCATGGCATGGAGACTTCTTACTAATTATGAAAGCTCGGCCAATAACATAGACTTGTTCATAACTAGTTCTTGTAACATAAAATAACCCATTTCTAGTCATTTACTTTCTGCCTTGTGGCTTTATTACCTTATCTATGTGTTGTCCATCCTGCTTTCTCTCTGACTGACAACTCTGACTTCATCTTCATAGCATTCTCTAAGCCATGAGATCCTGTCCAGCTATTGGCCATTCAGATTTTTATTAAACCAATCCAAGTGACACACCTTCACAGTGTACAAAAATATTATTCCACAACATACCACTGGTTATTGACTGAGACCATATAGTTCCCACAAAACATTTACCTTTTTGTTGTTCTTTTATTTTTATTATTAAAAATTTCTGCCTTCTCCCCACCTCCCATTTACCTCTCCCTCCCCCTCCCTGTCCTGTCCACAGAGCGATAAGGGTTCCTTGCCCTGTGCGAAGTCCAAGGTCCTCCCCCCTCCATCCAGGTCTAGGAAGGTGAACATTTAACTTTTTTATTCTTCAAATTAATATGATTAGTGTAATTACTGGGTCAGTTGGGAGAGTAGACTGTATTGGTGGGAGAACTCATAAATTTTAGTAATCAATTATTTTTTATTGAGTTCCAACTGTGTGTCATGCTGTAGCTTTAGACTTTAATGAACAGTTGTGAACAAAATAAACTAAAATTGTTATGTAAGGGACATTTATTCAGACAAGGAAAGACAAATTAATAGACAAAATATATGTGGAATTATACAATGTATTAAGACTATCCTTTTCTGTCCCATGGAAATTAAAAGTGGAGAAACTGATAAGGATAGCCAGAGTGGTGACTGTGGTATGGGAGTGAAGCTAGAAGTGTCCTTGTTGACATTCTAATAATAAAGAATGTTGGGCATAATCAGCACTTCCAATATGCATGAACAAGTATCTGAGAATATTGATATAATGCTTTCTAGTGTGAGTCAAGCCATGTACTCTACCGAAAGTCACATTAAAAATAGTAGAAGCAGACAGTTCTTTTCCAAAAACCAATATGGTAATATCAGATTTCAGAGCTGGCTTGAGCAATTGGATGGATGTATATCTGAAAGACTGTCTACTCTACA
This sequence comes from Arvicola amphibius, assembly GCF_903992535.2. Lineage (NCBI taxonomy): Eukaryota > Metazoa > Chordata > Mammalia > Rodentia > Cricetidae > Arvicola > Arvicola amphibius. The sequence continues at coordinate 46,824,141 of NC_052060.1, read as the reverse complement.
GCAAACCTTCGAAAACTAAATCTACATATGTATTATATCAATTTGCTTGAGCCACAGTAAGTAATTTCATCAACTCTGTTTGGATAATTTGCAGTGTGAGTGTGTGGGTCCAAAATGAGGCAGGAATGCTCACAGAGAGGGAATTCAATGAGGCTTTGCCTCGTCTAAGAGTGAAATAAGTCCGAGCCTGCCTGACTGTATGATGTGGTTTCTACGGAGGACAGAAAAGGAAGCATGCTCACTTCCTCGTCCATGTCAGATTTTCCTAACGAATCATGACAATTTCTTCCACAGTTCCTGTAGAGTGACTCAAAATTCTTAAAGTAGCCTTCTGGGCAACCAATCTCAATCAAGCTGAGATGGCTTTTAAGATAGAAAAAAAACAAAATGTCTTCAGTCGATAGAGATTAAAAGCTCTTTTAGAAATTGATTCTACTTGTAAGTCCCTTACAAGGAGACTTACACCTCCCTGTAGACAGGGGATGATCCTCTAAATGGGGAAGAATATGATTCTGTTCCTCGATTTCCATAACAGTCAGGAACCTTGCTGCCAGACCATCTGGTGGTTTTTCAGTCATCAGCATAGAATTGCTATTTGCTAGGGGCTTTCCTCAGTCTTCATATGTCTGTATAGTAACTCCAAGAAACGCATGGTAGAGATAAGTGTTCCTGTAAGAACTAAACACATGATAGCCATACATTTCATGAGGTGTGATCCCGTCAGAGCTTTAGAGAATAATGCACTGAGCTAAGTACTGAGGTATGTCACACAGTTTCCAGTTCTCAGCTTTCCCGTTTTACCCCCAAGGTCTTGAGATTTAATGTAATTCCCCAATTAATCTAAGGAACTATGACTGGTGTTAAAACAAAAACATGTTTACTTCTCCTTAAAGAGAGCTCTTTCTATCATTGATAAGACACCCAGTGTTATTTCAATTTGCCTCCATATCTGAATCTATGAGAAATTTCTGATTGAACTATCATATCAGTTGTAATAAAAATATCTTCCATGCTTTCTAATTCAGCACACATCCTCGCTGCTAGCTATTTTCTGTTTGAATTTTGATGATTGAACATCATATTACATGGTGAATATGAGTTGGTTCCTCTTCAGACATCTCTGAAAGGCTAGAAAGGCATGAATATTACAAATTAATGATTGAATAGAAGCTTTGCTTTGTGGGAGCCTGTAATATTTATGTGGTGCTATTTCTTGTCTCTTGGCCATACTTTGCCCAGCTGTAGAGGATATGAACTGTTGAGACTCACAGATCTGCCATTCAGGGAGGACTGGCTTCTCTCTCAGTACTCCGCCGGATCTGAGCCTACACCCTTATTCCATCACCAGCTTGACATCACCATGCAAGACTTCGAATACCCATTCATTTCCATTTGGAGTAAGGAATGGAACATTTAGAGATACTTTCTGTAACGTGGTGGGAAAGCTCTGCTCTTACTCTGACGTCTCTGACTCATCCTCATAAGTGTATGGTCACAAAAAAAGAAAAGTAAATCAATAAATAACTACCAGATAAATTTCTGCATGAAATTTCCTGTCTTGGAATTTGCATTCAGGAATCCTAAACTAAGGCGATAATTGAATAGGTTTCTTCTTTTTGCTTGCGGAGACTATAATTTCCCAATTATGCCTGTAAACATGATATTGAAAAATTACAACTGCGGGAGAATGGGATGAGATTTTTCGTATATAGTATGCTGTTTTACCTAATAAAACTGTGGATCTCTGATAGTTTAGTTTACCTAATGGTGCACATTATTCATAATATTTGATAGACATGTTCTGCATATAAAAAGCCCACTTCTTGGCATCAGCTTCTGACATAGTTAATTTTCTGTTACTAAGATAAAACACCAAGACCAAGACAACTGATGAAGGGAAGTATTTAACTGGCTATCCTCCCAGAGAATTGAGAGTTAAGGCATGAGTGCAAGAAAAACTGAGAGCACTTCTTGAATCAAAAACAGGAGGCAGAAGCATCCTGGGAATGGTATTACATTGTTTTATTTTGTTAATGTCAAAGCCAGAGCAGAAGTATCTCTATGTGAGAAAAAAAGATTTTTTGAACATAAACAAAATTATCCAATTATTTATTAAAGTGTGTATGTCGGTACAATATATTGATGTTTGTAGTAGGAAAACAGTGTACATTTAAGAAATTTTGTTTACATATGTAGTACAGAAGCAATCTTTAAAGTGGTAGTCTTCTCCTTAGCTAACATTCCCAGGATTGTTAGTATGTCTTCTGTATGGCCTTTTACTAAAGTTTGGCATTAAGCAAATCTACATAAAATAAATAAGGTATTTTCAAAAATAGCAGAAAACTAGCATTCCCATTGTCCACATTGAGAAAAACATTATAAATACTAAGTTACTTTGAAGTATAAACATTATTCGTATATTTAATGTGTATGACTGGATGTACATTCTATGAAATGTGTTCATCAGCATTGAAAGTTTTCTTTTATCATTTTAACCTCTTTAATGAAAATGTTGACAACCTGGACAAAGCTGTTAGAAACCTATTTATATAATTCACATAAGAAATTATCATGAAATTTAATTTAAATATTAAAGACATTGCTTAAGTATTATGTTGAACATTTTACTAAGCCTCATTATTATAGCATACAATTCCTGTTGCTGCCATGTTCAGTTTCCCTCCTAATTACAATATTATGTGTGTTCCCCCACAGAAACATTTCAAATAATGACTAATGATATTTATTTTTAAGCAGTATTAATGCAAAATAATTTTACACATTATTATTAAAGATTTTATGGTAAGATAGCTCACCTATACAGAAAGGTATATACGAAGAAAAGTTGATAATAAAGCTTGTTTTAGAAGCAGAGAGAGAGAGAGAGAGAGAGAGAGAGAGAGAGAGACAGAAAGACAGAGACAGAGACAGAGAGAGACAGAGAGACAGAGAGAGACACAGAGAGAGAGAATGGCCCATGTATGCCATGCTATACTTGCATACATCATTTTGACCTACATTTGCTCTTTGCTTTGCACCTTGTTTGAGACAGGGTCTCCTGCTGTTAAAAGCTGCCTTCGCCAGGCTGGGTAGCCACAAGCTTCCAGCCATTCTGGAGCATCTTCTCTCTACCCCACAGTAGGAGCAGGCTGATACTACAGACTCTTGTGCTTCTGTCTAAGACTTTAACAGGTTTGGGAGTTCATAGATTTCAGGCTTGGCAGCAAGTGCTCTACCCAACCAATTTCTTACCATGTACAGATGTCTTTTAAACACTATTTTTTCATGTGTCCTTTCCATCTCTATTCTTTTTCCTTTCTAGTAACAATAATAATTCTATAATTCTAGTGAACTCTATGATTTTGACCTCTGTTTCCACATTGGTACATGTCCAGAGTTAATACGTATAATATGTTTTCTTTTGCCTAGTTTAAATTTTCTATAATGTTATGTTCTAACTTTCTTTAAATCTTCATTCTGTTTTTTTTTTTAATTTTGCCACATAGTAGCATATACCAGGTGATACATTCAAATCTTTGATATTATGGGGGACATTTTTACTACAGGTATCCATGTTTTTGACGTTTGTGTATGCTTAATAAACAGTTCTTCAAATCATTTATTTATTTATATCCAATCCATGTACCTAACTTGTTTTTAATAGACATATTCAGAAAGGCAATTTTTAAGAAAGACTGTCAAATTGATGGATAGTAGGAACTTAGGAATGACATTATCTTAGAGCTACACACTCAAATTTAGATTACGAAACTTCTGACTTCCTAATGTTTAATTCCTTTAGAATCTCAAATGCATAAATTGTGGTTGTTTAATAAATAGTATTCATTTATACACCCACCATTTAATTATTAGTCTTAGTGACATTCTCAAGATTCATTTTTTTTGTTTTTCTTTTCTAATATTTTTTACATTAAATTGATTCACTCTGCCTGGGAAGGTTTCTCTTCTTGTGTGATATTCTGTCTCATTTTTCTACTCATTTCTCCACCATTTATTACCCTTCTGTTCTCTGTTGCTTTCAGCTTCAGTGTTACCTCCACACCACCCCCCTCAATCAATAGTCAAATATCAGCCTCTGCATTTCTGTCAGGATGATGGCTGAGAACCACATCACATAGTCAAAACCACATCACGAAGATAACTCAAGTTGTCTTTCAGTTCATTTCCTACCATCATCTCTCTGTAGACTGTCATGCCCTTAAAGATGATGCTCAGGCAGCTGTTAGAAGGCGCTCTCTCCTTACTCATTGCTTTGTGAGAGGCAGATGTTCTATTGGTCATAATTTGAATCTTGAAACCCATTTTATCAATTGTATCAGGAATGTGTGCTTTTCTTTATCTCAACATGCACAAAGGCCCATTAAACCAAAGTTCCAGGCTTGATCTGCGTTTAATAGCAGCTTCAATACATAAAAATATCATTTTCATTTCTAAATTCTATTATGTTCTTATGCATTTATGTTCTGTAATTTACCTGTAATTCCTAAACACTTGGGTGGGAAGTGAAGAATTATAAAATGAATGCATTTGTGGCACAGTCATATTAATTTGTGCCTTGCTTGTTATTTTGTACTCCATAAATACAACCTAGTTTCAATATATTTACAAATAGATTAATGCTTTAGTAGCTTTGTGACAAACTATTATATGAATATATCATGTTTTATTTAATTTTTGTAATTCAATGTAAGTATCAATTTATTTCCACATTTCTGACTATCAAATCTAGGATGAACATTCTTTGTACATTTCCTTAGTTTTTCTCTTCCTACAGGTATAATTTGTCTAAAATTTTAAAATTTAAGTTTAGAATAGTAGTTAAATCATTTATTTTCATGGTTTAATAACAAAATTAAGATGTTGACTGACTTTTCTGTCCTGCCCAGTTCCCGCAGTTGTTAAGTCTCAAAGAAACACAAATAAACTGGTTGGCCTAGTAGCTCAAGCTTCTTATTAACTCTTATAACTTATATTAGCCATAATTCTTGTCTGTGTTAGCCACGTGACTTGGTACCGTTTTCAGTGAAGTACTCACATCTTGCTTGCTCTTTATTAGACCAATCTGGTCTTGCAGGCAGGCAAAGTAACAGCTTCACAGAGTTAAACAATGCAACATAAAAGAATATTACACAAATTTGAATCACTAAACAAGTATCCACAACATAAACAAATATAACGCATATTAAACTAATATTCTACAATATTAAACTGCTACAAAATCTACACAAGTGAATTTTTTTCTGTGAACCTATGAGAGTAGAGAGCAATATGTCTTAGACTATCATGGTTCTATGTTGTTGCCTTATTTAAAGGAATAACAGTTTTATCTACCAGTGCTTTTTATTACTGAAACAAATGTCACCACTGTAAAAAAGCCAAGAAAGGTCCCAACATTATGAAAATAGTTTTGACCTTGCAGATACTGCAAAGTGCCCTTGAGTTTCCAAGAATTTGTGTAACGTACTTTTAAGAGTGACACTTAGAAGGAATGTTTGCAAATAAAATAATTAGGGACAACAGTGACTTTCATGTTGACATTCCTAAAGTAACTTGTTGCTTTCTACTGTTCTTCATGAAGATGAATTTACTCTGCCTAGAGAAAGTAAATGTTTTCATAACACTCTGGGGTTCACATTTCTCAGAAAAGCTCAAGCAAGATTCAATATCAGATCCCTAATAAACACCTGCCAGCTTGACAGAACCTCCTGTTTAATTCAGTCCTATGCTTTCACACACCTTTGTCTACCTTGACTGAAGCAATAGTTCGTGTCTTTAGAATAAGGACAGCTTGTACCTCAGCTAATAGGAAACATAATTCTATCTTGATGTGTGACAACCTAGTAATTTGTTTTTTGGAACTTGCACTCAGCCAACACTTAATATATGGCACTAATTATTGAAGATGTGTTGAGTCAGATTTCCCCAGTGTTTGCATAATAATTAAGCAACTCTTGAAACCGGTGCTTATGTTCTGAGTTAAAATTTTAATATAGCTTCCAAGGATGCCTAATTCAGAACTGACTATTGGGAGACTCTGACTCAGTTTATTACACGGTAGAAGGGAGGGATGAGCACACACAATAGAGTGAAAAGGGGGCAGTAGAGCGAGAAGGAAGCCACAAGGAGACTTTAATGGAAAGGAAGTTTACCCACTCTAGCATGCAATGACCAGTGAAAATGAGATACAGAGGACACTTCACTACCCACATCGAGCTGGACAGATAGACACCTAGAGAGTTAGAAACACCACTTCTGGGTACAGCTTCCTTTCCTATGTTCTAGGCTCATGTCTAGCAAGCTTCAGTAATTTCTATTGCCAGCTAAGACATGAAGACAGCTTTAGAAATAAATGAAAGAAACATACCTTATTTTGCTCAGTGTTAGAAAATGTTAAATGTGCTGGTAAAATGCTCTCAAAATGGATCTGGTGATGACGTTTACATGAGCAGAGCTTTATTTGGCATCCGCTTCCAGAACAAACACAGAAAGCTAGCAACGACTTTATCAATGGCTATCTGCTCTGTACCCAGCCTAGTGGCCTGTCCTTCATGTTTTTGAAGTTATTTTTTCCCAATAATAAGTGATGCCACTTTTTAAAAAATGCCCGACAATATACTCTCCTGATTGAGTGAGTTGTCATTTTAGCTATTGGCAATACTTGATGATTTTGGTGCTGGAAATAGCTCACTATTTATAACCTCGTCATCATCTCACACTGTAAATAACGAGGCAGAATTCATTTCAATAAACACTGACTGACTATTTTCTTGAAATGAGGCAATGTGGTTCCAGGAACAACATCTCTCTGACCCTGGCTAGGAAGAGAAGCATATACACACAAACTCAAAAGTCATTCTCTGATAGACTTGTGTTACAAATGCATGGTGTTTGTTGGCAGAGCAGAAGACTTATCCTTTCCCCAAATAAAGATTGCACTCTGACAGCTGAAAGTGGCAAGAAAATCATTCCAATGGGAAGATAAACTTGAACAGTCACTAAAATCTAATCATAGTGCTGACGGAAAATTCACAGTAAGTTGGAGCATAGCATGTGGTACAGCGAGGCATAGGAAAGAGTGAGGAAAAGATGGTAGGAATATAACACAAAGAAAACCAAGGAGGTAACTTGACAATTCGCCGGTTGGTGTCTGTGTGTGCATTCACAGGTATGAGTATGCATGTGGAGATCAGTGGTCAGTGCAGTCAACTTTACATGTTATTCCTCAGGCGCAGCTCCCTTGTTCACCCAGAATGTTCAGTCTCTCACAGAGGGCATAGTCTAATTGATTAGGCGACCAGTGGACAGCGAGCCCAGGATTCTGCCTGTCTCTATTTCTGCAGCACTGTAATTCAAGCTGTGCACCACACGCCCATTTCGTAGATGAGTGCTGTTTATCAAACTAGTCCCCATACTTACAAACAGAATCATATCTACAACCCTTGTTTTCTTTCTTTGTACTCATTAAATACAATTTCTTCTCTCTTCATATATTCAAGAAAAAATCTGGGGCGGGTAGGGAAGTTGTGATTAACTCCTTTATAGGCCCTTCATCAAACAAGAGAGTGGACAAAAGATGATTAGTTTGGGAAATTGTTTTCAGCACATTTAGCAAACATTGTGGTTCTTTTGTGTGAATGTGTGTTTTGGTTTGCTTTTGCTTTGCTTTTAGATGTGAGTCACACACTGTGTTAGACTAGAAAGCCTATTTTATATGGCTTTTCAGTTCAGTTGTGGAAATAGTAAAATAACTATGGCAGTGAAAAATTACAAATCATGACAAATTTCCTGAAAGTAAAATTAGGAATATGATTATATAATATCATACATCCTTTACTTTTATCAAGAAATTGTTATTATTTATGTTAATCTCAATTGCGAATACAAATTTCTAAATAAATTTTTATACATATAAATACAGCTATCATGTCTTCAATATATTTTTCCTGTTACAAGAATGATACTATGATATTCTGAAAAAGTCTATACTGTGGTCATGTAGGTGTGTTTCTTAGTGAACAAGCCTAAAGCTTCTCACACATGGTTGGCAAACTGTCTACTACTGAGCAATTTCAGCTTTGAAGAGTGTATTTTCAGCTAAATTTTCCCTCAAGCTAATTATTACCTAATTACTTTCATCTAATGCTGTGGAGACAAAACTTCCCACCTTTTTATGCTATTAAAGGAATCAAAATTTGTATTTCACAGATGGAACTTCCATAGTAACTAGTAATAAAAGCTATTACTACCTGTATTGGTCACTCGGGATAATGTAAGCTACACCTCAGAGCACATATTTCTTGAATAGAATCATTCAAAATATTCCAGGTACCAACAAGCTGTTGACCACAATGGCAACAGTGCTGACGCTTAATCAAATACTTCCCCTCCTACTTCTCACCCCCCAGTATTAGATAGGTCAGTCTGAGATAAGTGCAATACCAAATATCAACTATATTTCTAGACCTCCTGGAATTGGGAACCATGATAGAAACCTCAACCAGACTTTCAGGTGATACATTTAGGACAAAATTTGGGAGACAAAGGAGACAAATATGGAAGGCGGTCATTCTAATTTTTCTTTAGATGTTAATAGATGCCCTACAGAAGAATCTTAGCTTTGCCTCATAACAGAAAGCCCTGACTTTGCTGATACCCGTGGGAGGTCTGTCCCTTTCTGAACAGAAACAGAAGAGGAGTGGATAAAGGAGGGTGGGAGTAGAGAGGAGGTAGGGGAAGGAAATGGGACGAGGGAGGGGAACTGAGGTCTGGATGTAAAATAAATAAATAAAATAATTAAAAAATTATAGAAGGTCTGAAACCTTTGTAGTATCTCACACTTATAATCCAAGCACTCAGAAAGAGAGGTAGGAAGATATTCAAGGCATTGATACTAAGTGATTTAAACTAAATATGAGTTGTCAAAGAAACACATAATTTCATTTACATATTAAGCAACTTCATTTTATATCAGGCCTGCTCAAATGGACTTATAGTTTATCATATAAATCTTGCTTCCTCAAGTAGTTTAATAAATGAAGGTAGGATAGAGGCTGGTTTCCTACATCTACAGCCAAATCAGGAAGATGGAGACTAATTACACTTTTTAAGTCAGAATTAAATTAATTAAATTAAGTCTTTTCATAATCTTAACACACATGTAGAAAGTTTCATTCTTGAGATTTCCAGATTACATTCTCCTACATTTGCACAGAATCCAAGCACCAAAGAGTCTCAGGAAAGGAGATGAAGATTCTAAACAGAAGGTTAGTGAGCTTCTGTCTCAACATGTGTACACAGACTTCCTTACACACCCTCCTTCCTCACTCTTTGTGTTTTGTTTTTAAACTCCCTTGATAATCAGGAAGCTGATCCCTTCCCTAACTTTGCAGAAAGACTCTCTTCTTGACTGGGGCTTTCTAATTTTGCCTTTCACAAGTTCTTAGTCTCCTGAAACATGTTAGAACTTAAAGAAAAAAGAAAAAAAAAAAAACTGCCAGAACGCCTTCTGGATTCTGTATTATAATCTCAGCACTCAAGGAGCGCAAACAAAGAAGAAAGATGAAATCCCTCTGCAGAGTCTGAACCTTCACTCATATACTTCAGACTGCCCTCTTATGTCTGACTTTTGAGTATGCTTAAATATTTTGTTGAAAATGTAACTTTAACAGTATTAAGCTAGAAGAAAAGCACACAATAAAATTCACACTGTGGCATTTGAGGATGCAAAGTATCATTGAAGCCAAGTGTGAAATCTCTGAGTTCTCTCCATTTATTTATGAAGCTCACTTACAATTCAGTTGGGGTCAGTTTGTGGTGAGGTCTCTAAAATAATTTTTAACTTGTTTCTGCACAATACTAGTAGCAATACAATGTGTGTATGTGTGCGTGTGTGTGTGTGTGTGTGAGAAAGAGAGAGAGAGATCGACTTACAGCATTTTGAATGAATAGTGAAGCAGCACAGTTTTTCAATAGAAACATGTGCTTCTTATTTCAATGTAAATGTAAAATTCTTTTAAGTGCCCTATCTCCTAAGAAATTAGCTGATTTAATTAGATTTCTCTGTCCAAATCCAGTGATACCAACAACCAGCAATAGAAACTAAACATTAATAGAACTGGTAGGTTGTAATTTGTAATAAGGGCTTGGTGTATTATGGGAGATCTCTTATTCGGCATTTATATTAATGCATAATTAAGTAGCTGTCTCTTTAAAGCCTTTACTAATATCAAAGTCTTATCTCAAGAACACCTCATTTTCCCTATGAGAGAGAAAGTGACTCCCTAAAGTATTCTCTTTTAATGTAACTATTAAAAATGCAACACAAGGATGGAAAAAGTGCCTAAATCGTTTAGTAACCTCTCTTGACATTTTTATCACATTTCCTGTTACAGGAATCAAAATGGGAGTAAGATTATTTGAAAAGTTCCAAGGAAGCCCTCTCTGTCACTGTGTGTATTGTGATATGCAGCATTTAATTTCATATTATTGAAGCTATATTACTTTAAAAAAGAAGAATTGAGGCAACTTTACACTGTTTTTCCCGGTGCCACACCTTTTGAATTAATTGGAAACAGACATCACGTAAGGAACTGCAGAAGCTGGGAATCATGTTGAGAATAGGTTCAAACATCCAGCAGGAGACCTGTCTCACCACTGAGGCATCTTCTCATCATAATAGTCATACAGGTCAAAAGGATCACTTTGGAAGATTTGTCTTCCTTGACATACTGTGATATAGCTATGTATCTTAAGAACTAATGTACAGGAATGGAATCCTGATTCTTTATGCCCTTCTTAGAAGTGACCAAATAACATTTATACAGCTGACAACAGTTGTGGCCATGGCCTCCATTGTCCGTGGACCCCGAGCCAAGGAGGGACATTACAGTACTTGTGCCATGGCAGAGCCCAGCTTTGTGGTTGACTTTATTATCTAATTTAAATCTTATGAAAGATCTGTGCTGGTAATGCTATTATAATAAATTTGGCAGGAGGCAAGGCTTAATTAAACACATTTTTGCTGATGCTGGGATAGAGACAGTGTGGAAATTACTAGTGGATAGAGGAGACAGTAGTAAAGAACAAGGGATTTAACTCTACGCTAAAGCACACGTATTGAGGAAGTAAAAACAAAAACTCATGAGTAAAAGTGCATGAAGGCCTTGGTGTGTGCACAAATGTAAGGCACTCCCACCTCATGTAAAATTATTTTACACAAATATTTATTCAACATGTGCCAAGTGCCAATCATTGTGCTAGTTGATGGAGATAAAAGAATTTGACAGACATGAAGTATGCTAAGTGGAGCGCAAACACTAAAGTAGAACTTGATTATTGTTTGAAGGCTAGGGTGTGGGGAGGGGGTGTAGCTTTCTATACCCTTAGTCATATCATGAAATTATCATTACATTTACTTGTCAGGAACTTCTCAAGGGTTATTTAGCAGGTAATTGATGTCAGGAGCAGTCCTTTGTACGGTGAGGGAGAATCTAATCCTCTGGTAATGCAACTCTTGGGCCTTGCCCAAATCATCAGGCTAAAGCTATTCCCCTGCCCAGGAGCTGCAATTGTGTGGGGGAGTGGCTGAGAGAATACCTATAGCCCAGTGGGCTCCTTCTCTTTTCCATATGTCAGTTTTGTAATGGAGCTGTCAGCCAAGGTGATTTATCTTTGTATCGTGTGGTCCTTTAAGAATTTCTTTCTTGGATAATTGAATGTCACTCATCCAGGAAAGCTCCTACTTCCTGCATTAGAATGTCAGGGGGTGCACTACAATCGCCAGGCACGGGGCCACATATGGCACTGCACCATACCTTTCAAGAGCTGCTATATGTCTGTTCATGCTGCACAGTGGAGCTGAGCACCCAAGCAGCTGGAGATCACTGTGGACAGCTTAACATGCAGAAAATGCACAGCACTGCAAGATTGCATAGGTAAATGTTGAAACATGCAAGCATACTTATTTATACAGCATTCTTCTGGCTTGATATACTTCAGTCCAAAGACAATAAAATATATAGGTAGTGATGGTGAAAAATTATCTGGAACTTGTACTACTGATGATAAAAACTGGTCTGTTTAACGTACTGCAATGTCTTCTGATGTTTGACACCATCCTGAAGTTTAATTAGCTTCTGCATTAAAGTCTACACATTACTCAAAAGCAAATAGCAGGCAGGACTGTACACTAAGTCAGGCAATCTATAGATGAAATTATGGTGCATTTTGTTTTTGTCTTTACATTGTGTGTGTGTGTGTTGTTGTTGTTGTTGTTCATATGTTTGAGAGTGCTGTGACTATGACCATGAGAGGAATTCCGAGAACAAACCTGCCTCTTATTTTTGCCTGGAATTCACTCAGTACACCAAGTTGGCTGCCCATCAAGGAAGGGCCACTAATTTTTCTATGTCTGCCTCCACAGTGTTGTGATTACAAACATGACCTCCCATGATTAACTTTTTACATGTGGGGTCTGGGTATCTAACTCAGGTCCTCGGGAATGCAAAGCAAGTTCTAATTTGAGAATAACAAATGTTCCATCAATAGAACAATGAGTATCACAAACTCCTAAATATTGGGATCAATCTGTTGGTGTCTCAGAAGTGTATTAAATAATATTAATGACTAAATTTTCATAGCTCTTCAACTGCAATCTGAATAAAACACAACGCTGTACTAAAAGCAACAAACTTATTTTCATAATTATATAGCATTACTTTATTTTCCCTCATTTTGGCATTTCTCTTTGTGTAATACCTCTGCTTATTAACATACTCAAGCTTCTTTATTTTTATGGAACAAATGTGGTGTGCAAGTTCTGGGGTGTCTATTCATTAACATCCTCCTGCTGTTCACATTTATTAAGGAAACAGCCCATCACCCTCCCACCAGCAGACACTTAATGCCTTCCCAGAATCCATCTGCTTTTCATGAGCTCCCAAAGCCAAATTCCCTTACAAAATCAACTTGAACAAAGGCTTAATTCTGTGGGTCAATTAAATACCAAATTTAGTAATTTCCTACGGTCTGTTTTCAGAAAGTGTATGGAGCCTGTGATTACTGCTCACATCACCGAAAGCTGCTGACTAGGAAGTGCAGGTTATCTGGATTTGAAAACTTGACACTCACTCAGATCTGGTACAGACTTCTGGTAAATCTGCCCCCCTCTATTATTCTCCCTCCATCTTTCCTTTCTTTCTCGATTACTAATCTTTTCTGCCCTACTCTCTTGTCCTCATTTTTATTTTTTTAAATCTAACGTTTCCTTTCCTCCCTTACTTCTTCATTGCTCCATTTCTTCTTCCCTTCTTCCAACTTAAAGACAAATAAAATAAATGCTAATTTAGCCCATTTGCAGGCTACCTGTAACAATATTGGGCAGCTTCCATGACTCAAACTGAATCCATAGAATATTCAAGGGAGGGGTAGGTGAGGCGGCACAGTCAGTAATGTGTTTTCTGCATAAGCATAACCACCCAAGTGAAAGTGGATCCCTTGGCCAGCAAGTCTAGATGAATCAATGAGACCCAGGTTAATATAGATCTACAGTGAATGAGAAGCATACATAAAGCCAACCTCTAATTTACACACACTTGTGCGCGCGCACACACACACACATACATATACACACACACGGAACCTTCAAAGTGTGAACCATTTATGTTTGGAGATATGGAATATTTCCATTATTGTACATTTCTAATGTACAATTTCACTATTCCCATTCTCTCAAAAACTGAAAGTAAACCTGAAACCAGATAACGTTAAAATGTATTTTAAACTTTTAAATTTGACTCTTATATGTAGTATATCTGTTACTTTAAGTTGCTGTGATAAAACATTGTGACTAAGGCAACTTAAAAACAAACAAACAAACACATTTTTTTTTTTTGACCTGGCAGGTTCTGGAGGATAACCACAGCTCCAGATAAGGAATATACTTAGGGCAGGAAGAATTTCACCCAAGAGCCTGTTCAGAACTCCTGGCACCAGGCAGTCAGGCGTCATTATGGTGAATAACTACAGGGTGGTAATATGGGAGAGGCAGGCAGAATGAGTCATGTGTATGGGGAAAGGCAGATTTGCAGAGACGAGGACAGTGAAGAATGGACCGACATAGCCCTACTGCTACCCAAGACCAAATATCTGTATCTGGGCTGTTGCCAAGGGCCATGGGTTGGTCTGTAACCCTAATGAAGGCAGAGAAGAAAGGACTGTGCAAGTTTGGCCCGATCCCTCACCACCTGAAATTCTCAGGAGAGAGGGCCCCACACCACACCTGGGCAGCCCAATAGAGCTGACCTTGTTTGCAGGGGCATGAGTGAACTGGCTCTGAGGACATGTGAATGGGAGAGCAGGCTGCATCTGTCTTGCCTCCCATGTGGTGACACGGGTAAGGGAAGATGCCCTCCTCCCTTTGCCCATTGATAGCTGAAGCAGGTGGGGGACCTGACCCAACAGCTGCCAGTTGCAGCCCTAGGGAGAAGAGGCCCTGAGCCTCACCTAGAATGCAAGATTGAGTTGGCCCTATAGACAGGGGCATGGGTGAGCCAGCTCTGAGAGTTTGAGAGGGGCACACCTGGTACCGTCTCCCTAGTTTGTGGTGTGGTGGTGGGGACAGGGAAAGCATCAGTCCCCTTTCCTTACACCACCTCCAGCTGGCAAGGGAGCTGACCATTTTATCAACTGCAACACTTAGGAAAGTGTTCCCTGTACCTCTTTGGGGCAGGACAACAAAGCTGACCCTGCTGATGAGGACACAGGCATGCTAACCCAGAGAATGTGAGCATGGGAGACCTAGCCCCACCCCTCATCTGACATGTGACAGCATGTGTAGGAGAGAGATGTCCTCCCCATCAATGCCTGTGGCAGATGGGAGACCTACCCCTGTGCCCCACCAGCTACAACACTCGGGAGAGCAGGCCCTGCACTTTGCCTAGGCAACACAATAGAGCCAGATGTAGATGTGGGTGAGCCAGCTCCGAAGTTGTGAGAATAGAAGAGTTGTCCCCACTACGCATCTGTCATGTGGCAATGTGGGCATGGGGGAGATGCTCTTCTTACTCCCCGCTCACTGCTTGTGACAGACAGACTAGGGAACTGACCCTCCCCCATTCCACCTGCAGCGCCCAGGAAAGTGGGCTCTGCTCTTCACCTGGGCAGCAGTAAAGCTGACCCAGTGGGCAGAGGTGCAGGTGAGATAGCCCTGAGCGCGTGTGAGTGAGATAACTTCATGATGGCGTTTTCCCTTTCTTCCTTCTCCCCTTATTTCTTCTATTTTATTTTGTTTTATTATTAGTGGGAAGATGGGTGATATAAGGAGGTATGATTTGAAAGATAGAAAGAATTTAAAAAAAAAAGTTGTTGCAGAATACTATAAGAAATTTCAGAGCTAAATCTAAGAAGGTCCTGGGAATGGCATTACCACTGCTCCTGTTCTGGCATGTTCTATTGCCAAGGAAGGTTTTGAGAAGAGCAGAAAAGGGGCTTATCCAGATAAATTCAGAGAGGTGTGATGTTGGCTGTTGACAATGTAATTGCTGACAGGGTCGTTGTTCAGACTACAAACCTCCAACAGCTTTCCTGGGACTGACTCCCACTTCATCTGCAAAACCCCTCATTGACACCAAATCCCCTAGGGTCCCTCAGGCTGAGCAGTCTGTCAACACTCCAGCCTGCATGACTCCCCCTCCCTAAGCCCCAAACCCAGCATGCTGTTTGGGTTGCTGACTGTACCTTCCAACTCTTTCTCCCATTCCACCCTGGCTCAGCTTGTGCTTCTCCCACGTTTAATTCCATTTTTATGGCCACACTGAAAAGTGAGAATAATAGCCCCTTACCACCTAGCCCCTCAGCAACCAAGGCAACTTCATCCAGCATGTATGTACTATGACACCTTGTGTGCAGCCACGGTTCCTCAGAAATCCACCACGATCGAGCCTCCTAGTCTCATTCCATTGACATGGTTCTCGAATCAGGACATCTGAGTGGAACAATGGCCTATAACTGAACCCAAGCTGTCAATCTTAAATGAATAGCAAAATAGCTAAAGGTAGGGCACATAAAACCTACCACAAATAAACATAATACTCCCATATTTGTTATTTATACCATCAAATTTATTAAATACTCAATTTGAACAGGAGAGACATCTTGCTCAGGAGAAGTGATAGTTCAACAATAGAGGTGGCAGTTTAACATGTCAAAAAAAACTCATCAAATTAGGGTCAAGATGGGGTTTTGGTTTTGTCTTTACAGGAGAATAAAACTATCCATCTTGAAGATATCAAGATCTTTGAACACATAGACATCTAAAGATGAAGCAAGAACTGTCAAGAAAAAAATACCAAGTAAAGAAACTAGCTGGGATGATTGTATACTTACTTTCTACGGGGTAGAATCTCATTCCCTTTTGAAATATGTGTTGTACCAACTCAATTATATACCAAAGTTTGCTTTTGATTTGGAGTGTGTCTTCTCCTTCTCTAAACCCAAGCATGTTGTTAAAAGAAAATTCAGAGTCTCTGTCTTATATCAGAAGAGCCACCAAAATCTAGGGACTATTGACATCACAAATTTCTTTCCCCTCAAATTTATTTTAACTTCTTAAAATATAAACTTTCCATTTTGATATAATATTGGTTTATTATATCATAATGATATAATATTATATCATAATGATAATAATGTTTAGGTTTTCCAAAGCGAATAAAGACTTTTCCTAACAATGATCTCAGAAGTCTCCCAGAGGATGATGGGACCAACAATGGTTCTACTTGAATCCCAATAATGTCATTGACCAACATTTCGGTTTTCATGGTATCATTGTACCTAGACAACAGAAGTTATTTTGAGAATGATGCCCACATTCCTAAAAAAGAGTGGAATTTGGTCATTTGGTCAGTTATAGATGCTGACCAAATATAGGGGCTGCATATTAATTGTTACTGGTAATGGTAATGGAAGAAATTATGCAAATGATATTACATTCAAGGATCTCTGAAAAAATAGGAAAAAAGAAAGAAGCAGGGGATATATGAATGATATAAATGAAAAGGAAGATTGTTGAAAGTTCTTTAATAGGGTAGATTATTGAATCTATTATAAGCTAAGAGACAACTATTGATCTAAAATATTTTGTATTTGTAAAGACTGATTTTGTATTTGTAAATATACAAATTTTAAGATATATTTTGTTATAAGACACTGTATATATTTAGTTTTTACTGTTCTTTAAAGTTATTTTGTTACACTGTATATGTGTTTCCCATTCTTGTCTAAAAGGGTTTTTGTAGATTGATAAAAATTTAAGGGAATTTTTGTTACCATATATTATATATGTATTTCTCTTTTTCATCAAGGTATTGTATCTATGCAGTTCATCTAAAAATGTAAGGTAAATTCTAGTTTTTGAATGCTATTATTATAAACTATATAGGACAATAAAGAAACATAGGTCAGTAGACATTTATAACAATCAAATTTGTAGATATGTTAGGTATGTTTTCTAGGATAAATAGATATATTTTAGTTAGATGATCTTTAAATAAATTAAAGATATATAGAATACATCATTTAAAATGTTTGGTTAATTTAAAGATTTTCATGACAATAAGACATATCTGTTCCTGGCAGCACCAATTTACTTCAGAGAAGATGATGGACATTTGTTGTGGGACAATGGTCTTATACCCTGTAAATATTTGTTACTTGTATTAATTTAATAAAATGATAATTGGCCAGTTGCTAGGCAGGAAGTATGGGCAGGACAACCAGAATAGGAGAACTCTGGGAAGAGGAAAGGATCTGTCTGCAGTCATCAGCCAGACACAGAGGAAGCAGGATGACAATGACTCACTGATAAAAGGTACCAAGCCATGTGGTTAACACAGTCAAGAATTATGGGTTAATGTAAGATATCAAAGTTAATAAAAAGATGAGCTATCTATGCAGAATACCATTTCAATGTTTCTAAAGAACCCGATTAGTGTAACTATAAGTATGACAAACATGGATGACTGTTGACTTATAAATATATATATATATATATATATATATATATTACATCTTAAAGAATAAAACTTCATATTAGAATATCAATCTTTAAACAACTGTGCAACAAATGAGGAAAATGATCTCAAAATGTAAACAATGTATATGTATCTTGATCAGAGGTAGAAATGTATATTGCAATATGATAAATATATCCTAAAATTGTATCACTATGCAAAATGTCTTAAGAAGAGGTAAACACATGCATGCATATAATATGACAAAATAACTTTGCCTAGGTATACAAATATTGTAGATGAAAATAAGAACATATTCAATATAATTTAAGTTTGTATCAATGTACAAGAATCTATACCAAAAAGCCGGGCGGTGGTGGCGCACGCCTTTAATCCCAGCACTCGGGAGGAAGAGGCAGGTGGATCTCTGAGTTCGAGGCCAGCCTGGTCTACAGAGCTAGTTCCAGGACAGGCTCTAGAAACTACAGGGAAACCCTGTCTCGAAAAAATCAAAAAAAAAAAAAAAAAAAAAAAAAGAATCTATACCAATATAAATTGCCTTTATAAATAATGGCTAATGGCTTACAAGTATTCACTCTATTACTCACTATTATTAATAGTGTAAGCTCACACTAATCTATTATCCCATCTTATTTCTTTTTTAAAAAAGATCACTGAGCTTACATAATTTCCCCCCAACTCTCAACCCTATAAAAATTATAATCAATCTTTAAATGATGTACCTAACCCTGGTGACAAACTTTGTTGGGAGAGGGGACATCATCTTCTAATATTATTTCCAGCTGTTATGGGGGGGGGATGTACTTTTTATGGGATTCTCTGAAAGTGAAATGATGGTTAAGTTCCAAGATTACCGTTTGGGTACAATTGCAAATAGTCTCTGAATATTTGGTAGTGTTTTTCTGAGATTCCAATTTGGAGTTCTGGCAGAATGTTGTAAAAATGTGAACCATTTCAGCTAACCAAGTTGGAACCATCATGAGCAGCTGATACCCCAAAGCAGGTCTTATAGTCATGCTATCAGCATCACAATGTCATATAAACAAAGTGGATTTGTTGTTGTGGGACCCCATCTTCTTCCTGAAAACTTCAAAGATTATTACTGCAGGAAAATTTATTGTTCATTGTGGAATAAACATTATTTATACAGACATATATTCAATGTAAGGTACAATAGAGACAAAAATATGTGTGAAGAAAAGTAAAATATTTTCTAAATTCTTTCTTCTTTCTGTTCAATACTAAATGGCTCTGGACATCAGACAGAAACTCTGAAATTTTCTTTTACCAACATACTTGGACTTAGAGAAGGACAGAGTCATTGTCAAACTCCAAAGTCAGCTTTGATTTTTAAGTGACATCTATATAGTATTCAGAGATTCTTAGCTTCAGATGACATTTCCTCACAAGTGATAATTCTCTTTGCTTGGTGATCCTAACTGGATAATTATCTTTTCCTCTTTAGGCATCTAGATGTCCGGGGTCTCTTAATTTTTTGAAGTTGAGTATTTTCCTTTATAGACAAGAACAGAACACTGCCCCAAACCTTATGAGGTTTCCTTCCCATCTGATTCATTGTCACCTTTGTGTGTGAGCAATCATTTTTCTTTCTCAAGAGATTTATCTTTTTCAAACTGAATCTTCATTAATTTTGATGGTGTCCATAACTTTCTTCTCCTGTTGAAACAAGAGCAAAACACCTTCTCCAATGTAGCACATCTTCTGGCTTCCAATGTGAGTTAAACACATCCTTAAAATACACTGGCTGGTTTATTCAGAAGAGTTTTTTATTGTTCAGTGTCTCTCTGCTGCTGTTTTCTGTTTCTCATTAGCGGAAAATTCAAGATTAATACAGCATTATGTAATCTATTTCTGGGGGTATTTTTCATCCCCTTCTGTTTGTTTAACATATCCTTTATAGTTCTATTTGACCTTTGTATCACTGCCTGACATGTAGGATTATATGGTATACCTGTAAAATGCTTTATATTACAACAATCAAAAATTGTTTTATTTTATTAGAAACATATACTGGACCATTATCTGTCTTTATTTGTACAGGTATACCCATGATGGCAATAACTTCTAATAAATGCTTGATTACTGATCAGCCTTTTCTGAGCTCAAAGCAGTGACCCATTGAAAACCTGAATAAGTGTCAATGGTGTGGTGTACATATTTTAATTTTCCAAATTCTGCAAATGGAATACATCCATATGCCATATTTTATTCCTCTGAATGCCATTTGGGTTAGTACCTGCAGGTAGCATTGTTTGGTTATAGCAAGTAGGACATCTCTTTATAATCTCTTTAGCTGTGGTCATATAATGAAAAGCTCCTTTTTTTAAACCTTTACTATTGACATAATGTTTCTTATGGAACTCTGAGGCCTTCAACACACTTCCAATCAATAATTAATCAATTTCTGCCTTACCTTATGCTAGTGGACCTGGCAGACCCATATGGGATAGGATGTAAGTTATTTTTGACAGCTACTGACAATGCTGAATCCTGTCCTTGTACATTCATTCCCTGCTCATCAGCTCCAATAATGTTCTCAATCATTTCAAATCTTTTAATGACTTCTTTTGTAAAGCCTGAATCTCTGTCCTGTATATATCACTAGTGATTTCATTGAGGCACCTAGCCTCTGATCTTCATTATGTATATGTGATTTCAAGACCTGAAGTTTTTCCTTTAAAGATAACACCCCATCCTTGGAAATTATTTGCATAGCATGCAGATTGCCTTCTATCTGGAGATATAGTCTATCTGCTAACCTATTATAACTTTTAAACAAATTTGATTGTCAAATTCAACAGTATGAATTCTGTCAAGTAATTATTCAGTACCTTTTGACATGGATTCAATTTTGTCTATCAAATTAATGTTACCCTTTTGAATAGAATTAATTTTTTCCATTAACTTTTAATTTTTGATGGTATTAACCTGTCAGTTAGTTGTTCGTTATTAGCCTGTTAAGATTGTATTATTTCTAAAATTGCTTCATTGTTGGCTCTCTTATCAAATCATTTTCTTAAGGATATAATATGAAGAAAAAACTGAGTCCCAATATCCATTAAATTGATGTATCACAATAACCATATAAGCCTTGCAGATTACAATCCAAAGTATTAGCAAAAAAGTTACTAAAATTATCTATGGTAATATTGCCTGCATTATATAGCTTTCAAGTTTATTGATTTATTA
Organism: Arvicola amphibius; assembly: GCF_903992535.2. Classification (NCBI taxonomy): domain Eukaryota; kingdom Metazoa; phylum Chordata; class Mammalia; order Rodentia; family Cricetidae; genus Arvicola; species Arvicola amphibius. The sequence goes on along the minus strand of NC_052060.1, from coordinate 46,802,881 downwards.
ATTAATAAAATATTTACCTTATGTTATTTGATGAGCTCCAGTAAATTGCTTTAGGTGTAATAATCTTTATTGTCCAGCAGATGTTGTGGTTGAAGAGTGGCAACCAGTGGTTCAACCTGGTGCCAGGAACAGTCCTGGGCCTCTTTGGGATTTCTCACCTTGGTGCTGGTTAAATACTGAGAAATATGCTTTGCTTGACAAATTAAAAACAATTAAATAAATTCTGTACACAGAACAAGAAGCCCAGAATTCGAGTCAGGAGTACAAATTGGTAGCTGTGCAAGTAAGTAGCCTCCTAGCAGGGAACACCACAGTGGGAGGGGTGTGTGTGAGCTTGGGAAATTTCCAAGTCGCTGCATGCAGTTAGTGTTACTGTGGCAGGGTTTTACAAAAACAAAATAAAACAAAACATAAAACTCCTAAAATACATAGTAGGTAAAAGCAAGACAAGTGGGCATGGATGGGAAACTTTCTGGCTTGTGGACTGGTTAGGCCCTTAAGCCGGTCCACCTGGTAGGTATGGAGCTTGGCCCCAAGTGGGCACCAGATGAAGAAGGATGCTTTAAAGAAATCCCACACTAGCTCAGAATTGAGTATAATAAAGGGTTATTTATATAGGGGAAGACTCACAAATTACAATCCTCTTCTCAAACCGGGAATAGCAACTGAATCTCATAGCTAGAAGAGAGGCTGAACACGTGATCTACATCAGTATTTATAGTATAAGAGACCACACCCAAGTGGGCAGGTAACCTAATGGCTACTGGATGTAGGAATTCCTACAGTAGTGCTCAGTGTGGATGCCCAGCTCTAAGCTCTGCTTTTCTACAATACACATCTCATTACCATTGCCACAGTGATCCTCTCACAAGACATTGTGTTCATTATTCTTCAGAGCATTTCAATGCCTCTCTATATATAACTTAGAATAAACACTAAGCATTTCAGATCTTAAATCCATTATCAGCTCTTTACTTATATTATATCTATACCAACTACCCTTGTCTTCATGCTATTGTTATTTTTTTGCTTCCTTAAAATATAGAATATATGTATATATGTATATATGAATATGTGCATACAAACATAGCTATGACTATATATTGAGTACCATGTAATGTTTTGTTAATTTGTATAACATTTAAATCAGTACAAGCATACCAATCTACACACATACTCACTATTCTCTTATGGTGAAGCCATTCAAACTTTTCTTATTTTCTGAAGTTATTTTCACTTTATTACTGATGGTCACCCCAGTGACTGATAGCTCAGAGCTTCTCATTCCTCTTCAATAATAACTCAGTGACTGTGGATGGACCTTTGTCCATGCCCCACTCCTAATAAAAGAAAATCCCTGTCCTTTTATGAGTCTAAATGCATTTCCACAAATATTGGCATAGTCTGTGCTCCTCTTTTTACCCTGTTCACAGCTTTTTTCAAAGACGGAAGTCCAGAGTATACATTGGCTAAGAAAATGAAACCAAGAGCCAGTGGAAACAAACAGAGGTGCAAGCTGGGCCACTATGCAACTTTGTGCATCCTAAACAAGCACTTGATTTTAACTTTCCTATTTCATTCTCTTCAGAATACTACTAATGCTAGTGCCTGCATCATAAAGTTGTTAAGGATTAAATTATGCAATGTTTTCAAAAGTCCTAGAATAATGTCTAACACATAGCTTTGTACAAGTATTTGAGAAAACAAAAATTGCTTTCTAAATGAAACTTTTTATGATTATATATTAATAATAGGATATTTTTCATACCAGTCCTTTTCAGATCTCCATAATTTCTACTACATGAAAAAATTCTTATGATTTACTTAGCTGTTTCTACTATTGCTTACAAATTTACTGGTCTGAAAAATCTAGGGAAATGACAAATTTTTACAGTTACTTCACAAAAAAAGTATCTGAAATAACCTAGGTACTAGATTCCTTACTATGTACCTAGTAGGTCTTTATTGAAAAAAATGGAAAACTAAAGGTTGTTATATTTTACTTAAATAAACTTGAGAAATAATGGCAGTACTTAACTATATGAAGCCAACTTCTTATCTTGTACTTTGAATTCTGTTTCTTTAAAGAAGCATCTCAATTAAGAATCATTTCAATGGACCTTAAAAAATAATGTGGCACATCATGTTGCATTTTTCTCCTTTAAGAGTGTGGCTGTCAATTTATACCAACAGTGATATTTGGGGTAATATCACCTTAACTATGAAATTCTACTAAGGATAAATTGCCTGAATAAGTTGCAGGAAGAAAACTCTGATTATACTGTTGACCTTATTCTAAATGTCATTGTTTTCATTCCATAAAGCCAAGAGATAATATTTAATATATTTGTAGTACTGCCATTCATAAAATCACCCTTAATAAAAGGCAGACCCAGGCTCATTCCACTTTTTATAATTTTGTAATGAAAGTATTTATGGAGCATAAATATCTGTTAGCACATAGTACATACTGGTTTTTAATAGTTTTGAAGACATAATGCAACGTTATGGAATTATTATTTTCTTAACAAGATAAAAGGAAATAATATAGGGATTAAGACTTTTAAAAGAAAGGATAAATAAGTAAATAGGAATACAAAGGATATAAGTAAAGAAATATTCAGTTATTTCTTTATATAATTTACTTTGTATAATTTCTTTATATAATATTTTTATATAATTTATTTACATTAGGATACTGTTCTGATCTAGTAATCCCCATATATGCAGTAGAAAGGGAATCAGCTTCAGCAAAATATTTACAGCAAGGAACAGCAACTTTAATCACAAAGCAATAATGCCAAAAAACCTTGCTTTTTGGTTTAACCTTTATCATATCCCTTGGTTCCGATAAGTTACACATGAAATGATGGCTGAGCAATTGTATGATGTCATAGCTTGTAGAAATATTTTAGTGATTATTTAGAAATGTCACATAATGAACCTTGATCATATTCACTTTCCAGGTATACCCCTCAAAAGAAAGAAAAGAATATTACCCTTGTGACCTACATTAAAACAAAAAACAAAGAAATAAAGAAAAAATACCAAGTCCAATTTGTGTTGTTTATATACTCACTGGAGCGTGATCAAACTTCCAGTATCAATCTCCTTAAAAAACATTGAGTACTTCCCCACACCTACCACCACCAAAAGCACTGACCCGCAAAAAAGAAACAGTTGAAACAGGAAACAATTGAAGACAACTGTTCAAAATTGTGATAGGGATGCTGATGTGTAACTTTTTTTATCCAGGATTTAAATAGGCATTTTTTATATTAAACAGTAAAACCTTTTATGGTTTACTAGTTGATATTCAAACTTTTATTTGCATTGGTGGTTTTTGTTAGAATGAAGAATTTTAGAAGATTTAAAAACTCTCTATGGCTGGACAGAATCTGTTTCAAAGATCTCATCAATAAACCTTCATACTGGATAGTTTTCAAGGAGTATTTTGAACATTTTATCTCATATGCTTCTTTTAGAAGAAACATGGTAATGAGATTAAGAATAGTTTATTAATTATAATTAGCTTAATTAAATAATAATATGCAAATCATTAAGAGTATTGTAATTCCTACTTAGTTTTCATCTGTATCATTAAGATTATTGGCTTTTTAGATATACATCTGTTTACTGTTTTGGAAAAATATTAAAGATGTTAAAAATAATGAAAAGATAAGAACAGAAAAAACATCTGGATATCACAGAAGTGACAAAGTACTTTTATCAAGAATATATAAAACACACTCAAGCTTTAACTTAAAAAAACAACCAACATAAAATATAAATAATGAAAAATGATATTGTATTATGAAATATATACAGACACTAAAAAAGTACACAGAATAATTCTCAATGTCATTCTTTAGAAAATATCGATTATATCACAACTAAATATTGCTTCATATATCTTTGAATACCTAAAACTAAATGACTTATTTTTTAAAATGTCTCAAGGATTGAATATAGTAGTATCTCCTGTAATTATATATAAATTTTTAATTATTATGTCACTTTGCAAAATATTTTCACAACTTCTTTAAAACATTTACACTTGATACATATTCTGTGTTTACCAAAGAAAAAGAAATACAAAATTTCATATGAAAATGTTTGAGTAGTCACAATAGCTTTTATGTATAATAGTGAGAACTAAAAGCAAACCATTAATATTTACATTAATACGTAGAATAAATAATCAAATGAAATTTATGTATAGTATAAATAAGTCCAATCCAATGTAAAATATTTAAAACTAGTAGTTGATTTTTAAAATTAAATTCAATAATCTACATTTTTATTTTATCACATATATATCCTCCCTTTTTTTTCTTTTCAGAGTAGATTCAATTATATACTCTTTTATTCTATCATATCTGTATCCCTGTTTTTCTTTTCAAAAGAAGAACTCTACATCTAATCTCTTTTGTCCAACTTTATTCCTGATTGGAACAAATATCAGCTTGTAACCAACTGCCCTAAACAAGAACAAATAGCCGTGACCCTTTGAAGTACCAAAACACACCCACCTCACCTCTTTGGAAAATTGGCATTTTATTCTTAAATTTATTTCCTGCTGTCTGGCAATTATTGCATCTATAGGGGATCCTGAAAAGAAAAACTTGGGTTAATTATTAAGTCCTGGGAGAGGTAACTTTATCATTTGTTGTTCAGTCTCTGCATAATGGAAAAGTGAAGGGTTTGTCTCAATTCGGGGCTAGAGTAGTCTGTGAAGCTGATCATCTCAGCTGGCCACCTAGAAATTTTTCAGAGCAGTCTGTACTCCATAAACTGATCTGTAGGTGGTATTTTTTCAACTCAGTGGTGTTATCGTAGTCATGGAGAAATTCTCATTGTGGGACCCCATCCTCCTTTTGGAGACTTCAAAGGTCACTGATAGATGATCTTATGGTTTATTGCACAAATCTGATAGAGAATCAAAAAAAGCTACGTATGAGTATTTATGTCAGCTTAGCTGATGCTGTCAGATTACTTACACGGCTACCATTTAAAATAATTAATTATGATCTTTTTATACAATGGTTGACTTTAGACTGTGGGCCAACGAGTCTGTGGCTACAGAGCAGCTCTTCTTCAAGGCAGCAGCATTGGATCACCTTCCAGTATATTTGGTATCTATATGTTTCCTACAAAGGCATATCTTTCTTCAAATCAGGATGTCTTGATTATATGATTTTACTGTTCTTAGGGAAACTATAGAATTCTTCTTTTCTTAAGTAGTGAAAATGTACTTGATGTCGGTACATTATTTGTCTATTGATACATGTAAAACTATGTAAATACTTAAAAAATCCCCATTTTTACTATCAATGGTTAGCATTATTGTCAAGAAACTTTCATTGACATGTTTCTGCCGATACATTTTAATTGAAAAAACTTGATGTATAATGCCCCATATTATATGATAGAGTGAAAATATAACCAGGAAATATCAGAAAAAATATTGTAATCTGAATGCCTTGTTTGGGTAATAAGTTTATAAATGAAATGTATTAATTCTTTAAAAGCTTCCACATTCTTCTATTCTCCTCCATTTTTAAAAAGGAAGAAATATTAATCAGTGACTGTTCTTACATTTTATAATACTAAGCCAAAATATTTTTCTATGTACTCAGTTTAAACCAGCACATTTATGTTGTATTAAAGCTACTGATGCATGAGCAAAAGCTTGGTTGTAAATGAGTATATAATAGAATTGGAAAGTGTCTGAGAAGAATATTTTTAAAAAAATCAGTAAATCTAGAGATATTTTAATAACCAGAGATGCTAGAAGTATAAAAATACACTGCTGAACACCACGATATGACTGACATTCTATCTAGTGGTATGCAAATCTCAGTCTCACCCTCTGGGACCCATCCACCCATCTATCCATCCATCACTGGGATATATACGTTGTCAGGTTAACCTTTGGGACATTCTTAGTTGGCTAAGCAGTGTTATTCCCCTGTGATAGCAAAGAACTTAGAGATTATAAAGGTGACAAAATGAGCCAGGATGCCACAGTTACCAAGGTGTCTAATAGGAATAAATCTAAGATCTGACATCAACTCAAGTAATTGTACCTCCATCATTACCTTGTTTCTATTATTAAGCTTTATTTTTTACAAATTGCTCAAGAGCTGTGTACTGTAGATTTAAGAGAAGCGAAATAGTTTATTTTTACTTTTAACTTATAAAATATTGATATTTAAATAAATAGAGATATATCACTATCTGTCTCTTTTCTTCACCCAAATCCTCTATCCAACCCCTTCCCTAATCTCTCAAATTGATAGCTTCTGTTCTTCTCTTATTACTGTTACAAATGTATGTGTGGGCATTTAGGCAAGCATGTGTATTTGCAAATATTTAAATAAACTTGTTGAGTCCATTTTTGTTACTAATGTGTATATGGTGTCAGGCATGGCTATTTTGTATTGGAAAACCAATAGGAGTGCTTATATCTGGCAGAAGCGAATTTCTCCCTCTCCCAGCAGTTATTAGTTGCCTATAATATTTGCCTAGGTGTAAGACCCAGTAAAATCCCCAAACTTTTGCATTAGCATGTCTATTAATATTGCCATTTTTCCAGTCTTATTCATGCAGCCTTTTCTAGAGGAAATTGTTCCACAGCATATTTTCTAGTATTCTGGCTCTTACAAGTTTTCTGCCCCTCTTCAAATGATAGTCTCTGAGCCAAATATGCAGGAGCTCTAAATTAGATATATTTTGGGGGGCTGGGCTCCTGGTTATGTGTTGATCTCTTTATTGTGTTCAGTGGTGTTTATTGTGATAAACTTCATTTGTTGCAAGAAGAAGATTCTTTGCTTAGCAATAGTAGGTACAATTATCTTTGTGTATAAGAATAACAACATTTATAATGTAGAAAGGAATTATGTGGTCTAGAAAAGTGAAGGTAGTAGATTTTTCCAAAGTTCATGAGCTCACTAGCCCTACCATATTGGCTGAATTTCTTGTACAAAGCATAAGTTCCCACAATTAAGTGGGCCTTATGTATAACTGGATAACTATTGGTTATGACCAATAACGTATGAATGCGACTTATTACACATTTCTGCATATAGTGCCATATTGACTATACCAAAAATGCAGGGTTGGTTCATAATATGTAAGTCAACACATATATCAAGTCATATAAGTGGGTTTAAAGACAATAATTACATGATCATTTCAACAGATATAGAAAATGCTTTTGCCATCAACTAATATTTATATATGATAAAATTTGTAGAAAAAGTAGGACTGAGAAGAACATGTGCCAATACACTAAAGGCTATATATGGCAAACCTCTACCCAACATTATCTTAAATGGTGAAACTCTCAAATCAATCCCATTACAATCAGGAAGGAATGATGGCTTTCCATTATTTCTATTCATCAACAATATGACACTGGAAATGATAAAACAGTAAGTCAAGAGAAGAAATTTAAAGGAATACAAATAGGAAGAAAAGGTCAGATTTTCCTTATTTGGAAATATCTGAAGGAGCTTCTTCACGACCTCCATCCTGTAAACATGAAGAAAGAGGATAACATCTATAAACTGGAACCTAATTTCTTACCAGTCTCTGAATCCATGTATGCCTTGATCTGGGACCTTGTAGATACTATCTTAACTATGTTGTATAATATTGCCTTTGCTAACTTACTCTGTTGAGTTGACTAAGGGAAATTACTTTTGTTTGTGTTGTGGGCTTTTTTTTCTAAGATATGGTAAGCACTTTATGAAGAGGGTATTGATCTGACTGTCCATATATCAAACGTTAGTTGAAACATACATGCTTATATACATAAAAATACAGGATTATAAATGTGCTAGTTGCTCATGTACCCTATGTTGGACTCAAGCTTTCTATTTAGCTATGAAAGTCCTTGAACTTTTGGTCCTCTTGATCCTACCCCCTAAATGCTAATTACAAGTATTTAGCTTCATATCTGGATTTGACTTTGCTATGGATGAACTCAGGAGTTTCTGTATCCTAAGCAAGCACTACCAACTGAGCTATATCAACAGCCTAGAGAACTACTAATTTACATGCAAATTAGTCAGAAAATGTGAATAAGATACAAGAAAAATCACTTCTCATATTTTGTATATCATATAATAGTAAGTTAATTTAAAAGCAAAGAAATATGATCTAGAAATCAGGTTGACTGAACACAGTACTGGGATTACACAGTGGGAAAAGTCAAAGCAATGTTAGGGTATTTAAAAATGAATGTTGAGAGCAACCAGCCACTCAGAAAAGCAAAATAGAAAATTCATGGGTTAAATGAGACTTAGCAAGCTGTATGTATGATGAAAAAGGGAGTTGATTCTTCTGGAGCACAGTGAAAAATGAATGAATATGGCAGTCTGAGAAATGTTTTTTTAGACCATAGCACAAGTGCTGGTCGATTTGAAAAGTCACATGACTCTCCAATGCAGGGAAATAACATGAGCTAGTTGTATTTAAATTATTACTGTAGAGGCTGGGTTTTAGCATATAGAGTAAGAGGCAGCAAAATTGTTATGAAGAATCTTTTTAAAAATTGAATGCACTTAGCTTTGTCATTTAGCAAATGAAAACAAATTGAAGAAATTCAAGATATCTGTTACATAAACTGGTGATTATCAGTATGTCTGTGAAGAAAAAAGAAAAATCAAGTATGATGGAATTCACTCTTTGAATAACCAAGTGAAGGACCTTGCTGCCCCAGAGCTGGAGGAGAGTAATGAAAGGGGAGTTTAGGGAGAAAAAATAACTACTGCTGCACATTGAATACCTTAAAAATAGCAGACATATACATAAATAGACCAACTTCCATACCAATGCAAATTATTCATATCTAGATTACATCACCCTTTAAATATAAACAAACATTTATAAACAATTAATTAAGGAATCTGGGTATAGTTTTCCCCAAACTGCTTCCTGCTTTTTGTTGGGCGAAGTAATTTTTGGGGGTGTTCATTGCATGCCTCTGAAAATATCTGTTGGTTACACTTACTCTAGGACTTAGCCAAATTTGGTTGCTCCAACGTTGCAAATGAGACTTTGGGTGATTGCCCAAGTAGCTAGTGTCTCTGTAATTTGTTGCACATTTTGGAAGTTGCTCGATTGCACTTTCTACTTACTAAAATAAATTATTTCCCTTCTTGGGTCTTTGAAGGGTTGAAGACTAGATAGTTGTAGTTACTTTCCTCTCATGATTTGACCAAATTATTTATAATACAAGACTTAAACTCCTTAGGATAGGATAATTATTGAAACATTTATCAATGTATCACATGTTTTCTTGCTTGATATTGTTTATGCTGGTTGTAATTCTAATTTTTATACTTGATATTTGTTCTTATTGTATATAATTTTGTATTAGGCTTAGAACTCTCTTATTTAAACTTAAGGGGGAGGTATTGTAGGACATCTTTCAGCCAGTAGCCTTTAAGTTACCAGCCCACTTTTATGTGGCCTCTTATACTATAAATGCTGATGTAAAGCGTGCTTCCTCTTCTGGCTGCTTGATTTGATTTCAGTTTCAGAATTCATGCAGAGAACTATGATCTGTGAGTATATCCCTAAATAAATAACCTTTCATTATACTCAATTCTGAGCTAGTGTGGGATTTCTTTCTAACGTCCTTCTTCAAAGATGAAGACAGCACAAGTACAATGTAAAGGAAGTATCATAGTCCACCTTCTAGTATTATAATTGAATAGCAGAGATGGGTTTTGTTATGAATTAAAGGGGCTTAGTAGGTTCATTGTTCAGAAGGTTGGGCCGTTCAAAGTGGAAATAGCCAAATCTAATAAGGTCGTCTTGCTGGCCAGGATTTCTACTAAATCCCTATGTGAAACAGGGTGCTAAATTTAATCATCATTATCTCTCTAAGTTCTTATCTTGAAATACCATAATTAGGTTAAGCTTCCATCATCTTAATGCCTCACAGTGTGTATAAGATTTCAATGACATTTAGACATCGTCATCTAAGCAGTAGCAGCCGTGCAGTGAGATGAAATGACTAATAAATGGCATAGTGAGAAGAATTTCTCAAAATATACTTTGTAGGAAGCTATTGTATTTCCATTATTTTCCTAGATAAATATAAAGCAGCGGATTTACAAATTAAAGTGCCATGGTTGATAAAACAATTCTTCTCAAAGTTCAAATGCATGAAAATTTTCTCCTTGCCTCACGAAAACAAAACAAAACAAAACAAAAACAAAGCAAAACAAAAAAAAAAACCAACAAAAAAATCCCACAATTTCGACTAGGTAAGACTAGGATACAATGGAGAATTCCATATTCTTTAATATTCCAGGTGATGTAATGCTTACTATACCCAGTCCTTAGAAGGTACTAATTAACAGAGAAATTTAAACAATGTACTGCTAAGCCTATTATCCTAAAAGTATTGAAAAACAAAGGTGTATTTGGTATACAATTTTATGGACATCTATTACTGTAATTCTGAGTAAGATCAATGAGCACATTATATATTATCCCCAAATCTCCTCTACAACCTCCTGAAGCAACAAAATCCCCCAAACTAAGAAAAAAATTAAATCACCAACAAAGCAAAACAAATAGCCAATTTATTAATTTTTAATTGAACCTCATTCAGATTTCCAGGACTGAGCAGAAGACAACCAGATTACATAGCCATACTGTGTGGTAGAAATACATCTATTCTAAAGAGACACTCATGCCTCTCACTTGGGCCATCAGGGATATTGAAACAAAAAAAAATGCAGAAAACAGAACTTCCACCAATAATCTCTTCTTAGGAGAAAAAATAGCTAAAGTCATGAGACAAATAGAGGAGGGAGGACCTTGTCTGCCAGAACATAAATGTAACTCAAGGAAACACCAACAACTTGTCATACTTGCCCGGGAAAGCAACTGTACCAGAGGAACTCCGCATTTAAGAAATGATGGGACAGCTCCTTACCCTGTGTTTTTCCTTTTCATATTCAGCTGGAGACGCTACTTTTGACTCTTGTGCTGGCCTGATGTGTGTAGGCCAAGTGCCAGCCAGCAGGCTCAGCTGTGGTGAGATCACGGTTGTCATGGCAATGCTGTGTTCTTATCCCTATCTTCAAGCTCTGTTTCTTGCTTTTCCTGTCTCCTCTCTGTCATGATCTCTGAGTCATAGTGGTAGTATGATATGAATGTTTTATTTAAGGTTAACCACTAAACCATCCTTGCTACTCTGTCTGTTTCTTAATCTCTTCAAGCTCACAAAACAATTTAAGCATCATAATGATCATTAAAAGATCACAAATTAGCAGAACACTTTCAATCCCTGAAGTATTTTCTTCAGCGAATTTTATGATGAATGTGAAATTTTTATTTATATCCTGGTAAATCTGAAGGTTTCTGGTTATCCTATTGTAATTTGTTTTAAATTTGTTACCATGGAGAAAAATCAGCTATTCCCATAACAGTATGAAAATGTATTAATAGATTATTATTTAAGATAGTCTTACAATATTTGATGACCCATACTAAATAAAATATTTCAGTACTAATTTGTTCCAAAAAAGAGACTAACTTAGTACATAAGAAAAGTAATAAATATGTCATAATAAAAGTATTTTCTGAATTAGTAATTTAGTTTAATCACCAGACTTAGATATTCCAAAAGGAAGCAATTTTCTGTTCATCAAAGATGTCTTAAATTCCTGAAATGAATAGAAGTGTTTTGCTTTAATACACGATATGAACATCCTCTATTTGTCATATACTATATATATATATATATATATATATATATATATATATATACTTTTTGAATTGTGTTTTTTTTCTGGCTCTTACATCTTTGTGGCATTTATAAGCAAGGGCAAGCAATTTTCAGAGGCATTAAAGCTGAGAAAAGAATAAAGATTTGTAGGTATCCACTTTTGAAAAGTTAAGAAAACTCATTGAATTTGTATATGTATTCTCTAAAGCCCTAAACCAGCTCAGTTTATTTTTATTTATTTATTTATTTTTTTTTTTTGGTTTTTTGAGACAGGGTTTCTCTGCAGCTTTTAGAGCCTGTCCTGGCTCTAGCTCTTGTAGACCAGGCTGGTCTCGAACTCACAGAGATCCTCCTGACTCTGCCTCCCGAGTGCTGGGATTAAAGGCGTGCGCCACCACCGCCCAGCTAACCAGTTCAAATTTAAATCTCAAACAGGTAGACTTATATTATGATCCTTCTGTGATGTCCGGTTGAAAATAGCACTCATATCAGGTGTCTGATTGTAGGTCTTCCTGTCAAATATTTGTTGCCTTTAGCTATATAAGTGCTGCTTGTAGTCTCTGTAGCATCATGATCTTGCTTAATTGGCTTCAAAAGACATATATACACTAAAGAAATCTCATGTTGGAAGGGGATTTTCCTGAGGCAAATCAATAAGGTCATGGAGACTTGCATGACTGAGATTGAGTTTTTTTGCTAAATATTCTCTGACAATGATCCAACAGTGCACTCTTCTTATAAAAATTCCAAGTTTCCATTATTATTGCTTGCTTTGTTTGTACAAAGTATGTATTTGTGAATATAGAATGGATATTTCATTATTTTAAAATTACATATACCATTACTTTGGATTGTTAGGTGTATTATTAGCTTATTAGCTTATTGAACTGATTTCTACTTGAACTTAAAAGGAATTATTTTAAAAAGAATGTTTTCATAGTATTCTATGTTGTGATAGCAGCAATACTTTTTTAAAAATGAAGTTTGGAGTACATAATAATAAAATGATCACTTGTCCCCTCTACACATATTGGCCCAAAGAAAATTTCCTTGTATTAATATAATATTTTCAGTTTGAGTCACAATAAGTTCTAATAAAACACTTTCATCGTTAGAAACTTAAATATTCACATAGCTTGTAAAAGTCCATGGTTATGTTCATGGATAGAAAAAAAACTTTTAAAGTCTCAAGCATGGTATTATTTAGTTGGGAAGTGATACAAGCAGTAAAAGTTTAGTCATTACTAGAGATTCATTAGGAATTATAAAATATGAATTTAAGTCAACTGTCAGTATTAGCTACTAAATTACATAATGCTGATTCTCAACCTGTGGGTCACAACCACTTTCTTGCATATCAGACAGTACCATTATAATTCACGACAGTAGCAAGAACAGTTAATAAAGTAGCAGCAAAATAATTTAATGGTTTGGGGGGGTGTTACCACAGCATGAAGAACTGCATTAAAGGGTCACATCCTTAGGACAGATGAGAACCAATAGTACAGAAGATTTTGACTAGTATGTTATTTCAACAAGAATTTATGAGATCATTAAATATATATGCATATGTATGCATATATATATATATATATACCTGGTGTTTGTATGGGTTTATGCTTGTTTTTATTTGTATCTAAATGTTTATATATGTGTATTTGCATTTGTGCAGTTTTGTATGTGCTATGTATTCATGGAATATATGTATATGTGTGTATGCAGACATGATATGCATGTATGTGTGATTATGCATGTATATTGTGTGAATATATATGTTTCTGTAAGTATATATTTAATGATACACATGCATTGATTATATGTGTGTATCTGTGTGTGCATTTGTGCTTGTGTGTCTATGTGTTTGCATGTGTGTGTTTTTATGTGTATGTATGACACCTAAAAGAAAGGAACCTGCAAGTCCTTCTCTAATCTACTTACAGCTCCTCAAAGACAAATTGTTTATTAAAACACTGGCACATATTTAAAATACATTATGATGAAATGCTCCATGCAATGAAAAAGGCACTTTACTTCGTCTCATTGTAGGAGTTTGTCTTTGAATCGCTGATTTTATTTCTTAAAACCGAAATTTAATTATGAGGAAAAATTCATAGTAACATTGAGCTTTCTTGTCAAATTTGATTTCTTTAAACAAATGGATTATTATTAATACTATAATATTCAATACATAAAATCAATGTGATTTGTGAAGACTTAAGAGCCTCCTAAGTTTTTGAATTATGTTCTGTTTTTGTGAAGAGAACTTTCACTGTGTATATAATGAGAAATAAAAATGTCTCTCAGCAATCACATTGAATTTTGTCTTATTTTCTAAAAACCAATTCTGATGGTTAACTTTTAATTTAGTTCAGATGAAATATTGAAAGAATAAAAATCAGCTCCACCACTTCTAAAATAGCCATCTCTGATGTGGGACTACTTCCTCTTGCAGAAGAACCATAGACTGTCTTTTCTCCATTTTGTTCATTCAGAGAAAATAATGTATTTTGTGTAATCAGCATTTTCACAAAATGCCCTGCCTGTGAATTATGAGGCCCAACATGATGAACATCCCATTTTGTTACCTTGTGATGCTGGCCATGGTGATATCAGTCAGCAATCAACAACCTCTCGCCCATATTCAAAGCATGGAGGTCTATAATTTTATAATCTGCTTTAATAGAGCACTACAAGATGGAGGACATTGTACAGCAGGGTCATGATGTTCTGTGTATTAGAAGTTTAGAATAAGCTGCACCTTGCTCCTTCTTCAGTGTCTTTAGTTGGTTCTATTGACATTTAGAAGCAAATTCGCCATGTTTGTTCAGTGATGAGAAGGCCAGATGTTGCCACTTGGCTTGCTTCAGGGTTTCCAAGGATACTAACATCTAAAGGGACAGTTGAAAAGCTGGACACATGGAGTCTCCTCACATAACCTTCTCTTTATACCATCCTAGGTATTCCTCCCTAAACGCCATCTTACTAACTCCTTTACCTCCATCTTCTGTGTTTCTCTCTCAAGATGCCCCTGAGCTTGAACTGCGTTTCTCTTTCTTCAGAAATGACAAAAGGCATTCCATTTTACAACAGTGCCTGGTTGTCAAAGGATGGTGAATTTTCCCTCCCGTTTTGTCTACCACCACTGCCCTGATGTCAATGCATTCCTGTTAGAGAACACTACCTGCACATAAAGTCTTGTTTTCACGCACCATAAAAGTCATTTCGCCAGAAAGTGTCATTGATTTACTTGTAGCAATACAGAATTCCTTGATTAAGAGTTTGACAAATTCTCATTGAAGCTGCATAATAAATCAATCTTTTACTGGAAAAGCCCGAGACACGGGTAAGTGAAGATGCTATACATTAATACCTGGGGGAGAGTTACTAACCTCTATTCTCTGGTGATCAATCACCTTGGCTGGGTTGTGCTGACAATGTCTGCAGGTCATCTGGTTAATGAGACGGCAGTGGAAAATTCCTCCCCTGGATGACATTGTATCAGTCAATCATTAACACTCAAATTAAATAGCAACAGCCATATGCAACTTTTAAGAAACGATTCTGTGAAATCTCTATGCTGAACAAATTAATGATTATAAATGAGTTATATAAAAACAATTAAGAAAAATACATAGTTTCTCTGAGGGTATTTCACTTAGAAAAAAATTAAAACAGGTTGAACAGAAAGTTTTTTTTTCATTTCTATAAGAGCTTTATGAATACATGTTTTCACTGTGCCTCAAAATAAGAAAATAATCATTGAGTGATTACATCCACTTTAAGAAATTGATCAATAATGTAAGATGGATGTTTGATTGAAACACCCTCCATAGATATCTAAAACATAGGTGATTGAAATACTATTTAATTAATATGTTTAATTAAGAAACATAAATAAGCAAAATAACAGTTCATCTTGCAGAGTTTGTTCTCTTTGTTCAAGCCTTCAAGAACTAAAATGACTATTATTTTAATTGAATAGAAAAGCAGAGAAATTATCCTTATAAACACTCAGGCTTATTTAAATTTATAACAAATACAGTGTCATATTTAGTTTCTTTGATATAAATACAACAGAGTGCATGCATTTTTAACATCAATAATTAGAAATTCAACCAGAAAATGTGTTTTTAAAAGAATTTGTTTTAAATGACTGCAAATGTGTATTATATTCAATATTAGTCTAATGTGAGAAAGGTAAACGTCTGGAACAAACAATTCCCTATCACATTCTCTAGGATTGTATGTTTAAAATACTGGAAGAATGAAATGAGAGAAGTATGTTTTCTTTAACAATATAGTTTTTCCTTCAAGTTCTGGAACATGATGATATGCCAAAATGGATGTTGTAGTTTTCACAGGGGCCAAACTAAGTGAAGAGCTAGTGCCAGTCAATGACACCTGAGACAGGAAGAGTCTGTGTTCTGCAGAGAGGATGGCCCTAATAGCTTGGTCAGTTCCAAGTTGTTAGCCCCAAACATATGCACATACGAGCAATATTAAATAGGTTGTGTCTAAGTGTTTGTGTGTATGTGAAAGAGAGAGAAGGAAAAAGAAAAAGAATCTGTGTGTATGTATACTTTTTATTATACACACGAAAATGTTAAAAGAAGTTGTTATGAATATAACAGAGAGTTGAGAGGCATGAAAATTAGAAGGATTTGGAAGGAGACAAATGAGGGGTGGAAACTGCATAAAGAAAGTACCCGTGTATAAAGTTCTCAAAACCATCCATTTAATACTAGAAATTGAGCTATTTTCTTGTTGGAGGTGACCACTTATTGGTTCCTGGCCACCCAGACTCCTAAAATCTCCACACAAAAACTGTATTAATTAAATCACTGCTTGGCCCATTAGCTCTAGCTTCTTGCTGGTGTCTGTCTCCAGCAGGGCTACATGGCTTTTTCTTGATTCTGCCTTCTCTCTTCCAACAATCAGTTTACTTTTCCCCACCTACCTGTGTTCTGCCTTGCATAGGACTAAGACAGTTTTTTTTTAATTGACCAATGGTATTCACAGCATACAGAGGAGAATCCCACATCATTTTCTAGTTTTTCACATGAACTTGGTATGCTTATATGTTCTTCTTGTATTTTTTTCCTCAAGAAACTTGGATGGTACATTTATTTAAAAACTATCTAGTCCTGTGCAATTTTATCTGCAACTAAATCTAACTCCCTCAAATTATTTTACACTATAAAAGTATAAATATTAAGTTTTTAAAGAATTTTATTTTTTTTCTCATGGTTTATTTTTTTTTATATTTAAAAATTTCCATCTCCTTCCCTCCTCCTCCCCCTCCCTCCGCTCCTCCTCCCCCTTCCCTCCCCTCCTTCTCCCCCTTCCCTCCCCTTCCCTCCACCCATACCTCCCCTCCCTCCCTCTCAAGGCCAAGGAGCCATCAGGGTTCCCCACTCTATGCTAAGTCCAAGGTCCTCCCAACTCCCCCCAGGTCCAGGAAGGTGATCGACCAAGCTGAGAAGGCTCCCACAGAGCCCGTCCATGCAGAAGAATCAGAGCCCAGCGCCAATGTCCTTTGCTTCTCAGTCAGCCCCCGCTGTTGGCCACATTCAGAGAGATGGGTTTGGTCACATGATCCATCAGTCCCATTCCAACTGGAGTTGGTGATCTCCCTTTAGTTCTGTCCCACCGTCTCCATGAGTGAACGCACCCCTCACGTTCCTGACTTTCTCCCTCATGTTCTCGCTCCTTCTGCTCCTCATCAGGACCTTGGGAGCTCAGTCCAGTGCTCCAATGTGGGGCTCAGTCACCTTCCCCATCTGTCGCCAGCTGGAGGTTCCCTCACGGTCCTGACTTTCTTTCTCATGTTCTCCCTCCTTCTGCTCCTCATCAGGACCTTGGGAGCTCAGTCCGGTGCTCCAATGTGGGGCTCTGTCATTTTCTTCATCTATCGTCAGGTGGAGGTTCTATGGTGATATGCAAGAAATTCATCAGTATGGCTATAGGAACTGGCCTTTTCAGGCTCCCTCTCCTCAGCTGCCCAAGGAACTAACTGGGGACGTCTCCCTGGAAACCTGGGAACCCCTCTAGGGTCAAGTCTCTTGACAACCCTCAGGTAGCTCCTTAAATTAAGATAATGCTTCCATGCTCCCATATCCACCCTTCCTATATCCCAAGCATCCCATTCCTCCGAGCTCCCCCCTTCTCCCCTTCACATTTTTTTCTCGATCCCCATCTTCCCTTGGCCCAGTCTCGCCCAACCCTCAAGTTCCCAATTTTGCCTGGCGACGTGTCTACTTCCAATATCCAGGGAGGATTACTATATCTTTTTTTGGGAGTTCACCTTCTTATTATCTTCTCAAGGATCCCAAATTTATAGGCTCAATGTCCTTTAATTATGGCTAGAAACCGATTACCATACAGTTCACTGTGATAAAATATAATACCTATCATTGCATATCCCCAATATATTTAAAATATACTTATTCTCTGGTACTGACAGCATTTACTATAATTAAAATATTTCAAAGATGCTTCTTTATGGTGTTAAAATTTATTTGTAAAGAAATAGTATTATGAATTAACCTTAGTTTGCATGATATTTAAAAATTCTTCATAGAACTTTTATAAATATTTTCTAATTATATAAAATAAATTTATATTCATTCAATTGGATAGTTTGATGTGGATTCCCTCTTATGCTATGAGCCATTGGTGAATAAAGAAATTGCCTGGGCCTGTTGATATTGCAGAACTTAGGTTAGGGCACGGAAAAATAAACAATGCTGGGAGAAAGAGGGGGGGAGTTAGGGAGAAGCCATGGGGCCACCACCAAGACAGACGTGCTGAACACTTTGCTGGTAGGCACAAACCATGTGGTGATGCAAGATTAATGAGATGAGTTAAATTAAGATGTAAGAGTAAGCAAATAAGAAGCTAGAGCTAATGGGCCAAACAGTGAGTTTAAATAATATAGTTCTGTGTGATTATTTCAGGAATGAGCAGCCTTGAACCAACAAGTGGTCTTTTCCAACACAGTTTATGTATTCATTTAAAAATTTTATGCATCATATTTAATCTAAAAATGGACTGACTATATCTAGTGCATCTTATACTCCCTGTGGCTAGAGTTTTAATCCAAAAATGGCAGCACCAATATCTATCCCTATATAGGACTTCTCCTACTAAATCTTCCCCTTTCCCCTCAAATTGTGAATTAAATTTTCTAGCCTTCAAAACTCCCTTACTTTAGTGCACACACTTCAAACTTTCCTAATCTAAGTGGAATGAACCATTAAAGCTTATCATTCAGCTTCTTAGAACACTCATGATCAGTCGATACTTCTGTGAATCCCTCCTGAAAACCAACTCTAAACTTATAATGAAGAATCTTGATTGTCAACTTGATTAAGTTTTGATAAACACCCAAGGAGTAGTAAAGTACACCCACAGAGGATTTATGGAGAATACTCCAGGAAGGATGATATGACAATTCTACCTAATAAATAGTTTAATCTATTGGTGAATCCAAAGTTGGAGGGTTGAATATTAGAGAGGACTATGGAAAGTGTGTTCTTAATTGAAACTGGATCCTGTTTGCACTTTTGGAGGATGCTCTTTGTTTTGTTCTCTCACTGCTACTCTCTGCTTCTTGTACATTAAGACTCAAGAAGCTTTTTCCTCTGTGGCTCTTGGGACTTTGTTTTACCATAATCCATAGTAACAGAAGCAGCTAACCATGAACTGAAAACTCTGATATTATTATCAATTACATCTTTGTATCTTTTAATTTTCTTTCCTCATTTTCTATTTTGTGACAGCAAAGAGGCATATGTGCTTTGAATATCCTTCATGTGGAAGTCTACATGTTAGTCTTTCATGCTGGTAGGACAAAATATCCAGTCTGTATAGTTTATAAATAATGAAAATATTTGTATCACATTTTGGAGATGTCTAAGATGATCTTTTGTTAAAGCATCACCTAGATATGATGCACAAATAATGTAGAATTACATGGAGGAAGTGATTGAAGGTCAAAAAAGGGTTAATTTCTTTTCAGAAGTCATTAATCATTCTTAAGAGTCAACTAATCTTATAGTATTTTCTCAAACAAAATCATTTATTATTTTATAGCAGTAATGCAGGTGATTATTATAACATTATATGCATATTACAATACTTCTTCAGCAAATAATTAGCTGAATGTTTCAGGAAACGCACATCAGTTAAAATCTTATATTCAAACCAATGCACTGTTTTGATGGTTACATAGAAAAACTTTTAGTAAAGTAAAATATAATGCTAGCTAGGTGTTATTGTGAATTAAAAGTAGATTTTATAACCAAAAATTGAAAAAATAATATAATCAAAACATTATTAAATAAAATAAATCATAGGTAAATTCATTTCCTATTTAGTAATTCAAGGCTTTACACATGAAATCTATTACAGAAGGTTAAGTAATTTTCATCTTTAAACCTCCTCTAATTAAAATATTGAATAAGGGTTATCATATACAATATAATAGGTTTGAATTATAGAAGAATAGTGATTTATAATTTTCTATTTTTATAATGTCTTAACTACACAAACAACAATATTCTTAATACACTATTGAGATTTTTATCAAGAAAAAGAAAGCTGCTTTCACAATATTTCCAGTGAATTTTGTTTCTCTGAGAAACAGTCAGATTGACTTTACTTTTAAATGTAGGTGCTATAGACAGTGATAGCTATGATCTTACAGTTGTGTATGAATCTTGTCAGATAGCAACAATAATAAGGATGATCAACAAAATGTAGACTGTTAGCCAGACCTCTCCAACTCATTGTTTCTAGCAGGTATGAGGCTATATTGTTCTGTCATATAATACTGTTTCTACTCTTTTTCCTACCGTTTTTTTTTTTTATGGTTTGTTTTTAAACAGTGTCTCACTATGTAACATAGACTAACTCTAACTGGAACCAGGTCTCTTCCTCAGCCTCCTGAGTCCCAGGATTTCAGAAGTTATTGTGAGACCCGTTTGCCCTCATATTCATTTACAAGGAATACATTCAGGTAGCATTGTCTTAGTTTGTTGAACGGATAAGGTGTGAAGCTGGGATCCAAGCCAAGTCATTTTACCTCTAGGGATTTAGCCTTAGAAAATAAAGAACAACAGCAGCAAATCAACTAAACAGAGTGGAAATTTCATAAGCATCCCATTTCTGATGCTAACACATATGGCCCATGTTAAACTAAATGTGTCAGCCAGCAAACCCAAAAGTTACGAATCCAGGGAGGCGGGTGGTACTGATGTGGAGGGGTTATTGGTAGGTACAAGAGGGGTATAAGTAATGGCAAAAATAAGAGAGTAATGAAAATATATTCCCTACATGTATGAAATTATTAAAGGATAAAGTTGATCAATAAAAAATTATATTTACAATGTTGACAAATTATTTTTTCATTGTATTTACAATTCACTTTTAAATCTATTTGCACGTTAAAATTAATTCAATTGGCTGGGTGGTGGTGGTATACACCTTAATCCCTGCACTAGGGAGACAGAGACAGGTGGATCTCTGTGACTTCCAAGCCAGCCTGGTCTAAGGAGCAAGTTCCAGCACAGACTCCAAAGGAGGAATTTTGTCTCAAAAAATCAATAATAGTAATAATAATAATAATAATAATAATAAATTTAAGTGTTAAATTTATCTGAGGTAAAAGAAATAATTTAAAACCAGAGTTAACTTCATCTTGTCCACAGAGCTTCAGTGATCCCTATATTGTTAACAGGAAGATTCTTCATGGAAAGATTTAGAACAGTTGTATACTATTAATATGACTATTCGAAACTTTATACTGACTGTAAGTCTTATATCTTTAAAAATAATATTCAATTTTATAATCAAATGTCCATTTATAGTATTTAATTACCTAAACATCAGAAGAAAAAAATCACTAATGAAACCCAAAGACTCATTTAAACTAATTACACGAGGACAAGGTGGAATACTGATAATCCTGGTCCATCTGTCTGAAGACTTTTTAAAAGATGCTTGATGATTGCATATTTTTTCTCTTAATATCAATCTTTCCCTAAACTTATTTTCTTCTGTCACTCCCCCACAAAACAAAGCCTCAATTTCCTGAAAACATTTCTTGGAAGGAGAGGAATCTGCAAGGCTTGATCAAATCATTTGGGTAGTGCATTGGTTTCCAGAAGTGAGAATTGACTCCTGAATTTATTAAGCACATCAAACCTGCAGAAATGGAGAGCGTGTTTACCAGCAAGGCATCGACTCCCGTTACCTGTGGCAATGGTGCTTCATTCATTCTTTTTCTCCCTTTCGTTTCTACTGTGCGTTCATTAGGCATGAACTCCCTTTACTTTCATTGCTTAGAGTACCAGCTTCATAGAACTGAACTCATTGGAAATATCATAAATTTCTTTTATATTTTATTTTTAAATTTTATCTGTTCCTCTAACCTTATATTAGTCTAGTTTGTGGTAGAAACAAGCAAACAAACAAAATCCCAAATCGAATTAGAACAAACCAATAAACAAAACAAGCAATAGAAGTTGGAAGCTGACAAATGTCTGCATATCCTATACATTAATGTGCAGTTTGGATTCACATTTGAGAGTGAATTAGTAATTGTGGTTATTGATATTTAATGTCTTTGGTGGGAAAAGTATTCAATTTCTGTGTATTTAAAGCATACTTTTGAACACTTAATTATTTTTCAATTTTAGAACTCTAAAATGTATCTTTAGTTAACCATTATTTACTTTTATTAGGAAGAAACAAATTAATTGAAACTCAAAGTTTACATGACTATAAAAAAATAAAATAGTGGTTATATTGCTATCATGGTTAAGGCAAAAATATAATGGTATGTAATCTTAAAGTGTAGACATATTTATTACATTTAACATCAGTATACATTCCTTATTATCAAAGTACAACAGAGTCTGGTATTATATCCTTTGAATGTAAAGTAAGATTTTATTTATCTATTCAGAGTAATGTTGTATTTTTTCTTTTTTATATAAATATCATTCATTTTGATAAGATGTGGACACAGTTTTCCCATTGAGTAAGCCAGTGTTATAGAAGATCTCTGATCTAAGACCCTATGATAAACAGCTTTCAATGTAAAGTTTAGTAATTAGCAATGGGTGATCTGATTATTGCTTTCACTGTTCATTTTAAAGATTTAGTTTATCATTTTTTATTTAGATGTATGTGATTCTCTCAACCCTTACACACAAAATGTTTATAGGTTCTCAAGGAAGCCAGAGGAGGGCATCTTATTACCTTGGAATTGGATCTACAGGAGTTTGTTTCATGCTGGACATGGAAGCTGAGAACTAAAATCAGGTCTGGTCTTCTAGCCGAACATCAAGGTCTCTTAACTGCTGAAACTTCCCTTCGCCTAGTCCCCCTTTACCTTTAGATTCATGATACTTAATAGATTTGATCCAATTATGTTTTAACAGAAGTAGCACTTTATGTTGTATAGAATTTAAATATCCTTTGTGATATTTTAAAAACAAAAAAATTGTTTTCTTGGAGTGCTGGTATTAGGTGATGAATATAAGTAAAAAAAAAAAAAGAAAGAAAGAAATGTCAGCCTGAACTCTGGTGAAGTCAGATGGCTGTTCACCTGTTTTCTCTCTCATCCGTATCTTCTGACCTGTTTTCAGACCTATAAGTTCTTAAGAATTTACTGATTCATATTTCTGTCGAGGCACCCTGTTAAATGTATTTCCAGCCTTTGTGGTCCAAAGTCATAGCCCATGTCTGCTCTTTCTTGCAATTGTTCAAAATTCTGAATCCTTACACTTATTAAATTCTCTGACATTTGATGGTTGCCAAAGTATGAAGGTAGAAACAGTGAAGAGATAGAAGCAGAGGAAAGTCTAATGCAAGGTAAATGGATGAGGGAAATGAGGGAGCCCCTTATTAAGCCATTAAGTTTATCTCCAGTTATCCAGTGCCTGAAGAGAGATGGGATTATCATATGAATTGAGATCAACTTCTATGGAAGTTAAATTAGTCTCATTCGTATGTGAAAGTCTATCAGGAACTAGGGTAACTTTTCACTAAATTGATATACTTTCCATAGCTACAAATGACATTTTTAAATTGAATAAATGCACACAACAAAGTCTCCCCCATCTCTCTCTCCTCCCTCTATATATACATATACAAATATATACATACACACATACACACACACAAACACACACACACATACATGTATTTTTCCAATACTTTGAGAGTCATGAAGGAGCACATTAACTGATATTATTGCTATGATAAGATGTGATCTTTGGGGTGCAGTGGATGACAGTAGAATCAGGAATTATCCAAGGTGCATGAACTATCATTGTGGCACCCATTCCATATGGTAGGATATCTTACTCAGCCTTGATACAGGGCTTAGTCATACCTCAGCTTGGTATGCCAGCCTTTGTTGACTCCCCAAGGGAGGCCTTATCCATGCTGAGGAGTGGGTGAGGGGTGAGATGGGGGATGTGGGGGGATAGAATAAGGGGAGGGAGAGGAAACTGGGGTTGGCAAGTAAAATGAAAAATATTTATATAAAGAAAGTCTCTGTCTCTGTATATGGTTATCATTAACAACATTAGTTGGAAATTTCTCATAACAATATAGAGTATCCTTTCAGATTTACTTACTTCTGGACTTTCATCTTTTCTTCAGACACTCTGCCCTTCAAATTCTATTTCAGTCTTGCAGAAATATAGTTCTTTTATACAATAAAAATCTTATGATCTTTTGGCTCCTTCTGTTGTTTTAGTTTGCTATTTAGCTTTTGTGAATTTAGCTTGAAAAATTAGCTTTCAGGTGGCATTTTAATTTTTTAGAAAATATTATTCTTTTGAAATATTTTTCATCTTGACCTTACTTCTAATATTTGAAATTATATAGCACTTTTCATAAGGAAGCTATCCTAAAAGATATTAAAGCAGATGAGAAGGTGGATTCAGGATTAAACTTGAAGTTCACTAATATATTAGTGTAAATGGGTTCAAATGTTGCATGGGGCACCTTTTTGTCCTTGTATATCAGAATTTACAGTTCAATTATACATTTATACATATATATGCATATATGTTGACACATGTGTATATCTGTTAATACACAGAAAGAAAGATAATCTTGTTTGCATCAAAACTGAACCCTTGTTAGGCTGTGGTGGAAGTTTGAAGGAAGCAAAGTAGCCCTCTACGTCATAAATGGTAAGCCACTGAGGAGAACTGCATGAGCAAAAGGAGGGAAGGAAATACTTCATCCTCCCAACCTCCCTTTCCAAACATAATATCTTTCATTCTCATGGGATACCTGCATACTCTGGGGACAAATGGAGATTTATTTAAAACACTGTGCTACAAGCATTACCTTCCAAAGACCATACATAGGAATAAGATTGTACATTTAAATTTAAAAATTATGGATTCAGGTTTAAGTATGTATTTGTTGAAAATATACTTTACAGATTGTATTGATATTTGTGAATATAAATAAATGTATATTTAGTATAATGATATGTCTGTGTGTAAATTTACATACAAATAGATATTTAAATATGTATATGCTCATGTATGGGTGCAAGTGTATGCAAAAATAATTAAAATATTCTCAATGACCTATTAAAATTAAAATGTAGATATAATTAATACCTTTTCTATAAGTATTATTCAAATTTTGTTAGGAGATTTAATAAAACAATGAATTTTCACCTCAAGAATTAAGCAGTGTCCTGTGCTTTGTTTGCTGACAGTGCACAGGAAGCTTCGGTGTTTTCCTGCTGACTGAAGAAAGAATAGAATGGCATCAACTGCTGTGCAAGAAAGAAGCTGTGAAACTCTGGGAAAGAAAGGCAGCACCAGCAGCAGCCAACAGGGCAAGGGTACCAGGAGCTTGAGATGAGGCTTTGATTGCATCGTAACACCCCTGGGCTCCCACCAATGCTCCACACAAGGTCAGACAGATGGAGTGTCAGAAGCAGATGGGGAGTAACAGGCTATTTACCCAGAGCCTGGGAGAGCAAGTCATCCTCTTTCCTACCCATGGTAGAGACTCAAGGGCAGACAGAGTGCTAAGAGTGTTTCACGGCAGAAGAAGGAAACACCTTCAGACATACTGTCATTGGAGGCGTTGTCATGGCGAAGGTGGCAGGGTAATTAAAAGCAGGCACCCTTGTCACTGCTTTGGAGAAGCAATTGCCAGTTATGATTGGGCAAGTGAAAGTCAAGTGTACACAGAAAAAGAAAACAGTGACTCAGAATATATTGTCCACATTGTAATTGGCAATCTAAGGCAATTGTTGTGCATATTATTTAGTTTTCTGGACTGATCACTGTAGGATTTGAGGATCATAGTTCTATTACCTGTATGCTCTGATCATTGTTTCTTTGTGTATTTTGTCCTAATATGAATAACATTAGTGAATTCTTGGGTGCTTTGAGGCACAGCACAGAACTCAGTAAACCAACACATAAAAAAGGATCGTGGATGTGGATAGATTTATGCTCTTAAACATAATTAAGATTAAACAAGATTCCTAGGCATAATAAGAATGTAAAACATTGTTTCTTGTAAAGGATATATCAAATATTTTTATTTAAACATTGAAAATAGGAAATTTTTATTTCTGAAGGTTATAAATGGTTAAACAGGTATTGCTTCTAATCACTGTACTACTGAATATTATTTAGAATTTATGGGCTAATGTATATAGCCTTGTTTAACTTCAAATCTTTATTAATAATTTCATACTTTTTATACTACTTCACCTTAATGTTTAATTCATCAAAGTTTCCAAGTTTTAGGAATAAGATATTCTCAGAAAACAGGGGAAATGGTAGTTATGTGGAATGGCCAATATAGGACAATTGTTTTCAAAGAGAATACATTAACATACATAAGAAAAAAATTCTTCTGCTTAGGAACCCTATTTGTTCCTAAAGCTTACTACATCTTCAGAGGAGTAACATGTTTGAGAGGCTGCTCCTTTAATTTGCTGAAAACTCAGGGGCAAGTTGCAGAACTCTCACCTCTGGATCTTGGCTGTTCTCTCTTTGTAAAGTACTATCACCTAACTGAATTAGACCATGGTATTTCTTACTTAATAATTTGCACTTAATTGCCAGAACTACTTGCTGATGTTGTAGGTAGGCCCGTTCTTATATATATATGAGAGTCAGAAAACTACACTTGGAGACTGAAGGCATTGTTTCGGTTATGCATCTAATCGTTCTCATTGCCCCCACCAATCTCAAACAATGAAGTAAACTGGACAGAGTTCAGGTCTGCATATTTTACCCTAAAACTATGCTGAAAATCGAGCTAATGGATGATATGGCACCATTAACCAGCCATGACTTCGAAAATCAAGTGTATTGACACTGAAATGAAGCAAGCATCACAGGTTGACTGCAGGTTGTTTTCCCCAGACACCATCATTCACTGTTATTGATGATGAGAATTGCCAGAGGGATCAATTCAATCCATCTTTTTCACACATTGCTAGTATATAATGAATACTCAACTTGTCTTGCTACTCATCTTTGGAAGGAAACCTCTGCTTTCTGATAGACATAAACACGTACATTAGCATTGGTTGAACTTGAATGACAAAAGTACCCTATTTATTTAGAAGGTAAATGAGAATTTTTACAGAATAAATCCATTTTATTCATTCAAATACAACCATTTTGTCTACATCACTTCTGCTTCGTTATTCTAACTATTTGGGCTTCATTTTGCATATGTTAGCATCACTATTAGGCTCTTCTATATTTCACAAATGAAGAATAATACAAATTTCTCCACACCCAATTACTGAAGAATGTCTCCTTAAAGGCATTATGATACTAAGAGAATTGTTTGGCACGAATACAAATATCACTGAAAATATTAAAGTGTCTTCTGCACTGCGGTATTTTAATTCCATCAGTATAGAAGCCAGCATGCATAGACTAATAAGTAACTCATGTCACAGAGATATCTGCTGTGGCTGCAGATAATGAGAATTAGTATCTGCCCAGCAGATGGGTGCTTAGTCAGTTGGATAAAACTACCACTTGAAGAACTTTGGAAAGGAAAAAAACCTGCCTAAAGAACAGTTTTACTAAAAACAATATTTTTCTTTTGTCGTTGATCTTTCATGAAAACACTGAGATAATGTGTTATCTAATTTTAAAGATTCAAATTAATCTAGAGCATACTAATGAAATGGTATTCACAATACCTTTTATCTGCTTCTCATTTATACTCTTCCTTGATTTTACAATCACAAATATAACACTAGGCATGGTGAATATAAAACTGACTGCAGAACTTCTCAGGATAATCTTCCAGGCACTTAGCAGCCTTTAGCCATATGGGTTTCAAATATGTAGTTCCAAAATGGCTCTTATCCATATACATTTATGGAGAAAGTTTTTAAAAAGAAAATCTATTTGGGTGACTTTAAGGATAAGTGTTAACCACTCTTATGCTGACTGTGCCATAGACCAGATAACTAGCACTCACGTGAAGCCAACTGTGTGCAGGATGGCCTTTTCTAGTGTTTTCTTGTTATCGGCAGTAGTCATAAATATCAACAAAATTGAGCTCTTTAAATTATGACTTGACTGTCAAATTTAAATTCACTATAAAATATTTTTAGAACAAGTGGTGTTTCTTGTTACGACCTATATAACTTACATTGAGCATGGTGTTCTCAGTTACCTGAGTTCCTCCCTTGATGGAGACATGGACATGTTTTCAAGGCTCTCATGCAATACTGTGGGCAACCAAAGATGTCTTCTTTCTTGATATAGCCATGGTCTGACCTGAGAGCAACAAGCCTGGGGATGCAGCCAGACTGGAAGTTAGGGGCTAAGAGTCATGAGAGGGAGGGAGGGAGGAAGTGCCAGTCTTGTCTGAGGATGCTCCAAACAGAGATCAGCGGAGACTGTCTGAAATTGGGGCATCCTCTTAAAAATTGTGGTTTCTCACATCCTAAATTTTCCCAATATGCTTCTTCCACATCGTTTTTTCTCAGATCTTCATCTCGGATTCTGAGTATCAGAGCAACAGGCTAAAGCAATGTAGGTTTTTCATACTGTATTGTGTATTGCAAGGATTTGCAAAGAGATGTGGACTGAATGAACCCTGGGGATGTGAGAAAAGGTGGATAAAAGGAGCTCACAGGTTCAGTGAATTCAAGCAAATTTTGACAACCGCACTAATGAAAATATACAATTTGCAAGTCAGCATTCACACCGGAGTGTCAGTCGGAGAGTCACCAGTTCTATGGTAACATTTTATCATGTCAAGCAAATCATAATTCCTAGAATTCTATACAATACACTCACTGTACGTGATTTCTATTTCTGAATCTAATAATCATGGGAAATTCTCTTGTTACAGGTTCTACTAAAATGCCATTTTAAAGTGTTTAGTGGACAAGGGAAACAGAGCATCAAGAATGCACTCTATAAAATCGGAATAATGTTAATAGAGATAAATCAAAGAAAAACACCAAAATAGGGGTTTTTTTTTATTTTAGTTTTAACAATTAAAGGTAGGATGTTTGTACAGAAGCTAATTTATCTACCATTGTGATTAAAATCAACTTTCTAATGCATACTTTCATTTGTGCTATGAGATACTTGGAGCACAAACGTAATTAAAATCCCAGAAACTTTGCAATCTGTGTTACATCATTATTAATTTGTGCATAGGAGATAGACTCTCTGGTCTGCTTTTCAAGGGATATATTTCGTTTTCAAAGAAAACAACATCTTCAAATAACTATGTATGAGATTTTTAATGATTAGATCTTCTGTCATAATTCTCGACTGCCATCAGTAAGATGCAATAATTAATGAATAAGTTAGCTGCTTTTAATGTTCCACAGTTTAGTGATATACAACTTGTACTGTCTGAGAATCTTTTAGAGTTATGCTTAGATGAACAATCTCCTGATATATTACCTCTTTGGTAGGAGTATAATAGCTACGGAACAATTACCAGCTTTGTGGGGATGGCATTTTATCAATGGAACTTCCATTAAGTTAGCCTTCCATCTTGTTAATGTCATGCCCCTTTTTCAAGACCTTGACATCATTACCATGTGTCAGTGTACAGGGAGAAATGTACTTTTTAAGTACCAGAGATTTAAATGTGTTTTCTCATCTCTGGCAATTTGTATTCAAAGCTTACTTGCTGAAGTAATTTTAAGGACTACACAGGAATAATATAGATATAAAAAGTATATCACTCTGACAGGAGGAATACTAGCTGCCGAACTGCTTGTTAACTTTCACTCTTTACATATGGCATCCCTAAAAAAGTAGTTTATTGCAGCATTTCTTATGGTACAGTCAGCATTATGTTTTGCTTGCCCTAATGGGAGATCTTAATCTGAATTAAGTTGAATATTCATAAAGATGGTATTTTTAAAAAGCAATTTCCTGTACATAAAACTCATCTTATTAGTGGAACATGAAATGTTTTAAAAAGTGAGCTACTCTTTTATTCTGATGTGATTTGATTGTTAGTGAATTCTGGGAGGAGGTGGTAGATCAGGAAGTCTGGATTGGAATAACTCTGCTTTGTTGAATAAATATAAATGCTAATGGAGGTGATTATGAGTGCATGATGTCAGAAAGAAATGCCAAAAATTAAATTTTTCAGGTGAAGAGCCAATTGTTATTGACTGTGGTACAAGTAACTGATCTGATCGATTTCTTTTACCTCAAAGGAATTGTCCACAAGTTTGATAAAGGTGACAAAATCTACCAAAACTACAGGTGATATCTTATTGGACTAGGAAGCTATCAAGTCCTCTCAGTAAATACTAGTCTAAACTCTTTACCAAGTCTCTCTACTATGATTGTGATCATTGCTTGTACTTTAAAAATGGTGAGAATAATTTAATTATTATTTTATTCATATGCAAAGCATAAAAATCAGGTATTAAAGAAAGTTTATTGTAATGTTCAGATTTTTATATTTTCCTTTTAAATGCCTTATTTAATTCCCAATAGCTATATTAGTCCATCCTATCCATCCTACAATCATATAACTTCTCAGAACACCCCATTGTTCTGTAAAGTAATACTCAAGAATATACAGCATCCATTCCAAATATTCCAATGGATGGAGGACTTTTCATGTGGTAGGCAGGTTTGAAAACTTTAGAGTACCAAACACTATTTAATATAGACCTCTTCCTTGTAAAATGCTACTGTATAAACCACAACTTAGACAGCACATTTACAGCCGGGCAGTATGGCAGGCACACGTCTTTAATCCCAGTTCTTGGGAGGCAGAGGCAGGCAGATCTTTGTGAATTTGAGGCCAACCTGGTTTACAAGAGTTAGTTCCAGGAGAGGCTCTAAAGCTACAGAGAAACCTGTCTCAAAAAACCAAAAAGAAAAAAGAAAAAAAAGAAAAGAAAAAGAAAAGAAAGAAAGTACATCTACAGGTGAGATGGATTTATAGCTAGCAAACTAGCAAGTTCTCTGTAGCTTACTGGGTGCATGAAGCCAATGATAACTATGAATGTAGCCCAAAACAAACTTGCAGTCCTAAAACATGATGAGTTCTGTTTGAAAAGTTAGATAGGTGATTAGTTTCATAAACCATCATGTATCTAAAGACAGAGGACTCTCAGATATTTGACATCACAAAACCAATAGATGCCTACTGCAGCTGCTGTTGACACTCCTAGCTTCTCATCTACTTTAATTTCATGCTTTAATACTAAGGTGACCTACATTTCATTCATCTAGAGAAATCTTTCCTAATAGGCAGCACTCCGAATTTCTATTTTTATTAATTTTTTTATAAAACAATCTTTACTCATTTTGTACAGCTATCCCCATTCCCACTCCCTCCCCTCCTCCCACTTCCTCTCCCTTCCCCCAACTCCACTTCCCCATCCACTCCTCAGAAAGGGTAAGACTTGTCATGGGAGTTGGCAAATTCTGACACTTCATTTTAAGACAAGACCAAGGCCCTCCCCCACTATATCTAGGCTGAGTAAGGTATTCTTCCAAAGAGACTGTGCTCCTAGATGCCAGTTCATGCACTAGAGATAAATCCTGGCCCCACTGCCAGTGGCTCTATGGACTAGCCAAGCCTAACAACTGTCCCTCAGATTCAGTGGGCCTAATTTGGTGCTATGCAGGTTATGCAGGTTTGTCCTCTATCAGTCTAGAGTCTGTGAGCTCTCCCTAGTTCAGGTCAGCTGTTTCTGTGGGTATCACCTTCATGGTCTTTACCCCTTTGCTCATATTATCATTCTTCCCTCTCTTGGACTGGTCTCAGGTAGCTTGGCCCGGTGTTTGGCTGTAGATCTTCATATCTGCTTCCATCAGTTGCTGGTTGAAGATTCTATGATGACAATCAAGGCAGTCATCAGTCTGAGGGAAGGGGAAGACAAATTTAGCCATCCTCTCCATTGTTGTTTAGAGTCTTACCTGAGGTCGTCCTTGAAGATTCCTGGGAATTTTTCTAGTGTTGTTTCTCAATAGCCCTTTAATGGCTCCCTCAATCAAGATATATCTTTCCTTTCTCTCCTTCACTGTCCTTCCCCTTCTTGAGCATCCCATTCTCTCATGTTCTCTCCTTCCCCTTATCTCTCACCCTCCCTTCTCTTCAGCTCCAGGGAGATCCATGTATGTCTCTCTTAGGATTCTCCTCTTTACCTAGTTTCTCTGGGATCAAGGACTATAGACTGATTATCTTTTGCTTTATGTCTAATTTCTACTTATGAGTGAGTACATACCATATTTGTCTCTCTGAGTTTGAGTAACCTCACTCAGATCTCATTGATGTTTTACAACTGAGTAGTACTCCATTGTGTAAATGTACCACATTTTCTTTATCCAATCTTCAGTTAGGGGCTTCTAGGCTGTTTTCAGGTTCTGGTTATGAATAATGCTGCTATGAACACAGTTGAGCAAATGTCCTTGTGGTATGAGTGTACATTCTTTCAGTACATGCCCAAGAATGGTATTGCTGGGTCTTGAGGTAGGTTGATTCCCAGCTTTCTGAGAAACCTCCATACTGATTTCCAAAGTGGCTGGATAAGTTTGTACTCCTACCAGTGATGGAGGAGTGTATCCCTTGTTCTACATCCTCCCCAGCATAAGCTATCATTGGTGTTTTTGATCTTACTTATTTTCCAGCTTAGACTGCATATTTTTTAGCATTTCCCCCTCTTTAAAATTCATAGTTATACATATCTTAAAAATACTTGCATGATTGTGGTGGAAAATTATGGAAGAAGGGTCTGAAAGATTTGAAAAGCCTTAGATCAGGATGTCTCTTGCTAGATAGCATCATACAGCCATCACATGGAAGCTGTGTTCATGAAATTTCAACAGTGTGAATACATAAAGAATACCTGAATGATAACAACACTGGCCAATATCCCAGCATGGTTGGGGAAATTCATAAATTCTTACCTAATATTATATATGTGTGTCACATGTATGTAGTGCCCCAGGGTGCCAGAAGAGAGCAGATGAATCCCTAGAACAGAAATTATTGAGAGCTGCCATGTGACTTCTGTAACTGAAACAAGGTCATTTGCAAGAAAGCAGTGTTCTTAACTGTTGAGCCATCTCTCTGTCTCACGATGATTTTTCCTTAACCTACATAGAGTACTGCTAAGACCATGTCACAGTCTTGATTAGAAGCCATGTATCCAGGTCTCTACTGACAAAGATAACACTTGCCCTATGACTGAATGTTCTCTTCTTTCACTCAAACTCAACAAGTACTGTCCATACAGAAGTGCAATTGATTTTCTCTTGAGATTTCCCTATACATCATCTGAGTTCCTTTCCAGTATCTCAATGAGTCTCTTGCTTGGCTTCCCACCTCTCTGAACTTATCACTATGCACACTAAGTTCCCCTGTATGACTCTTATGTTGGCACCCTGGATCCTCTCACTAACAGTGAGACTCGAGACTTTCTTTCCTCTGGATAATGGAAGTGCCAAGCCACTTTCAGTGCTCAATTGTTTGCATCTGGTTGCATTCATTTCTAGATGCTTACATTCTTACTTCAATCTCTTACTGGTATATTACATTTTGAGCTTATTTATTTGGTTTCTAAGGGGAGATAGCCGTGTTTTAAAGGCACAGGTTAGTTTCCATATGTTTGTCCTCATGGTCATTTTTCATTATGTGTGCTTAAAACATTTCTGGTTTTAAAAAATGTTCCAGGCTTTCAAGGGTTATCCATAATAATTAATGCTATTTAAGATTTGGCCATGCTAAGTTTGAGCACAGTATAACTAGATTTATAACTAAATTGAAGCTGTAGAGAATCATGGGAGAAAGATAGGACAAGCTGGTGTGGTGGAGGTACTAAAAGTGCGAAGAGTTAGTGCAGAACAAGAAGAAAAAGTATTACAGAAAGTCACAACTGACCATTTATCTTATGTCCTCATCTCTTGTCAATCAGCAGAACAGACAATTTTTGCTGGATGCAGCAGTAAATGGAGATAGAAAGGAGTCAAATTTTCTGACCTTAAGGGAAGACATAAAATAATATGGAGCTTGGCTTTAGCTTTTAAAGGATGACCCTGAGTCTTAGTCATTAATGGGGTGGTGGGTCTCTTGGACCAGTTCCTGAATTGAAGGTAGGAGTGAAGGTGTCATCAATCTGTCTGTCTGTTCTTGGAAATGGCATTGGGATAAATTCATCACACATGGGAAGGAAGACAGGCTCTCAGAGGGTGAACAGAATCATAAGATTTTGACCTCTGTATAATTATGGCATAAAGGGAAAAGTCTATGGGGACCATTGTATAACATTCCTCAGTCTATTTGCCTTTAAATGCTTCCTTCCTTACTCATATGACTGTACTACAATCCATGAAAAACATGAAA
Source organism: Arvicola amphibius (assembly GCF_903992535.2). NCBI lineage: Eukaryota > Metazoa > Chordata > Mammalia > Rodentia > Cricetidae > Arvicola > Arvicola amphibius. Next base: position 46,768,248 of record NC_052060.1, on the reverse strand, counting down.
TTTCATTCAAAAATTGTAAGTCACTGCTACCCAAAAAACAATAAGGCCCTCTGCATTTTAAAATAAGGCTTTCTAGGAGCCTGCTGATAGAAAAATGTAGGCTCTATACTAAGAAAAAATAGCATATAGCATGCACATAGAATGATGCAGAAGATTAGAAACAGCAGGTCTCAATATGACAAATTTAAAATACTCCAATCCTTTTCTTGACATTTTCAGTCATAATGTTCTTTTGCAGTTACAAGAATTTAATCCCTTTAAACATGCTTTTTCCTTCCATCTCCCTTGATTAATTCTAGCTGAATGCATTGAGGCTAGTTTCAAATCATAGGGTGGAATATTAAAGGCATATGCTAGGGGCTGATTAAAATTGGTAGATTTCTTTTTAAAGATGGAACTTAGCTTAACACAGTTATAAGGTGACATTTTAGTGATGAAGTGCAAAGAGAATCCCCTTCTCTGAAGACACAGAATTGATCTTCATTTTTTTTCTGTCATGACATTTTTATCCCTCTTTGTGTATTCCAAACAATTAGCAAAATTAACCCCCAACACATAGGTATGTGTGCACACACACACATGCATACACACATACGCACACCTATGCTCACATACACAAGTGCATGAACACAGCTACAGAGACATGCATACAGGTGACCATGTACATGCTCACACATGTGTACATACAAACTTGCACACATGTATACATACACACATTTGCTCACATTTACGTATGTACAAATGCATATGCATGGATGTAAACACATGCACAGAGGCACATTCATGCTCATTCACAGGACTACACACTCATATGCATGGAAACACACACACACACACACACACACACACACAGTCATTAATTCTCAGCATCTGTTTTCTCAGCCTTGAGAAAAGCACTGGGAAGGAGAAGCTGTCATGGAGACGACAAGATGCTACTCATTTAATAATAAGTCCTCAACTCTGTGCCTAAGAGCCTGGAGCCTTGGGAGCCAATGAATGATACATTTCCAGCTCCCTGCCACAGAAACAGTGTTCAGTGTATGTAAATTCTTCAGGGTGCAGTGTATATAGAGTCTATGCTGCAACCATGGTCTCATGGCGGCTTCCTGAGCCCTGCTAATGTATTAAAAATCACACACTCTGGTGCACATCCTGGATTGTGCATATATACTGCCATCTAAATAGCAGCCACTAGGATCTATTTATAAAAGATATGCTGGAGGGCCTGGACCCATCACACAGGAATCATTATTTTGCCCTAGGGTTTTCTGTGTATCATTATAAAGTGTGTATGGCCCGAAAAGTCTTATTGATCATCACATTGCTTTCTTGTGAGCCCTAGTTATTTCTGATAAAAACATAGTCTTGCAGTCTAGTTCCCAGAGAGATGGGATAGTATTTTTGAATCTGATACTGCTAACATATTTAGTTAAAATATTTACTTATTTCTGCCTTTTATTTGTCTTGTTATTATTGAAACTAAAGTTAAAAGTAACCAAACTTACTTAGTCCTTCTGCTTTTAACTTCCTGATCTTTCTCCATATTTTTGTTTGTTTGTTTGTTTTACATAGTTTTTTTTCCCTTAGAGAAATTTATTAAATTGAGAACTGCATTCTGCATTTCCCTCCAGTTCCCACTGTGGGTGATAAACATGAACTTTAAAAAAATAAACAGTGGAAGACTGTGATTTTTCAATAATTTCAGAAATGGATTTGTAGTAAAATGAACATATCAGACATCTCAGAAATCCTAGTATTAATCTAGATTAGAGAAAAGTATTATAAAAAGATATCAACTTTACTGGTTCAGAGAGTATTTGGAGGTTATTAAACTACAACAGTATAAAGCCATTTGAATAAGACATGAAGCAAAGCAAAGATACTTTGTGATTGTTTAAATTTGTTTTATAGAGTTTGTATTCTCAAGATATACAGGTATATTTCACAACCGAGTCAGGAGATGGTGCTTATACAAAGTCCTACATAAAACAATTGTCTTCATCTCATTGAGACATAGTCTTATGTTATATACTTTCCAATGAGCTTTTCTCTAGATCTCTCTGATAAAACTGAGTCTGTATTCATTTGATACCTCAATATGGTTCATCTCTACGATCCTTGCTATTCTGAGTTTATTTGGAATATTATTTACTTATAATTGTTTTACTGTATCTATTGTAACTGATCATTTAAAAGTTTATGTATAAAAGACATAGAGATGTTCCTAATCAAATCAGGATTTTTAAAATCATTTTGGTAAAGTTCATGATTCTTCTATTGCTTGTGTGAAGCACTCAAGATTACCAGTATTGTTAGCTTGATCTTTAGTGGATGATGTGAAGTGGTAAGGGAGTTCCCTTACCTTTGAGAGATGGGACCTATAGGAAGGTTGTTTACAGTTCCCACCCCACTATATCTCTCTATCACCCTGTCTCTATCATTCAAAATTTCCTTTCTCATAAAACAGTATCTCTCTCACACATACAAAAACATGGTGTTACTGCAATGCTAGCCACCATGATGTGATTCAGCCATGGAGAGAGAAACTAGGCCTTATGCACCATGAGATGTAGGGAAGAATCAGCTTGAATCTAGACTCAAATAGGTCCCATATTCTACATGGTGCTACTGAGAAAGTCTTCAAACAGTGTCCCAGAAAAGATTTGAAGTTAAATTAATGAGTCTACCCAATTTTGAACATTCTTTCTTCATAAATGGTGATCTAAATAAGTCCCTTTTAGTGAAGTACCCAGGCTCAATTATTTCATTACAACATTAAAAAATATATCAACAACAACAACAGTAAATACACATGGCTCTTGTACTTTATCATTCACAGTCCTTTAGAAGTATTATGCTATAAGTGACTATAGAGACTCGTGTCATATACATTAATATAGAAATGTGCAATATTCCATGAAAGTATGTTTGCAAGAAATCCCTCTAACGAGTTTGAAAGGCTGGGCATTTTGACAATTTTTTTCTCCACTTCCCTATTGAAAAACACCCAAAATTAGATATGTAGGAGACACAGTTTTATTTTCTAAGCAGAGAGAATAATATAAGCAAAACTGAGAAAAGAAGACACATTACTATGCAGTCTGTCAGAAACCACAAGAAGTTAGAACAATTGCTGGAATTTGTTTCCAGCCTTACCAGACAACTGTTGGAATGGGACTGATGGAACAGGGGACCAAATCGGACTCTCTGAATGTGGCTGATGGTGGAGGAGGACTGAGAAACCAAGGACAACGGCGATGAGCATGAACTCTACAGCATGGACAGGCTCACTGTGAGCCTTGTCAGTTTGGTTGCTCACCTTCCTGGACTTAGGGGGAGCTGGGAGGACCTTGGACTTAACATGGTGAAGTAACCCGTTCTTGAACCACATTTTATTCCTTCTGAGTGTGGGGCTTCAGAGCTTGGAAATGTGTAGGTAAACAGGCCTTCCCATTATTCTGAGGCGTTCTGAATTTTGAGAACCACCTGGAGAAACCAGATGTTAACCACCATGTGATGTGAGGATGAATCATGCTTGAGTCCTGGTCAGGACACCAGAGTCCATGTTCTGTAAGATGCTACTGAATGGGCTGATAAATGGTGTCCCAGAAAAGATTTGAGGTTTAAGGAGACAATTAGTGTCAATACATTCCCCCAAAAGGAAATGAAGTCATCATCTGCAGATAATGTTTAGTTTGCTCAACTCAGCGAGTTGGGACACTTACACCCTGTAAGCTTTTATTTTAAAACATGAAGCTGCTGCTGCTTGTATCCATGACAGAAAAATTGAAGAGCAACCTATATAATCTCAGACTTCAGACAAAATGCTTGTTAGCAGTTTTGTAGACACTTCACCTGGAGGAATTTGTGAAGCTGTGCACTCTTCCTTCACTTACTGTTTGTAAGTTAAATCAGAAAAATCTCCCCCTTGAAATTCTTAAAACTGCTCTCTGCGAGATTCAGCTTTACTACAGATTTGTTGTCCAGTAGTATTTGTGATGGTTTTTAAATGTTCACATGGGGTTGATAGAGATTTTTGAAGTTTTATCTACAGATAAAAAATATTAAATAGTAATACCAGGTAGCAGAATGGAAAAAAATAAGGGTATTCTACAAGCAAATTAAAGAGAAATAAGTTACTTTGTGATTTTCTTTATAGATAAAATTATCCACATGAATTCAACCCTCTATTAAATGGCTTCTTATCTGTGTTTGCTTTCAATAGATAACAACCTTTGAATAAATTTATGCACAAAGTTTCTCTTTCTAAAGAATATTATTTTCTTTTCTGTGGCTAGTCTAAACAAAATGGTTGTATCTACTACTATAGCTCTTAATACCACAGATTTTATGGTAAACTGCTCATTTCACTAAAATTAATGCTATGTAGTGGAAATCCAGCTTGTGGAAAACACAAACACTCACATCTGACACTGAGTCGCCTCTCTAGCTTTTAACATAATTTTATTTCCTAAACATCATACATGCTTGTTAAAAGTGGCAAGCAGCCCATATTTTCCTTCCTGCTGGGAACAGGACCTTAGGCCGGATGTCCAATTGAGGTAACTATGGTACCTTATTTAAATCAGCTTAAACCCTTTGTGATGTGAATAACATATGAAGTGACTTCTTTGGGCAATTCAATTTTCTGTATTAGTCTTTGCTTATTAAATATATACCACAAGGCAAATAACAATAATTGTTAAACATTCTCTATAATTAAATACAATTACATCAATACAATCGAGTGTAATGAGGTTTCACCAAAATTAGTTGTTCATAGTATTCTCTTGGAAAAAAATATTCATATCTGCACATGCAGCTATTCAACTCTGTTCATTATGATTCATAATGAGAATTCTGAATCTACCTTTGAAATAGAACCAAAGCCACAATTTCATTGTGAAATTGTTTTAGTTTGGGTTTGAAACAGCAAAATGATGACAATAGTATACAGAATTCCATAAAATGCCTAATCAGCATTATTACAGCTGATCCTTAAGTTTATACTGTGGTTAGAAATCATGTTGTTGAAATTATTATGATTTTAATCATTATTAAGATTACTAAATTTGTTTGGGTAAATACAAGGAAATGTCAGCAAGAGTTGTATTTTCATTTTTCTAAGTCGCCCCTCAGTTCCATCCATGACAACTGAGTAGGGCAGAGTGCAATGATGCATTTGTTACTCTTCACAGCAACTGTCCTGATTTTCCTGCTCTTACAGTTCCTCTGCCCTGTCTCCTATGGTGGTTCCTGGTATTAACTGGAACTGACACTACACAAGCACCTGTTCTCTCTATTTTCACCAGATGTGGCTTTCTTTAACGATCTCTACCTACTGAAAAGAGAATCTCCTGTGATGACAAGTGAGAACCATTCTTCTATGGAACTGTGAGGAGAGGTATTTGGAATGCAGTTGGGAAGTATGCCGCATCTGGAAAGTGGTAATAGCTCTTGGCTAAGAGTCATAACCTCACTGGCCATGACTATTTGCCAATGTTTCCAGTACCAAGTATGACTTCTCTTTTGTTGAGCAGGCATCATCCAATTAGAAAGTTTAGTTACCACCACGATATGAGAGCCGATAATACACCTTATGGATATCTTGCCACTCTGATCGCTGTTGCGGTACACAGGTATCAAAGCTGGATAGGACTATCGATTTTCTCACTCCCTCGGCAGTTTGGATGGTATTTTCTGGTAGTATGAAAATTAGTCCTTAGGGAAACGGCTTTCATGTCAGATCCAGAACAACTTCTCTGAGTTCTGTATCTGAGATGAAGTCCTGTGATTTTAGCAATAGATACTAACCTTCAATTTCCGGAAGGCAATATGCATAATTGTTTGGAGAGTCTCTTGGATTCCTGTGGCCAACATTATAAAATGAAGTTTTTGAATACATTGTTATCAGAGTTTTTATTTGCTAATCTATGTCTCTGGGTTGTAAATTAACTCTTTAAGTCACATCCACCATACTTTGTTTATATATAATTGTCAATTTTTTTCAGTGCTTGGAATCAAACAAAGGGCTTGCATACCAAGCCATAGCTATACAATTATGAAACATTACCAACTCATTATACACACATACACAGACACATACACTCAAAGCTATACAAGTATAATACTTTATCAACATATTTCTTTTAGATAACATACTTTAGGATTATTGTTAATACTATCTCATTTATTTATATATTTGATCATTTCTACTATCAAATATCTTCACATAATCTACCAGTATTGAAAATTTATGTCTTCACAAACCTCTCAGTTCATATATATATATAATTTTTCTCAATTATGCAGCCTATTTATTGGCTTTTCATGCTTAGAAAAAAATACAAGTTCTGTGGATTTATTATCCCTTGGATATATCTTATGTCCAAATCATATACTAGTAGTTATATTTTTGGTGATTTAATTCAAATATAAGTTTGCGATGATGTCTACCTTCAATTATATAAAATCCATAAAACCTGTGTAAGTACTTAAAATAGTACTAGTAAGTTGGTAATGCATGATAACTGCTCTCCATATTAGTGCAGCTCCTATTGCTCTTCTACAAGGATCATAAAGTATTTTGACACACTTTGTAAGATTCAATCCTTTTTTCCATGGACCACGTTGAGCATCTTTGCAATTCCCTTGTGTGTCATCCCCAGACATCACTTGCTCTTCCTCTGGTCAAGCCTGGTGGAAATCTGGGCTAACGTTTCAGTTCCCTAGGCAAGTTCATTTAAAAAGTGGGTAGCAGCAGGGAGAACAGAGGGAAGGGGAGGAGACACAGCACAGATTCACACCTGTGTTGCCAACACCTTGGGGCTATCACAAGGAATCTTTCTAGTCAGTCTGGAATCTCAGTTGGAATGGTGAAGTAAAACGGCAGAAGAAAATGGAGAAAAAGCCCAAGATGAGCAAGCAAGCCAAGTTCTCCCTAAATAAAGGTAAGGAATGTTCAAAAGAGAAAATACGCACCTGAGTTTCCCATTGTCTGGATAGGGACAGAAATCTCAGCTTATTTATCTAGTAAAAGAAAATAAATAATCAACAAAAGTGTGAATTTTCAGAAAACATATGGGTAGAAATGGTTAAAGTTAAAGCACAGATTTCCTAAAATGAAGGACGGTATGCTGATGTTTTATTAAAGAGTCAGGGTTAGGATCACACCTAGTCTAAATTTGCAGATTGGGAAACAGAAATAATCACCAGCACCAAGTTTTTCAGAAGAAATATTTAAAAAAAAATGAGAGAGACCTGAAGAGTTCTCTTCCTTGGGAGTTTTGGATTCTCTAATACTGGGTGTGTAAAACGCATCCACCACAGTCCTCAGGTTGCAGGTCACAAGAGTACACTTAGTTCAAGAGCATCCTCGTGAGCTACTTGAATCTCAGAAGAAGAAAAAGGAGAAAGTTACGTAGGATTCCTCCATGTTTCCCATGTGATTCTGCTTTAGGGTAACCATTGGTACATAGGTTTATTCATCACAGATGCTGGATTATCTTCACTGTTACAGGAACAAGGAAGAAGTACTATCCTTCCAGAGAATAGGAAGAAAATAGCAGTCATTCACAGTACAAATTATCCTAGGTAGCCTTTCACGTACACAGGGTCAGCAATGCTCTGCTCTTGGAATACTCCTGGTACCTAACCCTCCCTTCTCCTTACTATCAAAGGAATTGCAGCTCACACCGACTCAGAACACATTACAATGCTATCTGAGTGAGAATTTCCTCTCAGGTTACACTCCAGTCCATTCTGGCTTATTATGAGTAAGCTTGGGAAACTTTCTATAACTCAGGATTATAACTAGCTTGATTTACTCATATGTGTGTTACATGTGTATAACAAATAAAGCAGTGGTTTTATCTGCTCTCCTGTTTGAAAATTCCTTCATCACAGCAGATGCAATTATGATAAACTATTGTGGCAAGTGACAGTCTGCACAAAATTGCCCAATTCCAGCATCACCTTTTGAGGAGTTATCATGTGCGGTAAGTATTAACACTATCTGATGCAATACCTCATCACATAGAGAAAATAAAGGTTACTGCAGACAGCGACTTTCTTTCCTTTCCTCTTTTTAGGAGAGAAAATGGAGCTCTAAGGCTCTAAAGCTCTAAACCTGTAAGGGCGAAACTAAACTGCCCGGCATGTACTCCAGGTTGTAAATAATGCAATTTAATTAGAATTTATTTTTTCTTCTATAATCCAGTAGTCTCTACTTTGTATTATTGCTTTGCATAACTATGACTTTATATATTTAACAAAGTAAAATGTTTTACTAAAACTTAAAGACATAAGTAGACTATGAAAACTAGATTAAAGAAAAAAATAGGGTGTCAATTGCATGACTCAAAAAAAAAAAACCCCATGACAATAAGCTGGTGAATTATAAATAACATGTTTTGTATTTAAATATTGGAGAGACATAAAAATGAAGTTATTAAAGAAATGGTAAAAACAAAAAAATTAAAAGGGAACAGAAGAAATTTCGATGGAAATATTAAATTATTTTCCTTCCCTCTTTTTAATAGTAGGTGTTGACACTGGAAATAATGAAAAGAAATAATTTCCTATTTTTTACAAAATATTCCTAATGGTCTGTGTAGGTTAACATTCAGTATCACATAAAAAGATGAGCTGGTTAAGAAAGCACAAATTTAAGCAGAGAAGTTAGAAAACACCTCAGGAAAAGAACTTACAATTGGCCTATGACAATGCAGACAATGTCTGCTACATTGCGTCATTCTCTTAAGGGGCTTGAAATGCTGGGCTAGATGATTCATGACAATAGTAGAAAATCAGTCGCCATGATCAGTGTAATCTTAACTCCTCTTAAGATATTTAATATTCAGAAGAAATAGTTCCTTGTCAGGTAACTATATATTCTTTTTGCTTGAAATATTTTAACATCTGCCTTTTTATGCTTTTAACATTTCTTTGTCAGTCTGTGGCACTCTTGGGCAATGAAAGCATGTTTAGAAAGTAGATCCAAGTAGAAAGAAGTTAGGCCTTTGGGGAGGTACCCTTGAAGAAAACATTGGGATCTACTCCTTCCGTTCTCTTTGATTCTAGGTCATGAAGAGGTGAGCGACTCTGAAATTTACATACTTCTTGATATAATATTCTGCCTATTTGTCCCAGCCAAAACTGAAGAAATTTTAATATGGAGATGAAAGCAAGAATATCACTTATTCAAGGTTATTACCAGCTATAGAGAGAGTTTGAGGCCAGTCTAGAATAGTTGAGAGCCTGTATTAAAGAGAGAAGGGCAGGGAAAGAGGGAGAGAAGAGTGGAGAGAGAAGAGAGATATTATGACTATTATAACTTTATTATATGTGTTGATTTTTACATTAAGAAACAAGAAGTAGAAATTGTAATGGGAAATAATATGAAAGACAATAACAGTGTCTAATACGTCAGACATGCTCTCAGCTCACACTTAAATAATCTTTTGCAGAGGTACAAGAATGCACAATAAAATGCTAGGCATTCTAATAAAACCTGGACTACATCCCATAAGAATATTTGGTCAAATAGGTGATAAACACAAAAGTATACACAGCCCAAACATTTCCTCCACATAGTGATTGTGGTGATCTTGTAGCGATGATGGTGGGGTTTAACAATGTATTTCTCATTTGTTTGTGGTTATTGGTGTACTTGGTTTTATAGATGCAGGGAGATAATAAACAGGTAGTTAACTGGTTATGATATTACTTCACTATGCTTTTTATTGGTAGAGGACTCCTTCAAAATCTTTTCTGAAAATCATTATGTCATCATACACACAGATCCTTCCGCACATTGTATTTGCCTCATCACATCCTTGCGTCTCCAAACAATTTAGAATAATTGAACTGTCACATTTAGCCTATCTCAGGACCCTCTCTAGTGTTCAAACAGTGGGAAATGGAGTATGGACTCTGTTCTCATAACATCATCACTAAGCAGAGTACGACTGCCCATGTTACTGATAGTAGATTACTTAGTTAGAATATTGATAGTGACTTAAAATATTACATTATTTGATGTTTGCTGTCCCATGCAAAAAATAAAGCATCTTTCTAAAATAACATTACATAGAAATGGCATCATTTAATCAAAAGCCTGGCAACATTATCTTGAAATATATATGATTCCTTCCTTTTGCCTTTCAAGTGCCCCCGGCATAAGCTTGCAGCTGCATCTGTCTGCCCCAAGCAGCCCCAGCTTATTTCTTTTACTGATAAGCTTCCTTCAGCCTGACTCGAGAAGTTCCCCTTCCACAGCTCAAGGATTTCTGTTAAACTTACATATATTTTTAAAAGCCTGCACAAGATTAAAATTAATTTTCTGTTGTCTTATAGCTGTCGAAAACAAATTTTGCCTAATGAATAAAACTTCTTCCATGATGTTGTAGAATACGGGTGTTGCAATGAGGATGTGGGTTGTGTGGACCAGCCCCTCAGGCAGTTCCTCTCAGGGTAGGGAAATGTTCTCTTTTAATATTCCTTCCATGGCTTACCTCAAGGGCTTTTAGCATTCAGGCTTGCTAGTTCCTTTTCCCTTGTGTTCCTAATAATTTACTGTGGCTATTTTCAGCACGGCACACAACTGCTGTTGCTGCTAATGAGGAATGTTCACCTCAGCTCTTCCCACCTTCTGCTCAGACTTAATTGTCCAGAGTGAAACGGAAAACCTTACAAGGAGGCTGCACCTGGCAGTGATGATGCGGGTAGCCCTGGTAAGATGGGCAGAGGAAAGCTGTGACTACCACAGCCCCTGTCAGGGAGACCCCAGGGAAGCCAGTGCTACCAATACTCACTCCGAAGTCTTGGATGCTTGGCAACAGGGACCGTGTGTTAAGGTCTAACATCTAGTATGGGTCCCAGGGCCCGAAAGCACAACTTCTCAATTAGTTCCTGTCGGCTGATGCAAATGAACTTGACAGTGAGAGAAGGCCTCCCTCAGTGGACTTTGCATTTTCTTTTGGAGACAGGCTGTGCTGTGTAATCTTTAAATGAAGTTTCTTAGGGTCCTTGTGAACACCAAGAGCCTCTTCATTTAGCTCTTGTCAACCAAATTGGAAGTTAATTAACCAATTAGCGACAAGATTTAAGAAATGTCTGCATTTAAAGATTATAAGATAATTTTCTTCCAAAATATGTATTGAACATTTTGCTGTAAATAACACAACAAAGCGCCATGGGAGGATCTCAAAGCAAAGAGGAGAAAATACTGCTCTATTCTTGAAGTAATTTGATTTGTGTCAGACAGCTCCACCAGGAATGTTTATGTAAAAGAAAAGCACTGGGCCAGGGCAAATGGCTCAGCCCTGAGAAGTGATTCCTGTTCGTCTAGCTTTAGTCCCTACCACTTAGATGGGGAGGCTCCCCAGTTCCTGTGGCTCCAGCTCTGGGCCATGCAGAGCTTTCTTCTGGCATCTGTAAGCACTCAAACAAAAGCAACATACAGAAACACACACACGACACACACATTATTTTCACTACTTTTTAGTTTTGGTTTTATTTTACAATTGAAAATAAATTTTCCTCTCATAAAATACATCCTGACAAAGTTTCCCCTCCCCCTACTTCTCCCAGCTCCTCCCTACTTCCCTTCTCTCTGGAGTCTTCTCCCTTCAGAAAACAGCACACCTCCAAAAGACAATAATCAAACAAAAACAACCAAAACACGACAAGATTAAAAATAGTCACACTTTGGAAGGCAGAGGCAGGCAGATCTCTGAGTTCGAGGCCATCCTGGTCTACAAGGGCTAGTTTATTCTAAAAATCTCTCCCAGGCAAAAATATTCAGTCATAGGTTTTCAATTATGGATACTTTTATTGAACAGCTTCAATCTGTATTTTCTTCCTCCCTTTACTTCATGACTTTATTAGTTTATAAGACTGTAGGTTTCACTTTTTTTTTTTTTTTTTTTTTTGGTTTTTCGAGACAGAGTTTCTCTGTGGCTTTGGAGCCTGTCCTGGAACTAGCTCTTGTAGACCAGGTTGGTCTCAAACTCACAGAAATCCGCCTGCCTCTGCCTCCCGAGTGCTGGGATTAAAGGCGTGTGCCACCATCGCCTGGCCCAGTTTTTAAATATCCATACAGATAAAATTCTTAATCAAATATTCTTTGAAAAGTCTATGCTGAATTAGAGAAATATTTATAAAGATGGTAGCATGGTAAGTTTCAAAGTATCTTTCAAAAAGGGATTACGATAAGGTTCTTTTTATTTCTTTTAATGTAGACGCCATAGTTAAGAACAAATAGAAAAATAAGAACTTACCGTTTCACAGTTATGTACATATGCTCATATTATGTATATACTTGTATGTGTTAAACACCCTATGAATGTTCATTCTCTATAAGTGCACATTGCTTACACATTCATATATCTCCTTATACCAGATAAAAATTTAGGCAACTTTTAGCTTTATAGCTTACTTTATTGATTTTACTGTGTTATGCTAATTAATAAACAAACATGTGACATTAACATTTAGAAAAATTAGGAAGAAATTGTTAATGAAACATCCATTAGCTTAACAATATTAAAAGTGAAAATAATAAACTACTGAAATTATGTAAAAAATTTTATACACATTAAAGTTTTACTGGAAGAAATGTAGTTTGTTTCAATTACTGGTGATCCCAACTTATTTCTGAAACAGTACATATTAATGTAAAAAAGACTGTAATGTAGCAAATTTTGTCTACTTTTAAAATTAGAGGAATTTCATCCATGAGAGATCAATCCAAATATTATAGTTTTACTGACTTGTAATACATCAACTAGATTTGCATTTAATTTTCACAACTTGTTTCCTTATTATTTTCTCCCTCTGTTTTCTCTCTCTGAAGTAGTTTTATCTTTGAGTTATTATAGTCGGTAGTAGGCAGAATAATGTCTCTAGAAATATGTTTTCAGCTTTATCTTTGTAACTTGAAAATATAGTGTAAAAATGTGGATTTAAGGTTCCAGAACTAGAGATTGAGAACTTGCCTTAGACTAGAGAGACCTAACCTAACCACAAGCCTTTAAAGCACAGACGTTTCCATGACTACAGCAAGAGAGACTCAGCACCAAGGGCTGAATGTTTTCAGGGACTGCTGAGCAGGGGAAAATCTGATGCTCTTTTTCCTGCTGTTGAGATGTAGAGACCAGGAACAAGCCCTGACAAAAGAATGATATGTTCTCAGGGTAGCCTCCTCCTGAGTCTAATGATAACTCAAAAACAGAATTCTGGGTCCTATAGAAAAAGACCTCCTAAATAGGCAGCATCCCTAATAAACATGAAGGGGACTGTCTCTTATAGAACCCCAAAAGAAGTTGAGGAACTTTATGATTTCAACCATGTGAGAAGCTTGCTGAAGAATTTTCAAACGAAATTAATTAATTAATTAAATTGTGCTGCTTGAAGCCTTTAGATTTGTTGTAACTTTGCAACTGGATCTATGCTTTCTGTCCCTATAGCCTCCTGTTTACCTAACCTCAGTAGGTCAAAGGACTGTAGCTTGATTATTTTTACTTGACAGCTAATATCCACTTATAATTTGACTTTATGGTTTACCTTACTTGGGATGATTTTTTTTTTCTAGCTGCATACATTTCCCTACAAATTTCATGATTTTTTTTTAACCACTGAGTATATTACATTGTGAAAATGTACCACATTTTCTTTATCCAGTCTTCAGTTGAAGGACATCTGTGCTGTGTCCAGTTTCTGGCCATCCCTGAGAAGAGAAAATAAACTAGATTCTGTGGGTGGACTGAGGACAGATAGGGACAGGAGCAGAAGGGTTCAAGCTGGGAGAAGAGAGAAAGAGGGAGTGAGTGTTGGGAGAGACCACTGGAGTTGGGGAACATTTGGGGGTGGTGTGGATACCTAGACAGTGGGAAAGTCCTGGAATCTATGAGGGTGACCGTAATGAGACCTCCGAGTAGTGGAGGATACAAAAGTCTGACTTGGCCATGTTTGTAGTCAGGAAAGGCTTCCAGTGGTAGGACTGGGTTACATTTGGTGGAGTTATTTGGTGAAAAGTCCTGTTTAGATCCCTAAATAGCCTCGCCTAATGTTAGGACAGAAAGAACACCCTCTGAAAATTGACCTATATTGTTGGAAAGCTGCTTGTTTATTTCCCAGCTGCCCAGACTCCTTAAATAATCGCACAGAAACTATATTATTTAAATTACTGCTTAAGCGTATTGCTAGCTAGCTCTTACACCTAGAATTATCCTATCTCTATTATTTTATACTTTGCAACGAGGTTCGTGGCCTACCAGCAAGGTTTCAGCATATCTACCTCCAGCAGAGGCTCCATAGCTTCTCTCTGACCCCACCTTTTTCTCCCAGAATTCAGTTTAGTGTTCCTCACCTAGCTGTAGTCTGTGTTATTACAGATCAAGGCAGATTCTTTATTCATTAACCAATCATATTCACAGCATACAGAGGGCAATCCCACATCAGACCTGGGGGTGGGGACAGCTCATTGAACACAGAAAGGTCAAGGTGCTGCAGGCCTGAAGCCTTCACTTCTATATTCTAGTCCCTTTGGTGCAGGAAGGTAGCCCACGGTTAAGGAAAGTGAAGCTTGGACACAGAATCAGCCACAAAGCCCTTGACCTACATCCTGTCCTTCTTGCAAGATGTGTTAGGGCACTGTGAATGGCCACCAATGATTCATTTAACTTGAGGACCTCTCCACAGAGAGGAGCCCATGCCAAAACTGTCTAGATGGCTAGCCACCAGAGTGGGTAGTCCAGAGACATAGAGCAGAACAAAACAGGACTGTTCTAAAAGTGAGTGAATGAATTAATGAAATGAAGTGATTCCTAATGATGTTCTGTTATGCTTATAGATCGAAGCCCTCCCTGTCCAGTTGTCATCAGAGAGGCTTCCTTCAGCAACAGATGGGAGTGGGTTTAGAAACCCACAACCAGATTTCATGGAAAGAGAGTCTAAACAGGATGTCTCCATCAACCCCCTTGGCTACTAGAAAACACACAGAAAGGAGACTGTAGAAGTCAGAAGAGATTGAGGATATAGGAGAACACGGCCCATAGAATCAGGGCTCACACAGACTTACAGAGACTGAAACCACAAGGTTAGGGCCTACATGGGTGTGCACCAGGTGCCCTGAGTATGTTATGGTTGCCAGCTTGGTGTTCTCGTGGGACTTCAAACAGTGGGAAAGAATGTGTCTTTCCTCTTTTGCCTGTCCTTGAGACTCATTTCCTTCTTTTAGGATGTCTTGTCTAACCTCAATATGAGGGTCATCACCTTGTCTTCTAGTACCTTGTTGTTCTGTCTGGCTGTAGTCTCTGGGAGGCCCGCTCATTTCTGAAGAAGAAATAGGGTGTGTCTGTGTCTGAGGGACAGTGGTGGTGGGGGAAGGTAGGAGAGTGGGGAGCATAAAACTGTGACTGGAATGTATTGTATCAGAGAAGAATCAATTTTCAATAAAACAAAAACTATAACCACCTTGACTTTTAAAATCTTTGGTATTCATTTTCACTTCTGGGTCACATATGTTAAGCTTTTGGAAGTCATATTTTTAGCAAATTTGAGGACTCTATGAATATTCATGACTGTTTCAAAGTTGTCTTAAAGAAACCTCTGGGATTAGCAACTGACAGATATGCTCTCTGGTAGCCTCCTTTATCTGCCTCCTTTATCTGATTTGCAAATTTTTGAGCTTTGCAGAACTTGCCTTCATTTGCTACTGTGTAGTTTTATGTTCTAAGGTGCTTCAGTTAGCAAACTATTTCTGAGAATCAACCAGATCCATCAGCTGGTATGGAGAGTTACTTAAATATCATCTTCTTCTTTGCAATCACCTTTCTTTGTGGGAAAAGAAAGGGTTTGCCTCCCTTAGAACCATTAGGCCAGTAAGATAATTATAGGTCCATTAAGTTAGAAACTAAAATACTTAAATGCAAGAAATCCGATAACTTGTCAAGGATCCATTTACAAAATACATTTTTACATGCCATATCTGAAGAGGGAGAGTGCTAGTAACCATGGGCCATGATGGAAAAGGTTGATGATATTCTAGAAGATAGTAAAAATGGTCTTATCTAAGGCTGTCCTTTTTTATACCATGGGGAATCATCAACTGTGCTACATATGAAACTGGATATGTTATTGAAAGACAAGAAGGATTTGTGTCTCCATATAAACTGAATGACTGCAGGTTCATAACTATCATCTAGTGCTTATAAAAATTGCTGACCAAAAACACGATTTCAAGTTGATTTTAATCCTTAAAATGATAAAATTATCCTAAGAATATCTGAAATTTCATTAGATGTAATTCTTCACTGAACTTTTCTTTGGGTTCATGTGCTAGATCATCAAATAGAAGTTGTTTCATGGAAGAAATTATTAACAATGAATTTATGTATTTAGTTATGCAGAGGAGAAATCTTTTTCAATTATCTCCATCATGCTTGACAGGATTTTTGTAAAAAAAAGACATATTATATCTTTTATTATATTAGTGTTCCATATATTATTGCAAACTACTTTGTCTCAGAAACAGTCTATATTAATAAAAGAATTATAGACTATTTAAACATTTGAGCAACTAGAGACATGAGCATGTTCAGATTCAAACAAGTGCTGATAAAAATTGCATGTACTGATATTTCCCTATTATTATGTAATCAAATCTTATAATGTTCTATTTGTTGCTTTTATGCTGCTATGACAAAAACATGACCAAGGGAACTTATAAGTGACAGCATTCAGTTGGAATTATATTGTCTTTATAGTCCATGATGGCAGAGCCAAACAAGAAAAAAAAAAGTCAGTTAACAACATCTTGATTCACAAGTAGAAAGCAAAGATACAGCACTGGGAATGGTGAATCTATAAACACCTCAAATCTCACTATCAGTTTGCCACCTCTTTCAACAAAGCTGCTTATCCTAAACCTTCCTAAACAGCTCTATCAATGAAGACCAATTATTTGCATTTATAAGACTGTAAGGGCATAATGAAGCCACCACAAATATCTATTTTCAGTTTACATTGAATTATTAAGTGGGGAATTTGAATTCAAAGAAGATAACCGGATGTGAATGGATTATACACAAAGAATACTACTGACGCTTAAATTATGATTGGAGGCCTCTGGGATTTTACTGTAAGTGAAAGCATGGGAAAGGGGTTCTAGAACATGAAGTGTTGCAAGGAGACCGCTTGTTTGTCCAGGCCAACCCGCCCTGAAATAATCATACAGAAACCGTATTCATTAAGTCACTGCTTGACCCATTAGCTCTAGCTTCTTATTGGCTAACTCTTACATCTTAATTTAACCCATTTCTAATAGTCTGTATATCACCACGAAGTCGTGGCTTTCCAGCACATCTACCTCTGGCCACAGATCCATGGTGTTTCTTCTCAAACTCTGCCTATCTTTCTTCTAGCATTCTTTTTAATTTTTCCCACCTACCTATTTATGCCCTATCAATAGGCCAAGGCAGTTTTTTTTATTCATTAATCAAGAAAAGCAACACACAGACAGGACCTCCCACATCAATAAAGACCAAGGAATAAGTCACATCCTAATAAACAAATGCATGAGAGCTGCATAATAAAAGTCCATGTCACCCAAATGTTTCATAGATTCTCAACTGTTGAAAAGTATGAACTATTTATAACCTCACATACAACTAGAGAATTCTTTTATTATAACCCACTTAGAAAAATATTATTAAAAAATAAAGAGAAAGGAGAATAGAAAAATTATTTCAGGTAACATAAGATAAACACTTTTTAAAAACAAAAATAAATGTCAAACTCATTATTTGAAGTTCCCTCATGGTTTGTTTTAATGAATTTAAAATTAAATTGTAGATTATTGGTCTTGATCGTATGCTGTTAATGAACATACTTGAGTTACATGTTACATGTTACTATTGCTATGATGGAAAGTAACCTAGGGAGGAAAGCATTTATTTGGCTTCCATATCCTGAATCAGAGTCCACTGAAGAAAAGCACAGCTGGGAATAAACTTGTAAGGAACTGGAGACAGTAGCTAATGCAGAGGGCATGGAAGAATGCTAACTGACTTGTTCCTTATAGCTTGCTCAACCTATTTTCTTATATGAACCAGTGTAGAATATTCCTTTACACTGTTTGAATATATGTTGCTGTGATTGGTTTAATAAAGAAGCTAATTAGTCAATGGCTGGACAATTATAGGTTAAGCAGAAATTCAGACAAAAAGAGAGTGTGAAGAAGAACAGGAGAAGTCTCAAGAGTCATGAGGAAATGCAAAGGAAGCAGGAGATGAACTTGCCATACTGAGAAAGGTAACAAGCCATGTGACAGAGCATAGACAGAAATGTGGTTTTAAGTTATAAGAACTAGTTAGTGATAAATTGAGTTATTGGCTAAACATTTATTATTAATAATAAGTTTCTATGTGATTATTTCAGAGGTGACGTACAGGAGAGAATATTCTGCCTATAAACCAGGACCACCAGACCAGGAATGGTACCACCCACAATGGGTTGGGTCCTTTATATCAATCACAAATTAAAAAGTGCCCTAGAGGGTTTTCTTAAATCCTGATCTTAAATGGGATTTTTTTTTTAATTTGAGGTACCCTCCTCTCAGATGATTTTAGCTTATGTCCAGTTGGCAGAAAACTAGTCAGCAGAAAATGGTTACAAATTAATTAATGGTTAAAGGAAATTCTATTTTGCCTGTCATTGGATTTCTAGTTTCTTAACTGTCTGACATGGGAAACTCTTATCTCAGCCTTAAACTATAACTGAATCTAATCATGAAGTCAATTTAGTTCTTTATTTCTCTTCCGAGGTCTGTCATTTCCCTAAAATAGAAAAGTCTGTTATGGTTTCAGAATGTATTAATGAATTATTTAGAAACAAGAGAGACAGACAATAACAGGTTCAGTAAAGAGAAAGAGAAGGAAGGCAAGAGGATAAGAAAATGAAAAATGATAGGGCAACTGAAGACTCTTCTTGATATTTAAAATGTCTCTATTTTGTTCGAATGTGGGTGAAAGCTGTATGTTCATTAGCTCTTAAATAGAAATAGAAAATATGAAATTCACATAAATAGACAAAACTACCACTAAAAAGAAAACTGTCTAAAGACATTGGAAGATTTAAAAAGCACAATCAAGATGCAAATAATTAATTACTGTTGTTTTTTTTTATTCAAAGAATTTACTTTACGTACTATTGGCAGAAGATAGTCACTGTAATTCTGTTGGTGCTGGTAAGTGATTAAAACATCATTTAATTTTTTATATCAGTGCTAATAAGAAATGGATTCATCTTTTCTTCTGTTTAGTAATTGCTTGGTCTGAGTCCATTTATAGCATCATTTACCAAATACATACACATAAAAATAATTATCATTTCTCAAGACAATCTCCAATAGATTGTGGATAGAGCCATTAATTGAAGGTATATTCCTTAAATCACATGAAGATGCCTCATGCTATTCATTCAACCACAAATCTATCTAATGACATGTATGAGGTAAAAGAATTGGTTTGTCAGCATTTTGGATATAATTGGAAAACCTCAGCTTGCCATTACATCTATGCTAAATAATATTCTTACATTATTCTCTAGATTACAGGCAACCATGCACTTCATTGCTTTATATCTGGTTTGCATTGTGGAACTATTACTTTAATAATAGAATTAGAGAAGTTGTTTCTCTCGGTCCTATAGCCCCTCCCAACCTGGTTGTGAACAATTAACATGCCAGACAACACGAATAGATCATTAGGTTTAGGGATAAAGTATGTCATAAACATTGTTGCTGATATTTTCTACTTAATTTCATAAAATACAACTTTCTAACTCCATTGAAGAAAACGTAAAGAACAAATAATTGTACAGAACTGTGGGAAATACAATTATCCTAAGAAGTTACCACTAGGGAGATTTTCCTTTCATGCTTTTCTTATAGAAAAATGGTAGGAAGATCTTCAAGAGGTGGAAAATGCTTCATTTTTTATTGGTTTTACTAACCTATACTTTTTTCTCTGCTCCCTTCTTCTCCCCTCCCCTTCTACTCTCTCCCATGGCTCCCTTGCTCTCAATTTACTCAAGAGATCTGCTTTTTTTCTACTTCTCATGTAGATTAGATTTATGTATGTCTCTCTTAGGGTACTGTTTGTTCTCTAGGTTCTCTGGGATTGTGAATTGTAGGCTAGTTTTCTTTGCTTTATGTCTGAAAGCCACTTATGAGTGAATACATATAATAGTTGTCTTTCTAGGTCTGGGTTAACTAATTCAATGTGATGTTTTCTAGATCCTTCCATTTGCTTGCAAAAAAAAAAAAAAAAAACAACCTTCCTCAAGACCCAGCAATACCACTTATGGTTGTATACCCCAAAAATGTTCCATGATACCACAAGGACATGTGCTCAACTATGTTCATAGCAGCATTCTTTGTCATAGCCAGAACCTGGAAACAACCTAAATGCCCCTTGACCGAAGAATTGATAAGGAAAATATGGTACATTAACATAATGGATTAGTACACAACTGAAAATACTTTATACAACTATTTGTAAATATTGAGTCATTTTCACACACCCTCTGAGGTAGGAACTTTTCTCCCAGTTTTGTTGGTGACAATGCTGACATTAAACATGGAGAAGCTGCCTAACTAAAGAATGTGCTTAAATTCAAGTTGTCTCTGAAACTGCCACTTTCATGAACATGCTTATTTGTTGATACTTTTAAACTTAGTAACCTAGGGAATTACAGAGTGGAGAAAGACCCATCTAGGGACATTAGAGTTGAAATTGACATTGAAATGGAATTCAGCAATATTTTTAGGATGTTTAACCTTTGTGACTGTTCAAATCATTCACACAAAACATTATCGTGGTTTTTTAATCAATTAAAAAAAGGGTCAAAGTTTTCAAGTTTCTGGTTGTCTAAAAAGTATCTCCATTGAAATAAACATAATAAAGTTAGCTCTCTTTAATATACAAATATATATAATCACACACACACATGTTTCATGACCATTAAAGTAACTAAATTTTATCCAAAGTGCATGTATAATAAACTGAGGTCAATATGCAGTATTCTGCTCTATTAATAATATACAGAAGGTGATGAAATCAACACTGGGAGATGCAGGATACCTACTAATCAAATGATGCAAGCTTAGTAAAGGGAGCAGCATTTGCATTAAGATATCTCATGAAAGGTGGGATGTAAAGGATGTGAAGATGCAATGTACAGGAAAGGCAATGATGGTTCTGAAAAAAATCAAATAAAAACATGACATTTGCATCTGGCTTCAGATCAAGGAAAGAAAATTTCTGGATATAGATTGAGGGGTGAGGGAAGAGAAAAAACACATTCCCGAAAGAAGAAAATTTATTTGACAAGGCCAAGCACAACTGAAATAAAGGGACATATTTCATATAACTGAATGTAATTGCAAGAAGATAGACAGATTAATTTATTTGTTATTCTCTATAAAGAAGCAATATACATGGATATGCAAATATTTCTTTGGTAAGATATGGTGTCTCTGAGTACATGTCCAGGGGTGGTGCAGCTGAGTCATATAGTAGCTCTATAGCTTTATTTTTGATCAACCTTCCATACTGATATACATAATGGCTATAGTAGTAGATGTACCCTCCAGAAGTGAATAAACATTCTCTTTTTTCCAACATTTGTTGTCAGATTTATAGATGATAGCCATTCTGACTGGAATGAGCATTGATCATGAAGGATTTTAATTTGCATTTCTCTTGTGTCTAAAGATGCTGAATACTTTTTTAAAAAAACTTATTATTTATTTGTGTTTCTTCTCCTGAGAACCTTTTGTTTCTTTTATTAGCTTCTTTGTTGACAGCAAAGCTGTTTTCTTTTTGACTTTTGTAGCCCTTTGTAAATTCTAGATTGGTCCCTGTCTGAAGTATAGCTGGCAGAAATTTCTCTCTAGTGAGTTTGTTGTTGACAGCATCTTTTGAGTTCATATAGTCTAACCTGCTGATTATTGGGCATGTATCTTGCACTATTAGAGTTTCTTTTTTCAGAATCTTCTCTTCCCTGTAACTTTAACTTAGAGTGTAATTCCTGGTTTTCTCTAGAAGTTTCCATTTCATGTTTTCAATTAAGGTCTTGGATCTACTTTGAATTAATATTTTGTGCCAAGTGAATGATATAGATCAAATTTCATTCTTCTGCATAGGAATAACCAGGGTTGCAAACAACATGTGCTAAAAAGCTTTCTTTTTCTCACTGCGTGACTTTAACACCATTATCGAAACTTAGCTATCGCTTTGTCTGCTCATTACTGAGTCCTTCATCCCATTATGCTGATTGACCTGTCTGTTTAGAGCAAGGGCTTAATTTTGCATCTTTGTGTGTTGTTTCCGATTTTATTGTCCAGTCTTGGTAATTACTTGTAATTTTTCTTTCTAAATTACTGTGATGTTTCACTTATGTTGTATTGTATATATTATTATATATTTCACTGATTTAGTTTCAACTTTATCGTTACTTTCTTCTACCAGTTTTGAGTTTTTTTTCTTGTATTTATATATAACTGAGATGTTGTATTAACTTACTTATTTGAAATATTTTTATTTTACAAAGAAATTTATTATAATAAACTGCCATCTCAATGTCACTTTTAGAGACTAGGGTGTGATGGGTCTCTGCTTTCAATTGCTTAAAAAATGTTCAAATTCTTCCTGTTTTCCCCATTGTATATTCAAACATTTGCTGTTCAGGCTACATATATTTCTTTGATTCATAGTTTCTTTTGTTATTAATATTCAGTTTCATCTCTTTATGATAAAAAGATGTAAGATATGATTTTATATTCTTAATGGTGAAATATAGTTTTTTGGCTTAAACCAGTTTGTGAGGAGTCTCAGGTATAGATAAAAGCTCTGTTTAATAACTTCAGGAAGCAAGGCTTTCTGCATACCTGTTACTTCTACTTGATCTCATGCAGTTAACTATATGTTCATGCTCATATTTTGGATGTCTGGAAGACTTATCCCTTGAGAATAATACAATGTTAAACAGGTCCAATTGAGTATTGAATTCTAATACTTTTTGTTTAATGTAATTGTGGATTCTGGCAGTAGGTACATATACACATTTGTAACCGAAAAAATATGCAATTATTGTGTCTTCTTGATGAGTAATTCCTTTCATTATTATATAGTAACTTGATTTGTTTTTTTCTTTAAGTTTTTTCATAAAGTCTATTTTGTCAGATGTGCATAAACATGCTTACTCCAATACTTTTGATATTTTATTTGCTTAGACTATCATTCACATTCCTTGATATTAGTCTGCACATGACTTTGCTGTTTAAGTGAGAAGCTTGACAGCAGCATGGTCCTTGTTTAGGTGTTTGTTTTTTTTTTTTTTTTTTTTTTTTTTTGGTGTGGGGAAGGGGTGTTTGTTTTTCAGCTAAACTATATCATTTAATTGAAGGATTCACTTGGTTTAGATTTAAGGTTTTATTGAGACATAAAGACTAATTAACTTATAAGTGTTTTCATACAAGTTCTATAAAAATATCTTTTTTTATTTATAAAGATATTCTTTGGGTTTTTATTCCTCGCTCTTGTCTTTGTTATTCAGCGGTGTTCTATGTTGATATTTGATTATTTTTTTCTCTTTTGTGGATTGACTCTGTAAGTAGGATTTAAATTTTTTCAGATCTTTCATTATAACTTGCCTTAATTTGCTTTCCTGATGCTGTGACAAACATCTTGATAAAAAGCACAGTGGGCAGGGAAGGAATTTTTTTCTCATATTACAGGTTCTAATCTACCATCAAAAAAAGTCATGACAGGGACTTAGTCAGAGAGCTGGGGCAGAGATTCTTTTTGTGTTCTTGTTTGATCCCTTATTTATGCTCAGTTGGCTGTTTTGTATAGCTGAAGACCACTTGCCCACAGATAATACAGCCCAGAGTGGACTATGCCTTCCTACCTATAGTAATAATCAAAAAGAATCCCTAAAGATATTACACTGTCCAATCCAGCAGAAAAAAAAATTCACCAATTAGTTTCCATCTTCCTATGAGGAAGTTTGTTTTAGGCTTACAGTAAAAATCTAACCAACCAAGTATACAGCTTTCACTTCTGCATGTATCTATATCTGAGTCATTTTTTGTTAGGTTCCTTTGGTGACCATAAACCCATCAATTTCTCCTATCCTTGAAACATCTTTATTTAAAATTAAGTCTTGAAGGAAGGCTTTCCTGAGCATACTAATCCGAATCGTCAGCTTCTATTATTATGGGCTTGACTAGCCAAGAATAGGATCCCACGTCTACCTAATTGTGTACATTTAGTGATGACCTGTCAGATATTGCATAGGAACCTTTATCTTCCTTACTCATTCAGCTGTGGTCCCTGTCAGAAAGCCAGTGGAAGTGGATAATGATGGAAAGAAACCAACCAAAACAAGGCTATCTGTTGATAAATGCTCCCAACAGACCAAACTAGACTATATCAATCATGGATGGAACTGTTATACAGCATTACTCACGACCCCACCCACAAGCATACACAGCCTACCCTGGTAGGTGATATGCTACAATGAATCACAGTTATTTCCCCATCTATTAGGGAGAGGAACCTATACAATTGTTGGGAATAGTGATGGCTAGAATTCATGCCTGGCTGCCTTTAGTCCAGAGACTAGTGTAAATTCTCACGGCACTGAGCACTGACTTTAGTTCTTATCTCAAAGACTAGTCTTGTTACTTGGTTCTTGAGAGAGAAAGTCAAGGCTTTTTCCATAATGCCAAAAACAGTATCTGAAGTTCAAGCTACACAAGATCTTCACATGATCAAGCCTGCCAACATTCCATGATAGATGGGGAAGGTGCACATCATTCCCCACCCATAGCTGAAGCATGGTTGACAGTTGATGCCTGCTAAGAAAGCTAGAGTCACTTTCCTTGGTCGTATGCAGCACCTAGTAGGTTGGTCATGCTTGATGGTATGGCCCCACGTCCATACACATATGAGCAATACAAATTGTAGTCAGTGTGATTTAAAAAAGAGTATACATATGTATTTATAATGTAACAACAATGAAAGAAAAAGGAGCCGTGGATTTGAAAGAGATAAAAGGGCAGAGCATGGGAAGATTTGAGGGAAAAAAAAAATGTAACAAGAAATTATGTAATAATATTATAAATAAATGTTTTAAAAACTTCTTATTAAAAGTGCTCATAAAATATTGGGACAGTTTGTGGTATTTATTAAAATGAAAGCAAGGAAGAGAAAAGATTAAGGACATTTTCATGGCAGTCTTCCATTCTTTAGAATAAAATTGTATCACTAGCTCCTGGGGATTTTTTTACCATCTCTTATTTCCTAACCCATGGTACGATCTGTCAACTTCTTAACTATATTGATGTAACAGTAAGTGTGATCTGTTTTTTTACTTCTATTCATTTTCTATGGTCTACTTAATCCTTCAGTTTAATTCAGTATTTTAAATCTACCATGAAGTATAAATTTAAATAAAAAAATAACAGGGACCAAGATTGTGGGTGGAAGTTTGCAGATGTATTGGGTAACATTAGAGGAAAGATTTGATGTGACTATAATCAAAATACTTTGTAGGAATGTGTAAAATCCTTGAAAAATTAACAAATATATCTTCTTGTAAGCAAGCATTATAGCATTGTTTCTAGAATAATATGTTTTTATGAGTGTTAAAAGGTAACAATAAAGACAGGGGAAAGTGAAGTTGGCTGAGTAACACTCAGGGATCCATAGAAACCGTGTCTCAAAAAATATTAAATTAAATTAAATTTAAAAATTTTTGGAAAGACCATCCTGAGGAAGGCTCAGCTTACATTGGAATCCTGAGCACCCAGGGTACTGGAGGGCTGGATCATAACATCTTTCTATTGGCTGAACCCTGAATCTGAGTAGTTTTCTCTGGTGCTACCACACTACTTCTACATTTCTTGATGTTTAATGATTGACCAAAATTAGCAATAAATATTTCAGAGGAAAGAAAAGTTTAATTCCATCTCAATTACCTTTATTTCAAACTTTTTGAATTAAAATAACAGATTTAAAAATGAGTATTTCCAAATGTATTGGTAACAGAGGACCTTGTCTGGAGCCATGTTAATCTCCACAGTGAAGCAGTTATATATACAGTATCTGCAGGAGTATGAGAATGTGAAGTCTGAGTTTTGAAGGGTAGAATAGACGGGGACCAGAAACCACTAGTGAAGTTGTTATCCATCTTTACAAACCATGAAGATAATAGCACGCAGTTCATGAAGTATTTATTCATGAAAATAAGTATCAAATCTAGAATATCTAGAATTGGGTTCTTCTAAATTAGTGTTCAAATGAAGAAAGGTATGTGCTTGAGATTGTACACAGATATTCAGTGATAATCATTAAAAGATATGTAAAGATGTCTTGATAACTACATGAAGAAAAAGTTGATATTTTTCCCACTTGACTGACTCTTTGGAAGTTATAGTTTTCAAGGAGATTCTTAGTTTCAGTATGCAATTCCTGGGACTAAGTCCCAGAAAGATATATGATCAGTTTCAGGATTCTTGTCTTTTTATTTTTTGTTAGATAGCTATAAACCTATTTCAGAAAGACAGGGAACATAAAGTACAAACAGATGATGTCATTTATTGATTAGATCAGAGAAGGGTTCTTAGTCTCTTTCATTGCTGCACATAGCTTTTTGGTGGGACAGAATAGGAATACCAGCACAGACATAATTCTAGAGCCCCATGGGGTGAACTGAAATGGTGACTTGGCTGTCGATCATCATGCCTAACTCTGGCTTCCAAGGTACTTGGCACCTGAAAGATGTCAAACATTCTTGGCATTGAGCAGCGATAAGCTGTAAAACTTGTGTTTGGGGTATTAGTATGTATAAAGGAGAAACTATTCAGGAGTAAGTTTAAACTTAAAAAATATTACCTATTATCTGCATCTTCTGCATCTTTAGCAGAATCATTTTTTTTTAAATCAGTAACAAGGTGTTTGACTGTACTTTATCCCCTTCTGCCACTGGCTTCATCCAATCCCATTTCTAAGAACTTTAGGAAAAGAACTTCTTATCTGCAGCTAGTGTTTCTCTCAGAAAATACCATAGCAACTGCTCATGGCATCTTGTAAATTCTTTGATTTTACACACTAATACACTATCCTTGTGAGCTTTGTAAGTCAATAACAATCAGGCATAAATAATCAAATGATTGACCAAACTGAGAGCATAAGTCTTGCTTCAGATAAAGGCTAGTCCTTTCATCTAGTACTCTCAAAAATGGCATGCTGGTGCATTTTATTACATGCCTTTGAGTAAACTTCCTTTTTGTTTTCTTATAAAATAATTTCCATTTTAAAGATATTTTTGTGAATTATTATTATTATTATTATTATTATTATTATTGTATGTGTGTGTATGCATACACTGGTGCCCAAAATGTCCTGGAAGAGGTGATAAGAGACTATGGAGTTATATTTACAGGTAGTTGTGAAATGCCCAACATGTGCTGAGAACGAAATTGGAGTTCTTTGTAAGAGCAGCATGTTTTCTCAACAATTGAGACATCTGTCCAGCACAGCCTGCACATATCTTTTTTATAAAGTATTTCTACTTATTCATTTTTAACTTTTAGAGAACATATGCCATAGCATGAGTGTGTAGGTCTGAGGAAAACTCACAGAATTAGTTTACTTCTTCCATATCAGTCCCAAGAAACAATCTCAGGTCTGGAGACTTGAAGGACAGTACCTATATTATACTTTTACATTCCAGTATTTACTGTCTTGATGAATCGATTTTAACTTTAATAAAATTAATCATACTTAATTTACTGTTTGCCACAAATTATCTAAGTGATATAATACTGATATATTTTGATTTAATCATATATTTTCTATTATTCCATTTACATATCATCTAAAGAATTTTGCTTAATTATTCATAGCCCCATTTTACCATGTATACATTACTTATGTTTTCCCCTATTGCAAATAATATTGTAGTAATCATTTGAAATCAAAATACGTGTACTATCTTTATTGATTTCACAAATTTACCACTAGAAGTGGAGTTGTTGGGCATTATACTCACATGTGCCACATACTAATGATAAAGTGTTTCACAAAAGATATTTTTAAGGAGAGGTTGTGATAATGACTTTATATTGAATATGAGACAACAAAGGCAAACTTAATTTAAGTAACTTACCTAAGGCTGGTATTTGTAAGGAACATCAACATGTTTTCAACACCATACCCAGTGAGTTGCTCAGCTGAAGTGAAAGGTGTGCCCAGAAAATGTATATTGTAATGAGCTTGCCTCATTAACTTTTGATTTCTGGAAAAGTTTACGTTTGGAAAGAATATAGAAGGGGTAATATCAATCGAGCTTCATATGCTTTGTCATCAATACTGGAAGCTCCTGTGTAGCACAAACCTCAAGCATCTGGAGCAATACATGATGGATATTAATGTATACACTTGAGTCATCTCCTTGGAGCCAGAGACACAGCCTTATCCATCAGCCTGTAGTAATTTGAAATTGTTTCAGAATGTACTATTTGTAATATGCATTAATTAGGCATCCTGGTATCAACAAGTTAGAGAACTGGGTATCAATAATATTGTGAAATAACAAAATATTTACTTTTGTCCTGTGTGAAACTACTTAACAAAATCATCAAAGATTTTTGTAGCCGAAAAGAAGAAAAGTAAAATGCATGTTGTTTTGGAGTAAACGGCACAGGTTTAGCTTTTCAAAACAGTAACTATTCATGAAGCAAGCAATTCCTCTGAGAAAATATGTATGCACTTGATACTCCAAATCTGGAGAAAATAGGTCTATACCTCATCCTTAGTGTACAATTCAGTATGCGTCTGTGAATGAGATCATGTGCATGCTAACTTAGATTCATGTGCCATTCTACAGACTGGAATATTGCAAAATGATAGTCGCAATTTTTAAAAGCAATAAGCATTTTTTTCCCAAAAAGAATTTTGGCGTTTTAAAACACTAAACAGAATTCAAATTTCTTTGAGATTTTTGTTGTGTCACTAGAATATGTAGACCTCATCATCGACTTAATGAAACTGAGAATGTTTAAAGTATATTATTTAGTATTTTTTTCATCATGAGCAATTAAATAACACATTTCTACGGAGTTTTTTGGAAGAGGAAAAATGAAACCATGACTAAGTTGGTTATTTTGTTTCATAATTATAAAATTATAATGTGAGTAAAATTCAAATTACAAAAAGGAAATGATAATTTGGAGTCAAATAATGTATAATGCACTGTGATTTTTTTCATCCACAAATTAAAAAAGATCTAATAAAACTAAAACTTCAGATTGTGGCTTATGCTGGTTAACCAACTCCATCTTAGTTCATTGGAAGTGCATTTTAAATTAAGTGGATATTTTACTCTGTATCAGTTCTCAATGCAGGGATAACCCAGATCACTGTCAATTATATGATCAACATTGTTAGTGCTCAACCTGGTCTCCAGAAAGTCGGAGCTGCCTATTCCTCAGCTGCTCATAGTTGGCTACTAATAGCTCATAACTGTTTCCTTCCTCTGTGTATTGTCCTTAGATGATGGGGACTTATGAGCATAGACATGCCTGGGATATTTAGCTCCTGTTCTTCCCCAGAGTCAGACGGTGACAATGAGATACTTCCAAGGGAAGAAAAATCTGAGCCCTTGTTTCAGATGGGGTGACATGACTGGTAGCAGTCCTATCCCAGGATTCCCTGATACAAGAGAAAAAGCAGACTACTTCTGCACCTAAGGGCCCCTTAACTTGTTCCTGGTTTCTGTCACTTACTCTTGGACCTTTCAGGACCCCTTCTTTAACACTAATATGCACGGGAATACATTGTTTCAACTCTGTTTACATTGAATCTGAGTGAACACAGTCTGGGGAAAATATCTGTGTCAGTTAGCAGTGAAATTACCCTTTCAATTTTGTTTTAAAATGGTCTTGCAGTATCATCGAGGCTGGGCTCAAATTCCTGTTCTCCCAGTCTCAGCCTCCCATGGAGATAGGTTAGAGAGGACCACTACCTATTTATTCTTAAGTAGAGTTTAAGAGGCTCAGATGATTTTGCTACATTCATTATAGTAAAGCATTTTTAGTGGGTTCAGATTATTGGTTGATTTTCTATTTATAGTCTACATTTAGAATGCATGCCCTGGCCAACATAAAGTAAAAGTGAAATTGCTTACAAAATATTGTTTCCAAAATGATACATGTTTATGATTAAAAGAAAGATTATTCATTCTCTACCAGTGAGAAAGAAAATAAAGATCCCATAGAACATCTGGTTTAGTAGATGGCATCAACAAGGAGGGTGAAGAAAACCCAAACTCTTTTAAGCTTGCTGGTTTGTCTGTGTTTTCCTCTACTTAAATACTATTGACGGTTGTTCTTATTGAAGAGGAAATAAGTATGTGCTTGGAGCCACACAGACAACCATTCATCATTCATGCAAAAGACAGAATGCCCATGCCAGCACACAGAAGCCAACAGCAGCTATAGTAGCAAAAAAAAAAAAGAAAAAAAAATCAATCCACTGTATTAGAAAACGCAAAGGCTAATCAGAGCCCGATCTGCAGGCATGATGCACTCTGAAAGAAGTCTTGCTTCAGGACATAACTCAATTCTCTGAGCACCACAGACTGCAGCTTAATTCAAACATTTAGGGGGGAAATGGGAATCTTTAAAATATACATTTTGCTCTTTATTGCCTCCCAAAGAGGCTTCGGTGCAGTACTGTAATGAATAATGATAACATCCATTCTTAAAAACTGATGTTAGCTCGGCCATTATGCCCAAATAGAATGAGTGCTCCTGCTGAGTGAAGCAATGAGATGTCATTAGTAAGCAGCATTTCTTCTAAAAGGGGGGATGCATATTGTTACTTGTTTAACACACTGTTAATATCTGTGAAGGTAAATGACAATTGGTGCTTTACCTTCATTGGCCGTTGATTCTGCCAGCATATTTAAGCTGACAGTCTGCTCTACACCACCACCGGCAGGTGATTGGGTAAGCATATTCACGTTGCTCCTGAACTCAAACCGAACATAAGTAATTGGAATTGCATAGTAATTTCTTGTGAGAGTTTTGAAGCAAGTTGGAAAGACAATGTCTAATAAAAATGCATTTTTACAGTAAGTTTCTGAAAATTTTGGGCTAGAGTAATAATCGAGTATCTTGCACTATTCTTGTTTTGCCCCTGGGATCTTTAGAAAGCTTCAAATTGCACTTTTTTATAACTTTTCTCTAGAACAAGTAGCACATATTCCTAGCCACTTTTGCAGTAGCAAAATGCAAATTTAGAAAAAAAATTGTTTCATAAATATAAGTGTATTATAAGATCATTTCTAACTTTTGTTCAATTTGTACTTATTACTAAAAGTTTTAGGTCATCAATATGTCTTCGAGACCAGATTAGTTGTTTTGAGAAATTTGTCATTTCTCAACATGATTCCCAATTTCAAATAACAAACATATTGCTAATATTCTTCTGGTTTTATCTCAGTAAGGTTAATAACTTGAATTTAGATATTGCATAAACAATACACTTATTGTAATAGATGAGATGTCAGGGTCAATTGGCTTCTCATAATCCCAGCAAAATGAAAGTAACATCATGAAAAATGAAGCCCTGCTTGGAAACAAAAGCTAATTAAGACTTTTTTTTGTAATGCCCCAGAGAGAGAAATGTACAGAGAGTAGTCACAGTTGGTTTAAGATTGGCAACTCTGCTGGATGTGACAGCACATTGAGCTCATCCCACGCAGACACAACCCAGCATCTGGGATGATAATTATGAGACTCAGAATACTTCTTGGAAAATTTCCATGCATTAGAGTGCTTACAAGAAGCTCGCCTTCTGGAGTTACAATAGTTACACACCTCACTAAATGCTTTATCAATATTTATTTATCACCTTAGGACGTTAAAAAAAGAAAGCACCATCGCTTTAAAGAATAGTGTTTTAAAACATATAAATATTTAGATTTACTTGAAAAACAGATGTTATGATTCATAATGTCAAATATCTTTGCATTACCTCTGTAAAAATAATAGTGCATAAATATTCATAAGTAAAATTAATGAAATTTTCAAATATTAGTGCAAAATTTTAAAATAATTCAGCTGTTTATAAGTTTTAAAATGCACTATATATGAGTATCTTAAATTATTTTTTCAGATAGGTTTATATGTATAGTATGCCTATATAAGCTATTCATTAGGAAACTATATTTGATAAGACATTTTTAGTAAAAATGGAGCCACTGGACCCACATTCTATCAGGCTTCACTGGAGAGTTTAAAACCCATGGTCACCAAGCTATCTCTAGCTAAACTGGAGGTCCCCCGCCCCTCCCCCCCGCAATAAAAACACATGAGCACGCGAAAGGGGTCTGCAGAAAGGTAGGATAATTTAAAGTTAGGAAGAGATAAGAAAGCGTGGTACTAAGTTATCTAATATATTTTATGCATGTATTAAATTGTCAAACAATTCATCAGTAAAATACAAAAGACTAACTCGATGTGTCAATAGTTTTCTGAAGAAATTTTGTTATTTATGGATAATAACTTGTGCATGTTTCCCCTAATTTCAATAAATCATGTAAAGAAAATGCTACTAATCCTGAATGGTGCACATGAATCAGGAGAGCTGGTTCCCAAAACAGAGGCCATGAAAATACAAAATTTCGTAATTGATAAAGTTTAGAAAAAATTATTTGTCATAGGAGAAGTTCCTTCTCATTCAAGTGTTGTCATCACATTACATGGTCCTTTGAAAGTAACTCATTAGATTTTATGGCTTATAATCTACTAACTATTAAAATATTTTTAGATGATGTTTGAATGCCTGGTTAATGGGAATCTTCCTCTGCCAATCAAACTGAATTAATAAAGCCAGGTTTATTCTGAGAAAGCCTTCTGTGTGACCCTCAGGAGGATTTGATAGGTTATCACATTACAATATGGCTTCCAGGTCCTAAGTAGCCTATAGGTATGGCCTTGAACAGCTCCAAAGAGGGGCTGACTTTTGATGGATTTTCTCAGGGCAGAGTTTGAAGAAGACAGCTCCAGTGGAGGGACCATTGCTTCCTGTACTGATGGTGGGGTTTGGAGAGGCAGCTCCAGAGAAAATGCTCTCTGTATGCTAAGGGCAGGGTCTGGAATGGGGATCCTAGGTGGAGTTTCCAATCATCTCAGACTGTTTGGGTATATATGGACCCCGGTACGACTTCCACCTAAACAATTTTATGGTTTTAGATTTATTTATTCTAGTTTAGTATACGGATGTTTCACCTGCTAGTGTATAATGTGCACCAAATGCTGCCTGGTGACCACACAGGTCAGTGAAACGTATTGAATACCTAGAACTGGAGTTACAGATGGATTTGAGCCAGTTTGTGGAGCCTAGGAACCAGACTCTGCTCCTCTTCAAGAGTTACAATTGTGCTTACTTCTGAGCCATCACTCAGGCTCTTATGCTGTTTGTGATTTACATTTGATGAACATGGAATATTTGATACGAAGAATCTCCCAGTGAGGACATGTCTGATTTTATACGCATTTTTTTTAACTCTAGCTATCTCTCTAAACCCTTTTATTGTATTTTCTGTGATTTGACAGCTGGAGAGGGGGGCATGATCAGACATTAATGCTGGTAACAGAAGTTGTTAAGAAGGGAGACTAGTGATCTGAATAAGAATGCCGCTGCCATAAGTTCACATATTTGCCTGTTTTGCCCCCAGCTAATGATCTGTTTTGAAGGGAATAAGAAGTGTAGCCTTGTTGCAGGAGCTGTGGCTTTGTTGAAGACGGTGTGTCATGGTGAGTGGGTTTTGAGAAAAGCCCATGCCAGGACTAGTGTTTCTTTCTGCTGGCAGACGGGATGTAAGCTGTCAGCTACCTCTCCAGCACCACGTTGCCTGCCTGTGGCCAAGCTCCTCTGAAAATGTAAGCAAGTCGACGATTAAATACTATCTTTGAGGAGCATTGCTTTGGTCATGATGTTTTCTCTCAACAAGAGAACAGTAACATCGACTAGCTGATACCAGAACTGGGGATTTCAGCGACAGGTTGACCATTGGAGAAATAACTCCATATCCTATGGAGGAATGTGGAAGTTAGGATTTGGACTGAAATGGCAGTTGAATGTTTATCTGTACTAGTAAGAGCATAGGAGATGGTAGTTTTATGCTAATATTCTTGGCAGAGGAGGTGTCAAGCCTAGTATTTACTATGTCATATGGTTATTAGTGATCATTCTTGGGCAGACCTACAATGAAAAACAGCAAGCTGGAGAAAGAGGAAATAAGTGAGCAGAAGATAAAAAGTTTAAAGAAAGGCCTGATTCAAAATGACTGAGCTCCCAAGGTCCTGATGAGGAGCAGAAGGAGAGAGAACATGAGAAAGAAAGTCAGGACCGTGAGGGAACCTCCAGCTGGCGACAGATGGGGAAGGTGACTGAGCCCCACATTGGAGCACTGGACTGAGCTCCCAAGGTCCCGATGAGGAGCAAAAGGAGCGAGAACATGAGGGAGAAAGTCAGGAACGAGAGGGGTGCGTTCACTCATGGAGACGGTGGGACAGAACTAATGGGAGATCACCAACTCCAGTTGGAATGGGACTGATGGATCATGCGACCAAACCCGTCTCTCTGAGTGTGGCCAACAGCGGGGGCTGACTGAGAAGCAAAGGACAATGGCTCTGGGCTCTGATTGTTCTTCATGGACGGGCTCTGTGGGAGCCTTCTCAGCTTGGTCGATCACCTTCCTGGACCTGGGGGGAGTTGGGAGGACCTTGGTCTTAGCATAGAGTGGGGAACCCTGATGGCTCCTTGGCCTTGAGAGGGAGGGAGGGGAGGTATGGGTGGAGGGGAGGGGAGGGAAGGGGGAGAAGGAGGGGAGAGAAAGGGGAGAAGGAGGGGAGGGAGGGGGGAGGAGGAGGGAAGGAGATGGAAATTTTTAAATATAAAAAAAAATAAACCATGAGGAAAAAAAAAAAAAAAAAAAGAAAAAAAAAAAAAAAAAAAAAAAAAAAAAAAAAAAAAAAAAAAAAAAAAAAAAAAAAAAAAAAAAAAAAAAAAAAAAAAAAAAAACAAAATGAAATAAAAGGTTTACTCAAACTATCTCTTTCTTTTTTAGGAATACTTGGGCCTGTTGTCTGCTGGAAGCCTTGCTCCAAAAGGGTTCAAATGACCTGGGATGGATGTGTGACCAGAGACTGTGACCACCTGTTATTCAAACAAGTGGCTCTGGACAACCTGGGATGTCCTTATTGATACAGTTTCAATGGATGGTTTGCATGAACAATTTTGCTATCAGTTTTGTTTCCTTAAATTCCTAAAAATAGTTATAATAATTGCCAGTTCATTCCCGGTTTCTTTTCCCTTCTGTCTTCCAACTCTCCCACCAGTAGCCATTACCTTTGACCTGTATATCTACTGTTAGGATAACCAGTCTTGAGCATAACAGAGGAAGTTTTGATTAAACCATTTCTCATTTGTGTAAGCAGAAGGACTATTAGTTGAATAAACTCTAGTGTCTCTGGAATCAGCCTAGGAGAACCTATTTCGCTGTATCAACCCTACTCTAACACATTTTAAATACTCAGAACACTTTCGATAGAGAAGCCAAATTCTCTTGAGAATTCACCTTAGTAACACATAAGCTTATATTGTTAACTTTTATAGTTTCCTAGAATGAAAAATTTCCATTTATTAGGGTAAAAGCATTGAAAACAAAAAAAAATAATTATGTTTCTTTTAGAAAGACGGTACACTTGCTTCTCAGTTAACACAAATTCCAGAAAGCTCAAATGACACTGCGGGTTACCAGTCAGAGTAAGAACATATAGGAATCATGTTTAATGGAATTTTAGCTAAGACACAACTAAGTAAATCAAATGAAGACCTATATCTGGATAATATCTCCATTTCCAGGAAGAAGAACTAAAAAACATTAATTTGACAATGGGTAAAAGCCAGAGATTGGTTATTCAACCTGTTGAATGAGAACTACAGTTGCAGAAAAGAACAAGCAGAAATTACCACAATTAACTATCCTTACAAAAATAGTCAATCAAAGGCAAGACCACATTTGTAGAGGGACATCATTTATTTGAATAAAGAAGTGGTGGTTATCCTCATAAAATCCTTATTATCATCAATTTGCTCTCTGCAGGGAGTGCATGGGCCTCAGAAAATGGCTTAGTTGTTGCTGATTTGAAGTGAAGTTTTTATTATACACATTTACATTGGGTAAAACAACACACCTATTGGTATGTGGAATATAGCTGTTCATCTACTAACTTGTATTTTGCTTAGCACCAATAAAGAAAATATATTAAAATCACTTGTTTTCAGATAATAAGCACAGAAGTAGACCTTTGCTGTTCTATTTCTGCCTATTATTCTCCATTCTCATGTCATTGTTGACTGTACATGGACCACCCTATATTTCTCTTTCACAATGTTGTTTTCCTATGACACTTACTAAAAGTAGTAAGTAAAAATTAGCAAATTTTCTACATATTGGCAATATAACTAAATAGTGGAAGATGAAATTATGTAATGAAATTCGGGGACTTTTCACTTTCTTCTACTTTCTAAGAGTCTGTTGTGGTGAGGTATGTAATAGTATGTGCCTTGAGATGAAAGGTAGGTTTTTATATCCGATCTTTCTGACAAGCAAAACCTGGAAGAATCCAACCAGTTACTGGATTTTTTTTTTATAGAAATTCAGCTGGAAAACAAATCTATATTCTACCTTACAATATATATCAAATTAAATCAAGATCAATAATAGACTTATAATTAAAGTAACATATCTTTTATAGTTTTGAAGCTTCCCATGGGCTTGAGGAAGAGAGGAAGGGCTCATTACACCATGTGGGGCCAGAAGAGCATCCTTAGCACCACATGAGACTGCCCTGGAAGCTGGGAGGCAAAAAACCATGGAGGCTTCCAGTTCCATGGCTCTAGAGGACGGTGACGGTGTGAGTGAACTCTGTGCAATACAGAGAAGGGGAGAGAAAGACAAAGAGAGTTCGAAAATATCAGCCTGATTCACTTCCTACTGTTGGGAGCAGTGAGACCCCAGATCCTGAATTTCTTGTTAACAACTTGTTTTCCCCTGATCTGAGTGCCTACAGCTGCTCTGAGCATGAGACCTTCAGGAGTTCCTGATGGCAGGAGAGTGGTTTCTGGTGGGTTTGGCTAGGGCGTGGCTATCTCTATATAATCTGCTCCTGAACACAATAAAAGGGGCATTCTTGGGGAATTCAAGGATGACCCGTGTCGCTGTCTCTCTGTCTGTGTGTGTCTGTGTATTTTAACCTCCAGCCCCTTGCCTGAATCTCGCGAACTGGGTGCCAGCGCACCGAACGCAGACAGGGGGCGCGATGCACGGTATCCTACAACATGTTTATTTATTTCACTTCTGTGATAATAGTTGCAGAAACTTATAATGATTCCTGAGAAAAACTGCAGAATGAAAGTCTTTCAGTAAGGTACTTGATATTTGTTAATTTAAAAGAAACTGTCTCCTAGAGTCTTTTCGCTTATTTTGCTCAGAACAATAGGAAGGCATTTCCATAAGCATAATTAGCACTAATCTTGTTGACAATGCTTTAAGTATGAGGAATTGGAGTCCTAGAGATAAGGAGAGAGATAACTCTTACCAGTTGTATCTAATTTCTTATGACTCTGAGAAAGAATCCCAAGAGGAAGCAATGTAAGGAATTGAGTGTTCAATCAAGGTGAGTGTGGGCTTCTCAAGTACTGTGTCTCAAGGATTTCTAAGAGCTCATTTCATGGTAAACTTTAATGGAGGAGAGGGTTATTTCTATATTAGATAGAAAAAAAACAGGGGCACTCCTGGACTGTTTCAGGACTTTTCCAGAATTTGCTTTATTCCCATCTTCTGTGGTGTTTTCTGGAGGTGTCATTGTGTGATGCACAATGATAATGTCACCAATAAATTTTGTAGTCCTAATTTCATGGTTTTACCATTATACTGATGGAAATAATGCCTGAGATCACCTGTGAAGGCCAACTTGATCACAGCATGATTTTGTGTGCCCTTGCCTTTGTGATGTGTATTACTTCAGCCTCTACATACCTTGCATTTTGCCTTTTGTTTTCTCTATGTCTCTGTACCCTTCCTTAAGCTTATAAGCAATGATTTACTTTATATTTCATGCAAATGTGTTTGTTCTGTCTAAAGTACATTCTTCATGTCTTTCTAGTTACATCAAAGTTGCAACTGTGATCTTGGATTCTTGATCCCCCATTACAGATAAACCTGGATCAAGAGAAGGTTAGTGTGTTAGATCTTTCAGACACAGCTTTCTTCGCTAGATAGAGAGAGGGTCAGAATACAGCCTTGGTTGTAACAGACTCAGTGTGGTTTCAAACCCTTCAGTTTCTGTCTTCACACTGATGTGGGAATAATTATCTTGATTGTGGCATTTCAAGCTGTACAAATTAATAAATTGCTACTTAAATCCCATTTGATTAGAAATACCCAATTACATATTTCTCCAGCCAGAAACCTGCTGAGGGAAAGAAAGGACTGCTTGGCCTTGAACCTCTAACAGTCAGTGAGAAGCCAACGGTAGCTGTTTTGTTGTTGTTATGTAATAGCATGGGAAAACATTGGGAACATAGTAAAGGAATGCCAATGCATGCATTTCTTTCTCCAAATTTCTAAGGAGAGCGTTTACTTAAGTTTTAAATATTTTCGAAGGGAGCACTTTCCGGTGTTCTCATCAGATAAAATAACATTGTATTATAGTGATTCCTTTTAACTTAAGAATACAGTTTTCTCATGCTAACTTGGATAGAAATGTTTATTCACTCTGGGTTGCTTTTTCACAAAGAGAAAGGGTGGTGTTATCTTGAGAAACGGCATTAATTGTTAAAAACGAAACAAAACAAGACCATACAATATAAACCTCACATAGCAACAAGAAGAAATGGTGGCTGGACAGTGATGATAAAATGTAAACATAAAAAGAAAGATCATACGTAAAATGGACTAAACAATAACATCACATGAAGAAGAGGTGGCTAGCAGGACAAAGGGTCTTCAAAGCCTGATAAAGAAATTCCTGCACTCAATGAGTGGAGTTACTACATGGCTAAAGATAATGAATTATTTTTTTTTTAAAAAAATTTAAAGTCAGAGTAGAGAAGTTACAAATATTGATAAGTCTGTAGTCCTAACTGTCAATATCAATATTGGTGTGCCTTCATTTCATCAGAGGGAGAGATTTCTGATGAAAATTTTCATCCCTTAAGTCACATTTTACTAGCAAGACTTAAGGTGACTCACACCTGAAGTCACATTTTACTAGCAAGAGACAGAGTTGTTAGTAGCTAGATATTAGTGAACTTAATTGTCATTGTAAATGGACTTCCTCCCTTTTTATGATCTACTTACTGTAAACGCAAGACTGCAACAATTTCTTTATTAGGCTATGAAGACCCTTTTACCTGCTAGCCACCTCTTCTGAATTAATTACAATATAGAGATTAGAGAAAAAGATTGTTGGATTCAACCCTAAAATTGGCAATCTCAAAATAAAATAAAAAAAATGAAAATATGTTCTCCATTCTATAAAAGGGATGTTGAGGTCCATGGTCTATACTGCCACCGTTACTGGGGACCACATTGAGGTCCATGTTCTGTTGCTGTTATGGGCAAAGAATCTTCCTTTGATGTGGTATAGGTGACTAACAGATTCATAGTTGAGACTGAGAGCTATTGAAGACTTCTATGACAACACCACTCCACAACATAAAAGAAAAAATACGAAAGAAAACTAGACAGGAAGACATTGAAGAAAGTCCTTAAAAATGTGATAGAGATCTTAAAGTTGATGGTTTCTGGTGGGGGTTAGGGGTGGGGAAGGACTCAGTTATCTTTACAGAACTGGCCCCTGGTAGCCTGACTATGCTCTAGTAAGTATATAAACAGCACAGATTGTACTTGCTGTAATTTTTTTTTTTATTTTCCTTTTCTATTTTTTTTTTGGAGGGGGGAACACAGGGTGGGAAGGTAGGCCAGAAAGGAATGAGAAATGAGTGTAACCAGGGTGCATTATGTAAAATTCCCCAATAATCAATAAAAATATTATGTGGAAGAATTGTGAGAGGAAATAAGGGAGATAGCTGTCTCACAGAGGTTTATGCCCCTCAACACTTTCTTTGTCGAGTAGACATGAAGGGTAGCAGCTTGTTCTATGACTTAACTTTGTGCCCCACAAGTGTGTTCTTGTTCACAAATTAATCTCCCAAGTATGGAAGAGTGACAGGTAAATTATGTAGACTAGAGCATCGTCATAGCTGTCCCTCCTTAGAACTTCAAATGCTATGTGAGAGGAGAAGGAATTATCATAGTTTTCCTCTAAAGTTAATCTTCATCTGTGTCTCTGCATGTATATTCTGAATATATTAGCACAATCTGCTCATTTCATATAATGTTACTTGTATACATATCATTTCTTGTTTGACCATTTTATATTAGATACCAAATTGGGGGATTCTTTTCTGGGGAGGAATATTTACCTCTGTCCCCGGCAATTCTTTGTTGCCTGTAATTCAATTTTAGAGTTGGGTCACAGAGAGATTTCTCCTTTTCATGTGGACATGTCTGTTAGTGCCATTCTTGTTTAGTTCTTGCTTAGGTAGCCATATTGATAAGACTGTGTGGGTATAGCTTCCAAAGCATTTAAAAAAGATGCAATAGGGCTGGAGAGATGGCTCAGTGGTTAAGAGCATTGCCTGCTCTTCCAAAGGTCCTGAGTTCAATTCCCAGCAACCACATGGTGGCTCACAACCATCTGTAAAGAGGTCTGGCGCCCTCTTCTGGCCTTCAGGCATACACACAGACAGAATATTGTATACATAATAAATAAATAAGTAAATATTTAAAAAAATGCAATCGCTTTGATTCATCATTTTCCTTACCTCTTTTTAATTCACTCCATTGTTTGGTAGCTGGTGAAAAGAATGGAATAGGAGTTATATCTCTGACCATGTGTATAAGTTACATTCTTAACTGCTAGAAATGACATGGAAATATTATCTAAGAAGTTCAATATAACCTCGTTTCCTCCCGTAAGAGTAAATTCAAACAAGCCTATTCAACATCTGGACTCCCCTTCAGAAAAACTGTCTGAGTCAGAGACTTTCGAAATAGCCTAAAATCTATATAACAATGTAGGCCAGCGTTAGGGACCTCTCTGGCAATTGTCCATGACCAGCCCTTGTATGTATCCTCCTCTGCAGTGGTCCCTTCGGCCACTGGCCACCCTGATCCCTTGACAGCACTCCACAATACTTCACAGTGAACCTTGCATATCTTCTGCAACATACTCTCTGTGTCTCATTGGAATTCTTTTGAAGGAGATCACAAGGACTGGAGCACCAAGGGGTAATGGATTCAGGGCTTTTGTTCTCTTCACGTGTCCAGAGCTCTCAGTGGATGGCACCAAGGTACATTATTCCATTTGTCTTTCTTCTCCGCATGGCATGCATCTTTGAACCAGAACTCACTCTAGCCAAACTGATTTTCTTTATTTTCCTTTAACTATAAGAAAGCAATTAGATAAAGCCTTGCTTCTTCGATTATTTGGATTCTATGGGATGCAAGCTTTCCCAGAACACAATTCTCTCATTCATTCTTCTTTGTGTTCATGTTTTAGTCCATGCATTTATACACGTCCTTCTGAGTTGGATTTAAATTATTCTTTTTAATCCTCTAAATCTCTACATCTGATATGAAGGATTAACCAATAATGCATTTTGTATCACATAAAAATTAAGTACAAATGATGGAAAAGCAATTTGAAAATAATTCTGTAACATATTGGTTCTTCACAAAGCACGGTACACAACTAAAAATGAAATTACCTATGTATTTTTAACAATTTTTAGTGAAGTGTTTCGTGAAATACCTGTGGTAGAAGGCTTGTACTGTTAAATTTGGTGTCCTTTTAAAACGTGATATAGCCTCCATCTCCTGGCCATTCTTTAACTTAGATGTGGCCGTACAACCACAGGGTTGACCATGGGTTGCTGCAGGATTGGTATGTGTCACTTCCAGGTATGTGCCCATTGTACATGACCAGAATATATTATCCCAGTTTGTGCCATTTTAGCATAATTGTTATTTTGAGAACCTGCAAGAACAGAATGAGTTCTTCGAACAGAACAAGTTGTAAAGCAATTCAAAGAAAAATTAACATCAATGAATGAAACCTCTGCTTTTAAGATTACCACACTCTCTGTTCCAGGAAGAAAATTTTTCCAACTCCTTAGAAAGTCTATAGAGAAGGCTCACATTTTGCATAAATATTTCACTTCTTTTTAGTGTGTTTCTTCATCAGTTCTATTGTCTCCTTCTCAACACCCCCTATCTTTGTTTCATTTACATCTGTACCACAAAGCACTGCTTTGAAGCTTATTCAGTACTATGGGTACACGAAAACCTTATAAAAGGTATTGATGACAATATTTTTTTTCTATTTTTTTTCTTTTTGTAGATGAGTCCAACTAAGAACACAAAAAGTATATAAAAGAATCATGTTCTTCCCCTTATTCTATAAGCCCACTTTGCATCAGACCCACGGTGAGAATTCCATTTTCAACTGGTTGGGACGGCAACTTTGAAAGCTTTGTGTTTAGGATGGGGGCATCCTGACATAGAGAACAATTAATGTACCAGACTTTGATGGGACTCAGAAAATTATATTCCACATTTAATTTTCTTAGTGTTTTTGGATAAATGGTCCTGAAAAGGCATCAGAAGCACTGTCTATAGATGTAATTTTCTACTATCAATGCCACTCTTCTTTACTGAAAGTAATTCATGGAAACCAGAATTCACCTGTCATTATAAGTTGTATAAACAAGAAATATTTTACCTCCTCTTTTATTTCTTTGTAATACCTGACCGTAACATATGTATATATATGGCCTACCTTCAGACAACAGATCAGATAATCAGTCATAAGATGCTCATTCCAAAAGATGTTCTGTCCCATCTCCAAGAATGCTGACCTGTAATACGTAGAAGAATCTCATGATAGATTCCATAGTCTTTATCTAATTGCATTCCCTGCTTCTATTCAGTGTCATCAAACAAAGGCATAGAAGTCTGGATCTTCAGGGCTTTATTTCTGAATACTTCTGAATCATGTGAATATTTTGCAGTTTTTGTGGTTTATTTTATTTTGACATTATGGTTGCAACACTTCCTTTCCTCCATTGTCTAAGCCATCTCATATACCCCTTCTTGCTCTCTTTTAAATGCATGTCCTCGTTTGTCATTAATAGCTGTCAACCCATATATATTTGTACATATATGTCCATATACATATATATTCCTAAATATATAAATAAAACATGCTCAGTTTTTATAATTTTATTTTAAGTTACTTTTATTTTAATACTAATCATTCCTGTCCTGGGAGTATTGGTATTGATGTTTAATTAAGAGGAAAGAGATAACAAACATCCTTCTCTTATAACTTAAGAATTATCTATCCTTTGAGGATACAATTTTAGATATTTTTTATCATATAATAGATACATTTTATGTAACTACTATGTTAGGCTACTCGATTTGTAGATTTGACATGGAAGCTAATAGAGTCAAAATTAGTTTGTTTACTAAAATTTTAAAAAGTTTTAGTAAACAAACTAATAGGTCACAATGCAATAAAATATATTTTAATAAATTACATATACTGTTAATTTCAATGTGTTCCTTAAGGAAAAGATATCAGTTTCACTTGACTTCAGCTGATGTTCCTTTGAAAGAACATTTTCAGTAGTGTTTGTGAGACTCTCAAGAAGCCTTTTGCGCCCCTTAAATTTTGCAAATCTTTAGTCAATAGCCTCATGGGTTACTGTTTGCTCATTAGGATAAAAAACAATTTATTTCAGGTTCAGATGAGCAAACCTGGAAGTCCATTTACATGACTGAAGGTAGAGTTAGTGTGGGTTTTCTCATCTGTGTTGCAATCCAATATATGCATAAAATCCAAGATGATTGATACCTACTTTATTTAGACTTTGAAAAAAGGAAGTGTTTT
Organism: Arvicola amphibius; assembly: GCF_903992535.2. NCBI lineage: Eukaryota > Metazoa > Chordata > Mammalia > Rodentia > Cricetidae > Arvicola > Arvicola amphibius. The sequence goes on along the minus strand of NC_052060.1, from coordinate 46,724,075 downwards.
ACACATTATGAATATAATACAGTTCCTTATCTCTGATATCATACATTGATGACAGGTATTAAATCATCATAAGTTTACTTGTTGCTGACAAACTCTTAGATTTTTTTATAGTTTTTTTGAAAATCTTTTCTAGATATTTGCAAAGTAAATGTTTGTTTCTATGTCTAAATAAATACATGAGTTTTGTTTCTATGGCCTTTATAATCCTCTGTACCATTGTTTTTGGAATTTTTTTTATCACAATTAATGGGATCACAGTATTATTTTGCCATATATCCTTTTGTGGTCTGAGTCACCATGCCCAGAACTAACAAAATCAAGTTAGCATGAACTAAAAACTCTGTACCTGTGACCCCAAATCAGTCCTTTAAAGGGTTTGTCTCAAAGTCACGTTCACGATTACCTGAAGTACCTGAAAATTCACTTTGATTCAGAAGAATAGGGAATAAAGTAAATTCTTGATGGTTTAGGCAAAGGACAGTTCATATTAAGAAATCAAACTTGTCAAAGAATAAGGCTAGACTATCCTGGACAAGGCAGCCTAGATTGGGACTAAAAGGAACAGGTCTTTTGCATAGATACAGAGTCACACCAAAGTGCCTGAAGGTTACTTTTAGCTCAATGAGACACTAAAGCACACCACTGCCTGGAGATTTAAAATGTTAATGAGAATTTAAATAGAAGTTGTATTTAGAAGTACATATAACAGAGCATGGCCATAAAAGTCCTCACTATGAAAATGAGCCTGAAGTCCATGCTACACGCATTTAATTCTCCTAGGCTTCCTGTGGTGGTACCATTGAGTTTCCTTCACTCTCTTCTGCTTCCTCCTTAGGAAGTGGACCTTTTCCTAAAAATCTGTCATGCTTCTATTTTAACCACAGGTTTTTGCTACATTGTTTATTCCATGACACAGGAACCTGAAACAACAGCCTTGGAGCTTTCTACAGAACAACACAATCTTAAAATACTAACCAAATCTCAAGGAATATAAGTTAATTTTAAGAAAGTCTGAAGAAGCTGGAAACAGTAGAGGTGGTTTTTCCCAGAAAAAAAGCATACCACTTCCTTGGCCAGGGCCAAACACTCAGCCCTTAAAACATCATACAAGTAACAGTATATGGACTGAGCAGGTTATTGTTCTCAATGTATATGTATATACTGGATACATATATACATGCAAACAAATTGTGAAAGAAGGGGCCATGACGGTGAAGGAAAGAGGGGAGGGTTATGTGGAAGGAATTTGAGGAAGGAAATGGAAGGATGAGATGTTGTAATTATAGTCAGAAAAATTTAAAAAATAAGAGTTTATTATGAATGCTAGTACACTAAACAAGGAATCTAATGGCTTTAAGTGCAAATTGGATGAGAATTATAACTATTATAAGGCTAAATATAGGTCTAAGGGACAAAACAATCATGATATACATTTAAAAGTAAGCAAAAACGTATACTTTTAAGTATCAGAAGGTTAGACCACAGAGGGGATCGTGCCAATCAACTTGTTAAGCCTTATCCATATTTGTTGTAGAAAATATTGCTATAGGGTGTCCTGAGATTCTGTGTTATAAGACAGAAATCTTAGCTGTCTTTTCATTCACTCCTAACTCAGTCATGTCCTAAGATATAAGAAGCCGACAGGTTCAGATACACGTAGTGTGATTGCTTTTCTTCTTTGAACCACACACTTTGCACCATCAACAATACAACATTCATTTTAATGGTTGGCCTTTGAGACACTACTCAAAAAAAAACAAACAAACAACTATTGTGTCTTAAAGTATATCTTTCTAAAACTTATAGAGAAATTATATAGAGAAAACACGGTAATTTTTTTTCTAATCTGGTCCCAATAATTAGCAACATTGTTGTTATTAACATTTTATAACTGCTGTTCAGAGAAATGATTCCCATTGATTAATAGAAATTCTTCACTGAATAGAATAAAACTGCTGTTTCTACATGATTAATGCTTTAAAACTCATGGACTCTAGACAAATAGCTCTCGAGCCTCCATGGGATTGAACTAAATCCTTCAAATGTGGGAGACAGTGTTAAAGCTTGGACTATCTGAGGTGCCTCAGGCAGTAGGACCAGGATCCATCCCTGGTGCAAGAGCTAGCCTGTTTGAGTCCATTCCCTGTGGTGGGATACCATGCTCAGTCTTAACGCAAGGGGGAGAGACTTGGTCGTGCCCTAACTTAATGTTTCAGACTTTGTTGATTTCCCAAGGAAGCCCTTATCCCTTAGAAGTAGATGGGAAATAGCCTGAGGAGGTGGGAGGTAAGAGGAGGGGGAGTGGGAGAATATACTTGGGCTTTAAATTAAAGAAAGCAATAAATACAAAGAAAAACTATACTGCACGGCACTAGTTTGCATTAGTTTTAAATTTCTCATCTCCATTGCCCTGAAAGTAACCAGGCAGTACAATGATAACCCAGGATTGTTACAGTAAAGTTAATGATGCATTTGAGAAACCTGTTCTAGCTTTCCAATGAGTCAAAAACAATAAGAAAAACTGTGCTATAAACAAAGAATAATTTAAAGAATAAAGGATTATTGAAGGAAGTACACTTAATGATTGTTAAAATTGTTCTTGAGAACAAACTTTGGAAAATGAATGGGACCCACCATACACACTATATTCTGAATACTTGAGAATTTTATTCCATTAGTGACTGGGACACCACCTTCCATAAAATTTCCACGTCTTCAACTGTATGTGCACTGTATGTCTCCAATTAAATATGAGAGCAAATCATTTATTACAGTGATTTTTCTCAGAATACCAACTCTACTATTAAAGCATTTGTGGGAAAAAGGTAGGAAGAATTTAGTGTACAATGCATTATCTCCTGCTCTCAACTTTTTACCTGAAGGGATCTAGGATCATTGAGAATATCAAAGCATCTTAAAATATCTGTTTTATCATCATTCATTGAAACCTAGAATTATACTCTTGAACAGACCTTTAAGAAATAAGTTTATACCTTGCGGAGAGAAAATACATTCTTTATAAGAAACGGTGCCCAGAGGCTGGGCATCCACACACAAAGCAAAGAGGACGACATAACAAATGTAGTCAGGAGCATTACATCTTTCATAAGAGTTATCTGACAATGGAGATTAGACCCAACTTGGAGGTGTGAATCTCATAAACTATCTAGAAAGTAACAAAGGCTATATATATTCTAGGTGACCTTGAACATAGCCACAGCTTTTTAGAAGCAGCTCTAAAGGCATGATCTGTGAAAAAAAAATAGTTGATAAGCTATAGTCTATTAAACTTTAAAACATTTCCTGCCAAATAAATTTTCCAGAAAATTAAAAGAGGAGCCTAGAGCCGGGCGGTGGTGGCGCACGCCTTTAATCCCAGTACTCGGGAGGCAGAGGCAGGCGGATCTCTGTGAGTTCGAGGCCAGCCTGGTCTACAAGAGCTAGTTCCAGGACAGGCTCCAAAGCTACAGAGAAACCCTGTCTTGAAAAACCAAAAAAAAAAAAAAAAAAAAAAAAAAAAAAAAAAAAAAAAAAAAAAAAAAAAAAAGGAGCCTAGACTAAAAACACTAAAAACACTATTTGCAAAAGATGTGTCTGATAAAGGCATATCACCGGAAATACACAAAAGTTTCTTGGACTCAATGGTAAGAACAAAATATAATTACAAATAAAAGCCTCAAAGAACTAAATTTATCTCAGCAACGTGGATATACAGTTAACAAACAGCTTATGAAAGGTTGTTCCAAGTGACGTGCTGCTAGAGAAATGAAAAAGGAAATGACCATAAAATACAACTAGCTTGAAAATTCCATAATATGAACAACAGCAAATGCTAGGCAGGGTGGAAATCACTGAGAACACAAAATACTCCTAGTTTGCTAATAAGCAACAGGGGCAATCAATGTGAAATGGCAGCACCTGATTGGAAGGCATTTTGTATTTTTCCTACAAAAGTGAGCAGTATTACTACACTGTAAGAGATAGAGCGGTGCTCACACTACATTGTTTACTGTTTATTTAAGCTCATGTTTATTTGAGGGAACGCACACCACTCAGCAAATACTGTTCCCTCAAGCCGTTCTTATGGTTTTACTAAAAACTGCAAAAACCTTAGAGGCTGAGACATACTTTTGTAATGGATAATTATACAAACTATGTCATATCTAAATAATAAAGCAGTTATTAGTTAAAAGAAACAAGTCGCGAATTAAAGAAGCAGAGGAGAGAGGCAGGGAGGGGAGCAGAGAAAAATGTAGAGCTCAATAAAAATCAATAAAAAATGAAGCAACATAGAAAAAATTTAAGTGCGTATTACTAAAGGAAAAAAATAAAAAGACTGCAATATGGTATGATTTAATGTATGTGACATTTGGAAGAGACAATGACATATAAATATAAAACAAGTTTATGTGAATTTTTGCCAGGAGCAAGCAAAATACAAAAGTAAATATGGCTTAAACTATTGTTAAATAATGCAATACTATGCAAGGCATTTTAATGATGAGCACATCATTATACATTTATTAAAATCAATAGTATAGATAAGAACAACAGCTATAAAGTCATCCATGATAGTGATATCTCAGTGGAAGCTCATAAATAATTTGAAAAATGCAGTACTCTAGTCTTTCCTTCCCTCCTTTCTCCTCCCACCTTCGTTTGCATGTGCATATGTTAGCTATTTGGGAATCCTGTAATTTTCATTTGATTTTTAGTAAACAAAACTATCGTTTAGAAAATGAAATTCCAAACATAAACCTAAAGCTTGTGATTAAGAGTGTTCCAGAATAATGCTCTTTCATTGCATCTGCTCAGCACTAGCCATGGCCATCCGACTGATGATACTCTGTGCCAGCCAGGGGTATCCTTCCACAGAATGGCCTGCAACATGAAATTTCTCTTTTGTTGATTTTTGCCTGAAAGATATGAATTGTACCAAGTTTCTTGAATAATGTCATAAGATTCAGTAACTTGAAGAAATGTTATAAAGGAAATGCATTCTCATTTCGATCCTAATGTCAATGAGCTTTTGGAATGATCGGCACAGTAAATATCTCCAGAGAGAGGACGGGAGGATGGCAGAAAGTCTCACAGTCAATTTTGTTGTCTTAGGTATAATTTTCCAAATTTAAACAGAGAAAATAGAAATGTAAAATCTTTCCAAATTTTTTAAAAAGACAAAATTTTGATAACATCACAGATAATAGGAAAGAAAAACCTAACCAAAGAAAAGTAGACAGTCTCAAAACACACACTGTAGAATAATCTATACCTGAGAAGAAAAAAATATTTTTCAATAATTATTTGTGAAAGTTAAGTTTTTTTAGAAATTAAGATACAATTTAAGAAAAAAGGCAAATACTTAGTTTTAAGGTTACATAATGAACTAACAATATACTTGCTATGGGAACTAATTTGATGTTAATATGTAAAATATTATAGTCAGGAAGCAGAGCATAATGCAGTGATGAGCTGGACTTAGTCTACAACTTTAAAAATTTCTCTTTAGAATCAGAAACTCATGAAGTTATTTCCACATGGCATAAAGGAAACTATTGTGAATTCTGATTATGCAGAAAGCAATATTTATAATTATTTGCATCAGTAACATATATTGTTACATAAGCATATAGTAAAATTTTTAACATTTTAAAATATAATAGATATTTAAGAAATGATTCATGACAAATGCCCATGAAATGATAATATTTAAAAATTTGATAACAATCTAAATATTCAAAAGCTCATGTAATTAATAAAAAGCAAACATTCTCTTCAGCTCTCAGTGAAACTTTGAATTTTTTTTTATTTTTTATTTTTTTTTAAATAAAATTAATTTTATTTTTTTTTCTCATGGTTTATTTTTTTTATATTTAAAAATTTCCATCTCCTTCCCTCCTCCTCCCCCCTCCCTCCCCTCCTTCTCCCCCTTCTCTCCCCTCCTTCTCCCCCTTCCCTCCCCTCCCCTCCACCCATACCTCCCCTCCTGAATTTTTTAATGGAGGGAACATCAGTACTACACGAGGAGAAGTGTGCTAATGTCCTCTGTGAAAAGTTTCTTTGACTTTAAAACAATGTAGGAAAGGCACATATTTCTTTGTGGAATTTCCTTGTTGGGTTGAGAATCAAAATGAGGTCGTGAGACATCCACTGGTTCTATATACCCAAACCAGAATGGATGTTTTTATTAAAGCGTTTTAATACTGCATCATCATTCAGTTTTTAATTATAGAGGACAAATTTTCCAACAGTTTTAAGGTCATTAGAGTAATATAGGTCAACAATAGGGTGGGGATCTTTTTGTCAGTCTCTTTGACGTGGTAGACTTCCTAAAATATACTGCTTGGTAGTATGGATGTGGAATAATTAGTATAAATAAGCACACTGTATAAAATGCATCCCTAACTAAGTATGACATTGTTATTAAAGTTGCTAAGTACCTTATTTCTCTGAAATTTTAAGAGATATAGTGTGAAATGTGTAAGTAATATTTGTACTCTTCAGCCATTGTGACAAACTTTCCAGAACACAATGGTCACCTTGAAAGTAAGAAAAGAAAAGTAAAAGAATGAACTCGTTAATTTATTAGCTTTTCCATTTCAGTAGCTAGCATTAGTAGATGCAGCTTATGAAATAAAGCAATAACAGGAACAAAACTCACAGGTTTACATTTTGACTTAAACTACAAAAACAACAAGCATTACTTTTGAGAGAAAAGGTATGTGGAGAAATGCATACACACACACACACACACACACACACACACACACACACACACACATACACAAAAGCAGACCACTTACCAAATAATAAAGAGGAAACCAACAGTATAAAGCATCTGTTTTTCTGCAGTAAGAATGCAGAATAGAAGCTGCCTCCATGTGACTTTATCCTGTTCAGTCTGGATAACAAAAATCTATAGTTCACCGGATGAAAGTAGAAGGATCTAAAAGTTACAGAAAAATTAGTAGAAAAAAAAAGCATTGCCATACAGTGTAAGGCAGGAAGTAGCACAAGTATTCAACAAGGAGAATTCACAACTATACCACAGAAATAGAAAACCTCATCCAAAAGATAAGTACTGCAGCTCCAGTAAGAGGGGATAACAGTGCTACCCAAAGTACAAGCCTAGTTCTTCTGAGCCTTGAGTAAAGCCAGGTGTTTGTATGAGAGTAACTTCTCCAGTGTGATGGACCAACAGTTGAGAAGGGATCCTTTTCTTAGTTACTTTCATGTGGTAGGATGAAGCAGGGCAACATCGTAATAAAAACTGGTGCTTAATACTGAGCTCCCTGAATGACTGATAATAAGGAACAATAACAAATTATAAAACATGCAATCAGCTCCATTCCAACCAACAAAAGTACAATTACTATATAAAAGCACAAGAAGCATAAAAGGCAATGTAACACAATTTCTCCAAAATACCACAATTCCTAAATTACTAAATACAAAGTTTCATAAATGGTTGATATTACAGATACATAATTCAAAATTTTATCTTAAAAAGTAATACATACAGAGAAAACATACAGGCAGATGAATGAAATGAAGATATTAGTGATTTGAGAGTAGAGATTTGAAAGCAGTAGTCCAGAAGATGATGTTAGAAATATGGATATGAAGTTCATGAAGAAAGGTGATATTTTGGAACAGTGCAAGTAGAAAATTTGAAAACAAAATATATAAATTAATAAAGTAAAGTAGAGCCTGTGCCCTGACATTCCATCTGAACTGGTGAGTGAATGCGGACCCTGGGGCAACCTGCCCTGGAAGAGAGCACAGACCCCCCTACCCCCACTTCCCTCTGCAGGCTTGTGTAGGTTCTCCGGTCCCCGTGTCTCCCAAGTTTTCCTTAGTGTTCTCAGGTGTCCTGCTCCTGTTCTAAGGCCATCCACCCAAAGGGGTCAGACTCTGGCCCCCAGGCAGGTCTGAGGATTCCTGCGGAGGGGTGCGGGCTCCTTCAGATTGTGCTGCCGGGTTCGCTGTGTGGTATTCCATCCCGCCCTGCCCCCACCTTGGCCCTTTTGTCTGGGCTGCGACCCTGGGCTGCCTGGGATCCCTGATCCTGTGCCCTGACATTCCATCTGAACTGGTGAGTGAATGCGGACCCGGGGGCCACCTGCCCTGGAAGAGAGCACAGACCCTCCTACCCCCACTTCCCTCTGCAGGCTTGTGTAGGTTCCCCGGTCCCTGTGTCTCCCAAGTTTTCCTTAGTGTTCTCAGGTGTCCTGCTCCTGTTCTAAGGCCATCCACCCAAAGGGGTCAGACTCTGGCCTCCAGGCAGGTCTGAGGATTCCTGCGGAGGGGTGCGGGCTCCTTCAGATTGTGCTGCCGGGTTCGCTGTGTGGTATTCCATCCCGCCCTGCCCCCACCTTGGCCCTTTTGTCTGGGCTGCGACCCCGGGCTGCCTGGAATCCCTGATCCTGTGCCCTGACATTCCATCTGAACTGGTGAGTGAATGCGGACCCTGGGGCAACCTGCCCTGGAAGAGAGCACAGACCCCCCTACCCCCACTTCCCTCTGCAGGCTTGTGTAGGTTCTCCGGTCCCCGTGTCTCCCAAGTTTTCCTTAGTGTTCTCAGGTGTCCTGCTCCTGTTCTAAGGCCATCCACCCAAAGGGGTCAGACTCTGGCCCCCAGGCAGGTCTGAGGATTCCTGCGGAGGGGTGCGGGCTCCTTCAGATTGTGCTGCCGGGTTCGCTGTGTGGTATTCCATCCCGCCCTGCCCCCACCTTGGCCCTTTTGTCTGGGCTGCGACCCTGGGCTGCCTGGGATCCCTGATCCTGTGCCCTGACATTCCATCTGAACTGGTGAGTGAATGCGGACCCGGGGGCCACCTGCCCTGGAAGAGAGCACAGACCCTCCTACCCCCACTTCCCTCTGCAGGCTTGTGTAGGTTCCCCGGTCCCTGTGTCTCCCAAGTTTTCCTTAGTGTTCTCAGGTGTCCTGCTCCTGTTCTAAGGCCATCCACCCAAAGGGGTCAGACTCTGGCCTCCAGGCAGGTCTGAGGATTCCTGCGGAGGGGTGCGGGCTCCTTCAGATTGTGCTGCCGGGTTCGCTGTGTGGTATTCTATCCCGCCCTGCCCCCACCTTGGCCCTTTTGTCTGGGCTGCGACCCCGGGCTGCCTGGAATCCCTGATCCTGTGCCCTGACATTCCATCTGAACTGGTGAGTGAATGCGGACCCTGGGGCAACCTGCCCTGGAAGAGAGCACAGACCCCCCTACCCCCACTTCCCTCTGCAGGCTTGTGTAGGTTCTCCGGTCCCTGTGTCTCCCAAGTTTTCCTTAGTGTTCTCAGGTGTCCTGCTCCTGTTCTAAGGCCATCCACCCAAAGGGGTCAGACTCTGGCCCCCAGGCAGGTCTGAGGATTCCTGCGGAGGGGTGCGGGCTCCTTCAGATTGTGCTGCCGGGTTCGCTGTGTGGTATTCCATCCCGCCCTGCCCCCACCTTGGCCCTTTTGTCTGGGCTGCGACCCTGGGCTGCCTGGGATCCCTGATCCTGTGCCCTGACATTCCATCTGAACTGGTGAGTGAATGCGGACCCTGGGGCAACGTGCCCTGGAAGAGAGCACAGACCCCCCTACCCCCACTTCCCTCTGCAGGCTTGTGTAGGTTCCCCGGTCCCTGTGTCTCCCAAGTTTTCCTTAGTGTTCTCAGGTGTCCTGCTCCTGTTCTAAGGCCATCCACCCAAAGGGGTCAGACTCTGGCCTCCAGGCAGGTCTGAGGATTCCTTTAAGGGAGTGCAGGCTTCTTCAGATTGTGACGCAAGGAATAGGTCCTCCTCTGGCACTGGGGAGATCCAACCAGTTTCAGTCACAGCAAAGATTGGTCTAGGACACCAAACGCCTCCGGGCTCCTTTTGAAGGAAGAGATGGGCAGACGCCAATGCAGGAGCTCCTCCAACAACATGAGAGGCAATATGACATCACCACAAGCCAGACATCCCGAAACAACAAGAATTGAACACCCTACCCCAGAAGATATAGAAGAAACCGACCTTAAACAGTACTTTATGAAAATAGTAGAGGACCTTAAACAGGAGGTAAAAAACTGCCATAAAGAAATGGAGATGACAAACAAAAAGGTAGACGAAATAAATAAATCGCTCAAAGATACCCAAGAAAAACAAGAAAAACAAGAAAAAGCAATCAAACAGGTAAGGGAAACAGTACAAGACCTGATAAATGAAATGGAGGTACTGAAGAAAACACAATCTGAGGGACGACTGGAAATGGAAACTCTGAGTAAACGAACAGAAACTTCAGAGACAAGTATTTCCAACCGAATACAAGAGATGGAAGAAAGAATCTCGGACTCTGAAGATACTATAGAGGAAATAAACTCACAGATTAAAGAATTAAACAAATCTAACAAATTCTTAACACAAAACATTCAGGAAATCTGGGACACCATGAAAAGACCAAACCTAAGAATAATTGGGGTAGAAGAAGGAGAAGAATTACAACTCAAAGGCCCAGAAAACATATTCAACAAAATTATAGAAGAAAACTTCCCCAACCTAAAGAAGGATGTTCCTATGAAGGTACAAGAAGCCTACAGAACACCAAATAGACTGGATCAAAAGAAAGCATCCCCACGCCATATAATAATCAAAACACAAAACATACAGAATAAAGAACAGATATTAAGAGCTGCAAAGGAAAAAGGTCAAGTAACATATAAAGGGAAACCTATCAGAATTACACCTGATTTCTCAATGGAAACCATGAAAGCCAGAAGAGCTTGGATAGATGTGCTACAGACACTAAGGGAACATGGATGCAAGCCTAGACTATTATACCCAGCAAAGCTTGCATTCACCATTGATGGAGAAAACAAGATATTCCAGGACAAAAACAGATTTAAACAATACGCAGCCACAAATCCAGCCTTGCAGAAAGTAATAGAAGGAAAATCACAAACCAAGGAGTCCAACAATGCCCACAATAACTCAGGCATCTAGCGACCCTTCACCAGCACAACTAGAAGAAGGGAAACACACAAACTCTACTACTAAAAATGACTGAAGTTAACAACCACTGGTCATTAATATCACTTAATATCAATGGACTCAATTCACCTATAAAAAGGCACAGGCTAAGAGACTGGATACGAAAACAGAATCCAACATTTTGCTGTTTACAAGAAACACACCTCAACCACAAAGACAGACACCTACTCAGAGTAAAGGGTTGGGAAAAGGTTTATCAAGCAAATGGCCCTAAGAAACAAGCGGGTGTGGCCATACTAATTTCCAACAAAGTTGACTTCAAACTAAAATCAATCAGAAGAGATGGAAAGGGACACTTTATACTCATAACAGGAAAAATCCATCAGAATTAAGTCTCAATCCTGAATATCTATGCCCCTAATATAAAAGCTCCCACTTATGTAAAAGAAACACTTCTAGAACTCAAGGCAGCCATCAAACCACACACACTAATAGTTGGAGACTTCAACACTCCTCTCTCACCAATGGACAGGTCAATCAGACAGAAACCTAACAGAGAATTGAAAGACTTAATGGAGGTAATGAACCAAATGGACTTAACAGACATCTATAGAACATTCCACCCAAATAGGAAAGAATATACCTTCTTCTCCGCGGCTCATGGAACCTTTTCGAAAATTGACCATATACTTGGTAACAAAGCAAACTTCCACAGTTACAAAAAAATATTAGTAACCACCTGTGTCTTATCGGATCACCATGGATTAAAATTAGAATTCAACAACAATGCTACCCCCAGAAAGCCCACAAACTCATGGAAACTGAACAGTCAACTACTGACCCACACCTGGGTCAAGGAAGAAATAAAGAAAGAAATTAAAGTCTTTCTTGAATTTAATGAAAACAAAGACACAACATACTCAAACCTATGGGACACAATGAAAGCAGTGCTAAGAGGAAAGTTCATAGCCCTAAGTGCCCACTTAAAGAAAACGGAGAAAGCGCTCATTGGTGACTTAACAGCACACCTGAAAGCTCTGGAAAAAAAAGAAGCAGACTCACCTAGGAGAAGTAGAAGACTGGAAATAATCAAATTGAGGGCAGAAATTAACAAAATAGAAACACAGAAAACAATCCAAAGAATCAATGAAACAAGAAGCTGGTTCTTGGAGAAAATCAACAAGATTGACAAACCCTTAGCCAAACTAATCAAACAGCAGAGGGAGAACACGCAAATTAATAAGATCAGAAATGAAAAGGGGGACATAACCACAGACACAGAGGAAATTCAGAGAATCATTAGATCTTACTACAAAAGCCTGTATGCCACAAAATTGGAAAATGTAAAAGAAATGGACAGTTTTTTAGATAAATACCATATACCAAAGTTAAACCAGGACCAGGTAAATGCTCTAAATCGTCCTGTAAGTCGCGAAGAATTAGAAACTGTTATCAGAAACCTCCCTACCAAAAAGAGCCCAGGACCAGATGGTTTCAATGCGGAATTCTACCAGAACTTCCAAGAAGACCTAATACCTATACTCCTTAAGGTATTTCATAATATAGAAACGCAAGAGTCACTGCCAAATTCCTTCTATGAAGCTACAGTTACCCTGATACCTAAACCACACAAAGACTCAACCAAGAAAGAGAATTACAGGCCAATCTCACTCATGAACATTGATGCAAAAATTCTCAATAAAATACTGGCAAACCGAATCCAAGAACACATTAGAAAAATTATCCATTACGATCAAGTAGGCTTCATCCCAGAGATGCAGGGCTGGTTCAACATACGAAAATCTATCAATGTAATCCATCATATAAATAAACTGAAGGAAAAAAACCATATGGTCATCTCATTAGATGCTGAAAAAGCATTTGACAAAATTCAGCACCCTTTTATGATAAAGGTCTTGGAGAGATTAGGGATACAAGGGTCATTCCTAAATATAATAAAAGCTATTTACAGCAAGCCGACAGCTAACATCAAACTAAATGGAGAGAAACTCAAGGCTATCCCACTAAATTCAGGAACACGACAAGGCTGTCCACTCTCTCCTTATCTCTTCAATATAGTGCTTGAAGTTCTAGCAATAGCAATAAGACAACATAAGGGAATCAAGGGGATTCAATTTGGAAAGGAAGAAGTTAAACTTTCATTATTTGCAGATGATATGATAGTATACATAAGCGACCCCAAAAACTCCACCAAAGAACTCCTACAGCTGATAAACTCCTTCAGTAACGTGGCAGGTTACAAGATCAACTCCAAAAAATCAGTCGCCCTTTTATACACAAAGGATAAGGAAGCAGAGAGGGAAATCAGAGAAGTATCACCTTTCACAATAGCCACAAATAGCATAAGATATCTGGGAGTATCGCTAACCAAGGAACTGAAGGATTTATTTGACAAGAACTTTAAGTCTTTGAAGAAAGAAATTGAAGAGGATACCAGAAAATGGAAGGATCTCCCCTGCTCGTGGATTGGGAGGATCAACATAGTAAAAATGGCAATTCTTCCAAAAGCAATCTATAGATTCAATGCAATCCCAATCAAGGTCCCATTAAAATTCTTCACAGAGATTGAGAGGACAATAATCAACTTTATATGGAAAAACAAGAAACCCAGGATAGCCAAAAAAATCTTATACAATAAAGGTTCTTCTGGAGGCATTACCATCCCTGACTTCAAACTCTATTACAAAGCTACAGTATTGAAAACAGCTTGGTATTGGCATAAAAACAGAGAAGTTGACCAATGGAATCGTATAGAAGACCCGGATCTTAAACCACAAACCTATGAACACCTGATTTTTGATAAAGGAGCCAAAAGTACACAATGGAAGAAAGAGGGCATCTTCAACAAATGGTGCTGGCATAACTGGATGTCAACCTGTAGAAGAATGAAAGTAGATCCATATCTATCACCATGCACAAAACTCAAGTCCAAATGGATTAAAGACCTCAATATTAATTTGAACACATTGAGCTTGATAGAGGAGAAAGTGGGAAGTACTCTACAACAAATGGGCACAGGGAACCGTTTCCTACGCATAACCCCAGCTGCACAGACTTTAAGGGCAACATTGAATAAATGGGACCTCCTGAAGTTGAGCAGCTTCTGTAAAGCAAAGGACATTGTCACTAAGACACAAAGGCAGCCTACTGACTGGGAAAAGATCTTCACCAACCCTGCAACTGACAAAGGTCTGATCTCTAAAATATATAAGGAACTCAAGAGACTAGACGGCAAAATGCCAATTAACCCAATTAAAAAATGGGGTGCTGAATTGAACAGAGAATTCTCAACAGAAGAAGTTCGAATGGCCAAAAGACACTTAAGGTCATGCTCAACCTCCCTAGCTATCAGGGAAATGCAAATCAAAACAACTTTGAGATATCATCTTACACCTGTCAGATTGGCTAAAATCCAAAACACCAATAATAACCTTTGCTGGAGAGGTTGTGGGGTAAGGGGTACACTCATCCATTGCTGGTGGGAATGCAAACTTGTGCAACCACTTTGGAAAGCAGTGTGGCGGTTTCTCAGGAAATTCGGGATCAACCTACCCCAGGATCCAGCAATTCCACTCTTGGGAATCTACCCAAGAGATGCCCAATCATACAACAAAAGCATATGCTCATCTATCTTCATAGCAGCATTATTTGTAATAGCCAGATCCTGGAAACAACCTAGATGCCCTTCAGTGGAAGAATGGATGAAGAAACTGTGGAATATATACATGCTAGAATACTACTCAGCGGTGAAAAACAATGACATCTTGAATTTTGCAGGCAAATGGATGGAAATAGAAAACACTATTCTGAGTGAGGTAACCCAGACCCATAAAGATGAACATGGGATGTACTCACTCATAGTCGGTTTCTAGCCATAATTAAAGGACATTGAGCCTATAAATTTGGGATCCTTGAGAAGATAATAAGAAGGTGAACTCCTAAAAAAAGATATAGTAATCCTCCTGGATATTGGAAGTAGACACGATCGCCAGGCAAAATTGGGAACTTGAGGGTTGGGCAAGACTGGGCCAAGGGAAGATGGGGAGAGAAAAGTGTGAAGGGGAGAACCGGGGGAGCTCAGAGGAATGGGGTGCTTGGGATATAGGAAGGGTAGATATGGGAGCAGGGAAGCATATATCTTAATTTAAGGAGCTACCTGAGGGTTGTCAAGAGACTTGACCCTAGAGGGGATCCCAGGTTTCCAGGGAGACGCCCCCAGCTAGTTCCTTGGGCAGCCGAGGAGAGGGAGCCTGAAAAGGCCAGTTCCTATAGCCATACTGATGAATTTCTTGCATATCACCATAGAACCTCCATCTGACGATAGATGAAGAAAATGACAGAGCCCCACATGGGAGCACCGGACTGAGCCCCCAAGGTCCGGATGAGGAGCAGAAGGAGAGAGAACATGAGAAAGAAAGTCAGGACCGTGAGGGAACCTCCATCTGGCGACAGATGGGGAAGGTGACTGAGCCCCACATTGGCGCACTGGACTGAACTCCCAAGGTCCTGATGAGGAGCAGAAGGAGCGAGAACATGAGGGAGAAAGTCAGGAACGAGAGGGGAAAGAAGAAGAAGCAATGAAGCCAACGAGATTTCACTTGGCTATTGGAAGGTTGAGAATGTTGCTGAATTTCCCAGGAGTCTGTGCACACGACCAAGTTGCCAGTGTCTTAACTACTGGAATTGTCAGGTTCACCCCAGTCGTGTTCATTGTGAAGGCACCAGGCTATTGGTGAATCTCAGCATCAGCATCATTTGTTGACAGAGTTCCTACTGATTGTGCCACGTATTTGAAGAACCTCCACCTGACGATAGATGAAGAAAATGACAGAGCCCCACATTGGAGCACTGAACTGAGCTCCCAAGGTCCTGATGAGGAGCAGAAGGAGAGAGAACATGAGAAAGAAAGTCAGGACCGTGAGGGGTGCGTTCACTCATGGAGACGGTGGGACAGAACTAATGGGAGATCACCAACTCCAGTTGGAATTGGACTGATGGAACATGCGACCAAACCCGTCCTTCTGAATGTGGCCAACAGCGGGGGCTGACTGAGAAGCAAAGGACAATGGCTCTGGGCTCTGATTCTTCTGCATGGACGGGCTCTGTGGGAGCCTTCTCAGCTTGGCCGATCACCTTCCTGGACCTGGTGGGAGTTGGGAGGACCTTGGTCTTAGCATAGAGTGGGGAACCCTGATGGCTCCTTGGACTTGAGAGGGAGGGAGGGGAGGTATGGGTGGAGGGGAGGGGAGGGAAGGGGGAGAAGGAGGGGAGGGAAGGGGGAGGAGGAGGGGAGGGAAGGGGGAGGAGGAGGGCAGGAGATGGAAATTTTTAAATATAAAAAAAATAAACCATGAGGAAAAAAAAAAAAATAAAGTAAAGTAGAGGGTAAGATTAGCTGATGAAAACAAAGTTAAAGAAATATTAGACATCAATAAAAAACAAACATGATCACAGCTTTAGAAGAAGATGACTACAATCAAAAGGTGAAGTGAAGAAATCATAGTGTAGAAGAAAGAACTGAGATAATAATTCAGAGGCATAGAAAGCTTTAAAATCTTCCAACTCTTGAGAAGGATATGGACACCCAAGCATATATTATTTGAAACCTGAGATAGTAATGATTAGAAAAGAAGTTCTTAATTTTTCATCCTATGTAAAACCCCAAATTAACTAATGGGGAGTAATTTAAACCCTGTACCAGACAAATGACAATTCCTAAGAGCAAATGTATCAAAATACATCAGATTTTTCATCAGAAACTCCCAAAGCCAGGGTATCACAGAATGATAAACTCAAGGCCTGCATCAAAGTAACTGCCAACCAGGACATTCATATCCAACAAAATTGTTATTGCTTTTAATAGATAATTTGACAGAGACCACCTTCAACAAAAATACCACTTACCAGGGTAGGGGCATGAGGATTAGAAAATTCAGTAAAGGGTAAGTAAAGAAGCAAGTGAAAATCATAAAACAGAAAGCATAGGATAGTACCAGGAGGGAGTTCCAATGAATACTGAAATCACCCGCTTTTAATTTTCGTTTGCTTAAAATGCTCCGACTCCAAAAGGTAGGAGTAAGATAAAAAAAATTGCATTAACTTGTTACAAGGAAATGAACATAACAGTTTAATGTTGTGAGGTATATTCTTAGTTAAACTTTCTCTTGCTAGAAAAAGACAAGTAACTCTCACACCCTGGACCAAAGCATTCTATAGGCAAACCACTCCCTGGTTGGAATTCACTGTTACTGCCTTAAGGGAGTAGGAATTTAGCTGGATCCTTAGACTTTTGTTTGAGGTATAAACATACCCACTTCTCTATTCCTGAAATATAGCTATAGCTGTTGACAATAACCTTGAGAGAGCAGAACTCTCTGAACTAAATCTAGGTGGGACCTTTGAACTAGAAACAGGCAATAACCTTGAAGTAAGTTCCAGCTCTCTGACCTTTGGTAAAGGGGGAAATAGACTCATATTTTTGGGTCTCCACAAGAATTAAAGATATTTCTACTCCTTGGCTCAGGGATAATTGCAGAAGTGGGAGTGGGAAGTCTATGAGTCAGAAGCAGTAGTCATCTACAGCTATAGAGAAAGAATGTCTTCTAGAAACAGCAGAGCAGAAGCACATATAAACTTACAGTGGTTTGTACATATATGTAAGACCAGCAGGAGATAACTCATATACAATTTAGTCATGGAGAGGGCATGAGACTTCTCATCCCTAGCTGAGGAACAATTAGTAAGGATAGTTGTTGGGAGACAGAATATCAATTTTCTGTAAGAGTTATATTAAGAAATATATGTATATACAAATATGCATGTAATAACAATAAATTAAAAAGGGACTATTAGTTTGAAGAGAGCAGGGATTTTTTTAGGGGAGGGAGATCGGAGGAAGTACAGTAATAGGAGCAGAAAATATATTAATACAACATTAGGTAAAATCATAAAAAATGACCAGACAAATGACCCATTAGAGGTTGATAATGTTTAAGTTTTTATTTTACTTTTTGTAAACTGAAGCAATCACTAAACCTTTGAATCTTGGATTCTCAGCAGTGCAATGGAAGAAATGGTAATAATATTGTGTCTTAACTGATAATGAGCATGGTGTGGAATAATTCTTCTCTGCACTGTGAAGATATGTTGCTCTCGTTAATAAAAAACTGATTGGCCAATATCTAGGTAAATTTTTTAGGACAGAGAGAAAGCTGGGAGAAGAAGGACAGAGTCAGAGGAGTCTTGAGCAAGACATAGAAAAAGCAACAGAGAAAATTCATATATGAGGTAAATAAGCATTGAGGAAGCACATAGATCAATAGAAATGGATTATTCAAGTGGTAAGAGCTGGCTGCAGGCATACCTAAGCTATTGGCCAAGCATTTGTAATTATTATTAAGTCTCTGTGTGGATATTTGGGGAAAGTCTGGCAGGACAGAGTTGATGGGTGGTTTAGACTATGCAGAATTTCTTCTTTTAGATTATATAATATAAACAGATATGTTACATATAATTGTATAGAAAAATTATAGAGAAGTTAGTTGTGTCATACGGTAATATGTTTTAAAGACAAAGTTCACAAAGAAAACCAAAACTGGGAAAACTATTTGCTGAATTTTGTATAAGATTTGAATAAAGAAAATTTTGTAAGTTTGTTGGGACAAATGAGTCCTGGCCTTCAGCTGCTCATCCCTCTTAGAACCTTCTAATTAAAGTTACTAGAAGCTGTGCCTAGCTTAGAGGATCAGAGGATGGGATTTTCACCTGTTGGCCATTGACTGCAATGTATTTAAGCCTATATGGTGCTAATAAAGAAGGGCTTTTGGTATCAGTGTTTGAAGGTCTGAGTGTCGGTCTGTCTCTGCGTGTGTATTCTCAACCTTCAGCCCCTTTCCCGAAGCTCGCGAACTGGGGTCTAGTGCATAGAGTGCAGACCGGGGCCGCGGTGTGCTGCATAGGTTGTCTTAGATATACTATGTATGTTGTATGATGTATAATCTTCTGTGCATATGAATAGATATTGCATACAGTCTAACAAATAAAGTTTATTTGGCATGTGAATGCACAATATGCGTAGTCTATCATGTATAGTTTTTTGGCCATATGAATGCATATTACACATAGTTTATTATTTATCATCAAATTTGCATATAAATTCCTTAGTGTTCTTTTAATGCCCTTATGGGAACATTATATGGAAACAATTGTTTGCAGTTAAAATGTTAGTAAATGCTAAGATGGTTCTGAATATTTTCTTAAGAATATAATGAATACAGAATAAAGTTTATCAACAGACTCAGTGTTATGTTGACACCATCTTCACCATAACTTCTGAGAATCAGTCAACTCCATGGCAACTTCACTGGAGCCTGATTGTGAACTGATTCTTCCAGACACCTGCTGCTCCCACAACAGTGCAGCTAAGACCAAGTAGACGACAAATGAACTGTAGCCAGAATATGTTCATCTAAAGGATCTGGTTTTGCTGGTTCACTCACTATCCAGGTACTTGTCTGCTGTCCATTTTCAGACTCCAAAGTACCTGCTCTCAATACAATGAAGGCAATTTTCTATCACATTTTCCCTCCATTTGTAGGAATGTGGGCCTAATTTATTCATCTTATGAAAAATGGTATCCAAAAGTTAGGCTTTATAAACCCATTTTCAATAATTTTCTCTGTTCTATTTTTTGAGCACCTACTAACTGCCAGAGGTTGTAATCATTAGCAAAACTGACAAGGCCTGCCACCTAGTGGGAAGACAAATAACAAACTGATAAAGTATAAATTTACATACTACTAAAGGCTAAGACTTTATGATGCAGCTTGCAGTGTGGAAGCTTCCAATGATACTGAAGAAAAATCAATTCTTTTATTTCGTAGGGAGACTTGAATATTAAGTGTTCCATAAATGTTTTATCAAGAATACTTTATTAGTCCACTTAGCTATCATTGACAAAAAGATATCGTAAAAGAATAAGAATTGTACCTGGCTTGCCCAGAGATGTTTATCTAAACATGTGGCAATGTTTTTGAAATGAACTTTTTAAAAAGAAGACAGAAGTAATATTTTAGTAAAGAAATAAACCAAATATTTATTTTTATTTTATGACACATCTAATAGATGTATTATTATTCTTTTTGAAAGAATAAGCCAAACATCTACAGTTAGAATTTGTATCTGTTACATGGCTAAAATGTTAATGCTTTTAATGAACACTTGAGTAAGACCCACATTTCAATGCAACATTTGAAAATATATTCACCGGGAGGGGGGAGGAGGAGGGAAGGAGATGGAAATTTTTAAATATAAAAAAAATAAACCATGAGAAAAAAAAAAGAAAGAAAGAAAATATATTCACTATCCAATATAAATTTAAAACAAATAATATTTGAATGACTAATATTTAGACTAAATACTATTTTTTAATTTGAATAATGAACTAAATACATTGCAGTTAATCACTTCTGCCCAGTTTTTTTTACAAGTTTAAATACTAGTGCCTGAATATATTCCCTTTAAAAAATTGAAAATTTTTAGTCTTAGTAAATTTTCTTGTCTTGTTCACATGTTAGATTCATTCATTTTATTTTGCCATAGAAAATCATTTATGTACCACAAATATAAATATTTATTTGACTGAAAAAAGGCATTAAAAATAAATTCCCCAGACTAATTTTTTAGGGATCAAAATTTTAATCTGTACTCTATCTGGAAATTCACTGTCCAAGCTGGCCAGGCATACCAGTCAGAAATTAGAAACAGATTAGATGTCTAAGAATAAAAGAATATATAAAAATGTAGTATATTTACACACTGCAATAATACTCAGCTGTTTAAAAAAGCAAAATCATGAAATTTACAGGTAAATGGATGGAGCTAGAAAAGAAAATCATCCCAAGTGAGGTGTTGAAAAGAGCTACTTGTTCATCCTGACTGCCCAGAACTGAAATAATCACACAGAAACTGCATTAATTAAATCACTACTTGGCCCATTAGCTCTAGCTTCTTTTTGGGGGGGGGGTTCGATACAGGGTTTCTCTGCAGCTTTAGAGACTGTCCTGGAGCAGCTCTTGTAGACCAGGCTGGTCTGGAACTCACAGAGATTCGCCTGCCTCTGCCTCCTGAGTGCTGGGATTAAACGCGTGTGCCACCACCGCCTGGCTAGATCTAGCTTTTTATTGGCCAACTCTTACATCTTAATTTATCCAATCTCCATTAATCTCTTCATCATCACAAGGTCATGGCTTACAAGCAAAGTTTCAGAGTGTCTGCCTCCACTGGTGGTTCCATGGCTTCTCCTTAGCTCTACCTCCTTTCTCCCAGCATTCAGTTTAGTATCTCCCACCTACCAAAGTTCTTCCCTATCAACAGGCCAAGGCAGTTTCTTTATTCAGCAATGGTATTCACAGCATACAGAGGAAAATTCCACATCACACCTCTTTTCTGTTAAATGAAACTAAGGCTTTATGTTTAACATAGTAAAATTACATATAACAAAACAGGTATCAAGTAAGAATTATAGTTACAATATTTATATCTATTTTATATCTTATCATAACTAAGGAAAACTATAAGTATAAATAAAAATTTTATTGGAAGATTATTAACAAATGTTAGAAAATGTAACATGAATCTACAATTTATAATTCTAAAATAACCTACCATTCATATCAAAATCTGGATGGTTTACATTAAAAATAAAGAATAAGTTTACCAAGTTTGTATTTTATTGTGCTTCCAAAACATTTTACCAGTTGGGATCTGTACTTTTGACTTTTAGAATAGAAGTAGCACAACTTGATCAGTAATAGAAAGTCTGCAGGATTTATTCCATTATGTCTGTTTTCTTGGTGTGCTTCAATTGCTTAAACAACCCCAAAGCAGAAGTAGTCACGGAATCTATCTTTCCTCTTCTGTCAAGCAAGGATTCATTCCCTCATCCTCAATAAACATTTTATTTTCTCAATGACTTGGAACATGGGCAAAGCATTAATAGAGATGCAGCATCAATAAAAAAATAAATTTGTCAATGCTATGTAGCAGGGCTGCCAGCTTTGAAGTGAACAAAGAGACAAAGAGATGTGTTTCTCTGGCTGCTTGCCATGGTAGCCAGTCAAGATACACTCTACTTCTAATGTTAACTACCAAGCCGTGTCTTCAGTTTCTACACAGATGCAAGGATTTCATTCATTTTATTTCTTTGCTTGCCACCAATTTCACCTTTAAGCAATTTCACTTTCCTGTGACTACTAGAGAAGAGATTTTGTCTACTTTCAAATGAATTATCCATCTCCCCAAACACATATTATTTGTGAGGTTTTCATAGGCAGCATATCTTTTCATGGTAGTATTTTCCCTGTAGTCCAAACCCAGAAATAGAAGATGCTAGGGTCAGGTTGGGAACTACTCTTTTCCTCAGAGATCCATCAAAGAGTATCAGAAATATCAAAACCCTTCTAAATCCTGGGTGTTTATAAATCACTTTCCTGTCTAATAGAGTCAGCGATTTTCTTACATTTAGAAACCTAGAATTATTGAAATGGTTTTACAGTAATAGGCTAAAAACATAGAATTCATAATAAAGTTCTACAAACATGAATTGTTTCCTAACACTGGTTCTTAGTTGTGGAGTGACAGGTTCAAATGGCTTACTGTCTTCATTTCACTTGAGAGTTATGTAATAACAAAATATCTTCTCAAAATTAATATCTTACCCTTATATAAGCAAGTTGTGAACATGTATGTTAACTTAGTTAGGAAAATAAGTATTAAATTAACCTATGCCTTAAAACAAATATTCTAGACTGATTCTAAGAACCATATTGTTTTATTCATAGCTTAAAAATAATGCATATTTTGCCACAAAGTTTCTCCTCTCTTTCCGTTTCACCAGACCCAACCCCATTTTATCCCTAAGCCTGTTACAGAACACCACTTGCAGCTTTTTATCCCTACTGCCCACATCTTCTAAGGATTTCACAGACCAAACCCCTTCATCTCCCTCGGGCGACTTGTAGCTTTGTACCAACTACAGAAAGAACACCCTGCTAACCCAAGGGCTTCTCTTTCTAGGGCAACAGGTAGGCTGAAGGCAGACCTACACCTCTCCTACTGCCTCTAAAATCCAATCTCCTTAGTTTCATCTCAAGCTGTGTAGCTGAAAACCTGTGGTGTTCTTCCTTTCCTCTCTGACCCCTTCCCCAAAAGATCATGAAGATTTTCTCCAACATTTCTTCCCCCCACTCATCCCAGCATCCTATCCCCCCAATACCAACAGGCATTCTCTGTGAACACACCATCTGAATATGCCAGGAAAACACACAATACTCAGGTATCACATTCTCTGAAAATCGAGAGAGAAAACAGAAACCAAGAAAAAACACCCATCCAACAAAGACAAATCCAGAAATCAGTATCTAGACATTTAATCATTCAAACCTACATGCTAAGAAGCCAGAGTAAAAATACAATCAATAACAACCAGCACATATATATCTCCACTAGAATCCAGATATCCTACCATAGCAGGCCCTAAATCTTCCAACATAGCTGAGGCAAAGAAAATTTAGTTTAAAAAGATTATGAATATGATAGGGGTCTATAAAGAGCAAATGCATAAATCCCTTTTAAAAATCTAAGAAAACACAGACAGTGAAAAGAAATAAGTCAAACAGTTAAAGACCTGTACTTGGAAATAAATGAATCAAAGAAAAATTGATGGACATCTGCAAATGAAAAATTTAGAAATTTAAATAGGAGCTACAGAGGGAAGTTTCACTAACAGAATATAAGATATTCAAGAGAAAATCTCAAGATTGAAGACACAATAAGACAAAAAATGGATACACTGATATATGTATATATATATACTCATATATATTAATATTAATGTGTACATATGAAATAAACCATGTTAAATCTAAGAATTTCCTGACACATCAAAAACTCTGGGATACCATGAAAAGGCCAAACCTAAGAAATGACAGGGATATAGAGGAAGGAGAATAAATCATAGATGAAAACTCTCCTTACCTAGAGACAGAGATACCTCTAATGGTACCAAATGATACAGATTACCAAATAGATTGGCCCCAAAAAGTCTCCTTGCCATTTATAATCAAAACCTAAAATTAAAGATTAAAGAAAGAATATTAAAACCTACAAGGGAAAATGACCAAATAACATATAAAGGTAGGCCTATTAGAATTATACCTGATTTCCCAAAGAACTCTAAAATCAGATTCAAAAGAAAACATATGCCAGCTCAGAATATACTACACTATATTCAGCAAAACTTTTAACACCATGAATGGAGAAAATAAAATGTATACCTACAGCTCTTGTCCTACAAGAGGTTGCAGAAGAAAAATTCCAGACTAGGAAGGTAAGCCACACCCATAAAAACATAGGAAATAAATAATCTCACACCTACAAAATAAAAAGGGAAACACACACTAATAAACACATATACCCCAAACACACACTACCACTGCCACCACCACCAAAAAAAGGAACCAAAACCATTGATCATTGATATCTCTCAATATCAATAGTCTTAATTCCCCAATAAATAACACAGAATAGAAGGGAAAACAGGGTCCTTCTGCATCTGAGAAACACACCTAATATCGAGGAGATATATTACCTCAGGGTAAAGGGCTGGAAAAAATATTCCATCAAATGGGCCTAAGAATTAAGCAGCATGACCATTTTAATGTCTAAAAACATAAAAGTGAAACTAAAACTAATCAAAAGAGATATGGAATAATACAATATACTCATCAAAAGAAAAAAAATCTGCCATGGTGACATTTCAGTTCTTAGCAACTGTGCTCCAAACACAAGGGCATCCAAGTTTATGAAGAAAACAATGCTACAGTTTAAATCACATATTGACCCTCATATAATGAAACTGGGATATTTCAGTACCATATTCTCACCAATATTGAGATCATCCAGACAAAAACTAAATAGAGAATTCAATAACAGATTATAAACCAAATGGTCCTAACAGGTATTTAACAGAACATTTCACCCAAACATAAAAGAACATACTACCTTCTTCTTTGAACCTCATGGAACTTTCTCGAAAACTGATCACAAGTAGGATACAAATCTCAACAGATACAAGAAATTTGAAACAACTCCCAGCATCCTATCAGACCACCATGGATTAAAGCTGGATATCAACAACAAAAGAAACAACAGAAAATTTAAAATCTCATGGAAAGTGAACAACTCTCTATTGAGTGAAAAAATGGGTCAAGACAGAAATAACAAAGAAATAACAGACTTTCTAGAATTCAATAAAGATGAATACACATCATTCCCAAACGTATGCACTAAGCAAAAAGTTCAAAGCACTAAAAGCCAACATGGAAAAGTTGGAGAGGTCTCATACTAGCACCATTGGTTCTCTTTGGCCACCATCATGTTTGTTATCCTCTCTACATTGGCAACTAAATAAGAAAATTGGCAATGATGATCTCATTTCAAAGTAAGATTAATTTGAAATTTGTTGGTCCTGAATTATGAATACTCGAAACCTACATTATTCATGTTCTTTATTTCTAATGTAATATTAGTTTTGTGTTCTGAAGGACTGAAACTAGTGTTACTCCCATTTACATTTTACCACCATACACCACCACATTCCTACAACAATCAGAAACAATTTAATTGGAGAAATAGAATGATAGACTTTAGTGGATGGAATTAAACCTTTTGTTGAATGATCATGGAAAGGTAAATGCCCACATTAACTGACATATGGTGAAATCTATAATGAATGGCCCATAGATAGTCTTACTCTGCATGTAGGAAGCATAAGTTTGTTCAGAAGGAGGAGAAATGGGAAACTGAAGGTTAGAAGAGATGGAGAGAACTTATGCAAGAAATTATAATGATTAAACACAACTAAGTATTAATTTGGGTGCTCTCTTATTAAAGTTGTCAGTAGAGGAAAGAAAACTACTAATAACTACTCCAGCTAATTATAGAGAGCTAATTTACCAAAGAGGACTTTGGCATTAATTGTTCTACCCTACAGTGGCATCCTTTTAAATATGTCACAAAGAAAAGGTAAATTTTCCTCTCTAAATAAATAATAATAAATAAATAATAGTTGCAACAAGAAACTGTGAAAGATACTGAGTTTTACAACTCTAAAGCCCAGGAAATCATAATTACATATCAGCTAACATTCTATTTCTTAATCATTGAGAAAATTTCAAGAGAATACTGGTTTCAGATCCAGCTGAGAGATGTAACAAATATCTTTTACTATGCTTTATTTTTCTATGACAGGCAGGTGTCAATCTTTGTAATTGAAAAAGATCAAATGACTGATACCCTCGCCTTGTAGCTATTAACAGTTTTGTAAACATTCTTTCAATATTTGAACAGTTGCCAATAAAAAAAAATGTTTATTTGGATTATCTCTACAGTCCATAAAGGACTTCAAACCATTGTCTGATGATGAACATTCTAAAGGACATATTTCCCAAAGTTTAATTCATGCTCTGGAAGAATTCAAAAGACAACTTTTAACAGCTTGCTAACAAATCAAACTTTAAACAAAAGTTATCAAGTTTTTAATATTAAAAGGTATTAAAAGCCTTGAAAGTCACAAATAAAGCTTCACCATAATAACTAAGTGGCCACATTATATCAGCGTAAGGTCCTCCTGGTGGAAAGATTGTGGTTAAGAATGAATAAAATCCATCTACGCTGTACCAACTACCTTTATATTAGCTTTTGCATCAAACTGCCAAACCAAGGCAGCACAAAGGAAGATTTGTCCCTTCCAGGCCATTGGCTGAATGATCCTCCTAACTATTCTGACAACACCACAGGGTGTAACTAGACAGACACTGAAATATACTCATTTAAAAATATTTAAATTGTACAGTGTATTACTGTTTACTGTCATTGATAAACTAATAAAAAAGATAGAAATATTAACTAAAGCTATGCTTGGGAAAAGGAGTAGCTAAGATGGCAGGAAAGACATGTTGGAGCTTGTTATAGGTATTGATTCATAGTAGGTAAAAAGGATAAAAAATATATGAAAGTATATTATTTAAAGAAATATTATATATTTAAATTTAAAAATCCCTTCATGAAGAAAATCAGTTACCAGACTGTGGACAAAAGGGTAATAATTAGCACATATATTAATTATAATGGTATAATTACAAAGAGACTTAGGAATTGGTAAGAGGAAAAGCAAATAAAAAGAAACCAAATGATCAGTCATACTGAGCAGATTGTGTGTGTGTGTGTGTGAACATAAATTCACAAACATGTATACACATACATCTTAAAACACAAAAAAAGATGCCATGGATTTTTAAGAGAGCAAGGACATGTATATGGAAAGATTTAGAGGTAGAAAAGAAAAGGGGATAAATGATGAAATATATCATAATAAAGACTTAAAATATATAGTAAAACAAAATGAATCCCAGGAAAGAAAATTACTTAAAGAATATAATAATTAGCTGATAAAAATGAAATCAAAATAATAATTAATCCAGAAATAATGAGAATGTCATGTAATCTTCAACTTCGTGGTTTAATTTAACATTGAAAATTAATAATTTGGGAAACAGTAATATCCAGTGCCAACATGCATATACAGAATATAAACTCATTCATTTCTTGGAGACAGTATACATTTCTACATGTCTGTGTAAGATAACATAAAGATGTTTAATAATATCCACATAGCTTTAGAAAACCTACCTAGTGCACTATGTTCTACAGTTCATAGAATAACAACCCTAATTTGGTTGCCTCTGTGCAGGGGGTTTTGTAGGGAACAAAGCTTGACCAACTAATTCTTTGTCTTTTCTTAGAATCAAAAAAAAAAACTACATTATATCAGAGTCTAATCAGACTCTAATCAGAGTCTAGGTGAGAATGTCTTCAACAACTCCATAATTATTCACCTTGAAAATGGATATTATTCTTCCTAAATAACAAATAAATATTTTAGTTTCCTCTCAAAACAATAGACTGAAGGTTAAGTACTATAGGATAATTGCAATGTTTTCCTGAGGCATAGGTAGTGCAACCTTATTCTCTTCTGTAATATGTGATCCTTAGATACATATTGCTTTTCCCAGCCCATTTCTTCTGGTTAGATTACATGATGTAAGAATATACTGTTGACTCTGCCTTCTTTCACAAGCTTTTCCGCAAGTTCATCCAGTCTCATTCAGTTACGTTGATATCTTTCTTAGAGCCAAGACCTGGGTCTCATTGCGCCTCTACCTGACAGTAAAACTTTTATTGTGACATTTTAACAGAGCACATTGGTAATATAATTTCCTGGGTAAAAATTATCCATTTGTAAGGCAGCAGAGAAAAATGAATATTGTATGAGTGACTAACAATGTCTGCCACTCCTCTGGATGTGCACATGTGTTTCATAGGATCATATGACTGGAGATAAATGAGCAAGGAAACCCAGCAATCTGCTAAGATTGATGACAGCACAGAGTTGGGAATGGAGGCTCTGTGCATGACAAACATTTGACATCATTTTCCTATTGTTTCACTTATGACAATGAGAACACATGTTCTTTTATTTCAATCAAAATGATCAGTAATAAAGGAATAAATGAGAAATTGTTTATCATGTCATGAAAGAAAAAACTCGGAAAATAACTTATTTTAGTTGAATTAAACTCTAAATTAGAATGATCTTATGCATTTAATACTCATTTAAAATGTTTACTGATGAGCATATTGAGTTTAATATTTTACTTAAAATGTTTACTGACAATAATCCTCAGGAGACAGAGAAGTTTATACAGTAAGTAGGGGGAGCCTATTAGATAAGGCCAAAGGAAAAAATGTGAATTTCTGTGTTTTCATGGAATTTTTAAATTACAAGCATTTATTAGTTTCGTATATAAAGTAACATCCTAAGTGTAGATGTAAAGAAGGAAGCAGACTATAACCAAGGGTCACAAAGGAGTCTTCCATATTCAGATATGATTAGTTCCTCAAGTTGACTGCCTTCAGAAAAGCCCGTGCTAGAGAAACATAGATACCAGGAATAGAAGTTGAAGATGTACTATCAACTCACGCAGACTTGGCAATGTGTAAAGAATTTAAACTGATACGTGTACATTACAGTTTTATGTCTAATTTGAACCAGATTGGTGTTGATGAAAATAAAATTTTGCAAAAAATATTCAGCCAAATTTCACAAAAAGGAAAAAATGAGATTTATATTTATTTCACATTAAATTACTGTTGATGGCTGAGTATCATGGAAGACACTGCTGTGTTTATTACATGTTTTGGGCATCAGGTATAGCACAATGCCTCAGATTAGAGCTGCACAGTCCCCAGGCTCTCCTTGGGAATTTGGAATTTATTTTATGTGAATACATACATCTCTAAAAGTTTTTCATAATGCTTTGTTTGGAGAAAAATGTTCTGAACATATGTACAAGGATTAACTAGATTATGGGAAAGTCACATAGATGAGTTTGAGATCCTGGAAGAAAGATTGACCTAAACAGGTAGCTGAAGAGTAAGCATGGCCCATGTGATGGAAACCATATCAACATACATTTATAATTACATTAAGGTTTCATAAAATACATGTGTGAACAAATACACATTTTTAAAATAATGAAAATGTGTTTTCTTAATGTATCATATAATCTCATCTCACCATAGAACTCATTGTATAAAAAATATCATTCATGCAACAAATCAGATCTACATGGTTGCTTAAGTTAAGGCCTGCCTTACCTTTAAAGCTCTGACTATAATAAACTATATATAACCATTTAGAAAGGATACATAGTAGAATAGATATGTTTATGAAAGTTTTGTCAAACCTATTTTTTTATATTATTCAGAATACCAGTACGTCAGTGTTTTAAACTGCAATGTTATTAGCGAGGAAAGTATATGTAATTCTATAATAACAAACATGTGTGCCTCTGAATGGATTAAAACAGACAAAGCAATCAGTAGCATCTTGGGAGTCATGGTATATACTTACTACTTCAGTACTGTGGAAACTGAAGCGGGAGGATAATGAATTCCAAGCCAGTCTGGGAGTCTGGGATACATAGAGAAATCATGAAAAAAAAAAAAAGAAAACCACAAAGCAAAAGCAAACTAAGATTAACTCAATGACAAAAGTTTCTCAGTCTAACTAAAACTTCATCTCAGGTTTACACAGAGCAGGGGTTAAGTGAAAAGAGCTTCCATCTGTAATGTTCTCAGATCAGCTAAATCTCTACCTTGAGCTTATTGTATACCTTTTGCAACCAGAATGAGCAATCTTAACCCCCAGACAGAAGTATAAAATCTTATCAAATGCTCAATAGGAAGTTGCATTTATAGGTTTACTATACAAATAGTCACCACCATGCTACAAACATTGTAAAGAAAGGGGAGTTTTGCATGCCAGGAGAGAAAAGAAATCCTAGAGAGGAGAAGACCTTTTTCCTCCACATTCTTACCCTTGATATAGCTGGGCCAACTGTGCTTTTAATGAGAAGTTGAATAAGTACTAAATGTAGCTTTATCTTAATCATAGAAATTAAATTAATTCAGCACTTTGGCAAGGAAATACATCAAAGCTGTTATCAACAACCTCTTGCAGCCCTCATTATTAGTGGATTCCATGAAAATCCCTCATGTGTTTATCACAGTCGAGAGGTGTATTATTATATGTTTGGATAGTTTTACAGGTTGCAAGGAAGGTTTTTTTTTCTAAAACATAATATTAAGCATTATATGAACATGGATTTTCAGCGTAGTATTACCCGAAGCAGTAATTTTTCAGGAGTCAGCTTTATGTATTCATGAATCTTCCAAATTAGAATAATTGAGAGAGATAGAAACTTTACATAATGGGGTATAATGTATCCATTAGTATCTGTTTAATTTTCTTTGAATAGCCCATGAAGAAATTAACAAACAAAATAGAAGTCGGTGTGATCCTTATCAGTATAACACTTCCTACAAGTCAAATAAATTCCCTAGTGTTACATTTCGAACATGCAATTTTTAAAATATACATTGAAAACTTTCTGCAAGGCAGTCATCATATAACATTTATATCGATGCTTACCCCTAAATGCATAGAACATTTCTACAGTTACGTATTATACTTCTGCTTTATATGAATGCTTGCCCCTTAATGTGTAGAACATTTATGTTTTTTAAATGTTCATTCTTTTACAACTTATTCATTAAAAATTTCACAGAGTATTTTAGTTTTCCTTCCCACCTGCCAACCCCTGCCAGATACTCTCAGCTCCCTACCACCCAAACACCAAGTTCTTTATCTGTCTTGTCAAACTAATAGACAAAATATAAAAGGGAAAAAAAGGTACTAAAAGAATCCTGTTAGCCTATGACTCTTTAGCATGGGGTCTGCCCTGGAGTATAGTTGACATTCTCAGTGTCATTCAGTTGAAGAAAACTGATATTTCCTCTCTTAGCAGCTGTCATTTATTAATAGATTCTTGGCTGGTTCAATCCTGCTTCCTCTCCATTGTTCTGGGATTTAATCTTTTTTTTTTTTTGATATTGTGCGGGTCTTATGCATGCTGCACAGTCTTTCTGAATTAATATGTATATCTGCTGTGCTGTGTCTAGAAATACTTTCTGTAAAACTGTAAACTACTTAAGCTCTTATATTACCTGGCTCATTTTCTGCATAAATACATGAATCTTAAGAGGGAATTTGTGGTGAAGCCCCCTGTTCAGGGCTAAGCATTCCTCAGTTTCCCTAAAGATGAAACACAAGTGGCTAAGAAACATTTTAAAAATGTTTGACATCCTTAGCCTCCAGGGAAAGTGGAGTTAGAAGTACTTCGGGTTATCACCTTATACCAGTCAGGATGGCCTTGATAAA
Organism: Arvicola amphibius; assembly: GCF_903992535.2. Classification (NCBI taxonomy): domain Eukaryota; kingdom Metazoa; phylum Chordata; class Mammalia; order Rodentia; family Cricetidae; genus Arvicola; species Arvicola amphibius. The sequence continues at coordinate 46,692,200 of NC_052060.1, read as the reverse complement.
AGAATGACAACAAATGTTGGCGAGGAGGGAAGGAAAGGGTGACACTCACCCATTGCAGGCGGGAGTGGCGTCTGGAATACCCTATATTAACATGAGTGGGGCATCTCATCCAAATCCTGAAAACTGACCTACTTCAAGATCCAGCAGTAGCACTCAGCCCTTCTCACAAACTCCTCTGTATCTTACAGCAGATATTTCCTCATCCATGTTCATTGCTGCCCTATTTTTAGTAACCAGAAATTGGGAACATTTAGGATGACCATCAGTGGATGAATATAATAAAAATGCCATGCATTGACCAAATACAACATTATCCAGCTTATAAGGAAGATTAAATCTGCTGGTAAATGGATGGAAATAGAAACAATTGTCCTCAGTCAAGTAATCCAGATCAAGATGTTACATATTTTCTCTTATGAATAGGCATTGTGTTTTAGTTTTTAGATATGAGTGTTTAATTTAGAGTAACTGCAGAGGTTGGGTAGATAATATGGGACCAGGGGATCTTTCCAGGAAGGATATTTAGAATATAGTGTTATAAATAGTTAAACAGAAAACTTAGAACAGGAGAATTAAAAGGGGAGGGTGGTAACAAGGAAGAGTCTAGGAGGAGCTATGGAGAGATGTAAATAATGCTTACTGTGTTATGAAAAAGCCGTAGGAAAGTCTACTACTTTGACGTAGTAGAGTTCACATACCAAAAACTTCAACTTTTGAAGAGTTCAATTCAGCATTTTGAAATATAGTCAAATTATGTATTCACCATTATTATCTAATTTTAGAGAGTTATCGTCATTATCAAGAGACCCAAACCATAACAATATTACTTACTTGGCTATATTATAAATTTTAATTACATTATTATATATGGAAATGACAATACAAGTTGACAGCTATCTATACAGAGTTTTCAAGCACTTTGGTGCATCTGATAGTATCTGATTATTGTAATTACTGAAATCTGTTTCTCTCCCATTTCTGTGTCTACCCTACCTCACCCATTTATTCTGAGGAGTGACTTATATTGCATAATATGCACTCAGCAAATAAGGCAAACTTATTAGCAATAATTTTATTATTCGTGTTGGAGTAATTAGTAAGTAAACACCTGTAAAACCATCAGCTGTTTGCAGACTTTTCTGCTGTGAATCTTATATCTGAAAGACTCTATCTTCGTGCTATTATATATTATACACAGAAAAAATGATAAACAAATCTAAATGTAAGATTTGCATGATTTAAACTGATCTTACTAAAGTCATGTATCGAATACTAGATCATATAGGATCTTAGTGCTCCCAGAAATATTCATAATGTAAATGTTTGATTATGTTTGTTAAATCATTTAGTTGAAAGCTCTGTTGCCATTATTGTGCTCATCATTGATTTCAAGACCTATAAATCAATTTAAAACCGCTCATTTTTACCCACTTAGAGATCTGCACTGCCTTCTGAACCAGCAGGTGACCCATTAATTCAAAAGAGTCATTAAGCATAATCAATACAACTCTTGCTTCTTTATTAGCTCTAGGGCCTTCATAGGCAATGTCTCTAGAAGAATCAACATTATGAATTTCATTCAAATGATATTTACTAAAGAAATTATGTATTCTACCATAAGGTATAAAGAATTTTACTTTAGTCATTTAAACCATATTAAAGGCATAATTCTTCACTGGTTGAATTCACAACTTATTTAGCAATTTGTATTATAGGGACATATATGAGATGTAAAATCAACAAATATTACTTTTATAATTTAAAAGTCTTTTTAATATAAACCACAACACACTACAGATAAAATTAATGAATGACAAATAATGAAAGTCATTTTTTTTCCTGAAGTCTTCTAAAATTAAAATGTCAACACAAAAACAAAATCCCTAGGTTTTAGTAATAATATCTAACAAACACATTAATGAAATAGAATACACATGTACATTCTAATGTGGAAGCCAATGTCAGAGGAGAGCCTTTAGAAGAATCAAGAGAAAGGCTTTAAGTGAGCTGACAGGGAAACAGACACCACTTGCTTCGTTAAACCTGTATTTTAGAAATATGGATCTGATTTTAGACTTTGTTGCATATTATGTTAAAATTTCAGTGCAAGATCATAAAGCTATTTAAACTCCTAATTAAAAAATAATGGATAATAAGGAATAAGCCATAGATAATTTACAAAACAGTTACCTAAAACATAATTGTCTGTAAAACAATTACCAGGATAGAATCACAAGCCTGGCATGCATTTTGCTCAAGCCAGCCCTCTCTAGGAAGACAGGGTAGCAATCTGACATCTGCATTCCCCTTTGCAGTTCGGAATAGTGTCACCCCAGGTTTTTAGCATTTGCTATTTTTGCCCAAATCTCACTTCTTAAAAGTTTTTAGCAGTGACTTTTTTTTGTGTTTAAATTTTAATGTACATCATTTTACATAAGTTTGACATATAATCCTGAGTTGCTGACTTTGCAATTATTCAGGATACCAAAAGATTTCCTGAACTTGGGGAAAATAGCAAGAAGATAGGCTTTGCTTGTGTGCGCATGGAGGCACTCCTGTGTACAGAAGGGTTTCTGTAGCTCTTGCTCCAAAAGAATGGTTGTCACTGAAATGTTTTTTTAATTACTCGATTTATTATAATTGTAAAGACATGGTATTTAAAAATATATTCATTGATTACAGTGAGAATATGGAGGCCAAGAACAGAATATTTTATTCTAACTTTTCCAAAGAAGGTTTCTATACTTTATATACATTAGAAGATAACTTTTCTGTTTCCTACAAATAATTATTTCTATCAAATAATACTATCTGGTTTAAGCTAGGCTCATGATATATTCTAAATTCCCATAGGCTTACAGCAGTAGGAGTAATATTTATAATTTTAACTATGATAAAATTTAGAACTTACTTCAGTCATTTGGAACGTCTGCAATGTAGACTGGTAGGTTTGTAGTTCTATTTCCTATTCCTTGTTTGATTATTGTGGTATTCAGATATCTTGTTGGTTATGTTGGCTTCAAATATTCTCTAAAATAGCATCAATTACCTAGGGCTTGTGATCTTCAAAAATTATTTCGAGGTATGATTTTACCTTTTGTTTTATTCCAGAATGACTTTTCTTCCTCTCCAAGCCTTAATCAAGAGTGATAAAACAATTTTATTTTGTAGTTCTCAAAGCATCAGCAGTAAATCTAGAGACACTTAGTAACAAATTGATTTTATTTTCTAAAATATGAAATTCTAAAAAAATATAAGAGAAGACTATATAAAATTGATATGTATATTTAATATATTTTCACTTATTATTTCCTATTAATTTCAATTGCAATATGCTTAATGCACTGATAGCTTATATTTAAACTATTGTACTGATTTTAATTAGAGTTAATTAAATGGACCACTGGTGACTTAAAAGACTACCCACAGTGTATTAAATGGACCACTGGTGACTTAAAAGACTACCCACAGTGTATTATTAAATAACAAAAGTAAGATTCTAAGTACTATTAACATTGTCAATCAAAATGGGTGTTGATAATCATGAATAACTTAAAATAACTTGGTTATGTTTCAAATAAACAAATGAAGGTTCTTGTGTGTATGTAACAGGGTTTCTTTTTATAGCACTGGGTGTACAAAAACTTTCTCTATAGACCAATCTGCTTTTTTTTTAGCTGAGAGATCATTTAACTATGCCAGTCAGACAGATTTTTTTAATTAAATCATTTTCATTTATTTTACATACCAGCCACAGTTTCCCCTCCCTCCTCTCCTTCTGTTACATCTTCCCATCTTTCATCTACCCACCCTGCCCTCTCCCTTTCATTCCTCCTCTATCTCTGTTCAGAAAGGAGTATGCCTCCCAAGAGTCAACAAACCATAGCACTTCAAGTTGAGGCAAGACCAAGCTCCTCCCACTGTATCAAGGCTTAGTCATACAATCATAGCATGGGGATTATGTTTACCAAAGGAGAGGTCTGGATACACTAAGAGGCCTGCAAACAGATCAAGCTAAAGAACTGTCAACTACATCCAGAGAGCCTAGGTGGGTTTCTTATAGCCTCCAAACTGTCCATCCAGAGCCCATGAGCTCCCCGTAGCTCAGGTGAACTGCCTCAGTGGGTTCACCTGTCATGACCTCGACCCCCGCCCATCTCCCCAGCTCAAATAATCCCTTCTCTTTCTCTTCATCACGACTCCCAAAGCTCTGCCCAGTGTTTGGCTGTGGATCTTTGCATCTGCTTCCATCAGAGACTAGGTAAAAGTTCTATGATGATAGTTAGCATAGTCTCCAATCTGATTACAGTAGATGGCCAGTTCAGACACTCTCTCCACTGTTGCTAGTAGATGTAGCTGCTATCATCATTAACCTGTAAATATTGAAATTATGCCTTTTCTCGTAATAATCATAAAATACTTTAAAAATAAATGGAAATGGAGATAATCGTTAGTAAAGGGGGGATAAGCTATTTAAAAAGTTTGTTCTTCAGCCTTAAACTTTTGCTGTCTTTGCAAAATGATTCATTCAAACTTGCAAAACATGGAACAAAAGTTAATGAAGCTTTTTTAGACTAAGATGCTACAACAGCACATATGCAATCTATAGGTGAAAGGGGATATCATTTTTTGAATGTGAATGGCTCTCATAGGCTCAGATGCTTGGATACTTGGTATACTAGTTGGAGGAACTATTTGAGGAGGCTCATGAAGTGTGTTCTTGTTAGAGGAGGTGTCACTGCGGGAGATTTATTTTTTCAAGCTAATTATCACTACACTCTTCTGGTCATTTGAGATGTAAGAACTCAAATGTTTATTCTTCATTTTTTTTCACTATCATCATGACTCTAACACTCTTGAATTGTAAGCCCACTTAAACACATCCTTTCATAGTTTTTGTCATGATGTTTTATCACAGCAATAGAAAGTAATACGGGGGACATATTGTGGTAGTCTGCATGCTAAGCCAAGCTCTTTGCCTCTCAGAGTCAAATGTCACTGCTACCTTACATTCTGAACTTGATTTTAGCCAAAAGACTGGCAAGCAAGTCCGAATTCTTAACATTTGGGATTTGCTCTTTGTGGAAAGGCTTTTAGAATTGGCACTTATTACTAAATAAAAAAAATTGTATTTGAGTTTTTGAGGCAATTAATCCATAGACATCATTTTGAAGAGGATAGCATTTTGTAAACCATGAACAGTCTTAAGAACTAAATAGTTTATTCCTAAGTCAATTGGTGGTCTTGGTAGCTTTTGCTACCTATATTAACCATCTGTTGTTAATTGACCATTTCAAAGTCTGTAGGCATTTTTTTTTAGGTTGTCAGAGAACTGACATGATTTTGATGTTACAACAAATGGCTTGATGTGAAAACTGCTAATAGTTAGACAGAAATTAAAATTAATGCAGTGGCTAAGTATATGAATGTAATAGAATTCTGAGACTGAATAATGTGTTATTTTAGGAGAAGCATTGCCATGAATGACTGTCAAGGAAGTCCAATTTAAAAAAAAAAAGCATCTCAAGTAAGAGCTGTTTCGGGGTAAAGAGAACACTCTTCAGAAGAGTCCCAAATGATTCTGGTTTTCTTCCAACTGAAAAAGGCAAGTGGCGTGACTCAACTACAATGTCCTTTTCAAAGATCTGCTCAAACTCAACGCCAAAAATTTACATTTGAGTTATAGAGAAACACCACATTGGACACACTTCTGCATTTTAAAAGTTATTTATAGGTTGTGATATCTGTATGGCTAAGGGTACATTTTGGGGTTCAGTTGCATAAAAACTATATTCTGCAGAAATTTATTGATTTCCACAGGGATGGGGTACAGCTCAAGGATTTTCTACAAGAGAAATTTTGCTTTAGTCTTGTTTTTTTATGGAAAAGAAGAAAATGATAGCTCCCAACTTCTTGTGCATTAATATGCTTGGTTTCCAAGATTTCATAGAATATCCAGATCTCAAAGTACCACTGAAGAAGACACTTTTAGACTGACTTCAACACACATGTCTGTGAACATACATTCAGGTATGCATGAGCGTTAGTATTTGTGTAAAGGACAATTTATGAATGAGAGCTATATTTTCAAAATTCTTTCTACTTAAGCGTAAGGGACAAGTTTTATATTTCATTAGTGAATATTTTATGGTGAAGTATGTCTGTCCATGAGGTCAAGATCATCCGCATTCAAATGTCACATCTCAGAATAATTAGCTCATAAAGTGACATAAACTTCATTTCAATTTTCACCAAGTAACACGTCTCATAGCAGTGCTTTCTAAAATTCTGTTTATATAGAGATGAGAAAATAAATCCTTCCCTATTCAGTGACACTATTAAACACGTATCAGGTTTATATTACAAAGATTAACAATAATAAATGTTCATGACGCAGAGAAGAAACCATTTAGAAATGCAATCAGCAATATCAGCATTAATGAGTCAAAGCTGTATACTAAACAGATAATTGGAGAAATCTAGGAAAGTGATAGGACACGAGCACATCTGGGCCAGATTTCAGGTATTCAGAGGATACAAGCATACAGTGCAGTGATGGTCATGGTAGCTGTCACTGAGGAACTCCCCCAGGTGTTCCAGGCGGGCACATGACTTAAAGCCTTCTTTTTTCATGTAATGTTTACTGAATTTGTTCCTTTACAACTTCATATGTATGTTTTATGTACCTAGCTAAGGTTTTATTCACAAACAAAATGTCTTTTCTAAAAAATCATCATATTTAGCCATTTCTATTTTTTTGTGGCATATTTTCAGTAGCGTCTGACATCCAAAAGGATTGTCTCAAACATACTATACAAGCAAGGTTGGTTCAAGTTTGTGGCATGCATGTTGCCTGATCTTCCTTAGTGCTATTTTTTATTATTGTGAACTGAAATAATAGGTTAAGTCAAGAAATTAAATATCTTGTGTCATATTGCTCATTTTATATTTAGTATGTACCCTTTACACACTCTGAACAATAAAATTAGTTGCTATGAATTTTGTAAGTTTCAAACAATCTAATGCTCTACATTCCCAATATCTAATTTTTATACAGAGAAAAAAGGAAAACATGTGAGCATGGTCTGCCTGTTAATAATATTCCTACCATAGGTATCCCATAGTTTCTTGAGAAGTTTTTTTTCCCACAGAACCTTAAGGATGCCAAACTTTGCAAATACAGTCTCATGTCAAATTGTAAAGTATTTACACATAACATACTCAGGTCCTACTGAGTTCTTTAAATGTCTCAATATTACTCCAAGTGATCATACAAAACAGTGTATGGAAGCAAGTTGTTAAGAGAATAGTGAGAAAAGCTGTACATATTCAGTATGCATATTATTTTTCTCATGTTTTTATTGTGTGCTTGAATGAACCACAGATCAGAATCCACAGATAGAGATACACTAAAGAACTATCATGCTGTAACACAAGTACAGAGTACAATGTAGCTAAATTCATTGATTAAATGTATTAGCAAAACAATGATTCAAAGTTGCATTTGACATTTTCTGAAACTTCCAGACCAGCTGAGTGTAATCCATGATGGCTCTCCAAAGAGAGCCAGTAACTGGATTAATGTCAGTTTTGATAGGCTCCTCTAGTCTAATAATGTAGCCTCTGTACCCTGACTTTGATATTCCATTTCTTTTCATTGGAGAGATGAATTATACTGAGAATGCATGGTCATAAAATTTGTACCATGGTACAGAATTGTTGTTTCCTGTCTTTCTGCCTCTATGCTTACTATTCAGTTTGATTACTCAATGCCTTTTTTCTCTTTGTGTGTCTGACAAATGTGTGTTCATTATGCAAAGTAAAAGTCAATCAATTCTTTTGAAAAACTATGTCCCATGTGCCTTATGCACATATAGATGTGTATATACATGTAGACATCTATATATGTATTCACTCATGCCCCCTTTTCCTATGACAACTGCTGTGTCTCTGACTTTACAGACTTATGCTTTCCCTCCTGTCACCTTCAATCACTAGTTCCAATAAATTCTTCAAGATCTGGAGCCTCTTTGCCTATTAGTGCTTTTCTTCAGCCTGCTTCCTTACTTTGAATTCTCATCGATGCCCTTAACTTCCTATCTTTAACCAGTACTTCATATCATGGTATTTGTTTAAATGACATTCCCCTCATAGTCATTTTCTAATCATTTATACCAAATCACATTTCATTTTCTCATTTGATTCATGGCTGTTCTCTGTTTTATCTCAACATATGTTTAAGGATTTGTAATTATTTTTCACATAGCTATTGTTTAATATTTCTCTCACGCGTGTACTTTAAAAAAGGTGAGAATAGTGAGTGCATTGATATTGATCACCAAATCATAAATAAGAAGTATTTATCTTATACTTATGTATCTGTCACTTCTAAACTAAAAGATGAACACAAAAATACTCCAGGAATGTTCTATAACTATATCTAGCACATATACCACATGTGATATAATTTAAGAAATTGATCATTGTCTGCATTTGTTACTTTATTCTTCTCATTATTGAAGAACTTTACTAAGCAGGATATTTTTCAATGCAGAAATTTATCTCTTAGTTTCTTAAACTTGAAAATAATATTCTACACCAAAAAGAAAAAAAACCAATATACTTAGAAAACATAATATTAGAGGGGCTGGCTTTTTCAGGATCAACCACTGTAATTCCCCAAGTCCTAAAGATCCTCCCACAGATATTCTCAGAGGGGTGGCAACAGAGATTTTACAGGAAAGCAATGTTTCAGGGTTTGACGAAGGCAAGGTGGCCTTCATGGTGGCCTCTCCCTGCTGGAGTTCCTAGAGAAGATCATCCTTGCAGTCACCATGATGGGCCTCACTCATCGTCTAGAATTGATTTACTGAAACTGCTATAACACATTGAAAAAGGAACCATTGATTACATGATATTTTGTTTTAGAATCAATAGAAGACCAATACAGGGATGTACTATTATAAGATAATTTGATGGAATAAAGTTTTATAAAAATTGATTTTTGTCAGACAAAAAGGCATTGAAATGCATAAAGTTAAATTGGCAATATAGCGATTAAGCACGTATATTTAAGACAGCACTGTACCCGAGTAAGAGATGTCTTGTGCTGGCAGAAATACTGGTATAGAAATCTTGGGTTCTGACAAGACTAGGATTGTGAGACATGAGATCTGCGAGACACCTCTGAAGGCAGCTATAGCTGCTGCACAATTCATCATCGCACTATAACACAACTAAACAAACCAATAAAATGATAGCAACATGAGAGACTGCTTATGATTCATAATTGTACAAAATACATAAGGACAGGTAGTTATAGTCTGAAACATTTAACTCATTTTAAATCTGTGACAGTTATCTGGAAGTGTGTAAAAGAGATTCTGTATAGAAAGCCAAAGGAATGTCATGAAATTTTTGCTATTAAATTTGACTTGATTTCCTGTTAGGATGACAATTAGTTCTATACCATATAGGAAGTAAAAATCCTTCCTTGCAAAATTCTCTTGATTATATAATTACCTGAATATATACCAATCAACATGTAACTTCTTGCTAATAATGTCCTCTCCCATCCCCCAGAAGAACGTCATTGTTACTTTCCATCCATTGGCAACCTAATAAATGGAAAGTAAAAGGATGTTTTTGTTCATACACTAAATTGAGGCTCATTAAATTAATGCTCTTGGACTGAATGAAACAAAAAAAACATTGATTTCCAGAGACAGTATTCTATGAGGGTCAACCTTGATAAGAAGCAACTTGCTACATTTGTGGAAATTATTTGATATCATGAGTAAGAATGTATCACGTGTACCATATATCTTAAGCCCACCTAAATATATTTGTAATCAGCAAATGATAGTGGGTAGAATTAAAAATAAAACAGTAAGAATAATTTATGTCAATAAAAATCTAGATTCCTAAACGTACTTTTTTTTTTTTTTACTATGAATGGCTTGCAAACTGAAGAATTTAGAATAAATTAGAGCTAAGGAAAAATGTAATAGAAAGTCCCAAACTGTTACACTTTTAGGACATGTCATTGTGACAATGGTTCTGCTTTTATATAAATCTGACTATGACCTGGTTTCTTACATAGCAAGTAAATCAAGAGTAAAAACCTGAAGACTGAAACTACAGGATTTTGGAAGCTAATTTCATGTATGCCTTTACATCATTTTGCTATGATGTGGGATTTCCCTCTGTATGCTGTGATGACAATTAATAAATAAAGAACTGCTTTGAGCCTATAGCAGAACAGGACGGGGTGGAGCAGAGCTAGGTGGGGAAAACCAAGCTGAACGCTGGGAGAAAAAAGGTGGAGTCAGAGAGAAGCCATGTAGCTTGCTGGAATCAGATGCTGGGCACTTTACTCGGTAACCCACAGCCACGTGGTGATACACAGATTAATGGAGATATTTTAAATTAATATGTAAGAGTTAGACAATAAGAAATAATAGCTAATGTGCTAAGCAGAGATTTATTAATATAGTTTCTGTGTGGTTCTTTCAGTTCTGGGTGGCCAGAACAAACAAGCAACCTGCTACTACAATGCTATACCTTTCTAAATACCCTTACCAATGTAGAAGAGTTTACCTAAAGGAAAATATGCTTGAGATAGGCATAACAGAATAACCATGGATTCTGACTGTAACATGGTTCTATCGTTGCCTTAAATAGATGCTACTAATCATGTTTGTTTTTCCCATTTTAATTCTCTGAAATGTTAGAAAAGAAATGTTTATAAGTAATATTTTTGTTACTATCAAAGAGAAATATCATATTCATAAATATTTTGTTAGGCTAAAGTGTGTATACATGCATTAAACACAAAACTTTAGTATATTAAATGCTAAATATTTCCATGCTTTTGAAAATAAAGAACTCAGTTTTAGCTTGGAAAGAGAAAAATGAACTAACTTCAGATCTTATTGATAATTAATTCCTTTAACAAAATACACAAAACAAAACTATATGAGGATAAGTTTATATGGCTCATTAATACCAAGGTTCTTGTCCAAGAGCTAATAGACATTGTCTGAAGTCTCTAAAGAGTGTGCAGTATGACAACAACTGGGATGTATGACTAAATTAACCACTTGCCCTTGGGGCAGGAGACAAAAGAGAGAGGAGGCTTCAAGGGTACACTTAGAGGTCATGCCCCTGTGACCAAGAGAACTTTTATTAATCCCTGCCAGTTTATTAGCAAGAGCATCAAACATTCAAACAGAAAATTTCAGGTGAAAATTCTATCATAAAAATCAAAGAAGCTCGGTATGTGTCAAAATTATTTTTCAAAGATGAGAAAAATTGCCTTCGCATTCCTATGTATTTTTTTAGCAAATAATCAGTTCAGGTTTGATCAAATTATAACATGTACAGGGGGAGATGATATTCTGTATATTCATCTTACTACTAACTTATCCTCTGTTATAAAATAAGCACTCATTGATTTGATTTGCTCGGATGTACAGCAAACTTGTAGAAATGTAAACACTTAAGAAGCAGAAGTTTGTGGGTTTTGCTCAGATATCAATGAAAGTAATTATTTTTATAGTTTTATATATAAATATATATATTTAGTAACTCTGGGGTTATTGTGGGCCTTTCCCATGTAACAGAAGAATGCAAGTCAGTACAATATCGAACCAATATTTTTCAACTGACTTGTATTATCATTTAAATCATCTACAGTCATAGAAAATTTCCTCTAAAATCGCATTAGTTATATAGTCTATGTTCTCTAAAATGTACTCAATTCACTTTATGATTTTCCAATAGTCTTAAAATTGAGCTGATAATTCATTTGCCTCAATTGGCATTTTAAAAGTCAATTACATTGTTGGTATTTAATGTCTGCCCTGTAGTTCTTGGAACAATACATAACTCCTTCTTCTGAGAGCCATTATCGGTATCAACGGTTCTTCCACTCGCAGACTAAGATGTGCATGTGTCAATAGTGTCCTGCCAGTTCTTAAATAGTTTTCAATGTCTATTACTATGTGAATGCAGTGACTTACAGGGTACTACTTTTCCTACTGCTGGTTTAACAAGGTATTTAATCCCAGTAGCGAAATTTATTTCAAGATAGCTATATCAGGAAAATAAAATTATCTCAAAAAGTGGAAAACTTGATGTGTGGAATTACCAGTTTTATATTGTTCAATTCGAAATCCTACATACAGTAAATTGAAAATTCTGACACACTGAAGGATGCATGTGTTTTAGAGACATTTACTGTCTGGTATTCACAATGGAGATAAGGGAAATCCACTGAGATTCTTTATTCCTTGAAGATTTGCAGCTGTCAGTTAAAGGTGGAATCATAATCATCTATGAGACTGGATGATCTTTCTTAACAGAGGGAAGCCGTGGGGATGACTGTTGATATGCACATGAGCAGGGGTACCCTTCCCTTGTGGCTGTGATGACAGTGCACCTTCATCACCTACTGAACACCAGAAGATAATTTGCATTTCTACTGTGTAAGAAACAGGCATTTTAATGCTTCTAAACTGGATTTAACCTAGATTGTGATCATTCCCCATTATCACATATAGTAAAATTTGCTTTTATTCATGAATTGAAAATTGTATTAAACTAGCTTCAGCACAGACATATGTTTTATTTTTATTTTTTGTAACATATGGTTATATAGTAGTCCATAATTTTCTATTAACCAGACTTAGAGTTGGGCTGGTAAACACTACTGTCATGTTAATCACGGATGCCAAGGAACATGAATCTGTCTCCTCAGAGTATTTTTACTTTTTCCTATTACTACAGTGATAGGTTGTTTAGTGGCTGCTCTGCCAGCCAGGATCCACGAGTGATAGCAACATTAGAAGGCCCAGTCAAAGTTAATAAGAGAAAAAAAACTGTTGAAATATTTATATGGTTGTCACATTATAATCTTGTTTGTCCTAACTGGTACAAATGCATTGCTTAAGGAGATATGTACATGTTTCAAAAGAGAAAATCCTTTACAATGAAAGTTTTCCCATTGTCTCCTACTGCTGCTAAATTCATTATGTATTTTAATGTCTTTTAAAGTGTGAAAATCATTCCAGATTCATGGTATATGTTTTTGTAACATACAAACATATGTAGAATTTACTTGTAAATTATAAGTGAAATAACTAACATAAATGTTAGGCATTGCTTTTTAACATGTAATACTTACTTCCTAATGTTTATTTCTATCATTTTACATTATATGCAACACTGATAGCACATTAATTTGCTGTATAAAACATGCTTTGGGGGTTTCATGTTGCTTTCTTCTCTTTGCTTTTTCTTCTTTCTCAGTGTTTTTTTATACTTCCTTCTCAGTTGCCCTCCCTTTTTCCCCTCCTTGCTCTCTACTTCCCTCGGTTTCTTCCTTCCTCTTTCCCTACTTCCTCTCTCATCCCTTCATTGCTTACTTCCTCAAGTTAGATACGGCATTTTCTGTGATGCTTAAGGAATGGAAGATGAAACTGATGTTTAAGCAGCATTTTCGTGTCTCTCCTGGAGCATACCTAAATGCTGACTGCTCCTATAATAATAGCGTTCAGCTGTTATTATGGGTGCCATTTTGTGTATAAAGCAAACTCAGTGAAGCCATTACCTCAGCAGTTAACTGTACATCAGTGACAAACTTCAAAGTGGTCCAACTTGTCTATGCCCAAACAAGTATGAATACCAAGATGTGATTTTGCAAAAAGTGTGAGGTCATTCTTCAAGACATACTGCAGCCATTGTGCTACCACAAATGCTTTTTTTTTTTTTTTTGTTCTCAGCAGAAAACTTGACTCTAAGTGGAAGCTCACTCAGGCAAACTCGAATGCACACATTCCAATACACCAAAGCAATTTCTGTGTCACTAACCCTGAAAAATCACTCTCTTGCTATTTTCTAGAAGTGCCCTTGATACTTATGCATAATGTCACTGTCATAAAGTTATGCAATATACAACATTGTCCCATTCACAATAACACATTAAGACTTCTCATGCTGATCATTTTGTCACGTAAGGCATCCCATTGCCCAGCGCTCACTGTTTTAAAGCCCGTAATAGAAAACCATGTGGATGTTTTAAAATAAGAGAGAAAAAGAAATGGGGCTATAGCTCAGCATGATGGCTTTTATCTAGTCTCTTAATGTTTGTGTGTGAAGGATTACAAAAAGAATGAATGGGCATGTATTTATATGCAACCTCGTATTTCCACATATTGGATTTCTAACCATGCTTGTAATCGACACTGTGACTACGTCGAAGTTGAATAATTTCAGTGTCTGCAATGGCACCCAGTTCATTCTGGATTGAACACAAGGTCTATGTGATGGCTAAGAGTCCTATATGTAAGAAGACAAAAAGGCATTAAAGACGAATCTAAAATGTCCATAGAAATGCTTATTGATTATTAGACTACTTAAGGAGTTGCGGAAGGTCTATGCAAATATCGTAAGAACACACTACGAATGGCATGCTATGTTGTGGCATGGATTATAGCCATAGCTCTACTAGGTCTTGCTGAACTTGAGGATGAATGTTAAAACTCCAAAAGAGAGAAGCAAAGCTGATTTGCAAGAGGGAAAATAAAATGGCTGAAATATAGTATATGAAAATTATAAGCATGTTTTTACATCCAATCCATTAGGCATTTTAGGAAGCTATCTAATTCCTTTCATTGGTTTCTCATAGTATCCTTAACAAAATAAAGCAAGTACAGATTAACTTGAAAAAAAGAAAATAAAATGTGGGTAAATTTTGTTAAATCTGTTCCATTCTAATTTGAAGTTTATCGTTCAGGACAATAATCTCACATTTATTCAATAACTAAATGCATGACTGAGAGTTTCTAATATTCAACATTATAATTCAAAAGAGTTTTTATCATCTGAATTTTTATGTAAAAGCCATCTTTTCCTTAAAAGATAATATGCTAGTTAATAACATTACTTAAAATTCTCTGGAAATTCATTTTCTGCTGTATTCAACAACTATATTTCTTTATTAGTCTAACAGAAATATTTTATAATATTTCCATTCCAAATCATGGAAAGCTTTAAAAAGTTTCAGAGAAAAATGATACAAAATGAATATTTTAAAATAGAAATACAATTTGTTATTCAATGATTTATATTCTAATGGATAGATACATTAAAAACATGTATGAGTATATAGACAAAGGTTATGTACTTGACTATTTCTGTAACTTAGTGATTTCCCAATAATAAAGGAAAGAAAAATATTAGCAAGTAGTAATTATATTTCTGGAAGACTAAAATGAGCATCCTGTATTTATTAATTTTCTACCCTCCTGTTAAACTTTGCAATTAGATGTAGAAGGTCATAGGAAGACGCAAGGCACATTTGTAGGAGCAATCAAATCATGCTTAAATGCTTCCGTGGTGTTATCTTTCTTTATGGAGACCTCTGCTAACCCAGCTTCAGTCAGGAGACAAACTGGCTGCTCTTTCTCATGTGATGCTTCCCCTCAGCCAGGCAGGCTGCAATGTGATGCATCCAGGATGTGATTCACTGAGAAGTCCTTTGCCTTTTAAGCCAAATATCTTGATTACATGGTGATGGCGAGGGACATTGTGAACCATATTACGCAATGAAGAACTAACTCAAATGATTCTAAATCATTAACATGAGAATAAGCTAGATCAATATTAAATAATGTAACTCTATGCTTTTTGAAAGATTAGCATTAGAATGGTTATGAGTCTTTATTTAAAAAGGGAGTTTATGAGCTTATGGGGTTTTATTTCTGTCACATATTTTATACGAGTGAACATAATAAACATAGGGAAATAAGAAGATGTCTTAATGCTGGAGAAGTGTTTTCCAGGCAGGTATGAGTATGAAGACCTCAGTAAAAGACTGTTCACACACACACACACACACACACACACACACACACACACACACACACACACACACACACACACACACACACACACCACACAGAGAGAGAGAGAGAGAGAGAGAGAGAGAGAGAGAGAGAGAGAGAGAGAATGAGAGAGAGAGAGAATCAGAATAAAGAAGTATGGTTTATATAGTGTGAGTGTTCTCTTCAACAGTTCATTGGTTAGAATTTAATCTTATTGTGAGGAATTGGCAGTGGAAAATTAACAAATATGGATTTAAGTAGAATGTTTAAGGTGTAGTTAGGATTAGGTAAAGCAATAAGTTGCAGTTCACTAAACTTAATTCAGAAGATTCTATAGCAGGAACAGAGGAAACATACACATTTGAACACACATGCTTAAGAAGGCAAAAGTATGTTCAGCTTCAGTCTCTAAACAAATGCATACATACACTATAGCAAATATACACACATTCATGCATGCACATGTACATACACTTACTTGAACGCAGAAATGCATGTGTGTACACACATATCATGCACATACAACAAAAGAGTGCACATGCATACATGGGCATATGTGCACACAAAGCTCATGTATAAACATGCACTGACACTTCTCCCACTCAAATTGATTTATCTCTAGACATGTCTACATAGGCACCCAAAACAGACTAAAACACTGTACTGGTTAGAAACTAATGTTATCTGGAGACACTGAAAAAAATGAGTACTAAGAATATTTTTCCATAATGATTAAAAATACAATTTAGACATTGGCCTTATGTTAAATTTTAATAGTCTTAGATTAAATTTTGAAGAAGATTTTGCCCTAATTTCTTGTTGACAATTGTAAAATTACAAGCATCCACTTAATGGTGATAAGGATAGTTGAGATACACCACATAGATTGCTCTAACTGGAATCTGAATCTGTGGCCTTCAGGTGACTGCACCAATACGATTTCTCTCATGCAAACTTTACTTTCAAGCAGTTCATTTGCCTGTCATTTAAATATAAGGCACAGGATAGATGAGCACATTGTATTTCATATTTTATCACTTGTAAAACTATTGAAGAGATGAATTTTAAAATGCCTCAAAACTCAACTTCCCCCAATCAGGTTTTCAAAAATATATTTCTTCCTTTTTAAATTAACAGCTCAAAACAGCCCTAGATGAAATAAATGAATAGTAGGCATCCCTGTGGGAAGACAAAAGATACATATCTGCAACAAACTGATGATTTGGCTTTAATATTCTTTTCCAGCAGCTAGCAAATAGATGTCAAACACAATGACTTAAGACCATGTACTGGAAAGCTCAGAGTAAGTTTTGACACATATTTTGCAGTGTCTAATTGGCTTACATCCAACAACTTTATCCAGTAAGCAAGCATGTTTAGCTACCTCCAGATAGATTTTACAACTAATTTACCTTTTAATGGTTCACTGGAAAGCTAACCTGCTTAAAATGCGACCCTTTACAGGCCCTGGTGAATGATTAATAATATTTGCTATGAAATATGTTTAGGCTAAAATTACAGAGGCCATTCTCTATGGTATATAAGATTTTTTAAAGTTTTCAATCATTTTTTATTTTTCTAGTTACAGAAACAATTATTTGAAGGTAACACCAGATCAAAATACTATTACTCTCATGGCAATGGATTAAATTTTATCAAAATTATTTTTAGGACTAAAATAAAATTTAAAAACATGCAATTTCATGGGTTTAAAATAGAGAACATAAAGTTGGAAGGAGAAAATGTTGATGGGGATATAGAAAGAGTTGCAGGGGTATAGGGTATATTTGACTAAAGCACATTATTTCATGTAAATAACTTATGATTAGAATTTTAAAATATCCTCTGTTTAAAATAAACTGTAGGGTGCATCTAAATTCTTATAGATCATTTTACTTAGCTCACATTTTATCCGATGTCTTTGGTTCCCTTTCAGTTTCTTATTGCTTTTCACAGTAATTACATCTGTCATGTTTCATAGGAATGGCCAGGATATATGGAAGGATGTTTGTTTAGGACATTTGAAACTCAGTCTTCGAACCATAGCACTAAGAGTCAAACCAATATGACTTCAGAAAAATAGCATTTATGGCATAAGGAGAGTTTGTTAGAGGACAGACAGAATTGACATCAGCAGATATTTATATAGCCTTTCTGTGGTTGTTTAGTATGCTAAATATAAACACGAGAATTATTCCTCAATCTAGGTGATATATCTATATAACAATGCTTCTCAAAGCTTGCTTCTGGAATCCATAACCCCAATTTACTTACACTCAGAAATTAGTTACATATACAAAGTCATCAAGTTAGTTTCTTTAAACAGAAAACAGCCCTGTATATGACAGTGTATGTTAAAGCTTGAAATTACTATTTGATATGATACATTTACAGATCATTGCATTTTATATAGTTCACATTTGTATAAATTAAATTACACAAGAATTTAAACACATGTGGGAGCTTTGTTATTGCCCTGCACCTAGACAGGAAGCTTCCTGAAAGCAAGGATTTGTACAGTTACTCTTCAAATTTCTCAAAGACCTGCATAGCGAGCATCACCTGCTAGTCCACATTTGTTCTACTGAATATTACTTTACTTTGTGACTTGATTTTTAAAGATGAGAATATTAACAAATGCACAAATATTAAATACTAATATAAATACCGTAGTCCAATGCTAAGCAGAAATAGTTTGTTTTCAAGCAATGAAAGAGAGATCTTGATTAAGAGAGCCACATGGAGTTAGGAAAATATCTGGTGCTGGGGAAATTCCCAAGAATCCACAAACGTGACCCAAATGAAGGCTCTTAGCAATAGTGGAGAGGGAGCCCAACTGTCTTCCCTTGTAATAAGATTGGTGAATAACCCAACTATGATATACAGCCTTCATTCAGCAACTGGCAGAACCAGATGCACAACTAAGCACCAGGCAGAGCTCCGGGGATCCAATCAAAGAGAGGGAGGAAGGAGTATATGAGCAAGCGAGATCAAGATCCTGAGGAAGAAATCCACAGAGACAGCTGAATCTAGCTTATGGAAACTCAGGAACTCTAGACCAACAGCTGTGGAGGTTTGATGGGACCAAACTAGGCCCTCCATATGTAGTAGACAGTGATGGAGCTCGGACTATCTGAGGGGCCCCTGGGAGTAGGACCAGGATCCATTCCTGGTGCATGAACTAGTTGTTGGAGCCCATTCCCAATGGTGGGATGCCATGCTCAGCCTTAATGCAGGGGGAGGAGCTTGGTCCTGCCTCAACTTACTGTGCCAGACTTTGTTGACTTCCATCTAGAGTCCTTACCCGATGGAAGGAGTGGATGGGAGGTGGGTTGGGGGGAAGATGGGAGAGGAGGTGGGGGGGAGAGAACTGTGGATGAAGTGTAAAAGGAAATTTAAAAAATTAAAAAAGATGTAATAAAGACTTCAAGAGGTTAAGTGGATCGTGTGTGTGTGTGTGTGTGTGTGTGTGTGTGTAAAATAAAGTTAGAAGGAGCAAAAGGAAATAGCCTGTGAAGGTCCCACAGTCTGTAAGCAACATGGCTATTTGAGCGTGACTTCCACAGTAGTTGGAGATCATAACAAAACACCATTGTGCTCCCTTGTCTGGTGCTCCACATGGGTCTGTAGGATTTAAAATATGCCTTCTGGGCTTTGGTCTTACTTAGATTCAATCCTTCCTTAAATTTCTCCTATATTTCCTTTCAGAGTGCTAGTATTTATTCTTTGCCATTATATCTTGGAATTATGCAACCTTTTTTCTTTTACATACATTCATAGTAAGAGTTGGCCTTGTGTTTGAGAGAAAACTGGGTTTGACTATTTGTATTAGAACTGTTAAAACTGTGGCAACTTATACAAGTAGATTTAAGTATGATTTTTGTTATTAAACAGACATGATGCTTTTGCATTCAGGACAACCATGTTATGGCTTATGTGTGAAGGTTACCCCACCAAAGACTCATGTATCAGTTTTTTGGAAACAGTGATCAGAGGTAAAGGACTTTAGGCCATGACTGGATCAAGGGAGCACAGTTTAATCGATCAGAAGATTCATCCGTGTGGTTGCACCTTTACTTTCTCTGTGTCTATTTTCTGGACACAATGATAAACAGGGCTTTCCCATTACACCCTTTCACAGTGATGCACTGTCTTACGATCGGCCATAAATGTGGAATCATTTTAACATAGCCTGAAACTGCGGCCTCACTGAACCAAATCCATTCCTTAACCCTTTAATTTGTATTGTTGGGAGTTCTGCCATAATAGTGAAAAGTTTCACTGAGATACCAAACAGACAATGTTTTTATGTGCACACATTTTTAAAGCATTTTATGTCAATGATCTCATTTGATTAAATTACAGGTACAAAACATCTTAAATATTTTATAATATGAGAACTTGTTTGGGAGAAAAAGGAAATTACCAAAACAGGAAGATTATTGTTTTAAACTCTGCTTCTTACACAATTACATGAATTTCATTCTCTAAGTTAATTAAAAACCATGTAAGAATAACTTTGAAATTCTTTTCTCAGGTTCCCTGTTCATTTTTGCCTCTTTGTTTTTCCTGGTTTTGATAACAGTGTTTATGGAAGGGTTTAGACAATTTTCTACATGCATAAAATTAAAGAGAATTATCTTAACTCACTACTAAAGATTTACCATGCTCTGATAACCAAAGGCTACTGTTTGCTGTTTGCTTTAAAGAATTTACAGGTTAAAAAATAGTCACATCATCATTAAGTAAAATTATTTATAAGAGGTGACATCTGTTTTGCTCTTACTTGCAAGCTAAGGAATTAAGCTGACACAGAGGTCCACAGCTCAAATGTATAAGACTTAAATATTATATAATTTCTAAGTTCTAATTACTTAATAAGGCTAAGTTATTTCTAAATGTGGTTGTATTCCTTTTGCTTCATCCTTGGCTTACCCCAGATATGTGTAACTAGACATAGGCCTTCATATCAGTTCAGAGTTTATATAGTTTCCCCTGTCCAACAGTGAGATCTTGAGCCACACAAGTGATTCCTCTGAAAAGAAGCACAAGGGCCCTAAGAACAGATTTAGAGTGACTGTAAATTGAAGGGACAAAGCTAAGTAGTGTGGTCTGTATGACCATGTGTGGCTTTCCAAGAATCTCAATGGGTCTTGGTGCCATACTCGAAAGGAAAGGAAGGATACTAAAAACATTCTTCTTACATGCATGACAAACTGGGCATGAATTTCATTTGTCTGACTTCAAGAGTGAAAGAAGACTCAAAGGTGGTGCCTTCTATTTGTCCTTCCTTGATTCCTTGAACTTTCTCAATGAGATTTCACCTTTGTTTTTTCAGGCAAAGGTTTTCAAATTCTTTCCCATAGAAGTTCCCAAGGTGGACTGAGATCTGCCCTCTAATTGCTGACACCATCCTTTTCCTTCATTCTTTTTTCTTATCCTAATTGTATGATTGTAAGAAAGAAATCAGGTTGACAGGGTAACAAGTACGAAGAATGAGCATGTCTGTCATCACAGCAAACTCCACTTTAGTGAACCTCAGGAAACTGGCAAGTTAGAACCACTCATCATTACATGAATCCTTTACCCACTTCTGTCTTTGTCTAGCATCCTGCCCCCAAACCTAGAATAACTGTTTGGCTAATTTTTCCTTGAACGTAAGTTTGTTTCTGTTATTTAACATGGGCACTTCCCCTTGGTTCAGTAGACTTCCTCATCTGTTCTAGGCACATTCAACATTTTGCCAAATAGTGGTATTAGCAGCTCTGTGGAACTTACGGAGAGAGAAGACCTTGTTGTCTTGGTAACTTCACAAATTGGCCTTGCATTACAATCTCAGTGGCAGCCTGAGCTGGATTATTCCTTTGCCCAAGAGTATGGGTTAAGCTGCACAGAATGGGCAATAGCAATAGAACAGAAAACCAATGTACAGATATGCTCAAATCTATTTTCCATTTTCATACCCTTCTCTGTATTCTTCTTTATCTATATCTCTGTTGCAAAATAATTTTATTAAAATTGAAAGAGCAATTTTAGCCTCTACAAACCGTTCACTGAAGAAACAAACAATATTATATATTAAATAGTTGTTTTTTATGGGAAAACAAAATAAGTAAAAATGAAGATGCTTGGCATACACTTAGTGTTTCCCTCATATTAAAGACCTGTACCTTTTCTTAATTGGTTTATTATTCTCTCCCTGATGCACTGAATCATGTATGTTTACCATGCATACAAAAACACTGATTTTTTTCTTGTCTCACCTGGGGATTTACCCTTTACTCAGAGGTAAATCCTAATGCTCTATCAGCTCTGTTCTCCAACTTCTCTTAGTAATAACACCTGAGAGCAAGTCTCCCTTACCTGCGGTAGCTAAATTGCAAGCAGGTGTCTTTTCAGGACCATCTTCTAACTTGGCACTTTCCAAGAAGTATCATGTTTATTTCCACCTCATTTCAGTGGAAGCAATTTCCAGCCTTCTAACCAGCAATTTTTCTCTGATGCTGAATCTTCACACATTTTCTCTCTGCAAGAAAAAAGGGAGTGATACTGAGTTTAGAAACTGCCCTCTGGGCTAAGATGCTTACAAATTGGTGTTAGTGCAAAACAGAACACAGAAGAGTAGCAAAAAAAAATATGCCAGAACAGAAGGAGAAACTAAACCAGTGAATAGAGAAGAAAACAAATTCATATGCAGGAAGTAAGACTATAGAGCAATTAATGAAGAAATAAGCTCAGCTGGAGAAAAGTAGTCAGGATCTCACATCTGCATTACATTCTGGCTGGCTTCATCATTAAGCCGTCAGCATCTCCTAGATCTTCCGTTAACAACTAAGTAGTTCGAGATTCTGTTACTGATTCCTAAAAGTTTAAGTATTATTTCAGTACAATGGATGTTCAGTCTTGTGTTTTAAAAATCATAAATCCAAAATTCAGTCTACATGACAATTACTCCTCTTTCTCAGGCAGGCTCTGCTGCAGACAGACAACTGGCTAGTGCCGTAAAGTTGCACAGATAGTTCCAACAAAACTGGCTGCTTGGGGATTGGCTGAAATGCTGAACAAATCCTTCCTGTGGGTAAGACCTGCTCACAGTTGCTATATGAATTCTGGCTACCTCTCCTCGTGTCACTGATGGGTTATCAATTTCCAGTGGTCTGCCCTCTTTTTCCTAACAGTTTCTATGGAGTGCGATAGGAGAAGTAAAAGTGCAGTGGGAAAGAGAGAACAAACGATGCTTTGTGTGTGCCTGACAATTGCAGGCGCTGATAGTGCAGCTGCTGAATCTGAGAATCCTGGAGCTGTTATAGGTCAGTCTAACACTCACAAAAGATACAAAAGCGAGGACGAGAATAAAGAGAACGTGAACACCCCCAGGATAAACTGCAACCCACATAACAATCTCATTTTCTTCAAAATTTGTCATTTGTAACTTCCAGGAGGAAAAATGTGGCAGGGTGCCCAGGAGCTGAACACATTCTTGGCCAGGGAATCATAATATCTGGAAAAGATCTGCAGGGATGTAGTGGAATTAGTGACTGGCATTACATGATGGCAATACGCTGATTACATGAGCCACCAAACAGGCTAATATGCTATAAGTTGCCCGATCTCTTTAATAACTTTCAGAGCTTAAAGTTTAAACTTTAGGCATATCATATGCCTTGTAAATGTCTCCCATGTCTAACAAACCATGAAATACTACCATGGAAACAATTCAAGGAAAGAAAGACATAGTTTCACTAAGGGGAACATAGTACAGGTTTAATATTTCTCATCCTATCCCAATCTTTTCTTAGATATAGACAGATATGTCAAAAAAGCTTCATTTTGTCTCTGAAGAGTTAATCAGACTATATATAATGTCTAAATATATGTATACATACATATATATATGTATGTATGTATGTATACAACTTTCTACTTCTCTTTTCCTCTTTGACTCTTCTTTCTTCCCATACTTCTTTTTTTTATTTTTTTTTCTCATGGTTTATTTTTTTTTATATTTAAAAATTTCCATCTCCTTCCCTCCTCCTCCCCCCCTCCCTCCCCTCCTTCTCCCCCTTCTCTCCCCTCCTTCTCCCCCTTCCCTCCCCTCCCCTCCACCCATACCTCCCCTCCCTCCCTCTCAAGGCCAAGGAGCCATCAGGGTTCCCCACTCTATGCTAAGACCAAGGTCCTCCCAACTCCCCCCAGGTCCAGGAAGGTGATCGACCAAGCTGAGAAGGCTCCCACAGAGCCTGTCCATGAAGAACAATCAGAGCCCAGAGCCATTGTCCTTTGCTTCTCAGTCAGCCCCCGCTGTTGGCCACATTCAGAGAGACGGGTTTGGTCGCATGATCCATCAGTCCCATTCCAACTGGAGTTGGTGATCTCCCATTAGTTCTGTCCCACCGTCTCCATGAGTGAACGCACCCCTCTCGCTCCTGACTTTCTTCTTAACATAAATCATATCTTTGTGAAACATCCATACATTTTATGAAAATATGAAAATAGGTTCCACATTTTTCTCTCCAGTCCTGGGTCATTGTACCCACCCACCTTCATGTAATAGATCTCTCACTCTTTGAAAGATATTAGTAAAGTCTGTACTTTGCACTTGAGAGAAAGTGCTTGCTTTTATCCCTTTATCCTGTTGGTGGAAATGAGTATTTGCACATTGCCTACACCTTCTCTGAAGAAATCTTTCTCCGGATCTTTATCTCTAAACAACCTTGAACTCAGACAGGTAAGTGAAATATTTTTAAACTGAAACAGTGTTTGTCACTAGCTTTGTGGTTAGACCTAACTAGTATTGGATATGTAATGATGACCTCCATTTTATTTTATTTTTCTTTCTTTGTTTTTTTTTTCAAGACAAGGTTTCTCTGTAGCTTTGGTACCTGGCCTGGAACTAGCTCTTGTAGACCAGGCTGGACTCGAACTCACAGAGATCCGCCTGCCTCTGCCTCCCGAGTGCTGGGATTAAAGGCATGTGCCACCACAGCCTGTGATGACCTCTATTTAAAATTCTTCTTTAAGGAAGAACAAATTGTAATTCAATAGGTAGTCTGTTTTATTCCACTGGGAATAAAATAAATACCTCTAAAAGTCCAGAGGCAATTGGTCTCAAAGGTTTGGGCTTAAACAACTACTTTTACTTAATATATGCATTGCCCTCTTAAATGTAGAATACTCATATTTCTTGTGGTCACCCACTGTCTCTGGATCTATAACTTATTTCTTCCTCTTCTGCTACTATAATCACTGAGCCAGTGATGGATATATGCAGTCATATAATCAAAGTATTCTACCCTAGGACATATTACGTACCTTGTCATACAGTCTTGTTCTAGTAATGGTGCCAGGAATGGGTTTCATATTGCAAGGGGACTTAAATCCAATTAGAAAGAGATTGGTTACTCCATGGTATCCATGCCACTACTGTAACAGTGAACATTTCTTGACAGGTCGGTCATTACTGTAGCGCACAGTGCTCACACCTGGGCATATTACTGGCGATTACTTTTCCCCTCAGGCGCTATGCACAGCATCTCCTCTCGCTATGAAAGACAGCAAGAAGGGCTGATGCTTTTAGTTCCCATCTCTTTTAACTGCTTACATTCTGTCTGCATAGATTTTGAAACTTTAAACCAGTTTGAAAAGCTGATGCCAGAAGACATATAAAACTGATAGTACAGTGCAATACAATATGAAACAAGACAAAGCTGATACGGGGCACCCACACCTGGTAGTGAAAGGCAGCAGATGCGCGTGGGTTAGTGTTGGACTATTGTGACGGCTAGTTTTAGTTCAACCTGATAGAGTTAGAGTTATTTTGGAAGATAGGTTTCCATTTGAGAAAATACTGATACCAGAATGGACTGTGGCAAATCTATGTTACATTTTGTTGACTGATGATTGATTGATGTGTGTGTTGGGGCGGGGGGGGGGCAATATAGTTGATACCATATCAGGGTACTAGGAGAAAACAGACTAAATACACCGTGATTGACCTAGTCAATAAGCAGCAATCTCACATGGCTTCTGTTTCAGCTCCTGCTTCTCTGTTCCCTGCCCTGCCTTCTTTCATTGATGGATGGTGATATGAAACTGTAAGCAAAAATAAACCCTTCCTCCATGAATTGATTTGGGTCATGATGTTTATCAATCACCATAGCAACACAATCTAAAATGAACTATAATTGGAAATTTACTTTAGGCCATTGTACCCTATAGAATGTAATATTATAATTCAAGAGATTTAAATGAATAGGTATAAAAATAAATATAATCCACAAACTTATATAATGTCCCTGAGGAATTTCAACAAGACTAAAGTAACAACTAAGAACTTATGTTCTCAAGATAGAAAGTATTGGATAGGTAGACAATAAAAGTCAGGCTGTTCTATGAAATCATTCCTCGATCACTGCATAAATTCCTTTTCCTTTCTAAAATAAATTATTCTCTTATACAATACATTCCAACCACAGCTTTCTATCCCTCCAATCCTCCTATTTATCCCCCCTCCCACCTTTCTTTTTCATGATCCACTCCCTCGCTACTCTTCATCAGAAAATAGCAGGCATCTAAAAGACAACAGAAAGCCAGGACAAAACAAGATACAATAAAACAAGGTAAAAAACCTTCATATTGAGGCTGCGCAAGGAAACCCAACAGAAGGAAAAGATTCTCAAGAACAGTCAAAAAAAGTTGAAGAAACACTACTACCTCTGTTAGGAGTTGCAGAAAAACACCAAACAGCCATAATATATGTACAAAGAACTTTGTGCAGACCCTCGCAGACACCATACCTGCTGTTTCAGTCTCTCTGAGCCTATGTGAGACCTGTTTAATTGATTCAATGAACAAGATTCACTTGGTGTCTTCCATCACCTCTGACTCCTACAGTCTTTGTTCCCTTTCTTCTACGGCATTCCCAGATCTAACTTTAACAGTTTTTAATGTCTTTGAGAAACCTTGAAATAATTCAGTTATTTTTCATGACATAAAATAATACAATACAATAATGGAATAATACAAATATCTATGTTTTAAGTTAAAAATCAATTTAATGCAATGAAAAACACTATGACTCTAGCTATGTTTAGGTGGCATAAATAAAAGTAACATGATTAACAGTGAATTTTAAATTTATATTTTGGACAGATTTGGGGTTCAGATTTAATATTATGGGTTGCATTTACACTGTGTTTGAACACTATTGGTCATGCATCTGTACCTTAGGTTCTTTAATGTTGGTATCCTCATTTACACACTGTCACATTCATATTGCAATGCTTTGTACTAATAGGATGTGGGACATATAAAAACTCCTAAATATCAATTAATGGTGCATCATGCACACTTATTACACACATATAGTTAAAATCTAAATGTGGCCATAATATTAAAACTTCTGAAAGAAAATGCAGAATATTTTTAATATTTTTTTTATAATTTCAAAGAGGGAAATGGTTTCCTAGTTGACACACAGAAAAAGAATGCATATTGGAAAACAAGCAGCATATACGTTTCATTCCATGGTAACTAAATAGCTTTATTACAGATAGTGACTAGGTAATTTTTTAAAAGGAACAAAAATAAAAGGATGATATTATAATGTAAAGACTATGTTCAAGTCAATAGATCTAAATCATAGCTCAGTAAAGGAAATTGTGGATTAAAAGAAAATATGAAAAGCTGATCCATTTTATTAGAGTAGCCTAGAATCAGAAAAGTATGAATTAAAATGAAATAATACTTCATGCACATCAAATGGAAATAAATTAATAGGGAAGCAATACTCAATGATGAAATGGAAATAATAATGTTTCATATATTACTGGTAAAAATCCAAATTGACAAAACCATACAGCGTTCTGTGTTTTACAGCAGTTCCACAATCATGCTTATTCTAAAGAGCTTTCCGGCATGCTCTAGAGAAAAGAAATATGAGTATTGATCGTAGCACTGCTTGTAGTTAGGAATACTTTATATATCCATTAGGAAGACAAGATATAAATAAACTCTATGATGTTATGTCAATATAGTTCACTAGAGTTAAAATTAAATCTTGTGTGTACAGATCAAAATGGGGCAAAATGAAACAACAACAAAATTTAGATATACTAACTATGAATGCACAAGCACATAGGAAAATGGTAGTAGTAAGTGTATGAGAAGGGTAAGGAAAGAGATGAGCAGGGTATTCAAAAGGATTCCGTGGGCAGTCTTATATTGTTTATATTGTTAAACACATACATCAATACACCCATACATCTTGGCAACTGGAGTCATTCAAATTCAATATAATTCTTTGTTTAAAGAATTTTATAAAAGGCAATTAAAATTCAATAAATGAATGAAAAAAGATAGAGGTGAATATCCCTCACAAAGCAGGCAACTTGAATGTGTCCATTCTACGTCTCACGTCAAGTCACTCCGTGGTTGTGTGCTGCAAGCATGTGTGTGTTTCCTTTTCATATTTTTGGTTGTGAGCCTAGCCTTTAACAGCCGAGCAATCTCTCTAGTTCGTGTTTCATTTTTAAATGGCTTGCTTCAACATGTTCTTTATGAGTGTCTCCCTGGAGACAGTATATTGCTTTTTTGGATGGTTTTCAACTAAATAAACAAATTCCACATTCTGTTACATATAATCTTCACTTTAATTTTTCTTTAAAGCTCTACTCTTGCTTGTAGCATGCCCCCTGCATTAAATAAACATTGTGCTCCGATGACCAGACATACTATGTCCTTATTAACCTTTTTATTTCCACTTCAATCCTTTTCAGGTTATTGTCTTTATATTCTTGATCATTTGGTAATTTTAGGCATAACTAAACAGTATCTAAGAGTGTGTTTCTATTATGTTTATGTGATAAAATAATATGATGAAAAACAACTTGCAGGAAAAGGGTCTCCTGTAGGCTCAAAGTCAATAATGTGAAAGTTTCCTGTTTCTCCTCTGATCGCAGTCTCCTGAGTCTGAAAGTTTCTACCTGCACCTCTATCACTCTTTAATGTGTACCCTGGGATACGTGACAGGACCAGTCTGTGGGAGCTGTTAAAATCATGAGCTGGCTCTAAACTCTCATCACTGAGTATGTATATGTAATGTATTTTCAGCAGTGAAATATCACTTAGCCGTAGAAATGAATAAACTACGCAAGTGGTACAATACAGATGAACCTCAAAACTGCTATGCAACACAAAGTCTACCAACACAGAAAACTGCATAATAGATCATTCTATTCATTTGAAATGTAAAGCATATACATAACTATAGAAAGCAGAATAATGTTTTAT
Organism: Arvicola amphibius; assembly: GCF_903992535.2. Classification (NCBI taxonomy): domain Eukaryota; kingdom Metazoa; phylum Chordata; class Mammalia; order Rodentia; family Cricetidae; genus Arvicola; species Arvicola amphibius. Next base: position 46,663,023 of record NC_052060.1, on the reverse strand, counting down.
TACGAGAAGGAAGTGATGGGAAGTGATTATCCTTATCGACGTTGGTTTTCTTTCAGGAAGATGATGTTTTCCAGAAAAAATGCCACGGAAAATCCAATTATGTCAATGCTTATTTTTATCTTGGCTGTAGTGGCCACCTTTCAAGATTACCTTCAATTATTCTCAGCCAACATCAACGTGTAGCATTGTTCCCACTTAAGATGATACACGTAGCATAGATGAAGGAACAAAGTCTCATACACACACACACACACACACACACACACACATCTTGGCCAGTCTCCCTTGCATCAGTCTTCTCACCAAAACAGATAAGCGCCAATTAATTGTCACAGGATATGGACATGGAGTCTCCTTGGGACAGTCATATGAATGAGCTGAGAAGCTGATCATGCAACCTGAATCAAAATATCAGATAACTGAAGCCTTTCCTAGCAGTCTGATGACTTTACAAGACACCATGAGCTAGAAAGAAGTTAAGCTACTAACACAGTCCTGATCCACACAACGTAAAATGTGTGATGCTTCTGTCGACTTGCTCAGAATGGGATGTTATGGAGACATAGATAACTTGAGAACTGATAAGCGAATGACATGTGACAGGACTTAAAACTAGCTGAATATTTTTTATCATCTTCTGTTTCATTAATTATGTCAGTTCATAGACTCAAGTGTGTAACATTGTCTATACTTTCCAATAAAGCCAAGACTAAGACAAGAATGTCTACTGTCTTTCTTGCTGTCCTTCATGGTGCTTGAAAACTTAGCTTAGCTCAAATAAGAAGAAAAGAAGCAAGCTCAGGAATTCAACAAGAAAAAAACTAAAATATACTTATTTGAAGATTATGTGATTATATACATATAAAACCTGAAAGACTCTTCCAAAAGTCCAGCAGCTGTCAACATGTATACTGAATTAGAGAGACACAAAACTAATGATTCTCATTACTATCAGTCGTAGTAGTATTCCAAGATCTTTCTGAGTTGAACTTTGAACATGTGACCTTGTCCCTGCCCCTCAAATGCTGAGATTGTAGATAAATCCAGTTAGTCCAAAATTAAGAAATTTAATCTTAATTTTGAATAATTATCTCATTTACATTCATATGAGATATTAATATACTAATATAGAAAAATACCTAGCATCACTTCTTAGACGATCATATGAATCATATATGCTTTACGTGAGAAAAAAGAACACGCTCCAGCTTCAGAATATTTTGGGCAATGATTCCCTAAAGCCAACATTTCACTTTTGAAATATAAACCTCTTATTTAAGCAGCCATATAGCAACTGCCAACAAATACTAAACTATCAAGTTGTTGTTCCTCACTTCCATGATGCCATGGGTATTACCTTGGAAAGAAATAAAGGCAGCAATGATAAAGCTTAGCTTTACAATATTGAAATTCTCCCCTCCCACCCTGCAGGGAGAAAAATAATTAGAGAAAGACAATCTAGCTAAATCGACTGGGAAAGAGCTGCTCTGCACCCACACTTCATTACCCATCCTCTTTCTTCTATTCCGTTGCTACAAATGGCTTGATTGTGTTTACCTGACATCCTCATTCCTCCCCACTGACTGACTTTGAAGCCAAATAGACATGTTTTCTCCAAACAGCTCCAGCTAGCTCTTTACAAAGATGCCGGTCTTGAGTGTGTCTAGCTGAAACTTTAACATGTCTTGGGCTGTAATTTCCCAGAATATAAAAGCAATTTTGGAAACCAGTCTTGTACAATAGATGTGAATGGAAGCGAGATTGCTCTGGGCACAGACACTCGGACATTAGCTAAAGCAAACCCAGGGTCAGAGGTTAGGAGTCTGGGCCAAGAATGAGCACCATGCTCCCTCAAAAACTGATCAAGGGGTGAACTCCTTTAAACTTTCAGGAGCCATGGCTCTAGAAATACGTCTTCCCTGTTTTGAAGCCCTTTAACCCCTAATCCAGCAGAATAATGTCTCTAACTATTGGTGTGAAATAAAGAGCAATTTCGAAGATATAGTTCTTTGCAAGCACAGTCTAGGACAAGAACTGCAGAGAAATAAGCAGCCCAGATGATTTTCTGAAGCGTTCTTTATGGATTGAATTATCAATCCATAATGATGTGATGGCTTCAGAGATTTCTTAGTTGCCCTTATAAGAAATAGATATATTTCTATTTTCTGACAGTTCTGGGAGTCGAAGATGCCACATTTCCCCCATAGTGACCCGGCTATGAATCTGAGTAACTAATATACTAATATCCAAGATGTGATGTCTCAAATTAGAAACCAATATCACAGAAGTGAATTAATGGCATTTCATTATGTATTACTATCCCCATTAATAAGCTGTGAGTGCGTTAAGTATTGCACGTCTGAGTTGCTCCAGAGATTTCTGTGCAAGTCCAGTTTCAATTAAGGACAGACTAAAACGATGTATACAGGAACCAAAATATACTGACTGACTGTATTTTATAGGGAAAATCATCTCAGGGTGCTCATTTAGTATAAAAAAATTCCTCACACAGGATGCCCACTGCAGAGGAAAGAAGAGAGGCTGTCTAAAATCCACAGAGACTTTGAATCTCTACATTGAATACTAATACTGTGGAATGTTTTTAGCATACCCACAGCCTGAAACAGTTCACTGAGTAAAAGAAACTTGGTCTGGATCCACAAAGCCCAAATCTTTAGCCTCAAAGCTTTGTGTAGCAAGTGGTTCTCTGCTCACCGTGCACTCTCCAGCCTCCCTGGCTTCTTCCAGCTAAATATGCAGCATATGTATTTTGATTAAGAGTCTATCTTTTCTTCATCTTTACCTCATCTCAACTCTGGCTTCCACACTCTGTCTGTGCTTGTGAGTAAGCAGAAATGATAGCATTTTAACTTTATCAGTGTGATAGGCAAGACAATGTTGATCACTTCAGGGTGATTAACTGGCAGAGTCCCTTATTCATTTTTGCCAGAAAGCTCAATGTGTTGTAACTTTTCTGTCTTAAGTTTTGGTTTGCTTTAGAAGATTTGAAAGCAGAGTGCATTAGAAAGAAATGACAAGTCAGTTTATTTTTTTACATTGTGTTGAACTATAATAGGTTAAAAGAAATTGCTACATTTTATTTGGAAGAACTTGTCTTTCAAATTTTACTGATTGCATTTTAATCATTCATACACCTAGCAAACATTCAGAGACCTAATAAGTCTCTGAAATTTCATATTATATATTTCTGTGCCTGTCTGTCATTAATCATTTATTTTCCTTTCTATCATCTATCTATCTATCTATCTATCTATCTATCTATCTATCTATCTATCTCTATCTATCTATCTATCTATCATCTATCTATCTATCTATCTATCTATCTATCTATCTATCTATCATCTATCTATCTATCTATCTATCTATCTATCTATCTATCTATCTATCATCTATCATTTATGTATCTATTAATCTATTATGTGTTTATCTATTAATGTATCCAAATCCTTCATTATTTTTTCAAAGTCATCCCTCATTAACCTAACTTATCCTTATCTTATAATTAATACATGTAACAATAGTTCAAATATAGCATTTCTGTGGTTGATGCTCTGTGATTCCCTATACTCTTTCTCTAACTGCTTAACAAAGCTTTGTAATAGACCATAATGGACAGCAGTCATTGTTGACCCTTTCATCTGCACAGAGTAAACATTCATGTGACTGACTTACAGGAATCCACAGCTTTGCCTTCTAAAACATCTGAGAAAGACGTATCTTAATTTTAACTTTGCCAGTGCTGCAGGAAGGTCTGCTCTTTCAGTTATTCGAATTTACAAGCAGAAACCAGTCTTCGATTTTCTTCTCTGTCATTTGAAAGCTATAATTAGTTTTACTTCAAAGCATTTCTAAAATCTTTTGTTAATCTATGACATTGTTTTCCTAACAATCCTTCCTTGCAGTGCAGTTTGCCTTGGCGAGAACCTATATGCTGACATTACACTCGCAGCTTTGAAGTCTCTAATCTTCCATTTGTTTCTATTCACTACAGCAAGAATCGCCTTCATCAAGCACCCATTTCCCTTCTAGAAAGCCAGAACATCCTTGTAATTGCATCTCAAATTAAATTTATAGTTAAGAAACCCACTTGTGACTGATAATTACTAGGTTCAAGACAAAAGAAAACTAGGAGAGAAAATAAATGTGGTGTGCATCTATTCTTTGACACACAGTTGATATGCATCATTTTCTTTTCAGCTCTGAGAAACCCTAAGGAGAAGAAAATATTAATCATTTACTCACATGAAAAAAGTCAGAGACTTACATGAAGAAAAAAATTTTAAGTAAATAGTATGAAGGCTTAGGACAATATGAGAGTCATTTGCCTCTGATGAGGGACAGGGATACAATAATGAACAATCATCTGGCCCCTTTTTTCACCTGTTATAGATATTTGTTTTTATTGAATAGTTAATATAGTTAGTATTCTGCAACTTCAGATATGAAAAACCCTTAAAAAATAGAAGGAATTGTCACCGTAACTTGTTTCCTTGGAATACCTTACCTGTCCATTTGGTTGAAAGATGTGCAAAATAATACATAGCACCATCAGAGTGAGTCTTATATCAAGTAACATGATGCAAAGTTATAGAGTTACAAAATGTGCTGCTACAGTCAGGCTTAAGCTGCTAAAAAAATCTTAATCTATGAGCAACCAGTTGCCAAAATGGACTAAAACATGCAAACAAGGAAGATGGCTTGTTTCCTCTACTTAGTGTGATACTTAAAATCCAAGGGGAGCAATAAGCAGTTTATAGAAATAGCAGTAAGGTGACATAGTGTCATGGTGACTGGTGTACCCAGCAGTTTTGACTATGGTGTAGGGAGCTATAAGAACTCCATTAAGATGACTGACTTGCATAGCCATCCTAAAGACCATGTGTGATGGTGGTTAGTCTTCATTGCCAACTTGATGGGATTCAAAATCACTATGGAAACACATATCTGTATATGTCTGTGAGGGCGTTGCTAGATAACATCTGTCGAGGTGCATCAATCACCTTCAACATGGGCAGAATCACTGAATAGGCTTGGATCCTGGCAGACTCACTAAAAAGATGAAAGGGAGCTGAGCTACACTATTCAAATCCTGCTACTTCTTGATTAAGGCTGCAAGGTACCCAGGTTCTGGTGTCATAAATTCCAAGCTATAGTAAACAGGACTCAAATTATTAGGCAAAACAAACCCTTTATTACTTAATCTGTTCATGCCAAGTGTTTGGTTTCAACAACTAGATGAGTAACTTATTATGTGTTCTTAGTTATGAAAGATTATTGTGTAGCAAATAAAGCACACAAAACAATAAAAAGCTAACAAGTAGATAAAAAAATACATACTAATAAGCTTCAGTTCAAACACCGGTGGAGACCCTTTCTTATATAAAGAGAGATTGGTGTATTTATGTAAATGTGTCTTGCAGGTATGTGTCATGCATATAGCACAACCTGTACTACATGCCTGTAGTGTTGCCTCCTTTGGTGTGAGAGGTCCTTCTGTCTATGTGTTGCTTTTATTGGTTAATGAATGAAGAACTGGTTTGACCTATAGCATGGGAGGAGAAAGGCGGAGTTGGAGAGATGCCATGGAGCTGCCGCCAGAGACAGACATGTTGAAACTTTACTGGTAGACCATGACCTCATGGTGGTGCACATATTAATGGAGATGGGTAAAATTAAGATGTAGGAGTTAGCCAATAAGAAGCTAGAGCTAATCGGCCAAGCAATGATTTAAATAATATGGTTTCCGTGTGATTATTATGGGTTTAAGCTAGCTGGGAGTTTGGAACCAACAAGCAGCTCCCTCCTTTAACATCCTTTCTTCACCCCATATCCCAGATTGTCTTCAGAGTGTTGGGTGTGCGATTGGTGCTCTGAAGTGAGTCTGTGAATGAGCAATGTTGTTGCTGTCAGCAGGCTGATAGTACAATCAGGTCAGGTAATTGATGAGTTTCACATGCTGACCTTACCTCGGAATCACAGAGCTCAGCCATAGCCTGTTTGCCTTGAAAGTGTAATGATGATCAAATGGTCTGCTTTGTGATCTACATTTTTTCAGCCAATCTTGTGGTTTAATGTAATGTTTTTGGTTATATGTTTCTTCTATACATACTATCTCTAAGTAGGTGTACCAGGGAAGAAAAAAATAACTCTGACAGCCTTTGTCAAGTAACAAGAAGAGTGACCTTTCTTGTCTTGAAGTAGAAATGTTGAGATGTACTGTAATTTGTAGCTTTTGACCTCCAAATATATTTGCTTTCTGGATTTGTTTGTACACATAAAATACACACATATGTTTGTATAGATAATATATGCAATATATGCATATATATTTTGTATAGATGATATTTATAATATACTATTAGGAAATTTACTTTTATAAAAATCATTTACTTCAAAAGTAGAAAAACAAAACACAGAAAGAGAGAAACAGTAAATTCTCAGTATTGAATCAATAAATGAATATATAATATTACTAGGAAAGCAAACAAAATGTTAAAAAAATATTTGGACATTTTTATACCATTTAGTTCTTCAAACAGCATACATTTATTTCATTTAAAAGCTGGTTCTTGGAGAAAGTCAACAAGATTGACAAACCCTTAGCCAAACTAATCAAATGGCAGAGAGAGAACACGCAAATTAATAAGATTAGAAATGAAAAGGGGGACATAACCACAGACACAGAGGAAATTCAGAGAATCATTAGATCTTACTACAAAAGCCTGTATGCCACAAAATTGGAAAATGTAAAAGAAATGGACAGTTTTTTAGATAAATACCATATACCAAAGTTAAACCAGGACCAGGTAAATGCTCTAAACAGTCCTGTTAGTTGTGAAGAATTAGAAACTGTTATCAGAAACCTCCCTACCAAAAAGAGCCCAGGACCAGATGGTTTCAATGCGGAATTCTCCCAGAACTTCCTCAAGACTCTAAAACAAGGTAGGCAATATCATTACAACTATTTTACAAATGAGTAAATGAGGTCCTGAGAGGTCAAGCAAATTGCCTGAGATAGGAGTAAATTTCATATCTAAGAGCTGATACGACAGTTTAACTAAACAGCTTAATAAAGCTAATCGACTATACTTAAATTCCTGTCAAGTATGTATATGTAACCTGAGGTTTTGCAAGTAGCTACTACATAGTCTTTCAATGGATCATATAGTTTAATTGGCGGACCAACCCTGTGGAATAAATAAATAGATTTATCCTTGATGGGGAGCTAAATAGCATCTTCAGAGTCACTTAGGCAGTAATTATAAAGATTCACATGACCTACTATCTTTGTATCTTTATTTCTCCTAATCACTATTATAGCTCATTTTACAATCCCTGATATTAAATGTGTTAAATCATACCCAAAGCAAAGACACACATGCATGTGCATACACCATCAATTATAAATGTGGTTACAGGCTTCAATAATGATATGTATAGGAAATAGTACCAGAAGCAACATAACATAAAGAAAATCCTTTGCATATGCGGTACTAGGTTATTTGCCTCCTACTACTTCTGAGAAGGAGTCCCGATTTTATGTTGCAATAAAAGGGACCAGCACAAGTTTCAGGCCATTGACCCATGCTGCTTCAAGATTTTTAGTCTGAAAAAAAGTAGAAAATAAAAAATAAACTTCCATGAGAAATACATTGTTCTGCAATCTGCCTCTGGATAAACACACAATGGTTTCTATAGAATATAAATATATATCATTTAAATAATTCAGAATAGCTAAGGGGATTGAAATAAATAAAAAAGTGAAGTCTCTAGCCTTTGAAATAGTTGCAAGAGCCTGACTTTTCCTTTAAAGCCAATATCGCCCATATTTATATCCTCTTCCTTCTGGTACAGTGTTCAAGTACTTATAAAAGTGCATAATTTTTGCCTCTTGTTTATTTATACGAGATAATTCTGGCATATATGCCACTGCTGGCTCTAACAAATGTGACAAAGCTGCAAATAAAAGCATGCCTCGTTTCTTACGTCACAGAGCAGTGCAGCTCACTGTGTGATCAGGTTCTACAAATAAACTTTTATGATCGGTCACAAATTTCTTCACAACTTGGTAAAAAGGAAATGTAGCTGTGTTAGGAAATAATGGCACTGTGGAGTTCGTGCTGGCCTTAACCTCTCTGTAGGACTTGGGCTTTGAAACCATATTGGAAACATTACAATCCACCAGAAAGATCCGCTGCTTCTCAGATGGTAACCTTTTCCTTAAGAAGTTAAAGATAAAGAGTCTTCCCCAGGGGGGGATTTAATACTATTGGGTGGTATTTTATTTATTAAAAAAAAAGCTATGGTCATGTCACAAAGGAGAAAAGTACCAAATTATTTTATAAACATAGAAAATGCGTAAGAGAAATTTCACATATACAAAAAGCGATATGCAAACTCATTTGTACCGTTGAAAGTTCATTGTATTCTGTTACTGTATCATAGAGGAAGGGTTTAGCATTCAGAAGGCATAGCTGAGGGAGTATGAGGTAGGGAAACTCATTTCGTCACTGGCCATAACCCCGAAGAGACTCCTTGAATTCTTCCCAAGCAAGTGAGCACAGCACAGTATTGGGTAGGTTTCCACGTTCATGTTGTTACAACAGCTAAGTGTTGGTTTTGTAACACTCATCTTCTCAAATGAGGGCATGAGCTCACGGGGAGAATTCTCAGAGTGGTTTTATGTGTTTTGAGACTATAAATTCACTTGCCTTGAGTTTGAGTGGCTATTTAAATAACTATTTCTCAACAACAAACTGAGATCCCCTCAAGCCTAAGGATTGGGCATGAATTGCAGATGTATTGTGTATGTGTATGTGTGTGTGTGTGTGTGTTTATATTTTGTGCATTTGTATGATATATGTTTGTGTTTGTATACGTAAATATGGATGCTAGTGTGTTTCAGGTTGTGTTTGGAGGTCAGAGAACAGCCTCCCCTTAATATTAGAAATAAGGACTCCCTGTTTTTTTCTGCTTCACATACCAGGCTCACTAACTAGTGTGCAACCAGGTTCAGCCTCCAATACTGATGTAAGAGCTCCGTCTTTACAGCCGCATGCTTCCCGTGTCTGAACTGATGTAGGTCTTGGAGATCCGAACTCAGATCTTTGTGCTTATGCAGCAAGCACAGCCCCCAGCCCCAATGTGCTTTATTTTTTGCATTTACTTTTTCACAGAAAACATAAATCTGTTGTATAGGATTTTCTGAAATCCTGACGATATTGCAATATCACAGGCACTCCGAGATATTAATTGCTCTACCTAAATAGTGAACGACACTTCACACAGATCATTTGTTCTGTTTTGCCCCGTCACCATCACTCCCTATTATTTATTGCTTTATTCAGTCTCCTTCATCTATTTCACCTCTGCACATTTGAGTTTCAAGACAAAACATGCACATGCTAATTAACCTTTCTAACTACTCAAACATCCATCAAGCAAGGCTTTGTGTAGAAGAAAACAACACAGGATGTGTGATAATACAGGAACACATATTCATTTCTCAATAAATAATATTTGTTCATTCATTTTAACTAATGGTTAGTGTGAGACAAGGTCAAAAAATAAAAGATAATGGGAGACAGAGAAATTAAAATTATGTATTTACTTTCTTTACTAGGTGAGCTTTGATGCATTTGCTGGAAAAAAGTAATTTTAAACAGTTTAATAATCCTGTTGTGAATTGTGATTAATGGTCTCTGCTTATTTAAAGTGCTGACAATTAGGATTAGGAATTACCTCTAAATTCAACAGGCTTGGCTTATTTTTAAAGTGGCTAACATGCATGGCAGTGTTTGTATGTTCAAGTTTTGTTTATAGTTATTTTACTGTATACCACCTGTAGCCAAACTGCAACTCATTTCAGTGGGTTTCCTGAATCCTTTTCACAATAGTGTGGAGGTGAAAGAAAAGTGTAAGGGAAAGTAAAATACCATAGTCAACATAACCTCTACCATTTAGATGTAGAGAAATACAGCTAAAAACCAATTGCTTCAGGCTCAAAGAAAACCGTCAACAAGGGAAAGCTTCTCTAAATGCAAGTCAAGAAGAATGGACCCAGATTTCAGGCCCAGCAAGCAGGAGAACTAGACAGCTTAATCCATATCCTTGAATTTAGAGTCAAAAGGATATAGGAACATTTATGAAATCTTCCTCTGTGGTTAAGAAAAACTACTGTGGTCAGGCATTTGGCAGGGCATCTGTATCAGGCTCCAAGGGCCATTGTGTGACACTATGAAGGTAAAGAACTTGGAGATCGGAAGAATACGTTGACATGTGATGTGGAGATACAGAATTTGGAGTCTGTCTTGCTAGGTTTTGGTCTTCATGTGGTACAATATTTCCTCACTATGATCCAGTTCTCCCTTTTGGAATAGTAGTATATATCCTGTGCTATATTATATTAGAAATACATGATCTGCTTTTTTGTTTTGATTTTACAGAGGTTAAAGCTAAGAGATTGCGTTAAGTCTCAGAAGATACTTTGGAATTCAAAAATAGTTTTAGGAATGGAAGACTATGGGGACATTTAAATTTGGGCCGGCAAAGTTTTACATTATGACATGGCTATGGGCCATTGGGGAACATAGAGTTGAAAGTGGTGGTTTAAATGATTATTCCCCCATAAGCTCATGGATTAGGATGTTTAGGCTCCAACTGATAGACTGATTATGGAAGGATTAGGAAGCATGGCCTTAAAGGAGGAAGTATATCACTGGGAGTGGATTTTGATGTTTCTGTGTCTCTTTCTCTACCTGCTGCCTAAGGATCATTATATATAGATATCAGCTACCACTCCAGTGCCATGTCTGCTTTCCAACACGATAATTATGGACTAACATTCTAAAACTGTAAACAAGCCTCCAATTAAATATTTTTTTTAAAAAAATAAGAATTGCCTTTGTCATTGTGTTATTTCACATTAAAAGGATAGTAATTAAGTCATGGGGTGAATATTACAATATTCTGTGGGTACAAGGACAAATATGCAGAATGCAATTTTAGATTAGGTTGTTTTTAGTATGTGATGCTATGGGTTTTCCTCCAATATCTCTGACTTCAATAGAAATAGGCAGCTGGCTAGGTTTCTAGAACCAGGTGTAACTGTCCCTTGTTGAATGGGTCTTAAGTTCAATTAGAAAGATGTTGGTTCCCACCAAGATATGTGAGCCACTACTGCACCCTTTGGGTTATTGTGCTCAGCTAATCATTGTTGTTGCTCATAGACATCTTAGCTAGGTAGAAATGTTGCTTGCTTCCCTCTTTGGAAGACTGCATAGTACCACCTGATTAAAGCTAATACTCAGTGGGGAGACTTTTAGTTATCTTTGAGCTCAGAGGCCTGTTAACCTGACTTTGAAATGTATGGTGTCTGCAAAGAATTTTCAGTAGAAATTTAAAGAAAATAAAATTTTCATATGTCAAAGGTTCCTTTTGTTTTCAGTTATGTATTTTAATTTATGAGGTACTTATATAAGATTTATTTTTCATTAAAAACCTTATCCAAAATTTTTAGCAATAACAATCATTTTAAATATATTTGAAACAACATATCTTGCATATTTAGAGTCCATTACCACTATCATCTTTTAAAATATACCTCAATTTTATTTCCCCTCCCAGAGAGGTCCATGTGTCTGTCCTCCTAGAGGCCCCCTCTTCACCCAGCCTTTCTGAGTGTGTGGATTGAAGCTTGATTCTCAGTTATTTTAAAGTCAGTATCCACTTATAAGTGAACACATACCGTACTTGTCTTTCTGAGTCTGTGTTACCTCATTCAAGATGAATTTTTTCTAGCTGAATCCATTTAGTTGCAAATTTCATATGTCATTTCTTTTAAACAGAAGAAGCAGAGGAGATGAAGGACACCTGAAGAACATGACCCATTAAATCACCTAAGCAGGACTCACATGTGCTCGTAAAGACTGAAACAGTAAGCATGGGTCTTGCAGGGATCAACACCAGGTCCTCTCTATATGTTATTGGTGTTGGCTTGGTGTTTATGTGTGGCTCCTAACAGTGGTCTTGGGTGTCTTGACTCTTTTTCCTGCTCTTGAGACTCTTTTCCTCCTATTTAGTTACATTGGCCAACCTGGACAGGATGACTTTTGTTTTGCCTTATTGTGCCTTGTTTTCTCCTGTTTGGTTATGGTCTCTAGGAGACCTGCTCTTTTCTGAAGAGGAAACTGGGTGGGAGTGGAAGTGGGAAAAAGGAGATGTGAGGGAAAGCTAGGAAGATGGGAGGGAGGAGAATTTGTGATCAGGATGGACTGTATGAGAGAAGAATATGTTTTCAAGAAAAATTTAAAATAATTGAACTATAGGAATAAAACAAGGCATAAGATAAAATACACTCTAATTATGTACTATAATTAATAGTTTCCTTCATGGTATTTTTAGGAAAATTCCTTTATATATATTTTTATATATTTTTTATATTCACACATTTATTTATTTGTCTATTTATTTTGTGAATATTAGGACTGTATGTTTGTGTTTGTGTGTGTATGCCTGTTTGTAGGGTGCCTGCACAGGTCAGAAAAGGAACATAAACCCCTGGGCCTGGTTGTGAGCTGCCACGTGGCTGCTAGAAATTAAACCTGGGTTCTCTGAAAGACAAACAAATGTGTATGTGTGTGAGTCTATGTGATTATATGTAAAACATATGCATGAAGGAGTCTGTAAGGGCTAGAAGAGAGAGTGCTTGAAACTAAAATTACAGGAAGTTGTGCGTAATGGCATTTCATTTGCATTTTAATAAATAAACTTGCTGGAGGATCAGAAAAGTAAAACTGTCAAACTGGCCAGCCTTACAGACCAGGAAACAGTTGAAAATATCTTTAATCCCAGTAGTCACACTAGTTTGTCATAGAAACAAGGTAATAGTGATGAATGCCTTTAATCCCAGAACTAGAGAGGAATATAAAACGGGAGGAGACAGCTCTCAGGCTCAGTCTCATTTTGAGATTCTTGGAGGCAGGATCTCCATTTTGGATTGAGGTAGAGATAAGAGCCAGAGGCTGGCTGCTTTGCTTTTCTGACCTTCATGTTTAACCCCAATTTCTGTATCATTGTGTTTATTAATGGTGCTTCAGTTGTGAGTAGCTCTAGGGTTGATGATAATTAAAGCTGAGTCTTCTGCAAAGGCAGTAATCCTCCCAATCAGTAAACCATATTTCCAGACCCAAAAGTCTGTAAATTTTTGATCACAGATATCAGCATTATCTTCAGAGAAAATTTGTTAACTAACATCTGTGTCTACTTGCTATGTTTCTCTTTGCCTTTTAAGTCATAATTGTCCTACCATTTGATTGTTACAGTCTCAGTAATCACATCCTTCCTGCATTTCTATGGTGATGTCTAGTCATTGGTGTGATGGTTTGGGGGAAAGGGATCTTTTGGGAAATGACTAAGTCTTGAGAATGAGTACCTCAATAGAGTGATGTCCTGCCTTACCCATAATATGTTTGACACAGTCAGAAGGTATTGTTCACAAAGAATGATATCTTACTAGGTAATGAATCCCCAATCTCCAATCTCTTTTCTAATCTCTTGGATACTGGGAGGTAGGATTCTTTATTCACAGACTGTCCAGCTTACATCACATTTCTATAGTTGCTCAAGTGGGCCAGGTATTGATGGAACAGACCACATGTAGCACTCTGAGGCTCTTTTTATTAGCAGTGGCTTTGAGTGAAATTTCATGAAGAACTTTACTTCTGCCAAATAGTTATTGCAAACACTTTTATTTAGAATTCAAAAGAGATTTTCTTAACGTTTTCTTCATCTTCAAACAAAAGTATAAACATTTAAATATTTCCTTTCAAATGAGACATTTTCTGTTTGCTTTTTAGTATAAGATACTTGAAACTCCAAGGCCTGGCAGAGAGTTGTTTAATGAATTTAAAATAGCACCTGCTAATTAGGGAGTTTAGGAGCTCATTTATTATCTTTAAAATATTAAATAAAATTTGGATTAATAAGTGTTAAGTAAACAAAGAAAATTTACTTTTTAGCTGAATATATTTTTGCAAAGGTCTCTCCATATACCCTCCACTCTGAATGCTTTATGTATTTAAAGTTTTATGTTCTCAGGCTAGCTTTTCATATTTTTTTAAAATTATTCTCAACAGAACTGATTGTTCTTTAATTAGGTCAATCATATTGCAGCATTATCCAGAGAGCTTAGTTTCTATTTCAAGTATTTTGACAGGAACAAACTGTGAATAAAGCAGCATAATATTACAACGTCAAGGTTTTCCTTTATAACAATAGGCAAAGCCTCTGTCAGAGCCAACCACTCAGATGACAGCATTAGCAAAGAAGTCAATGCTGCTCATCCTGGGAAAATTTCTTTCCCTAGATAAATGACAAAATATTAAAAATATTGCAATATTTTCTTATTTTAGGCAATATGTTGTACCTAAAATACTATATCTGTATTTCATCAACATTTATTTTTTTATAAATTCACAAGCCAGACATCATTGTGTATTCTTCTTATGATTAAAACTGATGAAGAAATGTTAGTGTTGTCGACTCTTGCACCCTGGAATTCCTTACTTTTAGGTGACTCTGTCCTATGCCTCAATATTGGACTTAACGATTTTTCAAGGCTTCTCAAACTCAAGCTGACGTCAAAAACCTAGAAACACATTAAAGTGTCCGTCAAATGAGCTTTTGTCTTACTGCTCACTGCTCTGAGGGCTGAGAGACGCTAACAATGAAATTGATGAAGATGTTGTCCATCGCCCCTAGCTCAATGTGTCTCATATGAAGTTCAAAGTCCTTTTTATTGTTCCTCTACCTCACAGCCCCTACTGACATCACATGAAACCTAAGGCTTTGTGAATGACTCGTTCAAAACTTTTGAATGAGTTTGGACACGATAGAGCCCAGGCAGGACAAACAGGAAATGGATTCCCTGCCCCAGGGCTTCAAAGTGAGTTTAATAGTGAACACATTTTAATTTCAAGTATTTAATATCTGTAACTACACTAGAAGGTATTAAAATTGTTTATGAAATCCCATTTGTGATCATTTGTTTAAATATGATCACAACCTCAACCATGGCTATTTAAACTGCTGGAAACAGTGGTGTTGTGGTCTAAATGTGACAAAGGCAGTATCTAGCATGCAGAGAAATTACTCAAGGGGGAGGGGGAGTCTGTAGTATTTGAGTACTAGCATTACATATCTGAGAGAGATAAATACTATTGTGTGAGTTAGTGTGTTTCGAAAAAGCCTTGATATTTGAAATATCAATATAACTTATTATTTTACTCTATCCTTCTCTACCTTAAAGCTAGTTGAGAACTAAAGTCTTCGCATTAAAAATTCCATCTCCTATCATGCTCTACTTAGACATCAAGCAATGCTGTATGTGCTGTGTCATCTCAATATCAGTTAATAGAGCCATTGAGGACCTGTTAGCAAGTGATTATACTAATAATATTAATGTTGGCTTGATATTTCTGCTATAATATCTGATATGGAAATTGTAATTGTAACTCAAATAGAAAAGATTATTCTTGGCATTTTCAAGATCATTACCTTTGCTAGTCTGATGCTTTAATTTTAGAGAGTTATTATGAAAACATTGGTTCAAATCCAAGTACAAAGTCAGTATTCCTATGATGGCTCTCAAATTAGAAAGGAACATATACAAGTATGCACAAAATCCTCCATGCATTCACATCAACATTTACTCTAAATTGGCACCTAGTAAACTACAATCGCAATACAGTAATAAAGACAGTGGAAGGGCTTTGTTTGACTTTTCCATTTCTTCTCCGCATTGATAAATGCCAGCTTTCTCTAGAGGTAAATTAGATTTAATTAATGCATTAGTTTTTGTGGTCACTGAAACATGATCACAAATGGGATTTCATAAAAGAGCATAAATACTTTCTAGCATAGTTACAGACACAAAAAGTTTGAAATTAAAATGTGGCCACTACTAAACTCATTTTGAAGCCGCTGGGCATGGAATCCATTTCTTCTTTGTCCGAGCTGGGCTCTATGTCTGGCCATGTGACCACATCACTCTAGTCTCCGTGTTGATAGTTATTAGTTGTGCTTTTCTCTGTGTCGTTTGCCCTGTATTTCTCACTCTAATTGCCCAACTTTTATAACGATCCCTGAGATTTCATTCAGGGTACGGCTATATAATCCAGGGTGGTCTATTTTCAAAACCCAATACTTAATCACATAAAATTTAATTTACCAGCAATATGCTAACAATAGGGGAGATATTAGAACATAGATGGATTGGGGAGACGGCTCAGCTATTAAAGGCTGAGCTAACAACCAAAAAGATAAGCATAAGGTCAGTCTGGTTTAGAACCATACACATCTACAAAATTCAGAAAAAAATAAAAATTGAAAAAGGAAACAACAATGTGGATCAAGCTGAGAATTCTAAAGGAAGGCCCAAATAAGCAATTCAGTTCAAATGCTGAAGGAAGAGGCCCAAATGGCTTCCAAATCCCAGACAGGTTTTATACATATTAAGAAAATCTCCATTAAGTTTCTGGACTCAAACATATCCTTTACATCTTCCTGTTGTTCCTCTGTTTGTTGGGCTCACTCATGTTGTACTGGGTCGTTTTATGTCACCTTGACACAGGTTACAGTCATCAGAGCAAAGGGATCCTCAGTTGTAAAAGTGACTGCATAAGACTGGGCTAGAGGCAAATTTTAGAGAATTTTCTTAATTAGTAATTATTGTGACCCACAATGGACGGTGCCATTCCTGGGCTGGTGGTCCTGGGTTCTGAAAGAAACCAGATTGAGCAAGTCATGAGGAGGAAAAGAGTAACTAACACTTCTCTGTGGCCTTGGCATCAGGTCCTGCCTCCAGGCCCGGCCCTGTTGGAGTTCCTGTTCTGACTTCTCGTGATGATGAGCTGTAATTTGGAATTGTAAGCGGAATAAATTCTTTCCTACCCAAGCTTCTTTGGTCACGGTGATTCATCATAGCAATATTAATCTTAATTAAGACACAGGTCCTACCTTTGTTTCCATACCTATACATACATGTTTTAGGACAAGGACTCTATTCTTGGAGTAATTCCTTCTCTCTTAGAGTTTGTCATGTGTTTGTAGGTGAGTGATTCCATCAGCCTCTCTCCTATCCCTGTGGTTTAGAAACACTAGTTGTCTTTTTCATTTTTGCTTGCTTTTCACTTAATAGTCCTTTGGTTCACATATTCTACAATGGTGTCATGTAATTCATTTCACTCTTGAGACTAAGCATGCAGGGTTTTCATCAGACTCCACACATTTAAGTATTCAGAACTATCAGACTTCCCTCAGTTCAGACGGCACTCACAGTGCTCTCCTAGATACAAGATAAGTGATTACCACTGACGACTGGAAGCTCTGCATTCGTTAGAATGAGTCACAGAACTGAGGATTATTTTGTCCTTACTGTTAGAGTGTGATACAAAACACGCAAATAAAAGTTGGATGAATGGCTAGATGCATAAGGCAAACTAGGCTTCTATGTCTTGTGAAATGGGGATGTTCTGCTCTTCCAGGGCATGGTTGTTGTCTTAGTTTGTTTGATTTACTGTTGCTATAATGAAACACCATGATTAAAAGAAAGGGTTTGTTTGGTTTATGCTTCCAGACCCTAGTCTATCTCCAAAGGAAATCAGAACAGAATCAAGCCAGACGAGAACCTGGTGACAGGAGATCCTGAGGCCATGAAGTGGTGCAGCTTATTACTGTTTTGTTCTCCATGACTTGCTCAGGACCACCAGACCAGTGATGACTCCACTCACCCTGGGCTGGGTTCTTCCCCATCAAACATTAATTAAGAAAATGATCTACAGGATTTCCTACTGCTTAATTTAATAGAGGCCTTTTCCCATCTGTGATTCCCTCCTTTCAGATGATGCTAGCCTGTGTCAAACCAGCCAACGCATCTGTGCTGACCACTTCAGCACCTCCATAAATTTTGTGGATTGGAGGTTTGTAGTGTGTACTGATGTTTTTATGTTTAACACGTTGTGTGACACAGCTCTCTGAGGTGAGGCTTTGAGAAGCGTTTGTGTCTTTTTCTTGCATTACATAGGCTGTATAACACATTTTTCAATTTTTGATTTTATGAAATTATTTGGAAGTGGTTAAAAATTGTCAGCGATATGAGCTTAGTAGAGACGGTCACTGGTGGTGTTTTTTAGAGGGGTATCACTTGTCTCTGGCCCACTCCTGCCTGATTGTCTGCTAGGCTGCCATAGCATCATTATTGCTGTCTCTTCCTCTTTATCTCTCAATATTGAGTTACTGCTCTCTGATAGCAATGGAGCAAAGTGACCATGGATTTGAACTAATAAAACCATGGTCCAAATAAATCTTTCCTCCTTCAATTTGTTTGCTGAGGGAAGGTGCTGTGTCAAAGGTACAAAACAAACAAAAACCACAGTGATTAACTTGCTTTGTCCCTCTCTATCCTAACCAGAGTTAAAGCAAGTGGAAATCCCCAGAACATAATTAAGACTCGGTTGCTGAAGCAATGGCCTGCTACACACCCCCATCCTGAAGCTATCTATGAAACAATATTAACCACTTTATTAAAAAAAAAAAACAAAAAAACAAAACTCTTCTTTCTTACATCACTCAGGAAATGCCAGGACTTGGGGAATTGTGTGGAGTAATGAATTCATGTATGTTCTTTCCTATACCATAACTTCTTTCTTTAGCAGTTTGCTGACTTAAGTTATTTGGTTGGAAGCATCAAGGGGAAACATAAACATGTGTAAAATTCTTTGCTTAGAAATCTCCTCAGCTAAATATCCAGGTTAATCAATTTTAAATCCTGTTCCCATAGTACTCCATCTGCCGTCAACCAGCATTGTTCACCTTCCTCCAGCTTCGAATATAATGTTCCTCAAATCCACTGAGCATGCATTAAAATTATGTATCATGCTAATGTTTCTATCAACATTTTGTGTACAATAGCCTATTTGTTCTCTCAGATAATAGAAACCATTTTCTGCTTCATTGCGAAGTCACTTTGAAAGGTCACCTGAAGTTATTTTAATGTTCAGATTTCTGAGAACATCGACCTAAAATAATAAAAGCCTTTTCTGACATTGTGTGAAAAATGCTCTCTGTTCTCTGTCTTCATCCATTTCTGCAGCTGCTTCCTGAAGTTTAGACAGGATAAGCTGCTACCTTTGAAGCCGTTGGTATCACAATCAGTGGATAATGCTAGGACATTAGTTTACTGGAACTTGCAGCTCTGGGAGGCCTTGCCCTTCCTAAAACTAGCCTGCAAGATCTAGCCCCTTATTTGGTCACTTCCTCCTACTAAGGCTACCAATGTCCAGCAAACAAAAGGCCCCTTGGTTTACTTAATTAGCATATTCAATTAAAATTGAATACCTCATTCTCAAGGGGAGCTTCTCCCTTTACCTTTATAAACTGCCATATGCCAATGTGCCATTCTTTGTCCCTTCTGTCCAGAGACAGCCCATTGTGCTTTTGTTACAACTACCCCTTGCACCTTTCCCTTGTTCCCTTCCCCTCATCCCTCATCTCCTATGTCCTTTACCACCGCAGCCTAACCCACTCTAACAGAGACTTCTCCTTACTATTCTTTGAAAAATTACAACTTCGAGGTCATTTGCTGCTGTTTTTTCTACTTGAGTCAGAAAGCAGCCACTAACTTTTCTTTCCTGCTTTAAGGTCCTGATGAGGAGCAGAAGGAGCGAGAACATGAGGGAGAAAGTCAGGAACGTGAGGGGTGCGTTCACTCATGGAGACGGTAGGACAGAACTAAAGGGAGATCACCAACTCCAGTTGGAATGGGACTGATGGATCATGCGACCAAACCCGTCTCTCTGAATGTGGCCAACAGCGGGGGCTGACTGAGAAGCAAAGGACATTGGCGCTGGGCTCTGATTCTTCTGCATGGACGGGCTCTGTGGGAGCCTTCTCAGCTTGGTCGATCACCTTCCTGGACCTGGGGGGAGTTGGGAGGACCTTGGACTTAGCATAGAGTGGGGAACCCTGATGGCTCCTTGGCCTTGAGAGGGAGGGAGGGGAGGTATGGGTGGAGGGAAGGGGAGGGAAGGGGGAGAAAGAGGGGCGGGAAGGGGGAGGAGGAGCGGAGGGAGGGGGAGGAGGAGGGAAGGAGATGGAAATTTTTAAATATAAAAAAAAAATAAACCATGAGAAAGAAAAAAAAAAGAATCTCTCAGTGATAATAGGTGTTTGGGTATGGTTTGTGCCTAATGTGGGATTCAGGAGGAAGTCCCTGCTGTGCAGGGGGTCTCCTTCTGGTAGAATTTGTTTTTCACAAGTAGTCTTTACATAGACATAGCAGTAGATATTAATCACATGTATAAAATATCCCTAAATCAACTCTTAATGTGTGATTGAATAACTAAGAACAATATCCTAGCCAACTTGACACATCAAAGTGATTATCAGAGTTCATTTAAAATGTATCAAAATTAATTTCATTAATATATCATGCTATTAATTCCAGCTGAAGTACAGACCTATAAAATGTCAAACAAGAAACTTGGGAAATAGATAATTTTATCTGTGTGCTTGCTTATTCATTGTTGAAGAACTCTGTGCACGTGATCAGCAAACCACTTCTTGGCTTAAGTAAGTTCCTGGGTTACAGTTTCCCAATGGTAAGCATGTTGAAGAATTCAGAATGACAAAAGAGAAAGACTAAGAGTAAAATATTGAAGGAAATTCCTTTGGCTTATCCTGAACAGTTTTACACTATTTTCTCCTATTTACATTTTTAATTAAAGAACTCCATGTTACTAGAATACAAACAGTCTCAGGAAGTGATTACTGAAATTGTATAAACATAAAGCTATGAAGTACTAGAAACTAAGCCAAAAGCATGGTGCTGTTTATATTACATAGTATAGAATAAATGAACTTAAAACATAAAATCATAATTATGTGTAATATGATAGAATTATTAAGATATTAATTTCTTCAGAAACACTAAAGTTCACACCTAGGGTTTCACCATGGCTCTGATTTTTTAGATGAAGCTCTTCAATGGGTTCCAGATATGTAAATGCTTTGAGAGTAGATATGAACTTACGTTCTGGATCCTTAAAATCTGAGTAAAAGATATTAGGGACAATATAAATAAAATAAATAGCAAACTTGTTGATATGTATGTGATATTAGTAACAATCATATAACAGCATTTAAATCTCTTTACATGAAAAACAGATACATTTATATGGAAAAATAATTTTTCTCTTTCTCTATGCATGCATGTCTATTTCAACAAATTTTTTCTAGAAAATGTCTTCTAAACCAATATTGTTTTATCAGCTCAAGAGAAAGCAACAAACATTAAAATTAGTTCATATTTATAGTATAAATTTCATATTCTTCCATTTTATCACATTGAAAAGTGATTTGAAATGTTAATCAAAAAATATCTTATTTTTATTTGACTAATGTAAATTGAAATTTATTAGATCAGTGAAAGGCTATGAATTGCTTTTACCATAATTAATTACAAAACATGAACCTATTTGTCCCTTTTACATCAATAAATGACCAGTCAGACTTTGGAGCATCCTAATTCATTCTAAACCAGTAATTCAAGTCAGTCCTCAAAATTTAGCATAGGGTTTTCTAGATGACTTCTCAATAGACAGAATGCATCAATTTGAATGTCTGGTTTAATATGCTAGCATAAATTTTAATTACTTACAATTCTGAGAAGTTCATAGATGATTCTGACTACAAAGGCACTGCATCAAGTCTACATATTAAAGATACAAATTTTGACCCATGAATCATTATCAACATTAATGCTTAGAGAATTTTACAAGTATGGATAGGTATTTGAGTATTACTCCAGTGCATCCAATAAGGGTCTCTGTGCTTTAACCAGTTCCTCATCTAGTTTATTCATATGTACTCTCAAATTTGAGGAGTACATATCTAACTTAAACTTTATTTTATATATATAAAATATATATATATATATTAGGTATAATTGCACAAACCCATATTTTTCTTTAAATTTGTTAGTCAGTATATCATATATCAATATAATATTTACAGAACATAACAATATTTTAACAGTCTAAATATATTAAAATATAAATTTAAATACTCATTATTTTATATGAATTCTAAATAGATAGTCTCCATGATCATTATAATCTCAAGATTAAAAGAAAAAGCTCAAATTTTTAATGCATTTTAATTTCCATAACAAAGCTGCCAAATGCAGCATTCTTTAACTGTTTGCAAATACTCCCACTTAAATTTATATTGGTTAAAATTAATAATTTACAAACATAGTAGGAACATTTTTAAAGTCCAGTTGCTGCATGTGGCTAATGTCTGATATATTTACTTTACATTGAAAGTTCTACTGGAATTCAGTCATCACAAGCATTTGAAAGATGCATATTTTGTTTTCCCAAGATACGTTTAGGTTTTTGTTTTTAAAGTATATAGACTCTTCTGTTTTGGCATCTATGTGATTTTTTTTATAATTTTCCATGGAAAATATTCCACATATTTCTAACGAATAATATATATATGTATATTTATGTAATATTCTATTATATACATTACAATTATATTTTCTTTTAGAACACTCAAATTACATATTGTGCATTAATAGACATATGCTAGTATTTTATGAAAGTATGGTTGGCATTTATCTACTGTTTCACCAAAGACCTAGACCCTTAGAGAGATAATTTCAAGCTAAGTTCTAATTCCTGATTTTTATATATCCCATCTTACTCTCAGTAGTGTTGAAATCAATAGAAAGATGTCATGCTTCCTTGAACTTTTAAGGCTCCTTTTCACTCTGCACTATAATAATGAGCTTTGATTTTCTGTGTTAGAATCACTAGAGATACAGGGGCAACTCAAGTGTTTCTGGTATTAAAAATAATTTTCATTTTAATGGAAAGCAAGCAGAACCCTGGGACTATGTTGAGGACACAGGTAAAGTAACGTAAATACAACTAAAGATCGAACTCTAAACAGTGTTCAGTCTTCCCTGCTCTCAAACACCCTGGCGATGTGCAAGCTACTTTTACAGATACGTTTGTTCCTATTAACAGAAACATTCCCAAATTCAAACAAAACAAAGGACGTTGGTAAAATAGTGGAAACTTTACTTAGTGATGAAATTCAACTGAACTAATGTGGAGATTCATTGTTTTTAACCTTTATTTAACCCATACAGACTCCAACACAAGAATGCTGAATGCTGAGATTTGATTGTGGGAGATGTTGCTTATGCCCTCAGTCAGAATTTTTCTGTGTGAAATCTTTTTCTCTAATGCTGTGTGGTTTCTTTGTTTTCAAATAATATGCAATTGTTAGAAGTCAAAAGGTGAATTGAATACTATTGAAAACTTTTCAAAATATGCTTGAAAGCCTGGCGGTGGTGGCACACGCCTTTAATCCCAGCACTCGGGAGGCAGAGGCAGGCGGATCTCTGTGAGTTCGAGGCCAGCCTGGTCTACAAGAGCTAGTTCCAGGACAGGCTCTAAAAAAGCTGCAGAGAAACCCTGTCTCGAAAAACCCAAAAAAAAAAGAAACAAAATATGCTTGAAGCAATAACATCTAGAAAAAGCATATTTTCTTTGAGGTGATGATAGAGGTAGAGTTTATGTTATTGACTATAATAAACTTTCAAAAGACAAGAGTAAGCACTCAATTAGCAATCTTTAGTCCAGAAAATAGGTAAGCTCTCATCATGCCATAACTTAATATATGATTTTAATTACCTGTTACCTTCTGTTTAATGAAATGTAAAATCCACCTTTGACCAACTTTAATCAATGTTTTTCTTAGTTTTCAAGAGATAGTAACTAGTACACCTCATGGCGCAATACAATACATGATAGTACAGTTCATATTTTCAAGAAAGAACAAAAAGAGGAAACAATGCTTTTAAAATGATGACCCAATCAGGTAGAGAGATGATTGTTTAACAACTCCTGTGGAGGAACTTTAGTTTGGTACCTGGTACCTGTAAGGGAGCACAAAACTGTCTGTAGATTCAGCTGCAGATGACGCCATGTTCTGTTCTCTATGGGTACTTTTCTCAAATGATGCACAAATGCTAAGGTGTGAAAACACTTATACACATAAAATAAAAATTTAAAAAAATGATTGATGACTCAGCCTTTATATAATCCAAGATTGTGATGTCTTAGGCTATTTCCTATCTTATATATTACTATCTTAAATGTAAATTTTAAATTTACTAATTGCAGAGGCTTCTACAATTACACAGAGCTTAGATGAACATACTGATAAAAGGTAGAGTTTCACAACTATAAAAGGTAATAAGGACAGAGCCCCACATTGGAGCACCGGACTGAGCTCCCAAGGTCCTGATGAGGAGCAGAAGGAGGGAGAACATGAGCAAGAAAGTCAGGACCATGAGGGGTGCGCTCACCCACTGAGACGGTGGGACAGAACTAATGGGAGATCACCAAGGCCAGCTGGAATGGGACTGATGGAACATGCGATCAAACAGGACTCTCTGAATGTGGCTGACGGTGGAGGCTAACTGAGAAGCCAAGGACAATGGCGATGGGCTTTGATTCTATGGCATGGACGGGCTCTGTGTGAGCCTTGTCAGTTTGGATGCTCACCTTCCTGGACCTGGGGGGAGTTGGGAGGACCTTGGACTTAACATAGTGTAGGGAACCCTGATGGCTCTTTGGCCTGGAGAGGGAGGGAGTGGGGTTATGGGTGGAGGGGAGGGGAGGGAAGGGAAAGGGGAAGAGGGGGAGGAGATGAAAATTATTAATAATAAAAAAATAAATAAATAAAAAGGAAACTCATTATGTATGTCTTTTATAAACTGAAAAACTCCCTATGAGATACTAAAAGCATGCATTAAAGCAATTTAATGATTTTTTCTCATATGCATTCTCAAAATCAGTTTTGAGGATAAAATGTTTCTTTCACTATAAGTCACAGGCCTAGAGAGATATGGCTCAGAGTTTAGGAGGGTGTAGTGATGATGTAGAGGATGGCACTTGGTCTCAGTACCTGTGTCAAAGAGCTCACCACCCCTCATACGTCATCTGTGGGAAATCCTGTGCCCTCTTCTGACCTCCATAAGCACTTGTGTTCTGTGCACACACCCTTCCCCCACCCAGACACAAACAGTCACATAAAAAATAAATCTCTAAAAAACAATTCACAGGTGTTCTAAAAATTATTTTAGAAATCAGTAGTAAAAGTCTCCATGATTTTCAATGAACCAAATACTGAGGAAAAATAGTCCAAACTTATATATGCAAATTAAATTAAGAGTACAGGATTCACTGAGTATTACCTGCTTCCATTTCATTGATATTTGATTTACTCCCACACTACATGAGTAACTTTAGAAAGAATGCTTTTGCTATTACATTCCTGTGGTACTTGTATTCAAATGTATTTCAAAATTATACTGATGAAGTGAGGTCTCAAATACATTTTTAAAACACAAAATTGTGACAGAGTTCTTGTGTAATATTTAGTTTGCCACTATTATTATAGTTTCCATTTTCAATTCTTTTACTGATTATAAATTATGAAAACTTAATTTTCATTCCAATAAATGAATTACATGGAAAAGCATATAAATTCTGGCCATGGCATCCATAGTCGTTAAGTGCTTTTCCTTGAGAGTGCAAAGTTGGAGTTCAAAGGCAAAATCATGACTAAGAATTATAAATTTTTATATGAAATGACTGTCCATGTATCAACTTTAAATATCAGTAAACATAAGATTTAACTTATCCAATCTTTCTGAGTCAGAATGTTGGAAGCTTCGCTGCTTTTCCTATTTAATTAAATCAAGTTGTTGTGGTTGATCAAATAACTACATAATCAAAATGCTGTCTTCAGATTCTTTGCTAATTTCAAGTTGAAAATAAAGTAATTATTATTTACAGTGATTTGATCAATTTAGTGTGAGTCCTATAACTCATTACTTGGTCACATGTACCTCTAATTAACATCTCCTAACTCCAAGTCTAGTGGTCCTATTTTAAAATCTGCCTCCAAAACTGTTCTGTAGAGCCCCATTTTAAATTTTACTGAATTTGCAGATATTTTAAATGGATGCTCATGTAAGATTTTTTAAATGTTCCAACAGAATGAGAGTTCAGTTTACAAGCTTTGCTCATTTTACCAGCTGAATAGATTTGCACATAATATTTGACTTTTTCTTAATTGCAATTTACTTTGTAATATTTTAAACTAGTCTGTAAACTTTAGTGGTATTATTTATAAATATAGTATTAAACAAAATAATGGACCAACTGGATTTATAACAGCTTCCTGAGTGCAGGCAATACAGCTGTGAGACACCACATTTACACTTTCAGAAATGTGTTATTTATTATATTCTCCCTGCACATGGCTAAGGGATTACATCCAGATGCCCTGCAGATACTAAAATATACATATTTCACTTTGCTTATTAAAAGTAGTATAATGCCCACATATATAACTGAGTCTCACTCAACTGTATATTACATACTGTCCCTAGTTTACTCATAATATATTTTACAACATAAGCAAAGAGCCAAGAGGCGTTACTGTGTAGTGCTTAGGGGAAGATGACACTTAAAAGTCTGTACATTTTCAGCACAGATAAAGTCACCCTAAGCTCAATTTATCCTTCATATGCAGTTGGTTAGATCATTAGAAAGGGCATAACCCAAAGATACTGAAGGCCAAATGTGCGTTCCTCAATTCATCATTGTTTAACACAAGCAACAAAAGATAAAATCCTTTACCCAAACCTTCAAATAGAGGTACAGCTCAATATTCATTTCTAATTGTCCCACTAAGTGTTGACATCCATGAATTACCATTTTTTCCAGCACTACGATTTCACAAGGAGTTACTGTAGAAGGTTTTGTTTTGATTTGTTGTTTTTAATAGTTTCGCCATTTCTCTCACTGTCCGGAAACGTTTTGCAGACAAGAGCGGTACTTCCATCTGGATTCCGGCCTCTACCCCTGAGTCCTAGGATACTCCAGGTATGTTCCATCGTGCTGGTTTCTGTAGAAAATTAATAGCGTCTCTGTTTAGATTGTTCAGTAGGAGCCACTGGATTTAAGTGCTCTGGGGTGACATAAAATCAGAGGTTTTCAGAAATCTTATCCCATGTGTGCTGTATAAAGGGTAAAGTAATAAACTTAGGGTTAGGTAGTTATTTGTGTTTAAACTACTAAACAGTTCACTTCGTTGGCAGTTAATTCAGGAAAATGATTTAATTCTACATTGTTCCTATATCCTGGTATCATTTCTTCACACCCTGATTGGATCCCAGTAAGTCCCCAGAGGACGGAGATTTTTATTTTTTTGGCCTGACAGCTCAGAGTCAATTTTATCTTATCCATGCTATTATAATAGTTTCCTTAGAAAAGATATTAATACTTTTCTTATAATAATAACCACAATAAGTAAATAGATATGCATGTGATGCCCCAGGAAGAAGAACAGAGCTGACCTGCAGTAAGATCGGAGATAGCAAGTCCCAGGGACCGAGCACAAAGGCCCTAGTTCTAGAAGGCTTGGGCTTGAATGTCTGCTCTCACACGCCTCAGCTGTGTGTCGCCTGGATACATGACCTAGCCCATCTGTACCCTCGCTATTTCCTCCATAAATAGATTATCACCTACCTAGTATCCATGATCTAATTCCTCCATAAATACAACAGCACCTACCTAATGGTCATGATCATTAAATTACTTAGGATATGTAACTGCTTGATTATTCATAGCCAGGCTTCTATAAATATCACCTGCTATTTCAGGGAAGCAAACAAGATTGGATTGGGGGGCAATGGAGCAAAGGAGTAGATTTTCAAGACAGCAGTGGACACCTGACTGATGCCAACTGTCTTGGAGGCATCTTTCTTTTTTATATTTTTATTAAAAATTTCTGCCTCCTCCCC
The DNA here is from genome assembly GCF_903992535.2 of Arvicola amphibius. NCBI lineage: Eukaryota > Metazoa > Chordata > Mammalia > Rodentia > Cricetidae > Arvicola > Arvicola amphibius. The sequence goes on along the minus strand of NC_052060.1, from coordinate 46,635,050 downwards.
GCCTCCTATTTAACCCCCTCCTCCACTCCCCTTCCCTCTCCTATCCAGAGAGCAGTAAGGGTTCCCTGCCCTGTGGGAAGTCCAAGTTCCTACCCCCTCGATCCACGTCTAGGAAGGTGAGCATCCAAACAGGCCAGCCCCCCCCCCCCCCCAAAGCCAGTATGTGCAGTAGGGTCCAAATCCCTTGTCATTGTCCTTGGCTTCTCAGCAGCCCTCAAGTCTGGACTGCGAGGAGTACTCCCACCCACTGAGATGGTGGGGCTGATCCATTCAGAGCTTACCAACCCCAGCTGGACTGGGACTGAAAAAGCATGAGATAAAACCGGTCTCCCTGAACATGGAGGACAGAGATTTTTATTTAGTCCTTCAAATTTGCTTCCTTATCAGTATAGTACTTACTACACAATGATTTGAACATAACACACACAAACACATACACAATCACTTTATAATTAAAACCCAACCCAGATTGCAATAGATTTATGAAGTATATTCCATCAGTGTCCCATTTCTCTGGATAATTTGTAGCAGTGTGGTTATGTCTAGCATATTCCCCTTTTATCCCGTTCTGTTCATAGCTATCTGTTGCCTGCATCGATAAAGGTCTAGTTTATTTCTGAATTTAGTGAGAATTTAGTATATACTTCCTATTTAGTCCCCAACTGATTATTCTATCTAACATTTTCTAAAGGAGATGGTTAAGATAAAACGAATAAATAAAATAAGAACAAACCATAATAGGACAAAACAAACAAGCGGAAAATAAGAGTCATAGAAAAAAAAAAAAAACAGAAACACACTTAAGAGCAGACATATGCCCAACAATAGATGGCCAACAGAAAAATAACTAAATAATATTTTTGGAGTTTTGTTATTGTTGTTAATTTTGATTTATTTTATTTTTTGCTTGAGGGATCATTGTTGTTCTTATTTGTTTGCTGTCTCATGATGCTTTGTCTTTGTCTGGGCATGCTTGCTTGTTGATTTGTTTGTTTGTTTGTTGTTTTCTATCCTTACATGTCCTTTGTCATTGTATTATACTTTCCTGTTTGTCTTTTTATGGGATTTCTGTGTGGGAATGTTGTTTCTATTGAGAGAGAGAGAAAGTGTATGGATGTAGGGCGCTGGGAGATGGGGAGGGTCTGTGAAGAGTTGTGTGAGGAGAAACTATGATCAGAATATATTATATGAAAAATAATTTTAATAAAAATATTCAGTTTTTGATACTTCAGCTATGAAATTAAATACTTTAAATGTTACCCCTAAAAGCAAGTTAATTATTTATGGAGCAGAGAAAGGTATATAAACAGAGAAAAAGATTATTAAGGGTTAGTTGTTAAAGTTGGGGAGTTACATACTTGTAGTTTTAAAGTTGACATTATCTTTGCTTTCAGAATTTCTCACTTGAAATTTTCTCTCTTTTGTTCATACACGTTATAATTCAAAGTGGAAACATACATTAAGTAAAAGTCAGACCACTTCCATTTCCTGTACTTTAAGCTTTTTTGACAATGGAAGAATATATTATGCTGAAATGGGTTTTATTTTTAGAACAAAACTTTCCTCAAACTTAGTTCTTCCTAAATGTTTATAAATCAGCTAATATCTCTGCATATGACCCATAAAACACTCTTTCAGCTAGATTCTTCTTGCCATGTTGCTTATTCCTTCTCAGCTGAAGGCAGCAGGATTTCTCTTGCCTACAGTAAATAGCGCTGTGGTCAGACAAAGGTACCGCAAGTAATAATTCCACGAAATAAGTACCAGATGATGTTGCGCACAAACCAATAGTTCATCTTTAATTATTATTGAATACATCTAGTAGTGTTTCCATGTAAATGTGTTCACAGCTCACCACTTGGTACTGGGTAACCTATCAGTGAGAGGTTTTCTTCTTGCCACAGCCCCTAATGGCTTGATAGTTTCCATCTGGGGGAGGAGCCTTATTAACTTTCTCCCACACTTCCATACCAATTGGTGATGTTATTCTACAGCTAGTGCTGGTACATTTGTCTAAGGCCAAAGTATCCAATATGCAGTTTCCTCCTTATAACTGGAAGTTCTTATCTAGAAGAGGTGTTCAGAACCTCTGGTTCTCTCACTTTGTCTGCCTCTCACTTCTTTTCAATGAGACTTGGATGAAGAAAGAATTAGAGATATAGCATTTGGGAATGTGTTTCTCATGGTCACTAATTTTTTTGTATTTTGCCCATTGTGGATCTCTGTAGTGGTTTTCTTTTTTTTTTGCAAGAAAAAGCTTTTTTGATGATGAACACTACACTCATTTGTCATTGTTAGTATTGAAAATGCATTTAGAAGTTATGTCATTTAGGAAAATAGCAGCAGTAAGTGATCCTCTATAGTCTAATACATTTCCAACCATGGTAAGTTGGCTAGGTTTACATTACCAGGCACACGTTCCTTCCTATTGAGAAATTAAATTAGACAATTATTAGTTATTCTCAAGCTAAAAGTGCCACTATTGCACCATAGGAGATGTCTCACAAGGTAGTTTAGTATTGGGGGTTTTAGAGTTTATGGTTGTATAGAACATTGCTTTTTCTCCTTTGGAAGTCTCCATAGCACGTTCAGATACTATGAGATACTTACAGATACTTCATGCCAGAGGAAGATTTCAGGTCAGTATCACCTTGATTCCTCCAAGTCCTATGTCAGAAGTATGTGCTGTTTTCAGGAATATAACTTTCAAGTTCTATGACGTAATCATGGGCAATATCAGTAGGCTATGTCATTTTGGGGATCTTCTGAGCTTCTCCTATCAACAAGTCAAAGGTAAGTACCTCTTGGTTGCCATTGTGTTCTTCTGTTAGACATAACCAATAAAAAGTTAATCATCATTATTTATCATAATCATAGTAACTAGTTATACTATTACTATATCTGTAGATAACACACCTTTCCACTTAAAGATCCAAGGGCAATGATTGAATTTTGGGTACTACTTTGACCTTAACAAAATATGTGGAATGTGCTAGAATGTGACTGACTATATTAGGAAGATTGTCACTCACGGTGGATTAGTCTTCATGCTGTTCTAGTTACTTTCTATTATGGTGAGAAAATGCCAACACCAGAGGCAATTCATGGAATGAAGAGTTTATTTCATCTTACAGTTCCCAAGGAGGAGCTCACTGTGGTAGAAAAGACCAGGTAGCAGGTTACTGGAGTGGGAAGTTTAGAGAGCACATCTTTAGCTGGAACTATGAATCAAAATTTACACTGGATGTCAGGCAAGAGTATAAGCTCTTGAAAACAGCTACCAGTCATGTGCTTCGTTCAGTAAGACTACATGTCCAAAAGCTTTATATTATACCCCAAAATACCTTATACTAGGCAAAAAAATTTCTCAGCCAAACAGCCACATAAGCAAATTTCAAATTGCAGAAGATTAAAAATATGCATGACAAATTCAAAGAAAAGTAGGTGCCAGAGGATATTGATAGTAAGATTTAGTGATTTAAAAAAATAAATTATACCATAGAAGTTGTCTGTATTAATACATGTATATTACTGATATTTTCCATTGTCAAAACCAGGGCTAGTATAGCATAGTAAATACAAGAATTGAACAGCAGATCATCAGTTTAGCTGTCTCTGCCCCCTACCCTGGATGAAATCTCTTGAATGAATCTTTTCTTGTCCCCTGGCCAGTGTGCTAAATGAGGCATGCAGGGTAATTACTAAGTTTTTCTTTCTGTGTGCAGAGAAAAACACTAGCTCTGAGCTTTTGTTATTTTATAATCATCCCCATGAGCCTTGCTAACTACAGCTAATAGGCTGATGAATGAGGAACCTGCCTCTCTGAGTGACTAACTACCAGTTAATGGTCTGCTTAAACTCTCAGAGAGCAGGAAAACACAGAGTGGTATTTGATGTGCACATGTTTAAGAGCACAAGGCAGCAACAGGGGGAGAGCTGATGAAGGCCAGCTTGTTTCTAAGAGTGGTTTTCAGAATATTTGCCTGTGTGAGGACACCACTTGCACACTTCTGCATAGAAAGCAGTGTGCTGCTTCACGGATTCCAGAATGAAAAAGGTACACAACTCTACACAAACCCCTTAGGCTGTTTCAGAGCCCCACAAGTCAAAGGCACTTCAGGATTTTTCAATAGAAAAAAAATCTGTAATTTAGGATTCAAACTCCTTACCCTCACATCCTACTTCTTCATGGGACATTAGCAACTTGTCTTAAACTTGAAAATTCTGTGCTTCATCAACACTATCTTGTGTGTGTAATTCAATCCTCCCTGACTTAATTAATTATATTTTCTGACTGAGAGTAGCTAAAGAATTAACTGAAACTGGGTATATGGATGCACAGTGCTCTACCATGTAACATTGTTGCCAGATTTGAAGACGTAATATGTAACCAAAGGTGTTCAGCCTTCTACCATTGCAACAGAATGTGCTCTGCTCGTGTTCAGCCACATCCCTAACTATCTCAGCACACATGCCACCAATCAACTGCATGTTGGATAGACCCAAACCTACATATGAAACTGATTATAGTGAGTAAAAAAAAATCTACCTAGTGACAACTCATAACTTCTGTAATGCCACAGCACGAACATTAAGTTACTTTCTTGGGTCAGCTGAAATGTACTGAATCACGTTGGATGATATTCCCACTGGATGAAATAAACTAATTGTGAATTACTCAGAATATTTTGTGTCATAACACAATACATGACTATATTATATTGGGCAGAAATGGTATCTACAGGAAAAAGTTTGGAATATTGTAGATTCTGAAACCTGACACCTTCAAAACAAACTGTGCCTTTGCCACCGTAAACTTAGGGCCACTATTAACCACACTGTATATCAGCACACAAATACATATTTGTTTGTTTGCTTGGTTGGTTGGTTTTTTGTTTGATGTTTTGGAGTATTTTTTTCAAGACAGGGTTTCCCTGTGTACCTTGGTTGTACTGGAACTCACTCTGTAGACCAGGCTAGCCTCAGACTTACAGAGATCCCCAGTCTCTGCCTCCCATGTGCTGATATTAAAGGCATGTGCCACCACTGCCCCGCCCTCAGGATATGTTTTAAAAATGGGAATGATTAACATTACTGTACATATCGCAATAAGGCACATATCGCATCAGATATGTGACATGATGATGCTATCATGACTGAATGGTGCACTGAAAAATATAACTTGTGCTACCCAGGGCAAGTCCTAGTTTATAGCGTGTGCTTTATAACACATCCTAGGGAACAGTTCTTACTAACCCATTTGAATAGCTAGTTACAGACACTACCATCGAATAGCTAGTTACAGACACTACATATTGCCAATGCTTGCTCCACCAAATATCACCGAAAGACAAACTGATTTCACTACTCTAGGCAGAAGAGCTCACCACTGAGTTAACTCTTGGAGGTATTTCAGATACTGGACACCGAAGTAACTTCATGACAAAACATCTGGTGAAAAAACTGGTAAAACTCTAAAAATCCCGATGTGATCACTGAAGGATCAATGGGCACAGTAAGAAAGGATTTCTTAAAGATTGTTTCAAAATGTTGACCTATTAATTGGCACCTGACATGATACTTTCTGTTGAAGACATCATGAACATTTTAAGAAAATTCCTGAAAAATACAGTTATGTGTACTCTTATTTTCACATAAGAGTAAAGTTGGATAAGAGTAAAGTTGTGTTGATAAATTTAGCTCACTGTAAGGCCTCCATCCTACAAAAAAAAAAGCTCTAGGCAATTGGTTGAAGATGGGACAGTTAGGGAGGAACATAACAGATGGTTTCCAGCACCAATGGTCAGACGTAAAAGCATAAATAAAATAACTTCACATGGACAGAATAGGTTTTATTTAAGAATATATGTGTAAATGCATATATGTATGCAATAATAACTAGTGGAACCAAAGGGCCATGCAGCTAAGGCAGGGAAAGGAGGTGCATATGGGAGAGTTTATATTATAATCCTGAAAATAAAATCATATATAGCCGGGTGGTGGTGACACACGCCTTTAATCCCAGCACTTGAGAGGCAGAGGCAGGCAGATCTCTGAGTTCGAGGCCAGCCTGGTCTACAAGAGCTAGTTCCAGGACAGGCTCTAGAAACTACAGGGAAACCCTGTCTCAAAAAACCCCAAAAAAATCATATAAAAAAACTATTCCTTATTTCCTTATTTTTACACATATCATAAACAGTTATTTTGAATATCTTATATATCCTGAATTAGGCATATAACCACAGTTCATATAGTTATACATAATTTAATTTTCATCTTTTAATGTACTATTTTATTAGTTTTGGAGAATTTAGTGCAAATATATAATGTATTTTTTATTATATTCATTCTCCACTCATCTCCTTTGTTGCCTCTTTATTCTTCCCAAATCCTAATCATGTCTGGTTTTCTAATAACCTTTTTGCTCATACCTGCACCACAAATAAACTCACTGGTGTGAGGGCATCCACTGGAGCATGATGGAGAGTCCACAGAACCATTACCTGGCTTCAGCTGGGAATCTGCCTTATCGCTCCCTCTATGCTCAAATGCTGCCAGCTGTGATGCCATCCAGGACAAGCGGCCACAGCTGTGAGCTCAGGACCACAGAGATCCTTTCAGGTTCAAAAGACATTAATTTCTTCCAGTCCTCCATGGTCTCTCACTCTTAAAATCTTTCCATCCCCAAGTGGTCCCCAAACATGATTACAAGGATGTTATATAAATGTCCTATTTGTGGCTGAGAACCTTCAACAGAAACTTCACCAAATTTTGACTAGTTGTGACTTTCTGCATGAGTCACTTCACAAAGAAATTTCTCTGATAAGGTCTCTAAAAACCAGCAATCTAATGGTAAAGAGCTAGGAATTTAAGAGAGCAGCTAACATTATGTCTATTTGAAAATAATATAGCATGTTCATTCGTAGGGCCTATAAGGCCCCCAATCACAGGTTCCTGGAAGGATTTCTACTACCATATATGCATTTCTTCCTGTGGAGTGAGACTTAGATCCAATCAGAAAGAGCTGATGTAGTCGGAGATTTCTCTCTTATCCACCAGTTGCAGAATATTCACTCTTTATGTTAATTCCAACTCAATATTCACTCTTAATATTAATTATTTAATATTAATTAGAAACTATTTGTCTCTTACTAACTAGCTCTTACAACTTAAATTAAGCAATTCCTATTAATCTATGTGTGCACATTTGCTGGGCCTTTGCCTTACATCTTGCTTCTCCTGCTGATGCTCCTATCTCCATGCTGTGTCTTCTTTCCCTGTTTCTCTGCTTAGACTTCTTGCCTAGCTATATTCTGGCTGGCTATTGACAAAATCAGATTTTCTTTTATTATACAGTGCTAAAAAGACATATTCACAGCATACAGAAGGGCATCCCACATCAAGGTGGCTTACACTCATACCCATTGTGGTACTATTGCACATATGGGTTTATCTTGCTTTATCAACCATTGCCATTGCTGTACCTCACAGAATTCATAGCTGGATAAACCTGCTGATGATTCTCACTATACTAATCTTATTGATTTGTAGAGAACCTTCAAAGATGACCACTAACATGGTGCAATTCCTATTCAGTACCCACTTGAATTCTTATGTCCTGTGACCGACATGTGTCATTCATTCTTCGTCAATAGAGTCTTGTAATCAAGTTCTGGTGAGCAGCCAAGAGAAAAACAAGGGTCTTTACTACTTGTGTGGTTTCAATATCTTGTCCTTTTGCTGGGTGTGAGGGGGTGTCTCAGGAACATTCCTGACCAAGAACTAATGGGAAGATACTGTACAATTGACATTTTTTAAATCATATTTTATTTAGTATTCTATGGCTTATTTAAGGAGAAGTATCCCCTGTGTACAGTAATTCCAACTAAACTCTTTCATATAAATGACACACACACTCACATGCAAATATATGGAATATATATTTATATGTGTTCATGTGTGCACACACATGTGTATGTGTGCGTGTATACACTTGAAGCATAATGAGTTTCCATGCGGTGTGTTTTAAACATCCTTAGTGGTAACTATCTCTCCTTCAATCTCCTACTCCACTCTAACCTCCCATCCCTTCTTCTACATACCCCTCTTGTCCCCGGCACATCATCTGCGTTCTACTTCCTTACCATCCTTCCCCTGTCTTCCCACCAACGGCTCCTTTCTAGTTCTCTCACCCTACAGATGCTACAAGTTAAATACACAAATTTAAATATGTCAAAGCTAGGGTCCAGAATGACTGCAAAACCATGACTTTAGTATGTCATTTTCAAGTTCTACTGCAAGTTTCATAGTTTTGATTTTTTTTTGGCAAAATAAATTTTATTTTGTATATGCACCACTTTTTCATTACCTGTTCATTTCTTTCCCTAGCTGTTGTGAATGGAGCAATGGTAGATACAGATGATCATGTGTCTCTCCAGTAAGAAGTGGAGTCTTTTGGTTGTGTGACAAGCAGTGACATAACTAGGTCATGTGGTAGACTGTTGCAATCACCACACTGACAACCACAGTGGCTACACCAACTTAGAGTCCTAACCACAATGCATAAGGATGCCCTTTCCTTCATCCTCTCCAGCATTTGCTGTCTTGTTTTCAAGACCTTTACCTGATGTCTAAGGAAGTACAATGAAAAATCAACAAGTATGCATTCATGGACTTAAAAATTTCTCTATTGTGAAAACCAAATAGAATCCTTTTTAATTATCTATAAAAGCAGCTTTTTATAGGAAGAAGCTATACATCTGATAGAGGATATACAATTTATCAAACAATATAAACACAGAAATGCCAAACACTCCATCCATAAAGTGAGCTGTAGGATTAAACACAGAATTCTCAGAAAAAGAAACAAAGGTCTAAGAAATATTTTTATGAGTGACCAATTAAAATATTTTCTATAGGAAAGGAGATTATCCAAATGACCATACTAAACTCTTTATTTTCTTTCAATTCTACATTAGATGCACACTCCCATAATCATCCCTTCAGTGACTTTGGTTCTCCCACAATGCTCTGTTTTAATCATGGCTGTAACCACAATCCCCTAGCTTTTAGGCAACCCCCTCCTATCTTCTAGATTACCTATTTCCAGAGCTGTTTTACTATGTGCTTAGTGAATCCCAGTCATTGTTCTGATTTGTTCCTGGCTTGACTAGTGGATTTTTTTGTTGTTGTTGAAATGTCTTTTTTTAACGATTTCAATGATTCTCTTTTTTCTTGACCATCCTTACTGTCTAGTAATAAATGTTGGAGTTCTCCAAGTAGAACATGTCTGCTGAGTATTTCTGGGAAGTCTGTCACAGATACTATAACTTTCTCCCCAACTTTAAGTAAGCAATCAATGCAACACAATGCCCTTTCTCAAACTAACTACCCTTATTCTGCATATCAATTATTTCAAAGTTCTTCCAAATGCTTCTTCCATTTCAAACAAAACCTGGTTTCCTAACATCACTTATAAAGACACCTTCTGTTTCCTTCCCTGTTCATATTTCTTTCACAAAAGGAGTGACCTTTCTTTCGACCAGGTTAATCCCTGCAAGCTATTCCAAATCTTTTAACTTCTCAGATATTTTCTGCTGCATTTTTTAACTTTGATTTTTGACTTCCTATTTCCAATTTTAGGCAGCATTCAAATGTCTTCAATAATCACATTTAAATGAGCAAAATATGCTAATGACAGGAAGCAAAAATAAAATAAAAATAACTTTGCATCATTACTTTTGCTTAGTAGAATGTTAAGAAATTCTTAAAGACTCAAAGCAAGTTCAAAATGAAAATGCTGGAAAGCCACCCCATTCACACAACTGCAATTATGTCGTGGAATTATTTCATCATCCTTGTATTTCTAGCAATTTTTCATCACATTTTTTGGTATTTTATTTGTGCTTTTAGAGCATAAAATTGTATGGCTCAGAATCACTATGGTTTTGTTTTGACAACCTGTCATTTCTGTGAATCATAAGATATACTTGAACAAAAAACAAACCTTGCTTATTAGTATTGACAATTAAGTAGCAGTTACCCAATTTGCTCTTCATTTTGTCTTTAAGGCTTGCTAATGTCCGTAGTTTTATGTTTAGACCTTGATAACACTTGTAAAGCCATCCTGGAAAATCACTGCTGTAGCTGAGCACAGTGGACCATTGCTGTGATGGCGAAAGGGTCTCGAGTTCAAGAGCACCCTCATTTACAAAAGTGTGTGAAGAGAAAAAAATTCTGAAATGTACTATATGTATATTCCCTCACACTTAAAAAGAAAGAAAATATGCTTTGTTGCACTGATTTCTGCTTATATCGTACAATGTATATTTTATATTTCTGACTTTTAATATATCTTTCCATGACAAGATATTGATATTTAGATTTTTTTCTTCAGTGTCTGGATTGGCAATTTGCTGGGACACTTTTGGATGGCATTAGGTTGTGTATATAGTATATACATAAATTTAGTGCTCATGGCATATTTTTAAATAACAATTTATGTTAAGTTAGCTATACTTTTATATTTAAAAGGTTTTAATTAATAGGCCTACTTCATTTCTAGTTGGACCTCTGGAGGGTGCTGAAGACAAGAACAAGAAGGCCCCTCTTTACAGCATAACCTCTTCTCTAACATGAAGAAGTTTAGCAGAGCAGAAGACAAAGTGGCTAAGAAAGAGATTTGCTCAAATGATGCTTCACATGGGAAGGAGAGACTTTCCCATAAAATCCAAAGAAATATAGCATGCAAAATACAAGAAGGTTCAAGTAATAATTCCAAGGTTCATGTTTATTATATTAATATGAAGAATTATAACATTAAGATGAAAGAATTATATTAATATGAAGAATTATAAATCATAAATTGACTGTTTTAAGTCAGTATATTGTACAGTATTAACTTATAGTAACATAATACTAAATTGTAAACAAAATCATACTGAAGTGAGGTCTGAATGGGAAAAATGGCAAGAAAAGCTGTATATTTCCACAGACTCCAAACTGTCATTTAAGATCAGCATCAGAAATATTTCTGATGTAAATGACAGAGTACAAATGTTGGAGCATGTGTTCCTTTGCCATATCTTTAGTGACAGACAGCTTTGCTAAACTCAACAAGTTTTCAATCACAAACTGGGTGGAGTAAAATCTATGAATACAGTTATCATTTAGATGGAGTGTGTGTAAGGCTTGTGTTTGAATGGCTTGGGACCTAATTTGCAGTAGTAAGGGTAGGTGATGAAAGCTTCAGATAGCATAGCTTAGTTGAAGAGAGTAGGTCAACAGAGCCTTAGACCTGAAGGGAATATTTTGTCCTGTCTCCTTTTCCTCTTTGGAATCATACGGTGGGAGATCTTACTCCACCATTCCCTTCCATGAGATCCAGGAACAGTAAAGCCAGCGACCATGACCTGAAACCTCAGAAACAGTGAGTCAAATAAAACTTCCTTCCTTTTAAGGTATTTGTCACAGGTTATTGTTGTTTTGTCACTATGAAAGAAAAATAATGAACACAATAATAAATCAAGGAGAAGTGAGCATATGAACTAATCTATAGTCATGTCAGAATCAATAAGCAGCTTGTTACCTTGACCTGCAATACTCATCAGACATATTATCTTACTAAATATGGCATCATCTGCAAGGAGGATCTAATTAACAAGATCTATACTATTGGAAAAGTTTCAAACCAACAAATAACAAATAACCTCATGACCCTTCATACTGTCTTCTCCAAGTGCAGAATGAATAAAAACATAGTCCCTTTGAGGAATGTTAAATATGCTGCAATAGAAACGCCAGATGAACAGGTTTATTAGATTATGAGACAAGGCTGTCTTCAGAAGCATATGCAATATTCACTTTACAAAAAATTAGTGCTAGAAAAATTATAGTCTATCATGGATATCTGAAAGTTTTGGTATCACCTATACCTTGCCACTTTGTGAGTTTGGAGTTTTGGAAAAGTACCTTAAAACACTTTAAATTATGAGTGATTGTTAAGACTAAATTGAGCAATGTGTGAGAAAAATGTAACACATAGCAAGAATTACACTGACCTTATGTCTCTCTTGTTAGTGGTTACTTAATTTTGATGGGGGAAACAAAATCAATTACCAGAGTCTAATCGGAAACACAACTGATCTTACTTAGTACATTTATTTTTCTTTTTGTGTGGAGGGCAAAAGGGTAGGAGGATGATCTGGGAGGACTGGGAATTGAATCTTATTGGGGTGTATTTATGAAGTTTCCAAATGATCAATAAAAATACCGAAAAAAGAATATGAGACAAGGTACCCACCCTAGTTAGCAATCTGCTCAGTTAATGAGTATTATCTACTATCAAAGAAACCAAGCAAAGTTTGTAAATAGCACAATAGGTTTATTTTCTAAATCTGTAGTGAATTTTATGAATATTAGAGTTTAGAATGCTTATCAAGTTTAAATTTGGTTGGATTATTTGGTATGACGCTAAAGGTATCTTTTCATCCTGGTTGTTACAAGTGAGAGATCAACCATCTGATAATCATGACTGGATCCTAAGTATTCATGCATGTCTCGTGCCTCAATAGAGGCAAAGGTGCTGACTAGACAGGTGTCGACCTAGATCCAGCTGGGATCATTTACAGTGAATATAAGAATATATTGTTGGAAAAAAAGAAAAAAAAACTCTTGGGCCGGGCGGTGGTGGCACACGCCTTTAATCCCAGCTCTCGGGAGGCAGAGGCAGGAGGATCTCTGTGAGTTCGAGACCAGCCTGGTCTATAAGAGCTAGTTCCAGGACAGGCTCTAAAAAAAGCTGCAGAGAAACCCTGTCTCGAAAAACCAAAAAACAAAAAAAAGAAGAATATGTTGTTGGCCATTTCATGAGCAATGAGTAAGGTAAAAAACTTCCGGTTTTACCAGGAACTTTGCTACATTTAGGTATCACCACCCTTTCCTGTGTTATTCCCTTACAGTCTTATGACTCTAATCATTTACAATATGGTGGTTGTCTCAATGGGTTTTGTGTTCTACTTTTACTCTTCTTCACCATGGAGAAGCTTTGCCATCGCCTTCTTCAGAAGTCCTTGTTTTTAACTGAGATCTTGCTCTTATGTCCACATGTCTATTATATCAATGTGAAAAAATTACATTTTGAATTGACTGATTTAATTATTTTAGAGCAAAAAACTGTGGAAATATAATACTTAATTGAAAACAAACCATTTAGCTTGAATAAGAAGTTATTTTTCAAAATAATTCATTGGATAAATGAAAAATGAAGATCTTTTTTTGAGGTTGGATGTTTATTTAGTGGGTTATGGAAGGGAAGGGGAAAGGGGAGAAGGGGAAGAACAGAGAGAGGGAGGGGGGAATGGAATAAGGGAGTGAGGCAGAAGCTGCTTCTTCTCTTTGGGAGAGTGACAGGAAGGAAGGCCTCCAGCTGCAAGCAGAAAGGAAGATCTGCCTGCCTCAGCTGGTTGATGGGGCAGGGAGTGGGCAGGGCTTCTTTATTAAGGGGATAGAACAGGACATTACAGTAACACTCAGTAGCTCAGGAAGTGATGGGGTTAGGATCCTAATAAGTGAAATTAATAAGCACAAAAAATGAAGATCATTTTATCTGTCATAAACTACTGCACATAAAAGAGTAACAAATAATGATCAGCAAAGTGACTTGACAGACAGAGGCACTTGCTACCAAGCCGGATGATTGAGTGATTTTTATTTCAGTAACCCACATGGTGAAATAAGAGAATTGACTCCCCCCAAGTTGTTTTCAACAACTAAGCACACACAAACAAACACACATTGTGGCATGTATTCATGTATGTGCACAGTCATACTTGGATATAAAATGGGAAATAACTGTAAAAATCACTTATGACATAGGTTGGTTTAAGTGTAATAAAGTCATTAAATTGATCATGTTATGACAAAAGTAATGTATCAGGTTTTCGAAGGGCCTTTTTGTCATATTTTAAGAATTTTTTTAAGTGCATTAGTGTTTTGCCTTCATGATGCATGTGTACCATGTGTATGCCTTGTGCCCAGAAAGGCCAGACGAGGGCACTGAGCCATATAGGACTGGAATAGTGAAATACAAAGATGAGTGGTCTGTCGATGTAAGGCCTGTCCCAGCATGGGGACAGTTCACAAAGCTGGGAACCTGAAACGTACAGTGAAACCGAGTCAGTGCAAAAGGATAACGTGTCATTTTCAGGTAGTTCAGCTCCTCTTTGCTTGTTCCAGACAGCTCTGCTTGTCTCTGCGTCTCCCAGGTTTCTCAGCTTCCATGACCCTCTTCTAAGCAGTTCAGCTTGTCTGAGAGTGTTTTTCATCAGTCCCTAGTGCTTATATATGAAAGAAGAGAAAAGGGACTAATGAATCAAATCAGTTCCCATGACCTTTTGAAGCTACAAACTTACTTCCAGAGCTCAAAGAACTTCCCTGCAGGATGGAATACTTTGCCTCCACTTAGAACAACCTGATGGTTTATCTCCTATGCAGCTTTCTGAATCTTAATCAGCTATGTCCTTACAGCAACCTGTTTGTATTCCATTTTATCACCATTAGTTAATTGAATAAAATAATGCATTTCATTACAGCATTTCATAGTACAGATAATATGTTTTGATATTTGATCTCTTATTAACCTATTCTGTTCTCCCACCTACTGTTCCCCTTCCTCAGTCTCCAAATCCTCCTTTCAAGTGTTATCAAATTTTCACCTTTGAGTGTTATTGTTACATGTATGCATCCTTATAAATATATAAATACAATCAGAGAAGTCCATTCTCTGTGCTCATAGGTATACGATTTTAGGTCAGACAACTTTGGATGAGATAACCTATCGGAGAGCTCATCCCTAGAGAAGACTGACTCTTCTTCTCTCAGATGTCATTACGAACATAGAGTTCTTCATCAAGGTTGGGACTTGGGACCTTCTAGCCGCATGAGCGTGCTCACTGGTGCTGTCATTGCTCAGGTTTTGTTTAGGCAACCAAACCTTTGGGGTTGTAAACTGGGCGTGTTTCCTGTTAAAGGATATGCTCCTAGATATGTCTCCCCTCACTCTGCAGGTAAAGACACTTGTATAGCAATAAATCCTACCAACCTTAGTTCAATCTTTAGCAACCATTTAAGCAACCATGAATGAAGATGCCAGACTCTCAAAGGTGTTCTATGATCTCCACATGTGCACACTGATAAGTGAACCAACACACATAAACACATACACACACACGTACACACACACCACACACACACACACCTATAATATAAAATAAGTCTAACCCAGATTGTAGAGGACAAAATAAGGCGTTGGAAATGTCATATTAAACATAGCCATTCCAGATATGAGCAATTCTAAAATTCAACTGTAAAACAGAAAATAGATATTGAAATGCATGCTCTTTTCTCAGCCTACAACTTCAAAAATCAGATCGCAAAATGTGTAAAAATTTTAATGGCAAATGAAGATTTTAACATGTCGCATATAATATACAGGAAAAGTGCTGGTATAATTAAAAAAAAAAACCTTTTTTTCCTTAGAAGTAGAATGTTTCTGGGCCATTACCTAAATTTCCACATTAAGGATGTCCCATAATAGTCTATATCTGAGAAAGATTGTTGTAATACAGGCAGATACTTGATTCAAAAAATATACACTTTTCTCAATAGAAATGCATATTAAATAAGAGCGATAAATATCAGACAATTTTATTTTGTTCTAGGCAATTGAAATTGCCACTGTCTTGGAGATTTCAAGAGTTTAGTCCCAGATTCAAATATCATGTCATCATCATATATATTATTTTAAGTAAAAAAATCACAAAATATTTAAATGATAAACCTACAGGATTATGCAAACCACCTCTCAGACAAAATA
This sequence comes from Arvicola amphibius, assembly GCF_903992535.2. NCBI lineage: Eukaryota > Metazoa > Chordata > Mammalia > Rodentia > Cricetidae > Arvicola > Arvicola amphibius. The sequence continues at coordinate 46,619,176 of NC_052060.1, read as the reverse complement.
CAGTTGAAAAGGTATCAGTTTGGAAACTAGAACTTGATTGTTAATTAATTACATCCTTAGGTACCCATGGGAAAGGACAATTGCCCCGGAGGGTAAATTTGCCTGTGCAAACGAGCATCTTAAGGCTCATTTGTTTCAAGAAAGGAAGCAGCAACTAATTGAGTAATCTCAAACTACAACTTTTCTATTTTCTTTTTCATAAGATAGAGTTTACGTTTCCTTAGGTCTCCATGATGTCCCTCTAGCTTCCCCTTGGCTGCTAGACCTTGTGATCTCCACCATTAGAATTCAGGTGAAACAGAAATAGCACAGTGGTGACAAAAGGCAGTGATTGTCCTCAAAGGAGGAGAGCAGGCCATGCCCAGAGAGAATATTGACCACTTTACAATAAAGGCAGGTTGTTTGTTTCAATCTTTGTTGTTTGTTTTATACTCTTGTAAAAACTCTGGGACAGACCACATTCTTACAGGGAGTCTTCTTCTCCAGGTCTGTTTGGACCAGCTCTTACAGGAGGTGGTATTCATGTGTAACCTTTTTTGATTGATACTAATGCCTTACATGTTAGGGCTCTTTAAACATTCTGAGAAGCTCAAAATGTTGTCTATCAAAGTCAGAGCTATAACTCACATCCAGTAAATAGAGTCCTGCTGATCCAATTCTTAGTTTCTCAGTCTGTTGTGAAAGAGTAATTCAGCTTTAAAAATTCCTCGGAGGTAGAGCAGGTAGACACAGGGTAAGAGCCAGAAGGGCTGCAAAGTGGACATATGTGAAAATTCTTGCACCATTTAAAGTAAATTTACTGTATTCTACCTTAAGTAGATTTAAGAGCCATCCTCAAACTGAGAATTGAAATTCCTCTAAAACATTTCCAAGTGAATAATGCTGGAACTGATGAAAAATTGGCTAAAAAATTCTTTTTTGGACATTGCTGTAATTTGAATGGGTGCTTGTAAAACTGCTGTGTTGGAATACTAATCTCCAGATTCATGTTCATTCAATTTGGAGTGTGGACACTGGAAGTAGCTCATGTTACATGATGGATGGGCTTCTTTATAGGAACAGAAGAGAGACCTGAGCGCACCTATACTCCACTTTTCCTCTTGTGATTCTTTCTACCTTGTTATAATAAAATCAAAACTCATTACTACATTTTGAAAGCTTCATTTTACTCTTCCCAGATCCTGAACTATAAAAGATATTTCTTTACTTTTGAAATTACCCAATTTGTGGTACCTTGCATAGCATAAGAAAAATTCAAATAATAAACATGTTTTGTCATTTAAGATTAAAAAACATCATTTAAATATCTAGGCAGACATTGTAAAATAGATGTATGCTTCAGAGCATTTATATACTATTTTAAACAAATATTCTCTGACCTAGTAATTATGTTGGCACAGGATGTGTGGTCTTTGAAACAGGAAAACCATCAGTCTGAAATGTTTCATATTTGGGACTTTTTACAGTGCTTTTCTCATGTATGTTAAAATACTTATTTCTTAATCCAGGCCTAGACTCATGCACTTTCCTCATATTGTTACAAAAATGCTTTAATTTTGCAGTCATGTAAAATAAAACAAATGACTTAAAACGTATGTCAGATCTCATTAGAAGGAAATAAGAAAAGACTTGCAGGGCAGATTTAGTAAGATTTCGAAACTATTTCTCATCAGATAATCTATATTGCTGTAAGGTCAGGTCTTCATTCTACCCTTGATTTAGTTATCATGGGTAAAGTTTCAAGATACTCATTCAATTACTTGAAAAAATATCATTTTATTTTCTTTTCCTCTAATATCCATTGTTTCTCATAAGGTTTTCTTTCAGTCCAGCAGTGTGACTGGAGACAGTGAGCTCTGAACCACTGAATTGTCTGAATACATTCTGCATCCTCAATTGATTTGTAAGAGACTTGCACTGGTAGGGATAGGAAGAAAAATAGTCTTTAAAATGAAGTCTGTATGTTTCCTGAAAGATGGTATAGAGAGGTAACATGCTTTGTTCCACCTCCCAAGGAAGGGTCACAGTCAACACTACTACAAATACAGGGATAACCAGAGGAAAATGTAACAGATTTGTTTAATCCACATTACGCCAGAAGCTTCTAAAATTGGGATCCTAAAGGTCTGTTTTGTCCTCTAGTTCCCTGTACGATGCACACTCAGGTGGCAGCCAGTCTGAAAGAAGACAACTGTAATAGACTGGATGGGGAGAACAATTCTTCCAGCTTCTACATAGACTGTAGGCTTCTCACTCCTTTCACTCAATTATCAGGCAGAATCCTTTAGACTAGGTAGCTTATAGGATGAAGATAGAGACCGATCTTTCTAGAATCTGTCTTGCTTTGAGGAGGCAGGCTTTGAAGAACCAGGGTCCACCAAACGGAAGAAGGATGTTTTCTGTCATCACTTTAGGAGAAGAAGAACGTAGGTGGAACGGAGGCAGGATGGGAGGAGGAAGCTGGAGAAACTCTTTGAGATCTGACATGGATAGTGTACCCTGAATGCCATTTCACTGGACATCCAATGACATGATTCTTTACAGAAAGACGGAAAGTGATTCTTCACTTCATGGGGAAATAAAAGAACCTTTCCACTGTCAGCATAGGCATGGGACTGAATGGACAGTTGGTCACCCGAGTACTTGAAAAGATACACACCTATAGAGAACGGACTAGCCAGAGCAGAATTGACAACTTGGTAGTTCAACTGAAAGAAGTTCCTTTAAAGCAAGTGAGCTTTGGTGGTGGGGCGATTAGTAATAACAACCAAAGCAAAACCAACAACCCCAATGAAAGCACAGCGATTTTCACTGCAGGGCTCACTAAACTGCGTCATTTTGAATTCCCCAATTATGCCTGCTCACTGCACTTAGGTGAAGAAAAGCACAAAAGCAATTCTGTGTTCTTTATTGCTTCCAATGACCCAGCTCAAAGCGAGGTGGCCGACCGCGGTGTTCTATGTCATCGCACACTGACCCTTCAGAGCCCATTGTGACTAATTTCTAACCCCGGACTCCCAACACAAGCGCTCACGTGTCCAAAAGATTTGTTCAGGTCAAATGAAAATACTGCATTTATAGAAGTGGTAAAGAGGTTGAGTGAAATTGGCTCAGGTATACACGTACATTTATTTTAAAAGTGTTTCCCAATTAAAATAGTAATTACTAGAAAATACTGAAGTGACATCATATGGCTAATATTTTATTTACCAATCTTAGTGGTAAAGATTGAAGGATTAGCGTTTAAATTTTATTGGTTTTTGTTTAACTGTTAGAAACAAATTAATTTAGGAGAAGATCATAGTTAAATACTAAAAATAGATACCGGAATATCTATAGTAAATTAACAATCTCTATATACTCATAGGATTCCTGAACAGTGTTGTATTGCTTTCCAGTGAAGGAAATGATGGTGGCAATAGGTATCCAGGCTATAATATGAAAATGTTTGAATTACTGGATTTTTTTGTTCTTTTTTGGTGTTTTGATACACAATTTCTTTGTTGAGCCATGACTGTCATGGAACTAGCTCTGCAGATTATTGGAATTTTTAATGACAAAATTTGTCTGAATATTACATATGTTTAACTTATATAAACCAATACCTAGAATAACCCCTGATATTTTATTATCTCATATGGATCATCATAGGAACCAGTTAGACATCTGTCATGGAGAAATTCCCAATTTTCCCTGGGCTTCTGAAGCAATACTTCATGGATTAAATAGCTGGGGAAGACTATGTACTGCAGAATGCAGAATCTATGTCAGTAACACAAATGAGAACTCAGTATGTGGGTTATGTTTTTAATTGTTATAAATGTATGATTTTATAAATCATTTAGTGAATAATTATGTTATAAGAACCTATTATTCACGTGCAAAGTTGTTTCAACTTGCTAAATACTTAGAGAAATAATCACTGATAACAGGTGATTTGTTTAAATTATGTTTAAGTATGTATAAAATTATTCATATAGCTTGGTATTATCCAAGTTTTACCATAACTTTATATAATTATGCTTTATTACATTTTCTCTCTCATGTATGTGTGTGTGTGTTTGTGTGTGTGTGTGTTTGTGTGTGAGTGTATGTGTGTGTGTGTGTTTGTGTGTGTTTGTGTGTGTGTGTGTGTGTTTGTATGCATGCCATGGCTTTCCACTTTTTATGACTAGCAGCATGCACTACATTCTTGCTGAGCCATTACTTTATAGCCCAGAAATCAATTTTCAAACATGATCAAAATGATCAAATGAAGAAGTTAATGTACATCTAGAGAGACTAGTAATATGACTCTTATTATTTATCAGTTTTTATTATGTTTTTGTGTTAATCTGTAAGTAGTCATAAACTAAATTATCTCTTTTATCCATATAGGCTTACATTATACTTACTAAGCCACTAGGTTTACCAGGGGAGTGAAACTGTAAGCCGCCAGAAATTCTACTTCACTTTTGTTGTTTTTGCCTCCACATGTGAATCAGAAAAAAGACAGTGACATAAGCCAAGTGCACATGCACTGTGAGAGGCCTCCATCTCTTTTTCAGTGATTATGGACCCTTCAAACAGTTTTCAGACTCTTTAGAAGAAAAGAGTATAAGATTGGCTCTCTTTTAGCGATTGTAGTCAACCGTGTTTAATGTCTGAAAGGTCCTCATGAGGGACAGCACGATAATGTGGAAAATTATGAAATGTGTTCCAGTAAAATTTCTGAATTAAGGAGCTATGAAATAGATCATATGTACTAAAGTGATATCTGTCTTAACAGCAAGGCTCTAAACTATGAAGAGGCCAGGGATCAGTACCATCCTTCCTCTATAAGAATTTTGAGATCTAAGACTGTCAAGTACTCCTTTTCACGTGATATAATAATATTATCTTTGTGAGGGTTTTAAAATTATTCTATAAATGTTATTTTTGCCTGTATGTATATCTGTATAGAATATGCTTTTATGGTTCCCATGGAGGCCAGAAGAAGGCATGGGAACTCTGAGACTGAAGTTACTAGAGGTTTATGAACCACTATGTAGGTGGAGAGAATCAACTCTTGGTCCTTTGGAATACTTCTGTATCTTCCATCCCATCAGCTTCATACCCTGCATCTTGATGTGGAATTTTATTTAAGGTCTAAAACTCATCCTCATTGGACTTGACTGTATTTAGACTCACCTAAAAGACATACTTTGTATGTATTTGTTAGTGAACTTTTCAGAGGTTTTAACTGAAATGAGAAGATCCACTTTGAATGTAGTGAGCACCACCTCATGGCCTGGGCCCCTGAACTTAACAAAAAAGAAATGTAGAAAATGAATCAAGAATGGCCAGTCTTCCCCATCTGCTACCTGATACATCTGCTTGTGAGCCAACAACCTTACTTTATTGCCATCATTCTTTGCCTACCAGGATAGACTATACCCTTTAGAACCAAAATAATTATTTTCTTAAGCTGTGCTTTCGCAGGAATCCCACTGAGAAAAGGAACTAACACACACTTCCAGGGAGTAGTAGGACATTCTTTAGAAAGCACGAATCTGTGGTATCTAAACCTTAGAAACGTTAGGGAAATTCACAAAGAACTTGGAAATATAAACATGAAAAACCCCAGTTCTCTGTTGCATACATAGCTTGATGGACAGTTCTTATGGGAGTGTGGAAGGCTAGAATATTGATAGAAATGCAAACAACGAATATTTGTACATAAGGTTTCAGGGAGGACTTAGTCTAGAGCCATTCATGGTATATAGTGGAAAAATCTGGCTGCACTTTTGCCCACGGATTGCAAATAAAAGTGGTGCACTAAATTATTTAAAGACAGAATTTTAATATATAACATGTGGGCTGTCTTTTTTTTTCTTTTGGCTACTGCTTATTTTCTCAGAGTGACAGTAAAAGATAACAAGAGATTTTTAAAAAATGTTCAGTTTGGTCAGAAAAGCAGCCTGTACAAAAGGCTGCAGACAAATTGGGAGTAGATGAAGGACCTATAATTGCTAAAGAAGGGAGTGTTGTTAAAGAGAACTCAATAGGAAGATATGAATTGTGACTTCCCGCCAACACCTTTTCTCTCAAGCCCTTAAATTCACATGAAAAGATTTCCTGAGCAAAGAAAGCCTCCAGGGCACACTGCAAAAGCAGGGACAACTAGGGAAATGTTTTCCGGGTTTAGCTGCAAAGCACACAGATGCTGCTATGGCTCCTGCCTAAGGGGCAGGCTACATTTCAGCATGGCAGCAGACTTGACATCATTCACAAAGTGCTGGTATTTCAGATGCATGAAATGTAATATACTGTTTATAATACAGAACCCCACATCAATATTCCAGAAAGACACTGAGACCAGACAATGTCTAACATAATTGGAACCCCTGAGCAGAGTACCTAAGGATGCACATGAAGATATAGAAGTATTTATTCAGGTTCTGATGCAGACCCTGTGATATTCGAAGTTGAAGTCACACGGGATATCCACAAAAGAAAATTGCTGCAGGCAGCCTCTCTGGAAAATCATTTCGAAAGTTTTGAACATAGAGCTGCTGTATGACCCAGGCATAGCAATCTTGAGTATATAACCAGAGGATTCTACGTCCTAGTACAGAGTTGTTTACATAGCCTTGCTTACTGTTTAACTATTCATAGCATCCAGGAAATGGAGCAAGTTAGTTCCTTCAACAAATGAATGGATAAAGACAAAGCTCTACATATACACAATGATTATTTATGTAATTGTAGAAAAATCAGTAATATTTGCAGATAAATGAACGTGACTTCAAACCATTGATAAGCATACTTAATTTCAGAAATCAAATTCTAAGTATTTTTTATTTAAAATTGAATATATGTGTATGTTCATCTGTGTCTCTGTCTCTGTCTGTCTCTCTTCTCTCTTGTGTGTGTGTGACAAAACTATAAAAGAAATTATATGAGAAGAATGTATAATACGTATTACAAAAATATAGGTGACCATAAATTTTGAAAGCTCATATATATGAGGATTCCTTGATGGAATTCATTACTTTATGTTAACCTAAAATTTAATATAAATAAATTTTATAATATACAGTGTAAATCTTCAGAAACCGAGCATTGATTTGATTCCCACACAGCCTGAATCCATCATCTGATACTAATTTTATCTTGTTTTAACTTTGTGGCTATTTAAAAGTAGATAAAAATGATTCTCACTTAAAGATCATAATGACAGTATTGCATACGTCTATAGAACATAGTTACTTCTCCTACTTATAGGTTTGTCTTCAAATCCATCATTTATTCTAAAATTCTGGCCACTTAACATTTCACATCCTAAATATCTGACATAGTTTGGCAATGAATTGGACCCTCAAGAGATGTGTTGCTTCAGTATATTAGGTGCATGGTTGGAATGGACTCAAAGTAAGCAAGTGATACAGCTAATGTTTTAGGGTTTGGATAACAAGGCATCATTGGTGCTCCATTTTCCTTCAAAGTAGATGCCATGCATTGCCAAAACTAGACTTCCATATTTCACAGTAAGACAGGTAGATGAAGGGCTGAGCAGCGAAGAAAGGTGAAGGCTAGTGAGCTACTAAAAGCGATGCAGAACAATCAGGGGGTTATTTGATGAATTTTAGTCTAGTATAGCAAATTTTACGTCCTTACAAGAATGCAAATGTGTTCAGATAATGTGTTTACCTTTAATCTCAAAACACAGCTTGTTGAGAAAGCTCAGAGTGGTTTATTTTTTAATATATTCTACTGCTTTGTCTGAACACAGTATTTAATTTTTTTTCAGTTCATCAGATACACCATTGCAAACATTAGTTTATTTGTCTTGAGTTATGATTAAAAAGTGATCTCTAAAGATTTCAAGTGGAGTTATAGCCACTTAATGGCCCACACCGGAGCTTTTAAAAATTCCTGTATGCATTAGCAAAAATAAATATGTTTAGTGATCATTTATATCCAAGACAATACTGTAGATTCAGAAGGGATTTGAAAATAAATAAGACATACTTAAAATCAGTAAACTTATGTAGTCTTTTAAAGGATAAAAATTTCAACACAGGCAAAAGCAATTCACAAACCAGTATTTCTTGATCATGAATGCACAATAGCTATAATAGCAAATGTGATGAGAATTAAGCCAAGTGTAGACTAGAAAAAGAAAAAAAAAACTATACAAATGTGCAAAATTAACTGCAAATGATTTGATCATCTAAAGGAATAAAAAAGAAAGTCAGGACCATGAGGGGTGCGTTCACCCATGGAGACGGTGGGACAGATCTAACGGGAGACTACCAACACCAGTCGGAATGGGACTGATGGAACAGGGGACCAAACAGGACTCTCTGAATGTGGCCGACGGTGGAGGAGGACTGAGAAACCAAGGACAACGGCGATGAGCATGAACTCTACAGCATGGACGGGCTCACTGTGAGCCTTGTCAGTTTGGTTGCTCACCTTCCTGGACTTAGGGGGAGCTGGGAGGACCTTGGACTTAACATAGTGAAGGGAACCCTGATGGCTCTTTGTCCTGGAGAGGGGCGGAGTGGGGGTATGGGTGGAAGGGAGGGAAGGGAAGGGGGAGGAGGAGATGGAAATTTTTAATAAAAAAAATGAGAAAAAAAAGAAGGGCAGAAAAGAAGAAAAAATTATTGTGTGATCAAAATCTGGCATCATGTAAAAATAAGTTTTAAAAATTGATAAATAGAAAAATTGTGCAAAATAAGGTCATGATAAGTCAAAGGCTATTTGCAAAAAGCGATTATTATTTCTGGGTTGTAAGGCCCTTCAATACCTGTGAAGTCTAGAATCTGACACATTAGTTACCTTTCTTGCCACTGTGCACAAATACCCGATTAGAAGAACAATGTGAGGCAGGATGTTTCATAGTGGGCCATGGTTTAGGAAGGCTTTCTGTGTGCTATGATGTGAAAGCATGGTGACTGAGCCCCTTGGTCCAACGTGCTTAGATCCCTTTGTGGTGGCATGCTCGCATTCTGAGAACACAGAGAAGAAGTAGAAGTGGGCAGAACTTTCAGGGCCTGATTCTCATTACCAACTTCAGTCAAATGGTTGCTCCATTCCAAATATTCTTTAACCTCCCAATGCAGCACCATGAACAGAAAACCAAGTGTACAAAGAAATACATCAATGGGAGATGTTTTGCATTCAAGCTATAATAGGCCACTTTAGTGAGGAGAAGAACTTTAGAAAACTTCAACTTTTGTGAAGATAATTAGAATGTCAGAGAGAACATCATGTATTAAAGATGAAGCATCAGGGATGAAGGAGACATTAATGGAGTTACTGCTGTGTTTAATACTGTCAATCTTCGGGGGTTGCAATTTAAGAAATTCTCATTAAAACTAATATGCTAATAAGTTTATTATGAGAGTTGAAATAAGAAAATCTGGGGACAAAAATAGAATTTTTTTACAAAAAAAACACTTGCAATTAATAAACCAAAATGAATCATTTTGTTATTAAATTACATGTGCTCTATTTATTTTCAAAATTCAAGTCCTATAGTACTTCTGTGTTATGTGAACACATTATGTGGCAACTTAAAAGAGAAAAGATTTATTTTGCCTTAAAGTTTTTGGTTTATCATAGAAAGGAATTACAGTAACTCATCATGGTGGTAGGAATGGATGGTGAAGGCTGTTCGTACTATGAGAGACCAGAAAGCAGAGAGGAAAATGGGAAGTATAGTATAGATATAACCATAAACTATTTGGTTATATTGACTAATTTCTAAAACAAGGCCCAACTTTCTAAGGGTTATACAACTTTCCCAAAATAGGACGCCTAGATGAGGAAAAAGTATTCAAAACTTTTGACTCTCCAAATAATATGTGTTATTGCCATTGTCCTTGGTTGCCCCTGAGAAGTTGAAACTAAGACATTATTGGTGGAGATAACTCACATTTCAGTCATAGGAATTGGAGAAGTGGAATTGCAAATAATCTGGAAGACTTTACCATGAAGACCAGCTCTTGTAGTATCCAAAATTGCTTTCTAAATTGTAGAAAAAGAAAGAAAATAACAATACTCCTTCTTAGCTGTGACACCTAGGAAACACAATTACCAGCACTTCAAGATATTTCCAAATTTATAATCGTGGTCATGGTGTCTTCATATGATTTCATTAGACTTATTTCTAATTAATTTCATTATTCAATAAATAAGATGCAATTCATTCATCATACTGTGAACATAACCAACAATCTAGAGCTAGTGAATTCACCGACCCTAGAGGAATGCCTACCACTGTCAGTTTACTGAGCCCATATAATGTTTAAATACATCCATTCTAAATAATTTCCTTTTCCCCACAGAGAGGTGTGGCTCTCACCTGTCATACAATAAGTTGATTTGTCAGCAGGAGATCATAACAGAAATCTTCAACTGGTCCAAATATATAGAATATATATATTTATATATAGAAATATATAGAATATATAGAATAATTGATTAAGTGCCTACCCCCAACTGAATCATCTGTAACATAACACTTACACCCAAGGTTCAGAGAACGTAGCAGAACAAAGCTACAAGTATTTAAGATTTAGCTGACTCAGCTGGCTGCGTTAACATAGTATACTATGTAAAGACAGGAAACCTGCTCTCAGGAAATTTAAACACAATGGGAGCCTATACAAGATCAGTGCAGTGGCAACACTTGTCAACATACTCATGTGGATGAAGGAAACTTCACAAAACTCCAGTCCTAGGTGAAGAACTACAGGCAATTTATGGCTCCTGAAAGAGGGAGAATTGGTCATCTCCATGGATGCACACACTGATAGGTTGTCCACTACCAGGTGATCAGTCCTAAACAAATATTCATTCAATCATCATTGAATGGACTCGGAAGAATGCGTGTGTGTGTGTGTGTGTGTGTGTGTGGTGTGTGCGCACGCGTTATAATATGTAAAGAAGCAGTTATAAAATTGAGAGTGAGCAGAAGGATCTTAAGGGACAGAGGAAGGGGTAGAAATGATGCAAACTACACTATTTGTATACAAAAGTAAAAATCAAGTTAACTTAAAACCATTTCAAATACAAAAAATAATCTTCCAGTCTTCATTCACAAGATTTTGGGATTACAGCTTGAAGCAAAACACACTAAGCCCAATCTGAAAAGTCTCCAATGTTTAACAGATTCAATACTTCTCACGAGTCTCAGTCCCATGCCTCTAATGAGACTTAGAATAATGTCTTACCTGTGCGATGGCTATGGGAAAGAAAGAGAAGAAAGAGCTGGTTACAGAAGTAAGAACATGACCAGACAGGGTGGGAGGAACAGTGCCCAGTGACAAACTTTGGAATGTAGGTCTATTGTTAACTGGTTGGTAAGTGAAAAATTGGCATGCTTTTCTTCGGGTGCTTTGTGTAGTAACCTTGGTTGGGCATCTGCATCTTTGACCTGGTGCATATTTGTAAGGTTTTATATTTTTGCTTTATTTACAAAAAGCCTTTAGTAGTTTGAAATTGCTTTGAGGTAAATGTGAGCTAATTGTATGCAGTTTGTGTTAGACTGAAAATAAAACTTTATTTTTTGAAATAATCTGAGTTAAAAGGAACAAAGAAGGCTTTGAAATGTTTACAGTCCTCATGGGACAAATAGATCTCAAAATAAAACATGTCCTAATATATTCTATATATCAAAGTTATACAGCCAAATGAAAGGTCATTGTCCTGACCACCAACAGATATATGTGCCCATAAGACTGGGATGTAATCAAGACACTCCATTTATACATCAGAAGAGATTACACAATAAAATTCAAGTTTTGGGGAGACACCAAGTTGCCTTCACAAAAGGGAGGAATAGTTCCTCAAATCAATAGTACTGCAGACTTTCCCAAGACAGTATTAATCACCAAAAGATAATCATTCCTCTGGTGAGTTGACATCTCAACACTAGTTGTCACGGACTGTTTCAAGAACCCTGACAATGTTCTCTTTTAAGGATTTTATGAAAAATGTTTGCATAAGTCCTTATCACACCATGACTGCTGTATTCTGCATTATTCCAATGTCAGGACTGTATAAACAAAACCAAGTTCAAATCCCTTCTGTCCATAGCTTAAGTGACCTCTGACTGCCTGGGTGATGATATGTGTGAAAATACTTCTGAATGCAGCCTGTATAAGTATAGCATCCCAAAGAAACATAATATGCAAAGCAGTCTTCCAAATTAGTTTTTAGATTTCTTACCAGGTGTTTTTGATCCATAGTTCTTGTTAATTCCTTTAGCACCCTCAAAGCACTTTCTCTATTGTCCTAATGTAAATTGACTTGTTTCCTTTTAATAGTGCGTATTCCTTTAACAGTCGCAGACTCTATGGTCACTTTTTGTGGAACTGCACATTTTTCACATATTTCTGCTCCAACTTGTATTGATGGTTCAGCGTAGACTGAGTGGGAAGCAGTTAACCATAAAAGTACCACAGCCTGAATAACTGTCTGAAAATTTCCTAGTACAAATTAATTGATGAAATACTTTCTCATTTGCTCTCACTCTAATATTCAGAGTATAGGGGTGAAGAAAAACTGTTTTTTGTTGTTGTTGTTAGAATATAACATTAATAGCCTCACATTTAATTTTTGCAGACTCTGTACCCCTATCTAAAACTTCAGGGAACTGTCTGCCCTTCTTTTTTTCCTTTCTGCTATCCCAAATTCCTACCATTGTACTTCTCTGGAATTGACTATTTGGTCTATCAGTCTTAACCACTTGGTTCTACCCTCTGTATGGTCTTCTGTTGAAGGAGGGTGCTTGTTTGTCCCGGCTGCCCAGAATTGAAATAATTACACAAAAACTATACTAATTAAATCACTGCTTGGCCTGTTCCTTATCTCTTACTTCTTATTGGCTAACTCTTACATATTAATTTAATACATTTCCATTAATTTATGCATCACCACAATGTTTTGGCCTACCGGGAAAGTTTCAGTGCATCTGTCTCTGGAGGCAGCTCCACAGCTTCTCCCTGATTCCACCCTTCTTTCTCCCAGCATTCAGTTTATTTTTCCCCAACTAGCAAATTTCTGCTCTATCATCAGGCCAAGCCAGTTTCTTTATTCACCAATGATATTCACAGCATACACAGGGGAATCCCATATCAGTCTTCTCTACAGTTTTCTATAGACGTTATTGAAATAGGGACTTCTTCATTACTAATCAGCTTCTTTATTACTTCTACTGAAAATAGATCTTTTTATACCATATATTCTGATTATGATTTACCGTTCCTTACTTCCTCTTAGATCCTTCTACTTCTTCCCCACTCAAATTCACATCCTTTGTTTTCTCTCATTAGAATACATGCAGACATCTAAAATAGTAGTAGTGGTAAAAATAGCTGCATTGTTGTAGTAGATAAATAAAAGCAGAATGGGACAAAACAAACAAACAGAATACATGTAAACATAAAGATGTACAGAAATCCTGTAAAAACACAAAACTGGAAGCAATAATAAATAGTTAAAGGACATGTAAGGTTAAGTAAAAATGACCTGACAAAAATCATGAGACAAAAAAACCTCCAAAATGCCATTAATAAGGTTTTTTGCTGGTAATCTACTGCTTGATATTGTACATGTGTTTAGTTTGGTTGCTCACCTTCCTGGACTTAGGGGGAGCTGGGAGGACCTTGGACTTAACATAGTGAAGGGAACCCTGATGGCTCTTTGTCTTGGAGAGGGGTGGAGTGGGGGTATGGGTGGAAGGGAGGGGAGGGAAGGGGGAGGAGGAGAGGAGGAGATGGAAATTTTTAATAAAAAAAAGAAATCAAAAAAAAGAAAAAAAAGAAAATTTAAGGTTAATAAAGCATTATGTAATCTTAAAAAAAAAGAATGTTTTATCTATCCAGTGACCTTCAATTGGAGAAAAATAATTTTTCAATTTGCTAGGCCTCAGCCTTTGTAAATTTGTGTACATCAGTCCTTCTGTATTTAGATGGTTTTTTTTGTCTTGGCATCCTCCATTCCTTCTTACCATCTTTCTACCCCTTCTTCCTAAGGGTTCACTTAGTCCAGAGAAGAAGGATTTGTTGGAGACAACTCATATAGAAGTGAATAATCCAAGGTCTCTTGCTCTATTCACAGTGCTCAACTGTCAGTCTCTGTATTTGCTCCCATCTACTTGCTGCAGTATGAAGCATCTCTGGCAATGACCGAGCAAGGCACACATCTATGAGTACAACAGTAAGTTAGTAGGTGTTGTTCTACTGCTATATTCCTTTAACAGAAGGGTAGCATTTGGTCTTCCCCACGATTTCTGGCCCATGTACTTTCAGAAGCAATATCTTAGATTCCATCTCATGGAGTGGGCATTAGCCCAGGCAGATGTTAGTTGATTGCTTCCAGAAGCTTTGCATCGCTGTTGCACTTGAATGCCTGGCAGGCAGGTTATCACCATAGATCAAAGAGTTTGTAGCTGTCTTGGTGTTTACTTTTCTCAGGTATTGGGAAAAGTACCATTCAGAACACGAGTCTGTAGGGGTGAATGCTCCGGTAGGCACCTACTTGGCTCTCCCTCTCCGAGTTTAATGAGTTGTGCAGGTGTTATCCTCTGCAATAGGCCATTACCAGCAGTTTGTGGAGAACAAGTGATAGTCTTGGCTATGGTGATAGCTCTTTGGAAGTCCTCCATCCTCCCTTTCCAGCCATATACCCTGTCTATCCATAACTATCTATTCTATTTCCTCCTTCTAGTGAAACACATCCCTCACCCCTAGTACCTCACTCTATACCTCACCTTCCCGGATATAGGCACTGTAGCCTGCTTATTGAACACTTAACAGCTATCATTCTCATATAAGAGAATATACACCATTCTTGCCTTTCTGGGTCTGGAAAAATTTCACTCAAGGTGATTTTATCTAATTCCATCCATTTACCAGAGAATATGATAATTTCCTTTTTATAGCATCTGAGTAGTATTCCATAATGTTAATGTTCCATGTTTTCTTTATTCATTCATCCATTGATGGACATGCAGTCATCCATTGACAAACATCTAAGTCTGTTCCCAATTTCTGACGATTATGAATAGAGCAGCAATGTGTATCGTTGTGAAAGTGTAACAGTATAATGATGAAGCATTTTGGGCCAAATGGCTAAGAGTGGTATAGATGGATTTTGTGATAGATCATTTCCCATCTTCCTGAGGATTGCCAAACTGATTTTAGTAGTGACTGTAGAGGATTGCACTCCCACTAGGAAGGAGTGAATGCTCTTGGCCTTACTACTCATCCTCATTCATCAAAAACTATCATTTGTTTCATTGATATTGTCAATTCTAACTAGTGTGACACTAAATATCAACGTAGTTTTCTTTTGCATTTTTCTGATAAGTAAGGATCTTTAGCATTTCTTTAAGTGCTTCTCAGACATTTGAGTTTACTCCTTTGAGCATTCTCTGTTTATATCTGTATACAATTTTAAATGGATTATTTGTTTTCCTAATATCTGGTTTTTAAGTTATTTATGTATTTTAGATATTACCCTTCTAACAGATGTGTAGTTGGTAAAAAAGAACTATTCTATTCTGTATCCATAGATCCATAGGTGTACAAACTTACTTCATATTCAATTTAATTTCATTGATCAGTGTGTCTGTTTTGGTGCAAACACCACACTGTTTTTATCACTATAGCTCTGTAGTACAATTTGATGTCTGTCAAGGCAATACCTCTAGCAGTTATTGAATTACTCTAGAATCTTTTAGATATCTCAATCATTTTTTTGTTTATTGTCATATGAAGCTGAAGGTTGCCCTTTTTAGTTCTGAGAAAAATTGTACTGGAAATTTGAATTACTATATTAATTCTACTTATCCATGAGCATTGATAATCTCTCTATCCTTTGATTTACTTGATTTTTTTCTTAAATGTCATAATGGGGTTTTTTGTACATCTTGAACTTGTTTGGGTGGAGTTAACCAAAGGCTAATCTGTTTCTTGCCCATAGAAGTCATGGCTCTGAACTTTTCTTACATTTAAGTATGTTGTTTAGTTTTCAACTCGCAGTGATTTTTCTGATATAACTTCTATCAAAATACTATATTTCCTCTGTATTTGATTCTAGTGATCTTTTTGTTTATAGTTTTTGGCTGGTACTGTTCCTTTTTATTTCTAAATTGTATGCACTTTTAGTCATAAATCTTTTTCTATAAATAGTTGTCACTGTGATTTCACACATGGAATTTTAAAAGCCTTTGATTTCAGTTTTATTTTATTATATTTGAAATCAATATAAAGGGCTATGGATTATCATAATTTTTCAGAGTTATTCCCTTTTTAAAGCTGTGTGTTAACTGTTAAGAGTTACACTTTTGATCCTCTCTTCTTTTTGTTAGAGTAATAATCAAGCCTAAGTTTCCTTGCATGCTATGTCTATGTAAGTTCCTGTATGTTACTTAGCTGTATTTGTAGACTGTTGACCTTGATTTTAACAGCTTAATTTCTGACATCTATATTTCTCCATTGTAAGCTTCAGATTATCTTTTTACTTACTATTTATGTGTATGCATGTGTGTGTGTACTTTTGCATAAAACATGTATGTGGGGGCCAAAAGAGTATTCCAAGTTCTGTAGAGCTGTAGTTATAAGCATTTTGTGAGATATTGCATGTGAATTCTGGGAAATGACTTCATTACTCATAACTGCTTTACTTTCTCCACAACACCTCATCTTAATTTTTATTTCAAATTGAGATCTTTCTGGAATCATATTGTCTCTTATAGCTAATTACTCTATACATCTAATAGCATTCACCTCACGCTTCAAAGCCACTGTTCAATGTTTCCTTGCCCAGTACTACAGGCTCATTATATATTCATTATATATATTTCAAATTATCACAGACAAATGTTTTATAAAATGTCTTTATTTTGTATCTTTTTTAAATTTGTTGAATTTAGTTATACCATTTTCCTCCTTTTCTTTTCTATACTTCCTTTGCCTATCACACTCAATACTGCCTCTGAAATCCATGGTTTTCTCTACTTTTCTTTGGATATTATTGTTATTTAGATCCATGTATGTCTCTCTTAGGGTCCTCTTTGCTGCCTAGGTTCTCTGTGATTGTGAATTATAAGCTGTTTTTTTATGTCTAATAGCAAATTATGAGTGAATGCATGTGATATTTGTCTTTCTGAGTTTGGATTACCTCACTCAATATGATGTTTACTATATTCATCCATTTGCCTACAAATTTCAAGTTTTCATTTTTTCCCACTGTGTAGTACTCCATTGTATAAATATACCACATTTTCCTTATCCATTCTTAGGTTGTGGGGCATTTAGGTTGTTTTCAGGTTCTGGCTATGACAAAAAAAATGCTGCTATGAATATCGTTGAGGACATGCCATTGTGGTATGATTGCAGCTTACAGAATTCTTAAAAAAATATTAATTTTCTTATATATTCAGAATGGGAGAGGCATACTATTCCTGTACTTTGTGGGTTTGTTGGGGCAATGGAAGTTCAGCTAGGAAGACAGAGCTTTTGCTTCATAATAAGAAGTAAAACTTCCTGAGATTAGAGGATAAAGAATTTAATCCTACTAAGAAAGATCTACACTGGGAAATTTCCTTCTGAGTCTACTGGCCAAAGGATCCCATAGGGCAAAAATCAGGACTCACTGAGGTACTAAAATTCATTCCAGCAGAAGTGAAGAAAATATATCGGCTGCTGAATGGTGAGGGGCAACCCACATTGTTTTATTTTCGTCTTTTCAAACACTTACTGGCTCCTTTCCTTCATCCAGGCAGTGACAAAAGTGTTTTTAATGCTTATTCTATTTCTGAACTTATTGAGGATCTCAACAATATCCTTTTCTGCTCCTTCTGGTTATAGACATGTGTCAATAATTTCTGTGTCAGCAATTTCATGCTTATTCTACATTATACAATAACCTTTGTCTTAACTTAGTTTAATATTGAGAATATACCTCTCCAAACTGACATTGGTTCTCAAATCTAAACATAACATACCCCTTATCTATATATACAATCTATACTGTTATCCTTGAACCAAATATAAACATACAAACATGGGTATGCCTATATATGTAAAAAGGTGTGAATTTCTTTGCATTATGCCAATATTTGACTTAAACTGTTTTATGCCAGAACTATATATACATAACACAATAGGCAATAACTATTAAGCATATGAATGAGAGTTGAAAGGACAATGTGAGATTATGAGTGAGATTTTAAATAAGTGGAATAAATTCAGAAGATATGAGGTCAAAATGTACTTTGGAACTTCCTAGTTGTTTATACAGTTTTCCTACCAATTCCAGTAGTCAAATTATTCTCATTTCTTGTGAAGGCCTTTGCCATTTAATGGTCTCAGTGTTTTAAACTTCTTCATTTTAATCAGTTAGTGGCAGAATGTTAGATTGCTAAGAATATTTGCTCATGTGGGGGTTGTGCTTCAGAGATAGGAAGTTCATAAAATGACATTTTCATATGTGGCAAAGACAGATGTGCTTGTATTCTGTCTTCACTTCCTATAAGACATCAGGCAGATTCTGCACTTATCATTATATCAATCAATTAGCAAAAGCTAACATTAAAATTAGTGCATGAATCTTCCTGACTGAAGTCTTACTCACAGTAACTGTTGGAAGTGTAGGCTATCGACTCAGGACCTTCTGGATATATGGAAATATTATGTCTTCTTTTTATTCAGTCAAGCACCACAGTACAGATAGAACACAATAAATTCTCTTTCAAATAATACTCATGGTTAAATTATAAAATACTAAGTAATTTATGACATTTAAAAAGACCAGGTTAAACGAAAACCATCACATCAAAGTCAAAGGAAATCAAAAGAAGGAAAAGAGCCCCAAGAAAAGGCAAAAGAATCAGAGACCCACTTGTTCATTCACTCGGGAGTCCCATAAAAAAAACTAAACATAAAGTTATGGTATATAGACAAAGAAAACGATTCAGATCCAGTTCAGTCCTGTGCTTTCTGTTTCACTCTCTGTGAGTTCATATAAGATTTTCTCAGTTAATTTAGAGAGCTTTGTTCTCCTGGTGTCCTCCATCCCCTCTGACTCTTTCAGTCTTTCTGCCTCCAGAAACACTTTTTTGTGGGGGTACCCCAAGGTCTGAGGGGAGAGAAAGATTTGTGCTCTCTCTCCCCTCATTTTTCCTCCCTGCTCCACCCCTCTCTATCCATAACGTCTGGCTCTGTGTCTCTGCATTTTTATATTTGTTCTCATCTGCTGCAGGAGGAAGCTTCTCTTATAATATCAGAAGAAAGCACTGATCTATGAGCATAGCAGGACATCACTAGAATTCATTGGTTTTTCTCTAGGTCTCTGAGCTATCTGGTCTCTTGTTCTTGGTCACCCAAACAGTATCAGGTAATAGAGGTAATGGTTCTATCTCATGAAGTGGGCCCTAAGTCAAATCAGATATTGAATAGATATTCCAGTAAGTTTTGTGCCACTATTGCACTAGCATATTTTGTAGATTATATTATTATAGACTATATTATAATATAGTACAATAGATCAAATATTATAGATCAAAGGTTTTGTGGCTGTGTTGGTATATATGTTTATCTTTTGGTTGCCTGCAGAATACTTACCTGTAATAAAGATACTAGAAGATGTTCTGGTGAGTGTTCTGTGTAGGAACCAGCTCAAACTCTCTATGTTCAGTGAATTGTGTGAGGGTTGTCTTCAGCAATGGTTCCTTGCTGTCGATGTGCAGAGAGCAACCTGTTATCTTCGCAGTCACCTGGGTTTTTAGGGATTTCTATGACACCCCCATAGCCAGTCATGCTGTTGAATGTAACCTAGATCAGGTACCGGAAGCTTCATTTGGTGACAGCATAAGCTGTCACTTGTATTATTGATCTTAACCATTCTGATAGGTTTAAGATGAAATATCACTGTAGTTCTGGTTCACATTTCCCTGATGGTTGAAGATGTTGAACATTTTGTTAAGTTTACTCCAATTGAGAATTATCTGTTTAGACCTGTACATAATCTTTAATTGGATTATATAGAGTCTTCTTGCCATCATGTTTTTTGAGTTCGTCATATATTTTGAATATTAGTTTTCTTCAGCATGTGGACCTGGCAAAAATATTTTCCCATTTTATAGGCTGCCACTTAACTTGAATGGTGATTTGTAAAAGATTTCAGTTTCATGAGGGCCCATTTATTGTTGATATCTGTGCCTATCCTTATGGTGTTCTACTCAGAAAGCCCTCTCTGTGCCAATAAGTCAATATTTTTCCCTACTTTCTGTTCTGTATATCCAATTTTATGTTGGTTTTTTTTTGCATTTTGAGTTGAGTTTTGTGCATGGTGATAAGTATATATCTACTTTTTTCTTCTAAATTTGAATATCCAGTTGGAACATCTCTATTTGTTGAAGACACTATATTTTTTAAAATGTGTATTTCTGGTTTTCTTTTGAAGTAAAAAATAAGGTATCTAAATGTGTGAGCAATTACATGTGGGTATTTAATTTGATCCAATTGATCAGAGTGTTTGTTTTTTATCAATGCTATGCTGCTCTTACTACTATACCTTGTTAGTACAACTTGAACTCGGAAATAGTGAGACCTGCAGAAGTTCCTTTAGTGTTCAGGATTGTTTTAGATTTCTTGGGGTTTTTCATTTGTTTGCTTGTTTGTTTGTTTGTTTTCTCATATGAAGCTGAAAAATGACCTTTCAAGTTCTGTGAGGAATGATGTTATAATTTTTATGGAGATTTCATTGACTCTATAGACTATTTTGGTATGATGGTCATTTTATTACATTAATCATACTCAACCATGAGCATGGGAGGTAGATCTATCTTCTGATCTCTTCTTCAGTTTTTTCGTCAAAGACTTGAAGTCTATATCATATAAGTTTTCATTTGCTTGGTTCTAGTTGCCCTCAAGATATCAGATATTAAGTGAGGCAATTGTGAAAGGTGTTGCTTCCCTGAACTTTTCCTCAGTCTGTTTGCCATTTGTATACAAGGTTACTGATTTATATTCTATTTAATTTTGTATCCTGTTACTTTGCTGAACGTCTTTAGCATCTCTAGGACTGTAGGAAGCTCCAGTTTAACTTTGGAAGGCACTCATGTATACTGCCACATCATCTCCCTTTTTATCCTATGCTGTCTAGTTCCCCCTTTCTTCTTTTCAAAACAAGAAGCTTGTATCTAATTTCATTTGTTTAGCTTTTCCCCTGACTATCACCAATAACAACATTTAACAAATCCCCCTAAACAGTGACAAATATCCATAACTCAATGAAAGACAAAAAAAAAAAAAAAAAAAAAAAACCACTCTCCACCTCTTGGTAATGCGTGCATGTTTGGAAAATATGTCCTGCTGTCTGGGAGCAACAGCATCTTTAGAGAATCCTTCTTCATGGACGGGCTCTGTGGGAGCCTTCTCAGCTTGGTCGATCACCTTCCGGGACCTGGGGGGAGTTGGGAGGACCTTGGTCTTAGCATAGAGTGGGGAACCCTGATGGCTCCTTGGCCTTGAGAGGGAGGGAGGGGAGGTATGGGTGGAGGGGAGGGGAGGGAAGGGGGAGAAGGAGGGGAGAGAAAGGGGAGAAGGAGGGGAGGGAGGGGGGAGGAGGAGGGAAGGAGATGGAAATTTTTAAATATAAAAAAAAATAAACCATGAGAAAAAAAAAAAAGTAGCCAATATTGTCCAAAAGAGCAATAAATAATATGTAAAAAAAAAAAAAAAAAAAAAAAAAAAAAAAAAAAAGAGAATCCTGAAATGGAAAATTTTCATTATTTATCAAGTCCCGCAAGAAGTAGCTTTATCATTATCTCTGCATAATGGGAAAGTGCAGGGCTTATCTCTAGTCCTGGCTAGAGTAGTCTGTAAAGCTGGATTGTATCAGCTAACCACCTTGAAATTAGTCTGAGCAACTTGTAGTTCAAAGCTGATCTATTGGTATTATTTTTCAGCTTAATGGTGCTATCATAGTCTTGGAGGAATTGTGATTATGGAGCCCCATCATCCTTATGGAGACTTCAAATGTCACTGTTAGCTATGCTCACGCTTCACTGAAGAAAACTGATACAGACTCAAACCAGAAACCATGTACAGGTATGTTGATGAAATCTTTTTCCAGAATTAGTGGCCTATTATCCCAGCACTTGGAATCTTTAAGACAAATTCAATCTTGTGTAGCCCAGGGTGACTTTGACTTCACAGAGATTCATCTGCCTCTTTCTCCGAGTCCTAAGATTAAAGGTGTGTGCCACTACTCCCTGGTCTGTATGAATGACAAATATGGTAACTTTACTCTCTGTTCTTTAGGCAAATTTTATTTATTAAAACATAAATAATACAACTATAAAAGGCTGGCAACAAGTTATCTTCATTTATTTTATTTATTTGCTATGAAATTTAAAAAATAATTTGCAACTGTGTTCCTAAAAGGCTTCTGGATATACCTTTGAAAACTTCTACACATACACAAACACACACATACACACACACACATATACACAATAGGAACTCACAAAAACTGCCTATAAAATTCAGAATATCATAGAATTTGAACACAGTTTAAAGCATAGTAGTTGGCATTTAGGTAGTAGATTATATTTGAGAGGTATTTTAGCTTCTTGGACTCTATTAAGTTTATGGATAAATTAGGCAGTTTATATTATGTATATTTTAATTTGCATATGTGTCTAGATATGTGCATTGTGTGTATGAGTGTGTGTGCATGTGTGTGCACATACATTTGTATCCATATGAGTGACAGAAGACTGAGGAGATCAGTAGAAATCTTGGATCTTCTGCAGTTGGGCATTCAGCTCTCTGTGAACCTCCTATTGTGGGTAAAGGAAACCAAACTTGTTCCTCTCTACGAGCTTAAACTCTCTAAACTCCTGAGTCATCTCACCAGACCCCATTTCTAAATTTGTTTCAAGCTGTTTTCTAATAACTAAAAGAAGTTACAGCATTACAAAAACAGATGACAGACTGATACAATACCACACTTAAGGAAATAGAAACCCTGTGGCTGTACATAAGGGGTCTATGGTAATAAACTGTTAAAACACAATACTTCCTGGCAAAAAAAAAAAAAAAAAAAAAAAAAAAAAAACCCTTGAAGCAAAATGTCTTTCACTGAGTTTTCTCAACGTGGAAGGACCTAAGATAATATTTCTCTGAAAATTTAAATATGTAAATCATACCTATAGTGTTTTATATAATTCAATTGAACTTGTTTTAAATGTAGATTTCTGGTAACTTTCTGAAACAGATTTTATCACCCCAAACTGAAAATGTACTAGAAAGAAAAATCAAATACTTTTGCTCTTTCCTGTCAGTCATTGGTGAGTTTTCAGGTTTTACAGCTAGGTAAGATTGATGGTTACTTTTTCTCCTCTAAAAGCCCACATAACACCTAATACAACGAAATCCACTCCTGCTGAAACAAAGGTGTAGGAATGTCATGGGAGTAATCAAGCACTTTCTGATTAAATCGAGGGCCAGATTTGGGAGATGAAACCCACACTTGGCACTGTTGTTAAAGGGACTAAGAGTTTGTGTCTTGATAGCTAGCTCATAGACTCCAGGGGACAACACAATATTATCATTCTGCTAAATAGACATCACATGACAATAACTCTTAATGTTAGTCCCATGGATTCGAAAATAGCCCAACCACCATCAGAGAAGCTTCTCCTTGCAGTAGATAGCAATTAACAAAGATACCATCAACTAGCCATCCGGCACAGAGAAATAGACTAAGGGGGTGATCAGGCCATTGATGGTGCTTACGTGTAACAGCCCCCTCCTACCTCCTAGGAGTGTTCATTGAGGGGGTATAGAAAGGCTATAAGAATCAGAGGTAATGGAAAAGGAGTTTTCTGATCACAGAAGGTCAGCTGTATACCTATACTCATGAGAATTAAGACAACACATATATGGTCTACTCATTCTCTAGTCAGACAAAAAAAAAAAAAAAAAAAAAAAAAACCCAGGATAGAGAAAGAAAGTCGGGCATAAAATTCCACCATTAACTGAGAAATTATCAGTATTGAGGAGGTAAATGAGGAGGAGGAGGAGGAGAAAGAGAAGATAGGCTGAAGGAGGAAGAGGAGGAGAAAGATAGGCAGGAGGACGAAGGAAAGGACAGGGAGGAGGAGGAAGATGAGGAGGAAACTCATGGCTGGGT
Organism: Arvicola amphibius; assembly: GCF_903992535.2. Lineage (NCBI taxonomy): Eukaryota > Metazoa > Chordata > Mammalia > Rodentia > Cricetidae > Arvicola > Arvicola amphibius. Next base: position 46,594,990 of record NC_052060.1, on the reverse strand, counting down.
AGAAAGGAACGGAGTTTGGAGAGAGAGACTACGAAAGAAGTTAGGGTACAGAGTAAATATGCTCAAAATACATTGTATAAAATTCATTAAGAATAAGATATTATTGAAATAACTTTGTTGCTCTCTATATAATTTTTTATTTTTTGGTTTTGCAAGTAAATTTTAAATTGGAGAAAAACATTAAGGATTGGATGCCAGATGGGTTTTCATGATTTTTACACTTTCATGATTTGTACTCTATAATTTTAAATGATTGCATGTATGGGTTGGAGAAAGAATACCATGGACTTAAAAGTTAAATAGACCTTTGGTGTAATATATCTAACTTTCCTGTTTTATGGCTTTTGCACATAATTTAAGCTCTTTGGCCTTCAAACGTCTTATCTATATAACAAAGATAATTATTTCTATCTCATACTCCTGACGTGTCTGGTTTCCTGCTTGGCACAGATGCAGCATTCAAAAATTACTCACTCTTATCCCATAAATGCCATTACTTTATTCATGGTAGGGTTTTTGTTAGTCGCAGAAAAGAAAACGTCAGCAATTTTTAAAGTTCAATATAAGGTTATAGTACAGCATTTAAAAATGTATTGTAATTAAAAACATCATCAATTCTATGCTCTTTTATTCTGTGTTGAGATTATTGCAATTAGTATTAAGCACTCAGTTAATATATGACTCAGAGTTCAGTTACAGAGAATAGAATTCATTTACTTTTTGTTAGCAGATGAACTTACTGGAGATCATTAAACACTTGGAGAAATTCAGGAAGAGCTGAAGAAACAGCTGTCGCTGGCCTGATATTTCAGGAACTATTACCAACATACCCTCCAGAACTGAGCTGCCAAAAATGCTGCTGTTTCATTTTTGATTGGCAAGAAAGCTATATTGAGCATTAGGGAGCTACTGACTCATATACTGACTCCCGTAGTAGTCATATGCTAAAAAGATGCTTGAGATCTGCCCCTTCCCCACAAAATTTAGCTGCAAATGCAGTTTTTCTGAAGGGCATTGGATTTGCAGTAGATTATATTCACATTCTGTGTTCAAATAAGGGAAAAGCAAATTTACAGCTATTGTGTCATAGATAGAAGTTAGAAGGGGTACTGTGTATCCAAGATTTTGTATCTATTATATCGCAACAATTTTTCTACTTAACAAGCTATTTTCATTCTTAGAACTTTGAACAATAGTTAATAGCACTATGTTTCTTTCCCAAAATAAGAAGATCCTTCATACGAATGTGATGATACACAAATTTTACTGACATAGTACATGACAAATAGTTTATTTCCTTTCTGGTTTAATTTAACTCCAGCTGTCAATTTAGCTAAGAATAAATATTAGAAAATTAATGTATCCTGTCTAAAATAGCTAAACAAAGAGAGAAAGAACATAACATAACATAAATTTAGTCAGTATAGAAAAACAGAAGATAAATATATGAATCGCTTTTCTCCAACCAAATCTGTATTTTTAGCTGAACCAACTAAGTAAGTTTAAAACTGACTTCTTCCACCATTAATTTTTTACCTAATCTATTTCTAATGACTACCTGCAGAGTATTTGCCTATGTGAATTGTTCAAAATCTTATTATCAAAAGACCTAATGCTTAATTTTTCTCAGATACAATTGTTAGTTCAGTGGCATACTGGCTAATGTCATTACATGTGGTTAATATTCCTCCACAGTCTTACCATGTTACAACAACCAACTGGTCTATGATGAGAAGCATTCCTTTAAGATAACACAACCTAAACTATTTTTTACTACCCATTTATCCACCAGTATGGGAAACCCAGATAAGCAAGATTTGTCTCAAATACAAGTGAAATGGAATCAATATTGTGTCATCATGAGGAAACAAATAAATCCAATAAACCTCTGCATTACAGGGGTAATAAGAAAATATATTGCTGATTCTTATGTGCATGTAAGGAATACTATTTTTAGTTTAATTTATTATTCTAGCTTCATAACCCTTAAGAAAGGCTTGCCACTTCGCATATTTGGCAAACGCATATAGAATATTTTGTTTCCCTAATGACACTATATCATTCAATTTTGCATTCCTCCAACATAATTCCTACTACTAAGATAAAACAAATCATTGAAAATAAATTCATGAAGAGAAAAGTTACGTTTTATGCAGTTATAAATATGAATGGTCATTCTAAAGGTTTAAATATGAGATCAGGTTGCTCCACTAGTTTATTTGGAATAAAGGGGGCACACAATACCAGGAGTGTACGCAAATACACAAGAGACACATCCAAATTCAGGGTTCAAGGAAAAAAAGAGAGTCAATTTGCACAAGTCTCTTCCAGGGTATACCACGTTGAATTGAGAGGTTCTTACTAGACCCCAATTCCTAAATGTCCTTGGAACGTTCAAAAGCAGAATTTGCCATAACAACAACAATAACAACTTTTCATAACTGTTGTGCCTCAAGGCAAGTGATTACATATTTGTCTAGGATGTAACACTATTTGTAATGTTCGGTGTTGCTTCTTTATTGGCATTCTAAATGAGAAGAGCCAGAGAAACGATGGCAAAAGAAAATATATTTATTCACAATCTCTTTCTTATCAGCATGATCTCTTTTTTCTATGAATACTTTATACAAGTACTGCATTCCTAGGACAAGAGGGCAATTAATATACAAAAAATAGTATTTTATACAATTGTCTGAGGGCCTCACAAAGGATATTAACATTTGATTTTTCCCTTATCATGTATCATTTGTAAAAATGATAACCACAACCGCCTTTTAAAACCATTTTGTAACTTCTCTCTCTTTTTTGTCTTTTCTAACTCCCTTGATGCATTTGCTTACTTATTTGTTATTATTCTTTCATTAATGTTCATCTGAACTTACACCTAGCTCTCCTATTGTAACATGCAGTAAATATATTTATTCCTCAAGTTTTGTGGAGTATCAGAAACCTCCTCATTTTTTCTAAGTTTGTCATCACAGAGTTTATCATTTGCACATCAGCCTCTAGTTTTTGTCTTTCTTCATCAACTGGACACAGACAAACTCTCCATGAAGGGATGAGGAGGAATATCATTCGAATAGAGGTTAGAGACTTATACAGAATAATCTTACTTTCCAATCAAAGAATTAAATCTATTAACTTATTTACAATAAAATTTTAAATTAAATGAGGAAAGAGGCATAGGAAATGATTTATTACATAAACTTTTAATTCTACAAGTTGTTTAAAATTTGGGAACCCTGATGGCTCTTTGTCTTTGGAGAGAGGTGGAGTGGGGGTATGGGTGGAAGGGAGGGAAGGAAAGGGGGAGGAGGAGGGGAGGAGATGGAAATCTTTAATAAAAAATGAGAGAAAAAAAGAAAAAAATTAGCACTTTTATTTTGAAATGTTCATTTTGCATTGATTTTTAGAATTTTTTGCAAATATTTAGCTCAATTCAAAATATTAGGAGTATAATTTATGCCATTTTTGAAATTTAAAGAGAAAAGAATATAAGCACAACATGAAAAGAAGAGTAAACTGGAGGGGGTATGTTATGTTTAATCCTTAGGAATTATATAATCAATATTTGATAATAAATATGAAAAATTGAGGATGCAGAGTACATAAAACTAAGCAGAGTTAAGGTCAGGAGAGATAGTTCTCTCATATCTTTAAGTATTGTTTAAATTCATCCGACTATATCAAGTTTTGAGTGATTAATGGATGCACCACTTCCAGGCCAGAGTATTTTTACGTACATAAAATCAGCCAGAATTTTTATTACTCACTCTAGGCAATGTCTAGTGAATAATTACTCTTGACATAGGAAATGTGAAAAAATATATTGCTTTTAACAAAACATCAAAGCTCTATATTCTTAGCAATAACTGCAGAATCATTAAGGGTTATATGTAGTGTACTCAGCTAGAGTCTGAATACCATGTCAATTGTATTCAGCTAGAGTCTGAATACCACGTAAGTTATGGCTCATTAGTATATCCTTGGTCTAATAATTAATCTGAACTTCTAAAATCCATGTTACTTTTTAAGTGACATGGGTAGTAAGTAAGAAAGTTTCTCTCATAAAATCTGCTTGAGTTCTGATGCAAAAGCTTCTATCTAAGTCACTTAGGAGTATATTGAGGTGACTGGAACTTCTAGATGGAATTATTCCTCAAGGGACCAGGCACAGAAGGACAAAACATTTTTCCTACTATTCTTTATGTATTGGAAACAATATGCCAGATAACAATCATTTGACTCAACATTATCATGTAATAGAATCTCCATGAGATGCCTAACAATATAATATATAGAAAAATTTAGGGTTCATGAATATGATAGTCAACATTACATATAGTAAAATTTGCACTCAAATGGGAAAATTTCAATACAAAGAACATATTACTAGGTATTTTGAGAAATAGTTATTTTCTGAGACAGTAATTGTAGGGAATTGAATTACACCATTTGAGCACATTAATTACTTTAAATCAACAAATACACTAAAGTTAATGTTTTTTTCAATACCAAATAAATTAAAACACATGTACCTAGCAAATCCACACAACAGTTGCATACATGCATTCTTTATATGCAATAGAATGGTCCCCATGATAGATCATAAAGGATTACAAAATTAGTTTTGACATTTTTTCCTAAATTGAAACAATGTCAAGTATTTTTTTTCTAATTACAGTGGAAAAATATTGGAAATCATGGTCAAGAAAAACTTGTGATGTCTGAAAATCAAGCAACTTACTTTTGAACAACAGATGGAGCAAAGAATATCAATCTGAAAATTAAATAAGTACTGAAATAAATAAATGTTGTGATGCAACATCCTACCATGTTTGGGATGATGAAACTGCAGTATTAAGACAGAAGCTTATACGATCTGTGTCCACATCAAAAAGTAACAACATCACAAATAAGCTGTCACTACATTTGCAGATCATTGAAAGCAAAAAAAAAAATCTAATAAAAACTACCATAAAGAATTATGTATCACAGGGCAGCTATAAGGAAAATATTAACTCATAGCTAATCCTAAAACCTCAAAATAAGTGGCTAATTTTTAAAAAGTGTTTAAAGAACAAAAGCTAAGGGACTCAAACTCAGTGTTTTGGTTAAGATTTCTACTGTTGTGAAGAGACACCATGCCCACAGAAACACTTCTAACTAAAAATACCTAGTTGGAGCTGGCCATGCCCATGACTACTCAAAGGAGGAAAGCATTTAACTGGGACTAGCTTATATTTCAGGAGTTTAGTCCTCTGTCATCATGGTGGGACATGCTAGTGTGCAGGCAGACAGTGCGCTAGAGAAGGAGCTGAGAGTCCATCTGGATTCACAGACCAGCAGGAAAATGAGTGATACCGGTCCTGACTTGTGCATTTGAGAATTCAAAGCCTACTCCAAGTGACATACTTATTCCAATAAGGCTACACTTCCTAATAGAGACACTTGCTATGAGCCTATAGGGCTGTTTGCATTCAAAGCACCAAATCAGATATCAAAAAGGAGAGATTAAAATTTATACAACACAATTCAATGGAAAAATTGCTCAGTTGTTAAGAGTACTTGCTGCAGTTGCAGAGGATGTGTATTCAGGTGATAGCATCCTCTTAACAGCTCACAACCATCTGTAACTTGAATAATGGGAATGCACATAGCTCATTAGAGTGTCCAGAACTTGATTGCCTTTTCCAATGGCTTAACATATTTGCTGTTTTTTGGAAACCTCTAGAAACAATCATATATTTGATCTTCTCAAGTATAGTTTATCTCTTAGAATTTGAATTTAACCTTTTAAAATGGGTTTATACAGTCTTTATTTTTGTGTTTCTTTCTTATATGGAAATCTGCCCCACACCGCGGCCCCCGGTCTGCGCTCTATGTGCTAGACCCCATTTCGCAAGCATCGGGCAAGTGGCTGGAGGTTGAGAATACACATACAGAGACAGACCGACACGCAGACCTTCCAACACTGGTACCAAAAGCCCTTCTTTAATAGCACCATGGAGGCTTAAGTACACTGCAGTCAATGGCCAACAGGTGAAAATCTCATCCTCTGATCCTCTAAGCTAGGCACAGCTTCTAGTAACTTCAATTAGAAGGTTCTAGGAGGGAAGAGCAGCAGAAGGCCAGGACTCATTAGTCCCAATAGAAATCCAATATCTTATTACTTCTATTTTACTAAGCCATAAATTCTTTCAAAATAATAATAATATTTGCCTTACTGATTCTATAACCACTATTTACCCCAGGTGTAATATACAAAAATTGTTGTTTATATGTGACCACAGTACAATATTCTTTATTATTAATGTGACTACAGTTTAAATGAAGATTTCATAGTTTCAAAGTTTCATTTAAATTAGGCATTTTGTTTTATGAAATTTTAAACTTAAATAATGCTTAGTAAAATAAATTTATTTTCCATTATTGAAAAATATAAATTTGGTGGTGAAGAACATGTAGAGATTGACAGCATTAAATAATATCAAAATCAAAAATGTATGCAACTATCAGGGGAGAATATGAATGAGTTTCATGTGCAAAATAATTCGCTGTGCTATGTAAATAACGGCAATGCATTTCCTTTAAACTGTGCTCCTCAAAGTTAATATATAAAACTTTCGCCATCTATATGGTAGTATTTAGAGATAACCACTTTGGTAAGGTAGTTACCTCATGCAATTTTGAAATCATGATTATGATTGCTGTTCAATAAAAAGAAACCAGAGATCCCTTTACTCATTCTAGCATGCAAAGATTATGAAAAAGATTGTAATGATAACCTGGCATGAATGACTTACCAGACACTAGGTCTGCCAAAAGTTTCTTCTGATACTCCCAAACTCAATGAGCTATGAGAAATAAACTTCTATCTTTATATGCAAATAATTAACATTGACTTTTGTATATTAAAAATAGTTGACAATCTTAGTCAAGATTTTGAGAGTAGAAATTTGAATAACATTTAATTTGGAAAGTTAATGTTAAAATTACCCAAATAAATAATACCTCTAATTATAAACATACATTTAAATCATTTAAAAAGGAAGATAAATGTGTTGCGGGAATCTAAGAGATGTTGTCCAAGATAAGACACTGCTCCCCAATGTCTAAATTTCCATCTACGATCATGAATCTGCTTTAAGTTATCTATAGTGGAGAACAACAACCAATTTTTAACATAACCTCCTCCTTTAGCAGACGAGTTCCAATGATAAGTACAAGATATGTATAAGCTCAAGCAATTAACAATTTATTGATTTTTTAATGCTTTTGATATTAATTTAGGTTTTTTTTATTTAAACCCAGTAGGTAAATTCTGAAGTACATACCTTTTCTATGAATTTGAGCCTTTGAGTTTCCCCTATGAACAATTAGATTGGGTTCATATACCTGCAAGTATTCATTCATTTTCAGAAGGATAACATTTGAGAATTTTCATGTTTAATGGGGTTTCAGGAAGCCTTAAATACACATCCTCTTCTAATTCCTCCTCTGATTACTGGTATTTATCAGCATACCTCTAACTGTATAGCAAACCATCTGAGGCATGTAGATTCACAGGCACTGCTGTATAGTTTAGTATTCCTAACCAAACAGGGTTACTTAAATCCGTGTAATTATTCAATCAGGCCAATTATGCCAATCACTGAAATGGAAAGTTTTGCAAAAGAGTGTTTATTTGATAACAGCCAACTCTGCCTCCCAGATGATAAGATGTGGACATGTTCATGGGATAAAGAAGCAGTTACCTAAGGCATTGGAAAGAGGGTTGACAATGAGCCATATTCTGAGCACATATCAATTTGCCTCGCATTTCATGAGCTGCAGCTCCAGAAAATTACAGCAGTATCTTGGAGGAGATTTTTGGCCTTGTTATATTAACAAGGTTATCTACCAGGCACATGAAGAAGACCAAGTGAAGTTTCAGTGATTTTGACAAAGTGGTCTTGGCAGCCCTGAAAGGTAACCTAAAGAACCATTGCCAAGGTAACCACACATCAGAGATGTTTTCTGCACCAAAGCCGGTGGGAGGAAAATAGTATAAGAATATCCTCAAGACCTCCTATTTTTATAAGCAAACTCAAAAGAAACAACTCAAATGGAGAGACACATTTAGAATTCCCTTCATTATTTCTATACTATTACTTTACATTCTTTTTCTGTAATTTTTATTGTTTTTTAAATTTTATAAATGTGTATAATAAAATATCATATCTCCTCCCATTTTCTCCTCTTAACTCTTTTCATATCCTTTCCAACATGCTTCCTTCTCAGCACCATGTCTTTTTAGTGTTTGGTGACTCCGTATATTTGGGGAAGGTTACCCATGTGTACATGAGTATGAGACCATCCTCTGGAACATGGAAAACCTACCAGTTGCCACATCTTTCCCCAAGAAACTATCAACTGAGAATAGATCCTTAGTAAGGAGTGGGACCTGGAGAACATCTACAGCATCTACATCCTAAACCAAGATGATTTGGATGGCTTTATTTTGTGCAGGAAACACCAGCTGCTATGATTTCGCTAGTACAGTTGCCAAGTCTTATCCAAAATACAGTGTTTTGTGGCTTCCTTCCCTGTTCCCCCAAGTTTACATTCTTCCTCTCTTTTTTTTTTTATTGTGCTTTTTGAGTCTTGGTGTCTTGTTTAATGCACTCCTGTTCTCAGTACTTTGACCTGTTGTGCATCTCTCCCTTGGCTCCTACTCAATGCAAAGAAGCTTCTTTGACCAGTTTGAGAACAGCCCAGGTCTATGACTTAACACATAACTACTTATATATATGTGTCTCATTTTAACTGGATGGACTCAGTGTGCCAAAAAGGATTCACTGTTTTAATATCTTTAAGTTTTCTTCCTGATGACTCTCCTACTTTACATTATATCAGCATATGTCTTGGTCAAAGTTTCTAGCATGGTAACGTAAGGCACAACCATGCCTGCCTCTGAAACATAGTATCTCTGTGATTTCAGAAAACACTTCCTACAAGAATTTATCTAAACAAAGGTGATATCCTCTTAATTAGCGAAACTTTCCTAGCTCCAACTAACCAGCATCAATTTTCAACGTAACATAAAGGTTTCATTTTATTGTTTTTGGTATTTTGTTAATTGCAGCTGATTCTTCAGCCCCAGCTAACCAGAACTATAGAATTTTTATTCAAAATAACAAAAGGCCCTGTTAGAGTTTTTAAACTTCCCTCTGAAATCTTAGAAACCAGGCCTTTATCTTCTGTACGGCTCTTAACATTCCTATCTCCCAATAGTCCACACAATATCCCACAGAACTCTTAACAATCAATTGCTTTTTTGCCACTGAAATTCCAAGTTCCTTCCACAATCCTCCCCAAAACATGGTCTAGTCTGCCACAGCAATACACCACTATACTAGTATCAATTTGTCTTAGTTAAGATTTCTGTTGTTGTGATGAAGTGTCATCATCACAACATGTCCAAAAAGCAAGGAAGGAAGGAAAGGGTTTATTTTGCTTACACTTCCACATTGCTGTTTATCACTGAAGTCAGGATAGGAACTCAAACAGGGCAGGAACCTGGAGGCAGGAGTTGATACAGAGGCCATGGAAGGATGGTGCTTCCTGGCTTGCTTACTCTGTCTTGCTCAGTCTGCTTTCTTATAGAACCCAGGGCCAGAATTCCCAGCAATAGAACCACCCACAATGGGATAGAACCTCTTCCATTGATCACTACTTGAGAAAATGCCTTACACCTGAGTCTCATGGAATCATTTCTGCAACTGAGGCTCCTTCCTCTCTGATGGCTCTAGTTTGTGTCAAGTTGATACTAAAACCAGTCAAAACAACATATTCATATCATTTTCAAGCAAATCCTATCTACAACATTTATCTGCTACCCTACTCACCTTGGTGTAGCAGTTGATTAATCTCTGAAAGTTTGAGTGAGGGAGTTACTTTTGCATCTGCATTTTCCTGACATTCTCAGCTCTGAATACTTTGCATGTTAACTTCTCAAAAAAGTATTTCTTTTTTTTTTTTGTTGTTTTGTTTTTTGAGACAGGATTTCCCTGTATTTTCTAGAGCCTGTCCTGGAGCTAGCTCTTGTAGACCAGGCTGGCCTCGAACTCAGAGATCCGCCTGCCTCTGCCTCCCGAGTGCTGGGATTAAAGGCGTGCGCCACCACCGCCTGGCCTCAAAAAAGTATTTCTTTAGATTATAGAACCCTGAAAATTTTGTAACCTTTAAAAATGCAAGATTGTGTACTGATTTTTTTATCTTTGTTTCCATTTATCCTATAACACAAATATTGACTTTGCTGTGGTAGTGAAGAACAGGTGTATATTTGCTTCTAGACACAGATCAAAGATCAAAGCCACCTATAACATTCAAGCCAGAAAAATACCAACAAAAGTATCAAAAAGAAACACTGAGTGGGGAGGAGACACCTCAGCATGCAGCCTCTCTCCTGTCTCACTGCATCTCATTTGCCTCCCTATAAAAGCCCTATTGCACTCTAGTTCCCCATGGTTTGGGATAAACGCAATTGTTCGTTCCTATCTTCTAGAATACTCATGCTATTATAAATCTGATGTTTTCCCCATCTCCCGTTAGCTCTTAATTTTTGATGTTGTATGGAGAGCAGATAGAAGTGGAATTGGTGATATTAATTACCAGTTGCTGTTCCTCCTTTAAGTACTTCTTCAACCTCACTTTTTTCCTGCTAGGGTGCTGTATTCTAACTATTCTTTGCGGAGTTCATTTCATCATATGTTCTGGCACGAAGAAAGTTCTCTCTAATTAGTTAATGCTCCAATTTGGAGGTTTTCCATAGCAGAATAATTGCTCTTATTCAAAGATGTTCTGGTGAACTGGTTTTAAGAATTGAGTCAGATTGCCAGGATTAAAAGCTTCCTATCTTCATTATAAGTGTCCTGCTATCACTTTCTACCAAATATTAATAATGAAATTTACTCAACTGAAAGTTAATGCTCAGAGATGAAAACATATGTAAACTATTTACCTCAATAGTTGACATATGTGACGTATTAAAGCAGGTCACTCTCATTATGTTCAACACACTGTATGCTTGTCCCCCGTTTCTGTCACTGAAATCTTGATATGTTGTGAGTAATAGGATTTCCTATTGTTATTTGGATGTCCTCTATCTGAGATGCTAAGCACATGAAAATCTTAGACAGATGTGAGCCAGAGGAAAAAAAAGTATGGAGAGAGAGTCATGGAAACGGGACACTTTCCACACATCTTGCCCTGTTCATTTCTCCTTTCATTCTGCTCATGTCTTGCCTATATTTTTATATTGTTTATAATCTCACTCATTTCAGCACATTAAAACCTTCTTCCCTACTCATCAGGAAAAAAATATTAATCCATGAGAAGAGGTGCCATTTTGTTTCTAAGCTGTAAACACACCCTGGCTTCTTTGTCAGTCTAGGTGTGTGCTACTTTAAGTATATTTACCTCTAGGGGCAAATTGTATGTCCTTCTCCGTTGCACAGATTGTGTCTTCATGCCATTAGCTCCAGACTTTCTTTGAAGATGGCTATTCTAACCTGCTGTCTTCCTTCCAATGAAGACATAGAAACTTCACTCAATACACAGAAGCGTCTACTTCAATGGTCAATTCTACCATATATTGGCTGTTCCTGTTCCAAAAGTAGAATTTATAAACTGAAAAGTGCTGGCTCTCTCAGTCATTTTAAAATTTCAAAATTTCATCCCACTCTTTTACTTCTAAGGGGTCACTTCATTTAGCCTTGATAGAAGGGTTTGTGTATAATCTTATTGTAATTAGTTATGTAAAGTTCTGCTAATATCCCTGGAAGGCCAGATCCTTTTTTTTTGAAGGGAAGTGGAGGAGATGTGAATCTAGAAGAGAAGAGAGGTGTGGGGAGATGGGAGGAGGGAGAGTGGAGGAAATTATGGTCTAGATATAATGTATGTGAACAATAAAATAAAAATTAAAAAAAATATCCTGTACTCAAGTGTAGTTAACTCTCTCTTGTTCTCCCTGTTTAACAATGCTTTCCTTTGATTTTTTCTCTCTTTTCCTTTCTTCTATCTCTCTCTATATATCTATCATATATCTATCTATCTATCATCTATCTATCATCTATCTTCCTATTATCTATCATCTATCATCTATCTATCTATCTATCTATTTATCTATCTATCTATCTATCATCTATCTTTCTATCTATGTAATTATCTATCTATCCTCTATTATCTATCATCTATCTGTCTATATATCATCCATCTACTGTTTAGCTATCTCTATCTATCTATCTATCTATCTATCATGTATCTATCTATCTACTGCCACTTTCTAAAAGATTCATGGGTGACCTGGCTTCTCCATAACCCTGGAAACTAGAAGAGTATGATTTCTATGATTTGAGGTATGATCTCAAACTAACAATAATAATTTTATTTCTAATGAGTGCACTACAATGTCATGTTTATTGTCTCAGTAATTGAACAATAATTCTGAAAAGATATTTTTCCAAATGATCGCAGAGAATTTCATGAGAATTTCAGAGAAATTCATTAAATTTTCTAAGTTTATGGCCAGACTGCTATAAAAGCAAGATGTCTCATACACTAACTTATATAACCAGAGACTGCTTGTTCATTTCCCAAATGCTTAGACAAGAATAATCACACAGAAATTGTATTAAGTATAACATTCCTGACCAATGACTCAGGCATATTTCTAGCTAGCTCTTACGTCTTGAATGAACCCATTTTAATAGTCTATGTATTGATACGAGGCTGTGGCTTATGGGTAAGGATCTGGCATCTGTCTCCTTTGACAGATACATGGAGCCCTTCTGACTCTACCTATTCTCTCTGTCTCTGTTCTAATTTCCCTCCTGGCTTTATTCTGATAGGCCATTGATGAAAGCAGCTTTATCCATTAATCAATAAAAACATCACATATACAGAAGGACATCCCATATCAAACTTATATCCAACTTTCTTTTTTTTGATTTTTCGAGATAGGGTTTCTCTGTGGCTTTGGAGCCTGTCCTGGAACTAGCTCTTGTAGATCAGGCTGGCCTCGAACTCAGAGAGATCCACCTGCCTCTGCCCCCCACCCCAGTGCTGGGATTAAAGGCATGTGCCACCACCGCCCGGCATTATATCCAACTTTCTTGACAAGTTTCTTGCATATTACTCTTTATCACAGATTGACTTTTGCTAAACAAAGACAAAGCCAGTTCATACATAGCAAAAGTTTAACTCCAAAAGACCAGAGGACAATGTGTTATCTGTAGGAGCTATAATATTCCTAAGTCATTCTAACCCCGAGTAAGTAAGTGATATAGAGGATTGGACTGTCCTGGACCTTTAGAGATGTGTTTGCTCTCCTATTTATGTAGGTTCTGTTTCTCTATGCTAGAATAACTCCGTTTTTAATTTTGAAAACCTACATTTTCTTAGAATATCCAATACAGTCCATGTTTAAACTGTTAAAAACATGCCTGTAGAGAAGGAGACAGTCAATGTGTCATGTAAAGGAGTGTCCTTAAAGTCACCTCAACCAATACCCAACAGAGGCTTTACATTTTGTGAGCATGGTTATTTTATGTAAATGAGTTTTATACATTCTCTCAAAAACTGTTTTCTTACGCATGTTTTAATGCATCCTTTCCTAATAGCAACACCAGTGTTCTGTGTTCTTTTAAAACTTGATTAAAATACACTGATTTAATGAGTTTGACTTAGAATAAGAAAAAGTTTCTATCATATACTTTATGTTCTACTAAATTAATAATAGCATTTCGTTTTTGTGTGAAACTCTAGTGCTCTGCAAACAATATGGACCTAGGAGGTCTTGACAATGTTTGATAAGAGTCATGAAATCTTTGCGGGAGTATTAAAAAAGTGGAACCAGACCATGATCTGTACACTTCATTTCCGGAAGGAACTGATCAGTCAAAGAACTTCAGTGACTCCCAGTCAGATAAATTTTATTACAACTTAAATTAAATGCCTCCAGTAAACTATGTCAGGGAACTGTTTGTCTTCCTACTTCAAAACAATTTAGCCAATATTCCTAAATTGTTCACTGTAATTGGCTCTTTATTACTAAGTGTACTATCTTAACTCATCTTCATGTAATCTGTTCATATGATTCAATTAAGGTAATTTTCTTAAAATTAGAAAATTCATTTTACTGTTATTTCAGAAGAACTTATAAAATTCTAAAGAATATAAATATTTTTATTAAAGTGTGACTATCTTTCTCCATTTAACTGAGGTGACAATGATTGATTATACTCATTCCAGACATGTATCCAAGAATAATGTGCCAACAAACACACATAAGTGTTCTGTACAAATGTTAATCACACCGGTTATGGAGTCTTCAGTTCATGTCAGGAAGCGTGTTTTGTCATGGTACTTAAAGTCTCAAGCTGTGGATTTTGCAAGTTGAAATCAATCCCTGGTTTTCTTCAGCTGATCTAAATTACTCTCGGCAAATGACTTGTCTACTTTATGCTTTACTCTTTCACTTTCTTCAGCAATGAAGCAGGAATTTTTACATCTACCTCCTAGGGTTTTGGTAGACAGAAAATGAAACTCACAGAGAAAACGTGGAGAATGACGCCTGATGTCTAATTCACATTAGATAATGCAAGCGTTAATTTTTTTCCAAACCGATTGGTTGGGGCCCCTCAATGGATGTTTTATTGGCCCATTCTTGTTGGTGAAGATACTGAAGATCAGAACGGTGGCAAAATTTTTGCATGGTTGCACATTAGTGATGTGAAAAGAAGGTGATCTAGGGAATCTAAATACAAGTGACTTTCCTCCCTAAATTCCCTCCTTCCTTTTTGGCATTAAGTTGATATTGAATGAGCCCACATGTTGATGCTATGATTGGTTGCTTTTGTTCATTTTTTGGTTAAAATTGATCTTAGCAATTGCAGAAATATGGGAGATCATTGAACTTTATTCCTTTTACTGTCCTTACTTCATTCTTTATTTCATTCCTTCAATCCTTTCCCTCCAACCCTTTCTTTGGTATGGTGTCTCACTATGTAGTTTAGAATCTTGGTAAGTATTTCTGGGGAACCAAAATTTGTGAGGCTGCTGGGATTGTGTACCACCAATCTGGTTCATGCTCTAATTACCCAGTAATATTTAATTTCTATTATGAGTTTTATACTAAAGAAACACACTCAGAAAATCATAGCATTCTATAAAACACTTTCACTTGAAATATAATAATAAAGGAAAGCCTAATTTATCTGAATGTTTATTATAAGCTAATTTCTTTGCACTGGCAAGAGAGTATACAAGTATGTCAAAATGTATTGAACCCATTATGGTGTGAATAGAGGGGTTTATCATTAAGTCCATGCTGTAAATATCTTTTATGTATCTACTTCTTTCAAATTTTGCATGGTTATTTCTTAGTTTATATTAACTAGAATATACATATCATGGTTAAGAAGGTTAAGATTTTGTACTATATACTTGTGTTGATTTTCTGACAGATCAATAACATGTAAATGCCTGGAATTATGATTAATAATGAGGTTTGTTTCCTGTAGATGTACAGTGCAGAACTTTCTTTCATAACTTAATGTAGAATTATTATAATTTCAGAAGAAATAATAAAGAATCAGCTCAGAAAGGGTGTGTTCTCTTCTGGTAAAAGGAGTTATCCTTCTCCAGCATGAGTTAATCATTAGGTGAAAACTGTACCTCACGAGGTGGGTGTAGATAAAGAAGGTCTTTACTGATGAGGGGTATTTTGTAGTGAATGCTGCAGAAGCTCTGAACTTTAGTAACTGTAACACAGGGCAGCTGGGGATGGATGTTTCATTGCTGACTACCAAAGTTAGCTAAGGAGTTCACCAAATGAGTTCAGTATAGTTACTGCCTCACAATAATACATACAGCATAGACCTGTTCCATCTGACACTAAATTTACTGTAGCTAGTGTAGAAAACCTTTGAGGAGACCTGGGTTAGTCATAATTTGCACGACAACCAGAGGTGACACTTCGTTTATAATTCCCAGTGTTTTGTTTGTGCTGTAGGCTATTACCATCTCCTGCAAATTTCCTTCTAGATAGTCTTGCCTTAGAGTTAACACCTTTAGAGCTTGGAAATAGCAGAAATCTGGAGAAAAATAATAAGAGATATCAACATTCATTTTGGAAGCCTTATACCTATTTTCTGTCAGTTGAAGCAAGGAACCAAATGGGTCCAGGAGGCAGTGACAGCTTTAAGATTACAGACAATTTTACTTATCACCTGATAGATGTGTTGACTCTGTTTGATTTGAGATCCTTTCTATTGAGTCAAGTAAGAACAAGAGAATACAGACTCCTCAGTCGGGATACTTTTTGAGATGATAAGCAAAGCTTATTTTATTTTATTCATTACGATTCAAACTTATGCATATTTCTTGCTAGGCACATGGCATTATGCGATCAATGTTGTATTAAACTGTGTACTGTGGCATGATGTATACAGCTGTGCTTTCATACACTGTCATCTTTAGACATCTGCCTTCAGGATCTAGCTGCATTCGATCAACCTGATAATTACAGACTCTGGGGCTCATTGTAAAATCTGTGGACCCCAAAAGGGGACATAGCTGCTTATATTTCTTTTTATAACATAATCCCTCTGACCTAAAGAATATTGTGATTTACGTCAGAAAATTTTATATTTCAGTACTGAGTGATGGTGTTAGGGTACAATAAACAGGAGTGGTGTGGCAAACCTAGTTCTCAAATGGTCTATCCTCGTAAGGCTGAATCCTGGGGAATATTTTTGCTAGTAAACTAATAATTAACTTATAGCCAAATACTTAGTTTGTCTCTTTGAAGGACTGTACTGTAGTAAAAGTGTAGGATTAATTTCTGAGCTGGTACATTAGATGGAGATCATTGTATCTAGCAAAACTGGCCTGTAGAAAGGGGGACCTTGTTTTATAGTGTATAGCCCATATTTCTGCTGTCACATATGCTTCTTCTATGGGATCATTCAAAAGTGCCCTGATGATCAAAATAAAATTAGGTGTAATGTACTAGCCATGTTATCATACAGTTGCTGACTATGATCATAGGATCATCATGTTTTACTTTATTTTATCTTACTATTTTAAAATTACGTCAGTGTGTGTTCAGATGCTCATAACGTACATAAAGGGTGTAAGATCTCCAAGATTTGGAGTTATAGGAAGTATAGTTATTTTAGACATTTAGTTAAGAATATATGATATTATAATACTTTAGAAGTAATTCTAGAAAAATATTTTTATTCATTTTAGCATCAAGAGAGTGTCTTCACTGATGATTTGATTTTGTTTTTATGATACAAATGTAATTAAGTTTGCTTAATTAAGATACAATGTAATTTAAGTTTGCTGGAATGGATTATTTTTTCTGCCTATTTAAAAAATAAAAATGGAAGAAAAGCAATTTCCTGGCACAGTTATAATATATTCAACATGAAACTACACATATAGAGAGCGAGGAAGGGGAGAAGGAAAGAGGGACTGAAGGTTTGGAGGGAGGGAGAAACTTGAATTAGAAAGAAGGTAAGAGGAAATCCAAATGATGTGTTTCCACATAGGAGCAAATGGATATTTTAGGTTTAGAGGTAGAATGGGTCTCTTTATTCCTCTGAATTGCTAGATTTGATTATGATGGGCTTGGGGTAAGGATAATCAGGAAAAAGGCAAAGAAGCTAATTGGTTCCCACCAAAGTACCCCTTTTGTGGGAGACTTAAAAGCTCCTCTGAATGTTTCTCTCCTGAGGAGGTACACAGTACACCAAGTCTTTTCTTGGAGAAATAAAATAACCTTCACGTCTGCCATATTAAATGTTTGAGATTAATCTACCTAGAACCTTTTTCCTCCAATTATCTGCAACTTAATCTTTCATTTGCACATGATAGATGTTTTACCTAAGTTGAATCTTTTCATTACTAGGAAAGGTACTTATGTCTGCCAACTTGTTGAATGCTTTTTTAGTCCTGGTGAACCACAAAAATTGTATGGCAGTGTTTTGTGTCTTTTCTCATATAGACCTTTCATATAACTCACAAATTAACTTATTTAGTTTCTCATTAAACTATATACTTTTACAAGTTTTCTTAGCTATTTTATGAAATAAGATTGAGAATAACTTGTTTTGATATAGCTATAATAATAGTTTTGCTACTTTGACAAAATAAATATTTAAATACTTTATTAGATAGTTGTATGAATTTAGTTTTGTTGTTTTAATTAGTGTTGCGAAACTATTTCTGGGGGTCTAAAAGCAAATGACCAATCACCTCACATAGGTACTAATGACAAATTAAATTGTAATTTCACCAAAGTTCAACTTGATGAATTTATTGGGCTTTCTTACTGAGTGGTGGGGAAGAGTTACTTAATGAGCATGGGTGATCTCATAGCTGTATCATCACAAGGCCCCACCCTATCATGGATAGAAATAGTATAGCTGCACCATGGAATACCGCTTTTAGTTAACTTTTTATTTCAATATGTAGCCTTACAATATATACATATGTGTGTGTGTGTGTGTGTGTGTGTGTGTGTGTGTGTGTGTGTGTGTATGGCTATAATATAAAGTAACTATATATTTACTATGAAGTAAATATATGTACACACACACACACATATATATATATTTACTTCATATTACTATAAATTCAATATATAATATCTTACAATGCCATTTATAACTGGGGTAGGAGAATAAAAGTAATTGAAGAAATCCTAGGTCTGTGTCTCCTGAACATACCTAGTTAGTGTTAACGTCTGGATACTGCTGTAATGTTCTGCTGCAGTGTCTATGGCTATAGAGCAAAGCTCAAGAATGATAACTCCAGAAAATTGTTGCCATTCAGTTATCTTTCCATCACTAAACATCACATGATGTTTTGCATTATTAACATGTGTAAGTCCTCATCTGAAATTTTTATTCATTCCCTTTTATAATGTAGATGCTTTCTTTTGCTTGTATAAATATTACATGGTTAAGTAGACAGAGACTTGCAGAATAAAAGAATGCTATGGTTGTCTTAAATCTGATGAATGTGTTAGCTTGCTTATAAACTGTAACATAGCTAATACTGAAAGTTTATCCCCATTGGCATCATTCACTTGAACTAATGCTCATTTTCTTTGAATAAAAATTTTGAACATATATAAAAGAAAATAGTTTGCCATGTTATTTTTTTCTACAAATTTGAAATTAGTGACAGAAGAAAATCCCGTGTGCATTTTAAAAGGGAACCAATACAGAGAAACCAAAATCATATTCTAGTTTACAATGTATTTCGATTTCTATGCTTGATCAATAAGAACTTCCAGTAGACAACTACGCCAGCCTCTAATTTTTTAATGGAATGCTGTTGTTGCAATGGTACTGACTGAAAAAAATCAATACATTTGAATATATGGAGTTGAAATGCCTACTATTTCATAAATGTTAAAGTCAATAAAGTTCCTATAAAATTTAATGTTATATAAGTTTATCTGAATTTATGTTGATGAAATTGCCATGCCTCAGAAGAAAATGTAAATGTACTTAAATGCAATGAGTCATGTGCACTCTAGACTAAGAGGCCTACGTTTCTTTGATTTGTTATTACAAGAGAAATCTTAATTAAGAGCTACAATAACCTATGGCCATAAGATGGAAGATTTATGTATCTGAATGATTTTAAATGCATGAATAATTCTTTTTTCTGTGATTCAAAGGTAGCCTCCTTGCCCAGAAGCAACTGTTTGTCACAGTCATGCTGTCTGCTGTTGAAATGATGCACCTAGACTGGAAGCTAATGCTTTATAAGAGTTCTTCCAGCTGGGCGGTGGTGGCGCACGCCTTTAATCCCAGCACTCTGGAGGCAGAGGCAGGCAGATCTCTGAGATCAAGGCCAGCCTGGTCTACAAGAGCTAGTAGTTCCAGGACAGGCTCTAGAAACTACAGGGAAACCCTGTCTCGAAAAACCAAAAAAAAAAAAAAAAAAAAAAAAAAAAAAAAAAAAAAAAAAAAAAAAAAAAAAAAAAAAAAGAGTTCTTCCAAGTATGCCAAAGAAACTTAAAGAAAAGTTGCCTGCTACGGCTAGCACACGTGTCTCCCGAGTTGCCCTGTGTACAGTGTGCATCATCATCAGGACCATGAACTTCACTTACTCTGAGTCCCCACGTCGGAACTCTCATCTTCATGTCACTCTGACACTCTTCACCTCCTACTCTTTTTTTCCCCTGGAGGTTGGTATTATAATTGGATTATTATATAATAGCTTCTTCACATAAAACATGCCATACTAATTAGAATTAAACTAGCATTGAAGGGAATCCAATGTGTTATTATTGAGTGTGTGTGATTGTTACAATATTCACTTATATAAACAGTGCCTCGTGTATAGTAAATCAGTCTATAAAAAATATTAAGCAACACAAATATCTCAGTTTAGATTTTAAGTAAGTGTTTAAAATATATAGAAACACCAACTACTATGTCATGTGGGAAAAGAGAACTCTCTGTAAGGCTTTTCTTATTACTTTTTTCATATGGAGAGAACTTTACTGTTAATGCAATGGATATATATGTTGGACGTAAGCCTAGTCTTAGACCCTAACACAGATGTTTGGCTCCTTTTTGGGTCATAGAAAATATTTAATGTTTGTGATTCACAAATTTTTTAAGGATAACACTCTCTGGATTATTATAAGTCTATGTAAAATATAATGTCTATAAACGTAAAGATTCTGTTAGGTTCTCATTAATGAGAAAATCTGTACCTTTTGATTTTCTTAAAAAATAATACGGTAGGTCTCTTTAGAATAATCTGGTAACTGATCTTTTCAGTCAGTAATAAATGTCATGCACACTGTTTTTCTCTGAAAGTTTTAAATTTTTTTAATGCAGTTGCTATACATGTTAAAATGATAAAAGATATAACAATTTTTGGACACTGTACATAAATAAATAAATTACTCTAGAGTAGTTTAAAATGTTTAGAGACTGGAAAACAGAAAATATCTTTGAAAACTGCACTAGATAGGGGACCACATGAAGAAAAGACATAAAGGAGGCAAAAGTTAAAAAAAAACAGCTAAAATTAATTTTATTTGAAAAATTCCATTAAAAAACAAACATAAATATAATAAATAGTGAGATAAAAGAACAAATTTTGACCAATTAACAAAAATCCTCCACGATCAAGGGTTTAGAAAGTCCAGACTAACAACTATGCATGCAGTTCCTCAAAGTGAAACTCCAGCAGCAAATGTTCATCCTCTGCCGTCCTGTTAGCCGTGAGTTCAGAATATTTCTTCATGAGAGGCTCTGCTACTTTTACTTTGGTTTAAACAAAGACCCCAGTCCTCAGAATTACAGGGAATAGCAGCTTTCTCACAAGGTATACAGAGGATGTGCATATTAAAGACTGACCTACGTATATTCAAACACACAAAACCTGCCATTGGAAACGATACAACCTTGATGAGGCAAGTAAGACATTCTCTGTAAGAAGGAGTTTGCAGATTTCAATGATGTAAGCAGAAGTCTTCCAAAAAATAGGATAAACCAGAATATATACACATGTATATATGTATGTATGTGTATGTATATTTACACACACATATTGACCAAGAGGAAAAGAAAAGAAAGAAAAATTACGAAGCTAATAGAAAAAAATCTAAATAATTTAGTGAAGACAAATATTCATAATTTGTATTAATGGAAATTAAAAGTACCTGGGTTCATGGGGCTCATAGAGACTGAGCCGATTACCCGGGAGCCTGCATGGGACTGGCTAGGCAGTCTACATAAATATTACAGTTGTGTGTCCTGATCCACTGTAGGACTTGTAACACTGGAGCAGGGCTGTCTCTTACTCTTTTGTAGGTTTTTGGCACCCTACTTTTCATACCGGGTATAATACATGGGTGGTGCTTAGTTTTACTACAACTTTACTACAAGACATGTTTTGTTGATACTCATGTGAGACCTTCCCTTTCCTAAATTGTAATGGAACAGGAGTAGATTAGGGTGTGGGAAGTATGTCTTTGTCTGTAGGAATACAGGCATATCGTTACATTGACTGTGTCATATAAGTTTAGCATACTCAGTAAAAATATACAGAATTTTAGTTCTTTTTCTGTTCCGGAAGCAACATATTCCATTTTGGTAAGATACCATCTCGCTTAAGTTATCTCTGTTCAATTCTGACCCCAAACTTTGCTACCACATGGAACTTAGTTATAATATTAACTGGAGTCTCATTGTTTCTACAGCATTTATCATGGAATTTTTGTATAATTGATTATTAATTTCTGGCAATGTTTTTTTTAATCTCACTTCAAATTTCTTTGATGACACTCATTCACTCTTCAAACACTGATAACTAAATTTTTAAACAATAAATATGAGTCATTCTCACAAAATTTCACTGAATGAAGTATGAACTACATATAAATCAAAGAAAGACTGACTTTGAGTCAATGAGAAGACCAGTGCATATGAGATAATATATTAAATAAATATCTAAGTAAAGAGTTTGTAACATGAGTACAAAAGCAGTCCCTATAATGATCTTAGCTGTCTTATCCTTGTTTGTGTGCCCCTGGCTGGCTAGACTCCTGAGTTGATTCTATCTGAGTGCATCAGAGATTGTGGTTCCAATGATGACATGATGAAAATATCACCATACAATTTTAGCTAGCCGGGCCACTCTGTCTCATAATGACCTTCAAGAAATGAATTTTGATACAGAGGAAGCTGATACAGAAATTAACTTTAGGTGGCTTCTAGCCCCCAAAGTATATGCACTCATAACTGAATCACACTGTGGTAGACTCTTTTTCCTTTTGGAGAGTTACTTTCCTAACCCTTGATAAAATATCATGACAAAGTCACCTTAGGAAGAAGAGGGTTTTTTTTTGTTGTTGTTATTTTGTTTTGTTTTGTTTTGTTTTGTTTTGTTTTTTTGGTTTTTGGAGACAGGGTTTCTCTGCAGCTTTAGAGCCTGTCCTAGAGCTAGCTCTTGTAGACCAGGCTGGTCTGGAACTCATTGAGATTTGCCTGCCTCTGCCTCCTGAGTGCTGGGATTAAAGGCATGCGCCACCACCGCCTGGCTTTTGTTTTGTTTTTTAATATTGCTGTTTCAAGATACAGCAAATTTACAGCATCAGAGTCTTTGGGCAGATGGCTGTATTATGTTGATAATAATGGAGGAGAGAGTGCTTGCGATCGCCTTGCCACTTCGATTTTGCAGTGATCCATCCCAGTCTAAGAGGCAGTACCACCACTTCAATTAACCTGTGCTAAAGAAATATCACTGATTGGTATGCACAAAGGACTATCTCTCAGGTGATTCTTTATCTCAGTTTGCCCATTAGACTTAATTGTCACACAAAACAATGTCTGTTTAAACCGTGAAAAATTGATCTTCCCCAGTGACACTTTCTTGAAAATCCAGCCATATTAATGTGTCCATTGCAGGTATGTGGAGAACTCTTGGTACAGAGAATTCCATGTTAAAATAAACATTAGTGACTTTAAGCTAGTGAATTTCTGGACTAATTTATTAAATCTGATCACAAAAAATTACTACCTCACTTGGATTGTATTGACTTTGCCTGTTATCCATGGAATTTAATTGCTATTATTATTTTATTATTATTATATATTTTATTGTTATATACTATTATTATAACACTCTACTAATGTAAGTTAAGTATGTTTATTTAATGTGAATTATTAAGGGTTCTATAGAATAGCAATGTATGTGATAGGATTTAGGGATTATTCAATGGACAATAATGAAATGATATTAGAAAAATGACAGTGTAGAAAAGAAGTATTAATTAGCATGATAATTAAAAATATGACTAAACATATGAGAGTGCATGCAAGTGTCTCTTTTAGTGTTTGCATTAGCTATTTTTCTCACTGTTGTACTTAAATGTCTTATAAGAAACAATTTAGGCTTGATGTATTTTGACACACAATATTAGGGAAACATCACTATTATAGCCAAACCTGGTTGCAGGCAGATCTATATTTCATGAATATAAGGCAGTCTGTTTACATATTTAAGGGCCAGGAAGCAGAGACAGAGAGAAAATGACTCAATAGGGGGCACTGGACTATTGTCTTCAAAACCACCATCCCCAGAAATGAATTGTTTTTACCTAGGCATTATCTTTAGTTAAATGACATGATATATCTAATGAATCTAACAGACACTTAGAGGACTGTTCACCCAAACATTAAATACAAATCTTTGTCCAAAATTGACCACACATCAGAACGCAAAGAAATTCTTCACAAATATTAAAGGTGGAGATTACATCCTGCATTCTATCTGACCCCAAAAGAATAAAACTGGGTGCCAACAAAAATAGAAATGGCAGGAAGTACACAAAGCTATGGAAACTAAACAACACAGAACTAAATGAAAATTAGGTCGAGTGAGAAATCAAGAAGGAGATGTTTTAAATCCTAAAGTTTAATGAAAATGATCCATAGTAAGAAATAAATGTAGTCATGAGAAGAAAGTCTAAGTAGTTCTACATTCCTACATCAAAAATGCAGTCAGTCCAGCCACAGTAATAATAAGATGTTGGTCTTTAGAAAATCTTAGATATTCCTCTGAATATTTGCTTCCTGTTCATTTTCTAAACTTAATTGGGTGGCACAAAAACATTCTTGGGAAAACAGAGATTTGAAAAGTAGTTTTGATTTTTCTCTTTTCATTGTGATTCTGTGTAAAACACTTTTCATGTCATTAAACATTCATTTTCTATTTTATAAAATGATAATTACTCATTTGCTAATGTGACTTTATGATAGGTTTCATCCTTGATGATGCATTTTTTTTGAAGTATAAATTATTGGTAGAGAACATTTCAGTAAAGAAAATGGTGCTGTAGAAGTAAAAACATCAACCTAATTTGGCCTAAGATTTATGGCTATATTGTATATGATGTCCACATGGTAGCTCCAGCATATTCCAAGTTCATGATCGACAATGTGTCAAAGACAGATTGTTATCATGCTATTATGAATTGAACATGCTCAGTGTTATTACTACATTACAGATGTAATGATAGCTTGTAGATGGTATGCTGGTTCATTCTGCATTGTTAAAAGATGAGCTCCTCCCTAATCTGCACGTGCAGCATTGAGCATATATTTTGTTCCCCTTCTCTGGCACACATGTCCTGGTGATAAGCAATCTTACTTTTCTTCTTCACTGGGAAGCATAATTTATACATATAATATTATATGTATAGCAATCATTATTCTATGTGCAAGAAGCACACAATCAACCATTGCAGAGCCACCTAGCATTCATCTTTCCCCAGGAGAGAAGGTATACTGACTAGAAATGCAGGGACAGGGAGACACAGCTATATTATACAATGGAAGTAATATATTGCTGAGAATTCTTCAGAGTTCCATGTAAACCTGCCCTCACTAGTAATAGTAACCTTCTTCCTTATTTATGGCACTGCAATGCTGAAATGTCTCTGTAAAACTCAGACTAGGTAATACTTTGGACTAAATTTTATGAAACTGACATTTTCAGGTTAAAAATTTTCAAAGAGCAATAACTGCATGTTTCAATTTAATATACCAGTTCTTCCTTAGTACACAGTACAAGTAGGATCAAGCACAAAGAGTAATTCAAAAAAGCAATCTCCATAGATCCTAAACTTTGCTTTGAGAAACAACCGAAAAAGTAAGAAATTGGGACTTTTAAACATGCATAAGATTGTGAATATATTTCATATTTTCCATTTTCACACACACACATTCAGGAAAATATAATGTTTATTTTATTCTATATATTAAAGGTAACCTACTTTTACCCATTTGAGTTTTCAGGGAAAAAAATGGCACCAATAAGTGCAATTAGTCTTATTTACTTGTTTCATTTTTCCTAGCAAATGCATTTAAATAATTTTACTTCTTTCATCATTGTTAAATTCAATTGACCGATTACACAAATGAAAGCAAAAGAATCAAATTACATTTCAGTAAGAGGAAAGCAAATTTGTGCCCAGTGCCTTGATTTCCTATTGTTAAATGATGCGAGTTAGTTGACTACTAAGTAATGCTTTGTGGAGTCACAATGGAGACACTTTCTGTTATCGTCTTCCTTTCAAAGTGATAATGTTTTGCTTTACTTAATTTCTTCGCTTATAATTAAAACACAAGCCTCCTGTACTTAATTACTTTTGTTTTGTTCTCAGATTCCCCTCTTAAGTGACTGCATAATCAGCGATCAAGTATGTCCCAGGCTTTCAGAGCAGCCTGATGTTTATAGGGTATTTGTACCGCCTCATTTGCTAGGTTGGTCTGAATAAAGATAATAAGGTTGGTATTAGCTGGATGCAGATCTGGAACAATGCATTCAATTTATTTTAAGGCCTACAATTCTTGCTATTATATATAATCCTCCACCCAGTGGAGGAAAAGGCATATTCCATTTAAAGCACAGAATGGCATCCATTTGAATCTGAAAAATACTTTTCATGAAGCATTCACATCCAGATGCCTTAAGAGGATTAGTATTTTTTTTTAAACTGTGGTCATATAAAAATGTAGTTGGCAGTCAGAGAATACTTTTTTTCATAGAATGTGCCTTTTAGATCAAAGTTTCTTCAAACCCGATCATTCTTAGAACAGAGTAGAGAAGAAAGTGGCTTCTTACCGAAGGCAAACATGTCTCTGAGCATTCAATGCAGATGAATTTATGTCATATTTTTTTACTGACACAGTTACTGTAGCTAGATTATAATGAGTCTGAAGCCTTCTGTGTGTTAAATTGATAATACATTAAATTATGAAGGGAAATTGAAGGGAAAAAAAACAGAAAAGAATAATGAAAGAGGAAAGATGAAAAATCTGCATGCCAAATCCATCTCATTCACCAATAATTATGACAGTCTGTGGAAACAATGTCATGAATCTGTGTTCTCCTCATTTGCTAGATCCTCAGTCTTGATCTTACAAAGCAAGCATAATATATCTACCCATAACATAGAGACTGATTAGAAACGTCACCTAGGTTGTAGCCGTGTATATAGCCACTGACTTTCCCCTTCATCTCTGCTTTATAAACAGAAACTTCTGTCCTGCCTGGTCCTACAGTCCAGCCTTTCAGTCCCAAAGGAACACCCAGATACTTATTTTAATATATAAACTGTTTGGCATATTGGCTCAGGTTTATGATTAATGAGGTCTTGCAACTTAAATTAACCCATAATTCTTCTCTATGTGTAGCCATGTGGCTTGGTTCCTTGTATCAGTAAGGCTTTCTCATTTTGCTTCCTCTGCATCTAGGTGTACAGTTTCCAGATTCTCTGTGTATTTTCCATCTTTATATGAAAGATAAGATAGGGCAGATGGCAGCTGGGAATACTAGTTCTTCTTGCAAACACAGGTGGCTAGATTTAGGTCCAGCTCTGGCTTGTGCCAGTGGCTAAAAAGTCTCAGGCAAATGGCTTTTTCACAAATCCGTGACTCATGCTGGGTTCCCAAATGAAACACAATTAAAAAAAAAAAAAAAAAAAAAAAAAAAAAAAAACAGAGATGGTTCAACCTGAATGTCTGAAAAGCAAAACAGCCAGCCTTTAGCTCTTACCTTTACCTCAGTACAAAATGGCAACCACCAAGTCCAGTCGGAATGGGACTGATGGAACAGGGGACCAAACCGGACTCTCTAAGTGTGGCTGACGGTGGAGGGGGACTGAGAAACCAAGGACAATGGCAATGAACATGAACTCTACGGCATGGACGGGCTTACTGTGAGCCTTGTCAGTTTGGTTGCTCACCTTCCTGGACTTAGGGGGAGCTGGGAGGACCTTGGGCTTAACATAGTGAAGGGAACCCTGATGGCTCTTTGTCTTTGGAGAGGGGTGGAGTGGGGGTATGGGTGGAAGGGAGGGGAGGGAAGGGGGAGGAGATGGAAATCTTGAATAAAAAAACGAGAAAAAAAATGGCAATCCTGTCTCCAAGAATCTCAGATTATGATTGTTCCTTAGAACTGTTGCATCCTGTTTTATATTCCTCTCTAGGGCTGGAATTAAAGGTGTGTACCACTGGGCTTAAAATTATGCAGCATTCAATTTCTAAGGCAACCAGTGTGGCCACTGGGATTAAAGGTGTGTTTCTACTGTCTTGGAGTAAGACTGATCTTCAGTCAAGCTTTATTTATTAAAATACAAGTGAAATGCCAGAATATTGTCTGTCAATATCAATTATACAATACAATTTTAATATATAAAAAGGAACAAAACAAAATTACATTTCTAATTTTGCAAGATTTTTATCAAAGACACAAGGAAGGTAGAAACAGATCATTTTTCTTTAAAAGTTCAAGAACAAAAGAAAGAGAAAGAAAGAGAGAGAGGAAGGAAAAAAGAAAGACAGAAAGAAAGACAGAAAGACAGACAGACAGACAGACAGACAGACAGACAGAAAGAAGGAAAGAAAGAAAGAAAGAAAGAAAGAAAGAAAGAAAGAAAGAAAGAAAGAAAGAAAGAAAGAAAGAAAGAGAGGAAGGAAGGAAGGAAGGAAGGAAGGAAGGAAGGAAGGAAGGAAGGAAGGAAGGAAGGAAGAAGCCTATTGAAGTCAGTGAAAACCAATCTACTGCTATTTAAAATGCTTTTCTGGTGAATTATTATTAAAGCATTTTTATAATTAAAGCAAAATTTTATTCTTTAAAGAATTATAATTCCTTTTAGTAGCTAAGTAATACACACACACACACACACACACACACACACACACACACACCACTGCGTGTGTGAGCAAGCAAGCAAGAAACCAGCAGGATATGTAAAGCTACTTTCTAATATCGCACCACATTCTATTTAGTTTCACTAATTACAGTGGGAATGGAAATTAATTGAGAAGGCCTCACTATCTTCACACAGTTGCTGAACTTACACATTATCTTTGGAGTTCGTTCTAAGTGAGCAGTTTCTTCACACTGACTTCAGATTCTGTGACCTAATAGGAACAAATGTGTGTGTAATTTGCCAGTGTGTTGATGCTGAATGCTGTGATTCAATGTAGCCAAAGCACATAAAAATGACAATATAGTTACTTCCCAATTATCCCGCAGTGGCAGAGTAACTAGTGTTTCAATGTAAAGTATAATTGATTCCTAATTACTGTACTTCTGCAAAAAGGCCACAGTCTATAACTTCATTATATACTGAAAACACAAATAACTATTCATAAGGAAGGAATTAGCATATACAACATGCTTTTTTACTGTCTGATCTGTAAATATTTTGGTTTCTAGTGTGCAAAAGGGTACAATACATCACTCAGATTTTCTAAGGGAAAAGAAAATGTGTTCTACATCGTTCATTCAGGAAAGAAATAAAATATTGGCTATTTGCTATTTGGCATACTCTATAGAGCTCGTGTCAGCACTTGAACCGTTTCTAAAGGAACAGTAAATAAGAAGAAACACCATGAAAGCTGGGAGCGTTTTGTTGTCATGTACAGTAAGAGCCTTTAAGGTTTGTGGGAAAATAATGGAATAGAACAATGGAAAATGTCATCTGTCATTGCTGAATTTTAAAAAATCAAACTATGGTTTCAATCTTAAACATCTCTTAAGCGATTTTATCTTTTAGGGAAGTACTTGAGGAAATGAGATAAAAGGAAGAAGCCAATATGCCAAACAGTTTATATATTAAAATAAATATCTGTGTGTTCCTAACCCCAAAATACCATAACATACTAGTGGATTAAAATGAATGCTTAGGTTAGTTCACAACACTGAAGCAATTCACAATGTCAGTATTTGAAATTATATTTCACCCAATCAGTTGCAGATCATCAGAATGTTATCTGAAGTTATAGGTAACAAAACCCATTTATAAGTCTCCTTAAAGAAGAGATGTGTAAAAAAAATCATTCTAATGTGCTTTAAAAGTTGACATCCTGTATCATCACCACCACCACCACCATCCTCTCTCTCTCTCTCTCTCTCTCTCTCTCTCTCTCTCTCTCTCTCTCTCTCTCTCTCTCTCTCTCTCTCTCTCTCTCTCTCTCTCTCTCTCTCTCCCTTTGTCCCTCCCTCCCCCTCTTTTTCTCCCTTTCTCTATTTATGCATCTTCTGACTGTTTGAGCTCATTTTTTTCTTTAACTAAAAAAACAACAAAAAAAACTACTTAGCGTATATTCCATTTAGGAAAACACCACAAAGCATGGACAAAAGGATCAATAAGCATGTTCTTCACCAATATTTTTTAACTGTATTACAATTTTACCTTTCTTCACAACAACTTGAAGGATAGATTACTTCTTCCCATTTTTTCTTGTCTTTAGTGCTTTTTTGATGAAAACTGGTGTGATTTTCTACCTACTACATTAGCACTTTATTGATATTGCCATTGTCCAGGACTTATTCAGGTGGCCATTTTCTGGTATTCTGCCTTCTATTATCTCTCCACACCATGTTTCATGATATTTTCTGTGCTGAGGAGCTGTGCAGCACAGGTGTCTGTTGGGATTGGGTGTCGCACAGTGCAGTGGTCTTTGTTTTATATCCATTGTGGGATTTTTTAATGGTCTTATTTTGCTGTAGAGATGACTGTCTGATGAGAGGTGATGGCTACATTTATCTGTAAATAGAAGGATAATTTTAAAATATAGCTAAGGAATTAATAGATTCTCTTCTAAAATATATGGTCTTACTAGCTCTGGAAAGTTCATGATATTTCTAGTGTAAGGCATGGTTTACCTTTTATGAGTGATCTTTTGTCTACTTAGATAATTGTTACTAACAACATATGGATGTCACTACTGAATGTTTTTGAATAACTTGCCATGTTGCTAAATGTAGTTCATAGGTATCATGGCTAGGTCAGAGTATTAATTGCTCACTTCCCATGGTAGCTTGCATAGAATTTTCTGATTTAATAGAAGTTAGGCCACATGAATGTGCCTTTTATGTTCAATACAACTTAAATTATCCCAGTCATAGTCCTAAACTTTCTGTATCTTCAGTAATAGTGGCTTACCTTCAAACTCTGAGAAGCAACCTGAGGGCAATAGCAATAGACTATATTGTGTTGGGAGTCTCTTGAACTATCCTCATTCCTCATCAAAACTTGGAAGCATTTCTCATTTCTGGTGTGTTTGATTTGCTATGGATTCTCGTGTAAAGTGTTTTTAGCTCATGTGACAAGATATATTTTAAATGGTGACAGTGCTTTCATTTCCCGGACATCTAGAGTTAAATAAACACACAAAACAATATACATTACAACACTGTTTGGCCAATGGCTCAGGCATATTTCTAGCTAGCTCTTACATCGTAAATTAACTCATTTATATTGTTTTATATTTTACCACGAGGCTTGTGACTTGTTACCTCACATCTTGGCTCTTGGGTGGCTACATGGCCTCTGATTGACACCCTCATCTTTCTCCCTGTATTCACTGTAGTTTTTTGCCTAGCTATACTCTGCCCTAACATAGACCAAAGTAGTTTCTTGATTAACTAATGGTAATAAAACATATTCATAGCATACAGAGGAAAATCTCACTCCTATCAATCTATCTATCTATCTATCTATCTATCTGTCTGTCTGTCTGTCTATCTATCATTTATCTATCTATCTTTCTTTCTTTCTATCACTTATCTCTCTATCTCTCTATATTTGTATATATATGTGTATATGTGTATGTAGGAATATATATATGTATATAATTATGCATGTGTATGTGTTTCATATATGATCCAAATGCACTTCTGAGCACTGTAAAGTATTATATTTTCATTTTACAAATTAATTATTTTATTGTTTTTTGTTGATCAAGTAAAATAGGTCAAAGAGTATAGTATCATTCTTTGACAATAGTCCTTTAGATCATGTCACTACAACCATACCGATGGAATGCAAATATACTACTTTTCAGTGTACAAAGGAAAAAAGCTTCTTTTTTGGGTAAAGATCTTTTATATTCCTTCTGAACTTTCCCGAGGGTTAAGGTTAAATAAAAATGTGAATTGATAACTTTAATAAATTTTTATTTTATACTTTTATGTATTTAACTCTGTGTCTTTCAACTAAATAAGAGTTCACTGACACTTCCTGATACTATGGACTCTATCTAGACCATGACCTTGTGGTAGAAGAATTTTTAATTTTAGCTATATAAACAGATTTGTGTTATCCTCCCCTTTTTCTACTGATCTTTATGTCAAGATAACTTATCTTACTTTCCCAAGTATTATAGATCGTATAAAAAATGTATTCTTTTAGTGCCTTTACATTGCCCTCAGTATCTATTTGTAAGGTTACCGGATAGAATATTATTACTGCTAAAATATTAGCGATACTGCAATATTGCACTATTTTGAAACCAAATATACTTATTGATATTCATATAAGAATAGCTAAATATGAATAAATTAAATTCTTAAAAATGTTTCATTCTATTTTTTGAAATTAAAGTTTCCTATCTCTGTTATAAAAAGCAAATATGAGTCAATCACAGATATGCAATGTGCAAATAGAGGAAAAATAATATCTCTTTTAGATACCCTTCTGTACAAAATGAATTTTCTCAAATATTCAATTATCTATACTTTGGAAACTGAACAACACAGAAAAATATGCTTATTCTGTTCCCTTACTTATTATCTTGGGTCTGCTTTGCATGTAACAGCAGTCACATGTCATAGTGAGTCACTGATCTAATATGTATTTACTGTTATCATTTACAAGATTTATGATGTTATCTTCTAAACTTAATAATAAGATATACATGTTTGATATTTCCCCTGCAAATAAGACTATTTTAAATCAAAATGTCCTCAGAAACCCAAGGCATATAACTTCGTAGAGGGAAATATTTCTAACTGATACGATTGATTTATATGATTTTGTCTTTGCTATCATTGCCCATACAAACTGAATAGATTAGTGCCAGATATTTTGTTAATGAAAACTAATGAACACTTAAATATAAAACATTCCATCAAAGATGAAAAATAATAATGAACAATACCACAGCATTTTTTGTACAGTATATAGGTATATACCTTTTTGGGGGGGGGGGGAGGACTGATGGAGCATGTGATCAAACCGGACTCTCTGAACATGTCTGACATGGAGGGCTGACTGAGAAGCCAAAGACAATGGAACTGGGTTTTGATTCTACTCCATGTACTGGCTTTGTGGGAACCTAGTCTGTTTGGATGCTCACCTTCCTAGACATGGATGGAGGGGGGAGGACCTTGGACTTCCCACAGGGCAGGGAACCCTGACTGCTATTTGGACTGGAGAGGGAGAGGGAGGAGGAATGGGGGACAAGGAGGGAAATGGGAGGTGGTGAAAATTTGTGATAATAATAATATAATAATAATAATAAATTAAAAAAAGAAAAATCGTTTCATTCTTGTAGAGACTGAATTTGAACTTACTATTCATCTGACACTGGTTCTGGATTCTTCACCTATCTGCTTCCATCTCTCCAGTGCTGGAAGGACAGATTTGAATTCACCATAAATGCTTTCATTAAATATACTTAACAATACTTTTGCATATTTGTATCTGAAAATCTCTAATTAAAATAAAGTAGTAAACAATTTACTTGAAAATTGACACAAGTATTAAAGTCGTCTTGAGACAGTAAGAAACCTAACTGATACCATTTTTAGGATGAATGGTGGGGAAAAAATAGAACTTTGATTTATTACCCTGCTTTAAAAATTTAGAAAAGTAAGAATTAGTCAAAACAGATTACAGCATTGGACCAGAGTTAACCTAAGAAAGTAATTGGAGAGACAGAGTACAGAAATGAGAAAAATCTTTGGACTACATCAGTCGTGGCATGGGGTCTCAGTTCAGAGAATTAAGTGGATATTTTAGAAAGGCTGGATGTCTACACTTGTAAAAAAAAAGATAAAAGTCAGTGTATGGGTATATCATGATGTCTAGGATTTGTGTAATATAGAATACAGAGACAGAAAGAAAAAGAGAGAGAGACAGAGATACTCCATGAGGTGGGATAATGCTCTTGTACATTGTAAAGATGTATCACTCATATTGGTTTACTAAAATGTCGATTGTCCAGGAACCAGGCAGGAAGTAGAGGTGGGTGGCCAGACTAGGAGAATTGCAGGAAGAGGAAAGGCAGAAAGCCAGTCACCAGAAAATTACAGAGGTAAGGTGAGACTATCTTACAGAGAAAAGGTACCAAGCCATGTGGCTAAACACAGAAAAGAATTATGAGCTAATTTAAGTTGTAAAAGCTAGTTAATAATAAGCCTGAGCAATAAGTCAAACAGTTTATATTTAATATAAGCTTCTATGTGTTTATTTGGAACTCAACAGCTACCAGACTGAGCAGGACAGAAACTTCCTTATACAAAGACCCAGACAGATTAGCAGGGGAATAGATAGATAGATAGATAGATAGATAGATAGATAGATAGATAGATAGATGATAGATTGATAGATAGATGATAGATACATAGATAGATAGATAGATAGATAGATAGACAGACAGATAGATGATAGATAGATAGATAGATAGATAGATAGATAGATAGATAGATAGATAGATGCATAGATTTTTATAGATAGATGATAGATAGATATACAGATATATAGCTACATGATAGTCAGACAGACAGAAAACAATGATACCATATGAAGAAATTAGAATTCTAAAGGGTCTGAAATTTTAGCTCTAATAGCATTCTTTAATGTCTTTAGAGAATTCTTAATGCAAATACAAACTGAATCTAAGAAAACACAAAGTGAAAAAGCAAAGGAAGTCAAAAGAAAATAAAGGAAACATGAGTGAACTTTAGTTCAATGTGAAATACAATAACACAAATACAGCTGGGTTCTAATGAATAGAAAAAAATAAAAGAGTCGACAAACCTGAAATATAAAAAAGTTGAATTTGGTCTTATCAAAATTTAAAAACATTGCTCTAAGAAATCACTGAATGAAATAAAAGGCAAGTCAGAAACTAAAGGAAACTTTGGAAGATTCTCATATACTAGAGATCTTATATGTAAAATATTTAAAATGACAAGCAGTGGGAATGGATAGAAAACACAGGTAGTCATTGGGCAAAGTATCTGCCTGGCCTTGTGTTCATAGTTGTGAGTTTTCACAGTGCTACTGTGTGGCCCAAGCAACTGTTCTTTTCACCCTTTAGTGGAATATCCATGAATTTTACAAGAGACCCTGACAGAGCAGGCTAGCCCAGTTTATGTTGTAAAGTGTCGCTAACTCCTCTCCGTGTGACTAGCAGCGTTGGTCCCTTCTCCTTATACCACAGCTCTTAGACGACACTCAGGGAAGAATGGAAAGAGGTGGAAACAACTCAAAGGAGAGTATGTGGATGTAACTAAAGCATTCCTTCAGAAGCTGCCGCAGCAGAGAGCTCAGTAAAGAAGGCACTCAACAAAGTAGTGAACCTGGAGAGGTTTCAGGATTGCTGAGTCTCTCATCAGTATGGACAACAGGGAGATAGCGAACAAAAGCAGAGTATTAAATATCATTCCATTGTTGGCTTTTCTTCCCGCTTGGTTGGCTCTAAGTTTGAGGAGGTACATAGAACGTGAAGGTAACATTTAATGACCAAATCCGAGCTTGCTTCAGGGGGAGCTTTGGGTTCAGGGTATTGTTATAACACATGATTTGGCTTTGTATACTCATTTTCTGCCACCACAACTTTTTTTTTTAACATCTTAGAACTAGAATAATTTTCTAAACGTTTTTGTCATGAATAACTAATTAATTAAGGATTACTCTAGTTCATCTTAATGGGGTGCCCTCGTGCACATAAAAATACTTTTTGAATAAAGACAAACAAAGCAGGGATGCTGTAAGAGACTGTAGGTTGATCTGTGTTACAGCACCTGGTGAGCTATAAGGTCTATCCGAACAGGGCATGAAGGGAAGAACCTATTGACTAAGGAATTTTTATAATATTCTTTTCTGGAACAGTCCTTTTACCTTCCAAGCAAACAAGTGCCTGGTTGTGTGACACAAGTTCCTCACATTATCTGTCGATAATGGCAGATACCTCTGTGGCCCTTGTTTAGCCAGTATACAGGTATGCCTGCCTGATCATTACTTGCTCCTAAAACACAATGTTTTGTCAGAATAAGGATGTGCATGCAATGCACTATTTATTATTGGAATAGAGTTCAAGGATTGTATGTATTGGTGGGTGGTGGTAAATAATTGCTCTTTTAAATAGACCTATATTCATTGATTTTACAAGTAGTAGATAGATTTTCTCAATTCTATGTATTGAATCCACATGTATGCGCTAAATATGGATATATATGGACATATATGGGTATGTACATACATACATACATGCATACATAAAAGATACTTTGTTTATCCTAATACTTAAGCCATGCAACATAACAATTACGTGACATTTATATTACATTAGACATTGTAAGTAATCTAGAGATATTTTAATTATATAGAAGAATGTACAAAGGTCATGGAAAATGCATTTATTTTACAAAAAAAATTGAGCATTGGAGGAATGAGATATTCTGCTGATTCCATGGAGTAATCTCTTTTGGACACTAGTGGAAACCTGAAATAATAGAAGACAGTAGAGTCCATGTTACATATACAGCAAAAGTCTAAATGTTCTTCCGTCCTGGTGGCAAACATGTTAACGTCCTACGTCTTCTCATTGTCTGCTAAAACACACAGTTTAATAACTTAACATGTGTTTACTATAACTGCACCTTCAGTAACCATACTAATAAATAATAAGAAAAGAGAAACATATTAAAATAATGAATGTAATGGTTGTCATTACATAATTAAATATTCATATCCATTGTCATCTGTATAACAATAGTGGTTTTAGGTTATTTTTTCTTTTAAGTGGGAAGAAGAATGATCAGATTGTGGTGACAATACTACTAAAGAGAGGTGTGTTAAATGTTATGAGTCTAGTTTAAAGGTTGTACTAAAAATGTTGTTTTCTATATGGCAGGTACTGAGATTTTAATGCATGCACATCTGAGTTTAGTACAATGTCTGCCTTGTCTCAATAACTTACATTTCAATGTTCTCTATGCTTTAGTTTTTGCATATTGAAACATGGTGTGATGTCTATGGTACCTGTGGTACAGTAATTCAGACTTTCAGTGAGTTAATGATGATAACATCTACCTGAAGTTTCTAAACACTGCTGAATTTTAGCTGCTTACTCCCCTCTTCTTCAACATTCTCACAATCAACCATTGTCAGTCAGTTCTCCTTAGAACTTTGTAATTGTTATGCTTGTGGCTTTTAGTACATTTACTCCTCCAAGTTGCACCAAATATTCCCAATTTCAAAAATTCTTTTTCCCTTTTATTGAAATATTTTTCTCCACATAAATATATCCTGATTAATATTTCCACTCCCTCTAATCCTTCCAATTACTCTCCACCTGTGATTAGAAAACAATTAGCAGACTTCTAAGGGATAATGATATGATATGACATGGAATGATGTGATATGATAAAGATAAAACAAAAACTAACATATCAGAATTGGACAAAACAAACATGTAGTGTTATATCAATTACATTTTAATAAATAAAGTTTGCATGCGAATCGAGAGAGTAAACAGTCTCCCATCAGCCTAACAGCCAGGCAGCGGTGACACACATCTTTAATCCTAGTAGCCACACTAGTTGACATAGTAACCAGGTGGTACATGCCTTTAATCCCATTTGTGAACACCTTTAATCCAAAAACTAGAGAAGATTATAAAATGGGAGGAAGCATCTCTCAGACACAGTCTCATTCTGAGATTCCTGTAGGCAGGGTCACTGTTTCTGACAGAGGTCCAAGTACGAGTCACTGGCTGGCTGTTTTGCTTTCTCTGAGTTTTTATTAATCATGCTTCACAAACAGAAGGAAAAGAAGCCAAATGAAGGCAGAAGAAACAGATTTGTTTGCACAATTAGGAATCATATATGAAAATTAAACTGGGAGCCATAATATATATGGAGGGCCTGGTGGAGACCTATACAGGCCCAGTGATGCTTTCTCAGGCTCCATGAATTCATATCAGCTTTGATCATGTTGACTCAGAAGGTCTTGATTTTTTTTTTTTTTTTTTGGTTTCCTCCATTCCCTCTGGCTATTACAGTCTTTCAGTCTCTTCTTTTGAGTTCATTGATACTAGAGGAGATAGTTTTGATGAACCATTTAGTACTGAGTATTCCAAGGTCTCTCACTCTCTGCATAATTTCTGGCTGTGAGTCTTTCTGTTTGTTTCTATCTGATGCAAAAGAGAAGCTTATTTGATGATGACAAGTCACTGATCTTTGATTGCTTTAAATCCTTCTTTGATAAGCATAATTTCTGACAAGAAAAGCTAAAGCTATTAATAAGGGTGACAGGTCATTTATGATCTAAACCTCAACATGTTTTCGAGTGTGTCTAGTTCAGGAGATATTGGACTCTAGTTTCTAAGGTATTTTGATTATTGTCTTCCACGTCCGGATGATTTCACGTCCACACCTATGATTTTGAGAATTTGAGCACTCTTGTCTCTCATATATTTTTTCCAATTTTAGAAAATTAAAAATATTTGCTACTAAGAAACATTACCATGAATTATTGACTAGAGAATTTGCCAAAATATCCAAACAATTCCAAAAATTTAATATTTTATTAAGATCTGATAAAAATCCAAAGGCTAGCTATACCATTGAATACACATATTTTTGTAAATTAGTATATTTAAGATAAGCTATTCTGAAGTCAGCTGATAGGTTAAGCTTCGAGAGAAAGTAGTGACCACTGCTCTGTAGTTTGCACCGCATATCCTTTCTGTCCACCTTTCTATACACTGATAATGGCAAATCATGGTCAAGCTCTCTGATCATTTCTTTCAAACATTGACTACAGTCACCTTTTCGCCTCTTCCCATGACTCTTGTCTCTTTTCTTCCCCAGGGAAGCTTTTTTTTCTATGTTCATGTTACATAAACACATACATCTGATTTTATGGATCTTTGTTATATATATATATATATATATATATATATATATATATATATAACAAATAAAAGAAAAAGCAATATTTGCCTTTCTAAGTTCAGCTTATTTTATTTAATACACCCTTTAAAAATAACTAAAACCAATACTCTGAAATTACTGCATAATATAGAAACTTAATAAGTATTTTTCTAATTATTTTAATAAACTCACTATTACTCACGAAATAGTGAGAAACCACACAACAACCCAACAAAGAAAAAGAATTGCAGATCAGGTCTATTTTATAAATGTAGATGTAAATTTATCAGTAAAATATATTCAAGAACACTATCAAAATAGTATCCACTATGATCTTTGATATGAAGCCATCTTCAAAACAT
The DNA here is from genome assembly GCF_903992535.2 of Arvicola amphibius. Lineage (NCBI taxonomy): Eukaryota > Metazoa > Chordata > Mammalia > Rodentia > Cricetidae > Arvicola > Arvicola amphibius. The sequence continues at coordinate 46,555,577 of NC_052060.1, read as the reverse complement.
GCAAATTACTAAATATAATCTACCATATAAATAGACTGAAGACCAAAATCCTCTAAATCATTTTATTGAATGCAGAAAACTTTTCCGAATCCATTGTTCCTTCAAAAAAAAAAAAAAAAAAAAAACACCTGGGTGAACGCACCCCTCACAGTCCTGACTTTCTTTCTCATGTTCTCCCTCCTTCTGCTCCTCATCAGGACCTTGGGAGTTCAGTCCGGTGCTCCAATGTGGGGCTCAGTCATTTTCTTCATCTATCGCCAGGTGGAGGTTCTTCTTATCACTTTTTTTTATAGGCAAACTATTTTTCATAGACAAGCAAAAATTTGCCTGAAACTTCCCAGAGATTTTTATTCTTCAGTGGTGGGACAGAACTAAGGGGAGATCACCAACTCCAGTTGGAATGGGACTGATGGAACATGCGACCACACCGGACTCTCTGAATGTGGCCGACGGTGGAGGCTGACTGAGAAGCCAAGGACAAAGGCGATGAGCTTTGACTCTTCTGAATGGACAGGCTCTGTGGGAGCCTGCTCAGCTTGGTTGATCACCTTCCTGGACCTGGGGGGAGTTGGGAGGACCTTGGTCTTAACATAGAGTAGGGAACCCTGATGGCTCCTTGGCCTGGAGAGGGAGGGAGGGGGGTATGGGTGGAGGGGAGGGGAGGAAAGGAGGAGGAGGAGGGGAGGAGATGGAAATTTTTAAATATGAAAAATAAACCATGGGGGGAAAAAACACCTGAAGATACTAAGTATACAAGAGACATACCTCAATCTAATAAAGAAGTCAACAGTAAACATCAACCTAAAGAAAGAGAAACTTATAGCATTTCCCTTATAACCAGGAAAAGGCAAGAATGTCTGTTCTCTCCATACGTATTCAGTATAACACTTGAAGTCTTAGCTAGGGCAATAAAACAGCTCAGGCCAAGGGTATACAACTTAAAAAAAGAAGGAAACAAATTCTTTATTTGCAGATGATATTATTTTAGAAAGCAAAATCCCTAAATACTCTTCCAGAAAAATTCTGTTGCTAATAATTTATTCTAGAAAAGTTGTAGTATACTAAATTAACACACACACACACACACACACACACCCCTATATACAAAGTATTCTTCCTACATACAACGAAATAATACACTTAGGAAGAAAAAAATCAGGGAAAGAGTACTCTTCACAATATCAGGCTCATATTTGTTGCTGTCTCTTAACATTTAAAATCTAATCTTTCACCTGCCCAAGGGCTCCCAAGACTACTCAGACCATCATTAGAACATCCCTGTTACATTTAAATACTGCCATGCGTTTTTCCATCACAAGTGACCACGCTTTTCCTTATGGTTTCCATTTATTTGCTGCTCACAATTTTCATTATTTGGTACACATTACATTTAGTGCAATTAGTTAATTAAATCTGGTATTTTAAACCATCTACTTTTCATATTTTTATTTTTAAAGAAACATATACAACTAAGAGTGTGTACCATAGATGAATTTATATTCCTCTTTAGTAATAAAAAAAAGAAAATTAAGTAAATATTGCAGGTACACTAGTAAGTGAGTATGAATATGTTTTCTTTAGGATTAGAATGTAGAAGTAGCTTGTGGAAGACCTTCCACAGTGTCACAATGTAGACAATGAAAAAGTGGTATGAGTTCTCATTTTTCAAACTTCTGCATAAAGGCCTTTAAATCCATTGACAGCAGTAATGTCTTTCATTTCCTCTATCGAAGAGGAAAGCACTATATTTCAGTAAACAAACCTTGAGAGAACTCATATGTCTAAATATATTTGATAGATAAATGAACATCATCAAAACTAATGCTCTGCTTAATGGATGTATGACTTTTCTAGCATCCATCCATTTGTGTGTGAATACCACAATAAGTGTAGGTGGTCTTCCAGTCAATTATCCCTCAGCTGAGCATGACAGGAGCAGTGCTCAAGAAAACAGCCTCCTTGAGGAAGCAATAATGGAGAAAAACAGGACAAATGATCATGAGGTATTAAGGCATTGCCTCATAAATCTGCGCCAATACTGACAACACTTCAGCTCCGAGAATGACAAACATTTCTCCTTACTCACAGTCTGCAGTGAAAGACTCTGAACTAATGAGCTCATTCTGCCAAAGCCATCATCCACCAAATGTGTGATTTCAAAAACAAATGTGTCTATATCTTCATACAGTGATATATAAAATGCTAGAATTTTTTCTTAATACAATTTTTTCCTGCTACTTTCATTGTATTTCATGAACTTAAAAATTCAGCTAGTGTGTAAAGAAATTGTTAGCTTTATATAAAATTCATGTGGTATTAAATACAAACTGTGTTAATTATGCTGTTCAGGAATGATGTCTCAATACACATGATGTTCAATATAAACATATAAATCACAGGGCATATGTTCTTAACAAATTTCCTTTAACTAAATGCAAACAGTTAAAGGTCTAATCCTGATGAAAATTTGAAATGATGCCAGTATTATTCCAGCCTAAGTTAAAAATACATGTATTTTGTTTCCTGATTCATATAGTTTTAGTAGCTAGATATCTAGCTAAGTTTTATCAATTATATATCTAAACAGATGTATAATTTAAAAATTGGAAGTCAAAGAATTTAATGATTCTTTAAAAAGCATTCATGGACAATTTTATTGAAAATTAAACACAATTAAGAAATGAAGAATTATTTAACACTAACTGGCAGCATCTAAACTTTTAATTGTTTAGGAACTTCATTTATTCTCAAGAACTTCACTAAAATTATAAAACATACAAGTACAGAAAGTGGAACACTGGTTATATAGTACAGGTATAAGACTAGGAAAATACTGTGAATGGGTGCAGTATTTACATTTTAGAATGTTGGAAGCAGTCTGTATAGTATGCTTTGTGGATTGGGCAACTCTAATGCTCTAGAATCATAATATTATACCAGATGTGTAAATTATATATCAATATTAAAACTTGTACTTTAATAAATAAATGCTGTATTATAAAGGGGTTAATGTACTACAGTTTTTCTAACATAGCCATTACTATGTAGTCTTAAACTTAATTGGCATTATGTGTGTATCTACATATTTGGGTACGTTAACACAAAGGGTATCTGATATGAAGTCTTTTCGGTACACTTAAAAAGCAGCAACATCTACTCAGTGGTAAAAAATAATGACATCTTGAAATTTGCAGGCAAATGGAGGATCTAGAAAAAAATTGAGTGAGGTAACCCAGACACAGAAGACAAATACAATATGTACTCATTCACAAGTGGCTTTTAGACATAAAGCAAAGAAAATCCATCCAACAGTCTACAACCCCAGGCAACCTAGACAACAAAGAGGACTATAATAGAGACATACATGGATCTATGCAGGAAAGAGAAAAAGACAAGCTCTCCGGAGTAAATTGAAAGCATGGAAATCATGGGAAAGAGTAGAAGGAGAAAGGGGAAGAAGGGAGAGGAACAGAGAAAATGTATAGCTCAATAAAAACAATAAAAACAGCATATGTGTTTGTTCAAAAGATGATGAAAATATTTGTGATGACATGATATTTAAAAATAATTCCAAATATTGAGATAGTTTACATTATCCTGTTATCTTTAAACTGTGGCCAATACAGAAAAACATAGGTTATCCATATTTATAATGAATGTCATATTCTAAGCAAGTAAAAATATTTTGCTACATATTTTTATGATTCGATAAAATCCTAGATGTATAATTTAACTGAAAATATCACATCATAACACAAAGCTGTGCTGTTCTGGTTGATTCTAATCAACTTGGCATGAGCTAAGATAAATTGAGAAGAGAAGCTTAATGTTTAGCTACATCATGTCAGTCTTTGGGCATTACTAGAAGCATTATCTTGATTTTAACAATGTGTGTAGGAATACTTAACTTAATACTTAACTTAATACTGTGGCTACGGCCACTCACTAAGCAAGATGTCTTGAACAGTATAAAATCCAAGAAAGCAACCTAAATGCAAATAAGGATCTAAGCATTTATTTTCCCTATACACTTGACTGTGGCCATGGTGTTTTGAGTTCATGCCTTGAATTCCCTACACTAACGGAATCTGTATCCTGAAAATGAAATCCAGGTGGCCCCTTTCTTCTCTATGCTGCTTTTCATAGGAGTGTTTTTTTGTTTTTTTTTTTTTTTGTTTGTTTGTTTTTTGACACAGCTACCAACATGAAAGGGGAACTTGAATGGAGTTGTTGCTGTGATGAATGTGATGAACCTGACTACACCGACTTTTGGAAGAACGTGGCAGACTTTTTGATGTAAAAGACCCCAGTGCTGTAGATAGAGCTTTAATGGAAGTGGGTAGAGGGAATGGTGAAAGAAGTGCAGACAGCTGAGGACTGGCCCATGTAGGTTTAAAGAGGCCCAGGTCCTTTAACAAGGAACTCAGCAAAGGCCTATTAGTGTGATGTTTTGGCTAAGAGTATGTGATGTTGGTCAGGCTCAACTAGTTTTTAATTCATTGGGACAAGTTTTATTAAAAACAATTTTCTAGCTTTACTCTTCTGTTGATTACTATGGTGTCCATATATTATAGCTGAATACAATTTATATTAATGCATCAAATATGGACACTTGTTGAACATTACACCAATGGTAAGCAAAGTTTGACCGTTAAAACTAATCATCACAATCTACTTCTTAACCATTTGGCACACAATAACATCACCTTTATTACTTTCAAACCTTTGTCCATGACTCACATGTTACTGTCAGAATATACAATAAAAAATATAGTCCAAAAAATCCCACAACATCTTCAAAAATTTCATAAATTTATAAATTAAAGTCCTTTAAAAGTTCCAGGTAAAGGAGTAAGCATCTGATCTGATGTTCTTTAGCCTAATACTATTTTCCATTACCAATTAATACTATTTTTGTAAGGAATTTGTAAGAATAACCATGTCGTCATTTTTAGTTTCATTGAAATGCACACCAAATTAAAGATTTGGGATTTTTTTTTGTCTTATTTCTCCTTAAGACCATGCTCATTTCATCAAGCCATTCTACTGAATGGTTTATCATCCCTTATATCCTAGATGAATTTCTTAGTTAGGAGTGGCACAAGTCCTTTGTTTATATGCTTACAGATACAGTTCTTCCTCAGACCCTTAGGCTTATCCATTTCAGGTGGGCCTCATCTGTCAAGTTCAATCATGTGACGACAATGAAAACACCAAACTGATTTCCCTAAATCCTTCTAAAAGCACCTGGAAAAATGTGATAAACGATACTTCCAATATATATTCATGTTTGGCTTCATGGAATAAACAATTAAAATCAAGCAAGTGTAGACCGTACCCAGAGTATTTGTAGAACAAGCAACATGATACTGTGTCTATTATCTGAAAGCTGGACAGAGTTGTTAAGAGTTTTAGTTGTTCAATTGTCAATCTGAAATAAATATTTCTAGTTTTCCCATTTAATCTGCTGTGATGAGCTGTCCCTTCCAGCTTAGAAATGAATGATCTTTAGCTGTGTTGTAGTCTGTTGTTTATTTAACTTGCTGTAGCATTTTATTCCTTTTGTATTTTTTTATTTTTTTGTATAAATATTCTGCCTACACATTTGGCTTTGCACCACAGAAACGTCTGCTTTCAAAGACCGGAAGAGGGCAATAGGAGCTGTAAAACTGGAGTTATAGTCAGTTGTCAGCTGCTTTGTGGGTACCGGGAATTAACCTTAGAACCTCTGAAAATGCAACCAATGACCTTAGCTATTGAGCCATCTTTCTAGGCCTTTAGTTTGCTCTTGAACACTCACACACCAAGGTATCAGGATGATTGAGAAGAATTTAGGGGTAAAATAAATTATAGCTAAAAGTTTTCAGAGTATTGAACTGTCACCAATTCTCACAGGACATCATTTTATAAAATTACATCTTTCTTTTCTTGTTGAACAGGTATAATTGGTTATCTTGTGAGAGCAACAGTAAACATCGCTTGGCAAGATGGGAAGAAAAAAGGTAGGCAGTGGAAGTGGCAGATTAGCTTGGAACTGTATTATTTCTGCTGCATTTGCATACAAATTGATCCAGAAACCTGTCAGTTGACTCCATTAATGAGGTTAAGAAAAACACGCAGACTTAATGAAACCCTGCTATGGCTTTTGTTGGTACATTGTCCCTGGGGATTAAAATTCCAAAATGTGATATTCTGCATTCTACTGTACTTCCTTCCTTCCTTGTATAATTCCTAATGCAAGGTCATAATTAAATGTCATTTAGATGATCCCTCGCTTTCCATTTTTAACCTCAAAACTATTGATGTGTGTCATCCTTGTCACTTAAATTGAACTTTGAGACACACTGGCATGAGGTGGAATTTAGAATGTCTTACAATGTGAATGAATTGTTTCAGATGTTGGAGAAGAATCTGAGTGTTTGAATTAAAGTTCTTAGTAATGCAATTGAGAAGATGGCTGAATACATTAAACTTCTCTCTTGCTTCTGTTTCTATTTCTATGAAATTATGTCACGGATAATCCTTTGTTTCAAAACACTCTATCAACTCATATTCTGTAATATGACAATCAGAAATTTCCCCAACAATATTTCTATTAGGTAAGGTTTTAAAATATTGCATCTAGTAACTCAAATACAACTGAAGCACCTTCACAGTATTTATATAATGTGGCGTGGAAGTGAGTGAGCCAAAGGCTGTGGTAAATATTTCCATACTGTCTACATCTACATTTCCTTTTTGACCCCAAGCCTTATACATTAATCTCAAACAATATTTTTAACAATGACTTCTGAAAATGAACCTTGTCCTATAAAAATTTTATTATGTTGAATATGGGAGGAAATGCAATTTTCTCTTTGATTTCTTAAAAAAAAGATATTTTTTTCTGAATAAGAATTGAAGACCAGATAAAAATTTAAAATCAATGTGTAGATGACAAAAGTCTATTTACATGATATTTTCTGATATTTATTAAGTACATGGCATGTGCATTAGAGTTTGTGTATTTATTCTTTTCTTCTTTGCTAAGCTGGAGATTGACCCCAGGATTTTTTGTACAAGTAGCTTTACCACCAAGCTATTTCCTATACCTAATTTCAATCAAGTTGAAGGATAATCTCTGGTTATCTATAAAAGTGAAATATTATAAATATTTAAATTATTATTAATATAGAAGGTTTCTTTGGCTAGGCAGTGGTGGCACATGACTTTTTTTCCCCAGCAGTCAGAAGACAGAGTCAGGAGTATCTCCATGAATTTGAGGCCAGCCTGTTCTACAGAATGAATTGTAGTACAGTAAAGGCTACACAGAGAAACTCTTATCTCTGAAAAAAGATGTTTCTTAAGTTGTATGTAGTTATTTCATGTAACATCAGCAGCCAAGCATAGTACCTCAAATGTTCACTAGGATTTTATTTCCCTGAAATATCTTAGCCAAAGAAAAATAAGTCACTAAAGAAAGTCAGTGCTACATAATTTGTAATTATGATTCTATTTTAAATACTTGAAATTCATTTAGAGGAAAATTGTCTAGCAGCAATTATAAAGATTTCAGCAGTGTTTACAAATATCACCTGCCTTTTCTACTTAGAACTCTCTCGACTCATTTTCTACCCAAAGTTCTCAAGGTTAGAGATGCATGGAAAATTTCTTTGTGGTCTGTTTCACACAGCCATTTCAGAAAAAAAAAATACTTTTTGTTTTGGTAAGCTATCCATTAGGGAACAATGTGAAATCATGTGTTACTAATACATAAACAAACAGAATATAAAGAGCCACCTGTATGACACTATCATATGCAACATCTGTGTCCCAATTAATTGAACAGAAAGAGTCCATTAAAACCCAATCTGTGATGGAGATCATCACTCTATATCAAAATAGCCCTGAAGCTTTTTTTGATCTGAAGTTTAACATTAGGGAAAAACAAATCATTATCTAGTAAAGTTTTCAAAGAGTTATCAAGCAAGCCAGGGTTTCAAAACTGCCTGAATTCATAGAAAAAAATTAGTATGATACCATTGTCTGTTGAAACTGGGCTTCCTGGTGGTGTAGGTTTGTGTGTTGCTTTCATTGGTTAATGAATAAAGAAACTGCCTAGTTGATAGGGTGGAACTTAGGTAGGTGGAGAAAACAGAACTGAATGATGGGAGGAAGAAGGGCAGAGTCAGAGAAGCCATGGATCCTCCATCAGAGATGGATGCCAGTTGGAATCTTTGGTGCGATACACAGATTAATGGAGGTGGGTTAAACTAATATGTAAGAGTTAGTCAATAAGAAGTTAGAGCTAATGGCCAAGCAGTGTTTTAATTAATAGAGTTCTGTGTGGTTATTTCAGGTGTAAGCTAGCAGGGCAGCTGTGTCAAACAAGCGGCCTGCTCCTCCTACATCCTGGAGTTCCAAATGTGCAATGCGCATGACCACTTGTGACAGCCCTGAAAATAAGGGTATCACCTTTCCAGGATACAGTTTGATAGTTGGCTCTTCCAGATTACTATCTATTTTAGGATATCAGCACCAGAAGATCAAAATTGATTACCCTGTACCCCAGTATTATAGATCACAAAGATAGGCATTATATAGAAGTTGGTGGACCCTTGTAGAAAATCAGTGGTTTTTCTTTTTTTCTTTTTTCTTTTTTCTTTTTTTTTTTTCTTTGCATGGTTATGTCTGTTTTATTAGCTGTTCTAGTCTTTTCTCTTTTGGTAGAGACAGAGCCAATTGCCCCAATTTTCCCGTTGCTTTGGTACTTAGTGGAATTTAGAATTAACAGGTCATACCTGTTTCAAATTATTTGATACTTAATTTTATAAAGGCCCTTTGTTGCAGGACAATAGTTCATACAGTCAATCCTCTGTGCCAAAAATAAAAGAGTTTAAATCAAAGAACCAAGTCAGTGATTGACTGATTGGGATTAGCCATAGAGGTTTTGGAGGATTTAGGAAGTTGACTGGAAAGACAGGAAGAGATGAGAGAGCATTTCAAGGTCTGGTAGATTAGGAAAACCATAGATTGAAGGTCAGCCAATGGACTCCCTGCATTTCTTGAAAGTTGTCAGGTCTTTATCTCAATTTCTGACTCTTGCGTCTTTATTTTACTGCAACAGTTTAGGTGCTTGTTTCATCTGGTGTCCAACTTGGGACTTTAGATCATGCCCCATACTAAAAACAACCTTCTCCCTTCTTCCCTTACCCTCCCCACAGCCACCAACCTTGCTGCATAGCATAGCCAATGGAGTACACTCCCAACCCATGCTGCTCCCAGATGGTAGCTCTGTTTTCTTCAACTCCGGGTCCTGCTTTCTGCTGCTACTGGCAGGCTGCAAAGCCCTATCCCAGCTGTGTGGAAGTTTCCTACTGGTTTCCTCATATTAACACTTCAGAAAGCTCAGCCCCTCCCCACATGGAGCTTGAGCAGCCTCATTGGACCCACAGCCCAACTGTGCAATTTGTTCGGCTTGGGGCACCCTGCTGCACACCCTATATATAAGCAGCTACAGGTGTCCTCAGCTAGAACCCTGTAGTATAGCAGCGGCTGTTGCAACCACAGCACCCACCTGCCTAGTCTGGCAGCGGGGCAGGGCTGCAGTATTGCTTAAACTAGCTACGCGCTCCCACTCTGCACATCCCCGCCTATGATGTCAGCTTCATCAGATTTGTTAAGACACTTGGAAATTTTTAATGGGAAATTAAGTTTATTTTTTTAAAGGGGTAGGGATATTTCACATGTTAAGAATAAAAAATACCAAAATAAAGGCAGTTAGGATTCTGTTCACTGCTGTTATGCATGATTTGCAAATGAAAAAAAAAAATAAATGAGCAGATAATCATGTTAGCTGGGATGACATAATGTCACTCGTAATTATTATCAGTTTGGTAATTCATATTTTATCCTTAAAAAGTGGTTTGATAACTGCCAAATACGATAATGTGACTGATAAGATAAAAACCTTAGAAAGATTTATTACTGATAAGATACAAGCTTTGGAAGGACTTAACTATTTATAAGATACAAGCTTTAGAAAGACTTACTACTGATAAGATACAAGCTTGGAAGACCTACTAATGAAAATAAGATAAGAAATACTCATTCACATACAGAGGAATTTAGAGCAGAACCCAAACAATATTTTATTACAAATCTGGAGAGGAGAAGCCCAAGGTTATTAGAAAACCAACCTGAATTTATCTAATTACCATACAAGAATGACAACCAGATTATAGGCCCCCTCAAGACTATGCAGAAGTTTCTGGGAATCCTGTAGAAATGTTAGATTTGAAGAGATAGAAGGAAGCAGTCATTTCATATGGTCAGTGTTAACCTTTTATAAAGTAGATGATAAATTTGTGGTCAACTAGGAACAGAATTATTCCAAAAGACTAGAAAGATTTAGCTATAGTAGTATTGGAAGCTGTTCCTCAGTTACACTGGAAAACATGGAGGATAAAGGAAACTTGGGCCAGGGAACAGCAAAATCAGGCTAGAGACAGTGAAATTTCCCAAGAACGGCTTCTTGGTGAAGGCAAATATGTTGCTTTGCAAAGAAAGTCTAGATTTGATGATCATACCTGGGTGTAATGTCATAGAGCAAGGTTGAGTGCACGGGACACAGTTGAAGAATCAGGAAAGAGGCCTTGAGTCATTTATAAAAAATAAACAAGGCCCAAAAGAAACCACTGATTTACTACAATTATTGACTTCAACTTTACATATAATGATATCATATCTAGAAGTTAGACAAATATTAATTAAATCTTTGCCTTTGAGAATGCTAATTCAGAATGCAAGAGGGTGAGAAAGCCTTTAAAAGCCCAATCCAACATGAGGGAAGCATGTTTACTGCTTCTCAGACTGCCTGGTGGGAGCCATCCTCACCACCTCAACTCTGGGAAGCACCATGCATCATATAAACCCTTTTGATGTAAGTAAAAGCTAAATCTGCCATGCAGTGCAGTGCTCATACAGAAAATATCTCTTTGTATGGCAGTGGGAATCTGCCATGCTCTTCTGCCTGTGCACTCCTAGCAGACTTGATCCTGCTACCCGCTCCCCTACTGAGCAGCAGGCATGGTCTCAGCTACTTTCCTCCTAACCCCAAGTGGGCATTACAAGCACCTGGGTCCACAAACCCCATTCAAGTGCTCAGTAGTTGAACCCCCAAAAGAGTCAGAGCCATTCATGCTGGCAAACCAGGAAGCCACCATTTTGAAACTGTATTTTTTTCTACTGCTGAATCAGGAAGACCTCCTTTAAAGACGCTGAAGCATGATGCCAACAAGCAGAGCCCATCTTGAAAAAAAAGGTGTGGCTAAACTTTGTTTTTGTTAGTGTCTAGAATTCCTTTCCAAGCCCGCTCAGGTTTTATATGGATTTAGCTAGCTCACATTGGAGAACCAATTTGCTGTAGGAGCCCACTTATTTGTTCCCAGCTGCTCAGCCCTGGGAGTAATCACATAGAAACATACTATTTGCAATACTGTTTGGTCAATAGCTTAAGCGTATTTCTGTATAACACATATCTTAAATTAACCCATTTCCTTTAAACTGTGTATCGCCATTAGGCTGTAGCTTACCAGGTAAATTTCTGGCATCTGTCTCCTACAGATCTACATGGCTTCATCTGACTAAGCATGAATTCCAAACCTCTTTCGTCTAAATACCAAGTGCTGGGATGACAACCATGTGCCAGTACAGACAGCAACAATGATGTTTTTGTCTTGAGTTCTAGGGATCTCAACTCAGGTCTACATACTTGTATGTACAGTTTTATACCTACTGTGCCAAATGCTCAGATGTAATTTTGACTTTTAAAACTCAACAACCATCCTTAGAAGGGTAAAATGGCAAATGCTATGATTGAGCATCTGTTGGGTATATGCCCAAGAATGACATAGTTGGGTCTGTGGTAGATTAATTTCCAGTTTGCTAAAAAAAAAAAATCATGTTGAATTCCAAGGTGGTTGTATAAGTTTTCTCTCCTACTGGCGATTGAGGAGTATCCCCCTTGCTTTACATCCTCTCCATCTTGAGGATTCATTTGTGTTTTTTACCTTAGCCATTTTGACAGGTGTAAGGTGGAATCTCAGAGTCATTGTGATTTGCATTTCCCTGCTAGCTAAGGATGTTGAACATTTCTTTAAGTGTTTCTAGGCCATTTGAGATTCCTCTGTTGCGAATTCTCATTTTTTAGATCTGTATCCTATTTTAATTAGATTATTTGGTTTGTTGATGTCTAGTTCTTTGTTCTTCAAATATTTTGGTTATCAACCCTCTGTCAGATGTGGGGTTGATGAAACTCTTTTTCCATTCTACAGGCTGTCATTTTGTCCTATTGATGCTGTCCTTTGACTCACAGAAGCTTTTCAGTTTCATGAGGTCCTACTTACTAAGTGTTGAACTTAGTGTCTGTACTATTGGTATCCTGTTCAGGAAGTTGCTGCTGTACCAATGTGTTCCATGCTATTTCTGCTTTCTCATCTATGAGGCTTAGTGTATCTGGATTTATCTTGAAGTCTTTGATCCCCTTGGAGTTGAACTGTGTGCAGGGTGTTAGATATGGTTCTATTTGAATTTTTCTATGTGCAACATCCTTTAGTGCTTGTACCATTTGCTGAAAATTCTTTTCTCTATTGTATAGCTTTGGCTTCTTTGTCAAAAACCACGTGTCCATATAGATGTATGTTTATATCTGGGACTTAGAATCTGTTTCATTAATTCACCTGTCTGTTTTTATGATAATACCATGTGAATTTTAATACTATACCTCTGTAGTAGAATTTGAAATCAAGAATGTTGCTACCTTCTGTAGTTCTTTTATTGTACAGTACTGTATTAACTATTCTGGGTTTTTTGTTTTTCCGCGTGAAATTGAGCATTGTTCTACTTTATGACAATGAAAGCTGTGGCCCTAAAATTGGGAACTTGGGGGTGGGGTGGGTTGGGGCCAAGGGGAGATGGGGAGAGAAAAGAGTGAAGGGGAGGATGGGGAGAGCTTGGGGGAATGGGATGCTTGGGATATAAGAAGAGTGGATATGGGAGCAGGGAAGCATATATCCTAATTAAGGGAGGTATCTTAGGGTTGTTAAGAGACTTGACTCTAGAGGGGTTCCCAGCTATCCAGGGAGATGCCCCCAGCTAGTTCCATGGGCAGCTGAGGAGAGGGAGCCAGAAAAGGCCAGATCCTATAGCCATACTGATGAATATCTTGCATATCAGCATAGAACCTTCACCTGGAGATGGATGGAGATAGAGACAGAGCCCCACATTGGAGCACCGGACTGAGCTCCCAAGGTCCTGATGAGGAGCAGAAGGAGGGAGAACATGAGAAAGAAAGTCAGGACTGTGAGGGAACCTTCATCTGGCGATGGATGGAGATAGAGACAGAGCCACACATTGGTGCACCGGAATGAGCTCCCAAGGCCCAAATGAGGAACAGAAGGAGGGAGAACATGAGCAAGGAAGTCTGGACTCTGAGGGGTGCTCCCATCCACTGAGATGGTGGGGCTGATCTATTTGGAGCTTACCAAGGCCAGCTGGACTGGGACTGAAAAAGCATGGGATAAAACCGGACTCTCTGAACATGGCGGACAATGAAGGCTGCTGAGAAGCCAAGGACAATGACACTGGATTTGGATCCTACTACGCTTACTGGCTTTTTTAGGGGCCAGCCTGTTTGGATGCTCACCTTCCTGGACATGGATGGAGGGGGGAAGAACTTGGACTTCCCACAGGGCAGGGAACCCTTACTGCTCTTTGGAAAGGAGAGGGATGGGGAGTGGGTGGAAGGGGGGCTAAATGGGTGGTGGAGAGGAGGCAGAAATTTTTAATAAAAAAAAGAAAGAAAACTGTGGCCCAGATAAGCTAAGCTAATTATAAATGTTACCTGGTATTCAAACCATGGTGTGATTCCAATCTATTTTCAAACCACTTCTAATAAAAACTCATGTTATATTTAATTAGTGTATGAATTAATAAATTACCCTCAGGCCAGGCAATTTAATTTAATAAGTGTCAGGTGTTTGGGATGATAAAAGTTTTAAAATCTTTTGGAGAATTACTGTTATTGTTACCTTATTAATCCACATTTCTTATGACCAGAAAACTGCTAATAAACATTTACATAAGGCAAAGGTAGTATAAAAAGTATTAGAGCAATTTGGAGTCTACACAGTGAATTGAGATGGTTCAGTTTTTTAACATTATCCCAGCATATAGTGTTAATAAATATTTAGTTTCATATTCAATTCAGTATGATAAGCACAGTATTATAAATTGACTGAATCTCTTCATTTTCAATTTTTTTTATGCCAAGGACTCCTATTTCCTGGCCACTTTGGTATAAGATGGGGCCATGCAATAAATACAGGCAATAAATAATCAAAGTCTGTAACTTTGAGATGAGTGCAATCTGGAGAGAAAAGGTAGGAATAACACAGGAGTGTCTGTCTATGGGAAACTCTGTCAACCAAAAATTTCATTACATGTCAAGAAGAATAAAGATTGTAGTAAATAATTCAAAATCTTAGTGGATACAACAGAAATAAGGATCTGGGTTGGAGAATCAGCAGTATGTCCCATGATCCAGGTGTTGGAAGGATGGGCATGATCTAGGTTCTCAGAAGGGAAAAAGCCTAACTAGGATGAACAGATATGAGCAAAAGATGGTAATTGATGTGTGACCAGGTCTGTGGTCCAGCTTTATAAAAGCTAATTGCTCTTCCCACCTTAGCCAAGTGGATCTGGCAATGAAGAAATAATGCCATATATATATATAGAGAGAGAGAGAGAAACATATATATATATATATATATATATATATATGTTTCATGTTCTTTCCCTCTATGCTTCTTTTGATGATGATAATAACCTGTAAGATAAAATGAAATCTTTTTTTCCCTCATCTTGTTTCTGATCGGTTTTATCAGAACAATATAAACCAAACCATAGCAGTGACCTGCCTTTCTTTTACTCACTTAAGACTTCTACTTAGTCAAAACGCATGGTTTTGAAGAGCCTCTGTTAAGATGAACGTCCATTTAACAATTGCAATCAATGTACAGCAGCGTTGGATGGTGATATTTAAATATGCCCAAAGTAACTTCAGTGCTTTTCATATGTAGAAAGATAGAGTCATAGTAAGAGATTTTGAGACAGAGCATGTTCACCTGACTTTTTTACAAACTATTTTTATAACAACTCAATAGTAAGAATTAGTCATTATTAATCTCAACTGTACTAAACACATAAATTAAACTTTATTGTGTATGGATGTGTGTGCATGCAGTTAAGTCTAGTGATAACACAGAATAAAAAGGACTTTATAAATGCTTCTGCTCTGAATTTTGAACTTATCTACACAACGAGGCTACCGTACGACTTTTGAACTCTAAGCTTATATTCTGTGTCATGATGGCCTGAAAGAGTTTCATTCTACAAACATAAGAGATGAGAATAAATTTAATTCATTAAAAATAATGAAGCAATCTTCTGTGAACATATAGAGTGCTCTGGGTGAAGAGGAGACCATTCAAAAATTAGCCAATCTACTATCTGTATGTTTTCATTTGACATCAAAATTTAGGAATAATGGAAATTTTTTGTTAAGAAGTATACATAAATCTGGCCTTTAGGTAATCCTCAGTCACCCAGGCTATAAAGAAGTAAATTGTATAAATGAAATAAGTAACTTCAAGCTAAAGCTTCTCTTTTCCCCTTTAAGTTTCCATTCTTAGTGGCTACATGACATTGCTGTATCTATTATGAATATCACAAGGTTATTCTTGCTCTTGTATGTTCAGTGAGGCTGTAAATCAGTGACTAATTGTACTTCCATTCTTCATGCTAAGTGTGGCCAATGATGATTTCCATTATTTAGAGCTAAGTGAGACTGAGCCAGTGCAGTGATCATAGGAAAGGGCAGAGAGTGACATGGTCCCATTCTGATGAAAGAATGGCTTCTGCTTGGAGGCACAGTTTTTGCTCTGTGGCTGTCTGGTATTGGTGACATTTTACCTTTGGGGTCAGAGCAATTACTGAAACTCTCTCTGGAACCAATATTTTGCCATGTTTTGCCATCTCAATATTGATGCATTTCAAATGATTCAATGTCATCCCATTGCAGAGAAGAATATAAGCCTTCAGGTAAAACTCATCATTATCCCACAGGTATGATTTTATAACATTTTCTGTTTGAAATTTGTCACTGTACTTTGCAATGCCACTCTGGATCTTAAGGAGGCAGGGCAGAGGCTGTCTAACAAATTAGAAAATAGGGTCTAATTTTCTTTTCACCAAGAAATATATTTCAAATTTGTCAGAGGTTGGTTGAATTGATGAAATAATTGACTGTCTTCAAACAGGATGATGCTGTCCACATCATGTGTAGTGTAATTATGAGAAAGTGAATTTTATTTTATGACTCTAACTTTTATGTTGTCTTGGTTAAAGTCATATCACAGAACTTTGCCCACAATACATTATATGAGTTGTTACAGAAGGAATGAATTTCAATGAATACTAATGTAAGAAAGGCTTAGATTATATGCAGTTTCTAAGAAGTCAAATCTGTAATCTTTAATTTCTGAAAATCATAAGAAAATGAAGCATATTGTCTTGCCATCCAGTGACAAAATGTAAACAAAAACAGCAGATGAAAATTCTTTATCAGACTAAAGAACTCTCTAGCCAGCTGAACTTTCTTCATTCCTAGATCCCCCATTATGGGGCTGGTAGACTGTAGAGGTAGTCGTTCTTCTGGGAAAAGTCTATCTCTACCTGAAAGAAAATCTCATGATGTGTTTCTTTCTCAACTGCCTGTCACCACAGAGGAAAGTTGGCTTTCAGTATTTCTCTCATAAATCTCTAAAATTATCTTCACCTTTGAACTCTCTTTCAAGACAATCTCTACATATTAGAGAAGGTACCACAATAAAATCAAATTGTGAACTTAGAAGGAGATATGACTGAATGTATCACAGAGGATGTGGAAAGAAATAGACTGGTTCTCTCGTGAACTTCTCTGAACTAAATTAGAATATGAGTCTGGCACATGGGCCTGCCTGAGTAATAAAGATTATTTCTCCACCTCATATCGCCTCACCGAAACTTCTCCCTACAATCACCAACACGGTAACTTCTAATCTAAGTCTGCTCATCTGCATGATCTGCCTTTAACTCTTGGGGGATAATGTCACTTGTGGGAGTATATAAAATGTTCCTGGAGTCAATCTACTACATGTACACACACACACACACAGAGAGAGAGAGAGACAAACACACACACAGACAAACACACACACAAATGAAGAGAGACACAGAGAGAGATGAGAGAGAAAGAGAACGAGAGAGAGAATCACCACCTGAATATAAAGACAAGAAAACCCTAATTCAAGTTATTTAAAAAATAAGTGGAGTCCTGATTGAAAACCAGATGAAGTAATTGTGAAAAGTATTTTAATATACTACTAGAGTTGTTTTTCAGAGGCTTCTGAAATATATAAATATAAATATCTTCATTCTTGTTTTGTTTTTTATTAATTTTTTGTGATTATAATTATTATCTGACTTCCCCCTTTCCTTTCTTCCATCCAACCCTTACAATGTAATGATGCTATTCTATTTCAAATCTATGACCTCTTTTTCTTTAATTGTTGATATATCTTTATGTACATAACTGTATAAAAATAGCCTAATTATATATATATATATATATATATACCCCTGTGTGTATGTATGATGTGTGTGTATGTTTGTTTCCAAGGCTGACAATGTGGTATTGAATAACTAATTAGAGTGTTCTTCCTTGTAAATAGTATTTGGATTACTTTTACTAGCCTCAAAGTTTTCAAATTCTTTTTGGATATGAAATGAATTCTTGGAAAAAAAACTATACTTTCTTAGGGGAATCTTAACCTTAATAGAATTCATCAAATCATCATACATTTAAAACTGAAGAATAAATCCAACAGCATCATGTTAAGCCCAGATGAAATCTACACCAGGAAAGTAATTTTTCTGTATATTATAAAACTTTAATGTAAATATTTCAGAAAATACAATGTCAGTAAAAGACCTTGTGCTCTCATTAGAGAAGAACAATGCAAATCACAGGAGCCACCAAACTGGAATGAGCTCATCTTCCTACCAACAATCCTAATAACTAGAATGTAAACATTTCTGTAAATTTAGCCAGTCCTCTATCAATTTATATTGTTCAGGGAATTGTCTTCACCAACCTCTCAAGGATTATGCTGCAATAATATTTTTCATCTTTAGTGTAAATTTTTCAAATGTAATATATTGTTTTTCTTTGCTTCAAGGGCACATCTTCAACTATTATTAAACTTAAACCACAAAATGAAAATAAACCACAACTTTCAAGAATGGGTCATTTCATAGGTATAGCAAAGAGATGGAAATAATTTAATGGTGTGATGACTTCAACATGGAAGTCCGGTCCCTGTTATCATTCTATGGTTCCTTATGAGGTCAGAGAAATTACTGTCGACCTCGGTAATCAAGGTTTTGTTAAAATAGTCCTGTTCATCCAGTAGCAGGATAGCCCCTTATAAAGGGCAAAGACTGCTTTTGTCGTAGTTCCTCAGATTCTGCCTGTCTGTGGTCAGTAAAGAAAGAAGTATGTGGAATCTTTGCCTGACATGGGGATTGCTGGTGACTATTCCTGGTGACTTTGAAAGAAATGTGAAGCGTTGATACTAAAATATATTCTATCTTTACATCCCCACTGTTGAGTTCACATGGAGAACTGAAAATGACATTTATAAGGATCTAATCATTCCTTCACTTTGCTTTTATTTGTTCCTTACAGGTTTTCTTTCTCTTTTTTTTATTAAAAATTTCCATCTCCTCCCCTCCTCCTCCCCCTTCCCTCCCCTCCCTTCCACCCATACCCCCACTCCCTCACTCTCCAAGCCAAAGAGCCATCAGGGTTCCCTTCACTATGTTAAGTCCAAGGTCCTTCCAACTCCCCCTAAGTCCAGGAAGGTGAGCAACCAAACTGACAAGGCTCACAGTGAGCCCGTCCATGCCATAGAGTCCAAGCTCATCACCGTTGTCCTTGGTTTCTCAGTCCTCCTCTACCATCAGCCACATTCAGAGAGTCCGGTTTGGTCCCCTGTTCCATCAGTCCCATTCCAACTGGACTTGGTGGTCTCCCATTAGATCTGTTTCACCGTCTCAATGGGTGAACACACCCCTCATGGTCTTGACTTCCTTGCTCATGATCTCCCTCCTTTTGCTCCTCATCAGGACCTTGGGAGCTCAGTCCGGTGCTCCTATGTGGGGCTCTGTCATTTTCTCCATCCATCGCCAGGTGAAGGTTCTATGGTGATATGCAAGATATTCATGAGTATGGCAATAGGATCTGGATATTTCTGGCACCCTCTCCTCAGCTGCCCAAGGAACTAGCTGGGGGCGTCTTCCTGGACACCTGGGAACCCCTCTAGAGTCAAGTCTCTGCCAACCCTAGAATGGCTCCCTTAATTAAGATATATAATTCCTTGTTCCCATATCCACCCTTCCTATATCCCAACCATCCTATTCCCCCAAGCTCTTCCCATCCTCCACTTCACACTTTTCTCTCCCCATCCCCCCCTCCCCCCATCCCACCCCACCCGCAAGTTCCCATTTTTTGTTCAGCAATCTTGTCTACTTCCAATATCCAGGAGGATAACTATATGTTTTTCTTTGGATTCACCTTCTTATTTAACTTCTCTAGGATTTTTTACGAATTACAGGTTTTACATTTGAAAAAAAAATAGAAGATCAAATACATATCATTTGCTTGTCTCCACAAGGCCTTTTGAGTTCTGAAGTTAATATTTCTTAAGTTTGCATGAAGAAAATATTTTGAAAATGAAATGAATCATATTTGAAATCACAGCTGAAAGTTTATTCTGGTATTTGGACAGGAGTTGGGATGTCAGCTGCCTGGTACCCTGCCATTTCTTTAGTCAAAGCACATACCACATCCTGCTGGGCCTGACTTCAGATGGCTCCTTTTTGATTAGACGTTTCCTTTCATTTTGGTAAGATGAATGTTGAAGGATACATAAAAGTATACTTGATAGCTGAAAATATCTTTTACAAACTGCTTAATGTGTCCTCTTTATCTTAACGAATAAGAACATGTTTCAAAACAAGTGCAGTATTTTATATTCACTCACTTTGCTGCCATATTTTGGAGGTTGAGCCAAAGTCATCTTTCTTTGAGTGACAAAGGTTTAGATGACCTTAAATATAAGTCAAATAAGTTTTATGAAAAATCGATAAATCCAAGGGCAAAACATTCATTTTTCTTGAGTAATGTTTGTGAATAAAAAACATATTTTGTATTTCCAAAGGATTGCTGGAGTAGAGTAGGATAGTCAGAAATCAGAATTATTTGTGGTTTATGTATATGTTTAATGTAATAGAGTTTTAATTTAATGTAATAATTTTGATGTAATAGAGTAAAATACACATGGAGTTTTCATTCATGCCAATTTCCTTACCTATCACAAGTGATATTTGGGAGAGGACTGAGTATTTATAATCTTCCCTCTGAAGCATTGAGTTCATGGTTGTTTTTTTTTTTTTGTCTTTTTTGCTCACTTTGAAGACTAATAATTATTTATTTACTCTCACCTTCCCATCAGTGAAAATAGATTCTTTTCTCATATAATATGTCTGTATTACAGTTTCCTCTGCTTCTACTTCTCTCAGCCCCCTCACATGTCTGCTCCACTCAGTTTCTGCCTTTCATTGGATTATAAGAGACTTCTAAGAGACATCAAAAAATAAAATATAATAAGATATGGAGGTTTGAAAGAAAATGGCTCCCAAATAGAAAGGTCCTATTAAGACACATGGCTTTATTAGGGTAGGCATGGACTTGTGGGAGGAAGTGAGTCACCATAGATGTGGGTTTTGAAGTCTCATTTATGCTCAAGCCATGCCCAGTGTCAAGATGTAAAAATCTTCGTTCCTCCAGCACCATGGCTGCCTTCAGGCTGCCGTGCCCTACCACCATAATAGACTAAATCTCTGATCTGTAAGTCACCCAATTTAATATTTTTCTTTCTAAGAGTTGCCATCATCTTGGTGTCTCTTCACAACAATAGGAACCCTAACCAAGACATAAGATAAAACTAAAATCACACTGAGGTTGTTCAAGGCAAACCAACAAAGAAAAAAAGCCTATGAGAAGGTCAAGAATCAGAAATACACTTATTATACACTCAGGAGTCCCATAAAAATATAAACTGAAATAACGCATACATAGATTATCTGATAGTGACTAGTGAAGTAGCTGTACTTGCTGCTTCAGTCTCTGTGAGTTCATATGTCTTTGCTCAGCTGATTCAGAAGACCTTACTTGACTGGTGTCATTCATACCCTCTGGCTTTTACAGTCTTTCTGCCTCCACTCCCTTTACTGTGGGGTTATTAGGAGTCATTTTATCACTACTTATTAAGATGGGTAGTATTTAATTCTAGGTGTCTGGGCTATCTAGTCTCTGGTCCTTGGTCACCCAAGCAAGCAGTGTTGGGTATGAGAATGGGCCTTAAGTCAAAACAGACATTGATTGTATACTTAACACATGCTTTCTGTCCCCATTACCATAACATATTTTTCAGGCATGATAGCATTGTAGATCCAAGGTTTTCTGACTGGCTTTGTGTTTCTATTTCTCTTTTGGTAGCCTTCAGAGAAGCTTCCCATACCAAAGAAGTAGAACATAATTTCTATATAGGGACCATCTCCACCTCCCCATGTTCAATGAGTTGCATGATTGTTGTCTTCAGCAATGGGGCCTTGCTATCTGTTTGTGGAGAGGAACTTAATGTCTTAGAAACAGGCTGGTTTGTTTGGGAATTCTCATGTGAATCTTTGGCCAATAATTCAATTGAATGTAACCCAGTCCCCATACAATATTGCAAGTTGCATTTAGTGACAAGAGATGGAGAGTTGAGAATCTTCCCCGATATATGGAGACTTGGAGACTTCATTATAATTATCTTCACATATCTTCCAAGTTTCCACTGCCACAGGTTTCCATATCATCTCCAAATGTCCCTCAATTCTATCTCTCCCCACATCCCTTCCACTACTCCCTACTAATACCTTTGTTCCATCATCCTCCCCAAAGTCTACACACAAAATTTATTTTATTTCTCTCTCCCAGGAAGATCCATATGTCTCCCTATGTAGTCCTTTCCTATATATTTAACTTCTCTGAGTCTACAGATTGTAGCTTGTTTATCATTTACTTAATAGCTAATATCCACATATAAACTACGGTCCACATTTATCTTCTGGATCTATATTACCTACTCTGGATGTTTTTTTTTATTTCTCTATTTTCATATATTTCCTTGCAAATTTGATTAGGTCATTTTTAAAAGCTTCAGTTGTGCTCAATTGTGTAAATGTACCACATTTTCTTTATCTATTCTTTTTTTTTGAGGAAATCAGGTTATTTACAATATCTAACTATTGTGAATAGAGTAGCAATGAACATGCTTGAGCAAGTGTTCTTTTGGAAGGGTGAAACATCCTTTGGTTACATGCCCAATAGTAGTATAACTGGCTCTTGAAGTAGATCGATCCCATTTTTCAGAGGAGATATGTATTGATTTCCATAGTGGCTGTACAAGTTTACATACCAACTAGTAGTGAAATGTTTCCCTTGCTCCATATCCTTGCCTGCATGTGTTGTCCCTTGTGTAATTGTTCTTAGCTATTCTGAGTAGAGTAAGATAAAATCTCAAAATAGTTTTAATTTGTGTTTCCCTGTTGATGAAAGATGCTAAACATTTAAGTGTTTTTCAGTCATTTGAGTTTCTTCTATTGATAATTCTCTGTTTAGATCTGTACCCCATTTTTAAATGAACTATTTTTTAATCTAGTTTCTTTATTCATAAATTTTATATCTTGACTTTAGGAAACTTGGTTACTGGTCTAGTAAAATAAAAGTTTTCTAAACACCATATAAAAGTCATGGTCAATGCTTACAGATAGATGTAAACTGCAGAATGTTCTCCCTCTAGAACATCTGAGAAGCTGTTCAGAAATCTGAAGACATAACTTGTTACCTTCTAATAAGACAGAGATAGCAGTAGTTATATTAAGGGCATGTGTAACAGGCTGTTCTTCTACAGTTTAGTTGCAACCACGATGAGTGGGCTAGGCAAGAAATAGTTCCCAGGGAAACATTTGTAAATAGTGAATGTACACGTGCAGAAGAATGCAGAACGCACAATTATTGGCTGAAGAAATGTCTCTTTGCAGAGACGACAAACTGCCTATTAAATAAAAATGAGCAACTGAAAACTAACCATGTAACAATTTGTTTACCTTCTAGACCTTACAACAGATTTGAATATTTTCTACTAATCAAGACAATGGTGAACTCACGAACAGAAATCTTTCACACAGAAAATATACTAAGAGAGTGATCAAGAGAATATGTGAAAATGTGGCAAGCAAAAGTGTGTATGTTCATATGTGAATGGTTTGTGTAAATATGCAAGTATGTGTCTGTTCACATACATTAAAATGATGTGAATTGGCCAGAGAGATGGCTCAGAGTAAAAGGCACCTGCTGCCAAACCTAATGACCAGAGTTCAATCCCGAACTGAATTCCATGAGTTGAGCTTGACATCCTCATAGACACAAAGCTACACAAGTGCACATGTATACACATGAGAGAGAGAAAGAGAGAGAGAGAGAGAGAGAGAGAGAGAGAGAGAGAGAGAGAGAGAGAGAGAGAGAGAGAGAGAGAGAGAGAGAGGGAGGGAGACAGACAGGCAAACAAACAGCAGAAAAAATACAAATTTCAGAAAATTATACAAATAAGACCTAACTATTACAAATGGAGAATGTTATGGACCTTTACAAAAACTTATAGCAACGGTGGATAAAGCCAGACATGTTTAAACTAGGAATACAGTTTTATAACCTTAAATGAAATCAATATCTTAGTGGACTACAATGTTTTACAATAAATGAATTGAATTAAGGTATTATAATGCTTTGGCTTGCAAGTGCAGATGAATGCTGTTATGCTTGATTTCAAGTACTAGAGTCTAGTTATGACTATGCTTTAAGAAGAAAGATGATGAATTCTTTTGTAGACATATTGGAATTGAAATCCCTATGAAACCTGAAGATGTCTACACTTTGTGATTATACAGTCCTTCTTGGTAAGATCACACCATATGGAAAAGAACAAATGCTTTCTCTCAGTGCTTTTCAGCATTATTGACCATAAAAAAACCTTGAATGTATGTGTTTCTGTGTAAATGATACTGTTGCTTCTGAGGATAACTTTGGGAAACACAAATTTATGTAGGATTTATAAATTTATAATTTATAATAGATTTCCATTTATGATAATTCATTTGGACTTCTTGGCTGTTTAAGACCTCTCTGAATCAATAATTTCATAAAAGACTTTCTAGTATGGTCATATATTTTGTTATTAATGAGACTGATGATTAAAACTACACAGTTTACCTATAGTTTATATATTTTATAAATAAGCCAGTTTAATAAAAAAATTTAAAAATTATTTAAATAATAATAATGTTTGCTTATATATCACAATCCTGATTGGAGAAAAATTAGTGTTTTTTTCCTGTGTCTAAAAATTTTAGTTTTCACGTCTCAAGTATTTCTTTTGTAAAGGTTCAATGAAAGCCACAATTTATCAGAAAATTACATTTGCCAGTGAGATTTCACCATGACTAAAGGCACTTGTCACTAAGTCTGATAACCTGAATTTGGTCCCCAATACCCACAAAGGTAGAAGGAAAAGGTGGGCTCTTACATGTTGTTTTTTGACTTCAATAATGAGAAACTGGCCTGTGCTTCTAGTTCATAGACAAATAAACAAACATAAATATATAATGTAATTTTTAAATTATGAATATAATTATAGTCATTAAAGAAAATCTCTAAGAAATAGAAAAGCTTTGGGCATCCAATTACATTATCTTTTCTACTTAAGAATAATAAAATCATCTTGAGAGATTCAGATTCTCAAAGGCAGAAATAAAAATGTATCTGGGAAAATCGCATAATTGTCCAATGTTTTGCCTGTAATTATTTAGGAAAAAATACTTTCTGTTCTTGATGTTTCTGAGGACTCTACCAATCCAACATTAACCTTGAGCCTTGCAGACAGGTTCATACTTTAAATCAGAAATAAACCTGCCTGAACACTTTGTCCCAATCTTAGGGACTGGTGTTACCAAATCTCCCACTCTTGAACTGTTTAAACTTCCATGATTTATCCCATTTTTGAAATTATATAAAAATAATGTTGGTTTCCTGAAGTACAAAATTCCTAAACACTGTTTACCTTTCCTTCAAAAATTTGAGTGTTTTTGATTGTTAAATGCCTGACTCCACAAGTACTGATATACCAGAAGCTGTGAAGGTGCTTGAAATTTGATATCAAGGTATCAAACAGACTGGATAATGCAATTGAAGATGCCACTGATTTTCTAAATGAGCCTGAGTTACAGAGCTACTCTATGCATTTGAGTAGTAATTTTGAAACTAGTCAGTCTACACAATGTATCCTTTGATAATGTTATAAGATTCAGTAGCTTGAGATAGGCAAATATATAAGATATGAAACATTCTTCAAGGCAAAAATAATATAAAGGAGATCTCAAGTATTTAAATGTTAAGAAGTAATAGTGACAAACTATTTCAACTTCTTGCCTTACTTAGAGACTTTTTGTGACTACAGTAAGGAAATCTCATCAAATAAATCTGAAGTTGCTAAAAAAATAATGTGGAGATGCTGCTTGTAAGAACTGCCTCTTTCATTGACAACTTCTGGGTAAAAAAAAATATTATGGAAGCATGCTAAGAACATCTGGGTCTCCCAGACTCTCAAAACTCTAGAAAATTGTCTGACTTGTACCTCTTAACATAGGAAACATTGTGCTTCCCTCAGAGAGAAAGTTAGTGCCTGTACCTATCCTTATGCTACTGTTCACACGGTACAAATTGAAGGAAATGTTGATTAGAGAAAATGGCTTTAACATTGTAACTGTGTCTAGAAAGCCTGCGGACACTTTCCAGAACAGATTATTTTTTGTTACTGTTGAGTGAAATGGTAGTAGACTGATCCCAAGTCTAGCAGTTGATTGTGCTGGGCACTCTAAGAAGGCAATATGAAGCACCCGTCTTCTCATTCATCTGACAGATAAGGACATGCCGACCCTTCCTGGGATCAGGTTCGCATAGTACTTGTGAAGGGGTTGAGCAATGACAGTGGAAGTGTGTCTATCACATCAGTGAGGTATGACTTCTTGCACTCTACCCATGTGTTCTACTTGCATGCTGCCAACCATGAGAATCAAGACCTTCTCAGATCAATTAACAAAGAAATAGAAAAGCTCTTGTCCAAATCACCAATGACTTGAAATATGCAGAGCACAGCAATAAGAGGGCAATGGGATATTACAGCCTCATTAATAGCAAGTCCCTAAGGGTAAAAAAAATTCTCTGATTAGGCAAAATTTTTGACCATTACATTTTCTTTTCTATTCTGCTTAAAAGGAATGATGGCCCCAGGTCAGGATTTACACTAATTCATAAGTTGTGACTAATGGACTATAAAATTAGTTTCTTGGAAAGCTTCAGATTGGCAGACTGGACAAGACTTTTAGTCTTTTCTCTTTGTTTCCATCACACGTGATGGTAGAGAGTGATTTTGTTTTAACCTGAGCCCTCATAAATCCATGATACCCGGAAGACACTGCATGTCAAGAAGCCTCTTGTCTCTGGCCTTTGTAGCCTTTAGCTGCGCTTTCTGTCAGGTCACCTCTTGTTGACAAGTCAGTATGGATTCTTTTCAACTAAAACAGTCATTTTTGAGAACAAGAATACTTTGCAAAGTGATTATATACATGGGGTAAATTTATCAGTGAAAGAACACAAAATAAATAGTAAGAATAAATTACATGCAATTATTTATTTAGCCTCAGTTATCTTGAGATTACAGTGTCTCCATATTATTCTGACAAAGTCACCAATCACAGAACTTTAGCTCCAGTGTAAAGCATGTGAAGGTAATTCAGGATTGGTTCTTTCGAAGGTCTGTTGTGGAAAGACTAAGAAAAGTAAGACTTTTAATCATGTTTAAAAATAAAGCTCCACGAAGAAAATTTTCAAAATTTTTTTTTACAATTCTTACTGTTTCTGAAGTTAATGTAATTTTTTATTTAATGAAGTTAAGTATGAAATTTAGAATAATATCATTCATCAACATTTAAAAATCAAGAAGATTTAATAAATTAATTTATGTTAAATGTTTGTTTTCTAGCTTATAAGAAATATTTTCCTAGCAACAATGTATTTATTTTAGTTTTGGTGTATGCCATTAACTTCTTTCATGGGTATTAGTTTTTATGCCTACCACCTGATTTTCATAACTTTTAAAACTGTATTTTTGAACAGATAAAGTAATCTCCCTTAATATTCTAAGTAACTAGAAAGAATAAAATTTCAAAGAGCATAAATACAACTTGGGTATTTGCTCATGAAAATTCATTAAAATGCATATTTTTAAATATATGATTATGAAAAAACATGATGCTGATAATCATTCTAATTGAGTTATAAATAGTGGAATATTGAGTTGTATTTACATATTGCATAAAGGCAAAATTTAGCAACATATGCCCAAGAAGACAAATCCTTGTCATGCAGTTTGAATCCTCATAATACCAAGGTGCTCAGTGCATAAGGAGCCAAGATGTTTTGTGCCCAGTGCTTGTTATATAAGAAATTCAGCTTGACAATTAACTTAGCCCTTTGTGTTTATCATAAGGCACTTTAATAATCTACTTCAAATTACTAAAATTTAACTTAGATAGTAGATGAATATGTTGAGGAATGAAATGCTAAAAAAAATAGCCAAAATTTCTATTATCACTTCTGTCAGGATAGGGCAGAATCCAATTTCTCCAGGTATCCCCAGATACCTGAAACCAATTTATCTGGAAGTCAAGGTCTTTAGTTCAGAATGAACTGAAGTGGCAAATTGACTCACTCTATCCCCCAAATATACACCTATAAATGGACCCTAGTTCTCAAAAATTATAGCCCCTGGCTTAACCTGGCATCCATGTCTATATATACAACAAGTTTTCTGACAATCATTAGCTGGACAATATAGAAAAAGACCTGCCTGTATTGATGCTCTCCAAATAGACAACCCTCTTGACTGTTACCATGGTGACATGAAGAAAATGTAAGAGATGCAAAACATCGCTTGTGACACACATTCAAATTTTTCTATCAATCCTGGAAATTATTTAATTGGAAACATTAAAACATATTAAATCCAAGAGATATGAAGTACTACATTAAAATAATTTCCAATCTGCTTTTGAAACATCAAATATACATTGTATTTCCTGTACAACTAAAATAACTGAATTAAGTCAGTTCTGAAAAGTACAGAATTGAATATATTATAATACATTAAGTGCTAATTTAAGGGTGCATGAGATTGATAATCATAAAATAAAATCCAAATTTTAATTATTAACATTTTATATTTGTCCTAGAAATTATTAGAAAGTAAAAGTGTAATGATGATAGAGTCAGAAGGTCTATCCTTTGAGCCTAAAGTAATTCAATTGAAAATAATTTAAAATAATCTTTATTCATAAAGAAGTAAGAGTAATTGCATGATTCATTATCATAAAGTATTAGATTTTAATGTAAGAAAATCTGCCTCACAGGTTTATAATCACGTTGTTCCACAAGCTTAGTGTTTTTTTTATATTGGTTAAAGACAAATAAAACTTAAAAACCTGTAGAATTTAATGCTTTGAGTGATTATACAATACAGGTTTTTATAACCTCAATATTGCAAATTATTGGATAATTATTGGAAAGTAACGTCAGTATCTTTGGACTCACATTCCAAAAAATGTTCTTTGTTACTCAGAATCGACTATCATCCATTCTTTGCATTTTGTTTTAATGAGTATATAACATAGATCCTTTCCTCTTCTACCATTATGCAACAAGGTAGTTGTTTTCTCACGCTTGTTCTCTCCCAAGCATCTTTACTGTGAGTTATAAAACCCATCTTCCATGACTAACTTCTGCTACGTTGGAAAAACATGTTTTTGTAGAATACTCAAGAGAATTAATTCTTCCCCTACACTGAACTGTTAGAGAAGTCTCCAGCAGGACTGGTAATCTGTGGTACCTGACAGAGACCCACCTATCTCTGCTTCTTCAAGTATACTTATATACCACAATGACTAACAGTGAAATACTACTTTGATCAAAGTTATCACTATAGGTATTTATTTATTTATTTATTTATTTATTTATTTATTTTTATGTTGTGTTACTTTTGCTTTTGAAACACTCTTTCACTGTAACTCAGGCTGGCCTGGAACTTACTATGCAGCTGAGTGCAGCCTGCACTGAAGGTAGTCCTTTCCTGAGTTCCCAAAAGCTGGACAAAAGATTGTGTCACCCCTTCACACTTTTCTCCCAAAGTTCTGATGAGGAGCGGATGGAGAGAGATCATGAGAAAGAAAGTCAGAACCATGAGGGATGCGTTCACCCACTGAGACGGCAGGACAGAACTAATGGGAGACCACCAAGTCCACTTGGAATGGGACTGATGGAACATGCGACCAAATCGGACTCTCTGAGGGTGGCTGATGGTGGAGGCTGACCGAGGAGCCAAGGACAATGGCGATGGGCTTGGTCTCTACGACATGGACGGGCTCTGTGTGAGCCTTGTCAGTTTGGTTGCTCACCTTCCTGGACCTGGGGGGAGTTGGGAGGACCTTGGACTCAACATAGTGTAGAGAACCCTGATGGCTGTTTGGCCTCAAGAGGGAGGGAGTGGGGGTGTGGGTGGAGGGGAGGGGAGGGAAGGGGGAGGAGGAGGGGAGGAGATGGCAATTTTTAATAAAAAAATAAATAAACTGGGAAAAAAAAGATTGTGTCACCCCAACCAGCTTAATACAGAATTTTAGATTTGTAAAGTTTTTTTAATTATGTGGTAACTTAATCTATTAATACAATGTGATAGATAAAAATGTTACACAATGTGTCCACATAATATATATATTCAGTCACATTTGGTTTTTTTGTGTGCATTTCTGTTCTTAATATTGTTAAAGATTGCTACCAGTAAACATTTCCTACAATATGAATAAACCAACATGAAAATGTGTTTCATAAAATATTTTTATTTATTTTTTATAAATTATTCTTAGAAATTATATCCACTGTGTAATAGACTACATACTACTTACATTTTCTAAGATAAATACTTTTACATCAACTTTTTTCATTTTGGATGTTGTACATTTCTTTATACATTCATAACCAAGGGCACATGAGTCATATGAAGACAGGCATTCTACTTAATAGTACTTGAAATGGATTGAAATTCAAATTGATTTTTCTCACATTAGTTTTTTTTTTAATGGCTTTTCTAAAGTAGGTACATAATGGCATGCTTGTCTATTGTCAAACTTCCACAGAACAAGAAATGATATGAGACATTGAAAGGTCAAGCCCATATTTATCCTCTTCTATATCCTTCGGGAAATTTTTGTTTTAAAGTGTTAATATATTTCATGAGTTTTGTTTTATACATATTTTAACACTATTCATTTGAAGTGTCAGCTCTTGGTAAACTAATTTCATGCTCTTCCATTTTGAAGAGAGTTATGTTGTATATAATACCTTAATAGTACTAGCAATGAAATGAGTAGAAATCAAGCTTAATAGGGTTTGATCTGAAACAGAAAAGAGAAGATACTTGAATTTGAATAATGCGTTAGCTAACAGCAATAATAATAATAATAATAATAATAATAATAATAATAATAATAATGGCATCAACTTCAACCAGAAGGGAACAAATAACTAAATCTAGAATTCAGGCAGAATTACAGACTGGATGCAGGACCCCAGTAACAAAGTCAGCACCTGCCTTGAGAAGCATCTTTTGTAGGCTGTGTTGTCCTTTTGCAGTCACATCCCCTCCCCAATATATATTGCCTTTCAGAAGTGGAAAAAACAGCTTGAAAACTTGGACATATACCCAAACACAAAACAGTGACTGAAAATAAGATCTTGATAAAGTTAATAATTTTTATTTAGAAGCCATGCCCTTAGAATTTATTGTAATAAAATCAGAGTCAACAACAGAAAGAAGATGGAAATTAAATAAACTTTTAAAAAAATGGACATTATCTATAAATTAAAAGGAGATCCTTACCTGACTATTTGCATCAGTATAGACAGTAGGGGTACCAGATCTTGGTAGTTCCCATATAATGTGAGGAAGGATCTAGCTAGTTTTCTTTATAAGTTGAATTGTCTTTGGATTTTGGGATATTGTTGTAAATTTTTCTCAAAAAGTTACTACAAACTCTTTGTCAGGGTTTACTTTATGCCAATAATTTGTCAATTTCATCATTATTAAGAGCTACAATTTCTTCTGGGTCTATTCATGCTAATTGATGAAGTCTCAATCTTTTTTTTAGAGCTAACTCAGAGGTTTTCCCCATATAAGTTTTTTTCCAGTTTATTTATTTTTTTATTAAAAATTGCCATCTCCTCCCCTCCTCCTCCCCCTTCCCTCCCCTCCCCTCCACCCACACCCCCACTCCCTCCCTCTCCAGGCCAAAGAGCCATCAGGGTTCTCTACACTATGTTGAGTCCAAGGTCCTCCCAACTCCCTCCAGGTCCAGGAAGGTGAGCAACCAAACTGACAAGGCTCACACAGAGCCCGTATATATATTTTTAATTTTTATTTGTTTTATATGGAAAGAAAATCCATTCTAAGATAATATATTCTTTCTGCATTAAAATTCCTGTAGAAGAATTTTTGCAATGTAATATGACTAGAATGCAGTTAAGGTCAGATCCATATCATCTACATGTGGTTTTGTAATTTCTCTTCTATCAAAGCCAATTCTCTCTCAGCTTCAGCTGACAATTTTCTTGGACTATGTAAGTCCTTGTCACCACCTACAGGTTTGTTTAAACTATTTAATTCATCCAGTGTTATTCTAATATTAAGTTGTACATGTGAAATGTCTCATAGCAATCTTTAAAATTCATTAAGAGTCTGCAATCAATGCAGACTTTGGGGGTCTAATTTTTGGTGTAGAATATCCTCTTTGCATTTTAAGGAGCAATTTTTAATCTTCAACAAGGCAAAATTTCTTTGCTTCTTTAAACATTCTTTCTAAAATATTTATATCTGAATCAGAGAGTAAAATGTTGTTTGTCTAATGGTAAACTATAGCTTCTGTAAATTGCTTGCATATCATTTTTAAACAAAATATTGGCACAGGGTAGGGCTATTTAACATGCCTTCTGAGAGAACTTTCTATTGGTATCTCTAAACAGACTGAGAATTAATATAGGTAGGCATTGTGAAGGCAAAACCTAACTGGTAGTGCAGTAATTCTGGCAGTATGTAACTCTGGCTTGTGCCAGTGGCTATAAAGCCACATGGAAACAGCTTTTTTTTGTGAATTCATACCCCCAAAGTTGGGTGCCAGATGTAGTATTAATAATAAAAAATCCCAGCCGGGCGGTGGTGGCGCACGCCTTTAATCCCAGCACTCGGGAGGCAGAGGCAGGCGGATCTCTGTGAGTTCGAGGCCAGCCTGGTCTACAAGAGCTAGTTCCAGGACAGGCTCAAAAAAAAAAAAAAAATCCCAGAGATAGATATTGGGACTCAAGCTGAAGATCAGAAAAATAAAGCTGTCAGCCAGTAGAGAGCTGTTACCTCTACCAAAGCTTGGCAATCCAGTTCTCAGAAAAACTGCAGACTGAAACCCTGAGCTCCTGTCTCCTCCATGATGTGAGATTCTCCTGTGTATGCTGTGAAAATGTTTTATTACCATTGGTTAATAATAATCTTCTTTGGCCTATGGCAGAGAAGAATAGAGTTGGGCATGTAAAACTAAATTGAATGCAGGGAAAAAGAATGTGGAGTCAGGGAGATACCATGTAACTGCCAAAGAGAAAGATGCCAGAACTTTATTGGTAAGACCCAGCTTCATGGAGATGCATAGATTAATAGAAAAGGATTAATTTAAGATAGAAGAGTTAGCTAGGAATATGTGTAAGCCATTAGACAAATAGTATTGTAATTAATATAGTTTTGTGTGATTGTCTCCTCCCATCTAATTTAATTCCTCACTTGTGCTGGAATTAACGACATGAACCACCAGCACCTGGTCTCTATAGATAACTAGGAAAAGGTGTGTGCCACCACTTCCTGACCTGTGTGGCTGATTAGTGTAGCTAGCCTTGCACTCTGATCTTCAGGCAAGTTTTATTTATTAAAACAAAAGTAAAATACCACTACAAAAGATAAACACTCTTCCTGAGAAAGTATAATTACCAAAAGCACAATTACCATATACAGTTAATGAGAGGCAAAATATATCATCAGCAATAAGCAACAGTTATGGATATTTGAACCCAGTGTTAATTCTGTAATACAGAATTTAATGAAAGTGTACCAGTTGATGTAGAACATGTTGTTTTCTTATTGCGAATAGTGATATAATAACAGTAAAATCATACTCAAGATTGCACAAGATATTCTTACAGATGGATTTTTATTTTGCTTTTATAAATTCATATATTATTCTTAGAAATAGTGAAGTTATAACCCAAGCACAAATTACCTCAATTCTCCAGAGTTCACTATATTTATACATTTTAGAATTCTCGTTTGTCTTATCCATTTTAATTTAAAATTCAAATTTAATTTCTTCATTGAGATATTCTAGTTTTCCATTTGTTATACATTCATCCTTTGTAAGTGAGGTAGGAGAGAGGGTATACATGCAGCAACAATTCACAAGGAAAATATTTTACATGAAAAAAGTTTGGAATTGAGCAAGAATGTGTTACAACTATGGGGACATCTGTATAGGATATTCAAAGGCAGATGATTAAGCGTCAGTACTGTGGGTGTAATTGGTGATGTTGGCTTTCCTGGGACTAAATAGGGCAGATTGAGCAGCAAGAGTATATTGCACAGCTGTGGCTTGGGGCTTCAGTAAAGGAAGCAGCTATTGTAATTCTCTAAAGCTAAAGGATGGGTGATCTGGAATGTCAATGCACTAACAACTTCTTGCTTGTAATTTTTATGGAACAAACACAGTATTATATGTAAAAGGAAGAAGACTAAATGTATCATACAGACTAAATCTGTATCAGCACAGAAAGTCAAATACTGGCAGCAGAGAGTGCTAAAGATATGTGGAGAGTGAATCTCAAGAACCAGGTGCAAAAGCATTGGCTTGGAGGGTAGTTACAAAAGGACTAAATTACGTTCATTTGAACACGAGGGAATATGTTGATTTGTTGAGAAAAGAGCACAGCTTTAGCAAAATTTTTACATTGAAAAGAGATTACATTTAAGACAGGAAAAGAATTCCAACTAAGATACTTGATAGAATTTGAGTAAAAATATCAAATGTAAATATGCTATAAATTGCTATGAGGGACTGAAAACATGGACAGGAGTAACAGAGATGTTATGACAAGGCTTAAAATATACAACACTCAGCTGTGTCTTTAATGAAAATCTATTTCTCACAATGAAGTAACAGAACAAAATCAAGTATAATTGGCAGAGTACAATATGGTATTTTACACTGAAAAGGTGTTTAGTGCAGAAAATGGATACTTGAGAACTTGGAAAGATTGGTGGGATATTTTACAGAGATAAATCTCTTGTGGGGAAGAGAACATTTAGTTTGAGACACTGAATGTGTGTCATATTTCAAGGATTTGTCTAAGTATAATACTTTTCTCATTTACATAAACAAGCTGTAGGAAAATGAGTCTCAGGCAGAGAATGCCTTCCAATGACAGACCATAACCACCTAATCACTCCTCTTTCCCTCCCAATACAGTCAGGGTCATCAGAATTGCATTCTCCTAAGAGAGACAGACATGCCCCATAACATCTTAGCAGGTGCAGCATAATTGCCCCACATAGCTTTCTGGAGATAAAAAGAAAGTATTTGCTTGCATAGCTGAACATATCTGCCAAGTTGTCTTCCTACAGATGTTACCCTGGGAATAGGAAGAAAAATGTTCATTCATGAGCAGCTTTCAAGATTCACTGTGATCTGGGGCAGCAATGTGCATGCAACAAAAGACAGAGGCATTCAGAATTCTGGGTGAAAGCATCAATATATAAAACACATCAAATGGCTATTTACTCTTCAAGACTGCCTGAATTATTATCTTCCTCTGCTAATGTTCTATCGTCAGTGTCTCAGATGACTGCAAAGAGACGTATGTGCTCACTCACACAAACATAGACAACACTACTAAATTAATACCTTCACCTCTATTTTATCCAGGATCTCTTTTTATTTTATATTTGAAATAAATTCAATGCGAAAAATGATTTTTATTTGGTAGGTCTATTTATCTATCTTTCATCTATCTAGTTCTATCTACCTTTGTGATATTTCTTAGATCCACCTTACTTTTTCTAAAACTACAGAGAGCTAATACGCAGTTTGAGTGAAGGAAGGTGAATTTCATTTACTCTAACAACTCTCTATCCAGTTTCACACAGTAACAAAACAGGAGTTGAGCTTGAATCTTTTCTGTTGAGTCATATCTTTGGATCATAACCTTTGGCACTGCTATCTTTCAGTAGACACTTTTAGGGAATAATAACTGATAATTCATCTGAAACTTGTTTGTTGTTTTAAGAAATAGACATTACACAGTGAAAAGACAAGAAATCTCATGCTTGCATTTATATATTCTGCACTAAGTTGGTTTTATGAAATACTATTATTTTCTGTTGAATCTCTATATCATAATTGACTAAACCAGATTCTGAAATAGTTAATGACTGAAATAGTTTCAGTAGTCAAAAGGAATCCACTTAATCTCATCAGCATGGAGTGTCTCTATACCTTGACTTGTTAGCAACTGTTCACTAAATATAACACAGTGACCTGTGCACAAGGCCCTATGGTTCCATAGGCAGTGATGCACTAACAAACTAAAACAAATAGGAGTTGTTACACATGACCTTAATTCATGTGAGGGGTGAAGAAGGCAGGGTAATCAAGAGTTCAGGGGTATCCTCAAGTATATAGTAAGCAGACGTCCAACCTGGGCTACAAAAGACCTTACTTCAAAAAATGAGGAAATTAGATTCAGAACCTAAATGGCAATTAGCAAGCTTCTATTTTGCTGCTGTCATAGCCATGCACACGCTCATGTTAATGTTTATAAATATTAAGAAGCAATGACAACTCCATTTGCTATGTTTCTATTTATTACTGTTTTAGGTTAATTTGCAGATGTGTATGCCCAATGAAGTAAGCAAATGAGATGAATGATTCATGAATGAATATGTTGAATTTGAAGAAGTTATGCTCAATGCATCCATTCTTTCTTTAGATTATGGTATTCAAGTGGATGTGATGGCTTCCATTCCACTTTGATGTTGATTTCAGTGGAGTCCAGTTGAAATGCTGACTCAAGACACGGCGAGATTAAGTTATACACGCACTCATTGACTTTATGGAGACAAGTTCTTTCCAACTGCTAACCATGAGTAATGAATACTTGCGGGTTAAGAAAAGGGGGATTGGCAATAATTATTTTAACTAATAATGATTTCACATGTGCAACCCAAGATTGAAATTGAACACAAGACACTAGAAAATGACTGCAGAGATCAAGAATTCAAAAAAACTCTCACTTCTATAAAGCATGTGAGAAACGTTATTTTAAGGTCTGGGGACATCGCTTGTGGATAAAATTATGTGCGAGGAATTTGGTTTTGATTCCCTTTGGTGAAAGCAAGAAAGAAAGGGAAACACACGCACACACACAAAGAAACCTAAAACCACAACAAAACGGTGATTTTGTCAAAAGTGCCCTGCCCTACATCAGGTGAAAGGCTACTCACTGTTTTGCAGGCTTCAATGATGCTTGAGATTTCCTCCCTCCTTCTCTCTCTCTCATGAGTTTTGGTGCTTTATCAGCAAAAATTGAGATGAGCAGACTGAGCCCCAATGGCAAAAGTAGAATGATAAGGCTGCTTAGCAACTGGCTAGAGAAATAGAAAGGTGAGATTCCTTACACTCTAAATACATTTCACCATCTTTTTATTATTCTTTACTGGGTCTCAGTTGCTTTTCAGAACAATATTAAAGCAATATTCTCACCTATATTTTGCATATTTACACATATATTTTGTTTCGCTTTGTGATTTCATTTCAATACATTGCTCAATTTGTGTCTATTCTACTTCTCTTCAAGTTATTCTCATTTCTAATCATGGCCCCAAATAACCCTCCAGCTCTCAACAACCTATCTTATTCTCCTATTTCAATACTCTTCACAATATGCATTTGTTGATTCCTATTTCCAGGCGTTTTACACCTCTCTAAGATAGAAAAATAGTTAATCTGATGCTCATGTATGTTTTAAAATTTTGCTTCAACCCTGGGGATGTGGTGAATTCCTTCTATGATATCGAAGGCAGGTGCAATCACTGTCTATCTGAATCTGTATTCTGCTGGGTTCACTATGTGATTATTTATGTGTATTATGAGAAAAACTATGATTTGCTAATGTGTCTATTTTGATTTCATTGAATGGAGTCTTTATAGAAATATACCATCTAGAAAAAGAGATAAAGTTCACGAGTTCCCATGCAGTAGGGAAAATTGGGTAAGCGCGTCATAAATTCCACAGTTAGTATGAGAAAGGGGATTGTACTTAATGGATTACCCTTTGTTGGACTGTCATAGCACAGAAAAGCTTTTTTTTTGTGGGGGGTGGATTTATTTGACATATACTTCCATATAATAGCTCATTATTGAAGAAACTCAAACAGGACACCAACCTGGATGAAGGAGTTGATAGTGAGACCTCAGAGGGGTGTGGCTTACTGGCTTGCTCCCCATGGCTTGCTGTGCCTACTTTCTTATAGAATCCAAGATCACCAGTACAGGAGAGGTACCACCCACAATTGACTGTGCTCTCCTAAATCAATTACTAATTAATAAAATACCCTTTAAACCTGTTTACAGTTTGATCCTATGGAAGCATTATCTCATTTGATGTACCCTCTTCTCAAATAACTCTAGCCTGTATCATGTTGACATAAAACTAGCCAGCCCAGTAGCCAAGTGTTCTTATTAAATATAACCTCTGATGCTTACTTTTAAAACAGTTTTGTTAATAAAACCTCCTTGAAATGGACCAAGAGAAACACATTAAATGACATCAGGAAAAATTACAATGGAGTTAGTGGAGAAGTTAGACCATTAAAAATTTGTTTTCTAATGAATCCTACTGTTTACATCCAAAGAGTCTGAGTTGGTAAAGTCATCGCAGGACACCATAAAACACACACACACACACAAACAAATACGCACAAAGGAAGGAAGGGAGGTAGGGAGGGAGGAATGAAGGGAGGGAGGGAGGGAGGGAGGGAGGAATGAAGGGAGGGAGGGAAGGAGGGAGGGAGGGAGGGAGGAAGGAAGGAAGGAAGGAAGGAAGGAAGGAAGGAAGGAAGGAAGGAAGGAAGGAAGGAAGAAAAAATGATGGGATCTTTAATATACTTACTTGGAAATTGTAGCTCATAAATTCAAAAGCATCATTATCCTGCTTTTAAAACAGTTGCCAAAAAGTCTCATCTATGTATTTTTAAAAAACAACAACAAATCATATAATGCAGAAGGAAAATCTTAGGAAATTTCCCGACAAAGAGTAGATATAGAAATTTTGCAGGCTAGGTATGACAGGCCAAACATCTAACCTTAAAAAAAGTCAGTTACTCAAGTACAGAGCAGGTGTTCATGATATCTGTAATCCTGGCTAGCTAGAATCACAGGAATTTCTACTAGTCATAGTGATGACACCTGAAGGTTTAGTCCGCTCTTACCAGGGGCATGGAGAAATATAACTGGTCCTACACTTGTTTAGAAGAACTTAGGAAGAAATCTTTAGTTATTTGATACATTTCTTTATTTAGACAAAATAAAATGTGTACTGTGATCCAGAATGAAAATTAGGCACAATATTTTAGAACTCAGAAAGTATGCAAATGTATCTTGGCTTCATCTTAGTTGAAACACATATCAAAGTACCTTTTGCATAGGAACTTGTGTATAACCACTCCTATAAATTTAAACTAGATTTTCCCTTAATTTCTCTTTCCTCTGTTCACTAATATTTGTTTTTTTCTCTTCCTCTTATCTCTATAAATATTTCTCATTATGTTTCTCTAAAAATTAATCTTTTCATGTTCCTTTTCTGTTTGTTCTCTTTATATTAAAAAAAATTCTCTTTTATCTTTTCATTCAGTGGTCATCTTTACCATAGACAATTCCTTGCATGCTGTTTCTCTCTGAAAGATCCAATCATGCCTGAAAGTGGTAGTGGCCAGACAGTCAATAGGTTTTCTTTCATGCCAACTTTCTCAATCTTTCTATGAAGTTTGTAGATGCTCTCTGAGGATTAGAGAGACTCGTGGCTGGCAAAGGATGCCTCCTTTTCAAGTGACCCTCTCCAACTTGAGCAATTCTTACACATGCACAAATAGAATCATGTAAAATGTGATTTAAGCTTTTAAGTAGCCTTACACTTTGGGGATGACTTATGTCCTGTTCATAAATGGTTAGTAGAAGTCTAGAGATTCTGAAGGCTTCTAAGTTATCTAACAAATAACACCTAACTATGGAAGCCAGGTTCCACATTGGTAGCTAAGCCCAATTCTTATGGCCAACCATCCTGAAATTCCATTCCAATAGATTACAGATATAAATGACAGAGTTTCCATTAGGAAAACTTAGGGCTCCCATCCAAGTATTAACCAGGCCCAAGCCTGCTTAGCTTTTGAGATCAGAGGTGAGCTGGCACATTCAGGTAAGGAAGAGTAGATGGGAGTAGGAGTTAAAAGGAAAGGGAGGAATAGAAGGAGAGGAAAAATGGGAAACTGAAATTGGTATGTAAGATAAATAAAAAATTAATTAATAATAATAAAAAAGAAAAATTGGAACAGTTTCTCAGGGAACGAAATAAAGGGTTCATTCCATAATGACAATGATAGTATTAATTTGAAAATTAAGGTAGCATAGAAGTGAAATCTCACAAAACATTTAACATGCTCTTTATACCCTGTTGGTATGAGAGAATTCTATAAAGAAAATTTTATCATCTTCTGTAAAATAATTCTGCTTTTTCTCTAAATGATATTATATTTCTATAAAGTGAATTAATTCAACAATATACCATATTGTTTCTTAGTTAATAGTAAATTGATATGTAGAATGTCAAATATAATGGATAAAAATTAAATGGGGTGATTCTTGGTCTACCCTCTAGAAAATTTTATTGACTAACTTTTCAGTAGAATCTAGAAAATGTTGCTTTTAAATGCTATCCACATTATTTTAAGTTGTACCTTGTGAGAGAATTTATCATTTTTAACTTGTTCTAGATTCACATTTTTATGATTTTTATAATTGGCGAGTTTATTAAACTTTGTGACAATAACAATTTCTCATTGTCTTTTGTCATTTATTCATCATATTCATCAACTGACCTTTCTTATTACTCAGGAAGAGTGAAGGATTGCAAACATCTATTCCTGTCACCTAATCTGTTATCCAGTCACAGTAAATACCCATATGGAGTCAATAGCAGGAGTGGGGAGGAGGAAAGTCTTAAACTCTAATGAAAGTTAATCAAAGAGAAGCTCTTCCTTCAGGCTGGCCATGCAAGTCCGTAGTTTGTCTGTCATTTATAACACGGCAGCCCCTGGTTCATAGTCAAGCTGTAATTCTGCCAGTTAATGTATCCAATTAACCTCACTAATGAGCTAATCAACAGTGTAAAATCTGTGTAGAATCACTGAGGCTGCATGATGAATGGAGAATGCACTGAACTCTCCCAGTATAAAAAGTGCTTTATTGCACTTGTTAAAGTGGTACTGTCTCGTCCCTCTCACAAGGGTAATTTATCACCAAGGTCCATAAGAGTGCCATGCCCTGATAAGGCCGAGGTGGCAATAAACCCATCAGAAAATGATTACTCAGGAATGTGGAGCCATTACAAAGTCTCTAGGACCCAAGTCACAGAGTAGAGAGTAAATGTGCTTTTTTGTTGATTCAGGGTAAACCTGAGAGTCAATTATCTTGTGAATGGATGATATTTTACATACAAAAGTATTCCTGTAAAATTCTCTGTAGCAATTATTTCTGGTATCTCAAGCTTTTAATACTACTCTATTGTATTAAGTCATTATACTATTCCATTTAAGACAATAATTCTTTCTAGAAAGTTCTTATCAGGAGAATAATCATAACAAAATTGGCTGTTACATAGAAGCTAATCATTTACTCTAAAATTAGTAATCTTTTCATAGAAAGAGTTTAATCAGCAAATTACAGTCTTTCACTTCTATTCATATATCATGGTAACATTCTAGAAAGGTTATTTCTCTGTGAAAAATAAAGCCTTTCCTAGTCATGAAGTCACCTGGGTTGATATCTTCAGAATATTGATACTATTACAAAAGAACATATATTCTATAAACTTTTTATTTACTAACACAACTCTTGACTGCTGTATACACACACACACACACACACACACACACACACATATATATATATATATATATTTGAAAAAAGAATTTTTCATTGGTTACAGTTTTCTCTCCCTCAAATCATCCCAGTTCTTCCCCATCTTCCCCATACACTCCCATCTTCCTTTCTTCCTTCCTTCCTTCCCTCCTTCCTTCCTTCCTTCCTTTTTTCCTCTCTTTTATTCCTTTCTTCCTTTTCTGTTCTTCCTTCCCTTCTTTCTTTACATATTTCTTTCTGTCTCCTTATAAAACAAATAAATGTCTAAAATAATAATCAAATATAATATGATTAAAATAAGCAAACTGAAATGGGATAATACAAGCAAGCAGTAGAAAAAAATGAGCTAAGGAAAAAAAACACAATAACACATATAGACACATAGACACATGCAAGTTTTCACACACAGGGATGCAATCCCACAAAAACATATCAACAAATTCTATAAGGTAAAATGCAAAATGAGAATTTAAAATGCCCCGACAAAGAAGTCTGAGACAAAAGACATCAAAAATTCAATTAGCTAGTTTTGAGTTGGCCATCTACTGCTGCCTCCCTTAATAGTGGTTTGGATACCCAGTGAAGCTCTATTGGAGAAAAGTAACTTTATTTTTTATTTTAAAGCCATTATCTACTGGAAATCACTTCTGGGATAAGGATGAGGGTGATGTCCACTTCTCATCTCAGTGTTGGGACCACAACTACTGCAGATCCTTCAAGGTCCTGTTCATGTTGCCACAGTCACAGGAAATCTCTTTAGAATATGAATACCATAGCAAAATTTACCATACTTTCTCTAAACTTTACAGTGAGTATCACTGCCTCTGTGTGCCTTATTTTTTAATCAGACAAAAATTGAAAATAAAATTTATGTAAAAAATACAGTGTTATCTTATAGGGGGACCTACCAGCCAGTTCCCAAATAAGCACACAGAAACTTATTATTTATTATAAATGCTCAGTTGATAGCTTAAGCTTTTTACTAACTAGTTCTTCTAACTTTAATGCACCCATATGTCTATGTTCTACTACATACTCAGTACCTCATCTCATTATGGCTTGTTTTATTCTGTTTCTTCTGTGTCTCCTGGTAACTTACCTGATTCGACTCTTCTTCTTCCCAGAATTCTTTTTGTCTGGTTCTTCTGCCTATCTGTTTTTGTCCAGCTATAGGATAGTTAACTTTTTATTAAACCAATGAGAGTAACACAGTGTACAAAAAGGATTATTCTACAGTATTATTTAACGTATCATTCTGGATAATTTTCCACCATATTAGCTACTTGTATTGCCTATTTTACCATGTAGAAAGTGCTAAGAATACAAATACAAGTTCACCAGGTCTGGTGCTCCCTTATAAAGATTTTTTGTGTATAATGTCTAATAGTATATTTTTTCTATCTAAAATCTCTTCAAAATGATGTCTTCCATATTTTCCAAGTTTTTATACTAATTTCCATATAATTTCTGATAGAGATCTTTCTATTGGATTTGTTATTTCTTATACTCCCATCTCATGAGTATTAGTTTTATTGAAAATTGATTTTTTTTCATAAAATATATGGTAATAATGATTTTCTCCCTCATTTCCTCCGAGATGCTTCTCACCTCCTCTGTCATCAAAAACCATACCTTCCTGCCTTTCCTCAGTTACTGAGAAGGTATCTATTGATTAATAGGAAAATAAAACAAAAACAAACATCAGAATAGGACAAAGCAAACAGAAGATATGAAGTCAAGCAAAAGCACAAGAAACATATAAACACACAGACACAATTTCACACTCAGGAATACCATTAAAATGCAAAACTGGAAGCCATAATATGTATGCAAAGGACCTATAACTAAATAAATAAATAAACAAGCACAAAAGA
The DNA here is from genome assembly GCF_903992535.2 of Arvicola amphibius. Lineage (NCBI taxonomy): Eukaryota > Metazoa > Chordata > Mammalia > Rodentia > Cricetidae > Arvicola > Arvicola amphibius. The sequence continues at coordinate 46,512,018 of NC_052060.1, read as the reverse complement.
AAGAAAGAGAAAACTAATAAATAAAATAAATAAATTCCCCGATTAAACATTGTGAGACAAAGAACCTCCGAAGATGTTATTGAGTCCTTTTGTGTTGACCGTCTACTCATGGAATTAACCTTGTGCTTAAGAGTAGTTAGTATCTCTAGTGAGATTCTGAGATAAATGTTTTTGTTTTTTGTGAATTTATCAATTGGAGATGGCTTCTGGCTTAGGCATCGGGAAAGTATCCACTTCTCCTCTCTTTTGGAACCACATCTACTGCTAATCCTTGCAGGTTCTGTTCATGTTGCCACAGTTCAAATGTGCATTGATATGATATAGGCGCAGAAGTCCTTGTTGCCTCAATGTCCTCCACTGGCTCTATTTCTTACAATCTTTCTGCCTCTTCTTCCACAGGATTCCATGAGTCCCTTAGGGACAGGATTTGATGGAGGCATCACATTTATTACTGGATGTTTCAAAGTTCCTCAATTTCTGCACATTGTCTAGCTCTCAGTCTCCATATCTGTTCCCATTTACCACAGGAGGAAGCCTCTATGATGATAGCTTAGCAGGGTACTGATAGATGAATAGAGCAGCATGTCTTTAGGAATCTATTGCTTCATTCCTTTATCATTAGTATTTAATTTCCCCCAAAGTCCCTGGCCTATCTAGTTTAAGGTTCTTGACCTCCCAAGAAGTGTTGGGGGATGTTTCTAATTTATTAAGTGGTCCTTTAATATAATCAGATAGTGGTTGGTTACCCCCACAACATTTGTGCCACAATTGCACTAGCACATCTTGCTGGTAAGTCATCATTGTAGTTCATAGGGTTTGTAGCTGGGCTGATGTTTACCTTTCTCTTTCTGTAGTATGCAGAATACTTTCCAGCTACATAAACTAGTCCACAAATATACTCTCAAACTTGTTTAGTATCTTCTTATTACTCAGATACCAATCTGATTCAACATTTTTAGGTATATGTTAGAAAAGTATGCTCTGTCACGGGAACATAATATTTATCCACCTATTCAAGATTATATATTAGAAAGCTATTTTTCACAGTCTGCACTTTGGAAAAATCTCTCAAGGTTTGGTAAATTTGGTTGTTCCTTTATTGCTTTCAAAATTGCTGGGAGGTCTCTGCCCAATCAATCTTGGCCAGTTGAGTGTTACCCAGCCAGATAATATCAACTATGTGATGTAAAAGGCTGATTTCAGGGATTATAAGATTACCTTGGCATATATTATTACTTACCTTTTGGGTTTTCTTTCTCAAATATGGAATCCAATGTATCACACTCACTGGATACCAAAGAACATTACCATTCCTCTCCAGAGCCATAGGTATTCTAACTTTCCATTGTCTTTCTTGGATTCTAAGTCTTCAGTGCTAGTACTTAAATTCAGCCCTGGGATCATAGCTTTTGTAGATTTGCATGTATTTCTGACTTCAATATTTAATATTATTGATATGTGATGTGGGAGAGTCTTCTGTTTGAGTTGATTTCATTGGCTAATAAAGAAACTGCCTGGCCCATTTGATAGACCGCCCCTTAGGTGGGTGGAGTAGACAGAACAGGAAGAAGGAAGTGAGGTAGATGGCTCAGTCACATGCCACGCCTCTCCTAAGTTAGTCAGACCACCGTGCCTCTCCTCAGAGAGAAGCCAGACGCGATGAAGCTCCAGCCCAAGATGGACGTATGCTAGAATCTACCTGGTAAGGCACCACTTTGTGGTGCTACACAGATTATTCGATATGCGTTAGTCAAGATGTGAATAAGAGGCTGAAAATAATGGGCCAGGCAGTGTTTAAAAGAATACAATTTGTGTGATGTTATTTCGGGTGCAAAGCTAGCCCTGCCGGAGCCGGGTGGGATGAGAAACAGGCCTGCCCGCAGCACCTCACTACAGAATGGCGCCCACGTGGATAACCAAATCCACAGAAAGCTTGAGAAAGCTTGGGAAAGAATAGAGTAAAGCTCTATTTTTTGGATCTGGCAAGCAAGCACTCTCATCTAAGAGAGGCTTCCTGACTCAGCTTCAGCTGCAAAACATTGCAGCTCCTTTAAGAGGTTTGGCTACGAAACACTTAAATGCTGTTGATGAAAATTAACTGCATGCTTTTCGGTTTTCAGCCGTAGCAGGAATAAAGCTGTGCCGTTTTAAAATGCCAGCTTTCTGGGCCGTCCCACCAGGGCAAACTCTGACTCTTTCAAGCAGGCGGTCCTGACTATGGAGCTTTTGAGTGTTGTTTAACACTGTTGCAGCTTGCTTGCTGGCAGGGACCTTGAACCGCCACAGAGTTGTGGTGATAAACATGGCTACAGCCAGTACCTCTGCCAGAGGCTGGAAAGCTAAGGAATGGGCTGGATCCAGCCACCAAAGTCATGGCTTTAATCCTACCTATATTGGTTGGTAAATTAAAGACTCGAGTGGTCAGAAAAAGAGAGATATACAGTAAAGAGAGATTCAAAGACAAAGAAAACCTCTAAATGGTTTACAGTGTGTTAAAATATATGCAGACTAAAGGTTAAAGTTCTTAAAAGTAGAAAAGAAAAAAAAAAAGAAGTAGTTTGTTGTGGTGGTACACACCTTTAATCCCAACACTTAGGAGGCAAGGTATATTGACCTCTGTGACTTCAAGGGGCAGAGGTGGATTGACCTCTGTGACTTCAAGGTGTGGTAGCACACGCCTTTAATCCCAGCACTTGGGAAGCAGAGACAGTGGATCTCTGTGAGTTCAAGGACAGCCTGGTCCAAAGAGTTATTCCAGGACAAAGATATACAGAGAACCTGTCTCAAAAAATAAAAGTAAAAATAAAAGAAATAGAGGTTAAAATAAAGTCGTATAAGATGGAAAATACACAGAGAATCTTGATACTGTATGCTATTATGCTCTCTTTGAATTGTTTGAATGCTGAGGAAGAAACAACAGCTGCTAAAAGATATTTGTTTGTAAATGCTGCTGAACTAATACAACATAGGTATTTTGAAAATACCTTGACTTTAGAATTTGGATCTAAGGATATGATACTTTGGAAAAGAGATTCTTCTTTTATTTTTACAGAAAATGAGACCCGTTGGATTGCTTCTATCCCAATATGGTATGATAGACCACGCCCTCCTGAAAGGTTGCTGTGAACTTCTTCAGAAAATTACTTCACCCAACTGATGACTGAGATGAACCTGGCACACAGGTTACACCATGAAAGATCTGATTAACAGCGTCCCCATTCAGCAGGAAGCAGTTTGGAGAGAAATAACTACGTCCATATTCCCAAATATTGTTTATAAAATGTTCTTTTACATTTAAAGGGGGAGATGATATAGATATGAATAATTTACATTGGTATAAATTTTTGCCTTATTGATAGAAATTTAAGGTCTATTTTGTTATATGTATATGTATTTCTAATAACGATTAAGGTATTGTGATTGTGTAGTTCATTTAAAAATGTAATGTATAATTAGGAAATATAGGTTGCTAATGAATAATCATTGATAATAGTTAAGCTTGTAGTCATGTTAGTTAGATTTTCTAGCTATATAGAGATATTTTAAGTTACATAGGCATTCTTCATATCTTTCAAAGACTACAGAATATTCGCATTTTAGATGTTTTAATAACTTAGGACTGTTCATGACAATGAGACATGTCTGCTCCTGGCAGCACCAATCTACTTCAAGAAGATGATGGGCATTGAAGAGGATCCTTATTGAGTTTGATAGCCATTTGGGCAAGAAACTGCTCTTGCCTGGACTATTGCATAAACTGGACATAGAGAACCCTCAGAGAGAGGACTGCTGAACTTGCCTAAAAGTGAGATGATCTTTCGGGATTCCTGATTCATGAAAGAGTCTGCAAGACATTCTGCAGGACACAGCAGAAAGTGACTGAACTGTCTTTGAAATTTCCTGCTTTATGGAAATGTCTGCTGGAAACTATGGGCCTGAATGCCGAAGATGGATGCCCCAATGGTACAGAGGAACTTTGGGTGACTGTCCAGGCAGTGAGATGTCTCTGTCATTTCTAGAGTTTTGTAAGTTGCTTACTTCTTATTTATTTAGGTAATATTATATCCTTCTGGAGTCTTTGATGGAGTTGAAGAATGGATAGATAGTTAAAGTTTTCCTTTGTTATGATAAAGATAAAATGGATATAAGTATTGTAACTAATTCTTACTTGATAACTATTTTGTTATATGTAATTTTACTATGTTAAAGTTAAAGCCTTTCTTTTATTGTTTAAACAGAAAAAGGGGAAATGATGTGGGAGAGTCTTCTGTTTGAGTTGATTTCATTGGCTAATAAAGAAACTGCCTGGCCCATTTGATAGACCGCCCCTTAGGTGGGTGGAGTAGACAGAACAGGAAGAAGGAAGTGAGGTAGATGGCTCAGTCACATGCCACGCCTCTCCTAAGTTAGTCAGACCACCGTGCCTCTCCTCAGAGAGAAGCCAGACGCGATGAAGCTCCAGCCCAAGATGGACGTATGCTAGAATCTACCTGGTAAGGCACCACTTTGTGGTGCTACACAGATTATTTGATATGCGTTAGTCAAGATGTGAATAAGAGGCTGAAAATAATGGGCCAGGCAGTGTTTAAAAGAATATAATTTGTGTGTCGTTATTTGGGGGCACAAGCTAGCCGGCGATCAGGAGCAGGGCTGCAGGAAAGCAGCCCATAGCCCCTCACTACAGAAATGCCCTTCTCAAAATTATCTAATGCCAAGCCTTCTTGACCTCTACCATGTTAATCTATAACATTCTTTACTAATTTCATAATAAAAGAATATACTGCAACTTCAAAAGGAAAACTTTTCTTGCACTGATAACATTCCCTGCTTTTAATTCTCCCACTCATTTATGCTTGCCACACTTCATTTCCCTTCAGCTCAACTAATATGGCTTGTGTTCTCTCGGAGATTTCTATTTTCTTTGCATAACTAGCTTGATCAAAGTTTCATTTTTAATCACAGTGTTGACCCATTAAGACATCTTACTAAGTCACCAAGGGGATCCTTTATGTTGAATTTATCACCTATTATCTGTATGTCTTCTTGCTTGCCAAATTTTAGCAGAATTTGGCATATTGGTGAATTTCTATTCTTGATTTAACCTCTGCTCCCTTTCACTTTCCACATTGTAGTAATTTTTCCACTTTAGATGCATTATTTTCTTTTTTTTCTTCTTAGCCTCTAATCTCCAGTGTTATGTGTGGCTCCACTTCTCTGTCTTTTGGTTTCAGTGCTTCCCTTACATGAACATTCTCCATAGTTCACCATTGCATATTCCCTTCCTTTTGTATATATGAATTTATTTCCAAATATATTCAAAACCCATAGTTGTCAATGCATTTATCATAGCCTTAGTGTTTGTGTCTACTTATTACTTCTCATACCCACATGCAGTTGATTTTAGTCAAATTCTCCCCATTTCCTGTCTTCCATCTCTTTCTTGTTACTTTCTACTTCATACTATACTGTTTTATAATTTTCTATATAATAATTGAATATGGAGACCCTATATGTTGATGTTCAAACCCAAAAGAAAACGTGGACTCTTGGTTCCTATTATGCTCAACTAATATGACTTGTCTTCTCTTGGAGACTTTAGAAACTTTGAGAACTCAATTTTGCTTCTCAGAAATAGCTTGATCAAAAATTTATTTTAAATCACAAGAGAGTAGGCAATAGGTTTAAGATATTTTCCATCTTGTAACTTTATAATTATAATTTTAGTTGTTGTTTATTTACCTGGAATATAAAAGTAATTGTAGACTCTTAACTTCAGTTTTATGTAAGTATCTTTAACTTGGTTCAAATGAGAAAACTAAATACAGAAGCCAACTTACTAATGCCCCCACTAACAATGAGGAAAATATTAAACATTTTCAGAATATTTTTATGAATAAGTTCAGTTGTTTAGACTCCCCATCTCTTCTTCAACTCCATCCTTCTCTTTTCTCCTACCTTTTTAGATTTGGAAAAATGTCCTTCTCATCCCCCTCCCATCCCTGTTGCAAGAGTTTCATGAGTATTTCTTGAACTGAATTTACTCTGTAGAAGTGAGTGGTTTTGCCACAAAAATGCAGAAAGGAAAAGAAAGTTAATTAAATATGAGTCTCAAGGTTTCTTTGTTATTTCTCTCCCCTCTATTAGCTGGCAAATGCATTTTCTCCTTTCCCACGGCCTGTTACAACCAGCCACCGAAGAGCTTAAAATTTAGAGCAAAGCCAGTCTACCTAGTCATCAAGTATGTGAAGGCTCTGCCAGAAATCTATATAGCTAGATACTTGGAAAGAGATCAGAGTTGGAGAAAATAAAACTGATTCCAAGAACAGAAACATTACAACAGTGTTTGATGAACACAGCCTTCATTACCTTCCAGATTTGACTATGTGTGGCATGTGGGAAATACAAATGAACTTTCTATCAAACCCTGCGATCCAGCTATGTGGAAACTAACTGAGCACAAAGTAATAATATTGACAAGAATAAGATATTGTCAGAAGATGTCTATTTAGCTTTGCTGTTTCAGAAATTTTAAAAAATTTAATCAATGATGTTTGAATTATGATCAAATTGTGAAAATGTTTCACAATACTGTTAAATGTCTCTATGTAGTAATATATAATAATGTTAGTCTTATGTTCTTTATTAACCAATTTATTTTTTATAAAATTCTCTATGGTTTATATTTTGCCAAAATGAAGAATGTCATCTAGTTTGAAATAAATTTTTATGTTGTAATTGTTTATACAAAGATTTCTCCAGTTCTATGAATTACAACATCAGAAAAATAGTTGAAAATGTTTCATATATAAGACCATAAAGAAGAAGAGAATTCAGATCATAGTTTTACATAGTTAATCAGCAAAATTCCTAACTTCTGATATCTAAAACATTTTTATGTCTTTTCAGTTCTGTTAAGCATGTAAAGCTGTTTCAAAATTACAAACTCACAAATTACTGGGAAACAGTTTCACGTCCAAGGATTCAGATTTAGTTCATACATTATCCGTTTATTTAAAATATCATTTGATCAGCAGTTCCCTTGCACCTCTTTACTATGATATTATATCTGTAATGCAATTAAAATATATGGTTGCAATTTGTTGTCCATCAACATTTGATTTTTTTTATCTAAAACTCCTTTCATTATGTTTTACTGTTTGCATGTAAAGCTTCACAGGTTTGCCCAAATGCACAGTGTTATTCATCCATCACTATTAATGCCCAGGGAACAGTTTCACATTCTTAAAATAAAATCCTCTTGCTTTATCTAGTAATACATAAAAATGAGACAAAAAAAATCATTGGGAAAGAAAATCCCATTTTTAACAGAATGGTTAAACAACTATTGTAAAATAGAGAAAAAGCTACATAGGTGGGAAAGTGTTTAAAGGAATAAGGGGAGGAATGATGGTTTGTACACCCTTCCTGTGTGTCCCTGCACACATAGCAGTCCCTACCCTCTGTGCCTAACTTCCCTTCAGTAAGGACTTAGAAATGCAGGATCAAATCATGTGAAAACTTCTGGTGAGCCTCAACTCATAAGAAAGAAACCATTGCATGCTAGCACATGTGTAACTGACACTCCTGCTCGTTTGTGCTGTATTTTAGAATATGGCACAGTAATTTTAGGGTTTATTTCAAATAAAAATTATAATTGCCACACTTTACTTAAAAATTTTAATTTACCGAAAGAAAAAAAAAAACCTAAAACTTCTGTAGCATTAATTTAAATAATCTCCTAAACTAGAGATATCAAAATCAAATCACTGAACTGAAAAGTCTTCAATATAACAAAAGTAAAAGCACACTTCCAACAAAAACAACTATAGCTACACAGAAAAGCAATAATAAATGGCCAGATAACCTCTTACTGGGAGGCTTGGTGATCAGAGTCCAGGGTGAATCACATGTTTCCTGATGATTATTCCACAAGTACAGGAGGCAAAAATCTCTATCTTTGTGTTCCCTTGAGAGTACAGCTTTTCAAAGTATGATCTAATGATTCTCTGGATTTCTTCAGTGTTTATTGTTATGTCTGCATTTCATTTCTTATTTTGTTAATTTGGATGGTCTCTCTCTGTCTTTTGGTTAGTTTGGATAAGGATTTGTCTATCTTATTGATTTTCTCAAAGAGCCAGCTCTCTATTTCATTGATTCTTTATGTTGTTTTCTTTGTTTTTATTTTATTAATTTTAGCCTTACAATTTGATAATTTCCTGTCACCTATTCCTCCTGGGAGAGTCTGAAACAGCAGCCTACGGAATGGTCAAAGATCTTCACCAATCCCACATCAGACAGAAAACTGTCTTCAAAATCTATAAAGAACTCAAGAAACTAGACATCAAAGAAATCAAATAATCCAAATAAAGGTGGAGTACAGATCTAAACAGATAATTCTCAACAGAAGAATATCAAATGACTGAAAGGCATTTAAGGAACTGCTCAACATCCTTAGCAATCAGGGAAATACAAATCAAAAAAACTTTGAGATACTATCTTATACCTGTCAGAATGGCTAAGATCAAAAACACCAATGATAGCATATGCTAGAGAGGATATGAAGTAAGGGAAACAATTGTTTGCAGATTATTTAATTTTTAAGAGTAAGGTTTTTGTAGAAAACACCTTTAAGAAAACAACTTCCTCTAACACAATCATGTAAGTGGGGTTTTGCTCTTCAGAAGTCACTCCCAAATAATCACTCAGAAACTTAATTGCTAATGCTCACCTGATAGCTCAGGCTGATTAGAAACTACCTCTTACAACTTAAATAAACCCATTTCTATTAATCCATGTATTGTCACCTGGCTTATGACTTTAACTATCTTCCACAATATCTTATTCTCTCTGTGTCTCCTGGCGACTCCACTGACTCTGTCCCTCTTTCATCCCAGTCCTTAGTTTGGTTGTCCTGCTTATACTAGCTATGCTCCAATCAGCTTTGTGTTAACAATGCAAGCAACAGGTTTTCACAGTGTACAGTATTATTTCACAACACAAAGTGTATAAACTGATTAAGATTACTATGAACTTAGAACAGTATATGCTAGATTAATAATGATTTTGTTTTGATATGGAAAGGGGGAAATCAAGTTGTTAATATAATTACTTCACTGTGTTTAGTAAAAGTCATTTCCACTATTTGTACCAATAAGTCAATCGGCAATATTTCTCTAAATAAGGCAATAGTCTCTCATGAATAGTAACAAGTGGGATCTTAAGGATGTTGCTTTATGAAGCCAAAAGATAATGCATTAATTTGGCTCTATATTGCTCTGAGTTCTCTAAAGTAGCAGAACTAATCCAGCAAACCTATCTGTGTATGTAGATAGATAGATAGGTAGGTGGGTAGATAGATAGATAGATAGATAGATAGATAGATAGATAGATAGGTGATAGATGATAGATAGATAGATAGATAGATGGATAGATGGATAGATAGATGATATAGATAGATAGATAGATAGATAGATAGATAGATAGATAGATAGATAGATAGATGATAGATAGATAGATGATAGATGATAGATAGATAGATAGATAGATGATAGATAGATAGATAGATGATAGATAGATAGATAGATAGATAGATAGATAGATAGAAGATAGATAGATAGATAGATAGATAGATAGATAGATAGATAGATAGATGATAGATAGATAGATAGATAGATAGATAGATAGATAGATAGATAGATAGATAGATAGATAGATAGATAGATAATAGTGAGAGATGGAGAGAGAGAGAGAGAGAGAGAGATGTGTGTATGGGTGTGTATATATGTAAGTACATTTCTTGCATTGTCTTACATATATGTTAAAGGTAGTCCTGTAATGGATGCTTCACACTGGACAGACCAAGAATCAAAATCTGGGATTTGTTCATTAAAATAAACTGTCACATCATTCCTAATGCAGCAATGAAGGTCCGGAGAATTCCTTAGGGACTTACCATGCTCCAGTTTAGATTAGAAACCAGAAGAAACTGGTTTACAGCAATAGCAAGTAAGGTGAATTTGACAGCAAGAATGAAGGCAAACAGGCAAAAAAACACTTTCATTGTCCCGTATCCTCTTATCTGAGCTGTCACCAAAAGATGCTGCCCACATTAGGGTAGGTCTTCCCACTTTAAATAACATAATCAGGGAGATCCTTCTCATGAGTGCTCCATATTTTCGGTTCTAGTTGACTCTAGATCCAATAAAACTGATAGCCAAGATTAGCCAATGCCACAGAATCTTTGTCACATGTTTTCTTCTCTGAACAGAATTACAAACAAGCATGTTCACCATTGGCAAGCCTTACTACTGCCAGACAGGTAGTATATTATCACATAGATTAAAATTGTCCTCTCTATCTAAAACTTATCAAATAGTTTCCATCATTTCTTTCAGTTTTTATTCAGTATTTATTGTCATTCATTCGCTGTCATTCAAATTTCTAAAATCTTTTTAAAGATTTTACTTCAAGTTAAAAATAAGATATGCGTGGCATTGTTGCCCTTTGTCAAATTTTCCATTTTTAAATTTACCACTAAGTCCTGTGCCTCATGGTCACAGAGGTCTGGACTACAAAGGGAATTTCTCTGATAGCACTTCCCAGTACAAAATGATCAGGGCCTTCTTATCAAGGATGTGTTTGGGTAAGGAGAAGTTACCCTTCTGACACAAATATCACTTCATTAATGTTTATGATAGTACTCTTCTCTTTATTATTGAAAATGTTTACCAATATTTCTGCATTCTCCATCCAACCATTGATAAAAACAATATAAAACACAGTCCCCTTCACTTCTCCATAACTCTCATTCCCACCTTTTACACTGTCAATTCGACTGAACATTCCAAGTCTTCTGCATTATCTCCTGTCCCTAGCCTAGGATGTGCAGTTTCCTCAAATAACAGTATGGCAAAAGAAGGAACATAGTTCTATTCTGATACAGTCCCCTGCTTTAAGGTTGCTATGACTGGGCTCAGTCATTTCCTTCCTTTCCATATAGAGATACAGAATGTTTCTCAGCTCTCAGAAAATGGGGTTATCTTGACTGTTTTAAAATACATCAGCATCTGCCATTAACCCCTTTTACCTGCCTTGTTTTTAATATAATTGATTTAGACAGGGATTTGGACTGAAATTTCCATAGTGTGTCTAAAGTACAGTGAAAGTCAAGAATGTTGAAGTGCTAAAAACCTCACTTTTGAAAAAAATAGTTACTGCAAGCTGAAGAATAGCAGCCTAAAAATTTAGTATCTTTTAATTTATTTATTTGAGAGAGAGACAGAGAGAGAGAGAGAGAGAGAGAGAGAGAGAGAGAGAGAGAGAGAGAGAGAGAGAGAATGTATGTATGTGTCTGTGTGGTACGAACAAAATAAATTTATTGTATGCATTATGAGTTTAAATCCAAACCATGTATCTTTAATGTTTTTTTTTCCATTTTAGTATTTTGGTTTTCATTTCATAGTTAAGCCTTGAATAAGGTTATTACACACAACCAAAATGACATCTGTATAGATATGCTAGATATGTTATTTTTTAAGTTCTCCTGACATCAGGTCAAGTGTACATTTCTGTTCCTCAAGCTAACCCTTTTTATTGAAAAGAAACTTCATCAAATGGTTCACAACCACCTTTGGGTTTAGGTCTAGAGACATTTGACACCCCTGGCTTCTGTAGACACTTGTACTCATATATGTATATATCATTACAAGTAGTAAAGATCAATTTAAAAAAGTAAAAAGGCCTTTTATTATAAAATCAGTGCAAACTGATTTTATATATTACCTTATATGTTTCTGGGCTGTATCAATCTGATTCAATTTAATGACAACCTTTTCATGTGATAGTACTGAGAAGTTGCTTCACACCATCATTTGAGGAAAAATAAATACTCTGGGTGATAGCATATTGACCATATATAATATGTGAAATGTATTATAAACACATTAAATAGTAGCCTGTTATGCTTATTTATACCATAACTGTGGATTTGTCTTCTGTATGAAACTTAACAGAGCTTTTTTATATAAACCACCAGTAATCAGTTTGGAAATATGGCAATGGTAAAATTTCCAAAGAGAAGGAAATAAACAACAGTTAGAAGTCATATGCAATCCCTGTCATATTCTCTCCTATTTTAAGATCCTGAAGTAAACTTACTGAAATGGAACAATAGGATAAAATGTCATGTTTCTTTCCCTTGGACATTTTAAACAGCAGGAGGTATCCTGAGACTGTCAAGAGGCTCTGCAGCTACTGAATATCAAAAAAAAAAAGTTTAGGATTATAATTTAAGGAGAAAGTAGTTTATCCAGACTTAGACTAAAACTTCTGAAGCTATTTACTTTTCTTCTGTACACCTCTGAATTAAATATCTCTCTCGGTTGCCTGGATTTTTTATCAGTCAGGAAAGTACTATAATTAGGGGTAGGCTCTACCTCCAGGTCAGAGGCATATCTATCTGTTCACACCATAGCCACTTCCACCATGCAGCATTAGACCTGAGGAGACAGCCAGAAACTCAAAGAAAAAAATAGCCTTGTCTTAACTAACTGAATAACTAAATGAATAAATTTGCTACATAGACATTTGTTTTGTTCAAATGGAATTCAACTATTGCACTTAAAGCTTTAGACATCAATTAAAGCATGAAAAATATAAATATGACATCATGTACTCTGTGAGTCGTTTAGGATTTTGATAATGTAAACTTACCTCATGATAAGTGCAGAGGACTTATCTAAAAGAGTTCTAAAAGAGGACTATTTTCTAAAAGAGTTCATTCTAGAAGTTTAGAATTAACTCTTGTAGCACTTATGTTCAACAGATATTAATCATTTTAGTTTTGTGAAGTTACTTCCTCTGTAAAATGATGAAATTGGTTTGAATGATCAGTAGAGTCCCTTCCTAAAATATAAATCAACTTTGCATGCAATAAAATGCATTTAAGAAGCCTTAATAATATCTATTTTTACTTTGTATTAATAAGATATCATCAGGATGCTTCTTATCTTTTAAAAATTAATAATAGAGAAATATATTTATGAGTTATCTTTAGCAAATGTAAACTGATAATTTTGTTCATATATAATGATAGTGCTTTCATTATGTTCAGGTATTTAAAATTAAAATTTATGTACATCAATACTCCAAAGTCTGTGTGCCTATCTCTATCTATCTATCTATCTATCTATCTATCTATCTATCTATCTATCTATCTATCTACCTATCAAATATTTTTATATAAAGGTATATATTAAAGTTTACTTAAACTGCTTAGAAGTGCCTCACCTCACTCATCCATCATTAGAGAAGTTTCTTCCTATAGTAGATAAGAACAAATACAGAGAAAAACAACTGGACAAAGTACAGACCGTGAGAGACCTTGGAACAGATTTTCCTAAGTGGGATACCTTCATAAAGCCCAGTCCTCAGGAATTAGGGAGATATTCAGGATAGGAAGAAAAAAAGATTATGAAAACACGATGGGATGAATGACACCAAGAAAACCCTGACTTCTGTGCACAATGGGATTGCAGCATAAATGAGCTCACAGAGACTGTGGCAGCCTGCATAGGGCTAGCACTGGTCCAACCAGAGGAGTCACAGCACTGAGAGGGGTAAGAGGATGTAAGTTCCCGTTCCTGACTGAGCTATCTCCAATCAATAACTGCTCGCAAAGGAAAAATTTCCAAGGGAGTCTCACTAGGTATACAAACCACACTGAAGAGCAGGTGTTGGGAGCAGTGAGACCCCCGATCCTGAATTTCTTGTAATCCCCTGATCTGAGTGCCTACAGCTGCTCTGAGCACTAGACCTTCAGTAGTTCCTGATGGCAGCAGAGTGGTTTCTGGTGGGGCGTGGCTATCTCTATATAATCTGCCCCTGAACACAATAAAGGGAATTCAAGGATGACCCGTGTCGCTGTCTCTCTGTGTGTGTCTGTGTTTTCTAACCTCCAGCCCCTTGCCCGAAGCTCAGTAACTGGGTAATAGTACACCCAGTGCAGACACGGGGCCCCGGTGTGCGGCAAGCAGGTTCTGTACCCAATAGACGATGATCAATACAAAACAAACACAATGGTATTTTAGGAGATTTTATGTCTCATATTGCTTTGCTTTGGCATATTCTACGTTACTAGTCTTTTCTTATATATTATGATTTCTGATTTTATGGACTTTTTGTTTTTGTTTTTAATTAATTCATTTTACATCCTGAGTAAAGTTTCCCCTACTCTCCTGTTCATTATTTTTGAGAAAATATGTATTAAGACTTTCTGTACATTAGTAAAAACAAACACTTTCTGTTGCAAGTATATGTAAAGATAACTATATAAGCTTGATTACCATCATGGATGTGATGATTGATAATTTGAGAAGTAAATGAGTTTTCTTGATTATATGCATTTTTAACATTTTATCCAGTAATTTAACTTTAATTACATTTTCATTAATGTATGGTATGTATAAAGTAGTTTTCTCAATAATTCCAATACCTAAAATAAACCACAAATTATAAGAAATGTCCACCTTACAAACCCTAAGGAAAGACAAGAAATATTTTCAGAAGTTGTTTTTCAGAAGTTCAGAATATCTGATAGCAATCAACTAATCAACTAATAACTGAAGGAAGCAAATCATAATATTCTGGCCATCCTGAAAATCTATTGGTATTATGGTTCAGTTATTTTTTTCTCTTTTGGGACAATGGATTATTCTTCTTTTCCTTTTTTCAACCATCTCCAGTGAATTCTGAGAGCTTTCATCTGTAATATTTAGTTCCAGCTATTGTTACATCGCCCTGTCATATCAGTAGAAGATAAACTCCCTTCATTTTCAGAATTAGCTTCACTCTACTTTTTTCTTTCATTGTTGCTTCGAGTTTTTCCATATGTTTGGTTCTCATATTTCCTTCTATGTTTCCTTCCTTCATTGGCAGCAGGGTTTACACAGGACTAAAGATGAAAATCCCCAAATATGAGTAGAGCAAAGATTAATTCTGTGAAGCTATTCTATAGCTATTACAGTGTGGAGATTACTTAATTTTCACATTCAATTTTAATAAATCCTAATGGACTGTTGGAGCTAAAATATATCAGAAGAAATGAAAAATAACATTGAAGCATGATAGACCTCTTCTTTTCCTGACTCTCACATAAGTAAAGATGTGATTCATGATTCCAATTAAAAAGTGGCAGTCAATTAATTATACTGATGCTCTGAATATTTGCATATTAATGTTTAGATTATTAGCTATTTTATGAGTAGCTTAATTTTAAAAAGCTGAAGACAAAAGTGTGAAGAATTAAAATGTTGAAGGTTGGAGCTTTCCTGTAGGCTCTGAAGCAATGTAAGTATCTTCACAGAAAAGTCATGTGATTTTACTAGCTGGCATTCAACTTTTTTAAATGTTGTTTTTCTCCAAACTGTAGTTAATGTGCAATTATGGTTGCTTGCATATATTAAAATATAAAGTCTCCCATTAAAAATATTAAATTGAAAATTTGACTTTTGACCAATACTAACTGTGCAATGGAAAATAAAGGAAGAATGTAAAAGGACAGTTATAAGGAATAAATTATTAGAGACCTCTTGTTCCCAGCATTGTTAAATATTGTTCAAACAAATGAATGGTAAGTAATTGTGTGGCATGTATTTTCTAAACTATAAGGTTTGGGATAACTCGATTAGTAAATATTGGAGTGACTTAGGTATACCCTTTTTATATCTGTCATTCAAATCACTTTTGAAGAATGTTGTATTAAATGTGAATATATTTACCCTTCCACTTTCTACATTTGTTCCTCTCTTAAGCATGTATGCAGTATAATATAATTAAAACACTTTTATTGGCAGAAACTATGTATTAAACCTATACCAGCATTTTTCATATCTCTAAGGAATTCATATACTTTTACATCATTTTTTCAGAACCTTAGATAGTACTACCCATTTTTAAAACTCTTGGTCAGATTTTCTGAATATATTTTAAAATCTCCATCATATTATATGTAATTTTAGTCATTCTAGAATGTAAGAAAATATTATCAAAATTTTTTGATATATTATAATTAATATCTAAATAAGTGTTTGCTTTTATTGGTATTGATAACAGCCTTTAAGATGTTTTCATGTGGAACTCCCCTCAGTATGCTATGAATATATTTTATTACCATTGGTTATAAAAAAGCTGTTTAGCCAATGGCTTAGTAGAGTAAAGCCAGGTGAGAAATTCAAACAGAGATATGGAGGGAAAGTAGGCAAGAGTCAGGGACCCCCATATATTTCCCAAAGGAGAAAGATATCAGCTGCCAGCCAGAACCTTACATAGACCATAGCCTCGCAGTATTCACAGATTAATAGAAATGGGTTAATTTAAGATTTGTAAGAGTTAATCAAAAATATGCCCAAGCTATTGGCCCAACAGTGCTGTATTCAACATAGCTTCTGTGTGATTATTTGTTTCTGAGCAGCCATGAAATGAGAGAATAATCTCTGCCTACAAAATGGAATGTCAATGTGGGCTGACTACATCCACGTAACACCTGAGAGAGCATGGAATGGAATTCTAGACAAAAAAAGAACAGAATTTAGCACAGCTTCTTAGTAGTTGCATTTTTTACCAGATGGGCTATATTTGTTGGCAGCCAAGCAGAGGCACTGTAGCTCCTTTAAGAGAGGTCTTCCTGGTTCAGCATTGGCAGGAAAGGCTGTGGGACTTCTTTAAGGGAGGGTCCCTGGTTCCTGCTGCCACAAAAGGCTCTGACTTTTTGGGAGGTCCAGCGATGTAGCATTTGAAAGGAGTTTGAGAGCAGAGTGCTATAGGTTAATTGATGGCAAATTGGACCCTGTGCATCCCTGTAGCTGGGGCAGAAAGCATAGAAAATTGGGCTGGCAGTAAACATACCTCCACCATATTGAACTGGGCAGAGCCAAAATGCAAAGCAGCCTTAGTCCTAACCACACCCACTTAGCTTTTAAAAAAAATGGTGTTTCTGGTCAGAAAATGATTACAGATATGTAATAAAGACAAATTCAGATGAAAAAAATCACTGAATGGGTAACAATGTGTTTCAAACATATATGTAGGCTTGAGAGAGAAGAAAAAAGTATAGACGGTTATAAAAAGAAATAAATAAAACAAAATCTTTAAAGAAACAGAGCACAGTCAAAGATTAAAGGAGTAAAAAAAGCCACATAAATATGAAAAACACACAGAGAGTCTGGATTATGTATATTATGTGTTTCTTTGAACCTTTTGACTCTGATGGGATAAGTACAAAGAGATTTTTCAGTGTACAGCTACTAATCTAAACCAACATATATATTTTAATGGTATCTTTACTTCAAAATTTGAGTCTAAGGATATGTGGCTTTGAGAAAGGAGGTTATTTTTCTTTCCACAGAAAATAGAAAGCTGTGGATTTCTTATCAGCTAATATGCTTTGATCAAAGATGACACCCTGAACCAATGGCCCTGATTGTCCAACATCCATGAAAGCTTCAGGACTGCTGTCTTAGATGGACCAACCACACAGGATAACCCTATGAAAGACCTAATTAACAGTGCTCCCAATCAGCAAGAAGTAGTCTAAAGAACAATGCTTAAATTCCCAAAATGATTGTTTATAAATGTTTGTTGACATTTAAAGGGGGATATGCTATAGAGATGAATACTTCGCATTGGTATGGATCTTGGTTTATTGATAAAAAATTAAGGTCAATTTTGTTATATGTACATTTCTGCTCCTGTTTAAGGTATTGTGTTTGTGCAGTTCATTTAAAATGTAATGTATAATTGAGACATACAGGTTAATAGTCATCTATAATAGTCAAGCTTGTAGTCATGTTAGGTTTTCTAGATGTACAGAGATATATATTAGATGGCTAGGTATTCTTCAAATGTTTCAAAAACCAAAAAAAAAATAAGGCATTTAAATTTTTTTAGGAACTTAGGACTTATATCAACAAACTTGTCTCTTGGCAGCACTAATCTACTCCAAGAGGATGTCGGGTATCAAAGAGGTTCTTTATAGAGTTGGTTGGCCATTTAGGCAAGAAACTGCTCTTGCCTGTACTCCTTGATGGTATGATGTATGAACTAGACATGCAGGAACCACAGAAAAATGACTGCTGAAGTTTCCTAAAGGTGAAACAGTCCTTCGGGTGTCTTGCTTTTTGAAAGACTCTGCCAGATATTCTTCAGGACACAGAAGAAAGTGACTGACAAACTACCAATATAGGGAAAAAATGTCTTTAAAATTTTCTGCTTCATGGAAATGTCTGCTGGGTACTATGAGCCTGTAGGTTGAATGGGGATGCCCCAACATTACAGAAGAACTTTTGTTGACTGTCCAGGAAGCAATATGTCTCTGTCAATTCTAGAAGTTTGGAAGTTGCTTACAAATATTTTCTGTGTCTTTCAAGAGTTGAAGACAGATAGTTATGGTTTTACTTAATTATGATATAAGATAAATTAGATATGAAACTTCAGACTCACAAAGATAAAATAGATGATAGCATTTTTTAACTTTGCCAATTAAAAGTAGACTAAATATTATAAATGTAATTCTTACTTGATACATTTTGTCATGTATCATTTTATTATGTTAAAGTTAATTTGGTTTTTGATAATGGTTAAATATATGAAAAATAATACCATACTATCAGAGCAATATTATACATCACTATATTAAAGGACCCAGGCATCTAAATAGTCTTAAAGTCTAGGAGTAAATTGTAAATGTACATATCTCTAGAATGAAATGTTTTTATGATTAAAAAAATAATTTCAAACTCCTTATCAATGGATAAAAATACACTATGAAATATTCAAGTCATAAAGGCAAACTATTTCATTATGGGATATATAAGTAGTTAGTATTATAAATAAAAGAAAGATAAAATAGCAAATTATGAAAACGTCCAAATTCTAAACCTGGATATGGAGCAAGATTTGAGGGGCCCGGCATAAGGAAGCCCTAACAAACAGAAAATATACTGTTCTTTTCTACATGTTAGTTCTCTATGATCAAGTGATTATCTCACTACTTAGTCCCTCAGGTTAGAATAGTATTTAATACAAGATACATGTTCATCTATGTTTCAAGGGAATATAAAAATAAATTTTGAGCATGGAAAAAAGAACAAGAAGCAAAAGTCATAGAAGAGTAGCCTGTCTCTTTCATAAGTTAGTGAATTTATCTTCTGTACTCTCAACCTTTTCAGAATTCAGCCAAGATTTGGATAAAATATGTGGGTCCATGGGGTTAGTGGATAGCTCACATCTAGGAGCATGAGCAGCATACTGAAGACACTGGGGACAATGGATCATCCTTCTCCTTGTTAGGAAAAGATGTACAGATGTAAAAAGAAAACAACAGTGCACAAGCTTTTGGATTGAAAATGTACTTATTCTTGTCAGCGTACATTCTCCTTAAGAAATAAGCTTTAAAATATACAATTAATACAAATCTCATTTTCTTCTCTCTCTTCCTCTCTTCTCCCCTCCCTCCCCCTCTTTCCTCCATGTACATAGAAGTAATGACCACCCAAGAAGACAAGATGAGATTTTAAGTGGCAGAACTTGATTTATAGATATCATTTTCTGTGTTCTTTCTCAATGCTTGATGAAATTATCAAAATATTAAACAAATAAATCATAAGTCATAGGAAAAGGAATTGACATTGGTTTAAGAAAGAAAAAGTAAGTACAACGTGCCACATCCTATTAGACCAGACGGTAAAGACGCTATGGACATATAACAAGGAGACACCCTGAGCCACTCTTAAAGTACCTCTCCTGAGAAAAATTGGGGATAATGTGGCTATAAAACAAAAATTGCACAATCAGTTAACATTCAATGAATAAAATATAGATTTAGGAATTCAGACTCAAGTAAATAAGTCAGCATATGAATAAATTGGGGCCAGGAAAGAAAACACTCTTCCTTAGAACAAAACAGCCACTAAAACAATTAGAAGAAAGGATGGAGATAAGAATCCTGTCATTTAGAGACTTTCACTTTCATGTGGGACTCAGGGAAAATTCATGAATGGCCACAAAACCTAGTCGATGAAGGCATGATGAAAAGAAGCAGACCTTACATGCGAAAACAATGATATGGTTTAAATGAGAGGATCCCTCCACACAGAAAAGATCAAGTTAATGACAATTGAAATAGCCTGTAGTCTCAACTAGTTATCCAAGTCAGAACAAATACAAGGAAAAAGGTAAGGCAAAATGAAGAATGAAGACAGTATCTTGCCTCATCCACTACCAAAGATATATGAGGAAATACAAACATTAGAGAAAACCAGTAATAAATTGGGTGGTGATATATGATTTTCTCCTTTAATTTTTTACTTCGTAGTTAAGTAGGAAACAATGTACCTCACACTAACAGGAAGGTTGGAGAGTTCCTCCTAATATGAGACACAAGGTTGATAGAGAAAATATAATAAAATGCTAGCGTTCGGTTGTCTTAATGGGATAATATGGAACTTTATGAGTTCTTTGCACTACTTCAGAAATGTTTCTATGTATAATGTCACTTTAAAATGACAAATGATATATAAGTATAGAAAAATTAGTAAAAAAGTCGAGTTGGAGGAAGTAAGCTATTTGAGCATAATAAAAATAGTTTAAATGGCCTCTATAATATGATAAATTAGTATTTACATATTTGTATAATTATGTTTAGGCCTATAAAGCAGAAGAATACATGATCTAGTAAAAATTATACCCCTGTTTGTTACTTTTCTCATATTTATGGTGAAACCTCTCAAAAATAACTTAAAGAAGAATTAATTTTGGTTGTGGTTTAAGAACAGTTACAATCCAAAATACAGTGAAGGCATCCTGAAAAGAGTATGAGGTGTCTGATCACACTGACCAAAGACAGGAAGCAGAGCCTGGTCAGCAAATGGAGTTGGAGTAGGAAAGATCAATGCCTGTCTCGGTGACCATCTTCATAAAGCAAGGTCCATCTTGCTGGAGATTACACAACCATCCAACACAGCATTACAGTTAGGGCCCAAGTGTGCAACACTTGACTTAATGGAGAAAATTTTACATAACCACAGAATTTTATGTCTGAGCCCACAATGTGATCACATGATATGATCCTTTCATTCCAATTTCAAATATCTTCAATAGTCTCAACAGTAATCAAAAGATCAATGCCCCCACAGGGGATGATTGACACCAAGGAGGGGCATTGTTTTCCAGACATAACAAGAATGATGCACATAGGAACTTACAGAAACTAAGGTAGGATTCACACAAGTTTAAGCCAGACAGAGTCCCAGCACTGAGAAGGCTATGATCTCCCCTCCCTAGTCAAGAAGCTAGTTCCAACTGCCAACTGCTTCCAAAAGAAGCAAACCAATTTTAGATCTCTATTATTTTTATTGTTGCTATGATATAATTCTCAATAAAGGTCTTTTTGGCTCTCAGTTTAAGAAAGGAACCACTTCTTTACAGCAGGGAGGCTTGAGACAGCTGGTCACATTGCATCTGCCATCAGGACGCAGGGCACAGACAGGAAATGACATTTGGCCATAAAATCTTAGGCCCTGCTCTGGTAGACTTCACTTTCTCCAGTGAGACTCAACCTCCCAAAGGTTTTATAACTTTAAAAAGGAGTGCCATCAGCTGGAGACCAAGTGACCAAACGTATAAAATAATGGAAGACAACTGACACTCTATAACACCATCAACCACAGAGAAAAATTAATTTGATATTATTTAAGGTATATTGTCAATAATATAATTATTGCTTGCCCTCTTAATTTTTTAAATAGATAAAATAATTTTTAAAAACATGTTCAAAATAATATAAATTATGAGTCGAATATTGAACAGCATAATATTTGAATAATTATATAGTACATAAATTAGTAACTTAAATATAAATCAGGGTAAAAACCAAGTAAATAAAGATCACATAAATGAACTGTGATTTTTTTCATTCTAGGAGATTATGTGACTTAGACAAACTTGTGATAAAATTCAGTTAAATACAAAAGGACTCAAAATTTATTTTTGTATTTAACCATCTTAATATTTAAATAACTTCCAAATGAAGAAAATTACTGAGAAATTTTTTGGAACCAAATAGAAAATTATGTTATTCATAATTCAGTGTTCAGCATACCAATAATGAGATTTGATTTTAAAGTCATAGATGTCACAATAACTCTGAGATACAAAAAAATGTAAGTTAGAGTCCTGAAATGGTTGCTATGGAAGCAAGGATACTGCACTGTTCATGTTTTCAGTCCTTTTAGAGGAATCTTTTATCTTTTGCTCCTTAGATCACATTTGGGTGTTTTTCGTTCAATATCTCATTGACAATAGTTAATGAGAATATGTGGTAGGCATGCAGTTTTAAAAACTCATTTCTTAACAAAGGTGTTTCCCTCAGATTTCATGTCTTGTTGTTCCCATATAGTAGGTTCCATCTCAGAACTGTTTCTTTGTTCCTGTGAGGTTATTTTTCTGCATCTTCTAATCTCCTCATCTGCTCAAGGCAGAAGTGAGAATAGAGAAGACAGAGTTTCCCTACTGAAAAGCTGCTTCTATGACTATTGGTGTTTAAAATCAGAATGTGTAGAAAAAGCAAGTCTATTCATTAAACTCAATGCCCATTCTGAGTTCCTAAAAGATTGGAATTGTAGTGCACCTCCCCCTGTCATTTACATCTTAATTTTATGTGTTCTTGCTTTTATGGGGCATTAAATTGGTTAATTAAATTTTACTGGTTTATTCTGCTTGCTCATTCATATCCTGCTTTATCCAACCTACAATGTTTTCTCTCTTTAAATGAACATGTGAAACCTTAAGATGTAATTTTAGAGGTGCTTTTTGCCTGTGAAATGAATATGTGGTTTAATATATATGGTGCTGTTGGTTTAAAAATACTTGTTTATTATGAAAGTATAAAGGTCATAAACAATGTTAGCTATGTAGATATTTAGTAAAGTTCCTGTGAGGGAAATATGCCTTTTAAATAGGTCTTTTATAGGCTTCATCTCACTCTACCATACTTGGCAATTTTTTTTCTTAAACTAAGATTTACGCTGCTTCTGTAACAATTTTCATATTTAGGGTGTGGAAAATGGCGGCATGATGTTTTCTTCATTAGAATTTTATCTTAATTGAGAGTAACTGGCACAGAATAGATGGGATGACATATTTAGAGGTTTCAGGTGTGCTGTAAAGTTGCTAGTGTGAGCTTTCTCCACTTTCTTTATGTTAGCACTTACTACTATGAACTTTTCTCTTAGCTCTACTTTCAAAATATCTCAAAGTATTGGAATCATGTGCCTTCATTTTCGTTGAATTCTAAAGTTTTTTATTTCTTTCTTATTTGACCCAGGGGTGATTCAATTGAGCACTCTTCAATTTCTATGAATTTGTGGGCTTCCTGCAATTAGTGCTGTTGTTGAATTCTAATTTTAAACTATCGTGATCAGATAAGATGTAAATGCTTATTCCATTTTTTTTGTATTTGTTGAGCTTTACTTTGTTACCAAGTATGTGGTCAGTTTTAAAGAAGGTACTATGAGGTACTGAGAAGAAGGTATATTATTTTGTGTTTGTGTAAAGTGTTCTATAGATGTCTGTTAATTCCATTGAAGTCATAAAATTTGTGATTTCTCTTATTTCTCTGCTAAGTTTCTGTCTGATTGACCTGTTCTTTAGGAAGACTGGAGTGTTGAAGTCTCCTATTATTAGTATATGGAGTTTAATTTGCAATTTAAGCTTTAGTAATTTTTCTTTTAAATACGTAGGTGCTCTTGTATTTAGGGTATAGATATTAAAGATTGAGACTTCATCTTGATGGATTTTTTTTGTAGGTTGAGTATAAAGTGTCCTTCCATCTCTTCTGATTGATTTTAGTTTAAAGTCTATTTTGTTAGATATTAGGGTAGCTATACTGCTTGTTTCTTATGTCCATTTGATTGGAAAATCTGTGCCTAACCCTTTACTCTGAGGTAATTTCTCTTTGAGGTGAAGTGTGGTTTTTGTATACAGCAGAAGGATGTATCCTGCTTTTGTATCCATTCTCTTTCCCTGAGGCTTTTTATAGGTAAATTGAGTCCATTCATATTAAGAGATATTAATGATCAATGATTATTCATTACTGTTATTTTTCAGTGGTAGTAATTGTGTATTTCCTTTCTTTGGAGTTTTCTGGTAGGAGGTTATCTGTTGCCTCTGTTTTTGTGGATGCAGTTAGCTGTCTTGGGTTGCATTTTTCCTTCTAGTTCTTTCTGTAGTGTTTTTGAGCATAGATTATTATTTAAATCTGATTTTGTCATTGAATAACTTGTTTTCTCCATTGATGGTGATTGAAAGCTTTGCTGGGTATAGTAGTCTGGGCTGGCATCCATGGTCTATTAGTGTCTGCAGCACATCTGTTTAGGACATTCTGGCTTTAATGGTATCCATTGAGATGTCATTTGTAATTCTAATAGTTCTGCCTTTATATGTTACTTGGCCCTTTTACTTTGCAGCTCTTAATATTCTTTCTTTATTCTATATATTTTGCATTTTAATTATTATATGGTGAGGGAACTTTTTTTGACCTAGTCTATTTAGTGTTCTATGCGCTTCTTGTGCTTTCATAAGGATATCTTTAAGTTTGGAAAGCTTTATTCTATGATTTTTTTTAAATTTTTTATTTCTTTTATTAAAAATTTCCATCTCTTCCCCTCTTCCTGTCCTGGGGACATTCCCTCCTGTCCCCTCTGCCCATACCCCCACTCCCTCCCTCTCCAGGCCAAAGAGCCATCAGGGTTCCCTTCACTATGTTAAGTCCAAAGTCCTCCCAACTCCCCCCAGGTCTAGGAAGGTGAGCAACCAGACTGACAAGGCTCACACAGAGCCCGTCCATACCATAGAGTCCAAGCCCAATGCCATTGTCCTTGGTTTCTCAGTCCTCCTCCACCTTCGGCCACATTCAGAGAGTCCTGTTTGGTTGCATGTTCCATCAGTCCCATTCCAGCTGGGCTTGGTGATCTCCCTTTAGTTCTGTCCCACTGTCTCAGTGGGTGAACGCACCCCTCATAGTCCTGACTTTCTTTCTCATGTTCTCCCTCCTTCTGTTCCTCATCAGGACCTTGGGAGCTCAGTCTGGTGCTCCAATGTGGGGCTCTGTCTCTATCTCCATCCATCGCCAGGTGAAGGTTCTATGGTGATATGCAAGATATTTATGAGTATGGCTATAGGATCTGGCCATTTCTGGCTCCCTCTCCTCAGCTGCCCAAGGAACTAGCTGGGGGCATCACCCTGGATATTGAATATATTTCCTGTGCCTTT
Organism: Arvicola amphibius; assembly: GCF_903992535.2. Lineage (NCBI taxonomy): Eukaryota > Metazoa > Chordata > Mammalia > Rodentia > Cricetidae > Arvicola > Arvicola amphibius. The sequence goes on along the minus strand of NC_052060.1, from coordinate 46,486,695 downwards.
GAGCTGGAGTTTTTCTCCTTCTTTTATTCCTATTATTCTTAGGTTTGGACTTTAGTGGTGACCCATATTTCCTGGATGTTTGATGATAAGAATTTGTTGGATTTATCATTTTCTTTGGCAGGTGAGTCTATTCCCTCTGTAGTATCTTCAACACCCGAGATTCTCTCTCAATTTCTTCTGTTTCTTCTGGGTTAGGATGTTCAAGTCTTCCCGTTGTATGACCACTGCATTCTCGTTTTACCATGTTGCTTTTTAGATTGTTGAATATAATTTTGCATTGGTGCCTACTTATCTCTTTCTCTAATTAGCATTGGCAGTGTCTTGGCTTCTTGGTCCATCCTTGCAGTTGATGGCTGTGTCTTTGGGAGTTGTTCTTGGTCTGTTGTGTACTGTCATCTGTGTCTCACGGAACCTCTGAGGTCTCTCCTTCCCTACTCTCTTGGTCCACTATCATGTTCAGCTCTCCTATTCTGCTCTCTTGTTCTGTTCTGTGCAGTCAGTCTGTGCTTCAGAGTTCCTCTGAGGTCACTGGGGACAATAGGGTTTGGGGGTAGAGTGGGCCTTGTAGCTTACAGGGTCCAATCAATGGGGTGGTGGTGTTGGAGCAGCCTACCTGCAGGAAGCTTACCTGCTGGCTAGCTAGAGAAAGAGAGGCAGGTGGGGAAAATGACTGGTATTATGCTCCAGTTATAAGGGCCTAGAGAGTAGGGTGCCCAGGTGTGGCTGATCACTCACCTCTGGGTCTTCTCTTTGCAGTTGCTGCCTGCATTTCAGAGTTCCTCAGATGTTGCGGGGAATTTTAAGGTACTTCTAGCCATTTTTGTTTATTATTTTAAGGATTCTTTGTTCAGATGTAAAGCACATTTGTCAAATTTGGTCACTTGTTTGTGTGTGTGTGTGTGTGTGTGTGTGTGTGTGTATGTGTGTGTTAGTTTTTTCTGTGTTCTTTTATTGATTTGATTTTTTTAGGTACAGCAAAATATAAGATATGGAAAAATATGGCAAGATTTTCTTCCATTCTTATCACTTTGTTGACTATTTTGCTGTACAGATTATTTATTAATTTTTTTGAGATAACTTGTTGATTGCTGGCCTTAATTTCAGGGTAAATGGCATCCTAGTTAGAAAGTTCTTCCTACACCTCTATCCTATAGGAAACTGTCTATATTTCGTTATAATAGTTTCAACATTTCAGGTTTCACATTGAGGTGTTTGAGCCACATTGAGTCTTGGAATTGTTATTTGTGCTTATTGATTGGTATATTGGACCCAAGATGATAACCATTTATTGCCATTTTGCTATACCAGTAAAATTTCTAACTTCATTATAAACACTATAAACACAAAGTTTGGTATAGATTTTACCCCTTCTTAGAGAAGCTTCTTTGTGTAACAGAGATGAAAGGAATAGCAAGTGGTTGAAATGCCTACCGTGAGGTACCTAACGTCAAACATATTGCATTCACAGTATAGCCCTGCAGTCAATGCACAGAGGATATCTAGAAGACAGGGACAATGATTGTAAGAGTCAGAGGACTGGGTCTCCTGATGTGAGATGGCATCTTCTAGACATGGCAGAGAAAGCCAGAACCACAAACCTTCAACAATATTGTTTCATAAATATGACCAGCAAATGACAATGCCAGCTGATATAGCAGCTTGGACACAGAATCACACAAGGCCTTAGGCGTGGGTGAAGAATTGCAGGTGAGAGATAGTTGTCAAGGGACAGATATTTAGTCTTCAAGGATGAGCTCCACCTTGATAAATTATCCAGTTCCAAGAGGTCAGCCTTACACACAGATCCATAAAAGTAACACTGAATTAACTCAGCAAAATATATGTTTTCATATGCATATACAGTAAGTATCCTACAAAATATACATGCAGGATATAGGTATTTAAAGAAAAAGAAGTCATGGGATTTGAAGAGGGGTGAGAGACACGGGAGGTACTGAAGTTGGAGTGTGAGAGGTTAAAATCATGCAAATATAGTACACATGTGTGAGATTCTGAAAAATAATTTTAAAACATACTTGTTCATCCTGCTATTAACTATGCACATAACTCCTGTATTGCAGACCCTATTAAAGAAATTGATATTTATAGGCAGGGTATGTTTCTAGTCACAGGGTTCAAATTGAAGCTGCATTTAATTTTTACATTTCCACAGCATTAGATTCCAATTTGTAAAATTACAGTGTTCAATATAATTGTACACTTATAACACCCACATGAGTTAATTTGTGTTTAAGGCATGCTCTAATGTTGATTGAATCTTATTTTTCTCATGTGCTTAATATTGTGTAGCCTTAAGTGTTGGATGGTCCACAGGTGGCAAAATCAGTATTTTTGCTGTTGCATTTGAAGTCTTAAGTTTATTAGATCTGCTGTCATTTCTCAACAAATGTTCCCTTCTGTTAAGTGCAGAATAGAAAAAAAAAGGATCTGACATCTCATCCTCCATCAGCAACTACCTGTAGGAATGGGTATGTTAACTGAGAATACAGATAATCTACTACTGATCTCGCAAAAATATTACCTGCTTTTTTCTGGGTAGACGAGAGATGATTACAGTTAACTAAGATAAGAACATGTGTGGTATGAAATTACCTGTGAGAGCTCAAGCAAAGACAAATTGCTAGTATGTAAGAATAATTTTCTACATATTAATTGGTATATTCCAGGTTTCTTTCTGAATATCTCCCTTATTTGTCTGAGTGTTAATCACACTAACAGTATTCTCCAGGCAATTTTTCCTATGGAAGCAAGGTCATGCCATACTAATGCTTACCATTCTTTCCCACATAATTTCAGCACATCCCATTGTATTTTGCCATTACGATCCCTATAAAAACAGAAGCAACTTTTCCTATAGTGATAATAAGGAAAATTTCTAACCATTCAAATTAATACCTCACTCTTTTCTTTAGGTTTTGTTTGTTTGTTTGTTTTCTAAAAATATATTCCTGGGCCTGCCTGCTGCCCAGAAATCATCTTTTAGTCAGCTCTGTGAGGTAAAATATTGACTTAAATAAATTCTTTGCATTGATTAGAAGTAGAATTCAACAGAGTAGGTGAAAATTGGAACTTTATATTTATGCTTCAACTATTTTCTTCATACATATGTTTGCCAAACCCTTAATTTCCAGCAACACATTCAAATCCATTTATACACAACATATGATGCACAAAAAGTATCACAAAATCATTTTTATATGGATACGCTCTTCAAAAAGAGAATATTAAATGAGATTAAGTAAAAGTTCTCTCACATACCAGAAGATGTCAAGTGATAAAAATAGAATAAAAGAGCAATGTGTCAAACAAATAGTATATACATATAGATATGGTTTCTTCCTTGTCTTGATACAGAATGAGGAACATGTCAGAGTCAAACTATTTGTGCTCATGAACAGAGAACATTTGGGTGAGTGATTAAATACGCATCAATCCTTGTGGGGATGAAAATGAATCACAGGCATTTTTTTGGTTTGGTTTGGAAGTGATGTTTCATGATTACAGTTTCACTTTATAAAAGTAACAGAGATTTACATATAAATTATATAAAGTTTTTAATTTATTTGTTGCAAAGTAATGTTGAGTGACTTTTTTACTTAGATCATTGTAGGAAATATGAAGTTTATAATTTACCATTACTGATTCATTGCTATTGCTTGAGTCAGAAGAGTAGAGATTAAGAGAAATAAATGATTAAGAGATTTTCTATTCATTTATTGAATATTTGCAAATGCCTGGAAGTCTCTATAACTTCACTTCCTTACCTGAAAATGCAGAGTTACAATCCAAGTTTGAGCATTTAGCTCTGTTTTCTCTAGAGCAAGCATTCAGTTCTGTTCTTTCTAGGGTGAGCATGCAGCTGTGTTCTCTCCAGAGTGAGCATTAAGCCCTGCTCTCTCTAGTGTGAGCATGCAGCTCTGTTTTCTCTAGGGAGAGCAAGCAATACTGTTCTCTCTAGAGTGAGAATGCAGTTCTGTTCTCTCTAGAGAAAGAATTCAGCTCTGTTCTTTCTAGAGTGGGCATGCAGCTCTCTTCTCTATGGAAAGCATTTTTTTAAACACACAAAGACTTTATGATTACATATGACATCACTACATTTAGAAATCAACCCCTGATCATTATATTGTTCTGATCCCCTTTTTTCTAGGTCACTTAATCATTTTAGAAAGAGTTCTTGAAACACAAAACATGTCATTTCAAGGGCAGAATTATGATTCTAATTTCAGCATTTTGAGATTCAGAAATAAAAAATTCTCATTTTCTTCAATAATTCACTTTCACCGTTCAGAAAGTCTCAAAAAGTCCAACGTTCTACTACTAGTTTCAGTTTGTGAGAGAGAGAATAGATGTCAGCAACAAATCAAACTGATGGCTCACCAGCCAGTGAGATGGTTCCATTGACAAAGGCAGCTGCTGCCAAGCTTGATACCCCAACTGCAATCGCCAGCATTCGTTACATGGTGCCAGAAATCAAGTCTCACTCGCTGTCCTCTGGCATTCACATGTGTACTGTGAAAATATACTCAAGACAAAGAAGTTCTGAAGCCTGAGTGTTTTCCTATTAAATGATGGTTTGCACAGGTCTGTTGTTTCTTTAATACTTAAATTATGTCAAGATGTAATTCAGATGACCCCACTCCTATCTCTTTATTTGTCCTCTAGGAGCTGAGCAATATTGATGCAAAATTTAATCATGAGAATGCTATTTTCTTTCAATGAGTTACAAACCTCATTCAGTCTTGTTCATAGAAACACTGCAAAAATCAAGATGATTTAGTTATGGTATACAAAAGAATACTACAGTAATAGACTTTGTCTATTCTTATAAATGATGTGTCCAAAAGTTATACCTTTTATTAAAGTGGCAATGTGACTGCTTTCATTATTTTTGAATACATCTATTTTACACACTATCCAAGGATCCTCTTGTGAAACAGATTTTGAGTCAATTTATAGTGTCTTTTTTCCTCACAAAATTTCTTTCAGGCATTTAACTTCCTCTAACCACATTTGCTATTTAATGTGCAAACACGGAAAAAAAATCTAAAATCAATATCTTTAAGGAGATTACATTGTTTGTTAAATATTAATTCATTCACTACTAAGTAGCAAACATAATTTTATTCTTTTAATATTCAGAATAAATCTAAAGCAGAAGAGAAGGAATAACAACAAAACTGCATTGAGTTTGCATCAAAATGAAGAGAGTATCAAAGACAGTTTTCAAAAAAAGAGCTAATGCTCCTATGCATTCATAGTCATTGATTTCTATAGAAATTATTCACTTTGTAAATGTTACTTACTGACTCATATTTTTCATCATCATGAAAGAAATAAAGTTTATCTGAGGAGGTAACTTTAGCTCTCAATATGAAGAATTGACTCCAGTAGTGAAGAATTCAGGAAAGCATATCAAGGTATTATTTTCTAACAGGTCAGGTACTTGTTTTGTGATATTTTATGACACTGTTATAGGTGTACTAGAAAACAGCTGCTTGTCAACATTTGCAGTCCCATGACTACAACATTGTCATGTGACACTAACTGTCGGATTTCAGAAAACCACTCCCAAAACACAGACAGCACGTTAATATGCAAAGAGAACTTAGGAACATCCAGATCGATGTCCCTGTGGTGGCCACAGAATGGTTTCTTCTTCCCATCAAAATAAAGCCATTGGAAGAGTTTCTTAATCTGTCTCAACAGATCTGACTAAGAAAGAACACAATGGCCATTATCTCCTACAGATTATTCCTCGAGAAGAGAAGGGGAAGTAGGGAGATAGGAGAGAAGAGAAGAGAGTAAATAAAGCTCATTTCTCAAGAAGAAACACTAAATAACATCTGAAAATAATTTTATCACATACCATTGTATTCCACATTGTTCCAACTTTATATTAAAAGAATTGTTTCCAAGCCACTGCATATACCTTTGGCTTTGGGGGAATGGATATGTCCTAAACAAACAGTATATATTATTGATATGACCATGGTCAAGTAAAGGATCAAAATGCCCCTGACCAATGGGAATGCAAAACCTTCCCCTTCTCTAAGAACAGATGTTTGCTAGAGGTTAATTCTTTTTAGCTAAAAGCAGTAAATGCTGAACCTATCAAGTCAGCTTTCTTCTGCAAGCTGACAGGAACCTGAGACTTCTTCCCCAAAGATAACACCAAGATTAGACAACCGTTGTCCTCATTTATGATATATATAACAAACTTGCTGAGTTCCTGAGAACAGATGGCAAGTCTCAATCACCACAGACAAAAGATTCAATCCCTGATTTTCTGGACCTATGTCTTTTTTCACCCCCCTCCCCCTCAAATCATCAGTTAGATCAATGCCAATGCCAAGAAGACACTTCAAGTCATGTGTTCCAAGCCCACTGAAATCATCTAAAAACATCATTTTTCCTGTTATTTGATTAATGTGCTCCTATCTCTACTTTATTTTTAATTTTTTTGGCAATCTATTCCAAAAATTCCCCAGAGAAGAAAACAAATTTGACTGAAAAAAAAACAAAAAGGCTTATGGAATATTTCTCCTCATGCTTCTTTCCATTTTCCATGAGTCAAAACAAATTCACCTAGCTGAGCAGGATTCCTTTATGAATGATAGTGATTATTATTACTATCATTAATATTATTGTACCAGCAGAGGACTTTATCTTAATAGCTATTTCTCCTTTTAAAGCAGTCATTATTCACTAAAAGAAAATTGTTCAAATTCTAAATTTTTGCTTCATCATAGCCATAATATTGAAAAATTTCAGAATTACATTTTAAATAATTAATATATTTTTATAACCAAAATTTTTAGAGCTTGATCCAATAATAACTGTTAGAGGAAGGCTGCTTGTTGGTTCTCAGCTGCTCAGCCTCGAAATAATCACACAGAAGCTATATTATTTAAATCACTGCTTGGCCCATTAGCCCTAGCTACTTATTGGCTAACTCTTACATCTTAATTTAACCCATCTCCATTAATCTGTGTATCACCATGTACCAGTGACTTTTCGGGTAATGTTCCATCTGGCTCCAGTGGAGCTATTTGACTTCTCTCTGACTCTGTCTCTTTTCTCCCAGCATTCAACTTAGTTTTCCCCATCTAGCTCTGTTTCCCTATAGCGTTGCTATAGTCCCAAAGCAGTTCCTTTATTTATCAATGGTAATCTCATCATTACCATTTGATGAGGGAAATCCCACATCAGATAACAACAAATATAGCCCAATACATTATAAAAATACTTTTATGTAATTTATTGTTGCTTGCACGTATATAAATTCAGAGCAGGTTACTATATATTGGAAAACCAATTAAGGAGCTCATGCCTGGAAGAAACTAGTTCTCTCTCTCTTACCAGGTAACAGTTACTTACAGTTCTTGGTATAAGGATGGTACACATGAGACTTCCTTCATTCGTATTGATATTTCTATTAATGTTATCATTGCTCAGGTTCTGTTTAGGAAGCCTTATTGCTGAAACATATTAGGTAAAGCTTCTCTTTCTTTTCTGGGAGATGCAGTCACATAGCAGACCATGGCCCTCTGGCTCTATAGTATTTCCACCCTACTATCATGATATTCTATGAACTTCATTTGCAGAAAAACAATAGCTAAAAAAATGCCATCCATTTTAGAGAAAGCAAAGGACGATTTAAGGGTGGTTGTAACTGGAGATCACAGGAAGGGTTGGGAAAGCACAGGAAGGAAAGTGGCAAAACAGTTACAACTTTAATTCAAAATAATTTCAATAAAATATTAGAATACAATTAAACATTTTTAAACATACTCACTGTAGAACTAGGGTTTTAATGACTTCCTAATTACAACTTAGAAAACTGTAAATACCACATCCGTTCTTGTGATTTTTATTGCCATTTAAAATTGCTATAAATTGGTAGCTGGGGAGAAGCACTCAGAAGCAGGGAGTGCCTGCTGAACTTGTAGAACCCGCATTGGATGCCCAGCACCCACCTAGTGAATCCCCCCTTTTGTATCTGTTATTAACGGGGCTGATGACTTTCTGTAGCTTTTGTGGGCACCACACACACAGGACACACAAACATACATACAGGTAAAATTACACATAAAATTTGACAAGTAAACATTTTAAATGTTTTAAACTGGGATAAATGAAAGCCTTCATCTCTGAGAAGGATCTGAATACGGTGACTCCTTGGAGTGGTCTTCATCCTAGTTCTTGGTTCTACCAAGAAAGAAGAGAACTTATCTTTTAGCAATTGATATTAAAAGTTGGGGAAGTTTTTTTTTTGGTAGCTTTTTAAATTACTGAAACTACCTCAAGATTTTACAAGTAATGCATGATTAAAAAAATCACTCATGAGATTTCTAAGACAAGACTTAGATGAATTTAAGGTATCCTTTTCTGAAACTTTTCAGTATTCTTAATAAAATACTAATGAATTATCCTTCCTTCCTTATCTTTATCAACAAAAATAAAATTAATGAATATTTATATGCTGGGCATTAAACTAGTAATCGGGTAATTTATGTCTATATGTGTATTTTTTTGCCAGCATATGTAGGTTCATCTTGGAGGTTTGTCTCTATGCACTCATGGACCTCATCTTGAATGTTAGGCTATATTTTTATCTGTTTCGCAGTGGATTTGACTAAGGTTGCTAAACAGGGGCCAATCCCTTAGTTCAGTTTTAAATTTTATGCCTATACACCTATGACTTGAATTTCCTTAAGAAACCTTACATCAGCTGTGAAAAGAATATTTATCAGATGGAGACTATAATACCCCTGAAAATATGAGAACAGATTGTTTAATAGCAATATTCCCTATGCAGGAGAATATGGCATTAGGCAATAAAACAGTCTTTCCGCCTGTGACTCCTCACCATGTGGTCTCAGTATGCCTGAGAATGAAGCAGGCATTTATTACTTCATATGTCCTCTGATACTTTGGGATTATCACTTAATTAACTTGGTATAAATAGATTGAACAAGTGGTGTGAATCCCAGTGGACACAGCGCTTAGAATTCTATGATGGATCCTCCAAAGAAATCCGAGAAAATGAACTAACGAGATATGGAGACCTGACACCTGCTACAGATCGGGCTTTCAGCTAAGGATACACACATTTGTTATATTCCTGCACATTTCATCAGTGTTGGCTGTCACATTTAGAAGTTATAAATAGAAAGACAAACATCCAATGAACTATTTACCTCCCTTTTATGCTCCTTACTCTGAGGAACTATTAATGGTAGATGAGAAAATTAAATGCCAGATGCAACTTAAAATATTTTTATAATGTTAAGATGTAATATGCTTCAATGAAAGTGCATTGCTTGAAGCTAAGAATAGGCTTTTGTATTATAGTCAATAAAAAAACATATGTCTATCATTTGTTGTAAAAATATAAGAAAGCAGTATAAGAACTACTATGGCTGGATTAAAAGGTTTATTAAAAAACCTAATTTTCAAAGCTGGAATGCTTAAATAAAATATTCTGGTATTCTATTTTCTAATCAAAATTCTTGATTACTGACAGGCATGCTCTCTTGAGAGCCATCTATTTGTATTTGCTCATTCCCATGACAACAGGATTTCTTTCAAAGTGACCCCAAGGTCATAAACATTGCTTCAGTTACAAAAACAAAGAGGCAAAAGCTGATAGGCTTTCTTAATTTAATAGAAGTCATCTTCACATTCATGGAGGTAGTGTCTCTCGTTTTCTAATCACCCATTTCTCTATATATTTATACAAACAAAATATCAGATGGTCTTTATAAGATTAAATCCTTGCACGCTGAAATTATAATGTTAATCTGTATTCTCACTTTTTTCTCAAATGAGCCAGGGAAGGTGCCTTTTAGTATGCTGTCTACAGAAAAGCACACTTTAGCTGAGAAATGCCGAAAGAATTTATTTGTTATGAGAAATGATTTATGAATGTTCAGAAGAATAGAGAAAATGAAGGTTGCAATTCTTATTTTGAATTCATTTATACATAAAATATCTCCCTATATGTTAAAACCTGGTGACCAATACAGTACTTTACATATTGAGACCTAACACAAGTTCTAGTCTATAACCCATCACCTATAAGTCCTAGAAGAAATAGCAGTTCCAACCATGTTGTCTATACCTGTTGTGGACTTTTTATACAGTAGACTATTGTTGAAACATAAGAACTTTGGCTATGACATGAAGATTCTACACACATACATACAGAGACATACACACTTTTGATTATACATAGTAATTTTGACATATTTTCACAACTCCAATCCTCTCTGAAATATTCATAGAAATCTACAGTCTTATAATTTATTTCTCTGAAGATAACTCATTTTGTAGATTACAATTATTCTTTGGGTAGCTCACCTTACTACCAACCATAAACCCATATAAAATTTAGCAGACTGCATGAACTTGAATTTTGACTACAGATACAGATTATACTTAGTTACTGATTCTCATAAATGAAGTGAAAATAGTGTCCTGAGAATAATACCAAGTATACAATGTAACCTGTTATATTAAATATTATTAATATATGCAGACCTGTTTTTCTCTTTTATCCTGAAAATGACTGAAGCATGGGATTCCTTTTTAAATTTCATTCACTGGTTCTACACTGAAAGCATTAGGTTGCTTTCTTATCAGTTTTTATAACTAGCCCTGGTGGGGTGTGTGTGTGTGTGGTGTGGTGTGAATTCATGAGTAGGTAATTACATTTTCAAGAAATTCTGCAGAAGAACAAAGGTGAAAGAAAAGATTACATCAAACATATATACCATTGTTCTCAGTGAAAAGTCTAGTATTGTTTACAAATAAATCATAACTGTCTTCTTAAAACTTATCTATCAGAAAAAAGTCAAAGCATATGGGGTTTGTTATCACAGATTCTTTACTTAGTGGAGCAGAAGTTTGGGTCATAATCAATTTTTTGTTTAGTTTTGATATTACATTTGCAAAGAAATCACCTTACCTATCTCAACTCTCTACTTACATCTGGTATTGTACTTTATGTCTGTTGTGCATAAATATTCACCTATTGATTAGAACACATAGACCTGACTAAATGGTCATTTCCCATCTGGTCTTGCTGCAATAGACACCGTACATTTTCAATCAGGTAATCTTCCTTCAATCCCAAGCCATGCTTAGTTTCTTACTTAGGCATGCTAACTATAGAATTGGAAGAAAAAAAAGATTTTGTGGATCAAACCATTTAAATTTGAGTTATGTTTTGAGTGATATTTTATACAAAAAGAACTCAAAGATTATCATCAATGAACCCATGGTAAGCAGCAAGAAGAAAGATAGAACTGATATCCTGGCCCAAAGGATGTGCTGTGAGGCACAGTGCTTCTGAAGTTGCAATCACAGACAACAGCATAAAAGGAAGACACTTTATAGGGAAAGTGTTCAGTGAATCACTGTGCTACAAACCATATACTTCCTTAAAACTAGAGGACTTTACACAATAGAGGTTCTTCACATATGTCCTGAAGATTGGTACTGCTTGGTACACCTCTAATCTTTGAGAATTCCCAGCCAATGGGATATAAGTTGCATGGAGTCCTTTCCTGACATATAGGCTGATGTACAGCTTCTTAACTACATTTAGCACTGTCTGGATTGTAGGCTTTTTTTAAGTATCCCAAACTGATCATTGCAAGAACATTAGCACGGATGTTAAAAATCAAAAAATTTCAAAATGAATTCTATATAAAATTTTATGTATATACAATCTGTGTCTATCTCTCTTTATATATAAATAAATATATATATATATGAGTATATGCATATACGTATCTATGTATTATATATATTAAAGGAAAATATGGCTTCATAATTTTAAGAATACATTATTCATATAAATGCTTCTCAGAAAGTTTAAATATCGAGGCTAGGGGTAAGAGAAATGTGTGGAGAATGGTTATTTTGGAATTGAGATAATAAATTAAATAGAACTATTGTTGGATAAAGCAAAGTAATTTTTAATTAATTTTATTAAAATGTATTAATCATATACTATTCCAGTGATCTATAAAAATATAGAATGTTACTAGATGCATGGGACATTGTGTGCATATCAACAGATAAGATGAATGATATAAAGAATGCATAATCTCAAAATAAAATTCCTTGTGTCTGTTGTGACAAGAATTCAGGCTTTTAGCTCTGATATAACATACCAAGTTCTAGTGCAAATAAAGTTGGTGAAGAAACAGATAAATAAAAAATTAATAAACCATGAAAAAAATAATAATAAATTGGGGGTTCAACTGAGAAGCCAGAACTTATTATTAAATCCACAATGAGACACTAACACACAATCATTCTAATTTTAATTAAATTAGAAATAAAATTAAATGAAATAAAACACAGAGAATAAACTACTGGATAGTAGAGCTGGTGTTGGTAGAGTTATTGCCTGTGAGATATCATGTCATAATTCTATATTTCAATGAAAGTGGGGCTTGATAGGCTTTCTAACATGTTACCTACTGGAGTCTAGTGTGCCAGAAGTTATAGAAGGCTGTACATTGAAGATTAAGAGAGTTCATAAACATTTCTTCTAAGTGGAGAACCATTTATTGTATTGAGTCCATTGAAAAGTCATGGACACCTTAGATTTCAAATTCTTTAGTGATCCTAGAGTGCTCATGCGTATAAGCTGACTTCTGCATCGAGAACATCCATATTCATTTATCCCAAGCCAATTTCTAATTTAACTGGTCAGTTCCATGTGTAGAAGATGGGTAGAAAATAATTCCTCAGCCAGACATGTAACAATTTTCCTTCATTTCAAAAATAATACACATGTGTTTTTAAATCATAGATGTTTCCTTGGTAAGATTAACTCCCTAGTCCATAAACACTGAGACATACATGAGTGCCTACAACACACTCATATTCATTTTTGGGTTTTGGCACTTTTTCCAAAGTGGTCTATTTGATAAGTAGTTATCTTTGCTCTCGAGGTCCTTTTTTTTTATTGCCAGCTGGGTAGAAAAGCAGGAGGCAAAGGTCGATTTACTTTTCCCTGGAACAAATCTGTCATATCACTGATGTTCCACTCCTGTGGCCTTATGGGACTGACGGATGCCCATTCTCTTCCTTCGGGGCACTTCTTGCGCAAATACACCCACAGAAGATTTCGTCCTAGATGAAGTGGATCTGATGACAGAATGGCAAACAAGGCTATTATGCCAGGAAAGAATTGAAGTTACGAAAGAGCTTTTCCCAGTTATTTCCAACAATTAGAATACTTTAAAAGGCTTCTTATGCTGTATCTGCACCCATCAAGGCTTTCTGGCCTTTGTATGTGGAAAAAGCCTTATTTTAAGCTATCAAAAGAGTCAGAGTATTTCTGGCAGAAATAAATGCTGTTCAAACATCAGGAAACATGTATGCTGCAATAAAAATCTCTCTCTTTTTTTACAATACATTTCCCCTCTCTCTGCTGTGAATTTTCATGGGAATTATTTCCAAAGACAAGCTGCAGGGAAAGTATCAATTAATCTGCTGAATGAATTTTTGAATCTCTTCTCAATGCTGAGACCCCCTCCTGGTGCTTGGTAATTACCCCAATATTTTCTGCACGCTTGTTTAAATGGCTTCCTCTTGGGCATCCTGGGAGGAGAGCCTCTCTCTCTGGTGAGCTGAAAGGCAGCATGCCTTATCGCACTGCCTCATTCCATCTGCAGCTCCTAGGGGGTCCCGCTAATCATTGTCATTGGAACATTAGATGAGCAGTCTGGGGACATAGATAGATGTGACACTAAAGGAGACCAGGGCCTTTCCAACAGAGTAGTCATCTTTGGAAACACACCATCCCTCCCTGACTCAAAGCCAAAGATGAACTCCTTTAAAGCCAGACCCTGCACCTTAATTATACAAATACAGTGATCAAAGTTATTAACACTCTTTCAGAGGCCAGGGATTTAATATGATGGTGTTGTGTTACCTTTGACAGAAAATATCAGTCTTCCTGAAAAGTCAAAGTGACAGAGGAAAACACAAGGGAGAAAACATAAAGCAACAAGGGAGAAGGTGGCTTTAAATACAAATGCTGTTTAGAGAGAAATACAATTTAAAATGCAGCTGATGCAAAAGAAAGATAAAAGTTGTAAAGTGCGGGATGTGCAACAACTTCAAAGTGTATTAAAATGTCACATTGATTTTCTCCTGTTCTCCAAAGTACTAAGTTTCAAAAGATAAATCTGATCCACAGTTTATCCACACATGATTTATCTGTGAAAAGAGAAAATAGAGACTTTTTTTTTCTTACAAACGAAACCACACACTGGAAATATTTATCCCTTACTTTTCTTAAATAAAGATGACTTCCATGCTTTTGGGGATATGACATGCCTGGATATTACTTTCTTAATAAATTATCTCAGCAGCTCCTTGGTTGTGAGGTATGTGAGGAAGGCTATGGTATATATATTTTTTGCAGGTGATAACAGGTGATAATCTGACTAGCAAAAACTAAAAAGGTATAATTTGGAAACTCAACAGTGAGGGTTTGTTTTTTTACTGACAAGTATTCAAATAAAATGTAAAGAAAAATAGTCATTTATTTCAATCTTAGTATATAAGAATATCAATCCAAATAATTTCTTCCCTGATTCAAGATATTATAAAGACACAACAGCTTGTCTTAAATATCATTGGCTTCTATAGCAAATGATGAAATATCAAGAAATTTTTGCTCTACCTATTACCTAAGTACATTAAAGCATCAGCGATACCCTGCAGTTAAATTACTCATCATCTCTATTCCATTACACATTCAGTAAACTGCACCTACCTTGATGGTGATGCTACAGCAGTCAGAAGTTTTGAGAAAAGAAACTTCATCCAGAAAGTGTGGAGAAGAGTCCTGTACTGGGTATAATTCATGCAGGGGCAGCAAGGCATCAGAGAACAAAAATTGCTTGGTAAGCATAGGACACTCTAGAGAAAAGGGAACCAAGAAGAACTGGTTAGTCTGTGGGAATGATTATTGTCAGTGTTAATCACTGAAGCCTGTGTCAAGCTGTGCCTCTACCTGCCTGAGTCCCTGAGTTAACTATGGATCTGTATCGGTTGCTGTTCTCTTGGCTGTGGCAACCCTGACAGAAGTAGAAGGAAAAGATCACTGTGGCTTATGGTTACTGGGAATGCAGTCTACCTTTTCAGTGGTGCATGATGTTTGGTTTCTGGCATGGACTGCAGGAGCTTGTGGTTTATTCACATTGCTGCTGCCCACGGAGGACAGATAAGACTAAATGCAGGGCTGAGCTATACCCTCAAAGCCTGTCGCTAGCAGCCTTCATCTACCATCTGAGCATTACTTCCTCAAAGTCCTGCAGCACACTCAAACAGCACTCTCCGCAGCAAATGAAAGGTTTAGGAACATGAGCCTGTGGTGGATGTTTCACCCAAATTACAACAGAACACCTGTCTTAGATATGTACTGTGGTCCACAATTAAAACATTTTGATATTAAATATATAAGATCTGGGCATTGTTATGGCAGTATAATCTAACATATACTGGTAAGTACATATTTTTATCTGTATAAGCGCTAGAGAGTGAGCGGATGGAAATAAACTTAGCAGGTCACTCAGCACCTCCACGTTAAGAACTTTACATACCCTGTGATGCTCTTCTTTCTGAGAAATGGCACTGTGCTTATGTTGTACACAGTTATGTTCACAGTTTCTCCTCTCTGCCTAACAACCACTATGCTTAATGAATGAATAAAATGGATAATTCTAAAAAGTAACTTCACAGTTTTGAACAGGAGATAAAAACATAAACTGCTTCTGTCTTAAGGGCAGCCAAAAGCATGGAGGGTAGAAGTGAAGAAAGCAACTGTGTAGAACATGAAAATACACACATAAAAGTATACAGTGGCAGCAGATATAAAAGCTGGCATTTAGGGAGTGTTCATACTGAAAGCTATTCAACTCCTAAAATGAAAGCTGCAAGTGATCTAGGCATTCTGAAAATTTGTGCAATCTAGGAAAATTAGTAACAATCTATACAAAAGAGAGTATTTCACCAAAACTAGAAAAATACATGTTACGTATAGAAGCAAAAAGATAAGGAAAGGGGAAAAGTCTTTGAAACAAGTATCTAAGAGAGTGCAATTCTCATGAAATTATTCAGGTTTCAGAACAAATGTTGTCTGTAGTTATTACCGTACACTCTCAAGCAGTGTCATTTCAGGCACAGGACATGGTTAATGGAATGGACCTCTGGTCCTCGTTGGTTTGGCTCACACCAGCACTCTTCTACTCATTACGGAAGAGCAATAGCTCAAGCTGGGAATGCTACTCACCCTCTCCAGTTACTCAACTTCATTTCACTTCATTAAGTACTGGAAAGTAAGTACTTTTTGACAAAGAAGCAAAAAATATATAATGGAAATAACAAAACATATTCAACAATTGGAGCTGGCATAACTGGATATTAACTTGTAGAAGAATGAAAATAGATCCATATCTATTGCCATGCACAAAACTCAAGTGCAAATGAATCAAAGACCTCAATGTAAAGTCAACCACACTAAACCTAATAGGAGAGAAAGTGGGAAGTACACTTGAATGCATGATACAGGAGACTATTTCCTAAACATAGCCCCAGTAGCACAGATACTGAATGCAACAATTATTAAATGGGATCTCTTAAAACTGAAAAACTTCTGTAAAGCAAAGGACATGGTCAATAAGACAAAATGGCAGTCTATGGAATGGGAAAAGTTCTTCACAAACCCCACATCAGATAGAAGGTTGATTTCTAAAATATATGAAGAACTCAAGAAACTGGTCATCAAAAGAAAAAATAATCCAATAAAAATGAGGTACAGACCTAAATAGAGAACAACAGATAAATCTAAAATGGCTGAAAGACACTGAAGTAACATCCTTAGCCATCAAAGAAATGCAAATAAAAAGAACTCTGAAATTTCATCTGGCCAAGATCAAAAACACTGATGACAACTTATGCTGGAGAGGATGTAGGATAAATGGAACACTCCTTCACTGCTGGTGGGAGTGCAAACTGGTACAACCACTTTGGAAATCAGTATGGTGATTTCTCAGAAAATTAGGAAACAACCTTCCTCCAGACCCAGCAATACCAATTTTGGAAATATACCCAAAGGATGCTCAATCATAAAACAATGACATGTGCTCAACTTTTTTTTTAGCAACATTATTTGTCATAGCCAGAACCTGGAAACAACCTAAATGCTCCTCAACTGAAGAATAAATAAAGAAGTTATGGTACATTTACACAATGGAGTACTACACAGCAGAAAATATAATGACATCTTGAAATTTTCAGGGAAACGGATGGATCTAGAAAATATCATATGAATGAGGTGACCCAGACCCAGAAAGACAAATATCTTATGTGCTCACTCATAAGTGGCTTTTAGACATAAAACAAAGAAAACCAGCTTACAATTCACCATTCCAGGAGACCTAGACAACAAAGAGTATCCTAAAAAGAGACATACATGGATCTAATCTATATGAGAAATAGAAAAATCAAGATCTCCTGATTAAACTGGGTGTGTGTGAGGATCATGGGAGAGCACAGAATGGGGGAGGAAGAAGAATGGAGAAAAATACATAGCTTAATAAAAAAACAATAAATAAAGGAATTGGAAAGTGAGTGCCATGGTGTACATGTTATCATTTGAGGATTAAACATTCCCTGACAGACTCTCAAAGCTTTGTCTAGCGCTATATTAGATGGTTAATGGAATTTGTTTATTTCCACCTGGATATTTGCATGGACCATCAAATATTTCCATAAATTGGAAGGCATCTCTAGAATAAACTTTTCTAAATGTAAGTGTTTTATTCTTCTCTTATGCCAGGTTACTGAGTTTAGTAGATGATCCTCGCTGAAGCTTATCACACCTCCCTGTTTGTTCTTAAGGTCAAAACTCTTAAGGATGTACAAAGAGTCAATAGGAATAAAAATTATAGTGGAGGATGAAGAGATGGATCAGGAATAAGAGTACTTGTTCTCATAGAGGACCTAGGTTCAGTTCCCAACACACATGGGTCTCACAACCCTCTCTAACTCCAGTCCCAGAAGATTTCCTGTCATTTTCTCTCCTGTGTGAACGCTGAACACATGTGATACACAGACATGAATGTAAGGAAAACACTTATACACATTTCAAACATGTTTTAAAAAAGGTATGACCTCATTGCACTAGGTCTCCCAGCCTTCCATGCAGATGGAAAATGAATAGTGTGTTTAGAGGTTGATGAGGTACTAAGATATATAAAACAACCACAAAATCCTTTTGTTAGTTTTTGAGTGCTCTGATACTTAAGCAAAACTCTTTAGACACATGAAGAAAACTAAAAACATAAGAATGTAGCTTTCTAGTGAGGGACTCAAATCTGTCTGTCCTAATTTTCTGTCCTAATGATTTCCTGAGGACACTTTGTTTTCCGTGAGACTGCTCTTCTGAGAAGCAATGAAAACAATCTATTTTAGTCCACACTGAGTGATGGGGGGACTCTTAACTCAGGAGAATCCTGAAGCTGCCATATCTTGATCACAGCCATATCTGCATTTTGATAAAGAGAGAAAGGAATGGCTGGCATCTGTGAGCATGGGATTAGGTCTCTCAGACACATTCTCTCTTCACTAACCATGTGTTTGGAACAAATATAGATTTAATTACTTAGAGATCATACGTCAGATTAAATCTTATCAAAAAAGCAAAGTTTTTAAACTTTCATTTCTTAATGTGCTCACACTTTTCAATGCTTTGATTTTCACCCCTAGTATTCTGGTTAGATCTTGGGGCACTGGGTGTATATGTGAATGTGCATGCAATGTATTTCTAGACAAGTAAGGCATTCTCACTGTGTATTCACATAAACCATATATTTTTAATCTATTGTCTTACATTTTTAACTATACATCTAGTTATGTCTCATATTTTAACTTATTTTCTTTATATGTTTTCTGACAGTATCTTTCAAAATTTAACTAGTGTAACAGCAAAAATGTACTGCTTTAAATAATAAAAGGATATATTCACAGGTCAAGAAATGGTTCTCTAATCCATTTCTAACTTCTACTGAAGAGCTAATACTGAGTATGTTAATTTGGACAAGGTTTGTATAAGGAGCAGTGGGTACATCCTGCCATCCAAGAGGAGCTTGGGCCCTTTGTTCCATCCCGTCAGCTAGCTTACACTCGAAATAATTACACGGAGATCTGTATTAATTAAATTGCTGCCTTGCCCATTATTTCTAGCCTCTTATTGTCTAATTCTCACATCTCTTGCTTTAACCCATATCTAATAATCTGTGTAGCACCATGAAGTGGTGCCTTACCGGGAAGTATCTAGCATACGTCCATCTTGGGCTGGAGCTTCATCGCCTCTGGCATCTCTCTGAGGAGAGGCATGGCGGTCTCCCTAACTTAAGAGAGGTGTGGCATCTGACTGAGCCATCTACCTCACTTCCTTCTTCCTGTTCTGTCTACTCCACCCACCTAAGGGCCTGTCTATCAGATGGGCCAGGCAGTTTCTTTATTAATTATCCAATGAAATCATCAGATAGATAGAAGACACACCTACATCATTTCCCCTTTTTCTGTTTAAACAAAAAAGAAAAGCTTTCACTTTAACATAGTAAAATTACATATAACAAAACAGTTATCAAGTAAGAATTACAGTTACAATATTTATGTCTACTTTATCTTTTGTCATAACTAAGGAAAATGATAACTATCTATTTATTCTTCAACTCCATCAAAGACTCCAGAAGGATATAATATTACCTAGGTGAACAAGAAGTAAGCTACTTCCAAAACTCTAGAAATCACAGAGACATCTTGCTACCTGGACAGTCACCCAAAGTTCTTTTGTACCGTTGGGGCATTCATCTTCAGCCTTCAGGTCCATAGTTTCCAGGAGACATTTCCATGAAGCAGGAAATTTTCAAAGGCAGTTCAGTCAGTATCTGTTGTGTCCTGTAGAATGTTTCTCAGACTCTTTCATGAGTCAGGAACCCCAAAGAATCATCTCACATTTAGGCAAGTTCAGCAGTCCTCTCTCTGCAGGTTCTCTGTGTCTCATTTATGTGACAGTCCAGACAAGAGCAGTTTTTTGCCCAAATGGCTATCAAACTCCATAAGGAGCCTCTTCGATGCCAATCTTCCTTTTGAAGTAGATTGGCGCTGCCAGGAGCAGATGTGTCTCATTGTCATGAAAAGCCTTAAGTTATTAAAACATTTAAGTGGAATATTCTGTAGTCTTTGAAAAGATATTAGGAATGCCTATCAAACTGAAATATATCTATATATCTAGAAAATCTAACTAACAAGACTACAAGCTTTACTATTATTGATGACTATCCATTAACAACCTATAT
Source organism: Arvicola amphibius (assembly GCF_903992535.2). Taxonomy (NCBI): domain Eukaryota; kingdom Metazoa; phylum Chordata; class Mammalia; order Rodentia; family Cricetidae; genus Arvicola; species Arvicola amphibius. The sequence continues at coordinate 46,466,275 of NC_052060.1, read as the reverse complement.
ACATTACATTTTTAAAATGAACTACACAATCACAATACATTAATCAGTATCAGAAATACATATACATTTAACAAAATAGACCTTAAATTTCTATCAATAAGGCAAAATTTATACCAAATGTAAATTATTCATATCTGTATTATCTCCCCCTTTAAATGTAAAAGAACATTTATAAACAATATTTGGGAACATGGGCGCAGTTATTTCTTTCCAAACTGCTTCCTGGTGAATGGGGCCGCTGTTAATTAGGTCTTTCACGGTATAATCTGTGTGCCAGGTTTATCTCAGTCAGCAGTTGGATAAAGTAATTTTTTGAGGGTGTTCACAGCAACCTTTTAGGAGGGCATGGTCTATCATACCATATTGGGATAGAAGCAATACATACGGCCTCATTTTCTGTAAAAACAAAAGAAGAATCTCTTTTCCAAAGTATCATATCCTTAGATCCAAATTCTGAAGTCAAGGTATTTTCAAAATATCTATGTCGAATTAGTTCAACAGCATTTATAAACAAATATCTTTTAGCAGCTGTTGCTCCTTCCTCAGCATTCAAACAATTCAAAGAGAGCATAATAGCATACAGTATCAAGATTCTCCGTATATTTTCCATCTTTATGTGGCTTTATTTTTACCTCTATTTCATTTATTTTTACTTTTACTTTCTAAGACACATTCTCTGTATATCTCTGTCCTGGAATAACTCTGTAGACCAGGCTGTCCTTGAACTCTCAGAACTGTCTCTGCTTCCCAAGTGCTGGGATTAAAGGTGTATGCTACCACACCTTGAACTCACAGAGCTCTGTCTGTCTCTGCCTCCCAGGCATTAGGATTAAAGGTGTATGCTACCACACCTTGAGGTCACAGAGGTCAATCCACCTCTGCCTCCCAAGTGTTGGGATTAAAGGTGTGTGCCACCACACCCTAGCTACTTCCTTTTTTTTCTTTTTTTCTTTTATTTTACTTTTAAGAACTTTAACCTTTAGCCTGCCAATATTTTTAACACAGTGTAAACCACTTAGACGTTTTCTTCGACTTTGAATTTTTCTTTTACTGTATATCTCTCTTTCTGACTACATTGAGTCTTTACTTTACCAAACAATATCAGTAGGACTAAAGCCGTGACTTTGGCGGCTAGATCCAGCCCATTCCCTAGCTTTCCAGCCTCATGGCAGAGGTACCACAACTCTTTGGTAGTTCAAGGTCCCTGCCAGCAAGCAAGCTGCAACAGTGTTAAACAACACTCAAAAGCTCCATAGTCAGGACCGCCTGCTTGAAAGAGTCAGAGTTTGCCCTGGCAGAACGGCCCAGAAAGCTGGCATTTTAAAACGACACAGCTTTTTTCCTGCTATGGCTAAAAACCGAAAAGCATGCAGTTGATTTTCATCAACAGCATTTAAGTGTTTTGTAGCCGAACCTCTTAAAAGAGCTGCAATGTTTTGCAGCTGAAGCTGAGTAAGGAAGCTTCTCTTAGATGGGAGTGCTTGCTTGCCAGACCTGAAAAATAGAGCTTTACTCTATTCTTTCCCAAGCATTCTCAAGCTTTCTGCGGATTCGGTTATCCACGTAGGCGCCATTCTGTAGTGATGGGCTGTGGGCCGGATTCCCGCCGCCCTGCTCCCTCATGCTTAGCTTTACATGCAAAGTAACATCACACAAATTGTATTCTTTTAAACACTGCCTGGCCCATTATTTCTAGTCTCTTATTATCTAATTCTCACATCTCTTGCTATAACCCATATCTAACAATCTGTGTAGCACCACGAAGTGGTGCCTTACCGGGAAGTTTCTAGCATATGTCCATCTTGGGCTGGAGCTTCATCGCCTCTGGCATCTCTCTGAGGAGAGGCACGGTGGTCTCCCTAACTTAAGAGAGGCGTGGCATCTGACTGAGCCATCTACCTCACTTCCTTCTTCCTGTTCTGTCTACTCCACCCACCTAAGGGCCTGTCTATCAGAGGGGCCAGGCAGTTTCTTTATTAATTATCCAATGAAATCATCAGATAGAAGACACACCTACATCATTTCTGCTTATTGACTTGTTAGCTAAAAAGAAGAGTTCATGCTTATCCTTTTCTGCCATGTTTTGCAGACATAATGGATTTATATACATGAAGAACCATAATCTGAAATGAACTCTTTCTTTTATAAATTAGTCATGGTAGTTTTTCAGTAGAAAATTTATTAATTCATAGACATTCACATACAAATATACGTACACAGACATGCACATATACATTCACATATTCACTGATCTATTTACATATATATCATCATATATACACTCATACGCACATGCACACACACATGCATATCAGCCAGTCATGGTATATCAAGTCGCAGGATGATTGGGCACCTCCTCTTTTATTAAGTCTGGACTAGGAAACCAAGTATGAGGAAAGGGTTCCAAAAGCAGATAACAAAGTCAGAGACAGCCCGGCTCCCACTGTTAGGACTCTTACAAGAAGAGCAAACTACACACTGTAACATATATGCAAAGAGCTTAGTTCAGTCTCCTACAAGCCCTCTGGATGGCGGTTCAGGTACTGTGAGCTCTAGTTAGTTGATTTATGGGACTTCTTATGGTGTCTTTGGTCTCTCTGGCTAAACTGTTTCTTAAAAATAGATAAAATATATGTATGTCTGTGTACATACAATATAGACATGTGCATTTATAAATCATAAATGGAGCCTATTCAGTCTCTATTGAGTTACCTCTTTGTATGCTTTTATGACTGACAATTTGGTATTGTTTAATCTACTGGTATGATCTTTCCTAAGGAGACAATTTCAAATTGCACATTAATACTCATTCATCAAAAGTGATATCATACCTTTTACTGGATACCTAACATACTTGTGGCTAGAAATGTCATGGATTTTTAAAGAAAACCTACTACCACTGTTTTGCTAAAGCAGCACAATCTCTAACTCATTTCTCAGTATTTATCATTATGTTCAGAGATATACATATTCCATACTCCTCCTTAAGGAATTGTCTATTTTAAACCAATGAAGATTATTTTTTTAAAAGTGATAAAAACACAGAGTTTGAAGACCCGTCCCAAATAGACACATCTAAAATATAACTCCTGCTTATATGACTCAAGGATTACTGCAAAAGCAGAGACAAAAAGATTGTTTAGGTCAAGAGGAACTGGGAATTTCCTGTGAGATTGTGTCGTATAGAAATGCCAGAAGCACAGCTGGGTGGTGATGGCACACACCTTTAATTCCAGCAATCAGGAGGCATAGGCAGATGGATCTCTGCATGTTTGAAGCCACCCTGTTCTACAAGAGCTAGTTCCAGGACAGGCACCAAAGCTACACAGATAAATCCTGTCTCTATAAAACCAAAAAAGAGGAAGTTTCACCCAAGAAGTGTGGTTTTGGTTGCCTAAGCATTAGCTGAACAAGGACAATAAATATGTCAAAGTGTACTAGAGATGGCCCACAAAACTTCAAATCTACACAAAGATTTCTAGGCAACTAAACGATGCTGAGAATGGAAAAAAAGTGTTCTCCCTACAAAAGAAAGCACACCAATTGGTTATAATTCTCTTTTAAAGCTAATTGAAAAGCAGCACTAATTACTCAATCTCATATGTGTCTCATAATGAGAAATGATAGACAGCTAAGCCAAGCTACACTTACAGAGACTATCATTTCTAGGCAGTTTGTCATAATCACACCAAAAAAACACTATATCCTTTCTCTATTAAAACTTCAGTGACATATTTGTCTATGCTTTAGACATACTACACTATTCTTCCATTTTTTGAAGTACACATACATATGTGTTAATATGAGCATTCATTTTATTTCTGTTGGATTTGGGGCATTGTAGGTAAAAGATTGTTGATAGCATTTAAGCCAACTTTCTGAAAATAAATACGTCTTTGATTCACTACTAAAATGGCTAGAAAAAAAGTGTTTCTTTCCTATTTTCATCATCCTTTGCAATGTTCGGTTATGGTCCTTTGTAGGGCCCGGGTCTGCTCTTGTTCCTGGGGCTCATCTTGAGGACAGTTTCTGGTCAGATGACTAAGCATCCTGTTTGTTCCTGTGTTCCCTCTGCCCCTCCTGGTGATTTGTTGTAGGGCATTGTTGACTCTATTGTTGGTATGGTAATTTCCCACCTGCCTAGGTGGAAGTCCTTGTGCAGCAATTAGATATGGTAATTTCCCACCTGCCTGGGTGGAATTCCTTGGGCAGGAGTGGGGTATTTAAGTTTTTCCCCCAAGGCTAAATAAATGGCATTCGGCTGATCTCCTTTCGAATGACCCATGTCTCTTGTGTGTTCTTTCAATCTCCAGGCCCTTGTCCGACTCGCGTAAGGTACAGTGGCGCACGAACTGTACCGAGGGGTAACACAGAATCAGGTGTTACAGTCCTTCACTTGCCAATGAAGATTTTTAAATGTAAATTTTAGTGATGATCTGCTTAAAACTTTTATGTTGTTCTTTCTTTCATTGTCTCCTTTTGTTATGCATAATACTGACGATCAAAGTAAATGAAGCTATACGAGGGAAAGAGCTTATATGTGACCAACTACCAGAGCTAGCTCCTGAATTGAAAATGCCTCAGCATGAAATATTAACTAAGAATCATGTAATAGAAAGCACAGAAGCCCAGTGACCAAAGCAGGCACAGTACCATTCTTGTCCCCACCCTATTTTAAGACTCTGCACTTAGACCAGGCTGTCACATTGCTCATTCTAGTGCTTAGCTTCATCGTAAATGTCTCATATCTGAGAAAATATACTGCTAAAGGAGGGAAATAATATTTTCATTCCTGTAAATGTGGTGGTGATTATTAGAAAATCATTATGCTATTTGGAATTGAGAAAAGAAATGCTTTATCAGAACAGGAGAGAAATTGAATGTGTGTTCATGTGGAAATAGTGGAATGAAGATGCTTTAAATTCCTTGAGTCCCTTTAAGGACTCAAAAAAAAAAAAAACCCACTGTAGAGAAGAGCATGATAGTTATATGATGGCCTGTGGCCATGGCAAACCCAGGCACAACAGACACAGCTCAGAAAACTGGGAAGATTCCAAAGTGCACAAATCAGTTGTCTAACCCTGCTTGCCCTTCCTACCTTAAATAGCTATAGAGCTAATGATAAAATGGGAATGTGCTCAGTTTTCTGTTGCTGTAACAAATATCTGAGATAAATGAGCTTAAAAAACAAAGGATTCATCTGATTCACAGTCTGAATATGTTCATTTGGATCCATTGTTTGGCTTATGGCATGAACAACATAATGGTGGGAAAGCATAATGGAATGTCTTATCTGTCATAATCAGGAATGAATCAAAATGCATTGTATTGTTGGGATTAAATATCGTGAAAAGAGCAACTTAAGGAATAAAAGACTTGTTTTCATTCATAGAATAAATTACAGTCCATCATAATTATGAAGACATAGCACCAGAAACTTGAGACATCTAGCCATATCATCTTCATAAACAAAGTGAAAGATATAGGTCCACACTGGTTCTTAGCTTGCCCTAGTCATTAGGTACAGTTTAGGATTCCCTTTTCAGGAATTGATCCTGACAGCATTAATGAATGACTTGTCCAAGCCAGTCCACATAATCAAAATTATCTTTCAAACATCCTCAAAGGCTAATTGATATTTATTTTTTTTATTGAGCTATATATTTTTCTAAACTCCCCTCTCTTCCTCTTTCCATCTCTTTAACCCTCTCCCATGGTCCCCATGCTTCCAATTTACTCAGGAGATCTTGTCTTTTTCTACTTCCCATGTAGATTAGATCCATGTATGTCTCTTTTAGGATCCTCATTGTTGTCTAGGTTCTCTGGAATTGTGAATCGTAGGCTGGTTTTCCTTTGCTTCATGTCTAAAAGCCACTTGTGAGTGAGTATATATTATATTTGTCTTTCTGGGTCTGGGATACCTCACTCACTATGATATTTTCTAGATGCATCCATTTGCCCACATATTTCAAGATGTCATTATTTTTTCTGCTATGTAGTACTTCATTGTGTAAATATACCACATTTTCCTTATTAATTCTTTGGTTGAGGGACATTTAGGTTCTTTCCAGGCTGAATCTATGACAAATAATGCTTCTATGAACATAGTTGAGCATATGTCTTTGTGGTATGATTGAGCATCCTTTAATATATACCCAAAAGTGGTATTGCTGGGTCTTGAGTTAGGTTGATTCCTAATTTTCTGAGAAATCATCATACTGATATCCAAAGTGGATTTACCAGTTTACACTTTCATCAGCAATGCAAGAATGTTTGCTTTACCCCATATCCTCTCCAGAATAAGTTGTCATCAGTGTTGTTGATCTTGGCCATTTTTTGCAGGTGTAAGATGGAGATTGATTGCTAGTTAAAGAGACTCTCAGAAGTATTCCTGGAAGCCTGTGCCCAAACGTCAAGTTCACAAATAACATTAACCATCAAACAGAATAAGATTGTATATGTCCATGGATTGAAGGGTTTTGGGGAGAGTTTTCAGTCTTTCTTAGAACAACTCCTTATTCTCTTTGGGCATATTGTGATATCAGTAATAAACAATAAAAAGTAATGGTTTGGACAAATCCTGAAGATACTAGAGAAGTTGATGGGATGTGGCAAAATAAAATGTAAGCCTTAAAAAATAAAATAATCATATTTTTTGATTCACATTCTTTTGAAGGCTGCCCAATAAAGGGCCAGATCTACTGCTATAATCAAGTGCAAAATATTTAGACTTGCCCAGTAATTTATAAGTAAATAAAAGATTACAGTAAGAACACTGCTCTTATATACTTCATTCTTAGTTAGCATATATTAATATAGAGTGAAATGTTTTTATTTTATAATTTTAATAAATGGATACATGAAGAGTTTATCTTTATCCCTGATGATTCCTTCTCATGTATTCCCTCATCTTATCAATTTTTTCACTTTATTTTTACCTTAATTTGTTTCTGCTTCCCTATAGTATTCTTTTCTAATTTTTGATTCATAATCCAGATATAAAACAAACAAAAAAGCATTATGAAACATATCCTCTTTTTGGCTAATTTTGCCTAACAAGATAATCTCCAGTTCCATCTACTTTGTTGAAACTCAAGATTATAAATCTTTGTAAATTGCTGATTAACACCTGGTTCACTTTTTTCTTTCATTTTAATTTTCAGTAGCCATAATGAAGAGCAAAACTGAGTATACTTGTCCCTAAGTGAGGTATAATATATTCACACTTGTGCTCAGCACGAGTAGCAATTTTTGAGTATTGTAAATTACAACTTTTGAATTAACTTATAAACCTGTCCTGTTCAATAAAACACCACAAGCTTAACACTTACAAAAAAAAAGAAAAGAAAGCATCCTATTCTGATTATTATGAACTTTGTGTTCATAGTATCCTGTTTGCATGTCAATCTTAAAGCCTTTATTAAAGTGAATTATTAGAGGAATACTGAAGACATTTATGACTGAAACAGATATGGTGTAAAGATATACTTCAGTCTTTCTCCTTAGCTATTAGAACATTGAGACATTGTTACCCAAGAACTTGGGATTTTTCTAAGAATCCCCTTCTGGAAGATGGTAGATGAGAAGCTGTTGCAGCCTTAAAGGAAATTGTGCCTCAAGAAGAGATTCCACACATTTCTGATAATTGGTCAGATTTTCTTTCATGGCAGTCTGAAGCTGTGGATAAGAAAGTAATTTCTCAGAGACATTTGGAACCACAGCTTAACCAATATACCTCTTACCACAATTTGAACTAAATTTCAGGTGGACTGGAGGTGTCACTATACCTCTTTGTTTGTCCCTCTTCCAGATGTGGCCAAATTCAACACTTTTCCTTTCTCAGCAGGTAAATTTTATCTGTCTAATTGGCCTATTGAGGGCTGAAGATCAGGTCTAGCTTGCTAACATTGACAATGTCAAGACCCTGACCCTAACCACTCTCAAAACATGTAGTATGAACATGAATAAACTCTTGAATAGAATGCATTTTTAATCCTAATTGAGTTCTATGCAGAGTTTACAAGAGTTCTACCCCTATGCTGTGCCCAAACTCTTACATAAAATACACTTTAATCTTTATTTTAAAATTTTAACATCCTTATTTTCATACTGGCTTAAAAACTTGAGAACAAATATTTTTACACTATTTGAAACACATGAGTATTTCTAATGAAAATATGATAAAGGATGCCAGGAATTCAATCCAAGAAATGTAAAATAAAGAAGATAAGCTCATAAATTTGAATGCATGTATTCACATACATCCATATTGATGTATACTTAAACAAGTATCTTTTCAGTCCTTTTCTGTTGGCATTGGAGAAAAGGAAAAGAGTTTAACACTTTCATTAACTCATGTTGAATAAAATAATGCTACATTAATCAGTTACTAGAGTCTGTTTTGCCTTTGATTGTCAGTCATCTCTCTAAAACCAGGTTTTGATACAGATTTGCATTTAATAATCATATATATGTATATTTGGAGATTATTACATTATGTATTAGATCCTTTCAGTTTTTCTTCAAACCCTTTGATATACCTTTCCATACCCTCTTTCAAATTCATGATTTTTAAAATTTAATCATCATTACATGTATATTACTTGTTATTATTTCAATCAGCAATTGGTAAGCTCTTCCCTGGAGAAGACTATTCCTCCCCATTCTCAGATTTACTATGTAGCCTCTAGTTCTTTGTCTAGGGTTGAGATATTCTGAGCTTTCCACTACCAATAAACATGTCTATTGACTGTTGATATTTTATTATTTACTTAAAATAGATATTTTAATATTTAATATATTAAATATTTAATATAATATTTAATGTAATATGCTCTTATTGTATTTCCCCCTTCCTAATGCTTCTCGGATATTTCTCACCTCTCCATCCACCTAAAAATTCAACCTTTCTTGTTTTCCTACATTAGAAAACAAAGAGGCATTTAAAGAAAATAATCAATAATAAGAAGTAGCAATAGTAGAAATAGTAGAAGAAGGAGGAGGAGGAGGAGGACGACGACGACGACGACGACGACGACGACGACGACGACGACGACGACGACGACGACGACGACGACGACGACGACGAAGAAGAAGAAGAAGAAGAAGAAGAAGAAGAAGAAGAAGAAGAAGAAGAAGAAGAAGAAGAAGAAGAAGAAGAAGAAGAAGAAGGAGAAGAAGAAGAAGAAGAAATTAAAAAGAAACACCTGACTAGACAAAACAGGTAAACTAAAAGAAAAAAGAAAGAGCCAAAGAAAAAGCACAAGAACATAGACACAGAAACACACACATTTATACACATTTGCAGACACAGAAATCCCATGAAGAAACAAAATTTGGATACTACAATATCTAAGCAAACGACCTGGAAGATAAAATACCCAGGATAAGCATTGAATCAAAAGATAAATAATCCCTCTAAAACCACTATTGAGGAAAACAGCATTCCTAATATATTCAGTGAGAATTATTAAATATACTCCATTCAGCCTTAATAAATACTAACTTACTGTATAATATCAAGTATTCATTAGATGAGTGTTGACAGAGATCTACAGTCATAAATATAATACTCCAGCTAAAATCCAGTCTGTTTCTGCAATAGGAATTATTCTTATCTTCTTGAGTCAGAAGCTTCAGAGAGGCAGAAGTGATGATCTGTCACATTGTTTTATTTTTGTATTTTCTAGACATTAATATAAATGAGACCATATAAGAAAAGATTTCAAATTTCTTGATCATTTTCAAAATAGTGGCAAAACTAATTAGTATTGACCCATATATTAATGACCAGAAAAGATGTTTTCTTGCTTATTCAGTTCTTGAATGTTGGAAGAAGGGGGCCACTTGCTTGTCCAGGACAACCAGCTAGCTTAGCCCCGAAATAACCACACAGAAATTGTATTAATTAAATAACCGCTTGACCCATTAGCTCTAGTTTCTTACTGGCTAATTCTTACATCTTAATTTAACCCATTTCCATTAATCTGTGTATTGCCATGTGGCAGTAGCTTACCAGATAAAATATTAACAGGCATCTGTCTTAGATAGAGGATCCATGGTGTCTCCTGAAACTGCATTCTTCTTCCCAGAATTCAGTTCTGTCTTCTCAGCCTACCTAAGTTCTGCCCTATTAGACTAAAACAGTTTCTTTATTCATTAATCAGTGAAATCAACACAAAGACAGAAGGACCTCTAAACCACTTGAATATGCCACAGATTGTATATCAGTTTTCTCTGTATAAATTTAATTTTTTCATTTTATTTATAGACTGTTTTTTATAATATTGCCATTTTTAATAAGTTGAGCCTACCTTTCCAAGAGCAAGTGGGCCCTTTCCATTTTCCGATATCTTCTTCAATTTCTTTCTTCAGAGACATACATTTTTTGTTATATAGGTCTTTCACTTGTTTGGTTAGGGTAGGAACTCAATAACTTGAGACTGATAGATGGGAAACCTGCATAGGACTGAACTACTTTCTCTGAATGTGAATGCCTGTTCTGTGGCTTTGGCAGTCTGTGGGGTCACTGGCCTTAGACCAGGATTTATAGCTAGTGCATGAACTAGCTTTTTGGAGCCCCTTCCTTATGGAAGTATATGTTCCTCAGCCTTGATACAGGGTGGTAGATGTTGGTCCTGCCTCAACTTGATATGCCAGATTTTGTTGACTTCCTATGGGAGATCTTACTCTTTCTGAGTAGTTGATGGGGTGTTGGGTGGGTAGAACTTTTAGGGGTAGAGGGAGGAGGAGAGGGAGGGCAACTGTGATTGGTATGTTAAATAAAAACAAATTTTTAAATAAATAATTTTTAAAATTTTAGTTTATCTATTTTTTAGAGTTTGAATTATTATGAATAATGTTAAATATATCTACATACATTAATATTGTAGAAGATTCGTGTATTAATTTATTCTTATTATGTATCAAAAAGGGAATTACTCTATTAGGACAAGTGTATGTTGAATATTAAGTAAGATTATCAAGTAGTTTCCACAATATTCTTATTATAGACATTTATAGTATGAAAGTTCCAAATGACTCTATCAATTTTAATGCATTATTTTAAATTAATTTTAAATTTTATCTATTATAGAGTTGTCTTGCATTATGTTGTTCTATTATTATATTAACTGAAGATATCCTGCATTATGTTCCCTCCTTCCACAATGTTGGTCCTGGTTATTGAACTCAAGTTTTCAGCTTTGACCCCAAGCCACATAATTGGTACCCTTGTTATTATTTTCATGCTCTCTTGCTTGATTGCATGTGATTCTATGGGCTTATTTTAATTTGTGAAGTGTTTAGGTTTTCCAATTAGAAAGTTGGTCTAAAATAATTATATTTTCTGAAATAAAAGATTTTTGCAAGCAATTATCCCAGTTATTTTCTTCTAGTATATGATTTACATTTGATGCAACTGATAGTGTTCTCTGATAAGATTTTATTTTATTTTCCTTTAAGTTACTCTGTGTGCAAGTCATGTGTGCATGTGTGCGTGTGTGCAAGTCATGTGTGCATGTGTGCATGTGTTTGTGGAGCAGCAGACACTCTTTGTTATTTAAATAATGAAAATTTTAACATTTTCAAAGCTTAATTTATTCCTTTTTCCAAAAAATTGTTAATCACTTGGCATCCATTGAAACCTTCACCTTCCTTTTGTGTTGAAAATGAAAATGTTCCTAAGTTTTCTTCTAAGCTTAAAATTTTTAGGTCTATATTTGGAGTATGGTAAAATTGCCCAGTAAAGTTCACGTTTTTCATAGTAGATAAACTATTGCGCAATAAACTCTTTTCTTAAAAATTTTGTAGCTTTTGTTTGTTTATAAAGAATCCCCAGAAAAATCACACCAATAACTTGTTATTTTTTTTTACTTCTTTTAGAGGTTTTATTATTCACTTAGTGGATTCCTTACTGCTGGGATGAACACTTTATGCCACACATGTAGTTCTTGAGAATCTCACTGGAACCTCCAACTATTTCCAAGCATTTCTACCTTAGCTTTATCCCCCATAGATACATCTTTAAAACAAAATCTCAACTAAAGCATAAGGAATATTTTGGATAAAGGAGCAGGAAGATTGTAAGAGTCAGAGAGTCAGGAAGTTTACTGAGAGACTCTGTGTCCTAGGAATATTGGAAGCTATGCACATAAAGTCTCACCAACATGAGTGCCTGAACATGAGCATAACAAGGAAAAGAGACACGCCAAGCAGAGGTGGAAAAATTACAAATCCTCAATCCTACATAGACAACTAACTGGAAGAAATAATCTTCTTCAGGGAATAGCATAGTTGCTTATCCAATACCTAACAGCCCTGAAAGTATACACATAGGTAAAAGCACACAGGTTGAGCAGACTGTTTATAGGAATATATTTGTATATTTTGCAAGGCTTTAACAGGGAGCAAAGGAAAGGGAAAATGATATGATTATGTCCTTAACTATGTAATAATTAAGGAATTTTTTACAATTCCCATTGCTTGATGCTTTCTGATATATTTTCGCATTTAAGTTTCAGCTCCTCCTGAAGTTCTTTTTTTTTCTTTTTTTTTCTCATTTTTTTTTTTTTTTTTTTTTTTTTTTGGTTTTTTCGAGACAGGGTTTCTCTGTGGCTTTGGAGCCTGTCCTGGAACTAGCTCTTGTAGACCAGGCTGTTCTCGAACTCACAGAGATCCGCCTGCCTCTGCCTCCCGAGTGCTGGGATTAAAGGCGTGCGCCACCACCGCCCGGCTTCATTTTTTTTTATTAAAGATTTCCATCTCCTCCCCCTTCCCTCCCCTCCCTTACACCCATACCCGCACTCCGCCCCTCTCCAAGACAAAGAGCCATCAGGGTTCCCTTCATATGTTAAGTCCAAGCTCCCTCTAAGTCCAGGAAGGTGAGCAACCAAACTGACAAGGCTCACAGTGAGCCCGTCCATGCTGTAGAGTTCATATTCATTGCCGTTGTCCTTGGTTTCTCAGTCCTCCTCCACCGTCAGCCACATTCAGAGAGTCCAGTTTGGTCCCCTGTTCCATCAGTCCCATTCCAACTGGACTTGGTGGTCTCCCGTTAGATCTGTCCCACCTTCTCAATGGGCAAACGCACTCCTCACGGTCCTGACTTCCTTGCTCATGATATCCCTCCTTTTGCTCCTCATCGGGACCTTGGGATCTCAGTCCAGTGCTCCTATGTGGCGCTCTGTCATTTTCTCCATCCAATGCCAGGTGAAGGTTCTATGGTGATATGCAAGATATTCATGAGTATGACAATAGGATCTGGACATATCTGGCACCCTCTCTTCAGCTGCCCAAGGACCTAGCTGGGGGCGTCTTCCTGGACACCTGGGAACCCCTCTAGAGTCAAGTCTCTGCCAACCCTAGAATGGCTCCCTTAATTAAGATATATAATTCCTTGTTCCCATATCCACTTTTCCTATATCCCAACCATCCTATTCCCCCAAGCTCTTCCCATCCTCCACTTCACACTTTTCTCTCCTCATCCCTCCCTCCCCCCATCCCACCTCACCCCCATGTTCCCACTTTTTGTCCGGCAATCTTGTCTACTTCCAGTATCCAGGAGGATAACTATTTGTTTTTCTTTGGGTTCACCTTCTTATATAGCTTCTCTAGGATTTTTTACTAATTATAGGCTCGATGTCCTTTATTTATGGCTAGAAACCAATTATGAGTGAGTACATCCCATGTTCATCTTTTTGGGCCTGGGTTACCTCACTCACGATGGTGTTTTCTATTTCCATCCATTTGCATGCAAAATTCAAGATGTCATTGTTTTTTACCGCCGAGTAGTACTCTAATATGTATATATTCCACACTTTCTTCATCCATTCTTCCACTGAAGGGCATCTAGGTTGTTTCCAGGTTCTGGCTATTACAAATAATGCTGCTATAAACATAGTTGAACAGATGCTTTTGTAATATGATTGGGCATCTCTTGGGTAAATTCCCAAGAGTGGGATTGCTGGGTCCTGGGGTAGGTTGGTCCCAAATTTCCTGAGAAACCTCCACACTGCTTTCCAAAGTGGTTGCACAAGTTTGCATTCCCACCAGCAATGGATGAGTGTACCCCTTACTCCACATCCTCTCCAGCAAAGGCTATCATTGGTGTTTTTGATTTTAGCCATTCTGACAGGTGTAAGATGGTATCTCAACGTTGTTTTGATTTGCATTTCCCTGATTGCTAAGGAGGTTGAGCATGCCCTTAAGTGTCTACTCTGACCCCTGAGTTGATAATGATCACAAGTGAAGTCTTCTCAGTAAGAACTTTCTTCAGGGTAGTACTCAAATCAAGACTCCCTCAGTCAATTTTTGCCTTTTTAATATCATATTTCCATATGTTTCTTTCTTCTTGTTATCCCTCCACAGCATTGCAAATAGTGTATGTACACCTCTGTTTGTGTACTTACTTATCAGAGTTTATCATTGCTGCCTGAGGTTATGACAGTTGAAAGCATCTAGTCTCAAATCTCTACAGCAGAATTTCCTCTGATTAGCTCTCTACAGTTACAGACAGATGACTAGAGGAACCAGAAAAGTAAATACGATCTTCATAGACAAATACTTTAAAAAGTAATTATCTGTCTTCTTCACTATTATTTCCTTATAGAAGTTTTCGCTATATTTAAATGTCAGATGTATAATGAATAATCTACATGAAGAATCTGAAAACAGAGAAACTGAGCACACATTGTACAGCCAAGCTGACAATCAGATCCAGGCAGGTTAGAGTCAACCCGTGCTTTCATTTACCTTATTTATCCTGCCTAACACAAACGAACACAAGGAAACCATTTATCGCTTTAATTCAGCATTTTTATCAAGGTATTTTAAAATAATTTTAGCCAACGACCTTAAAATTTTTATTTTATTTCCCAAAACAGCAAACAATTGAATACACTGGAACTACCCTAAGCTTTGACATATAATAACTAAAACCACACAAATATAAGCATCCCGAAACGTTTGAATGATCTGTTTTATTGTTAAAGAAATAGTTGCATTCTATTCACAGAATGTGGTCAGACAGGTATTTTGCTAATACTAATCAGAGAAAACTACAAGCCTTTAACATATCTTCACTGAGGTCAATCATGCAACTCCAAACTCCTGCCTTCAAATAAATAATCTATGAGCACAGAAAATTCGTCAGCCAAAACACAGGATGGTCTGTTTTCTGTTGAGTCTTACAAAAATCATCCTAAAATAAATATTTTAAAAACACCATTTACAAAACCTGTTAAATTTCTTCTAAACGGAAATGGGAAAATACATACTTGGAGGTATGTATGAGAGTTTAAATGAATCATTTGGGAAAACTTCCAACACAGCAACTTCTTAAGAGTGTTTTACTGACACAATAGCAATGATGAGCTTAATTCCTCTGGGTGCATAAAAATCGCATAAGGATGGTATTGTAATTTCAGATGAATGAAAGTGTTATGAAGTGGTGCAAATTGGTTCATGCACACATATCCATAGCCCACGGGAGAAGAGATGAGCCTGAAGCAACATCCTTTCTCAGATTATAATACACAGTTTATGAGCTTATTTTTCACAGTACAGGGAAAATACACCTACCAGAAAGATCTTTTGTTAACCTTCTGTTGCAACCTTGCCTCACACCAGCAAGCAGTGAGATGCAGTCA
This sequence comes from Arvicola amphibius, assembly GCF_903992535.2. NCBI lineage: Eukaryota > Metazoa > Chordata > Mammalia > Rodentia > Cricetidae > Arvicola > Arvicola amphibius. The sequence goes on along the minus strand of NC_052060.1, from coordinate 46,450,628 downwards.
CTCACACAGGGAGTGCTTATCCCTGAATAGAAATTGAACATTCTCAAAGGGTGAGAATATGGCTATTTGCACCTTTAAAATAGAATAGTAAGGCTGAGGTTGAAAACATAGCCTTATATGACATAAATTTGACACATTGGACCACCTATGTCTCTTTCAAACTCTTTTCCGTCTTGGAGATATGATATTAGTATTTCTACAGGCTTAATTATTCTTCTTGCTTTTCTGAAGATCTTTCTTTTCTCCCTGTTTAAAGAATATTCACGTCAATAGCTTAAACTGACAGGAGAACATTTCATTTATAAGGTCATTGACTCAAGTTTTTAAAGATCAAAATCTTTTTCAAACTGCTCATACCTCTATATTTAACAATAAGTAAAACTAACCACAACTTTGTTTTTCCCTCTGATAACAATTTAAACCCTTAGTAATATGTTCGAATTTTACATCCATTGCCTTAGCTTACATATCCCATTAGGACAATTTCACCCTGGCTGTTGACAGGTTGGTCACTACTTTCATGCCTTCTCCTCTCTTTGTGTCACCTCATTTGTAGGTCTGATCTACATTATCATGTTGCAGTGGAGTGATTCATGGTACCCTTCCTTCAGTGAAGCTGCTCACCCAGCACCTCACACTAAGGTCATTCCTTGACCTCTTCTCTTTAGAGTATTTTGCTTTATCTAAAATAAATTTGAAAATAACATCAAAATATGTCACTGTGATATCTAATACATTCTGTGGTCTTATATTTAGAATTCTTAAGCTAATCTCTTTCATTGTACATATGGATGTATTTAGTCATTTGACACACTATACCTCACTCATAATCCATCCATTTCTGAAGCCCATCTAGTCTTTGAAAGACAATGTGATCTGCAGCACATATTAATTATCATTCATGGCCCTGTTGAATCCATACAACATTGTCTACAACAGAATTCAATAGATAGATCCATTGGCCAATGTCTCCTTTCTTCTTTGTCTGCATTTTCTGGATTAAAATGTTTTTAGAGGAATTATTCTTGATGTTGCTCTGTAGTTGGTATATTTAAAGGCTGAATATAAACATATTTTCATGTGTTTAAGTATTATCTAAGATTTGTTTATAAAAATAGCAAAAATCTCAGCATCAGCCATATTTGCTCCCCAAGTCTCAGTATTATTGAGGCCTCAGTCTTGTGTTTGGCTCCCAGACTAATGACAGTGTTGGATTTTAAACACTTTTTCTTTTATGTCATCCTGGTTGTAAGGCAGGTAGCTTTTATCTTCAAAGTTTCTAATGTCATGATTTTGCTAGTCAGACCTTCATTAATATGAACAAATAGTTGGGAAAAGAGGAATTAATATGTTCCCAGATTCTAATATTTAAGTCACTTTGGTTCTGATGAGTCTGTATTTATAAGATGGAAGAATAACATAGTGGCGGGAATGTAAAGACAAACATATTCATCTCATAGACAGACCACAGTAATCAAGGGTTACAGAAAGACATAATAAACAATTAAGAGTCTGTTAGGTCACACATCCACTAACTGATTTTCTTAACAACATCCCAAACACTAAAATTTCTAGTTGAGGACCATGCCTTCAATATATGAGCCTTTAGAGTGGATATTTCATACACAAACCATGATAGGTATCATAAAATAAAACTATACATTTTTCTTCTTTTACTGAACTGAAAGTGGATTTTTTTCATACCATATGTTCTGATTTGTTTCCACTCTCTCTACTTTTCCCAGTTCCTGCCACCCCACTGATGTGGGGGGGGGTGTCTTCTATCTATCTGTTGCTTTCATTGGTTAATTAATTAAAAAAAACTTATTGGCCATATAGGTCAGAACATAGGTAGGTGGGGAAGACATAATAGAATTGTGAGAGGAAGAAAGCAGAGATAGGCAGACACCATGCTTCTCATACCCAAGACAGACGGTAGTTAGACTCATGCCAGTAAGCCACAGTTACATGGCAATACAGATATTAGAAATGGGTTAGGTCAATATGTGATAGTTAGCCAAGAAGGGACTAGAGCTAATGGGCCAGGCAGTGTTTAAATGAACACAATTTGCATGTTGTTATTTCAGGTGTTAAGCTAGCCGTGCGGGAACCTGGTGGGACAAAAGCAGGTCCTCATCACTACATACCACCAAAGGGATTCACACACTTTCTGCCCCCCTTTTGAAAACAAACATGTATCTAAGGAACTATAATAAAACATATCAACCAAACAAGTCAGAATTAGACAAAACAAACAACCAAATAACAAACAGAAAAAAACATAAGAAATACATATATATTCATAGTCACACTTGTCCATTCACACTCTCAGTCATCCCATAAAAACAAAAAAGTCATAAGCTATAATATACACATGAAGGATCCATAGTGTTAAAAATGCCCTGACTTAGTAATTATGATACAAAGAACTACCAAAGATGTCTGTGAATTCATTTTGGTGTGGCCATCTAGTGCTGGGCCCACATACATGAGTGCTTTCTCTCTCCAGTGAGTATCTGTTGAAGAAAATTAATTTTGGACTTGGGTGTGCTGATAAACTAGAGAAAGTTTCTGGATTAGGGATGATGGCATTTGTCCTCCTTTAAACTCTAGGACCCTATGCAGACTTGTGCAGACCCTGGGCATACTACAAAGTTCCTCTAAGCTCCTATTTGTATTTCTAGTCCAACCCTGTTGTGACTAGAAGTCCTTGATTCCTTGGTGTCCTTCATGACCTTTGACCTTTAGTTCAACCTCCTCTTCTGTAGGGTTCTTTTAGCCCTGAGGGAAAGGATTTAATGCATGTATCCTTTTAAGTTTGTGCGTTCCAGGTCTCTCACTCCCTGCATATTGCTTCCCTGTGAACCTCTGTGTTTGTTCCCTTCCACTCCAGGAGGAATGTGTTCTGATCATGGCCAGGCAAGGCACGGGTCTATGAGTATAGCACAATTGTTAGAAGTCATGTCATTGCTACATCCGTTTAGCAGAACTGTAGTATTTGGTTTTCCCCTGGGTTCATGGCTTATCTGGTCTCAGGTTCCTGACCACTCATGCAGCATTGGGTGTGGACTCCATTTCATGGAGCAGGCCTTACCTCCAATTAGTTAGTTAATCCCAAAGCTTTCTGTCACTATTGCACCACCGCACCGTGCAAGGAGGCCACAATTGTAGACTAAAGGGGTTTTGGTTGGGTTAGTGTTTACCTTTCCACTTTGGTAGTGCGCTGAGTACCTTCTAGTACCATGAGCACTCAACCATAGGAAGGTCCTTTCTATCTGTTGTGCAAAAATGTTCTTCATTTTTCTCCTCTGCCTCAGGAAAAAAAAAAAAAAAACTTGCACTTTATATGACTCAGGTGTTATACAGTGGCTATGTAATTTTAGAGTTATAGTTACAATCTCTGAGACATTTTCATTTAGCTACAATTGATTTTTAAAATACAATCTTTTGTTCAGTGGCTAGGAAAGCAATTGAAGTCTTAACTCCCTATATGTAAAGAGAATATACGTATGTATAATATATTACTATAACATATCATATTAATTAGTATAATGATATATACCTTAGAAAAATGAATAAAGAAGTTTAAAGACTGCATGATGTTTTCCTTAATATTTTAATAGTTTATAGTTGTATTTTCACTTAAAATATGGGTGATTTATTAAATACACATTTTCTCTTATTCTCTTCTCCTCCCTCTAATTAAAACCTGTTTACTGACCATCATGCAACTATCAGTTGGAATACAGATTTATATAAACTGTCGATTTACTCTCATTTTTATTGTTTAAAGAAAACGCTGATGAGGAGGGCTGACTGAGAAGCCAAGGACAATGGTACTGAGTTTTGATTCTACTGTATATACTGGCTTTGTGGGAACCTAGTCTGTTTGGATCCTCACCTTCCTAGACCTGGATGGATGGGGGAGGAACTTGGACCTCCCACATGTCAGGGAACCCTGACTGTTCCCTGGACTAGAGAGGGAGGGGGAGGGAGTGGGGGAAGGGGAGGGAAGGGAAGCGGGAGGAGGGTAGAAGGAGAAAACTTGTAAAATTATATAATTTAATAAAAATGATCAATTCAAATAAAGAAAACCTATGAGTATGGTAAAAACTGCTGTAAGAAAACTATTTGCGGCCGGGCGGTGGTGGCGCACGCCTTTAATCCCAGCACTCGGGAGGCAGAGGCAGGCGGATCTCTGAGTTCGAGGCCAGCCTGGTCTACAAGAGCTAGTTCCAGGACAGGCTCTAGAAACTACAGGGAAACCCTGTCTCGAAAAACCAAAAAAAAAAAAAAAAAAAAAAAAAAAAAAAAAAAAAAAAAAAAAAAAAAAAAAAAAAGAAAACTATTTGCATTGTGGGACAGAATATGCTCATCCAATTCAAGGGAGAGTGAAAATATAGTCAGATTGTCCCAGAATTAAGCCACACTCCCTTCCCATACTAGTGAGGACTCTATATCAAAACAAAGTGCAGATATATCTTTAGTATTCCTTACTCCTCACAACACATACTGCAAGAAATACCAATGAGTATTTTCTTTCACTTCTCTATGTTTTTTCTTCTTTCAAAAGAGCTAATATATAGCCTTATCAATAGTGCAAAATTTCAAATGCTTTCTACTAATGTTTCCAGAATCAAAGCATTAGGGTAGCTATGGATTTGTAGTAGAAAAAATGATTAACTTTCATTGGATTTAAATAAAACAAATGTTTTATTACAGAAATATATAATGCTAGTGTCATATCTTCTCTTACCAAATATATATATATATATATATATATATATATATATATATATATACACATACTAAGAATTACCTATGTGCTTCTGTTGGCAGCATCACACATATCCTAGTTGATCTAGAATATTATTTGGTTATAAACATATTTTATATATATAAACATTAGATACCTATCTTGAAGGAAAATGCAGTTACTCTTTTGGCCATCTTTGAAACTCATCCCAAAACTATTTTTTAAATTGTCAATTATATTAACATAAGTAGTACTTTATTGGTACTATTTATGAATTCGACACAGGTATATGCTTAATAAATATGTCATGGGGGATTTCTATCTCAATTTGAAAAACTGAGACAAGGCAGGAGAAACAATATATCAAATTTCCCCCAAAAAAATGTTTTATTTAAGTTTATGTCAGACTCCAAAATTAGTTACACAGAGCATTTTCCCTTAAAATGATTTGCCTGGTTAAAATCTGTTCTTGTTTATTTAGTTTGTATTATTGTCACATCTAGAGTTCAGTTCTTAAGTGGACAAATATAGTGCAGGAAGACAAAATACTGGAGTGTACTAAATTTAAGAAACAGTCATGTTAGTTCAGAAAAACCATAGAAATTTGTGATATGCTAGAAACTCTCATCTAACAAATACTGTCTCAAAGATTAGTTGTCCAAACTGACAACATTTTAAGACAGAAAATAGGTTCCATAAAAAATAGATGCATAGATGTTAAAAGCACAGTGAGCACAGACACATAAGCACACTTCCTGACATCAAAATTATATAAAATAGATTTCAAATATTTGTACACAGAGCCAGGTGTGGTAGCATATGCCTTTAATTTAGCACTCAAGAGGCAGATGCAGAAGGGTTTTTCAGGGTTCAAGGCCAGCCTGGTCTACTAAATGAGTTCTACGACAGCTAGGACTGTTACACAGAGAAACTCAGTCTTGAAAAACCAAAAGAGAAATAAAACGTATGCAAAAGTCATAAGACATGAATCTAGAATCTGAATTTTCAATTTGCTCATCAGCTCCAACTACAATTGACTGAATTATAGCATCCTTTCACATGACAGAGCGATGCGTCCTAAGACATCCAAAAAGTGCCTGAAAAGAGATAAGGTTCCTAACATCCAGAAGTAATGTTCATGGTGAAATGTGCTTCAGGCAAGCCATGTTCACAGCTTCTCCGTTTCTGAAACAATAGCATAAAAAATGAGATATGCTATTGGAGGAACTTAAGTAGAATGATAAAATTCATTTACACCTTATGCATACTTTACAGACAAACCCTAAAGGCTAGTTAGACATATATATTTAAGACTAGTCATACATATATATTCAGTACACTTGAGAATTGTCAGCAAGGAGAAACATGAGGGCAGGTGTAGAATACTCTATCTGTGACATCATGTTCTTGCTCAAAATGAATCTAGAGCTTTTTTGAATTTAGGATTTTCATATTAAAATGATTACTAAAGTGCATTGGGCTCCAGAAATGAACACATTTTAAAAATGACACTGATGATAATGTACAGTAACAACAGTGTTGTGAATGTGAGCTTGTCTCTCTCCATCTTCTGTTGGTAATGGCCTGAGATGAAACATAAATAAACACTCTGCAGCTCTTTGTTTCACTGTATCCAGATTGCTAGCTTCACTGTTGTGTTTGTGTATCTGCTGAGTGAATGCAGCATGGCTTGAAAATAAACATAGTAGACCTGGAAGAGCCAGTCAGACAGCTCTGGAGAGTAGAGCATAGACATATTGTAAAGAGAGAGATTCCCATACTGAGGAGACAGAGTGGGGGCATCCTGAGATTTCATTACACTACTCAAGGTACTGTGGATTTGGAATTAAAAATTCTTTATCTTTGGTCACTTTCATTTAACATTTTTGGGTTGTGGTAAACTTCCAGTAACTTCACTGTAGAATGTAAAACTGTAGGCAGAGGGAGTCCCATATTCATTATATGTGTGGCTGGGTTTTGTTCTGTTTTTCACTTCTATATTTATGCACTGTGCATGAATAAATTATCTAAGATCTAATGTCTTATAAGAATAAAGCAATCAATTAATCACTCTGTCCTAAAATGGAGAAATTAGGTTCACTTGGGGCCATATTTATCTCAGAGATCGGCAGAGGAAGACTCTCATTCCTTGCTCTCTGGCATGGCTGTTGTGAGAGTGTAAACCCTCCCAGGTTGTCGGATTACATTTGCCAATCCTTGGCTGATTTGTGGTCAGGGATCATATCAATTGCTTTTCGTGTGTCTCTCCACAGGACAGTGCATGTAGAGCCAATGACTGACATCTGAAATATAAATATGTGGTAGATAGGAGAAATATCTCAGTCAACTCCTAAAAATCACAGAAATCACTTGACTTAAACCATTAAATGTTACTTTAGAGGTACTTCAAAGGACTACCACGCTGAAAATAAATAAACATTAGGGCCGCCTGAACTAATAATATTACACTTACACTGTGGTTTGTAGTAAAAAGAAAAAAATGAAAAAAACCAGAGGTAATTAAAATCTAACAGTATTATATTAATGTTGAGAGGTTTCAGCAAATTGAGTAATAAAATAGAATAAATTAACATTAGGGCTTTTGTTTTAAGTAAGCATGATGTTGATCTTTACGCTTGATGACTCCATGCAGACTGAGTTAGAGAAGAGAGAACTGGGAACAGCTTTTACAACATAAATTCAAAGATTTGTCCCTCGCATGCAAGACCTGAAAGCAGCATGCTGTCTCTTGCCATTGCTGACAGAATTGTCTAATACCCAAACAAAAAGAGCTTTACTGAAGTAAAGACAAGCATTAGCCTCAGGAAATTCTATCCCATAGAAAGATGAGTACTTTTAAAAATTAGATGCATTTTTTATTTCATTTTTTTTTCTCGAGACAGGGTTTCTCTGCAGCTTTTTTAGGGCCTGTCCTGGAACTAGCTATTGTAGACCAGGCTGGCCTCGAACTCACAGAGATCCGCCTGCCTCTGCCTCCCGAGTGCTGGGATTAAAGGCGTGCGCCACCACCACCCGGCTTTTTATTTCATTTTTATGTCTATATTTTGATGGTTTCTTTCCTTTCTTTATTGAAGTTTCAAATTCATGAAGATAAAGGTTGAATATCTGGTAAAGGTTACTTCAAACAAACTGGTGTATGGAAGTTTGCTCAGTGTCAGTTAAAGTTTGGTCATCCAATAAAATATTATTCTGAGTGTGTCTATGAGAGCTTAGGGGAATGAGAGTAACATCTGAACAGGAACACTGAGTGAAGAAGACTATTCTGCTCACTGCATGCATCTGTGTGTGTGTGTGTGTGTACGCACACCTTAGAGAACAAAACTAAGATTTCGTTAAAACAAAAAGAAACAGAAAGAACTGTGCAAGTCTAACAGCTTGAGACAGGACACAAGCTTTGCAGAGCTATACTGTACCTATGATTATAACACAACCTCTTCCAGCTATCAGCAATGGCTGCTGGGATTACTCAATTCCTATTTTACAACAGATCTTTCTTTCTCTTCCCATTATATGGGTGTGTGTGTGTGTGTGTGTGTGTGTGTGTGTGTGTGTGTGTGTATAATAGGGTGAACACACACACATATATGGGTGAACTTCATTCTCACACCTTATAGTTGTTCTTCTAGAATCTATATCAGATCTCCATATTCTCAAACAATAAAATCTAGCAAATGTGATGAGTTATGATACTTAAGATTACATTTATTTCTGTTCATAAGTGCATATCAAATTAAAGATGAATGTATATATGCCCACATGTATATGCAAACTTGTATCTGTGTCTATGTCTATTTAGACATACACATCTATGTATATGAACATATGTATAAACTCATATTTTAACAAAAGCTGAATTTGAAGAAATTATTGATTATATTGTGAGAGCTGATAGAGAGGACCATTTCAAAGTCACACAGGCAAGATCTAGAAACTCAAAAACCACTGCTTATATATCATCAAGAAAACACAGACTTCAGTTTAATACCTGTGATTAACAACTTGAGAGATTGGAAGTTGTCTCTTATAAATTTATCCTCACTAAAGAAAACCTTGACCCATTCAAGTTGGGGTGGTAAACGTGATGCTTTATTCTGCTGGCTGGTAGTTTTTAATACCACAATGGAAAAAACTAATATAGATAACAGCTTTTTAAACAAAGGCCATGAATAATCTTCCCTTTCTTCTTAATTTAGATTGCTGGCATTTCCTATAATTAACTTGTTTTCTACTCTGCCCCTTTGTGTTCAGTTGACTTCTTAATCTAGTCCCCTGATGATCTGCTCAGAAGGCAGCACCAACTCCTTCCTAGCTCTGGGAATATTTACGCAGTAATTAAGTTTGATGCGTGTTTGTTGTCATGTTTTTGGTAGTCAAATTCGGCTTCAGTCCTCCTAACTGTTATCTGAAAATCCACATAACAATATAGAGCGCTGATAGATGGTTAAGAGGATAAAGACTACTGAGATTGTTGGATCTAATTGGTACGGAAATAGAGTGAGCCTCAGAACCTGAGTTCAATACTGGGAACCACACAGTAAAGAAAAGAACCAACTCCTACACATACATGCGCACATGTGAGCACACACTCATGCACACACAAAGATACAAGTTTGCATATACATGTGGGCATATATACATTCATCTTTAATTTGATATGCACTTATGAACAGAAATAAATGTAATCTTAAGTATCATAACTCATCACATTTGCTAGTGTGTGTTTGTGTGCTTGTAAATGTAATAAAAATAAAGGTAGCTAGCATACACAAGGACTACATGAAACAGTTTACAATTGTGTTATAAGAAAATTTTGAAAAAATACATTTGAAATTATAAGAATTACATTGTCAAGTGCTTACAATCAATTCTATGATTATTTAACAAGAAAATCTCCACCATGTTAAATGTTTCTGTAAGCAGTTGCAATATCTCAGAATATCTAAGGTCCCTTTGCCCAATATTTTTACTTTGAAATACCACTGCAATTAAAATAATAACTCCACTCAGATTTCTTCCTCATCTTTAGCTTCCATTCATTAATCTAATATTCTGAATAACAGAACTTGGCATGTCTTTATTTTATCTTATTTATTTGGCAAGCCTACTATATTCTCTTGAGAGAGACATGTTTCCACACTCAGCTAAGCTTCTCTTTCTGGCACTTGTCCCAGTCTCTAGGGTATCACAACCTCTTAAGGGTTGTTCTTGCACTGCCTGCCTCCTCATTGAATATATCAACCAAACTCAATCACTGTGACATGCATTCTTCCAGACTCCTTGAGGAGCAGTATGGGAGAGCCTGTGCTTTTTGGGTTCTGAACACAGTCCAAAGAATGTACTTGGTTATATATAAGACATAAGCTGTTTTGTTTTGATTTTTGATTTCTCTTTTTTATGTTTTGATCTTATAACTGATTGAAAGTTTTTCAGACTCTAACCTTCAGAAAATGAAGGACTGAAGAGCAGTTGATAGTCATCTAGTTCCCAAAGTCAGACCAGTACATTATCTGTCTCCAGGTTCTTGTCCTGCTATGTTGACTATACAGAATTGGGCACACAGTCCATTCTTGTGAAGGTTCAGTGCTCTTATCTACAAAGCGTACATCATTACACCCTTTACAGGGAAGGGGAGATCAATTATATGGAATATATTTTTAAGTCTTATTAAAGTATCTAATATATATTTTGTGCTTGGCAAATATGTGTTATTACAAGCAATGTAACTATTGATTTGAATGCATTTCTATTACCAGTGAATCATAATGAGAAGTAATCTGGACCTATAGAATAGTATAGAATATATAGCTAAATACACAGTTACTTATGACTTGATACCCATTTTTTTCCTCAAAATGTATTACTAACTACATATTATAAATCATGATATTTCAGGTTTGTATTAAAACACAGGGAATCAGATTAAGCATTTAGTGGTGAGTTGGGGAGGCATTGAAGCATATTTAGTGAGTCATGGGTAACAACTTCATAAGCTTATTATTAGATTTAGAGTCAATTTTTTTCTAACAATGCCAATTGGTGTAGGAGCAAAGATTAGTAGTTGTGTTTAAGTAGTGAAATTAATCATAGTTTTATTTGTTTTATAGTAATTTATGGCACTTACATTTATTATCACAGATTACAAAAAGAGAATAATTAGTAATCATATTGAAATAAGAAAACAGGTAATGTGCCTCAAATTTAAGTGACCAATTTTACCCACTACTCTTATTTTACTATTTTGGATGTTTTTCAGATTAATAAATAGTAATTGGCAGAAGTGGTCATATTTAATTATACTATTGAAAATAAAAAAATGTCCTATGGTAAAATGACGAGCAGTAAAAAGATTGTCTATAGAATGATGGAAGGAGCCAGGTATGTGCTGCTTACCTAAAATCGCAGCTCTCAAGATAGTCTGAATCATGCCTGGATGACATAAGGAAACTGAGATCAGCATAGGCTACCAGGTGAGACCCTGCCTCAAAATTGCAAAATAACGAAGATAGTAATGCCAAATAAACACAAATTATAATCTTTACCAGAGCTGCACTGGCCTTCTGTTATTACAAATAATTCTAATTCCTAGAATCTATTGTTGAATGCAAAGCAGAATAAACTTCAAATAGTAAAAAAAAATGCAATTATATTGAAACGTATTGTAAACAGAGTATCAAAAACATAACCAATACACAGTCGCATAAAATTGAGACAAAAGGAATATTATATACACAGAAACAGTAGCAACTGCCAGTACAATTAAAGTAATCCCAAAGAGCGTGGGAAATTTGTGAGGGTAGAGATAAAACAATGGCTGTATCAGTCTTGTCTCATACCTAAGAAAATATTATCTGGAGGTGAAAGCAGTGATGGGGAAGCTCAACCAATCACATCTGGTTAGGGTGTGGCCACCTGGAGCCCAGGTAGAAAAACTCGGAGATGTAGGTGCTAGCTCATTTTTTGCATCTGCCCGCCGGACCTATCAGATTTCGAAACTCCCATTCTTGTAGTATCAGTTTTTCCCCCTCTTTAACCATTAAAGTATTCCTGTTACTCTTGAGCTAGCCTGGTTAATACGTTACAAAGCAGAGTGCACAAAGTTCCAGAAAAGACAAAGTAAAAGAATTTATCATCCTCTGGTAAAAAAAACAAAGAAAATAATAACCTGAATTAGTCTGACAGAAAAATACACACTACAACTAATCTCACATATTCTCAACAGAATCCTAAGCTTTACAAATACATGGCCAAACTCAAAATTCTTTTTATATTTTTGTTTATGAGAACCCATATTTTAAACTGAAAGCAAAATCAGTAATATAGGCTTATGACACATGTATGGTTGGTAAAGAAGTCTAAACTAATCTAATGCATAAAAGATGACAGGAAACAATTTTTTTCAAAAGCTTGATTGCATTACATAGTCAAATGTGACCAATGGATGTTTCAGTCAGTTATGAAAAATATATATCCATTTTTTTCAAATATTCCTTAAAACTCTAATCAATTTTCATTTGTTAAAGGTTACTCTATAACATACACACAATGATAAAATCACCTAATAATTCATTTCTCAGAACATATGTCATCATTAAGTGATATATGAACTTATGTAAAGTTTACTACTGTAAACTTCAAGGTAGCCTACCAATGGGGAAAGAAAAATAGACACACACACACAAATACTTATACACATATACAGACATATGCATATAAGTACATGTAAATATTCTAGCAGTTAAATATAAATCAAATGGCCAGATTATTGTTATGAATCTCAATATGCCTATGCTTAAATTAAATATAAATAGTCTAAACAAGTAAATATAAAACAGAAATTATAAGACTGTGTATAAGAAGCACATTTTGCTTACGTGTATATAAAGAGAATATATAAGATAATAGATAAAAGAAACGCTGAAAAAATTGAACAAAAGAATTTTTGTTCAGTATTTTGACAAATCACATAAAATGAATTCCTCCAAACACATAAATTATCTAAGACACACTGTTAAAATCTTTTCAAAGCTGGAGAGTGGTGGCGCACGCTTTTAATCCCAACACTCAGGAGGCAGAGGCAGGCTGATCTCTGTGACTTCGAGGCCAGCCTGGTCTACAAGAGCTAGTTCCAGGACAGGGTCTGAAACTACAGAGAAACCCTGTCTCAAAAAACCAAAATAATAATTAATAATAATAATAGTAACAAAATCTTTTCATTAAATTCTGTAAATATGTCTAGGCATAATGTAAATTGAAAATCTAGAATTTTAATTGCAATTGAAATTACTGAAATAATAGAAATCATTAAGAAAATAAGTAACTTGAAAATTTCTTTTCTTTTTTTTCTCATTTTTTTTATTAAAAATTTCCATCTCCTCCCCTCCTCCTCCCCCTTCCCTCCCCTCCCTTCCACCCGTACCCCCACTCTGCCCCTCTCCAAGCCAAAGAGCCATCAAGGTTCCCTTCACTATGTTAAGTCCAAGGTCCTCCCAGCTCCCCCTAAGTCCAGGAAGGTGAGCAACCAAACTGACAAGGCTCACAGTGAGCCCGTCCATGCTGTAGAGTTCATGCTCATCGCCGTTGGACTTGGTTTCTCAGTCCTCCTCCACTGTCAGCCACATTCAGAGAGTCCGGTTTGGTCCCCTGTTCCATCAGTCCCATTCCAACTGGACTTGGTGGTCTCCCGTTAGATCTGTCCCACCGTGCCAGAAATGTCCAGGTCCTATTGCCATACTCATGAATATCTTGCATATCACCATAGAACCTTCACCTGGCATTGGATGGAGAAAATGACAGAGCCCCACATAGGAGCACCGGACTGAGCTCTCAAGGTCCTGATGAGGAGCAAAAGGAGGGAGATCATGAGCAAGGAAGTCAGGACCGTGAGGAGTGCGTAACTTGAAAATTTCTAAATAAAAAATATAGAAACAGCAGCAGGCAAATAATTAAATAGTATTCATGATAAGACCTTTCAACAAATCATAAATTTAAAAAGGTATGGAAACACCCCAAAAGCCTTAAGGTGTTTATCTTTAATGGTGAGAGACATCTCTCTGTAGATTTGTACAGGCAACAGGGTCCTCATATCATTATCACATAGAGTTGGGCAGACTAGTGTGCACCAGCAATTGGGAGATGGAAAAAAGGCAAGAAATCTAGAGTTGAAAGAACCTTGGATATGTCATGTGACTCAAATCAAAAGGAAAAATGTGAGATTCCACTAGAGGTCCTAGTCTGTTCATCAGGACAAAAGAAGACCCACGTATTTGTGTAACAGAATGAATAAAGTGATCTCTCTAAGAAGCCTCATTCATGCATATCTAGAACCAATTTTCTCATTTGATTCTCATACAGAAGGGTGATCCACAGTTGTTAATTATGTATACATCATAAATGGAAAAATAATGCCTTACCAGGAAATAATAGCCCATGACATTAAAATATTAAGAATGTGGATACATTAAACAATCAATGCACAAAAACCTGAATTTATTTCTAAAGTAATTAAATAGTCTCCTTCTAGCTTTTTGTGGATGAGCAGAAAGACTCAATATTCTTGAGGGATCAATTCCCTTTATATAGTAAATTAAAGGTTTTACAAAATTTCAACCCAATTTACAATAGAAATTTTAAAATAGAAATGACAAGCTTATTCTCACATTTACATGGAAACATGAATGGCTGATAAAAGTGAAGAGGTTTAAACAAAAGCACAGCAAAGCTGAGGACTCCCTTTTTCTGAATTGAGATGTGGTCATAGTAGAAAGAGTAAGAGGTAAGACTCTTTTGTCATAAAGATGGAAAGGCAATCAGCTGAAGAACATCAATAGTTAAGGAGTTAGCTAACGGACTCACTGAGGTGACAAAATAATATAAGGAATAGCATTTTGTTCATAAAACGTGCAATCTTGGAAGGACCAGTAAAGTTTTTTTCTTTATATCTTATGATAGTGTTATATAACCAAGACCTATCATATAAAAGGAAAGGTATTCGATCTTTTAAAGAACTCTAGCAGCCTTAAAAAAAGAAAGACAGAAAGGAAATGTCCGTGCCTGTCAACAGCTACTGGACATCAACACCTATTACGCTAAAGTGCTAGGAAAGGTAGCTGACTGTCTGCATGCCTGGAAGAGAAAACTCCCTATGGAGAGAAGTGGCTTCAGCACATGAAGTCTGGTTAAAGACGGTGATTGTTAAGCAGACCAATTCTGACTGCTGAAAGGCAATTATTCTTTCTTAGGGAAAAATGAGCTCTGTGGCTTTATGTTCAAAACTATAATATTTATTACTCACATGTTATACCTTGTGTTGCTTTCCCTGCAACAAAACACTTTTCGGCTTTCAGAAAGTCATATTCTAATACTCTGCTTAAAAAGTATTTTTAATTCATTCTTTATGGCTTTGTGATACAGATAATCAGAAATAATTCATTTTAAATATATTTTATACTAGGAGGTTCATACTTTTAAAAACTAATGGATGGTTGGGAGGAAGAAGGTGGAGTCAGGGAGACACCATGGTTCTACTGCCTGAGATAGACATGCTGAAACTTTGCTGATAGGCCTTGACCTCGCAGTGATACACAGATTAATAGAAATAGGTTAAATTAAGATGTAAGAGTTAGCCGATAAGAAGCTAGAGCTAATGGGCTAAGCAGTGATTTAATGAATACAGTTTCTGTGTGGTTATTTCTGGGCTAAGCTAGTCAGATGGCCAGGATGAACAAGTTGCCCACTCCTTGCAACAATGGATATAGTTTTCATTTTTTGCCCATTCTTTTAGGGAAGTTTGAATACATAATAAGAGAAAGTAAAACTGTATATAACACTCTTTAACTTGGATATAATTTATTATTGGGACCACTTAATGACAAGAAAGTTTACACTATGGCAAGTTAGACAGCGGGGGAAGGCCTCAATATAAAGGGTCCTGTCAGAGAAACTGGCTGGGAAACCCAGTCAGTAACAAACAGGCTCCCTGACAATCCTTGCTTTTCCTTCTTATTCTACAACTCTGGAGCCTATCATGTCTTTATTTCATTTCTTCCCTCCCACATATCTTCCTTGCTCCTTCCTTCTCTCCTCTTGTCAATCTTTCCTTTATTTTTCCCTTACTCCCCCACTTTTCAGTGCCTTTTCTCCCTTCCTTCTTTCATCTCTTTATCTCACGTCTTTCCTTGTTTTTATTCTAAAAGAAGGATACAAATTAAACAATTATTTTTCAGTAGTACATTATGCCATTCTAGCCTTTTGAAATTTCCTATTATTAATAGTTACAAATAAAAAAATAGTGATTTCATATGAAAACAGTGACTCTGAAACCAACATGCATTTTCTACAAATCATTCTGAGAAAATCTTTAGTCACTTGGAGTGAAGTCATTCACTTACCAGACCTGGAGACACAGAAGGTTATGCATGTAACTTTTCAGAAGCCAGATATACTTTCTAAAGCCAAACATGATTATCTCCTTCAATTATTGCTTCTTAATTTACCAGAGACATTTCAAAGTCTTGAATTATCTGCAGCACTTCAGAGAGCAGGATGTGCTGATTTCAAAATCATGGAAGTAAGCAAACCTGAGTCAACCAATCTGCCGATATCATCTCTCAAACATTTAAAACCTGTGTTAACTTTAGAAATGACAAAACCTTGAACATAAGCAAATGTGAAAGCAGGCTACGCCAATTAAATTATTACCATGCTCTTGCAATTATGTCATATTCTCTTCAGTTTCCTGAATTTTACAGGGAGCCAAGGGAGAGACATATGGAGACTAGGTCTGAGTTAAAGTAGATCTGATTTGATGACCCATAATTAAGCTGATTTATGAGTTGGTAGATCTACTTACCGAATAGTTAGAGTACTAACTAACTTAAGTGGTAAGATATCCACATTTCTTGTCATTTCAAAGATGGATTCAGGAGATCTTTTAGAAAGATTATTACTTAGAAAGAGTATTTCTCTTTCTCTTTGGCTCTCCTAATCCCTTCCTCCCTGCTCTCGGTCTTCCCTCCTCTCCTCCCTAATTTTCTCTCTTTCTCCATGCATGACACACTAATTGAGTATAATGCATCATATGCTTATTCTTTCTCTCCAACTTTCAATTCAGAAGAATGGCGGACGAAGAGTAAATTTGTAAGGCTAGTTAAGTCCCCATGTATTTCACTTCTCTTCATCGAGGTCACCCCTTCGCTTGGCCCTGCACAGTCTACATTACAGCTAACATGCAACACAGAAATACACTTTTCCTTTGCAGAGGGAACTGTCTGGATTAGCATTTTGGATACTAATGCCTTTTCTGGGATAAGGTATAACTCAGGAGCCACACTTTATTTTTTATGCTGCCTAGATCATCTGTATTTTTTATGTCTATCAACCACTGAGAACTTTTGAAATACACTGATTGGTTATTTTATGAAATCTGTCATGATTTTTCTCAAGCATTTTCTTTTTTAAATTAATTAATTTATTTTCATAAAAACAATGTTTACTCATTTTACATATCAATCCCAGTTCCCACTACCTCCCCCTCCTCCTGCTCCCTCCTCCTCTTCCCCACCCCAAAACCTCATCTACTCCGCAAAAAGGATAAGACTTCCCATGGGGAGTCAACAAAGTCTAGCACATCCCTTTGAGGCAGGACGAAGGTCTTCCCCATTATATATAAGCTGAGCAAGGAATCCCTTCAAAGATAATGGACTCTAAAAAGCCAATTTAAGCAATAGGGATAAATCCTGGTCCCACTGCGAGTGACCTCACAGACTTACCCAACCATACAACTGTCACCCACATTCAGAGGAACTAGTTTGGTCCTACACTGGTTCCCTAGCTGTTTATCTGCAGTCAGAGAGCTCCCACCCCCCGCATTGCTGGTAGGAGTGAAAACTTGTACAGTCACTATGGAAATCTGTATGGTGGTTTCTCAGAAAATTGGGAATCAACCTACCTCAAGTCCAGCAATACCATTCTTGGGCTTATACCCAGAGGATGATCAATCATACTACAAGGACATTTGCTCGTGTACTTTCTTAATTTGAAATGAGACTTTTTAAACAAAAGAATCAAAAGATTATTTTTCGTTCTTCATCAAGTGTGACTTGATGTGCTGTCCTGTGCTGGAAATTGGAACCTCAGCCATTCAGCCAAGGGACTGGCTTCAGGTACCGAGTTGTTTTCCTTTTATAATTAGGCAGCATCCTGGGGAGCTTATTTGAGACTATACAGTATCCTATTTCCTTATCAACCTCACCATTTCCCCACTAATTTCAGCACCCAGAGGAAGAACTTATCCAATATCTGCTGCCCTTGTGGTAAGTTGATATTTCTCCCTCAACTGCTGGGCATGATAAATGGAAGCATTAAGTGTATTTCATGTTTGAACATTAATTTTTATTCCTCTCATTTTAGTACTTAGGGGAGAAAATGATGATGACTGCACTATTTTACTTTCTAAGAAGCAATAGCAGGAAAATAGTTGTCCAATATCCTTAACGGGACTTGATTTTACTGGTAATAAATATAATTTTAACTATTCTTTTGAATGGAATGTTATCCTGCTTTGTGTGGAGGTGTCTACTGTGTGTGTTAAATCTTTGTAACCACTATCACAATCAGTATCTATACCATTATATATGCTCTAATCAACACTCCTTGACACTTAGCCCGTGGTCACTCACCAATGAACCATTCAACACTATATTTTTTATTTTTAAAGACTATAATGTGTATGTATATATGGCTTATATATCTTAAGACTGTGTTTTCACGTGCCATCATACCTCTGAGATGGTCACATACACACAGAAGTCCATTTTATTGAATAAATTACAGTGTGTGTATAAAATCAGATTAATGAATAATATTACATGTGTTTAAAATTCATATCTTTTAATTAGTTAATAATATGTCATTGTAATACTGCAAAAAATTCTATTAAGAAATTAAGAGACATTTGAGTCATTTCCTCAGTAGGTTTTGGTTTCAATAATATGATGGTGAGAATTTTCTTCATGCTGTTCCTTTTAAACCTTCAGATTCTGCTTTTCCACCACCCTTTAAAATTTGCTTATTTGTGTTCTTCCTACTGAGGACCTCACATATTTTACATACAGGTGATTTTTAAAAATGCATTCAATTATTATTCACATATTAACTAATGATGGACCACATATAGAGCAGGGGTTAGACTGCAAAGGGTTTGGAAAATTCTTATCTCATATCTTCACTGACATCTTAATGGGGCAGTGCAATTCGGTAATAAAGTATTGACTGTAGAATGATTTCCTTCCACAAATAAGGCCCTGTGTTCAGTGCCTAGTAAAGACAAAGTGGAGGCACAAGATCATCACATAAATATATATTATATATTAATATATAATTAATGCCTAGAAAAACCAAAAGGGAAATGTGATAGAGATTATATAGACTATAAAAATATATAGCACTTTGTAATATGTAACTGCATATGTGTAATGTAATTAAGAAGCAAAATCATTTATTTAAATGTGTCCATATGTGAATTCAGCCATATAAGAAATGAATATGTTACTGAAGTATGAAGGATAAGTTGTTAGAGTAACCATCCCAGAAGAATGAGGACCAGAATTCAGGTCCCCATAACTCACTTAACTGCTGGGTAGGATGCTGACAGTTCGAGCGCTGAAGCTCACCCCCCCACACACACACACAGCAAGGCTGCTAGACAGACTAGTGGCACCAGTGCTCTTTGACCTCTTGGGAGATCTTGTCTCAAAGGCAGAGGTACAGAGAAATTGTGCATCCTTCAGATGTCAATCTCAGTTCTGTACACACACACACACACAGAGAGAGAGAGAGAGAGAAACACACATACACACACGGAAACACACACGCTTGAAAATAAGTATGTAAGTGAATATACTTCATAAATACTGGTACAGAAATTATTCACAAAATATTCACATGTGGAATAAACAGAATATAAAAAGCCAGAAAGCCTCATTAGAAGATAGGCTTTCATGGATACAGGCTCATTCCAAAGCTCAAAAAAAAAATCAATATAATTTACTACACAACAGTCTGAAAATTATAAAAAAATAAATAAAATAGTAAAAGTTATAGCATCATCTGAAAATACACATTAAAAATATTTAATGAATTAACTTCTTATGATAAAAATACTTGGTAGCTTTAGAATGGCTTTTGTCTAAGTAATATCTTTCATAATTTTGGTCGCATGTTCCATCAGTCCCATTCCAAGTGGACTTGGTGGTCTCCTATTAGTTCTGTCCTGCCGTCTCAGTGGGTGAACGCATCCCTCATGGTTCTGACTTTCTTTCTCATTATCTCTCTCCATCCGCTCCTCATCAGAACTTTGGGAGCTCAGTCCGGTGCTCCTATGTGGGGCTCTGTCATTTTCTCCATCCAATGCCAGGTGAAGGTTCTATGGTGATATGCAAGATATTCATGAGTATGGCAATAGGATCTGGACATTTCTGGCACCCTCTCCTCATAATTTTTCAGGTAACTATAATAACTTGAATCACATTTAATTGGATGCACCATAATCTTCTGCTTTTTTATTTGGGATGTCATGTCTTTTCAATAATTATATTGAAATAATTTGGAGATCATGGGCAGTGAAATACACTAAGACAAAGAAATAAAGAGCATTTTAATTTTCCAAAAGTAATAAAAATACCTTTGTTTGCAGGTGACATAATTGTCTTTCAATTGGAGTTATGAATAATCTTTAAATGTATGCAGAAAATAAGTTAGTATATAAAAGCAAATGCATTCTTATACACATAATCTGAATTAAAATTGAATATGCCCATCCTTTTACAACAACACCAAAATAAGAGACTATAGATTTTGGAAAACATGAAAATTATTTATCTCAGAAAATAAGTTGGAGAATGATAGAGGATGATATACAATGTGGAACATAGGTCTCCATGTGTGCACAGGCATGTCCCTGAACACACATTCACATGTACACATATGTCAACCACACACCGAGACACATACACAGAATACTATTTTGTATTCTTATTTTATGAAGTAATGAGGTTCTCAGCCCCGAACTAAATCAAACACACACAGACCTAGAAGTATTGTGAATATATGGATTGTCTAATAGCAGAATAAGCAAAGAGCAGGAGAGAACCTGAAAATTCACTTTTATCTCTGACCTATTCAACATTAAATTGTTGCTACAAAATTTGAGGGTGTTTTCATCTCTTTGTGGAGGTTTTATGCGTGCTATATGATATTTGATTTAAGTCATACTGGAAGTCCTTTAGTCAGCTTTTTGAAAGGTGAAACCTTACAAAAAACAAGGAGAAGGTCACTTGAGTAGAAAAGTCTAGGTATCAACACATATGGCTTTTATTTGGAATATAAGAAAATAGAAGAAAGAAACAAACAATAGTGCCTTCACTGTTTTTAATGTGAGATACTTGGAACAGGATCATTGTAACAAAGTGTATCTGTCATAAAACAAAACAAAGGACCTCAGGAGGGTCCTTTTGTTTTCGAGTGTCAAAGTCTCAATACCTACTCCAGGGTATACTGTTTTCAAAACAATCACAGCACCAATAGGTAAATACCAATAAGATTTGGTATTTGTATTTATATCATTTTAAAAGAGAATCAAAATATTCTTTGCACAAAAGAACACATGATCAAAAAGATATTTAGTTGATTGATAATGTATGCAATATACTAAGGGGAACTGAATGCTGTGAGGTAAATATGTATTTCACTCATTAAACAGTATTGGTTCAGCAGCTACTGCAACTCCCATATTTCTCAAGGAAAACAAGCAAAACTGATTGTGGAAAGATTGATTCATGTTAGAAAAAAAAATGAAAGCATGCTGCCATAGAAGATCATCACCAGAAAAAAAGCCATGTTATCCTTTGAACCTGGAGGGTTTTCCAAGGTCTCTTTTGGTTAAGGTGTGCTGGCAAGCCTGTTGAGTACTAGGAGCTGGTGGAAACCACGAGAGGCGGGGTCTGGTTAAAGGATGACATGCAGCTGATGTAGAACACTGTATTTTCTTTCTCTCCTCCTGGTCCCCACAAGTTATGCATTTGTGCCCCACCATGTTCTTTACACGTTTATGCTCTGTCAGTAGAGTCGCCAAATGACAGGGAAAGCTACTATGGGAGGAAGCAATGAAATCATTAAATTATACCAGTGGCTTTCCTTGTGAATTTTCTTGGTCTTCATAAACAATATGCTAAGTCTCACATCACTTATAATCACTTAATCTAAATGAATATTTTCTTGTGAGAATCAAGTCTACTACCATATTCTAGAAGGCCTAAATTCTATGTAGAATGATTTTGCATGTAATGTAATTGCCATGAGGAATCTTTGCAGTCTGTTGCATTGGTGCATTGTTCCTAGATAGCAGAATGAAAGCAAAGTGTTCATCATTTCATGAGTATATAATTTTAAAAATTAATTGACCTCCATTTTACTTCAATTTCAGAACTCTACTGGGAAATAGAAAGTTGAACTGTTCAGAAGCCATGAGTTTACAAAAAGGAAAATGAGCCGGGCGGTGGTGGCGCACGCCTTTAATCCCAGCACTCGGGAGGCAGAGGCAGGCGGATCTCTGTGAGTTCGAGGCCAGCCTGGTCTACAAGAGCTAGTTCCAGGACAGGCTCTAAAAAAGCTGCAGAGAAACCCTGTCTCAAAAAACCAAAAAAAAAAAAAAAAGAAAAAAAAAAAGGAAAATGAATCCCTACATAATTATTCACGTGCTAATCATGAAATATCTTTCCCTTTTCCCCCTTTATAAATAAGAAAGATTAATGTAGGAATATAAAATGCAACATTTTGTGTGGAAAGCTACATCCCATACATGCTGCTAGTTATGCGGTTGAGCTATTTAGACTATTTATCATCTTGAAAGAAACTAAAATGACTCTGTCAGATATTGTAGAATGTACCCAGATCAACACAATGCCCAGTCCCTGCCCCATGATGAACAGCAATGTATTTGGGCATTTAATATTTATATTTGCTCCATCTTATAAACTCATTTTTCACTGTCAATGCCTGTAGAGATGAAAGAAATTAGTTTCATTATTGATGATTTTTAAATACAGACAGGCTTTGGGAGGGACTGAACCAGATAGATACATAAGCTCCAGAATGAATGTTACTTCCACCCAGGCCCTTTTCCAGAAAGCTAATTAGAATAGGGTTATGGATAATGTATTTAAAATTCACCTTCTTTAACCAGTCATTGTCAGCATTCATGAGTGTCAAATTCCTCTTACTCAAGAAGTCACGACAGAGAAAATAAACTCAGGAGTCTGACTGACATCACCTTTGTCTTTAACACAAATGGAAATTCAATGACAGTTTGAATATCCATTTTCCTTCTTATGAAATCCCTGGACCCTCTATAAATGGCTCAACATACTACTTTAATACAGTATTTATTAACGTATGAAGCTTTACTGAGAGGCAGGAAGCTTCAAAGTTATGAGCAAATCTCCTTGTTTCTGAGCATCTATTCAGTAATTCATATCATCAACAAACTCGTGAGAGCCTTTGCGTGTGTTATCTTTGTGGACATTGCTTGCTTGGATAAATTAAAATGAGGGAGCAAAAGTTCAAGCTGAAATAAAATCCCCTTTAAAGGACTAAGTTCTAGTCTTTTTACTGATACAGAATAAAAGAATAATTCAAAGGAATTCCTAGCAATGCTAATCAACTTCCTGAAAATCATCAGAACAAGACAGTCCAGTGCCCTTCATTATGATTCTGGCATTTGTGCAGCCAAACCCTAAAAGCAAATGGTTTGGCATTTCCTTCACTAAAAGATCTTTTTTTTTTTTTCCATTTCCATGAAACATACATTAGGTTGTTTTGGAAGCCTCTGCTAATGCTTTGCCCTTTTAGGCTTTTGCATGTAGAGATAATGACTTGGAGTAAGCTGAACATTTCATCTCTTCTTCAAGCGCTAGAATGATCAGGCTATTCAATGACCCAGCCTGAAAAAAACACACTGTTCTTTCTTTATTCTCATTCCACTTGGGAAGTGAAATCTCATTAGCTAACTGACTAGAGAACCCCAGTTAGTTAACTGAAACATAATCCATCAGTTGAGAAACGTCATCACTGGTTTATCATTATAAATTGGGGAGCAGACAAGGAGATTTAAACCAATTCAAGTTGCCCTTCAACAGTAGACTTATTTAACCCTGAATAAATGCTAAGTAATAAATCTAAGTTGATTATAATTACTCTCAGAAAACTTTTTAAAATGTTACTAACGTACAGGCATAAGTGTGAAGGAGTAAAGTCTCAAACTGTTTATTACTTGTATGTATAAAAAGTACAAAAACACCTTTTCTTTAAATACTGGTAAATGCTAGGAAATATTGTGAAGCATAGTACTACCTTATAAACACTGATCATGTTTCGAGGTTGTCTACATTACTACTCATTCATTTTAATCTTTCTCTCTCTCTCTCTCTCTCTCTCTCTCTCTCTCTCTCTCTCTCTCTCTCTCTCTCTCTCTCTCTCTCTGTGTGTGTGTGTGTGTGTGTGTGTGTGTGTGTGTGTGTGTGTGTGTGTGTGTGTGTGTGTCTTTAGGAAAATTGAATACATTATCCATCTGATCTGCATATAGGTATCCTATGTTAAAGTAGAGTACATCAAAAGGTCCGTGTTCAAACAGAAAAGCAAAAAATACACAGGAAAAATGTCATTAAATAATAAGGCGAGCCGGGCGGTGGTGGCGCACGCCTTTAATCCCAGCACTCGGAAGGCAGAGGCAGGCAGATCTCTGTGAGTTCAAGACCAGCCTGGTCTACAAGAGCTAGCTCCAGGACAGGCTCTAAAGCTGCAGAGAAACCCTGTCTCAAAAAAATAATAAGGTGTACCAAGGGCTCTAACAGAAAACAGTAAATATCTATACACATAAAATTATAAATTACTTATATCTTTAAACCTTAAAGATTTTCCTTTTATTTTTCACTAAAGTGATTAATATTGATACATAATTTTAATGTTCTTTTATTTTAGAAATTGTATCTACTTTCATATATAATATATTCCAATGAAGAACAACCAAATTCTTCTTTGGGTGTGGTACTTTGAGTAAAGCAGCTATCACAAAAAATTGCTTTTAGCACCAATTGCCAAATTTGTATTTGTTTGGGAAGTTATACAGTAAAACCCTTCTTTTGCTAATTTTTCTTCATCTTTCACAGCGTGATGAGGGGATCAATTTTCAAACTCAGCAATGATCAATTTTACAATTAATATATAGAATTTTACAATTTATTTCCAGTGTCAAATCAATCTAAGAAAAGCGAGGCATGAGGTAGCTGTATCAATGTCAATTCTTGTGCGTGGTAAACATTGCCTTTGGCAAATTTCTTTAGTTGACTGCTTTCTTATAGGGTTCACTGTTCATTTCTGCTGGTTATTCATCTTTCTTCTCCAAGGCAAGGTGCCTGGTGCCTACCTGGGACATAAGTGTGTTTGTGTGCATGTGCGCGTTAAAAAGACATCTTTTTTTGAAAAAAAAAAAATCCCAAAATATTCTTTCTTCTCACAAACAACCACCCTTCTAGTTTCTCCAGGAAATTCCTATTTTACCTCTAAATCCTCTCTTACCTGGCTTAATGACAGGGGAATGGGATTCTCTCTTCTAGGGAAGTCCAAGCTTTCTCTTTTGTCATTATAAATAAAAAACAGACTTCTTGCTTTTTTTCTCTTCCCATCATTATTGAAAGAGTTTATTTTTTTTTTTTTTCTCATGGTTTATTTTTTTTTATATTTAAAAATTTCCATCTCCTTCCCTCCTCCTCCCCCCTCCCTCCCCTCCTTCTCCCCTTTCTCTCCCCTCCTTCTCCCCCTTCCCTCCCCTCCCCTCCACCCATACCTCCCCTCCCTCCCTCTCAAGGCCAAGGAGCCATCAGGGTTCCCCACTCTATGCTAAGACCAAGGTCCTCCCAACTCCCCCCAGGTCCAGGAAGGTGATCGACCAAGCTGAGAAGGCTCCCACAGAGCCCGTCCATGAAGAACAATCAGAGCCCAGAGCCATTGTCCTTTGCTTCTCAGTCAGCCCCCGCTGTTGGCCACACTCAGAGAGACGGGTTTGGTCGCATGATCCATCAGTCCCATTCCAACTGGAGTTGGTGATCTCCCATTAGTTCTGTCCCACCGTCTCCATGAGTGAACGCACCCCTCTCGTTCCTGACTTTCTCCCTCATGTTCTCGCTCCTTCTGCTCCTCATCGGGACCTTGGGAGCTCAGTCCAGTGCTCCAATGTGGGGCTCAGTCACCTTCCCCATCTGTCGCCAGCTGGAGGTTCCCTCACGGTCCTGACTTTCTTTCTCATGTTCTCTCTCCTTCTGCTCCTCATCAGGACCTTGGGAGCTCAGTCCGGTGCTCCAAGGTGGGGCTCTGTCATTTTCTTCATCTATCGTCAGGTGGAGGTTCTATGGTGATATGCAAGAAATTCATCAGTATGGCTATAGGAACTGGCCTTTTCAGGCTCCCTCTCCTCAGCTGCCCAAGGAACTAACTGGGGGCGTCTCCCTGGAAACCTGGGAACCGCTCTAGGGTCAAGTCTCTTGACAACCCTCAGGTAGCTCCTTAAATTCAGATATATGCTTCCCTGCTCCCATATCCACCCTTCCTATATCCCAAGCACCCCATTCCTCCGAGCTCCCCCCGCTCTCCCCTTCACACTTTTCTCTCCCCATCTTCCCTTGGCCCAGTCTTGCCCAACCCTCAAGTTCCCAATTTTGCCTGGCGATCGTGTCTACTTCCAATATCCAGGAGGATTACTATATCTTTTTTGGGAGTTCACCTTCTTATTATCTTCTCAAGGATCCCAAACTTATAGGCTCGATGTCCTTTAATCATGGCTAGAAACCGAATATGAGTGAGTACATCCCATGTTCATCTTTATGGGTCTGGGTTACCTCACTCAGAATAGTGTTTTCTATTTCCATCCATTTGCCTGCAAAATTCAAGATGTCGTTGTTTTTTACCGCTGAGTAGTATTCTAGCATGTATATATTCCACAGTTTCTTCATCCATTCTTCCACTGAAGGGCATCTAGGCTGTCTCCAGGATCTGGCTATTACAAATAATGCTGCTATGAACATAGATGAGCATATGCTTTTGTTGTATGATTGGGCATCTCTTGGGTAGATTCCCAATAGTGGAATTGCTGGGTCCTGGGGTAGGTTGATCCCGAATTTCCTGAGAAACCGCCACACTGCTTTCCAAAGTGGTTGCACAAGTTTGCATTCCCACCAGCAATGGATGAGTGTGCCCCTTACCCCACAACCTCTCCAGCAAAGGTTATTATTGGTGTTTTGGATTTTAGCCAATCTGACAGGTGTAAGATGATATCTCAAAGTTGTTTTGATTTGCATTTCCCTGATAGCTAGGGAGGTTGAGCATGACCTTAAGTGTCTTTTGGCCATTCGAACTTCTTCTGTTGAGAATTCTCTGTTCAGTTCATCGCCCCATTTTTTAATTGGGTTAATTGGCATTTTACCCCATGATCTTCACCAACCCTGCAACTGACAAAGGTCTGATCTCTAAAATATATAAGGAACTCAAGAGACTAGACGGTAAAATGCCAATTGAAAGAGTTTATGATGGATCTCTAAATTTATATTTCAAAACTAATGGAAACAACCACCACTTTTGCATTAGCTAGCTGACAGAATTTCAACAGAGGCTATGGAGAATCTTGGCCTCTATCATACTGTCTTGCTGCTTACACGCTGCTAATTGTAAGTTCTCATCTGTGAAAATCTGTTCCCTCTTTTCGTAATAGTTCTTCAACACTTGCTTTGATTTC
Organism: Arvicola amphibius; assembly: GCF_903992535.2. Taxonomy (NCBI): domain Eukaryota; kingdom Metazoa; phylum Chordata; class Mammalia; order Rodentia; family Cricetidae; genus Arvicola; species Arvicola amphibius. Next base: position 46,423,014 of record NC_052060.1, on the reverse strand, counting down.
CTTCACTTTGGATGTCTCTCAGACTCATGGAAGAAGGCTATGTCATGTTCGGCTGTGTGAAGGCACATTGACTTTATTTTCATTGCCCTAACGCCACTTTCATTTTTTTTTTTTTTTGTTTGTTTGTTTGTTTTGTTTTGGTTTGGTTTTGTTTTTCGAGACAGGGTTTCCCTGTAGTTTCTAGAGCCTGTCCTGGAACTAGTTCTTGTAGACCAGGCTGGCCTCTTACTCAGAGATCTGCCTGCCTCTGCCTCCCGAGTGCTGGAATTAAAGGCGTGCGCCACCACCGCCCGGCCACTCTCACTTTTAAGTTACTTATTTTCTTTCATAAATCCACCAGGCCTGGGATCTTGTTTAGTGTGTTTATCGCTGTTTTAGTTTTAACTGTCATCTTTATACAGCCCCGTGCCATGGGAGGGAGAGTCATAATACTCTGGGGCGTGACTGTGAGAACTGCTTGATTGATAACTGATGTGTGAGGGACTGGCTTACTGTTGGCAGCGCCACCTGTGGGCAAATGACCCTGGCTGTTTAAGAAGCCTAACTGTATGTGAGCCAGCAGGCAAGCCAATAAGAAGCCTTCCTCCATGGTTTCTGTTTCAGTTTCTGCCCCTGAAGTCCTTCAATAATTGTCTGTGACTGGGAAATCTAAACTGAAATAAGCCTTTGCCCTTCCTAGTTGCTTTTGGTCATGGTATTTTTCACAGCATTGGAAGAGCAAATTATAACAATCTCTTAGCCACTTACTGGGCACTGAGTATGTATGTAATGTAGAAAAACAAATGACCATCAAATATACCCAATACTTCGTGCACTGATATATACTAGAATTGTATCATATTCAAAATAATGAATTCAAGGAAATCTAGTACCACAAAGAGTACACATTGCACAATTTATCCCAAATAATTGTTAAAAAGTGACAAATACGGGGGATGTCTCAGCTGTTGAGAGCATTTGCTGATTTCTGCAGAGTACAGGGGTGTCTGTCCTAGCACCCACTTGGCAGCTTATACCCATCTGTAACTCCAGTTCCCTATGTGACACTCTCTTCTGGCCTCTGTAGGCACCAGACACACATGTGGTACACATATGTGCAGGCAAAGTACTTATTTGTATACATAAAATGTTAATGGGTAATAAATGTATAGAGAAATACAAGAATTTAACAAAGGCTTAATACTTAATGAACTCTTAAAGTATTTTATAACATTTTCTGTAAACTTGAAATTTCCTCAGTTACTTTTTAAATTTATAACTCTAACATAGAAAAACACAAAAATCTCTAAGGAATGTAAAATCTAGATTAAATTTTATTTATGTCATAAACATAATTTAACTCTGGGAAAATACTACATGTATTTGTGTTCATATATGTACACATGGAATGTCATCTTTAGAATGGATTTACATTAATATAACATTCCATTGCATAATATATAACTGTCATATAAGAAAATATTTGATTTATGTTTGTGATATATACATATAACTTAAAATTACACAAAAAGGAATATAAAATAGTGTGAAGCAAGCTAGAAATTATAAGATTTCTATGAATATATTAAATATATTAAATAATTTTATGGGACTGATAATAAAGTGATAATCCAAGCTCCCATATTTATCTCTTAGTGAAATACATTAGTTAACCTATCAGATAATGACTTCCATAAAACTGCCAGTTTTCTTTAGAGCTCTTGTATAACCTACACAGGGTCAGATGAAAATGATCACAAAGTAAAAATAAATCAGTGTTGCCAAAGATTCCAGGCTAGGATCTACATTATACACTGAACAGAAAAGTAGATGGAATTCTCTCAAAAAGCATTAGCAGAATAATTCAGTTCTTTATTAAACCAATTAGAATGGGTATTAGGCAGGTGAGGTATAAAACACAAACATATTCACACAATGCGATAAAATATTCTGTAACATTTCACTTTATATTTTTATCCTCCAAATCTTCATTCATATACATATATATATATATATATATATATATATCCCTCGAAACTTACATTGTTCCTTAATTTCATATGTTGTACATTAACATTTTCTTTTCCTATAATCTGGATTAGAATCCAAGTACACATTGTCATGCTTTATTATGACATTAAATATCTCTTTATTCCTCTTTAACCAATTCCACTCATCTCTTCTAAAAGAGAAGAGATGGAAAGGCAGATATCATATAAAACTAAACAGCAAAAGGCTTAATTCACACATTTAGGATACTGAATCACAGATACCAAAGCTTTGAATAAAGTTCTAAGGATAAAACATCACTGGGCAGAGAGAAAAATATTTGGTCCATTTTGTAAGGTTCACAATTTTGCTGAACCAAATGAGGGACTTTACACACAAGTATCACTCTATTCTGCCCTTGACTGTGGTGTCATGTAGAGGTGAGCTGCTTTGTGAGAAGATCATTAGCAACAGACATGGATTCAAATATGGACTCTGAAAGTAACCACTCTTCTTGGAGGTTATCAGAACACAGGTGAATAAGGAAAGTCTCATAAGACACGTGATCAGAAAACATTTAGAACTGATTGGGAAGGGAAGACACCTGCAATGGAAAGACGGGAATGACTAAGGACTGTCAATTTACAAATGGCTAAAAAGCAGGGCATATACATTAAATAATACACATTGCCCACAGCCATTTGCTCTTATGGGACATAACAAAAGACAAGGAAGAAATCCAGAGAATCCTCAGGTCATATTTTGAAAACCTGTACTCAAGAAAATTGGAAAACAAAGGAAATGGACAACTTTCTGAATAAATAGCTCTTACAAAAATTAAATTAACACCAGATAAGCAAATTAAATAGATTTATGACTGCTGAAGAAATAGAAACAGTCATCAAAAGACTTCTATCCAAAAAAAAAAAACCCTCAGAACCAGACAGTTTTAGCTCAGAATTCTACAAGATTTTCAAAGAACTAATACCAATACTCCTCAAATTGTTCCACACAATAGAAACAGAAGCAATATTCCCAAACTCTTTTTTTTTTTTTTGAGGCTACAATTACCCTAATACCCAAACCAGACAAAGATATTACTAAGAAAGAGAATTACAGATCTATCTCACTCATGAAAAAATACTAAATAAAATCTGGCAAATTGAATCCAAGAATACATCAGAGCCATCATCCACATGATCAAGTTGGCTTCATCCCAGAGATTTAGGGATGGTTCAACATATGAAAATCTGTCAATGTAATCTACCATATAAACAAACTGAAAAATAAAAACCACATGATAATCTCGTTATATGCTGAAAAAGCTTTTGACACAATAGCGTGGCTCTAAGGATGTCCCAGAGCACTGGCTACCCTCCCTGAGGACACAGGCTCAATTTCTGATAAACACATAATGGCCCACAAATCTGTAACCCCAATCTCCAGGGTCCTCTTCTAGACTTCTGTTCTCCTCAGGTAATACATGCATGTGGTAAACAGACTTTTTACCACATGGAAAAGAGACCATTTTCACTATTAATTAGATTATTAGAAATCAATTGTCCTGCTTTTTGCCCTTTCATTCTACTACTGTCTGATTCCTCTTTGCAAAACAAAAGTACTGTGTATATAGAAGTAAAAGGCACTCAAGTTTAAAGGGATCATGCTTATCAACTCATCTAAGCACTTTTGTATTATAAGGAATTTATAACTAAGGATGTGATACCTCTGCCACACATGTTGTGCGCGAGCAATGTTTACTCACTCTGAAGGACACATTGTCAAAGAACTGGGAATCCTACAACACCGGCATACAAGATCTTTTCTCTTTTTCAGTTTTATTATTTTCTGTCATGAAAAATAAGTTTCAGAATTTAAAAATTATGAAATTATAAATGTATTTTTACATGTCTCTGTGTGTCTTTTTATATGTGCACAAATTTCAAATGCTTAAGGAATCCATAAGAAGGCAATAGATCTCCTTGATCTGGAATTGCAGGTAATTGTGAGTAACACCATTTGTGTGCTGAGAAGCAAACTCAGGCCCCCTGGAGAAGCATCAAGCACTATTAACTACTGAACAATCTTTCCAATCCCATAAAAGTAATTTTTTAATGTTGCTACTAAACAGAATTTGAAGATGTTATAGTTGAAAGGGAGTACTACTAGGGAGGTGGAAGGGCACACAAATTTTATGTTCTTTTTGTTTGTTTGTTTGTTTAAGATTGGCCTATATCTTTATTTGCCTGTATTCTGTGCTTCTGTCTTAGTGTATGCCAGGTGTTACAGGTACCCCCAGGGGCCAGATGAGTGTGTTGGATCCCTTAGAATTTGAGTAATGAGCAGTAATAAGTTTTCTCCATGAAAGTGCTAAGAACTGAATGAGAGTCTTCTAGAAAAGCTGCAAGTACTCTTAACTGTTTAACCATCTCTTCAGCCCTAATGAAAACATGTATGTGTTCATGATGGCAAAAAGGGCTACCCCCATAAATTCCTGAGAGGTTGCCAAAAGTGATATAGTTGTCATTAGGGTCCTTCCTGTCCTCGAGTTCCTGAAAACAGGCAATATGGCCATATGGGTTAAAGATGTCTGAAGGACATTCAGAGGAGGACCTTCAGAGTTTGTATTTAGAAGGATGAACATCAAAGAAATAACTTCTGTTGCTTTGTTCTAGAACACTATGAACTGTAATAAAATGGTTAATATTTTACAACAAAGTTGATATTTAGAAGAAGTGTTATAGAAGTCCCCTTTCTTGACTAGAGCCTTTCTCAAACACTGTTTTTCACATCATCATCAATAGGAAAAAATGTTGTAGTCATAGTGACATGTGGTCCAGTTCACTCTCTGGAGACAGAGTCACAGCCACAGATAGTGGCAAAACTGCTTGCAAACATCTTCCATCAGTCTGAGTGAGGTACAAAATACCGGCTCAACATGGGTCAAGGCTAATGTTGGGTACTGAGGGAAGTAGGACACAGGACCCATTCAGAAGGGCACTCTTTGGCTGTCAGTATGGTGATTTCTCAGAAAATTAGGAAACAACCTTCCTCAAGAATAGTGTATACGGTGTCGTGATACAGATGGTACCTGATCCATGGGCCTGTTTATGTAGGATGCTGGAGAGCTACAAAGAATGAGGTGCATAATCTTCACTGCAAATATACGAAAACATGTCTTATTTGTCCAGTATTTAAGCCTTCAAATACTTCGTGTGTGTGTGCATGTGTGTGCATATGTGTACTGACATGCCTCAAAATTCACAATTAATATTTAAATGCAAACACATTGATTGCCAGCTTGTAAGATAAACAAAAATTTGAGGCTCAACACAAGCTTGTCCCTAATTATCAATCTATCCTATATGATGTCTAATAGATACACTAACAAGAAAGAACGCCTAAACAATTGCTGGTTAACATGGAGAATCACACAAAGGTTAAGAAATAAAAGCCAAATAAACACAAGCAATACAAGACTTGTTTTAGGAGAAAAGGTTTGGAGTGAAGCAGATGTTGGTGTGGGATCCTGTTGGGAGGAGACACATTTCATATTCAGAGGATTTGAAACCAAGATTATGACTACTTTAAAGGCAAGGATAAAAACACAGATGAGCATTAGACTAAACCCTAGGCGTGTGATAAATGTGCCAAAAGATGCAGATGTCAGTTTGGACAGGGAAAATGATTAGTGTGACTGGGTAATTGAAAAGAGACAGAAAAGGCAGAAGCTGAAATCTCCTCAAGTCAGACTCTGCCATGTTGTTATTTGATTCAATTAACTTACATTACTGAGCTATAACTGAATAAGTCACATGATGAGCTACAGCTCTTCTGAGAACATGCCACTCAGGAGGAGAGTCAGTGTTTTGACTGAAAATAAAGAGAGGGAGTATGTAAATCCTGTTTGATCCCAAGAACACAGCTTTCTATTTTGTTAAGGAAGACTAGTGGCCTAAAATGGAATTCTGCCTTACTTGTTAAACCACAGAATGTGAAGACTGGGACTGTAGATTCCAATTTTGAATAATGATTCATCTCATATTAGGTGAGTCAATTAGGTTTGGATTCATTTACTACTAAAACGAAACAAATGATGCTCGTTTATTTTCCAAAGCAATCTGATGAGAAACTCAAGGTGCAAACTTAGAAACATACTTAAAACTAGGTAGCTATAGACTCCCTAAAAAATTTAATTTTGTTAGTTCAATGCAAAATATGTTAATTCTAAACACTTTTTGTAGCTCATAACATAAAGAAGGTATGAATTTCTGAAATTTGTCTTTATTTTATCAAATAACGTCAGAATAATAAATTTACATTTAGTGAACTTTAACATTAGTAAATGTATAATTAAACAAAAGACTGGAGAGATTAGCTCAAAAAGTCAACACTGGAACAAAATATTGCAGGACACTCTCACATAGTCACTAAATTTGTCAAACAATTACTAAATTTCAGTGAGAAAGGAATGGTCTTTCCACAATGGTGCTAAGAATTAATTATGATTAAATAGAATCTAGAGCTGTGAAACTTTATATAAACTTATATGTAGACAAATACGTTTTTGTCTTTTGGACTAGTAGGAAATATTTAAGGCAGAAAAAGTCAAACTGAAATAAATGAATTGATGAACTGGACCATTTTAAATTATGATTTTTATTTGCCCTAAGTATTTTATTTGAAGAGTAAAAAGTAAGTAACTGAATTGATGAAAACATCTGTAATCATGTATTTAACAGTGGCTACATGTGCATAGAATACAAAACAACTTAACATCGGTGAAGAATACAAAAATATAAAATAGGGGAATAAATAAACATCTCATTCGCATGCAAAGAAAAAACAAGTTATCTAGCAGGATGCTGAATTCATAACTGATGGTCGCCCCACTGTTCACCAGGCAACTCTATAATAGAACCACTGTACCAAAAGAGCCATCAGAAAATTAAGGATTTTATGACATCTTTTATTTCTTGAGATTATAATATATTTATAACATACACCCCTCTATTTACTCCCTCTGAACGCTCACTCCCCTTTTCTCTCTTTAAATTCATGTCCACTCTCATCATTAGTTGCTTTTATACTCATTAATTTGTATACTTATGTATTCTTAAACTCAACCTGCTCAGTCTGTATAATATTACTTACCTGTGTGTTTTTAGGGCTAATCATTTTGTATTGGATAAACAATGGGTATGCACTTTCCTGTAGATGACCATTACTAAAGTCATCTGTTTAAAAAAAACAGGTATAGACTGAATTATCTATATCAACAATTCATATGAGAAATCTCAACTCATGATACCACAGAATATGACTTTATTTAGAACTAGAATTGTTAAAGCTTATCTTGGTTTAAATAAAGTCATTGGGTATGCTCTGCTCTAATAGGACTGAAGGCCTTGCTGAAGAAGAGATCAAGACACAGAAACAAAATGACTATTCAGCCAGAAGAACAAACCAACAAAGGGAACTCCTTTAAGCCTCTTATTATAGTGTTTCCTTGTCTAACAATATGATGGCAAACGTCAGTGTTTGTTAGTAAGGTTCTTAGAAAACCTTCGTCTTCATCATGTCAAGAGCAAATGCTTGTATAACCACTAGAAAACATGGCATTTTACCTAGTGAAGCTGAAAATACATCCTATCATGTCACAGCTGGGGTACATGTCAAAGGTCATGTACCATGATATTCATAATTCTGCTAATTCCGAAGGCTGTTATCTCAATTATACAAGAAAAGAAGAAAGCCAAGGGATTGGTGATACGCTGCATTTCTGTGTATCTTTTGGGAATAATAACATATGGAGAACCTCATGGACAGATTTTACTTAAAAGACATTGAGCAAAATAAGACATGAAAGAACACATTCCATAAAATGCCATTGTTAATAAATAGAAAAAAGCACAACTAATTAATCTTCAGCAAAAGCAATAAAGAAATGGTTCCTGGCAGGGTAAAGAAGACAGTATAAGGAGGAACAAGGAAGAATCTCTACATCAATGTTTTTATTACTTCTGCATCTTGATTTGGGTGATAGTGGCACGTACTTTGTATAAAGCTAATTAAGAAACAACATTATGATCCATAAATTTTTTGATAATTATTTTTCACCTAAACCACTTAAAATTCAGAGTGAAGCATTTCTAAAACCGTTAAGGCCATTAGTAAGTTGTTTTTGTTTCTGTTGCTGTTTTATAACTTTAAAACACAGTGCAAATATATATATTTTTTTCAAAATATTCTAAATAGTAAGCATTTACAATTAAAATCTAAAGACTGTCTGTGGGCTGAGTTATCCAGTCCATTCCTTCTCAGCTGTGACCTATAATGCATTCACATTTGCTCTCACTGGTTTCCCTGCTGCTTTTTCAAGTGACTTTATGGCTTCCTCCCTTGCTACCATAATGTTGGAGTAGGGGAAGTCTAATTTTACAAATAAGGTCTTCAGTGATAGACCTGATTGCCTAATATAATAATGTTCTTCTACAAAATGTCAATCATAGTACTGCTCCCTGCTTTATTATATGATAAAATTTACCACTGTTTTATAAAGTGGTTATTGTAAACCGCTTCAAAGCTAATATACAATTCCATGTAAGTAGCACCTACCTCTCTTTGTGTGTCGGAGTGGATAGATCACACTATATTATAAATAGGCCTTGCTATTACTACATAGACCAGGTTGGCCTCTTATTTTAGTGTCCAGAGAACAGGAATTACAAGAGTGTTCTACCAGACCCATTTTTGTTTTGCTTTTATATTCTTGTCACCTAGAATAATGCCTGAAACATGTAGGCAATCATTAAACATGTACGTGAAGGATTAAGTGTATAAGTTTCCTTGTAATTCTTATACTATAATATGATATCTAAGATTTTTGTTAAACTGTATACTTACCATATAGAAAAATATAGATTGATTGGTGAAAAGTATGAATCAAAAGGAATAGCAGAAGATAACACATTAATGAATATTAAATAATTTGACCTCCTGCTTTGCAGTTTAACAGATCACAATAATCCCTACAACACAACATGACAGAAACACACCACCCAAGAGAGAGAAAAAACTCACTATTTATCTCTTCTCAGATTGGTTGTCCCCTGGAATGTCAGTGCAAATTACATTACAATGCAGATTTTTCTACAAATAAAATTGTTTAAGCAATGAAATGTGAGCTCTAATGCTTGAATTAAATTTTAATGTAGTCAGTGAGCTAATTCATGGTCTTAACTTTTTTTAACCTTAAGCAGGAGGTTTTCCCACAAATATATCTGTAAAATTCATTATCATTCAATACTATTTCTTCTCTATAGTCAGGAAAAGAAAATGGTTTGGGCTGTTTAGTAAAAGAATATATTTTCTGTCTTGTGTATTTGATAACAAAAACTCTTCTTGAATCTTATATTTTGTTTTAAACAGCAGTATGTATTAAATACTGGTACAAGCACAAGCCCTGTACAAAGCTGATAATAGAATTCCAATTTCCTTTGTCTTATAAGTTGCAGTAATGCTCTGTAGGTTCAACACTTGCATCCTGAGTTACAGTCCATGGGTAATTCTCACTCACAGTTGGCTGATTTGTTTCTCCATTACGAAAACTCCAGCCTAAGCACTCAGAATGTCCTTTTCCCCTTCGCCAAAATTGGTCCACGACCTCCTGTAGAGTGTTCCTATTGAGCCACAGATAAACACAGCAGGTCACCTTCCATTGATTTATTATTTTATTAGAATTTGAAATCATTACCATGGAAGAGTGCCCACCAGGTTATCTTGTTAAATTAAGATCAAGATATAACTCAGGAAGAAACTTCTTGCTTCCAACTTGCTCAACTTTTGTCATTTTCATCTGTTTTCCTTCTTCTCCACTTACATCGCTAGCTCAAAAATCAGTCTTCACAAGTCTCTATGTACTTCGTTACTCCTTCCACTTGGACTTCCCTGCTTCCAACTCCAATTTTGACTGCTAGTGGCATTTAACATGGTGGTCACTGTTTTAGATAAATTTAAAATATTCCAAGATCTCCGAATACTCTTCACTTCTAGGTTATCATACATTAAATCACAAGTCAATCAGATGGCCATGTTTCTGTCATGTCCAAAGGCTAGTATAACATGGTCAGTATGCCGCTAGACCTCAGACTGGCATATTCATGTAAAAATGACAGTGTCTATCTTGCTCACAGGAGAACAGCAATGATTGACAGTGGGTTTAGATGTGTCAAACAAATGTTTGTAGGATTGAGGTTCACCAGTATAGCACTTGCCTGTTATGTATAAAGTTCTGGATTCAACCCATGGTATTGTGAATAAAAAAATAATGTTTGTAGATGAGTCAGACGTTCAAAAATCCTCAGTTTTGCACTATCAGATATCAAACAATAAGTCTTCTATACACAAAGATTCCATTTCCATGGATCAATACAAATATAGGTCAAATTGTTTTTGGAAAAAAAACATTTATATTGAAAATTCCATCATCTCAAAAGCAATATGCTATAAAGTGTCCATATTTTTCATTTACGTTATATTAGGTATTATAAGTACTATATGAATGATTTAAAGTATATATGAGGATATGTAAATATTATATACGCACATACCACTTCTTATATTGAGCATCTGTGGTTATTTCTGATTATGGAATCTTAGAACCAACGTACAGCCATATATATCAAAGGAAAACTACAGTCCTCTATAGCAGAAATAGAAGTGCCTCATTTTCTGTTCTTTACATCAAACCTTTTATATTAGTTATTTTTAGGGTCGTTGTAACCAAATGTTTGCCAGAAGGGAGATAAGGGGGCAAGGACTGATTTAGGGACAAATGTTATCAATGACTCATATCGGAAGCAGAACCAGTAAGTAAACTTCATTCCTTGCCTCTACTCATGTCTATGTCTTCCAGCTGTTTCCCATGTCAAGAATGTTAAATCTTTTTCAAAAAAATGTCACCAGCTAAGAGCCCAGTGTACGTAAAACCTTATGGAGGGCATTTTTTTATTTTATTGTCAACTCAAATCAGTTTTATTTACTTCCCACTAGCAAATCTTTATTTCCATTCATGAGAGCAGTAAGTCGACCATATCCAGCTTCCTTGCCCAGTAACTCAAAGGAAAAACCCAAAAAGATTAGTAAAGAAAAATGGAGGAATTTATACCCCCTAAATTTTTAAAAAAATGTTTAAGGTTGAAAAGTGTTTATAATTCCTAGTAGGAAAACAGTATCTGAATGAAGACCCTAATGGCAAACCACTGTAAAATGCTTCAGCCTCATTTGATGCAGAAGGGTAGAGATAGTCTTCGAAGCACCCCAGCTCTCCTGATGAGGTCAGAGGTACACTGGTTTGTATTATTGCAAAGTCCAGTAAATGAGCTAAGCTGCTCTTCATTCAGCAAGGGCTCTGTCTGACATTACACTTGTCCTCCAAACTTGCCTGACAATTTACTGATGAGATTCAACCTCGGGCTCGAAAAATTGCTGAACATCGGAGAAAATAGGAGCGAAAACTTGAGGAGCGAGAGATAAAAGAAAGAATAGAAAGGGCGAAGAAGGCTCGAGAAGAGAGCCCAAAGGGAAGGAGAAGGCAGAAGACAGTCTGGGCCTCAGTAAGGCTCTTTTCCAGGTGGTTTTCCTGGGGTATGCCTGGAATGGCAGGAATGCCTGGACTCAATGAAATCCTCAGTGACCCCGAGGTTCTTGCAGCAATGCAGGATCCAGAAGTCATGATGGCTTTCCAGGATGTGGCTCAGAACCCAGCAAATATGTCAAAATATCAGAGCAACCCAAAGGTTATGGAGGGCATTTTATATTCAAATCATAGCAACACTTATCCAAAAAGAAAATTAACACTCAAAGAATAAATCATGATAGTTGTGAAAATCACAGGAAAATAAATATAATTAAAGGCAAATAATTTGACAAATGTTAACATTATACAAATTAATTTTCAAGTAGAGGAGATAGTACCAAGCACAGCAATTTTCTCATTAGTATGTGATAGGAAAATATTTGCAAGGACACAACTTGATTTACTACATAGAGCTCTTCCAGTATTCTTCGGGGAAATTTGGCATGGGTTGATATCTACATTAAAAATAGACTCAGAAGGTCAATATCTTTCAAATGTTGTGATGCAGATACATAAACAGTGCAAAATAATTCCCGCTTCTTTGAGTGAAGTACTTTAACACAAGTGAAAGAATGAATGCGCGATAGAAGCGCAAAAGATTCGTGCTTTCTGTTTGCGCTCCTAAGTTAATTAAGTGACCTCAATAAAATAGAGGGCGTCCATTTTCAAATCTCAGCATCCCAAGACAGTAGATTATATCTGAAAATCAAAACCTTAATGGTCATCTATCCACAAGAGGAAGGGCAATTTCATGGCTGGATTAATTTAGCGTTTTTCATCTTTTTCTTTCATTAACAGTTTGTCTTTTCATTATTTTTATAATTCTTTTGGAAAAAGTCTAGAGAAGGGGAACTCTTGTTAGTGAATTTTTTGTTCATTTTTTCAGCTCAGATAGTAAAAAGGTGAGGAAAGAAGAAATGTGTGTGTGTGGGGGGGGGAGATTAACTGGAGATTAATTTTATTTATTTTTTATTATGGGCCTTCTCCCAAGCCCCTGTCAAGGTATCCTTTTTATTAGTCAGGAAGGTGAACAGAATAGTGTGAATATATTTCCTCATGTAAGACTATAACTTGGTGAATGTCCAGCTCTAAACAGAACCTCTATATCATTCCTTGCAAGTCTCATGAACTAAAAAGCAAAAAGAATATAACAACCAAATTAGGGGCTGGCTGTTGCATAAGAGCATCTTCCAGGCACAACTTGACCATTGCGTTGTAGCAATCCTCATCAGCTGTGGTTACTTCAGAAAAACCTGCATCCTTCCATGGAGGAGAAGGCAGACCATTTCTGAGAACCTGTAAACAGTTGTCTATACAGCCTTCTTGGCTAGGTAGAGATGTTCTGTTCAGATTTACAGCCACTTACAAGTTTATATTCATGTAAATTGTACCCATCCATCCTTCTGAAATTATCTATAATCAAACCCATTGTTTTCCCAAAATAAAAAATAAAAATAAAATAAAGACAAGAAATTAGAAGAACCTGCTGGCTAGTTTTATGTCAACTTGACATAAGTTAGAGTTGTAGAAGAAAAGGAACTCCAATTAGGAAAATACCTTCATGTCTGTTCCCCTTCCCAGAGGGATCCATGTATGTCTCTCTTAGGTTTCTCACTGTTACCTAGCTTCTCTGGGATCATGAACTATAGGCTGGTTGTTCTTTGCTTTACATCTAATACCCACTTTTGAGTGAGTACATACCATGTTTGTCAATCTGGGTCTAGGTTATATCACTCAGGATGGTTTTTTTTTTAGTTTCATCGTTTTGCATACAAACTACAAGATGTCAATTTTGTTTTACCACTCTGTAGTACTCCATTGTGTAAATGAACCATGTTTTTTTCCATTCTTCAGTTGAGGGGCACCTAGGTTGTTTCCAGGTTCTGGCTATTACTAATAATGATGCCTTAAACACAGTTGAGCAAATATGGGGAAACAGAAAAGACCTCCTGAGAAAATTAGGAGTGGAGGAGAAGGAAGTATGAAAGGGGAGGGGGAGAGAAGTGGAGGGAGGAGAGGACCATGAGAGGATGGGATGTTCAAAAATGGGGAAGGACAGTGTGGGAAGAAAAGGAAAGTGAGATCTTAATTGGGGGGCAATTAAAGGGTTAGCAAGAAACATGGCACTATGGAAAATTCCACGAATCCACAAGGATTATCTCAGCTAAGGCTCTAAGCAACAGTGGACCGGATGCCTAAACTGGCCTCCTGTTATTAGGTTGATGACTACCTTCATTGTTATCATAGAACCTTCAACCAGCAACTGATGAAAGCAGATACAGAGATCTACAGTGGAGCACTGGGCTGAGCTACAGGACCAAGCCAAGAGAAGGAAGAGTGATAATGTGAGCAAAGAAGTCAATACCATGATGCTGTTACCCACAGAAACAGCTGACCTGAGCTAATGAGAGCCCACTGACTCTGGACTGATAGTGGGGGAACCTGTACAGGACAAAATGAATATGGAGAACAGTTGTGAGGCTTTGGGCAGTTTGTGGGGCCACTGGCCTTGAGACCAGGATTTATCCCTAGTATTGAACTAGCATCTAGGAGTGCATTCTCTTTGGAGGAATAGCTTGCCCATCCTAGATATAGGGGGAGGGCCTTGGTCTTGCCTTGAAGTGAAGTGTCAGACTTTGTTGACTTCACATCAGAAAGCTTACCTTTTCTGAGGAGTGGATGGGGGAGGGGGAGGTAAAGGTTGAGCAGGAGGAGGGGAGGGAGTAAGAACTCCATCTCAGTCTCCTTCCTCAAAAGGACAAGCTACCTTGAGAATGAAAGTTGTCACTCTCTACATATTTGCTATTTCTAGCTTTATCATAAGCTACTTAGGGACCCCCACCTTATGTCACCAATCTATGTTCAGTAGTAAAACAGCAGAAAAGAACTTTTTAAAAAAATATTTCAGGATTTCTCCAGTAGGAACTAGCAACAAAAACTTATCATGTGTCATGATAACACAGCATAGAAATGGAAACAAAAGTATAAAATGGAGTTCGGGTTTCTAGTAAACTGACTTACACAAACAGATTTTCCTGGAATACCTGAATAAACTTAATGTACACTGTGCCCTTAACCATACAAGATGGAAGAATGAAGACAACACCTACACAACTCATTGAACATAGAGATGTTGAGCCAATACCTACATAGAGTCTTCACCCTTAATTTGCAGTGGTTTTGGTGCAGGAATGGATTCTAATAGTCTCAAATTAGAAACAAATGCCAGGACAGCCATAAACCCTTCATCTTTAATTCTCTACTGCCTACAAGATATGCTAGGACAATGGTAACAAAAAGCTTTTGAGAGTAACCAACTAATAACTGTTTTTACTTAACGTCCACTCCATAAGATTAAATTCATGGCCTACACTTCTTGGTTGACCAAGGACATAAGCTAAGACCAGATTATCCAGGGACCTAATGCAATACTAAAATAATACTGATCTAAAAATGTATAAAATGACTACTGGTTTTCTGATATAATCATAGATCAGTGTCTCATTCACATATCAGTAGACAAGTATCCTCCTGAAAGACATGTGAACAAATAGAGAGACTCACAGACAAACATTACTTAGAGGCAGAGAGAGAGAAAGAGAGAGAGAGAGAGAGAGAGAGAGAGAGAGAGAGAGAGAGAGAGAGAGAGAGAGAGAGAGAGAGAGAGAGAGATTTGAACACTCAGCCTTAAATGGGATATATTCAGCAAGTCCCTCCACTCAGAGTTCAGGGAACCCTATAGAAGTGTGCTAGCCCACGGTTGACTCCATTTCCATCTAGAGTCATAAATGACTTAAAGAAGTCACTTGAGTTCAAGTTTGCCTGCTCTGCCTCCATCTTCGAGGGCTGTGAGAAAGTTCTGATTAAGCCCATAATAAAAAGCATTTTTGCCCGGATGAAAGAACACATTATCTATTAAGCTTTGTCATGGTGTATGCCAGTAGAAGGCACTCCTCTTTAGAAATTAGAAGCTTCTCAGCTGAATGAGATAATGAACCTGATTGAACTCCCTTCCAAGGACAGTGCAGGGAGGTGGTTAGCTAACTATATTGCTCTTTGTTCTGCCCTTTGCCTGTAATTAGTATATTTGCTGGCTGAGAAATGAACTCGGGGCTATTGGTATGAACCTCCAGTCCTCCCAGTCTTCTCTTATGCTTTTTTCCTCCAGTCAGGTTTTCTTGTACAACCTCCATGTGATAAGGATTTTTTTTCTTAATTTTCTTATATTTTTTTAAATGGATGAGTGAATGAGTGAATGAAAACCTAACAATTAGGGTAAAAGTTAACAACTGGACTGTTATATATACCTACTAGAAGAGAGAAAATAAGATTTGCAATATCAAACAATCCAGTGCATGCTCTTGTTCAGGAGTCGTTAATCAGCATATAATGGTCAGATAATGAGGGCTTTTACTTGTGTTCTTTTTGTTTTCATTTTGTTGCTTTTTTATTCTTCTGGATTTTGTTGTTTTGGGTTTTGATTTGTGTAGAGTTTTTCTTTGTTTTTTAAAAGAGAATTTGGTATTGAGTGGGTATGGAGGAGGAGAAGATCTGGAAGGACATTGGAGAGGTGAAGAATGTGAACAAAATATATTAAAATTGAGGAAAAGTGTTTTAAATAATAAAAAAGCAAAGAATGATGAAAGGTCATTTATAATTAGTTCCTTTTAGAATTCAACTGTGAAATGCATCTATGAAATTTCCGCATCAATGGCCCTTAATGAGCTCTTTTTCTATTATTTGCATGATTTTGTTATAAATATACTTTTGTTATTTTCCATGGCTGGGTCAAGACTGGGGCTCTTTTTTTGGTTTTTGGAAAAGGGTATTAGGTAAGAATAAAGAGGTTGGATTGTAGCCTGGTTATCATTTGTTTTACAATTAACACCCTAATATCCATTTATGAGTGAGTCCCTACTGTGCTTGTTTTTCTGGGTTTGGTATACCTTACTCACGATGGTTATTTTCTAGTTTCATCCATTTGTTTATTTCATGATGTCATTTTTTTTTTTACAGATGGGTAATACTCCATTTTGTAAATGTGCCACATTTTCTTTATCCATTCTTAGGTTGAGGGGCATCTAGCTTGTTCCCAGGTTCTGTATATAATAACTAACACTACTAGGGAACATAGTTGAGCAAGTATCCTTGTGGTATGATGTGCATCCTTTGGGTATATGCCTAAGAGTGCTATTGCTAGGTCTTGAGGTTGATTGGTTCCCAGTTTTCTGAGAACCCACCACACTGATTTCCAAAGGGGATATAGAAGTATGAAACTCACAACAGAAGTAAAGGAGTGTTCTCCTGACTCAACATCCTCTCCAACACAAGTGGGCACCAGTGTTTTTTATCTTAGCTATTTTGACAGGTGTAAGATGGTATCTAAGAGTTGTTTTAATTTGCATTTCCATGATGTCTAAGGATGTTGAGCAACTCTTTAAATGTCTCTCGGCCATTTGAGATTCTTCTGTTGAGAATTTTCTGTTTAGATTTGCCCTCCAGTTTTCAGTTGGATTATTTTGTACTTTGATATCTATTTTCTTGAGTTTATATATATCTTGATATTTAACCTCTGTCAGAAATGGGGTTGGTAACGAACATTTGGCATTCTGTTGGCTACCATTTTGTCTTAATGACCTTGTCCTTTGCCTTACAGAAGCTTTTCAGTTTCAGGATATCCCATTTATTAATTGTTGATCTCATTATATGTGCAACTGGTATTATATTCAGGAAGTAATCTCCCATGCCAATGCATTCAAGGATACTTCCCAATTTCTCTTCTATCAAATTCAGTATAACTGGGTTTGTTGAGGTCTTTGATCCACTTGGACGTGAGTTTTGCAGGGCAATAGAATATAAATAGATCTATTTGCATTCATCTACATGCCACCATCCAATTATGCCAGCATCAATTGTTGAAGATGCTTTCTTTTATTCAATATATATTTTTGGCCTCTTTGTAAAATATCAGGTGTTCATGGTTGTGTGTATTAATGTCAGGGTTTTCAATATCATTTCATTGATTCATGTGTCTGTTTTTATGCCAGTACCAAGCTGTTTTTATTACTATAGCTCTATAATAGAGCTTGAAGTCAGGGATGGTGATGCCTTCAGAAATTCCTTTATTGTATAGGATTGTTTTTAACTGTCCTGGGTTTTTTTTGCTTCCACATGAAGTTGAGTTTTGTTTTTTTAAGATATGTGAAGAATTGTGTTGGGATTTTGATGGGGATTTTATTGAATCTGTCGATTGGTTTTGCTAAGATTGCCATTTTTATTATGTTGATCATACCTATCCATGTGCATAGTAGATCATTCCATTTTCTGATATCTTCTTCAATTTCTATCTTAAAATATTTAAATTTCTTATCATGCAGGTCTTTCACTTGTTTGGTTAGAGTTACTTGAAAATATTTTATATTATTTGGGGCCATTGCAAAAGGTGGTGTTTATCTGATTTCTTTCTCAACTCATTCATCATTTGTATATAGGAGGGCTATAGTCTCAGAGATGCTAGTAACAAGGGGATCAGAGAAAAATATAGAGCTCAATAAAAGTCAATAAAAAAGAGGACCCTAAGAAAGATGCATGAATCACCCTAGGATGGGGAAAAGAATAATATCTGCTGGCTTAAACTGGGGGCAGTGGGTGGGGATATACGGGATGAGAAAGGGAATAAAAACATGAGTTAATGGGTTGATTGAGTTGGGGAGGAACAGAGAGGGAGAGCAATGAAAGAAACATCTTGTAGATGGCACCATTAAGGGATTAGGGAGAAATCTAGTGCTAGGGAAATACCCAGGAATCCACAAGGATGACCCCAGCTAAGACTCCCAGCAATAGTGGAGAAGGTGTCAGAACTAGCCTTCTCCTCTAATCAGACTGGTGACTATCCTAATTGCCATCATAAAACCTCCATCCAGTAACTGATGGAAGTACATGCAGAGACCCACAACCAAGTACTGGGATGACTTCTGAGAGTCTATACCTAGAGACAGAGGAGGGATTGCAAGAGCAAGGGGGTTCAAGATATGATAAGAAAAACCCACAGGATATTAATCATAAGAATGATAACATCAATTTAAAAAAAAGCAGGAAACCAGAGGAATATTTGGAAAAAAGTATTACTGCAGTATTCAAAGTAGAGGAATGACAGTGAATACAGAGAGGCCAAATAATTGACATAGTTCAAAGGTTGCTTATCTTATAAGCATGGGAACTTGGGTTTTGATCCTCAGAGTCCATGTTTAAAAAAATGCCAATGCATGATAGATGCAAGCAGTCAGCCTAGAACTCGAAAGGCAAAGACTTTACGAAGAGAGTAAATCTCATTGCCCCACTAGAATAAACTATTTGGAGAATTGTAGGAAAGTGAGAGAAGGACCCTGCCTCAAAACAAGGTGGGGTGACAGATGCAATACTAGTACCTGCCTTATCTTCCGAGCCAATCCTCCAGCTCCAAATTAATGTTTTAAAAGAAAATTTAAAAAGGTATAAAAAAGACCTCAAAAAAGGAGACAGGCAAATAACCGATGTTTAGCTAAGTTTGGAGCATCCCTTCATTAACTGGAAGCTGTAATAGTCTTAAATCACTTCCCATATGGAAACTCACACGTGACAACCAGTGAGCTGTGAACTTTCTCCACGCACCACCATTATGAAACATCTGGACCAAATATCTTCGTGATGATGCACAAAAGGTACATAATCAGATGTCAAAAACTTTCAGAGTCTGACTCCCTACTTAAAGTGGATTTAAACTGAGAACAATTTCACAACATTTCAAAAAACCTTCAAGACTTTGATTTAATAGCAACTGACTTAACGTTGAATATTCCCCACAGCAAGGTCTACCTATTTATGTATGTATTCAAAAATGAATATTTCTGCTTTTTATGTAGAATACAGATTATATTCATGTATGCATTCTAAAAATATACTTAGATTTATAGCTGGTTCAGGGATTGTAGACAACATCTTCAGGTATGTTTAGATATTTTCATTTTTATTCTAAAGTCATGAACTCTGTTTTATTTTTAATAGTTTTTAGACAATGTTTCATGTATTATACTCTTGACTAATGTTAATCATGGAGAAACATTAAGAAATGGCCACTCGTTCCAGATGGAAAATCAGAGGCAAACCAAAATACAGATAATACTGAGTCTAATTTGATGAACCAATAAGTTTTATGGAAGTTCATTTCAGGAATTATGGGTGAGATGTACTTAGAAGAACAGAAATGGTTCAAAGACAGATGAATCCCCCCACACCAAAACCCCTGCATCCCTAAAAGTCCATCCAGCATAGGTGACAGCTCAGTATGGAAACTGGCAGTATACTGTACAACTTAGAGATGTTTTAAAAAGGTTTGATGCTGTCTCTATCAGGTAGTGTCTACCAAATAGCTCAAATGGACTCTGCATCTTGTTGTTGTGTGGTGGTGGTTGTTTTAGGTAGCTTGACTGGTCTATGCCTTTTGTTGGCAGTTCAGCTTGTTTGAGATTGTCTCTCAACATTCCAGCAGCATGCAGAGTGCCTAAGTTGGTCCCATGAAGGCTCCCTAACTGTCGTGTCCATGAGCTCCCATAGCTCATGTCAACTTTCTCTGTAGCATATAACATTTTATCCTTAATTCTGAGTTACCTACTAATACTTTATTCTTTAATAGTAAACCACTTCAAAGGATGTCATTTGGTGAACATAGAACGACAGTGCAAGGTCAGAATGGAGGTAGAGGGTGCAGCTTTTACCCACAGGACTCTAGTCCAGTTTTTCTAGTGTCTATATTTTAAACATAAATGGTGTCACTGGATTAGCATTGTACTGAATCTTATTTTGCCCTTTTGTTTGGGTTTTGATACCCTACATTTTGAGTGGTGATATAGTGTTGACAGCTTCAAAGCAGCAACTGTTACGTGAGAAAACTCATTCATTGGATTCTAGAGAATTGCAGTCCCCCAATGTGTTTCAGGAAACAGTTGTTGCATGGGATAATTTTCATTCAGTATAATTTAGTTGATAAAATAATTAACTGATGCTAAAAAGAAAAAAATGAGATTAAATAATGGACACTAAAAGCAGCAATTTGGAACCTTATTTCTTAAACACAAGGGTACAGGATACAACAAGATTTGCAAATCTTAATGCTCTTCAAGACAAATCAAATGAAATTTGGAGCTGCCTGGAGTGCTAGCTGAGTAGACAGTTCACTGTGGGTCATTCAAAGACTTTTGTTCAATGTTCTTGCAAGTTCAAACTGCGCAAGAGCACAAGTGGCTTGCATGGTTCTGCAGAGGATGCTGTTCATGCTCAGGCCATCAAGGCAACTAATGTATTCCACCCATTCTACATGATACTCCATACTTCTGTATCTAGCCTTTACCTATATTTATAACCTTTCTAATGTTTAAAACTACTTTAATAGAACCACTACTTACTTCCTGGGTTTTGTAATCTACGTATGGCGAGGTCATGGAGAAAACTTAACTGTCTGACTCTGAGCTCATTGATTTTAGGTCAGGATCAAAGTCCTGTAAACTTCCTCATGGATGTTTCTTCCAAATGTTCTTTTCCTTTCAAGACATGAACATCCTTCCTTTAATAAAGCAGGGTCTCATAAATACAGAGAAAGGAAGCTGACCTTTCTTAAGCTACGGATCAAGAAACAAATTAAAGATGACAGGCTGCATGCATGCCTAAATGAGAGGAAGACACAGCATTAAATTAGCCATGAGCTAAACTTCAGTGAATCACTGTCACCAAAATAAAACACATTTGTTTGCTATAATATCTGTCAGAGTTTAATCATATTCGCCTATATTATTATTCTAAGCAAGAGATACATTACACAGTGTTTGTCTACAAAAATAACCTTGTTGTTTTCTTCTCTGAAGACTATCTTTCAATACTACTTTAGAAAATATTTTGAACTCTAAAATTCTAACAGTCCAGTTTTCTAATTTTTTGTTTTTCTAACAGCCTTCTCTCTTAGAGAATAAAAACAAAAGATGGCTTGCTATGTGATGCTTCAGAACACATGTATATTTTTATGTCTTAAAAGTAGATGGAAATGTAGTAAAGAAAGTCAACAGATAGTCTCTGTGAAGTCCCTTCAGAAATAATAAGCAGTGCATTTTCCAATAAGTGTACTCTTCCCAGACAAACTCTCCCTGTCTTTTCATTAAGAACAAGCATGTGAGAGGTGTGCTTAATGACTTATCTACCTTATCTAAAAAAGCTAGGAGAGGGCACAGGTGAGCTTCCTGATGGGCGCAGGTGAGCTTCCTATTCAGGATCACTCCATTCATTTAGAGGTAAATCAGAAACTAGAATCTCTTCTTTGGTTTTTCTTTGTATTCTAAGGAAAATCACCCTCAAAGATAAAATTACAGAAGACAGTATTTAGTGCCGAAAAAATGATACCATTTGTGAATTCTCTGTATCAAGCCCCAGTGATGTGCTTAAATGTTAACACTGGTCTACACGAGCTAGTTCTAGGACAGGCTCCAAAGCTACAGAGAAACCCTGTCTCAACAAAACCAAAATTTAAAAAAGGGGGATGGAAAATACCCCCAGAAATAGATTACATAATGTTTTATTAACCTTGCATTTTCTTAACGCTAATGAGAAAAGAACAACAAGAGCAGAGAGACATTGGATAATAGAAAAGTCTTCTGAATTAAATCAGCCGGTGTATTTTAGGGATGTGTTAATGTCACAATGGAAACCAGAAGATCTGGTACATTGGAGAAGGGGTTTCACTGGTGTTTCCACAGGAGAAAAAAGCTATTGATACCATCAAACTTAATAAAGATATAGTTTGAAAAAGAGAAACCTTTTGAGAAAGAGAAATGACTGCTCATCCTCAGAGGTGACAACCATACAGGTGGTAAGGAAACCTCATAAGGATAGGGGCAGCGTTCTGTTCTTGTCTTTGTGGGAAAATACTCATCTTAAAAAAGTCTAGAGACCCTGGACATCTAGATGCCTAAAAAGAAAAGAGAATTATCCAGATAGGCTCACCAAGCAAACAGAATTATAACTTGTGAGGACATGTCATCTGAGGGTTTGAATCTCTGAACATAAACTAGAAAAATAGTAATGATTCATATAAAAAAAATCAAAGCTGGCTTTGGAGTTGGACAATAGCTCTGTTCTTCTCTAAAACCAAGTATGTTGTTAAAATAAAAATTCAGAGTTTCTGTCTCAAGTCATGAGCCATTATATGGGACAGAAATAACAAAGAATTTAGAAAAATTTTACTTTTTCACACCTATTTTTGTCTCTATCATACCTTTCTTTGAATATATGTTTGTATAAATAATGTTTAAGTTTTCCGCAATGAAAAATGAATTTTCCTGCAGTAGTAAACTTTGAACTTTTCAGGAAGAAAATACAGCCTATCAACAATGACTTCACCTCATTGATATGACATCATGATGCTGGTAGCACTATTATAAGACCTGTTTTGGGTACTACCTGCTCAAAATAGTTCCAACATGGTTAGCTGAAATGGTGCATCATCAAAATAGGAAGCTCATAAAAACCCTACCAAATACTCAAAGATTATTTGCAACTATACCAAACAGTAATCTTGAAATTTAACCATTATTTTACTTTTACAGGACAACATAGAAAGAACATCACCCTAATGACAGCTGGAAGTGATTCTAGACGACATCCCCTCTCCGCATAAAGTTTGTCCTCTGGGTTAGGGAAGTCAATAAGGGGTTGATTATAATTGGTATTAGATTGGGAGCTGGGGTGTAAATTTTGTAAGCTCCGAATCTCTTTGTAAAGAAAATGGGAATTTGGATGGGAAAATAAATTAGTGTGAAATTACTCACACTAATAATAGCGAGTAATAAAGTGAATACTTTGAGCTATTATTTATAGACAATTTGCATTGGCATAGATTTTGTATCAAGAGCAGAAATATACATATAACAAAATAGAAAATATATAACAAAATTGACCTTAAATTTGTATTAATAAAGCAAGGGCCATACCAATGCAAATCTCTATAGCATTTCCCCCCTTTAAATGTAAACAAACATTTATAGACAATATTTGGGCATATTTCTCTCCATCCTGCTTCCTGCTTTTTGGTTGAAGGCTGTTTAATCAGGCTTTTCATGGTGTAGCCTGGTGCTAGGTTCATCTCAGTCCATAGGTGGGCAAAGCAATTTGGGGGGGGGGTGTTTACATCAACCTTTCAGGGGGACTTGGTGCATCAAACAATATTAGTATGTGTTGGGACTAACTGAGTCCTGGCCTTCAGCTGCTCTTCCCTGTCTGGAGCTTTCTAATTGAAGTTACTAAAGGCTGTGCTTTGCCTAGAGGATCAGAGGATGGGATTTTCACCTGTTGGCCATTGACTGCAGGGTGTTTAAGCCTCCATGGTGCTATTAAAGAGGGGCTCTTGTACCAGCAATTAGAGGTCCCTGCGTTAGTCTGTCTCTGTGTGTGTTTCCTCAACCTCCAGCCCCTTGCCCAAAGCTCGCGAACTGGATTCTAGCGCATAGAGCACAGTCTGGGGGCACAGTGCGCGGCAGTATGGAAGCAGTCCACATGTTCTCATAGTCTGTGGAAACAAAAGAAGAACCTCTTCCAAAGCAACACTACATTTAAATAAATAACTTTATATTATAATCAATTCTGAGCTAGTGTGGGATTTCTTTTTAGCATCCATCTTTAATTGGGACACTTAAAAATCCATTAGCTAGGTTAAACAGTTAATTAATTGTTACAAGCCAGTTTGGCAACTTCTGTATAGAACTTAAAGAGTTTGTTATCCTATTCACCAACTTCATTGCATCCAATTGCTATTGTCTACCCCTTTATGCACCATGCTTCATAGCTGCTAACACTGTGTTATCTAATTTATTGTGGTCACTGTTAGCTTCTACAGATAAATGAGAAAATTATTTTTTTGTGTGTGGTGTATTTCATTTAATAAATTATATAAATATATTTATGTGATGGCAAATGACAGACTTATATTGTTTTTGTGGGATGACTGATATTTGAATTATAGTTATACTATTAGACATATGTAATTGTACGATATTTTATTTACCTATTTCATCAATAGACACTTAGGTGGCCTCTACATCCTAGTTGCTACAGATACCATGCAATAAATATTAAACTGCAGATGTCTCTTTTATATTCTGAATCCACTCTCTTCAAATGCATATGCAGTAGCAGCTTTCCTGGATCCTATGATATTTCTGTTTCGACAATAGTTTTATGAACCTCTACACTGTTTTCCAGCATGGGTGTAATAATTTTCATTTTTGTCAACAATGTCTGAGCATTTTTCGCACCACATTTGTTATATTTGTCATTTTTGATGACAACTATTCTAAATGGAGTGATATGAAGTGTTCTAGTGATTTTGATTTGCATTTCATCTTGATGAGTGACTGCCAAAATTTTTTTCATGTTCTTACTAGCCATTTGTAAATTCACTTTTGAGAGTTACTGATAGCCATAGGATAGTTCAGTATTAAAAGTGAATTCTACCAAGCCTGAAAACCTAAGTTTTAATCTCAGGAGAGATTCAACAGGAACAGATTGTCTTCTGGTCCCCTATATGCTCTTTCACTCAAAATCAAACAAATAAATGAAATAGATGCCTATTGGACTCATCTGTTCATTTTTTTGAAGTGAATTATTTATTTTTTGCTCTTAAGTTCTGTATGTGTTTGGCAAATTAAACTGTATTACTGTAGCTTTATATTAAAGTTTCAAGTCAGGAATGTTGTTACCTTCTCAATTTCCTTTACTGTACAGGTTTTTTTTTTAGCTGTTCTGTGTTTTTTGTTTTTACACATGAAATTGAGTATTGCTCCTTCAAAGTCTGTGATTGGCATAAAAACAGATATGTGGACAAATGGAATGGAATCAAAGACCCTGACATAAATCCATACACCTATGAACACCTAATTTTTTATAAAGAAGCCAAATGGCACAATGGAAAAAAAGGCATCTTTTACAAATGATACTGGCATAACTGGATGTCAGCATGTTAAAGATTGCAAATAGATCCATATCTATTGCCGTGCACAAAACTCAAGTCCAAATGGACCAAGGGCCTCAAAATAAATTCAGTTGCATTGAATGTGATAGAAGAGAAAGTGGGAAGCAGCCTCAAATGCATTGACACAGGAGACCACTTTCTAAACAGGCACTAGTTGCTATTACATATGAAGCAAAGGATAACCAAACTACATATAATCCACAGTTCCAGAGAAGCTAGGTAACAAGGAGGACCCTAAGAAACAGGCATGGATCACACAGGGAAGGGAAATTAGATAAAATCTCCTGGGTAAACTGCAGGTGAGGAGTAAAGAAAAAGGTAGAGGATAGGAGGTGAGAACATGAGGGAGCTAAATGGTCAAGGAGGGAGAGGGACAGTGTGAGAAAGCAATAAAAGAGAGATCTCAAGAGAGAGAGCCACCATGACGTTAAGGGAGAAATCTGGTGCTAGGAAAATCCCCAGAATCCACAACAATGACCCCAGTTAAGACTTCTAGTAACAGTGCAAAGGCATCCCAAACTGGCCTTTCCCTGTAATCAGATTGGTGAATACCCTAACTATCATCATAGAATCTTCATCCAGCAACTGAGGGAACCAGATGCTGAGATCCACAACTAAGCAACAAGACAAGCTCTGGGAATTCAATCAAAGAGAGGGAGGAAGGAATATATATGAGCAAGAAAGGTCAAGATAAAGTTGGAGAAATCTACAGGGACAGTTGGACCAAACTCATGGAAACTTATGAAATCTAGACTGACAGCTGTGGAACCTTCATGGGATGGAATTAAAACTTTAATCTGTGAGAGACAGTAGTGAAGCTTGGACTATCCGTGAGGTACCTGATAGTTGGAACAAAATCTATCCCTGATGCATGAGCTAGCTTATTAAAGCCCATTTCCTGTAGTGGGATGTCATGCTCAGGTTTAATTCAGAGGGGAGGGGCTTGATTCTTCCCAACTTAATGTGCCAGACTTTTTTGACTTCACATGGGAGCCCTTACCTGTTGGGAGGAGTGTATGGTGGGGTGGGCTGGGGTGGGAGAGGTATGAAGGGTAGGAGGGAAATCTGTGCGTGGAATATAAAATGAAATTTAAAAAATTAAAATTAAAAAACCTTGTAGAATGGACAGCTTATGGATAGTTTCTATCTTCCATACACATGCTCATTCTGTCATTTCTTTTGGCAGATATACATCTTAATCTGATATTTTCCCATTAGTCAGCTTTGGATATTGTTGATTGTGGCTTGGAAGGGCCATGTAAAAACATTTACTCATAAGAATGTTCTAATATGTCTTTTCTATACATTTTCCCTTCAGTTTTCTAGAGTCCCAACTCTCATATTTGTCTCTGATTTCTGTTGAGTTGACATTTGTATATGTGAGTAATAGAGGTCTGTTTTGTTTTCTTTATACATATTGAACAGTCCAGCAAAGAGCAGTTTCTTGCTCAAATGGCTAACAAACTCCTGAAGGAGCCCCTTCTATGCCCATCATTCGCTTGAAGTAAATTGGCGCTGCTAGGAGCAGATATGTCTCATTGTCATGAAAAGTCCTAACTTTTTAAAACATTTTAAATGTCATATTTTGTTAGTCTTTGAAAGGTTTGAAAAATAGCCATACTGATATCCAAAGGGGCTGTACCAATTTTCACTCCCACCAGCAAGAACTATCTATATGCTGCAAAATTTGCCGCTAGATTTGAAATGTAGAAAAAAACTGAAAGAATATATTAAGTGGTCAAGAAAAATTATAACAATTAAGCTCATTTGAAATGACAAGAAGTTTTATCTATAATGATATTTTAGCAAGATCTTAGTTAGAATATAAATATTTCTATTATACATTTGAATAAATGTACAAATTGGGGAACTAGATAATTAAATTATCTTTATTACAGCCTTAAAACATTCAAATTGAGAAATAATGCTAGTACATACGAATACTCTGTTTATAGACAGTTCAAAGAACTGTTTGCCACTGTTTTTTAAGTTTATTTGAAAATATAGTACATCCCAAAAATATGTTCAGATTTTGAAAGTCTATGTTTCATCCACTATTTTCAGCTATATTTTGCAATATGTAGTTTTCAGAAAGGCAGAATAGTTCAAAGAAACCTTCAAATATCACTCATATCAGTGTATGTGTGTCACATTTTGAAGATTATTCCTTTAATCGCTGGCCATATGACATTCCATTAGCCTGCTTTGAAATATAAATTGGCTTGTGTAAATTTAGAGAGAGTTTCTAACAGTCATGAAGAGGAACATATCTTGCTATAAATAATAAGAGCTTATTTTCTTTTTTATTTTTTATTATTACAAATTTTCACCTCCTCCCCTTCTCCCATTTCCCTCCCCCTTCCCTTACTCCCCTTCCCCTCCATCTCCAGTCCAAAGAGCAGTCAGGGTTCCCTGCCCTGTGGGAAGTCAAAGGTCCTCCCCCCTTCATCCAGGTCCAGGAAGGTGCGCTTCTAAACAGACTAGGCTCCCTCAAAGCCAGTACATGCAGTATGATCAAAACCCAGTGCTATTGTCCTTGGCTTCTCAGTCAGCCCTCATTGTCTGCTACGTTCAGAGAGTCCGGTTTGATCCCATGCTTTTTCAGTCCCAGCTGGCCTTGGTGAGCTCCCATTAGATCAGCCCCACCATCTCATAGGGTGGGCGCACCCTTGCAGTCCTGAATTCCTTGCTCATGTTCTCCCTCCTTCAGCTCCTCATTTGGGCCTTGGGAGCTCCGTCCAGCGCTCCAGTGTGGGTCTCTGTCTTTATCTCCATCCATCGCCAGATGAAGCTTCTATGGTGATATGCAAGATATTCATCAGTATGGCTATAGTAAAGGGCCATTTCAGGCTCCCTCTCCTCAGGTGCCCATAATAATAATCAAATCACTGAATAATTAGTGTGTAATAAATGGAACTACAAAGAAGCTCAGACCTTATTCAGACCTTATTGTTCTGATGATCCTTATTTATAAAAAGCAAACAACTATGAAATTTTCATGATTTATAGCAAGTGTTATATTTCTGTTAAGCTTCAATGTAGAAGTTTTCTTCTGTTAGTTCTTGGTCTTTGATTGTTCTACTTAATATAATCACCCTTCTCTCCATTTCTTCCTTCCTCCCTTTCTTCCCACCCACAATCTCAGTTTGTAGCCTTGGTTGGCTGGAGCTTGTTATGTTGTCTAGGATTGCCTTAAAATAATAGAGACCAACCTGTTGTAGCCTTCGAAGCACTAGATTAAAGACAGGCACAGTCATGACCAGCATGACTACCAAAATGTTATATTTTTATATGTTTTGCTTGTTATAACTGAAATAACTTTTGTTATTGAAATTTTTCTCATAGGCATTCAGATCTTCATCCCTCTGTTTAAATAATTGCAGGATGATATTGATGATATCTGTGCTTCAGATTTTTTCCCCTCAAATTCCTGGAGATTCAAATTCAGTACATTTTTGAAAAATATCTGGCAACATTCAGTCTGCCACATAAAGCAACCAAATGAGGCTACTCAAACCTGAAAGTTGTCTTTATTTTACAATTTGTATTCATGTGCACATATGCAACACTGAGAAAATGATCTCTCCTCTAATCACTAATTCTAAGGCAGTTTACAGACACATTAGAAGGATTTCCTAACTTTGTACCATCTAGGAAAATTGGTGCTTACATCTATTTTTAAATTTTTCTTTTCTTTTTTTTCCTTTTTCAT
Source organism: Arvicola amphibius (assembly GCF_903992535.2). Classification (NCBI taxonomy): domain Eukaryota; kingdom Metazoa; phylum Chordata; class Mammalia; order Rodentia; family Cricetidae; genus Arvicola; species Arvicola amphibius. Next base: position 46,393,647 of record NC_052060.1, on the reverse strand, counting down.
TTTCAATTCACTTCAGTTCTATGTATTCACAAAATGTCTCCTTGGTTTCCTGGAGCCAGTTAAAAAACATTATGTGGCTTCCAATATAAAAAAAAAACCAGGAGAATGAAAATAAACACAAATTGGTAAAACCACCAAAAGGTTGTTATAGTGATGTGTGGGTCAGCACTTTAAGGATGAGAATACAGGAATATCCTTCTGTTGGATGCAAAGAATGATCAAGAATGAGCAGCAGAAGGTGATGATTATCAGAACAGTTATATTACTCATACTATGTACCAACAAAGGAACATTTATGCCAACTTTAATTACAAAAGATTTGGTAGATTATGTTTGAGAAATTGTCTGAAAGTTCACTGAGACAGATGAGCAGAAATCTAAGTACGTAGGTTTTCCTTTTCACTTCAGACTTTAAAGGTAAGTCATATGGAGGAGAAAGTGACTTTAAAGGTAAGTCATATGGAGGAGAAAGTATTTCCTATGCTCCAGTCAGGCAGTGTCACAAATCAGTCTTTGTAACCTTTTCTCATTTAACTATAGGGATCATGATTCAGGTCTTATACGTATACCTATAATTTCGCCACTACAAAGTCTGTACAAGGAACATTACCTTGTTATAACAAAGTGAATTTAAATTTATTCTTGCAATGTTTATAAATTCTATTGGAGAAACACATTGTCAGAAAATTACATAAATAATTCAAGTGCTAGTCTAAGAACTCCCACAACATGAATATACCAAGTAGCCAGTGCCCAGGCAAAGAAAGAGATGGAGTCCTACATTCTTTCTTAGATGGCTCCTCTCCCAACAACTCGTCATTCTCCTAACAGAAGTAACTGGCATATTAACTGCTAACATTGTAATGCTACATTTTTTTCTTGTTGCTGCTACATTTTAATTACAAATGGAGGAGAATCACTTGGAATTGTACAGCCATCATAAAGAATATCCTAAACTGAAGATACTTGAGACCCAGAAGACACAGGAAGCAGCTTTTGGAGAGCCTCCCTTCTTTGACTATATGCAACAACTTTTGGGAAGCAAGTTTCTATGAACCTCTCACCTTTCGGGCGCATTTTATGTCTCTGAAGAAGAGGGAAAGACTACTGGAACCCGTGTAAACAAACTTTCTCATATCTAGTACGTTTCACAATCTCATTTATCTTTGCTGTGCAGATCTCATTGCTATTTTCTAAAAGCATCTCTGTTCTTTCCCTTTCTTTACTAAAAAAGGTATACAAATCTCTTACTTAAGCCTTTTAGCTAACTTGAAGCTTTGTTTTTTATGTGTTTGTTTTTCTAGTTTATGTGTCCTCTGTTTTAAATGTGCATTTCCACATCACTGAAGGTCAAAGGGTAAAGGAAATCTTGGCCCTTATTCTCCTAATAGAATTGTCCATTATGCTCCTTTTTATGTCTTTAAAGACTTTTGCTTAAAATTGTATTTACATAAACAATTTACTCTCATTTCCGAAAATTGTTATCTTAAGTGAAATTTTAAGAAACTTTCCAGTCTGAGTTGGAGGCCAGCCTGGTCTACAAGAGCTAGTTCCAAGACAGGCTCTAGAAACTACAGGGAAATCCTGTCTCGAAAAACCAAAAAAAAAAAAAAAAAAAAAAAAAAAAAAAAAAAAAAAAAAAAAAAAAAGAAAAGAAAAGAAAAAGAAAAAGAAACTTTCCAGTCAACTACTGCATGAATTTTATGTTGTCCTGCTCATTCATTTATTTTAAAACATAGGTCTAGGAATGCAGTTCAATATTTGAGAGCTAGCCTAAAATGCACAAGGCCCTGGGTTTGATCACCAATACTGACAATAAGCCTGCTTGTTTATTAAATATCAATTTACAACCAAATGTCTTGTGAAGGTAGTAGGTGTATCTGGTAGTAAGATGCTTGCTGTAAAAACATGAGAGCCTGAATTCAGGTTGCTAGCATTCATAAAAGCAGCCAGACAGGGGAGGGTGCTTGTAGTTCCAGATGGGGAAGTAGAGAAAGGTGGTGGAGAGTGACTGAAAAAGAGATCTAAGGTAGACCTTTGGTCTCTAAACGCGTACTTACAATGGCATGCCATGTGCACACAGAGAAGTGTGTCTACACATACACCAACATTCATACACAAATAAATGCAAAGGGTAAAATTGCACAACTCCAGTTGGAATGGGACTGATGGATCATGCGACCAAACCCGTCTCTCTGAATGTGGCCAACAGCGGGGGCTGACTGAGAAGCAAGGACAATGGTGCTGGGCTCTGATTCTTCTTCATGGACGGGCTCTGTGGGAGCCTTCTCAGCTTGGTCGATCACCTTCCTGGACCTGGGGGGAGTTGGGAGGACCTTGGTCTTAGCATAGAGTAGGGAACCCTGATGGCTCCTGGCCTGGAGAGGGAGGGGATGGGAGGTGTATGGGTGATGGAAGGGGAGGGGAGGGAAGGGGGAGGAGAAGGGGAGAGAAGGGGAGGAGGAGGGGAGGGAAGGGGGAGGAGGATGGGAGGAGATGGAAAATTTAAATATAAAAAAATAAACCATGAAAAAAAAGAAATGGAATTTAAAGGTTAAAAAAAAAAGAAAGTTATCTGATATGGATACTACAAAATCAGTTGGAGGCAGATAATTGGTGGAGTCAAGAGAAAACCAGGAGACTGACACAAGAAGCCCATGCAAGATGAACATGAAAACGGTTGTGAGGAAGTAAGGTGTGCAGTAAATAGGACTGGCCCTTAATTAGCAGATACCTATTATTAGGTGTGGAAATTCTTAGAAAGTAATGATAGCTACAAAGGATATTAAAAACAATTCACACTGTTTGCTTGTTTACATGTCTACTTGCTGAGTTTGAGATGATAGAATCATCTAGTAAGTATTTTATACAGTTAGGGGTTTAAAAACTCATAGCTAGTTTTCTGTGTTAGAACTGAAATCACAAATATATGAGGCAAAGAAAGTGAGGGTGAGAAAAATTTAAGCATTTGTCCCAAAGTAATAAGATTTCAAGATGTGGAAAGGTGGTAAGTAGAACCATATGTATTTTTTGTGTACTTTTATAGCCTGCTTTTAATGCATTATTCGCAGTCATGGATTATATAATATTGTGTAACAAGAACAACAATATCTCTACAGCATGCCTATAACACATTGTACAGTGCATAAGCAATCTATAAATGTTTATTTGAAGTTTCTAATCAATAATTTTTTCCTTGTTACATAGCAGTGTATAAAAGTGGATGAACCTATCATTGTTCAAAGGTTCAATAAACATTACATTCTTTCTTGGAAGATTATAAAAAGATTATTCTGATACCTTAATTTAATATATTCATCACTTTTTTATATTCAAAAATTTAAAAGTTCTAAATAATGTGGTTTTTTGTATTTTGGTTCTTCTACAAATTCATACATTTGTTTATAATTTGGAAAATTGTACCAACTCAATGCTATGTTTCTAAGGCCCATTCATGATGTCTCTGATTAAATTCATTACTTCTAAATGCCAACTGAGGTGTGTATCCGCCATATTTTTCTAATATATTTTCTCAGACCTTGAAGAGTTCTCAGTTTTTTCCAGTAGAATCTGAGGTTATATGGATTATTACTAAATAAATTTATGCAGGATCTCAACCGCTGTTTCATAACTTAAGACAATATGACTGAGCAAAGGGATATTGCTGTCCAGAACATGTCAGTGAGTAGGAACCTCTTATAGGAATATTTGAGAACCAATGAAAACAGAGGGACTTCTTAAAGCAACTGAACAACACAGGCACAATACAAAAATAAATAGAGACCCATACCTCTTTTCAAGGTGTTTGTCAGTGTGTCCCCATAGACTCCTTCCCCAAATTTCAGGTTGTTTGGGGGTTAACAAGCTACAGGAAGTCTTAGAAGGAGGCAGAGGGGGTGGGAAGTGAATATCGTCAATGATCAAAATGAATTACATGGCATTAAAACACTTCACCCTATTCAGAATGGATATACATTTTAAAAATCAAATTGCCATAATCATTGCTAAAGAACTGGGGAAAGGTGATCATCTCTACCCTCCTGTTGGGAGATTAATTTGAAGGAAATTGGAGAAAACTAGATAACTAGACAGATGAGCTAAACTGAGGAAGGCATCTGAAGCCCAGAAAGACAAACACCACTTGCTTTGTTTTCATATGTGCGTCCTATTCCTGAGACTTTAGTTTTGTGTATTTTTCTTAGAAATCTCTCAGGGACCCAAGCAAATTATGAGGTGTGTGTGTGTGTGTGTGTGTGTGTGTGTGTGTGTGTGAGAGAGAGAGAGAGAGAGAGAGAGAGAGAGAGAGAGAGAGAGAGAGAGAGAGAGAGAGAGAGAGATTCATTCCAATTCCAGAGGGAAATCTCAGATGACTGCTTACCTGAATTGAAGTAGTATAAGCAACCCCCTAAACATCTGTATTTACACCCACACAGGATATTGCAAGCCTTAAACAGAATACTTTTTTATGTGGAATGTAGGTAAATGCAAAGGCTTAGGGCTGCACAAAACTGTGAGAACATAGGACAGTTGAGGGTTCAGCACTAGACAAAGCCCTTACACTACTCCCATTTAAGTCTACAGGAGCATTGCAGAAAAGAGAAATGGAAAGGGAAGTCTATAAGAGCTGGAGAGAGGTATTGCAAAATACCATCTTCTAAGCATGGAATGGCTGTGGAAATCCCTAATACAAAAGCAGTTACATAAACTGGTTCCACACAAGTCAGGTTATCCTGAAGTTATCTAGAGGTGGTGAAGGAACTCATGGGCTGCTGATTTGTAGGTAATCAATAGATTTTTGAAGTGGGGGGGTCATATATCTTAGTTCACCTTCTATTGCTGTGACAATAACTATGAGCAAAAGTGACTTGGGGAGGTGGTTTCACTTTACAACTCCCAGGTCACAATCCATCACTGAGCAGATTCTGGATTTAGGAACTTGATTGTGTAAATGAACCACAGCCTGCACAGTCAGACCTGAGAAACATAAGGCAGACTGTTGAAATTTCTTTCTTCTAAGTAGAAGCATAAAAGAAATAGAGCAAAATTGGTAACAAATATTTAACTCCTTCTTAATTAGGGTAATATTTTCCAGTTGCAATATAAGCCATAGTTATATATATGCATGAATAAAATATGTGAACTTGTGCTATGCTTCTTTAATGTATACAGAATGTAATGTAAATATAATGCATAAACATGCTTTCATAAATGCTCACATTATTTTTAAAGAGAAATTTACTCTCAGGTGTGTCCTAATTTTGATAATTAAAACTGCAACAACACATTAGGCAGGACAATGAGCAAGGAAAACAATAAAGGTTGCGAAAAGTATTCATTTTATTTGTCTTACAATGTTCTGCCACAATTGATGTTCCATTCTTCTGTAGCATTTTGTCTAGTCATTTGAAATTAGGTTCAGATTGCAGTGAGTGGCCTTGGGGGTCAGAGATAACATTTCCTATAATCTCCATGGTATCCAACTATGCCGCATGTTGGAATAACAAACTGCAATGGAAAAAAATGACTACAGTTCTGCCATTGGCACAAGTGTGAACTTTTGCCCGCATGCCTGTTGCAGTGAAGGCATCAACCTCTCAGAATGGATGAGCTTTGTAGCTGAGATCCTGAATTATGTGTTACTTTACAAAATCCATCATCAGTTACTGTGGTTAGGAAAATCAGCTACAATAAATCCACCTAGAACTGAAATAAACTAGAATGATCTTATTAAGATTTGGACTCCAGTCAATTGAGAAATGCTGAAAACTTTCCATTTACAGTATGTTATATGGATATATGAAATTACTTAGACAAAGAATATAACGTAAACTTTTATCAGATTTATTTAGTACATGGAACTGACCTAGGCCAGTGTTTTGCAGTTCATTTTCAAGGATAAAGTGCTTTGAAAACTTATTTTGACAGTTGCTTCTCATATGAAATGTATATTTGAAGTGACTTAATGTCACTTGAAGACTGAAGTATGGAGCATAGATAATACAGAGAGAATAAAGATAAAGCCAAGAGCATATGCAAAGAAATGAGATGTGTATGATTGACAATGACCTACAATTTTTGACAAGATGTTGAAAAAAATTCTACTGAAATTCAGGTTGACAAGATGACAGCTAGTCTATGTGTGGATGTGATTTTGTGCTGAGAACATACGGCCTTCCCGTAGAACCTTGAACACAACACCACACACACTGGACAGATCACAAGAAGTGCCAGCAACTTTGAGGTAATGGGATATCAACTTGAAGCAAGTAGGGAACTAGGGTCTTTCTAAAGCTTCAGAAAAGTTCAAAAACTTAAAACCTAATGCAAAAAAATTCTAAGCCGCACCTACTAGCTTATCTTCTGCATGGACAGTTAGTTACTCCTGATAAAGATGGAAAATTCTTTTTAGAATGCAACTTAACAGAATATATAACAATGTGGTTTATGACAGAATGATTGTAGCTGCTCCCTTTCAGCAATTAAACAGTGAGTTGTGACTCCATCTGGTAGTAAGTTAAAAGTGTGCTAACGTTTTTAAAGCATAAAAATAAACCTAGAAAAATAGGTTGCTTACTAGAAACCAGTCTACGAGTGCCTCTCTCTGAGTAAAACTTAGGATAAATTTGAACCCAATAAGGTTTTAAATAGCTTTTACAAATCAGAAATAAAAAATTTCTGAGAGAATAATTTGATTAAGTTCCTTTATAGATACATAACCCCCCAAAGATAACAAACTGTTAAATTTTCTCCTGACATGGCTGACTTACACAGATGCAGTTATCTTATGCAGGATCAGCGAGCCTGGGGGAAGGGATGACATTTTTAAAAATGCAGCCCGCTGACTGAGAGTAACACATTGGAAAGTAAGGAAATTAAAATAAGGGCATTGTGAATATGAATCCTGTGCTCCACCTGAAAGATTGTGAAATTTTATTCTTGAAATGAATGCAAATTCAGTCCAGTGAAGCTTGATCTTTCAAGGAGTTTTCAGTGTTCTTACTGTGCACAACCATAGCAGATCTAAACCAGTGGCTAAAAATAATAGACCAAAGTGTAAAAGAGTTAATCATCAAAAAGCAAAGTTCTAAATCATCACAAGAAAGCAAAGTGTGTGTCATCTTCTGTGCATACATTGCAGCTACCAATAATTATGAAATAATGTTATTGGGCAGTGTTGTCAAGGTACAGAATGAAATCTATTGTATTATATCCTTTTTTTCTAGATGAAAGCACTCACACTCCCAGTTTGCTTTTATTCTGTTTTCTATGTAGTTTGATCTCAATATTCTGTCAACATAGCTCTTCTCCAGCCCTTCATTACAAAACCTAGAGGAATGAAATCAGCCACCAGGTCTGGGGCCCTACATTCCATCTGTGGGACACACATGATGGAGGAAGGAATCAAAATTTGTTCCTGTGACTTTTCCTTTGCACACACATGTAACATACATTCAAACGCAAAATAAACAAATAATTAAAACTATAAAACAAATTTTGAAAGAAGGGGGAAAAAGGTTTAGCTTTATATATGAGAATACCCATAATATCATGCAACACACCCCATGGAAATCTTTAAGTTGAATCAATTTTTGTGTGTGTGTGTGTGTGATTAAAGTTGTGTTTACCTGAATCATTACACGAAGAAAATTCTTTTGGGAATCTTTTTTTCTCCGATTGAAGACTCTCATGCATGGATCTTTTCTGGAGAGTGAGATTAGTCCTTTTATCTAAAGAAGACCAAAGAAAATCCTTCATTTTCTTTTTTTTTTTAAAATTCATTCGTCTTTCATTTTCAGCAATAAAATTTAACTTTAACTTTGCAACAAGTTCACTTGGGCCTGGAAGCCTTTAGAGAAATGTTAATGTAATAAATCACAGTGACTGATAAAAAAAAAACAAATTTTGATAATATATTGTTATTTTAAATTTGTGGAGACCTGCAATGTTATTATGATGTCCATGATGTGCCCTCACTAGTATCTCCTACTTCTGCATGTGGTGAACATTTTTGTGTGTTTCTAGGAGATCTTACAATATAATGCTTTATCCTAAAGTGTTCTGTTATATTGCAGTGCATTAAACACTGCCCATGATCCATGTGGTTATGCTTCCTAAATCAATGTTTTCAAGTCAAATTTACCTTAATCTTGTATTTTAAACATCATATCATAACCTTCTCTGCCCATTATAATGTATTATAATCAGGAATATTTTTTCTTTTCTTTCTTTCTTTTTTCTTTTATATTTATTTTCTTTCTACTTCCCATTACCTCTTTCTTTCATATCTATTTCTTTCTTACCCCCACCCTGCCTCGTTTTCTGCAGGTCTAGCTATGCAATCCAGATTGTCCTTGGATTTAAGATCCTCCTTCATGTGTAAAAAGGCCATAGGCAAGAACCACCACATAGAGTTTTACTCTACTCTCTATATCTAAATGTTGTGCTCCTTCTAGATTTTATCCTAGAAAATTAATAGTTCACAAGTAGTCAATTCTAAGACATTGAAACTATCTAATTATTCTTTTACTCACGCTCACATACCTAATCCAACACTCCTCTGTCCTTCCACCATCTACTTCTTTCCAGCTCCACTACCAGCATGGTTATTCAATCATAATTAACTTTTACCTATCCCCGTTGCCTTTTAACTTATCATAACATTGCCATTTTTAGTTTTCTTACATTTATTTTATTCATGACAGAAAGTTTATTTTAGATCTTGGTTAAAATCTTTGTATACTTTATTGTAATTGGACTAAAATAAATCATGGGGACATCCCATTAAATCCTATGAACTGATGCGGACACACGACCACTCCCTTCATATCACCTGTTCTATAACTTCCCCATGACTTGGCTTGTTTTAGTGTTCCTAGCATATCTCGTCTCCTTCTGATATTTCTTTGTGTACATTCCCATTTTTGTTGTTTTGCTCCATATGGTGTTGTTACTGTGATTAATAAACTCAGTTTACCAACTAATGATTTTTCCTGGTTATTATAATAAAATAGAAAGTAGACATATATTCAAAAAATTACATACCTATTTAGAGAACACTGAAACTACCACTTTATTCAATTTTAAGTGATTTAGAGAGAATAATCTCAGAACAAAAAAAGAAGTCCTTATACTTGAAGCTGATGAAATATTTCTTGTTAGTGATATAAAAATGGAGTTCAGAAAAATGAATACCTGGACCTTGGAAGTTAGAGATGAATGCAATAAACATGCAAGCACTGGTTACTCTGTGTTCTGACTCTAGAGAAAGACAAATGTGCAAAGAGAGTCTACAAAATTCATGGTTAACTTTTGAAAAGGCTGCTGTCCCACTGAGTTATAGAAATTGCTTCCCATTGATCTCTTTTCTCAGGAGAACAGAACAAAAAGGAAACAAAACAGACTTTAATACACCCATATCTATTTCCAGTCCCATTTTCCCCTCCTTTCACTCTAATGAGAATCTTTTACATTGGGAATAAAAGTATACTAATCCACAATTCAAAGCATTGGCCTAATTTCCAAGCGAGGAACAATGGGTGTTTCTAAAGTCTGAGTTTGCTAACCAGTGCTACAGCTTGTAAGTTACAGAGTGGACCTATTTCCTTGGGACAAACTGTCTTTACCTTCATTCCAGATGGGCTTCTGTGAGGAAGGAGTCCTTCCGTGAGTGCATTTAGTCATTATAAACTCTACTTCCACAAGTATTTAGCACTACCTTTTCTACAGGTCTCTACAGTCTTTACTAGAACTTCCTCAAAATATGCAGCCCCGACAACGAATGCTTGATCATTTTTTCTGCATTTTTCCTATGATAATTTTTGACCAAATTTCCATGACCTTCCATAATAATAATTTTATTATTATGGTCACATCTTCAATTCTTAGTCTTACTATGATACTTAGTCTTCAGCATCCATTTTAACAGAGTTAAATTAACTCAGAAAATAGACATATGATTAACTCAGAAAATAGTCACTAAATATAATAGAAATATATGATGTTGATAAATGTTAAGTACTTTATAAAGGGTTTTAGATCTTCATTTAATTATCATGCATGAAGTAGTAAAGTTATTGACCTTATTCTCAATTAAAGTTGAGAAAACTCAGTCATAATTCTGCTTCATAACTTGTTTTGGATTACAGAGGTTGTAAATACTTAATCCGGGAAGTCTCCATGGAGGTAAGGCAGGGTAAAAAAAAATACTCAAAAAAAAAAAAAAAAAAAAAAAAACACATGGGGAATTTTAAATGTCGACTTATACTCAAGATGGACATTGTTTTATATATATGTGTGTGCTGTCCTCTGTAGAACTATAAGGCCTACAAGGCCAAGAGATGAATCGACCTGGAGTCTGCCTGAGAACCTAGCAACAGCTGCTGTCAGAGGTCCTGATTGTGCCTGGCCAATGAGTGGCAACCATGTGATATCAACAGTTTGGAATGCAGCCTAGTGCTGGGAAGAGGGTATATAAGGCTCTCCTCCCCATTACTGAATAAAAGAGTTTGTTGTTTTCCTTTTATCCGACTACTGATGTCTGTAATGTTGACTCCATGCCTTCATACCCACTCCCCCAAGGAAGCTGTTAGAGCCCAGCAAAAATCTATCATAGTTTTTGCATTAACTATGCTATATTTATGTCTATGATGATGTTAGCATATCCATTCATTTACTTATTAATATAGGTTATAATGTGTGTATGCATTTACTATACCATGTACCATAGGAACTCTAGAGCACTGCTTATATTCAGTTTTGGCATTCATTCATTTATTTATTTTACATGGCAATTATGCTTTTAATCCATTTAACCTTAGATTTGCAATAGTGTTGCTCTGTCAACAACAAAGCATGGCAATTGCAATTTCCAACTTTATCTTGAAAAATTATCACCATACTACCTCATTGTAAGAAAAATAATCACTTTTTATTATTTTCCAGGAGAAAACATATCTTTCTAAAGTTACAAAAGTGATCTCTTTCCAAAATGGAGATAAACATTTACTTGCAAAGTTACATAAAATCTATCTTGTAGACTCAAGAATATCATTTAAAATTAATCTTATCTACAGTGTTCACTGGGGGAAAAGCTCTCCAAAGGTGTGTAAGCCTTATTAATTTTTAAGCAATGAAATTTCAAAATATTCATAATCACTTTGCAAAAGTTCAAGAAATATAAATATTAACCAAATTTTTCACATTTTAAAGTTCTGCAAGGAATCCAGCATCTATGTCATCTAGGAAGATGACCTAAATCTCCACACATTCTTTTTTCTCAACATTCTTTTATCCAAAAGAAATAAATTACCATCTACAGGGTTGCTTCCATAATGCATTTATGGACTGTATATTAAAGTACTAACAAGAAAAATGTGGTTCTGCCATCAGGGACATTGAAGGTTATTGGATAAGGATAGCCTCAGAGTTTGCTGACTCCTTTTCAAATGAAAATTCATCAGGGCCTATGTCTACAGGTCTCAGTGTCTTCCCGAATACACCAGAGGCATAGAGACATAAGACAACGATAGGAAGAATGACTCAGAGCCATGCAAGTAAAACAGTGCTCTGACCACATAATTTTATTGTATTATACAACTTCTGGAGACAGAAAAGCTGCGTGTGCCTATGTAGATAAGGATCTCTGGTATGGTGCGGCCCACAGCATGGCTCCCAACACCTGACAACTATAGCTAGAACTGTATTCTGTTATACATACCAGTCTTCCTAAGTGCCCTAAAAGCCTTGCACCATCAGGTATGTGTGCACTGTACTAGCTTCAAATGCAACTGATTTATTAGAATAATAGAAAACACAATCATGAGATTCAATGTGTATATCACATACTGCGATTTGTTTAATTCAAAAGATTGTAAGCCGCTGTACCTGCTGAGGGGCTTGGAGCCAAAGTTCTATCAGTGATTCCATCATGCTGCCAAATAAACCTTTCAATTAGGAATACTTTTTCAAGTGCATTACACTAATTAGCCATATCCCCATCAGGCTCCTCCTAGACTATCTTCCATTTCACAGGACTCTGGTAGGGACTAGGTAGACACCACAGCAGAGAAAAGTTCCAGTTTGCAAACAGAGTTCAATGAACTACTGCCAACTTGAAGAAATTTATGAAAGTATAAGGTAAGGGACACCTGCTTTGTTTGTTTGTTCATTCATATTTTTTTGAAAAATATTGCCTCATTTCACATAGATAGAGCAAGGAAGAAAAGAAACACAATTCGCTGAGCTGCTTTCCTACATTAGAAAAGAGGTTTACAAAGCAGGTCCATTGAGAGTCATGTGGAGTACCCTACATCATTACTTTAATATTATTTGGGTAGGAAACTGATTTAACTCCATTATCAGTAACTGAATTCAGGAAAATTTAGTCACGCAAGCAGGAAAGGGAAAGTGGATGGACATGAGACTTTTTACGGTTGAAACAAGGACAAAATATTCCACCCACCCCACTGCCCACAAATATCATTTTTCATCCACAATTACATTCTGTCAGCAATTGTATTCCCCTCATAAGGACACGTAATCTGACTTTGGAAATTATGTTTCTGAAAGGGCAACATCGTGGAAAAGCCTCCAATGACTTGGCTAGACTTTTCTTCCCAAACTATTTCCATTTTATTATAATTTCAACTCTGAATTTGCAAGCCTAAAGACTTTGTTTTGAAATATTTTTGGTGCCATTCTCCTTACTGTGAATACATCTCAACTTGTTGCAGGAAATTAGATTATGGTATAACAACGAAGATGCTATACCCCAGAAATTAAAACTATTACAGCAATTAAAGATCATATAAATGTGCAGAACCTGGTAGTGCACAGCCAAACATCTGCCTTTCCTGGAAGATCATGCAGGCACCCTTTCTTATGCTGATCTTGTCTCTGTCCTATCCCATATTGTTCTCCATATATGATCATACACAGTTACAATGCAACCACTACACAACCTCTTCCAACAACCATGGTTCACATCCCATGGTACACTATTGTGGAACTGTTCCACATAGTTTCCTTACCAATCACTATTATGTTCCATGTGAAGAGCTGTGGCAAAGACATCATCTATATTTTTTGGTTGTGAACCTAACCTAAAACCTTCAAGTCTTTGAAGGAAGAAATTGAAGAAGATATTAGAAGATGGAAAATCTCCCATCCTCATGGATAAGTAGGTTTCACATAGTGAAATGGCCATCTTAACAACTCCCTGAAACGTATACAGTTGATGCTAGCAAAGTCTCCTAGTAATGGGGAACTTGAGGAATACAGTGCCAGAATCAGCCTGCTATAAAATATTATTTTAACTAGGCAAAAATGTGTTGCATTTGTTTATGTTGCATTTTTTAATTATGTAAAGATGTGCTCTTGTTTCCCCTTGCCTGCCTAAGGCACCTGATTGATCTAATAAAAATATGAATGCCCAAAAACTAGGCAGGAGAGGGATAGGTGAAGATGTCAGGCAGTGAGAATAAGTAGGAGAAAAAAATCTAGGCTCAGGAGAGAAGAAGGAGAAGAATGGGGGGAAGGATATTTCCAGGGCCAGAAATAAGACAGCTGCCAGGCAGACACAGAGACAGTAAAAAAGTGAGATATAAAGAAAGAATGAACGAGGGGGTGGAGGAAGCATGTCCTGAAGCAAAACAGGTGCTTATAAGAGCTATCATGAAACAAGCTGTGAAAAAGGAGCAAAAGAAAGGAAAAAAGACAAAGAAAGAAAAAAAGGAAAAGGGGGGAGCAAGCACACTAAGAGAAAGAGAAAGAAAAAATATCTGCCACAATGCAGACACTCATTTCCTTGACATGGGGTGGTTGATATAGTCCTCTGTCAAATGCAGCTCCTGGCCAGCGCTACTGCCTTAGACTTGACTTTCTGGAACCCAAACAGTGTGGAGCCATCTGCCAGCACCAAGCTCTGTGATGGTAGCTTAGCAGTTTACAGTTTGGCACACACCTCAGAGAAGACCACAATTACACAGCTCTAGGCCATTCATAAAGCAGGTTCAGATGGGGAAAAAAAGCTCCAAATATGTTACAGTGTGTTAAAAATGTGTGTAATCTTAAGAAAGAAAAGAAAAAGGATATAGATAGTCGTGGAAAAAAAGTAGATAGTTTAAAAATCATAAAGTCTTTAAAGGAAGAGTAAAGTAATATAAAGGAAATAAGCCAGCTAAAGACCACAAATACAAAGGGAATCTGGGTTCTGTATAGTTTTGTGTTGAATTTTTTATATGTTGATGACCAAAACAAAACTGCTGAAAGACATGAGATTGAAGAGGGACTAGATACTTTGGGGATGTCTTATAATAGAATTTAAAAATTTATTTTATTGGAGAAGAGATTATGCATTTGTTTCCAAGGGAAATAAAAGGCTATGGATTCATCCAAAGTTGACAGAGATCAGGTTTGATGGGGAAGGCCTCCTGAAAATTCTGGCTACAGACATAAAGAAAGAAACCTAGAAAAACTACAACATAGGTGACCTGTATTTTACATGCTCAAACATGAAACAAAGTATTATCTTTGGCTGTCTTGTGTATAATGCACTGTCCATATTTATGTTAATGCAGATATGTATATAATCTTTTTTTTTTTGGTTTTTTGAGACAGGGTTTCTCTGCAGCTTTAGAGCCTGTCCTGGAACTAGCTCTTGTAGACCAGGCTGTCCTGAACTCACAGATCCGCCTGCCTCTGCCTCCCGAGTGCTGGGATTAAAGGCGTGCGCCACCACTGCCCGGCTGTATGTTATCTTTGAAAATCTGTGCATTTTTAGAACAAGGGGATCAGAAACAAATAAAAACAGATCCAGGCTCTTCAAGTGCCTCTGTTGCAGTTTCCTCAGAGGACAGCTTCAAGGCTACTGGCCTCACAGACTATTCTAGCCAGGACTGTAGATAAGCCTTGCACTCTCACATTACACAGAGACTGGTTTATCATTATCTCAATTTTCCCGGGTTACCTAAATATGCCTTTGCCCAGAGAAAACAGGAAGCAGTCTAGAGAATACAATGCCTACATTCTCAAGAGGTGGTCATTCCTTGGGTTATGGATGTTCATAAACATTTAGGAGGAGTATAGGATGAACAGACAACCATTAACTTCAAATATTTTATATTTGTATGGATTTGGGTATATTAGTACAAATTTAAAGTTTTTTTCTTAGGCTGAATGTGTGTTTTAACTGTATGTTTCTACTCTTGATTGAGGTATTGTGCTTATGTAGCTCATTTAAAAATGTAATTTTATAATTAAGAAATGCAGATAAGTAGTTAATCATCTATAAAATCAAACTTGTAGTCATATTATGTATGTTTTTTAGGTTCAACAGATATATTTAGATAAATAGATGGTCTTCGAACACTTCAAAGACCTACAGAATATGGTATTTAAGATGTTTAATAACCTGAGACTTTTCATGACAGTGAGTCACATCTGCTCCTGGCAGGGCCAATCTACTTCATAAAAAATGATGAGTATTGAAGAACCTTCATATGGAGTTAGCTTTCACTGTGGAAAAGCTAATCATTTAGCCCAGGAAGTCACACAAAAGTCCTCTGCAACACCCAGGCATAAATCCTCAGCTTACAGGTCTGGAATATCTGACTGACTTTTCTATGATTCAGGAATTTTGGAGTACTGTCCTGCCTTGTCTTGCTGAAGCTTTGCAGTCACTTTTCTTTGTGTCAAGCATGTCCAGTTTGAATGGTATACTGTCAGCAGTTGAGGCAAAGAAAATTTCTTGCCCAAATGTCTAGCTTTGCCACAAAAAATGTGTTACATTTATTTGTACTACATTTATTTAATTATGTAAAGATGTGCTGCTATTTCACCTTGCCTGATTAAAGCACCTAATTGATCTAATAAAAACCTGAATGACAAATACCTAGGCAGGGCTGGTGGGCAGAGAGAATAAGTAGAAGGAAAAAAATACAAGCTTGGGAAATTAGAAGGAGAAGAGGGTGAGAGTGTAAGAGAAGACACTCCCAGGACTAGAAGCCAGGCTACCATCATCCAGATAACAGGAAAGTAAGATATACAGAGAGAAAGGAAGGTAAAAATCCCTAGGGCAAAACATAGATGAACAGTATTAATTTGACAAGAGCTACAAAGAAATAAGCCTAAGCTGAGGCAAAGCATTCACAACTAATAAGAAGTCTCCATGTCATGACTTGGAAACTGGTTGGTGACCCAAAAGAAAGCCTGGTACATCAGCCATCCTCTATAAGCAGACAAAGCTCCCAGCAGTGAGACTAGGACATTAACCCAGATACAAACCCCTTGTCCTACAATATATCCTGCTTGCAATATGTGCTATGATAATTAATGGTGCCTCAGAACTCTGAGAATGCCCAACCAATGACTAATCCCACTTGAGTCCCACACTATGAGAGGTGGTCCATGCCTAACACAGTGTCTATGGCCAGGAACCATAGGCTGGTCAACCCAAAAACCCAGGACAAAACCAAATGCGACTGGCAAAAATGCAATTATTGCTAATTCCTAATGATATTCTGCTATCCACTCTACTCAAAGATCTGTACCTAGCCAAGTTGTCATCAGAGGCATATAGCACCTGGTGGGAGCAGAAGCGAACACTAACAAACACTTGACAAAGCCAGGGAAACCCCATCAAAGAGAGGGAGGAAGGATTCTAGAAACCAGAGGCATTGAGGACACTACAAGAATATCATCCACAAAATCAACTAAGCAGGGTTCTTAGGGCATCACAGAGACTGCAGCAACAACCACAGACATGGCATAGATCTGTGCTGGTTCTCTGCGCATACATTATGGTTGTGTATCTTGGTGCTCTTAGCGACCACAGAGAGTGAGTGTGTGTGTTTTGTGTGTGTGTGTGTGTGTGTGTGTGTGAGAGAGAGAGAGAGAGAGAGAGAGAGAGAGAGAGAGAGAGAGAGAGAGAGAGAGAGAAAGAGAGAGAGAGAAGAGGGGATGATAGGGGTTATATGACTCTTTTGCCTCTATTTGGAATCCTCTACCTCCTACAGGATCACTTTGTCCAGACTTGATATGAGGGTTTGTAGCACATCATGCCCGTCTGTTCTCTATGTGCTACCATACAGTTCATGAGCTGGGCAAAATAAAAAGACTCACAGAGACAGAGACGTGTCATCATTGAAACAAAAATGCCCCCTTTATTGTGTCCAGGGGCAGCTTATATAGGGATCTTTAACTGATAACCATATCCCAGCCGAACACATCAGAAACCACTTCCCTGCCATCAGGAACTCCTGAGGGTCTCGTGCTCAGAGCAGCTGAAAGCATTACAAGTTGTTTACCAGAAATTCGTGATTGGGGAGGGGGGGTTCACAGCTCCCAACAAGGGTTTGTGCTAGTCTTATTCAAATTTGTTATTTTGTGTTCAGTTGATATCCCTGGCAGATCTGCTCTTCATTTTTTGTTTGTTTGTTTAAGGTAGTGAAGGAGAAGTGAAGGAGTAGAACTGAGGATGCGGACAGGCAGACTGGGAGAATTGAGGTAGGGGAAAATTTGGTCAGGATGCAATGTATGTAAAAAATAAAAATGTAAAAAATATAAAAAGAGGCCGGGCAGTGGTGGCGCACGCCTTTAATCCCAGCACTCGGGAGGCAGAGGCAGGCGGATCTCTGTGAGTTCGAGACCAGCCTGGTCTACAAGAGCTAGTTCCAGGACAGGCTCCAAAGCCACAGAGAAACCCTGTCTCGAAAAACCAAAAAAAAAATATATATATATATAAAAAGATGTCACCGATAAAATGGGAGGAATAATGGGTATAACTCAACATAATATTACAGTAGAATATCAAGATATTTTTCAAAAATGTAGGTTATTGTACTAAATGTTCCACTTTGCCATGTACCAACATTATTAATGGCAGCTTTAGAAAAAGTTTACTCAGATGGAGACTTTTAGTATTTGTGGTACAGATTCAAAAATTATATGTTTAAATGATCTTATTAGCAGGTAGACTGAGGGATGGCCAATAGTCTTTAACTACTCAGAGGGCTCTTCTAGACTAGGTTTTCTGCTTACATGGACCCAGGAATGAGGCTGGCCCAAAGCCCACTACATTAACATTCCAACTATGCTTTTTAGTTTTTTTTTATTATTTCAGTATAACCTATGTAAGCCTATTTATATCTCTTTGCTATGCATAGTATATGAAAGAAAAAATTGACTTGTACATGTAAAACAATCCAGGATTTATGCAGAAAACGTTGCATGTAATCAGACTAGTTATCCAACAACAATGTTGTGAAAAGATGAATGGAGAAAACAGGCTCAGAGCAAGTTAGAGCTTTGATAAATCATTGTTAGGTTTAGACTGAGCTAACATCAAGGTTAACCTTTCTCAGTTAGGTGTCCATTGATGTGTGGCACACCTTTGCAAAGCTTTACATAAAACTTAGAAGAATTCCTTATCATCTTAAGGACTTAATGAAAAATGTATCCTAGCACTCTAGAGAAACAGGGGAGAGAAATAAATATGCATGTCTTAGTGGGGAACTACTCTTTTAAAGGTTGATGTAAGCCCAGAGAAGTACAGAAAAGTCACACTACAGAGGCAGATGTAGTGAAATTAAAGAACGGGATTTTACTAGTCATTTTCTGGACCCCCAAAATATTTGCATTAGGCAAAGTGTCTGGTAAGATATAACTATGGTAAAAATATTATGCACAGAACTAAATCATCAACCACTGACATCACACTTTAAAGCCGTGCACAAGTGCAGTTAGTGCAGTTTGTTTTCTTCCGAAGTTCCTTTGTTTCCTGGGTTTCTTACTGTTTTTATCTCTGTAGATAAGCATTAAATTTTGTTGCAGTGTTGGATACCTGTTAACATCAGTTTACTTTAGTATTAAAAGGTATTGCCATAAAGTTTCTTATTCTTATTCTTTAAAAAAATGGTTTCTTTTGCAGAACAAAAAAAAAGTATCTACCGAAACAAATATTTTTTTTCTCTTCACCTTTTGAATACCAAAGTTTTAGAAGTGACTCTTGATAACTGTGAACTAGAAAGTTAAGATTCACTAGGAGTTTTCATGGTTTGTTTTACATTTTCTTTGATGACATGCTTTATATTCTTCCTTTTATTCTCGAACTTCCCTCAGCTCTGTAAAGATGTGCTAAGTTTAAAAATCTAAAGGCGCAGTTTCATCAAAATGCCCTTCTTTTCACTATTACCTCAAAGTATCAGTCATTTCCGCACCTCATTATTACCAAATATGTTGGCCATGTAGTGTGTGTTTCCTCACGGCTCCATCCCACTAATGTTGCGATTTAAGGTTTAGCTTCGTGGACAATAGTTGATGAGACGGCGGTTTCTTCTGTGTCCTTTCCATTGTGACGTCACCCACAATCACACAGGCTGGCCCCATGGCGCATGTCTTCCTCGGAGACGGCGGTTTCTTCTGTGTCCTTTCCATTGTGACCTCACCCACAATCACACAGGCCGGCCCCATGGCGCATGTCTTCCTCGATCATCACACAGGCCGGCCCCATGGCGCATGTCTTCCTCGATCATCGCATTTTCGCTCTTTTTCACAATCTTATTATGAGATATCGACACTCTCCAGACTCTCCATTTCATGTCGCTTTTCTCAAATATATTAAAGCCAAAAGATAAGCCTTACTTCTCCCCAATAAAATTTTAAGTTCGACTCTGATATTTCCATCATTTGATAATATTTGAAAATAAAGAAAGAAATTTGAAGATCAAACTGTTGTAATACTAATTATTAGGCACAGAGTTCTGCACAGTACCCAGTGTCATAAACACCTGATAAATACTGTGTATATGTGTTGGCACAACACACATCCTTCTATACAGAAGTCCTTCTAATATAGAAGATGTAAAATAAATCCTATCACTGCTGATTTTCTATCAAGTGTTAAGTGTAATATTGAAGTTAAATAATAAAATGTCACATTTAATAACTTATCTAGAATAGTTAATATAGTTAGATTGGCACAATTAAAAAGGCCAAGTTAAAACTTAGAAAATAATTATTTAGCTTCACAATGTGATTCAATATTTGTAGGTATGATTTGTTGATTTTTACTTTCTATTTTTAAATGAAAACACCCATATTTTTCAGATCATTTTATAATCCTCCTCTAAAACCACCCAATTTCCCAAACTGTGGTCACTCTTGCTATGTGTGTTTTTAATGATGTTTTAAAACTGGAGAAATTAGACCTGTCACTGGATCATGGCCTTCTTAAAATAAAGATATTTTAATATTTTAAAATATGTATTATTTCATTTTACTTCAATTTATGTGTTTTGGTTTACCTATGCACTATGCCTGTGCCCAGTGCTCCTGAAGGGCAGGGGAGGGCTTCAGAACCTTTTGGGTATAACAGAGGGGTGAGCTGCTGTGGGGTGTTGAAACCCAATCCTGGTCCTCTGGAACGAAAACAAATATTCTTTTTATTTTTTTGTTTCTCGAGACTGGGGTTCTCCGTAGTTTTGGAGCCTGTCCTGGACCTAGCTCTTGTAGACCAGGCTGTCCTCAAACTCACAGAGATCTGCTTGCCTCTGCCTCCCGAGTGCTGGTGATTAAAGGCGTGCGCCACCACGAACCAGCTGAAAACTAGTATTCTTAATCAGTGAATTGCCTCTCCAGTAGTAAGACTGAGGATCTAAACTTTTTTATCTGTCTTTTAACTTACAAATTCCTCTACAATACCTCCTCTCACTTTACAAACCCTTTTGCAACATAACACTTATCAACTGAATCAGAAGTCACAATTTTATTACAATACAAATTAAATTGTAATCTCTAGTCTGATATAATATATAGAAGAAACAAATTTGAAGTGTCTGCATATTCTTTTCAATGCAATAGTTTCTAAATCTTAGAAAAGTATAATAAATTACAATGAGAATATATGAAAGTTGGGGATCTAATGAATACAATCTAGCTATGCCAAGCTATAACAAAGAATGCAATTTCTAAGGTACAATGCTATTCCAGATGATATATAAATTTCTGAAGTGGTTAAGATATTGCCTTCCTTTTTGTATGCACTCCAACAAATAATGCTTGCTGCAAACAGTATTGGTTTCCTAGGGTGTGGCATCAGCTGCCTTACACTGAACACAGGGCATTGCTTCTCCTGCATTGCAGAGTAGCTTCATTTTCAATCCAGGTAGTCTCTGCTCCTAATGTATTTCTATTGGCCTTTGTTCTGTATAAAAGCTCAACACATGTTTCTATGCTATAGAGTTAATAGAAACTATTAATGTTCTGAAATACTGTTCGAGTCATGTCCAATTTTCTTCAACATCTCCATCTGGATATTCAAAATTTATTCTCTTTTAGTGTCACATATTATAATAACCAAACTACAAAGTCAGAAAAAGAATTGTTAAAATCACTCTGGTGTTTATCATAATATTTGATCTTTATAAAGTAAAACAAGTTAGCAAAAAAAAAAGCCCTTAAAACTATAAAGGGTTGGGAGTAAAAGAAACAAAAAACCTCGAATACATTGGAATCAATGATTCATACCTTTAAAAAGATTTTCCTTGACTCTAGCCAGGGAAACAGGTAGGCTAACTGTTGCACTTTAGACCTCCTTCCCAAATCTAATACTCGAGTCTTCAGTCAAGCTCTGTCTCAGGTACCTGCTATGACCACCACTTTCTCCCTGGCCATATCTCCAGTGGATCACAGAGTTTTCTATACAACCTTTCTTCCCCAAACTCAACTATTCACCACAGCTTCTAACTCTACCAGGCATTCCATGGGAACCTACAGGCCATTCCGCCCAGGGAAGCAGTAGCCTTACTGCAGATTGTCTTCTCTCCCTCATTTCCTCTAATCCAATCTGCCAGTCTCATCTCCAGTTTTGTAGCAGACAATATGCTATTGCCATGGCCTCCTCTCATCTCTCATCTCCAGTAAATAGCTCAGAACTCCTGCAACCTTCCTCTCAAATCATCCTTTTAGCCCGGCCTCCGATTCCCGAGCAGTAATTCCCTAGCAAACCACGAGCCATGCCCTCCAGAGTATAGTAGTCCAGAGAAGCAAGAAGGCTAGCAAAGATAATAGATAAGTTTCAGATCATCAGTCTCCCTCCTCTCCTCCAAATCTAAAACCTCAGCCTCATGCTCAGCTCTGTAGTAGTCTATCTATTATGGCTCCTCCCATTTCTATTCCAGGACACTAAGCAGTTTCTGGCAGAATAATCATTGTGTTCTCATTCCTGTGGACCATCTCAGGTTCCACAACCTCAGCATATCTCCATCCCTAAGAGTCAGCTCACAATACATGGAAACACATTTTTTTTTTTTTTTTTGTTTTTCGAGACAGGGTTTCTCTGCAGCTTTTTTAGAGCCTGTCCTGGAACTAGCTCTTGTAGACCAGGCTGGCCTCGAACTCACAGAGATCTGCCTGCCTCTGCCTCCCGAATGCTGGGATTAAAGGCGTGCGCCACCACCGCCCGGCTATGGAAACACATTTTACTTGGATACATGGAACCCCAGTGGCCACAACTGGTAGTATCTAAAAATAACTTTCTTCAAGGAAACATACAGCCCCAATACACACCTAAGAATGAGAGAGAGAGAGACAGAAACCAAAGAACAACGCTCAAGTGAAACCAACAAAGACTAGATATAGATCATCATCTAAAATTATAATTTTCCCAAGCCCAGATGCCTCCACAACAGTGTAAACACACAATTAATACAATTCAGGAAATATGTCTCCACTAGAGCCTAAAACCTTACACAGTAGGCCCTGAAAGAAGCAACATAGTTGAAACACAAGACAGGGACCTCATAATAGAAGCCCTTAAAGAGGAAATGAATAAATAAAGAGCAAAAGATATATTCAGCTGTTCAAGACATGCACATAAAAATAAAAATCAGTTAGGAAATTCCAAACTGAGGAAATTATGGTAATGAAAATCTTAGGATCTCAGAGACAAACAGCACCGACAAAATACAAGAGATGCAAAAGAAAAATCAAAGAGTTCTTTAGTCAAAGAAAATGTTACATGTAAAAAACAAATCTCGGCACAAAACAGTCAGAAAATTTGGGACACCATGCAAAGACAAAATCAGAGAATAATAGGAATAATGGAATAAAAAAGAAATCCAGGCCAAAGGAACAGAAAAGGCGCCATAAACCAAATGAATCTAAGAGATGTTTCGAGAATGCTTTACCCAAACACAAAAGACTACATCTTTTTCTCAGCACCTCGTGGAACATTCTCCAAAAGTGATCACTCTGAAACAAAGCAAGAGTCAACAGATGCAAGAATGTTGAAAAACGCCCTGCATCCTATCTGATCAGCATAGATTATAGCTGGATATCAAGATCAAGGGTTTACAAACTTGAGGTAAGTGCACAACGCTCTACTGAATACAAAATAGCCAAAGCATAAATTACAAAAGAAATTTTAAACAAAGCTTTCTAAAATTTGATTATACAAAATGCCAGCAATGATGGGATGGTTGCAAAGAAGGCCGTTCTAAGAGGCAAGGTCACAGAGCTAGGTGTCTACAGAAAACAAAACAAGCAAAAAACAAATCCCCGGAGAGTTCTCATGCTAACAATTTCACAGTACATGGATAAGCTATAGTACAAAATGAAAAATCACAATGAGTAGACAAGAGTAAATCAAACTCAGGACTTAATAAAATAGAAAGAAAAAACAATCCAAAGATTCAATGAAATGAACAGCTGGTTATTTGAGAAAAGCAATAATATTGACAAACTCTTATTCAAATTAGCTAAAAGGTGGAGAGAGAATACCCCAAATTCCAAATTAACAAAGATAGAGTTGAAAATCAGGGCATAACTACAGGCAGAGAAAATCCACAGAATTACATGCACATATTTTAAAAACCTATAATCTATCAAATTAGAAAGTCTTAAAAAATGGTTAATTTTGTCCTTACACACAATCTAACAAAGTTAATCATGATTAGACAGACAAATTAAGTGGACATGTAACCCTTAGTAAAATAGAAACAGTAATTAACCCAGCCTCTAAAAAAAAGAAAAAAAAAGCAAGCAAGCAAGCAAGCAAGCAAGCAAGCAAGCAAGCAAGCAAGCAAGCAAGAAAGAAAGAAAGAAAGAAAGAAAGAAAGAAAGAAAGAAAGAAAGAAAGGCCAGAGCCATTGGGTTTTGCATAGAATTCTACCAGATGTTCAAAGAAGACTTGATGTCAAAACTCCTCAAATTATTCCATAAAGTAAAGGAACAGTGTCCAGTTTCTTTCAAGAGGCCACGGTTATGCTGATACATAAGCCATTTAAAAACTCAATGAAGAAAATTACAGACTAGTTTTCCTTATGAACATAGGTTGAAAAATTCTCAATGAAATAGTTGCAAATCAAATCTAAATACACATCCAGAAAGATCATCCACCATAATCAAGTAAGCTTTGCCCCAGATATGCAAGAAAGGTTTTATCACATACACAAAAACCACATGATCACCTCACAAGTTGCAGAAAAGGCCTTGAAAAATCCAACATCTTTTATGATAAAAGTCTGGAGAGATTAAGGATATATACAACAAAGGCACTTTACAGCAATCCCATAGCAAAAATCAACTGAAATGTAGACAAACTAAAAATAATTCTCGATTACACTAAATTCAGGAACAATATAAGGTTGTCCACTCTCTCCATACCTAGTTAATGTATTTCTTGTAGTTTTAGCTAGAGGAATAAGATAACTGAAGGAGATCAAGAAGATACAGATTGGAAAAGAGGAAGCCAAAATGTCTTTATTTGCAGATGATATGATAATATACATAACTTAGCCTAAAAATTCTCCAGTAAATTCCTACAACCAAAAAAAAAAAAAGAAAATTTCAGCAAAACAGCAGAATACAAAATTAACTTACAAAAATCTGTCATCCTCCCATATATAATGGACGAACAGACTGAGAAAAACAAGGAAAACAATTTTTTACACAAAAGCCACAAAAATATAAAATATCTTGGGGTACCTATAACAAATGAAGTGAAACACTTGTATGATAAAAACATTAAGACATTGCAGACACAAATAGAAGATATCAGATGATGGCAGACTCTCCATTCTCATGCTCATAGATCCAGAGGATTAACGTCAAAGAAATGTCCGCTCTACCAAAAGCAATTTACCCATTCATTGTGAGTCTCATCAAAATTCCAACACAGTTCTTCACAGACCTTGAATAGACTACTTTCAGACCTTTATGGAAACACAAACAATCCACAGTAGATAAAACATTCCTGAATACAGAACTACAGGTGGGATCACTATTCAGTTTTGAATTGTACTACAGAGCTATTGTAATAAAAAGCAGAATGATATTGGCACAGAAACAGATATGTTGATAAATGGAATGGAAATCCCAAATATAAATCCTGACACTTATTAACACTTGAGTTCTGGTAAAAAAAAAAAATCAGAAATTCATACTGGAAACAAGACAGCATTTCAAAAAACGATACTGGTCATACTAGCTCTTTATTAAATGTGTGCTTCACAAAAATTGATCCATATTTATCATCTTGCACAAACTCAACTCAAAATGGATCACAGATCTCAAAATAAAACCAGATTAATGTGAACCTAATAGATAAGAAAGAAGGACTTATAAACACAGGAAAAGTGTTTCTGAACAGAACCCTAATAGCTCAATCACAAGGATTAACAATTAATAATTGAGACCTCGTGAAATTAAAAAGGTTCTGCACAGCAAAGGACCCTGTTATTTAGACAAAGCAGCAGCCCACAGAATGAGATAAGATTTTTGTAAAGAACACATTTAATAAAGAGCTAGTATATAATATACAAATAAAAAACCTCAAAAATCTAGATATCAAAAAATGACACAATTTAAAAATAGGGTAAAGGTCTAAAGAGAAAATTTTAAAACAAATTTCTCAGATGGCTGAGAAATGCTTAACCAAATGTTCAGCATCCTTAGTCAACAGGACAATGCAAATCAAAACTACACTGAGATTTTATCTTATATCCATAATAATAGCCAAGATTAATAAAACAAATGACAGTTCATACTAGTGTCTATGTGGAGTAAAGAGAACATTCTTCCATTGCTGTAAGGAGTGCCAACTCATGCAGTCACTGTGGAAATCAATGTGCCAGTATCTCAGGAAGATGAGAATAGATATAACTCAAAATCCAGCTATGCCATTCTTGGGCATGTATCCAAAGAATGCCTTATCCTACCACAGAGACATTTTTTTCTCACACTTCTCATCATTGCTCTATTCATAATAGCCAGAATTTGGAAGCAACCTAGATGTCCGTCAACAGATTAATTATGAAAAAATGTGGTGCATTTACAAAACAATTGCAGATAAAAGGATGGAGCTAGAAACATTTTCACCCCAAGAGAAGGAAACTTGGACTCAGAATGATATAGTATGTATTTGCTTGTAAATAAATATTAGCTGTTGCAGCAATAACCAAGTTACATAGAGGTTAGCTTTAGAGTCAGATACTTCTGGCATGGGCAGATAGATCTCCTGAGGCAAGGGAAATAGAACAAATAGTTATGGATATAGAAAGTGGGGATATTGTAACAGATGGATCAAACAGAAAGAAGGAAAGAATTGGATGATTCGGGGTATATGAGAAGAGTCAGCTAAACTTAAGGTCCATTGAGGGGTAGTATGGAAAGCTAAAACAATAGAAGCCTCCTAAAATCCATACACTTATGAATGTGATCCAAATGAAATTGCCAAATAATGGGGGAGACAAGCTCAACTGAATATTTCTTGACAAGAACTGAAGTTTTCTGTACTGGGAGTGGGGTTACATCTAATTGAGTTGTTGGACAAAGGGGTGATTTTCTTAGGAGACATATCTTTTTTTACTTCCTGATCCTCTGACAATTGAAGGCAAGTCCCATATTCTCTCTCTTCTGAGGATCCTAGCTTCAAATATTCAGATGTAAGCACATAATCTATAGTTGTTGAAGAAACCAGGTAAGTCTATATGGCCATTGTGTGGTTGGGTGGGTTGGTGGGAGAGCAATAGCACAAAGAAAAGCAGGGGCTCAAGTGATCTGAGGCCCACTTTTATAATACAAAATAATAGGGTTTGCTTTAGACACTGATTCTCAATGTGGTATACACAGCACTGTGTTCTTAAAACTCAAGCAGAATCTGCAATAATGAGCAAATCCTAATCACTCCTTCCTCTTTTGCATGGAATAAGGAATAATAGGACCTGGGTAAATTACAACCTGTATAACTTTTCAAACAATGAAGACTTTATCTTCTAAATTTGCATTCTATTCTAATAAAGAAGACCACTTTACAAATCCTGATCCTGATCTGGAGTACAGATATTTAAGCTGCTATATCCACTGACTTTTTGAAGATGGTAAGTCAGAATGAATCATTTCTACTAATGCATATGAAATTGGATTTAAAGGTTATGTTAACTGAATGGTATCAGACTTCGTTACCAGAAGCTGCGTTTTGAGCTCAGCCACCAGAATGATTTTAATTGTCTATTTTATTTGTCATAAAAATTTTAAGCATTTTTGTTATTAACTTTTAAAATTTTAACCAGTATCTCTCAATTCTAAATAATAATCTATCCTAAGCTTTTTCTTGTGGCAAGAAAGAGAGAAAACATGAATATGGATGCAGATCTAAGAATCAGGAAAACAAAGGGAAGCCAGTTGGGAGCCACTGGCCCTCAGAGTAACAAGACTTTGAATGTGTACTCTGATGTCCTGTTTTTAAATCAATCACTTTCTCTGTGATGGTGTTTGGTCAACTTAGCAACAAGACATTTTTACATCATCTTAGACTTGAGTTTTATCAGATATAAAATGCTGCAAGCCTATCTCATATTCCTCAGAGAATGTAAAATGAAATCAGAAGAGCTAAACCGCAAGCCCATGTCATATTTCTCAGAGACTCTAAGATGGAATCAAGAGAGTTTTGCTTTAATGACAGCTTTCTTTTTTGTGTGCCATGTAATTTTGTTTTAAGTAGAGGCATCTCGCTGCCTCTATCTAGCAGAGGGAGCAAATGTACTCCATCATCTACTTAAAAGTACACAGAATCAATAAAACACAGTTAGCTCCCTGTAAACTTGGGTAGGATTATGACTGTAGAGCACTTCTGTTCATGCTCAGTCTCTCAGTAAGTGGTAAGTTATTGCTTTTTCAATGTATGTACTTCTATAGCTCCACTCTCCCCATCACAACCTCCTCCTGATTTTCCTTCCCAAGCACTTTGTTAACAGTGCTCTTTTTTTTATATATAGCTTAAGCCAGCCCTGGGCTCTTCCCTTCTTAGTGCCCGGGAATTTTATCACTTCCACCTCATCACCACCATTATGTTTAGATTACTTACTGTGTGGAAACCATTTCTAAATACAGAATAAAATGGGATTGCAGGCAATTCCACAATTCTCCCACAAGTTCAAAAGTATGATTTAGCAATTCTTCATCAAAATCAATCTACTATGTAAAAAATAATACAACATGGTTAGCTTTCCTTTCCTTGATCAAGTGGAAAGAATATCATAGTTTCTTCATGCTCACTTCATCTGACAAGTCTATTCCTGTCTGAGAGGCACACAGCACATGCCCCTCAAATAGTGCGTGTTTCATATCTTTTGTTCCTTTGTCTCCTTGTATCACCTTCTTAAAAGGTGAAAGGATAAAATATGTTTTTATCAAATTGCTTTACAATTTGATATTGTAAATATGAAAATAGAACAAAATACAACAAAATCAATTACTTGTTCAGGATCTTAAGAATATTCAAAAATAAAAGACTGAGTAACAGATATAGACTCCTTTACAAAGGGAAAATTTGTGTATATAAATAACCTTAAACATGACAATGGAACCAAAAAGGACTTCAGGAGGCAAAATTATTATTATTAAAATAATTATTCTAATTAGAATAGAGTCTAGGCTGGACTTTAAAATCTAATTTCTAGAGTATGGGAAGATACTCAGATTCAAACTATAACATTCTAAATGTCAGTCTGTATTATTGTAGTCATCTTCACCTTCTGATATTGACTGTTCTGACTTTGTATCAGATGTACATACTACAGAACTGAGTATACCTGAAAGAATATAAAGGGACTAAAGGATTGAGGTTTTGTTATCATCATCTTCTTTAAGTAAAAGATTCAAATCCAAGACACCAAGATAGATAAAGTTCTATGTGTATGCACCATTTCCCATTCTTCCCAGAAGAACAAACATGAAGTTTAAATCTAGTAATAGTAATAACATTGAAAACATTCTGAATTGATGAGTAGAATAAGAGAAAATAAGTGTATCATTACTTTGAATAGAAGTTAGAGTCGATAAATTCATTCACAAATGCATAGAGTAGAAATTCATTTCAAATGAATATGATGTATTGATATCACTTTCATAAAATGGTAGACTTACCATAACACAACTGGATAAATTTTATAAAATGTACATAAGACATTGCATATATTTGCAAGGATAATAAGAGGAAGGAGGAAACACAGATTATTTTGATTTTTCTTTGATTTAGCAAAGACACTTGACTTTGGGACAAAACCAAAGTCTTATACAACACTCAAGATCTTTATTAGGACCTTGTATAACTGGAGCTTTCCAATGAAAAAGAAATCACATGGAAGCTATGATTTGAAAGATACATGCCAAACATTCACATTTAAATCATAATGATAGCAGTTTAAGAGGTGAAGGGTAAAGTCACAGGGAGTGGCTGAGCTCTTATGAATGAAATCAGTCATTTTATGAATGGGATGGAGATATCTAGGCAAGTCTTCTTTGCCCTCCCAGCTTCTGTCATGTAAGGAGCATCAAGAAGGCCTTCCTCAGTACCCACAAGCTAGAATCTTGATCCTTTACTACCCAACCATCAGAAAAAGATGAACAGCACTGTAGTATTTTCTTACAGAATTACAAATAGTTGTGGAAGGAAAAGTAAGGCATGCAGCACAAGTCTTTCAACTCATACTGCAGTGACAAAATTCTCAACTTGATCATTTATGTGAGTGCAAGGAGTTTGCTAGATTTCTGAGTCTTAGGTCCTTGACTGTAAATGTTAGACAATGAAAGAACTTGACACTTCAGTTTCGAATATCTCAAATTGACTCAAATTCATTAATGAGGGACAATTTTAAAATTTACTTGTTCAGATGTGTAAAAAATTTTCAAGGAAAAGCAAAGTGGTTCCATTTAGAAGTTCTTGCTGCTGTATATTATATGCCCACATCAGATCCGTGTTCTAGATGGCTTATGATAACTCAGATAGATATCCCTCAGTTTGTTATGGGTTTAAGTCACAGCTATTGCTGTACCAAAAACAAAAGCTACATCTAACACCACTCTCTTTCCAGATATCCTCACACAGCAGCATGACCCACTGTAGAGATACTAGTCCATCTGTCACCCTAGTGCAATAAGGCCTGAGTCAGATGTTGTCCACAGCCACTGGCCAGTGTCCAAAGGAAACCTTGAGTTACTTATCGTTTTTCCAAGCAATAATTAAAAATAAAGTCTGATTTCTACTAAATTTATTTTTTTCCAAAGCATTAAAATATTATGAAACATTTTAACCAGGGGCCATCTGAATTCAAGACAGATTTTTTGCTATCTTGATTATATTTTTTGAATTATATTTATTCATTTATTTTACATCACAACTTCAGTTTCCCCTCTCTCCTTGCCTCCAATTCCCTCCCCCACCTTTCCTCTGCTCCCTTATCCCCTCCTCTATTTCTGTTCAGAAAGGTGCAGGCCTCCCATGGGTGTCACCAAAGCATGGCATATCAAGTTGAGGTACACCTAAGTGCCTCCCCTCATATTAAGGCTTTGTAAGACCCAGGATGAATAAAAGGTTCCCAAAGGCCTGCTAAAGCATCAAGAATAGGCTAGGAAGTTACACCAGTAAACCAAGCTGTATAACTGCTATACATATGTAGAGGGCCTAGGTTGGTCCCATGTGGGCTTCTTGGCTGTCAGCTCAGTGTCTTTGCACTAAAACTAACCTATAAACCCTGGTTAGTTGTCTCTGTGGGTTCCCCTGTGAGCACCTTAACCCTCTGGCTCATATAATCCTTCTTCACTCTCTTCAACAGGATTCCTGGAGCTTGGCCCAGTGATTGCCCATAGATCTCTGAATATGCTTCCTTAAGGCACTTACTAGACAAAGGCTCTCTGATGACTATTAGGGTAGTTACCAATTTGATTACAAGAGATGGCCAGGTCAGGCTACCTTTCCAATATTGCTAGGAGTCTCTGCTGGGGTCATCCTTGTACATCTATGGAAGTTTCTCTAATATCAGGTTTCTACCTGGTCATAAAATGCCCCCCATGAAGGCATCTCTTTCATTAATCTCCCCATTTCTCCCTCCCCCAACCCCAATTTCTCATGTTACCATCCCCTCTTGACCACCAATTTACCTAGGAGATCTCTTATATTTCCCTTCCCAGGGGAAATGCATGTGATGCTCTTTAGGCTCTTCTTGTTACCTAGACTTTCTGGTGCTATGAATTATAGCACTGTTATACTTTACAACAAATATCCACTTATGAGTAAGTACATATCATATTTGCCTTTCTGGGTATGGCTTACCTCCCTCAGGATGATTATATTTAATTCTACTATAGTCCTATGAGTATATACTCATTTATTTATTTATTTACTTATTTATTTATAAAGCACACATAGTAACATCAGCAACCATTTCACAAAACCGTATTTTTGTCCAACTTTCAAATACTTTTGGAGTGCTTAGCTGGTACAGTCAGATCAGTGACAGCTAAGAAAGGAGCGAGAGAAAGACTGGGTCAATGAAACCACAAAACCAAGCAAGTGGAAAATTGCATTTTTGTTGCTATGAATTAGGTACGTTCTTGCTTGAATACGTATGCATATATTTATTTTCTATGTTTATTCATTTAGAGTTCTTCACTTCTCTCTTGCTGTACGTAGCCCTTCACTTAAACAATTTGATACTTTGGTTTCACTCCTTTAAACCCTTGATGTTATTTCTAGAAAAAGTAAGGTTTTTATTTTATCTCATTTTCATCATAAATTCTCATTTATGAAGGTACCCACTTGTAAACCACAGTGTATTAGTCACGCTGCAAAATAAAAATTATGTTAGAGTGCTTGGAATAATTGAAACTGAGCTCCATGTACTGACTCAATTGCATTTGGGACTGTTGTGCACTGTCAGATAGCAATATGCAATGGTTTGTACCACTACATAGTATCTGTAAGTCTCTGAACACAATAAGGGTATGCTATAGATTAAGGTGTTTTCCGTGGTATCTACAACTCCATGAATTGCTTTCAGGGATTTGTGAATTAGCTGAAACTGATTTCAAATATTATTTTATCTACCTACTGTTGCAAGGAGGGGGCCGCTTGTTCTTCCTGCTGCCCAGTTCCCAGCTTACACCTGAAATAACCACACAGAAACTTTATTAATTAAATCCTGCTTGGCCCATTAGCTCTACTTTCTTATTGGCTAATTTTTACATCTTAATTTAACCCATATTAACTTGTGTATCGCCACGTGGCTTACCGGGTAAAATTCCCAGCGTCTGTCTCCAGTGAATCCATAGCGTCACCCTACCTCTGCCTCCTTTTTCCCAGCATGCCATTTAGTTTTCCTTGCCTATGTAAGTTCTGTCCTATCAACAGGCCCAAAGCAGTTTCTTTATTAACTAATGAAAGCAACACAAAGACAGAAGAACCTCCTATACCAACCTATAGGTTAATTGAAAGAGAAAGGGCTGACTACATCAGCTTCTCACAAAAGTTTAAATGCCTGGAAAATATTGATAATTACTTTTAATATCAGATATATCTGGCTTGGCATTTAGGTTGTTGGGTTAGTGGATTAACAGGACCCCACCCGATGGCACCTGAGATCAGCCTGCAGCACTTGTGGATTTCCTCCAGTAAGCTAAGAATGTCAGCACTTGCTGAGCTGTTACTATGCGTCAGACCTTATGTCACATGCTTTTTGGATCCCACTAATTCATAACTACAATTCCTTGACATGATTCTCCTTTACTTCATTTCACAAATAAAACTTTGAGGGTCAGGGAAATTAAGTACTTAGTAATTAGACTTCAACATTTATTGAGGCAATTATCATGTAACATCATCTGTCCCAGTTGCATTTCATGGATGACTTCATTTAATCCTCAAAGCAGTGCTATGAGAAAAATGTTATTCTTTATAGATGAGTAAATGAAAACTTAGAAGTTTATGTTGCTTACTCAAATGATCCAATTATGGGAGAAACAGAACAAAGATGAAATCAGGCAGCATATGAAATGAATTCTAATATCATATCTAATTCATTGTAGAAAATATCTGAAAATTCACATTACTTTTAACTGAAATACAACTACAAAAGAGTAATAATAAGAAATTATATTGATATTCCTCTGAAATAATTTATATCCTAGAAAAGATTAACAGTAAGAGAAAACTGATTTCTTGGAATCAAATGTCTTTCTGCAGTCAAGAAATTCAAAGAAAATGCAATAATATACACAATCCAGACTTTCTGTGTATATTCCATCTGTATGTCGTTTATTTTCTTTACTTTAATCCATGATTGTCCGTATGTTTTTATATTACTTTTACTGTCTTTGTAAAGGCTTCATTTTATTTTTTTAAACCTACTTCTTTTTATAACCATCTATACTCTTTTTCTTCTCTCTCCCAAGGCTACATACATTTATCCAACACTGTGACCCATTCAGAGCTTGGGTTGTTGTTGTTGTTTTTTATCTGACTCTGTCTTTATTGCATATCTGTAATCATTTTCTGACCAGGAACAATTTTTAAAGTGTTAAGCAATGTGATTAGGACTACAGCTACTTTGCCTTTTGGCTCTGCCCAGTCCAACATGGCAGAGGTACATTCACTGCCAGCTTTTCAACTAATGTTTACTGCCCCAGCTCCAAGGATTCAGCAGATTTATGTTGACCTTAATCAATTTGTAACATGATGCTCATAGACCCCATTTAAGTGCAGGACCTGCCAAAAGAGCCAGAGCTATTCACGCCACAAGCACTAGCATGAACCATGCAGCCATTTCTTCATGAAGCCATGCAGATTTTTGCTGCTTGTGCTGAGTCAGTAAGACTTCTCTTAAAGAAGCTGCACCTCTGCTCGCCACAAGTAAACAGTCCCTTATCTGAAAAAGTGCAGCTACCAAGAAACTGTGTCTAACTCTCTTCTTTTGTTTTTAGAAATCCTTCCCAAGCTCTCTTAGTTTTTTTTTTGTTGATATATTTTTTTGTGGATATAGTGGCCCCATGTTGGTACACCATTTTGTAAATGGAGACTGCTATTTCGTTTCTCAGCTACCCTGACCCAAATAATCACACAGATTCTATATTATTACAAAACTGTTAGGCCTATTATTTCAGGCTTCTTATAAACCAACTATTAAATATTAAATAAACCCATTCCTATTATATTATATTTTATCACGAGGTTCATGGTTTGTTACCTTTTGCTTCTTGGGCAGCTATATTGCATCTGCTTCTTTTGGCAGCTACATGGTGTCTCCTTGACTCTACCTACTCTCCCTATATAGCTCTGCTCAGATTTCCTGACTGTCTTTGCTCTGCTAAAGCATTGGCCAAAACAGTTTTATTCATTAACCAATGGTAATAAAACATATTCACAGCATAGAGAGGGGGATCCCACGTCATTTAATTAGAAAGAAAAGGGGAGGTGTTGTGGGTTGTCCTTCTGTATATGTGTTGCTTTCATTGGCTAATGAATAAAGTTGTTTCAGCCACTGGCTTGACAGAGTAAAGCCAGGCAGAAAGTCCAAACAAAGATATATATATAAAGAGTAGGAAGAGTCAGAGATGCCATGTAAGCTGCCTAAAGAGGACACACCAGATCTTTATCCAGTAAGCCACATCTTCATGGCATTACACAGATTAATAGAAATTAACTAATTTCTATTTAATTTAAGATGTAAGAGTTACTTAATAAGAAGCCTGAGCTAATAGGACTAACAGTGTTATAATTAATATAATTTCTATGTGATTATTTGGGTCTGAGCAGTCGGGAAAGGAATGAGGAGTCTCTGACTACAATATATTTATAATATTTCTTTTACTTTGGCTTTATAGCAATGAAGCAATAGAAAGAAAAATATGTTTCCTTGCTTAAAGGAGATTGACCAGTGGAGAGAAAGCTGGTAGTTCTATATCTCTGGCCCTGGTGGCCTTTCTTTGGAATGTCATCTAATCTAGTCTGAGACTTCCCAGAAAGGATTGCTAATCTAGCCTTTGTTGTTCCTACTGACATTCATTCTTTCTTTTTCGAATTTATTTATTTATTTTAACATCCTTTCCAAAGTTTCTCCTCCATCCTCTCCTCCCTGCCCCCTCCACCTTCCTCTGTTCCCACTCCCAATATAGTCAACCTCCATTTGTTTAGGAAAGGGTAGGTCTCCCATGAATATCAACAAAACATGATATATCAAGATCCAGTGAGACTAAGCACTTCCCCATGTATTAAGTCAAGGCAAGACCTTAGCATGAGGAGTAGAGTGCCAAAACCCAGTATAGGATTAGCCATTATTAGTAGATCCACAAGAAGACCAAGATGCAGAACTGTAACATATATACAGATTGCCTAGGTCAGTGCCAGGTAGGTTCCCTGCTTATCAGTTCAGTCTCTCTTAACCCCCATGAGCCAGGGTTAGCTGACTCTGTGAGTTTTCTTGTCATGCCCTTGACCCCTCTGGTTGCTATAATCCTTTCTGCCCCTCTTCTACAAGATTCCCCAAGCTGCACCTTTAGCTGTTTGGTCTGCATCTGTTTGCAACAGGTGCTGGATAAAGCCTCTCTGATGACAATTGGGCTAGATGACAATATGTATGAATAGCAGAATATTGTTAAGCATCCTTATAATGACATTTTTGCCTTCCAGCCATATTTGGTTCTATCCTCAGTCTTTAAATCTTCCATCCTGTGGGTCCTGGTGCTCCAAACAGTGTCAGGGGTGCCCTCACTCTCCTAGCATCAGTTTTATGCTAGAAATTAAATAATTTATTTATTGATCATTTATTGGCAACTTCCTCAATTTATAGGCCACCCTTTCCCTATCATATCCCATAAGGAGGCAGGCTGTAGGTTGAAGGTTATGGGCCTAGGTTGGTTTCCCAGTCCCTCCCCTTGAAGTCTTGCCTGGTCACATGAGATGGACAGTTCAGGCTACTTATCCACTATTGCTAGAATCTTAGCTGGGGTCATCCTTATATATTCCTGGGAGTTATGGTACAGATGTAAACAGAGAATTCTCAAGAGAAGAATCTCAAATGGCTGAGAAACACTTAAGGAGATGTGCAATATCCTTAGCCTTCAGAGACATGCGTGAAAATCAAAGCTTCTCTGAGATGCCATCTTGTACCTGTCAGAATAGCTAAGAAAAAAACCCCACAAGGACAGCTCATGCTGTAGAGGACATGGAGCACAGGGAACATTTTTCCAATGCTGGTAGGAATGCAAACTTGTACAGCCACTTTGGAAATCAGTGTGACAATTTCTCAGAAAACTTGGAATCAATATACTACAAATACAGCTATACCACTCTTTGGAATATGCCCAAAGGATGATCAATAATACCACAAGGACACTTGTTCAACTATATGCATAGTTTTATTTGTAATAGCCAGAATCTGGAGACAATCTAGGTGTCCCTCAACCAAGAAAGGGATAAAAAATATGTGGTACGTTTACACAATGGAGTATTATTCAGTTGTTAAAAAAGCAGGGGGGGGGGCACCAGGAAATTTGAAGGGAAATGGATGGAACCATAAAAAAAATCATCCGCAGTGAGGTAACCCAGACTGAGAAAGACAAACATGATATGAACTCAATCATAAGATGATATTACCTATAACATAAAGCATAACTATGCTATAATTCACAGACCCAGAGAGCCTAGGAAACAAGGAATGTTCATGTGAGGGGATACCTGGATCTTCCTGGTAAGGGAACATAGAAGCAATTTCGTGAGTGGATGAGAGCAGGAGCAATCATGTTGGTTGGAGAAGGGGAGAGTTTTGAAAGAAACTACTGGAAGGAGGAGCTCTTCAGGGTCAGGTAAAAACCTGCCTTTCTTTCAATAATTTGTCAGTCTTCTGTATGTTCCTTGGGCCCTTGAAGTCAGTTGGGCCCGTGCAGTCAGTTTGCTCCAGAATTTTTGCCATTTGAATATCTCAGCTCCTCTGAATGCTGCCTGAGCCTCCTGCAGTGATTCATCAGGATGGTTGTTGGAACGGCATGCATTGTGATGGTATGCTCATCTGTCAGGAAGCCCACAGCACATTCTGACTCAGGTGTCTCCTGTTTACTTGGTTGAAAACCTTTTTTTAAGAGATAAATAATATGCTATCCCCCTTTTATCACCAATCTGTTGCTTTCTCTAATATTTTCCTGTGTTCGTAACGTCACTCCCTTAGATAGGTGGTACTTGACATATCACAAGTAAACAGAGAAAATGTCAGGACCCCAGCAAGAAACTAAACACAAATTGCTAACGAGAACATATAATTTTAGATATCTAGGAAGGAACTATGAAAAGTGAAAAGCATCTGGTGATTTTAAATCTGCATTTCAGTCCTGATTGCTTTTGCTTTGATCTTATGATTTCATAAGATGTCTGACTTATTTATATTCATTTAAAACTTGAGAATCATGTTGTTTCTCCTTATTCCTGTTGTGTATTGTAATTCAAGCTTCTAGACAATTTGTAGTGGAAGACTTACATGGCTCTGTCTATGTGCCCTAAATCTCTGCAAAGAGAAGCACTTATTAAGGCACATTTAATGAATAAAAATATCACTAGAAATCTTATCATCTTTCATATAACATTATATAAGTTAAGTTTCAAAGAAAATGCTGCTTTTGGCCATATAATCCCAGTATATAGCAGTCTGTATGTGTCTACTTATTTTATCTAACTAAATAACTATAATGACCTTTATGACTATTATCTAAACCGACAAATACAGGGTATAATTATCATGGGCGTTTTTCCCCTTTGGAAATATCCCTGTACCAGTCTTCTTTCCTTTGGTTCAATAC
This sequence comes from Arvicola amphibius, assembly GCF_903992535.2. Lineage (NCBI taxonomy): Eukaryota > Metazoa > Chordata > Mammalia > Rodentia > Cricetidae > Arvicola > Arvicola amphibius. Next base: position 46,355,532 of record NC_052060.1, on the reverse strand, counting down.
AACTGACATATTTCTCACAATCAGAAATGGCATAATATTTTCCTTTTATTTCTATTTCTGGTACCATCAGTTACCTGGTACCACATTCCACATTTTGTAGGAATACTGAGAGGCCATCGCCACTATTCATTGTAGCTTCCAAGAGGAACAATCTGTTTCACAGAATGAACTGTCAGCTCTCTGCATTCTGTATTTCCCCCTTATCTATCTCAATCTACCATTTATGATCTAGCAAAAGTCACAGAGGAACCCAGGTACATAAAACAATTTTCCTGTGATATACTATAGTAAAATTGATTTTAAAAAGGTGTTCTTATAAAAGATGTAATTGAGGGGTATGGAGGAGAGCAGAGAATAATGTAGAAGTCAATAAAATCCAATTATAAAAAAAAAGATGTTGTTCAACTTCAAGAACAAAATTAAATTTGTTTTTCATACCTCATGAATGCTATGGCATTATTTCTTCAGATCTGGTTCTTCACCATTCCCCATTCTTCTGTGCACTAAGCAGACACATGGCATATAAAAAAGAGGAACCTTCAGCCTTCTTTCCTAGATAGAACTTAATCAACCTGTGTGGACTTCATTTCCTAAGTCAACTCAGATGCATGTTGTAATCTCAATGCAAACAAGGAAGTTCTCTTCTATCTAGAAACTTGAAATTTTCTACATATCATCAGAATGCATTCTGCTTAAGAACAGGCAAAGAAGGAGAACATAAGACAGAAGAGGTATCCAAGAGGAAGACATAAAGAAAGCAACCCGGTGTTATTAATGGGAGAACTGTCAGGAATGCAAAACCGGAACTTAAAGTTCCAACAAGAAGCAGGGAAATGACATTTGTATTAAGATGTAAATTGCAGGCAGTGACACTGTTCATTTACGTAAGATGGGTTTATTTTGGTTTAGGGAAATATAAATCAGAGCCTTGTGTTTTCTCTTACAAAAGTTCATTCCACAGAAATTAAAACTCAAACTTGTCTCTAATGTCAGAAAAATGCAACTGCCACCTGAATAACTAAATACAAACATTTGTTTAGTCTAAAGGTGGGTTTGTTTAGGGAGTATAAATTAGTAAAATTAACTTCAGTTCGCTTAAAAAGTCTTTGTTTTTTTTAGAAACAATGGAGGGTCTATAGGACATTGAGAAGCATAAACTTCATATAAACACTCATATGCGTTAGGCATAGGTTCTATACTTCTTAGATCTAAAGATCAGAAAAAAATTGAAATGTGTTTGGAGTTCATGTTCTTTTTCTTGGTACCAATAGATTACACATTTTATATTTTCCACACAAGGCCATTAAACAGATGATTTTGCCATAGATTGTATCAATATAAACAGGAATTATCTAAAAATCCTTTCCCTCAGATTGGCCATTGAGCTCATCTTAGGGTGTTTCTAAATTGCTAAGGATGCAAAAGGGCCATCCCTCTGTGTACAGTGCCATCCCTCTGTGTGCAGTGCTATCCCTGGTCACATTTCCATGGGCCTTATAGGAAAGGTAGCAGAGGAAGCCAGAGGGAGTGATCCAGTGAGTCCAGTTCCTCCATGAACTTCTGCAGTTCCTACCTCCAGGTTCCTGCCTTGAGTTCTTGTCCTAATGTCCCTCAACGAAAGTCTGTATGCTATAAGATGAAGTAAACCCATAATTCCTTAAGTTGTAATAGGTCATTGTGTTTTTTATCACAGAAACAGAAAGAAAGCTAAGACAGTCTTTAATAACTATAGCATTGTTAAACTATATCATTGTGATCATTACACAAGTAGACTTCAAAGACCAACTCTAATTCTAACTTCTTCTGTTTAATACAATAGTTAAAACCTCCTTAAGGAGAAAACTAGAGAATCATAATTTCTTATCAATTCCTCTCTAAATCTAACTGCATAATTCTCCTATTTTCACCAAACCCACTGGAAAGAGATTGTATCTGTCCTTATTCATTGATTTATACACCTTGATGAAGAAAATGTACCTTACCAATGGCTTTCTGTCATTTTTGTCAGGAAAGGCAAATTGTTATCTGCAGTTTTGTTGCTGCTGTCGTAGCTGTGCTATTATTCATTTTTATACGGGCCTTGCTGTTAATCCATGTTTACTTGGTGCTCACCGTCCTTTCCAAACTGACCTCCTGAGGTCTATGGCTGCTGTATTATTTTATAAACTTTATTAACTAATAACTTCTAAGCATTTCAAGTAAGAAGAGTGACTCTTACAAGCTTTTTGATGTGGGATATTTTGATCATACTCTGACACTTCTAAGACTGACAAAGATGTTTACTTTGAGTCAGAGGGTGGATCTAGCCACTAGCTGATCAAAACCAGCAATAGAGACGTTAGAGGACCAAGGTTATATGTAGAGAGACAGGAAGTTCTAGGATAGGGCTTAGGAAGATTCTTGGTCTTTTCATATTTAGGAAGAAGAGAGAGAGGAGGTCATCGGATGCTTCTCTGCCACTTTTCTAATGTTTTTACTACAATGTCTGACTCCTGAGTTTTATTGATAAAAATAATTAGATAAATGCTTCATTTATGAAAACTAGAAACATTATTAAAAAGTCAAAAAGCAGTAAACACAAGCTAGTGAATCACTGAATGTTTATCCAGAGCATTAAATTGTTGGGATAACTTCTGTCTGCAGTACAGAATTTGTGAATGACTAAATTGTGGTCTGTGATTGAGATGAGCACACATGCACACAAACACACATAGACACAGCACCACCACCACCCTGTAAATCATTGCTCACAATGGAGACTACTTTAACTTAAATAGAAACATGGGGAAAATATTTCTAACAACACTGTGAAGTTGACATAAACAAGGACTCTCCCAAGAATATCAGGCATAGAGTCATCATCAGTGAATGCAAGAGGTGTGTAAGATACGAGATAGTCCATGTTATTGTTACACAGCCTCCATTTGCGTGACACCTGAATCCTCCTGAGACATGCCATCTCAAATACATCAACTGCTGTTCTGAGGAGCGTTTCATTGTCCAGACTGCAGAGGGTAAAGAAGGTAACTCAAGACAAGTGTCTCATATACTTGTAATTTTGCTGTTGTTGTTATATCTCTTGTCGACCAAACCTTTCCTAGTACCTGGAAAGCAGACCTTGTTATTCCTATCTACTTCTTGACATCTGAAATAGTTCCCTGCTTTGAACTGAGGTTTCTTCCCAGATAGACAAAATCGTCTATTTGCTTGAGGTTCTGATTCTTTATGTCATCTGAAGAGATACGCTGCACAACAATAACATCAAGAAACATCTCCATCTGCAAAAGGAAATAAATTACAGGATATGACAGAAGTGCTTGAGATACTTCTGCCATTTTATGAGAATATATGACAGCAGATAACCGAAGATAGCATGGGATGAGTGCATGGGAGAAGGCAAAGAGGAAGGCCAAAGGGGGAAAAGAATGAAAAAAAAAACCACTGGATAGACGGCATAAAGGAAGACTGCTGAACCTTGAGTATTACAGTATCACAAGCATCTAGGACTTCCCAGGAAAGGAACAACGGTACAAATGTCATAAATGGGCTGCCTGTGCATGATTAAGCATTGCCAGGGCATAAATGTTAATGATAATATGAAGAAAATACCAGACATTGTCTTCAGGCTCTTGGTTTAAAAACATAGAACAAACAAACAAAAGCCACAAATTGGGAAGCTAGCCATCAGATACTAAGTAGCAAGTATTGTTGAAGTATTTAGTCCACTGTGACTCATTTCCTCTGCAGAGAGGTATAGAGGAAGTACCGTTTTTCTTTCTACTCTACGTCAGCAGCCACAGGCAAGACACCTGCTTTTCCTAAGAACTCTTCTCACAGGTCTCCTGGATTCTTCTACCTGATCTGGATGACTTTCTCCACTAGCTTGTAGTGCCTCAGCCCTTTTTTTTTTTAAAATTATTTTAAGAAGGTCTCTTCATGTGATTCAATAAAGCATCCAAACATGGAAAGCTAAAATAAAGAAGTGGACTCTCTGACTGTGGAGATTGCTTAGAAAATGGCTGTAAGATACCATTGCATGCACCATCCCTGCTGACAACATTGGATGAAGCCTGTGCTACCATGGCCACCTAATAAATTTTTTGTATCTAAATCCTTCTATATTTTTAGTTGAAAGCTTAACTTTCAATGCCACATACATTTTCACATTTTTATGAGACATATAGAGTATAGTCTGTCAGTGAGGTTTAAAAACAACAAAATCTCTACTCTTTTCTACAAGTATTTGTAAGGGACAGTGTACCGTAAACTATTTCCCTGAAGTATGAATTATTTTATATTTTATTTTACTAGTTAGATGATAAAAAGAAAACATATGCTTTAAAAGTAGATTCAGTGGATATTGGCTATTTTAGTATAATGAACTCAACAAAAATACAAGTAAGCCAAAATAAGAAGATATTGCTTTATGTGTGTATTTTGTAAAAAATAATAAGTCTTCCAGAGACTGGGGAGACAGCACAAATGATAGACTGCTTGTGTTAAAAACATGAGAATCTGATTCCCAAATCCTACTTAGAAATGCCAAATGTGTGGCACATGAAGGCAATCACAATGCTGGAGAGGGAAAGACAGAGCTCTGAGGCTCACTAATCAGCAAGTCTGGCTAATTGGTGATCTCCAGCCTGGTAAGAAACTTTGTCTCAAAGGAGGTAACTAGCATTTCTGATTATGACACCCAAGGTGTCTCCTAGCTTTAAACATGTGTACACATACAAACCCACAGTCATATAACATATAGTATTATAACATAAGTACATAGAGATTTTCTTACTGTAATTATGGCTAATTGTCCTTTTTTAGAACATTTAGGAACAAATAATTATTCATAATCTTAGTCTACAATATAAAGGAAAGATGGTTAATTCTACAGTTAAAAGGAAAAGTTAAAAATACGTGAAATAGCACTCAAACAAAGAGATATATTAGTTCACTGAGATATATCAACTTTATGAAATGTTTAAAAGAAAGAGAAAGTGATGTTTTTCATTGAAAGTAAGCCTGAACAAAATAAGCCTGATGGAAAATAAATTATCTTTTTAATGGGCACAGATGTTTGACATGGAATTTTGTATTAAAAGAAAGATAGGGAATATTTTAAATACCAAAACCAAACAAGTATATTGTCCAAAATTATTGAAGTTAAAAAACTACACTAGTTATGCCTAGATAATGAATATAAAAGGCATTGAAGTCCTTATTTTAATACCCTAATTAATTTTCCTTTTTAAAATGCCTTCTTAGCAGGGTAAAAATACTAGCTATTCTACCCTTACATATAGCTTTACAGTTTTACCCTGAAGAGTTATAGCCAAGGAGATCATAGCTTCAGGCTTCGTGGTGATTAATTTGAAACTGAACTGGAGGACACAAATAACCTTCAACTTTTATCAGTGAATAACTCCCAGTGACATCCATCTCCCTACCAAAAATCCATCTTCCAGAAGGACAGCAGCAGACTTTTCTGACATCCTTCAAAACACACAAATGCACTGGATGTCAATACTTGAGATTCTGCCAGAAAAACATTTCTGTTAAATCACTCCCTCCACATCAACACCTATTACAAATTTCATTGATGCTCAAGAACAATATTTCTACTTAACTTGGATTCTTTCTGAATGTCATTGTAAAATCTAAAAATGACTAATGGGTATATAAGGATTATACTACTTCAAATATGATTTAAAATAATAATTATTTTAGTTTGCATAGTTTCTAAGATGATAAAACCAATCAAGCACCATCCTGGTGACCAAGAAAACATGTATAAGAAATGCTGCTGGAGCCAGGCGGTGGTGGCGCACGCCTTTAATCCCAGCACTCGGGAGGCAGAGGCAGGCGGATCTCTGAGTTCGAGGCCAGCCTGGTCTACAAGAGTTAGTTCCAGGACAGGCTCTAGAAACTACAGGGAAACCCTGTCTCGAAAAACCAAAAAAAAAAAAAAAAAAAAAAAAAAAAAAAAAAAAAAAAAGAAATGCTGCTTGGAAAATGTTAACAATTAGTGTCCACCGTGTAATGTACAAAACTGATAAAACATAAGAAACATGCCACAAAAGTATAATTCTAATAAAAACTACTTTATTTTCATTTTCCATGTTTTGCTTAGATTCTACTAATAAAATTTTTTAAAAATCTAAAATAAAGATTTGTGGCCTTTAAAAGCATAATATTTCTTCATCAGATTTCTTTTCCTTGATGTTTCCTCTTAATGCAAAAGTAGCAACTTTCTTTCCATTAAGTTTTCAATAAAGTTGATATCTCACTGAACTAATGTATCTCATTGTTTGGAGCTATTTAATTTATTTTTTTGATGTGGGATTCCCCTTTGTGGAACGAATATCATTGGTTAATAAAATAACTGCTTTGGGCCTATAGCAGAGCTGTAGGGGAACTGAGCTAGGCAGGGAAAACTAAACTGAATGCTGGGAGAAAGAAGGGCAGAGTCCGAGAGAAGCCATGAAGCCCAACCAGAGACAGATGCCCAAAGTTTACGCAGTAAGCCATAGTCACATGGTGATACACAGATTAATAGAAATTGGTTAAATTAATATGTAAGAGTTAGCCAATATGAAGCTAGAGTTAATGGGGCAAGCAGTTATTTAAATACAGTTTCTGTGTGATTATTTTGGGGTTGAGCAGCCAAGAACCAACAAGCAGCTTCCATGCAATAATTTTTAACTTTTATTTTAACAATAGACTAAGGTTATGAATATATGTTTTATATTTTATTTTTTAAAAATAAAACAATCCATCTTTTTATCATTTTACATACCAATCCATTACCACTCTCTTCCCTCTGCCTTTCCCCCAACCCCATTCCCCCATCCACTCCTCAGAGAAGGTAAGGCACATTGCTTTGGGGAAGGTCCAAGGCCCTCCTTACTGTACATAGACTGAGCCAGCTATCCATCTAAAGAGAATGTGTTTCTAAAAAGCCAGTACAAGCAGTAGGGATAAATCCTGGTGCCACTGCCAGTGGCTCCACAATCTGCCCCAGCCATAAAACTGTTACCCACATTCAGAGGGTCCAGTTTGCTCCTATGCTGGTTCCTTCTTTATCTGACTGGAGTTAGTGAGCTCCCATTAGCTCAGGTAAACTGTTTCAGTGGGTGTCCCCATCATGATCTTGACCTCTTTGCTCATATTCTCACTTCTCCCACTCTTTGAACGTTTGGGAGATCATCCCTGTACTGAATTTCATATTCAGCATTGTAACATGGCTTTTAAAGTGTCTTTTTTCCCCAGGTCTTACTAAATTTTGTTAGCCTTATCAAAGCCTTAGCAATATAAATATTATTAAACATCCCTCTATTATTAAAGTTCTTGAGTAGGGTTTATAAACAGAGAAGTCAGGAAAAATAGTTTTTGAGAATCTTGGAAGAAAAGACTTCTGTAAAACCCATCTGATCTCATTCCAGTGGCAAGAGTCTAAGATGAATTGTGTTCTCCAAACAGATTTGTTCATCTATGTAATTATCAGAGCCTAATTTGTAGCTGACATTAAAATCTGTAAGATAATTAATTATGTGTTATGCCAGTGTGGGCTTATGTGTCATGTGCATGCAGTAGCCTATAAAAACCAGAAGAAGGCACCAGATACTTTAGATGTAGAGTTACAGGCAGTTGTGAGTCATCATGTGGGTGCTGGGAACAGAGCCTGGTTCCTCTGCAAGATCCCTGAGCATTCTTAACCACTAAACCATCTACAGCCTCTGATGAATATTTTTATAAATGACTCTCTCTAGTGAGTTAAGAAATATAAGCAGGAGCTGAGGAGATACCTAAACCAATGAGGTTCCTGCTATGCAAACATGAGGACCTAAGTTTGGAACCTAGACACACAGAAAAACCTGCTGTCATGATATGCATCGGTTACCCCAGTGCTGGGAATTAGAGACTGGCATATCCCCAGAGCTTGCTACCAAAACAATCTAAGCAATTGGTAAATGCAAGTTCAGTGTGAGACTCTGTCTTTAAAAATCATGGTAGACATCTTGCACTTTATATACAAAACCCAAAAAACCTGTGACCTGTAACTGACCTGAATGCTATCTCAATGAGAGTCTTATACTTTCATTGTACCAGAAAGTGTCACGCAACTTCCAAAGAGAGAAAAGACCAACAGTCCCACCCAGCTATGAAACCTATGAACTACAACAATGGCCAGCTTGGTAGGATAGCTGTGAGGGTTTAATAGTGGCATATATACATTGTTGATAACCAATAGCTCTCTAATGTCACTTGAGACCAACTATAAAAGAGTCAAAAGATTCCTGATACTGAAACATCGTCAACTACTCAGGGCTTCTAAAGTCATGGATGTATCTTGGACAAAAACCCACAACTAACACTTTATTAAATCAACAAAATTCTAGAGATTTGTTCTGATACCTGTAATCCTCACCCTTCATAAAGGAAACTTCTCAATGCAACAGATGGAGACCCTTGCAGAAGAATATGAGCAATTGTTGTCTCTCCAGAACAGCATACCAATTGGTTACCCAATACCAGTGGTCAGCTCTAAAAACATACATGTAACATTATATATCAAGGAGTTTATAGTTAGAAATATTTATGTATTTATAATTTTTTTAAAAAGAGACCATGTATTTGAACAAGAACAAGGCTTAGAGAGAAAATGGGGAAAGGAGATAGGATTTAATTATATTATAACTCAACAAATAAAACATTGAAAGTAAATCAGTATAGAGAAAGATAAGGGTAGTACTCCACCCAGGTTTAGTCTCTAGCCTTGACATGCGTACACATCCACATGCATGTACTTGAACACACAGATATATAACATACACACATACCACACACACACACACACACACACACAGTACAATAAAAAAGAAAACACAACCACAATGAATCTTTGGTTCTAAGAAATTCTTAGTTCTGCATGAGCATCCACTGCTGGTCATATAATCACTATTCTGTATGTCCAGAGCCTAATGTTTGAAAGCTGGATTGTCATAAGATATAGCAGTTCCATTTCTATTATTTCACACTGTGCTTACTGTTTTTCCCAAGAGTTGCTAGTTCAGTGAGGAGAAATGAAAACACCTTCTTCCTCAGCATCTCAAGAAAGGCAGTCATTTGATTGGCACTCCAGGTAGAATGCTAATCAACACAACAGTAACCATGGAAATGAGTGCCATAGAAACCCATTAGAGACCCATTGTATGCTACTCCATGCACGTCTATCAGAAAGCAATTTACATATGTATCACTCTATTAGAAGACTTTTTGCCATAAAATTAAGTGCAATGTTTATGGACAATTTGACCTAAATAGCTAGTAAGCAATCAGAATAAAAAGCTCATGATAAATCAATACTTACGATGTAACAAGAATAAGAACTTTCTTTATGTGTTTAACACAAGCATGTAAGCTTTATTAACAAGAACATTCACTTAGTCCTGTCTATTAGCTTTATTGCTCCATTGATTGAGAAACTATAACCAAATCTTGTTGAGACTTTATAATCATATAAAAGGTAATGACAGATGAATCACATAGTATGGAGGCAGGATGGGTGTTGACTACATTTTAAGGACTGTAGCAAATGCATATAATCAATAAATGGACAATATCTAGTGTTGAGTGGATGCCATGGAGCTATATACACTATCTCTAGAACATAAGCAGCACAGGAAAACACAGATATTCATAGAGATAGTGATTTGAGTAACATAGCATATTTAATGTGATAAAGTGCATTGGGGTTGTACTAGAATGGTGAATGTACAGAAGACTAAACAGGAGAAAAGAAAAGCATTTGAGTACATTAAGAAGAAAGTCCACAGACAGTTAACAGACTGGGATGGGGTTATTTAATAATAATAAAAAAGATTAATGAGAAAATCTTAGAATGTGTACTTTAGGAAAGTAGGGGAATTAAAAAGATTAGAAATCTAATGTACTTATTAATAAGACTCAGAGGGGAAAAACCAAAGTATAGGAAAATAGGAGCAACCTTGTCAGGAAGAAAGAAATGAAATTAAAACAATACTGAAAATCCTTTTTACAAATATTACTTTAACAGAGGATTATAAAATAAATATTGGACGATACAAAACATTCTCAAGACATAAAAGCAGGTTGCTGGGGCATCACCATGGTGAACAAGTGCTGGAGCCACTTCCAATCTGGGCAATTCAGTGTCGCTGGGATTTGTCCAAGTTCGCTCGTGATTGCCTACTTTGGCAAAACTGGCATACAAATACAATGTAATCTGAAAGTAACTTAATCATCTGAATAGAAACAGAAACCATGCAGGAACAAAAGTAGTGAAACATGCTAGGGAAAATCTTTGGACAGTCTATCTGCAATTGATGTAGCTCCTATAAATCACACACACACACACACACACACACACACACAAACACACACACAGGTGTTTGGTGTAATCAAAATTATGCAAATTTAAGTTCTTACATTAAAATTATATGCTGTTTTAATGTTAAATGTGTATTATTGTATTTTTTGCGATTATAATGTAAGTATAATTTCTCCTTTCTCTTCCCTTCCTCTGAACCCTGCCATGATGACTCCCACTCTCTGTCAAATTCATGGCCACATTTTAACTGTTATCACGTGTGTGAGCAAGATAGTGCATCTATGTCTGTGTGTCTGTGTCTTTTTGTGTATTCTTAAATAAAAAAATAATAATAATGGCTGCCACAGCATGACCTAAACAATGAAGACACCAATAAACATGTTAACTTGGACGGGAGAAAGCCCATGAGGCCTCTGTGCTATACAAAGAACTAAAGGCAACGAAGAGCTGCTGAGAGGAGAAGAAATAGTTTTCCCCAGTGAAGCAGATACTGATTGGTTATGTAACACCAAATGGCAGCTCTGAAAACATGCACATACAAATAACAGTATATGGACTAAATATTTTTTTTCATTTTTAAGGTTGAATTTATGTTGAATTTATACGTGTGGGGTATATATGTGCATGTGTATGGGCACTTGCGTGAATATCCTCGGAGAATGCGGAAGGATGCCAGAACCCTCGGAACTGGAGTCACAGCGCTGTGTGAGCTGCCTGATGTCGTGCTATGAATCAAACTCCAGTTCTCTGCCAACCCAGCAAGCATTGTTACTGCTGAGCCACTTCTCTAGCACTTCATTTTTTGATTTTTATCTTATCCTGCATTTACAGGCTCAAACACAAATTTCTGAGATGCAATATTATTTTAAGACTCAGTCCTTGCGGTGTAGCTCAGAGCGTAGCTCTTACTGAGACTTGTGTATAAATGTGGAATGATTAAATCAAGTTAATTAACAAATGATAAAAGCATCTGAAATTAATATTTTTAGAAACCTAAAATGTAGACTAAAATATTATCAACTGTGTCATCCTCTGTAATATATCTCGACACACACTCATTTTATCTAATTCAACTTTGTAGCCTTTACCCAACACACCTCCACAGTCACTCTCACGCCCTCTTACGCTGATGGTCGCCACTATTCTGCTGTTGGTTTCAGTGGATTCAGTTGATAAGGTCTGTGAAACGTACTGATGGGATTGCATGCATTTAGCACAGTGCCGTTCATGCTTACTATGTCCTCAAAAGACAGAAACTTTCTTTGGAAATCTGGATAAGGACTGGGGCTGTAACTCAATGGGTAACATTCTTGGCTAGAGTGCAAGGTCTGGGTTGAAGACCTAGCACCTTGTAAACCTGGCATGGTGTAGCAAGCCTGGAATCTCAGAACCTGAGAGGTAAATAGGAATGATCCAAAGTTCAATACACATCTCAGATACATTTTCAGGAGTAGTATTTCTAAATAACATGGTACGATAATATTTAGATTGCTGACCAAACTCTGTATTTCTATAATATTTGTAATAAACTACATTTTTTGACAATAGTGATCCAAGTTTCCTAGAATCTCCCCTCATCTCATCTAAAGATTCTTAACTATTTACAAACTGTATATAATGCTCAAACATACATTCTTATCCCAAGATGCTCACAAAACATTGAAGGAGACAATGCAGAGGAAAAGGGGTGAATTGAAATAGATTTAAAATTTCCAGAAAAAATAAAACTTAGTGATTCCATACAAGAAATGAAATGGGCTATCAACTATGGAATACATACTATCCAACCTAGAACCTGCAAATAGACAAACCAGCCAGCCTCTATGTTTTCTTACATGCAGTTACTAGTCTATACATAAGGACTCATTGGTGACTTGATACTATTTCCTTTTACTTTTTTTTTTTTTAACAAGCCCTTTGTAAAATGACTTGAGTCTCCAAGATTATCTACCTAACTGAAAGTAAAGACCTTTGAATATTTTCTTTTCGCAAGTACAGGGTAGAAATTCCAGCAAGGTTTAGATCAAATGCCACTGAGGAGCAAACGCTCGAAGGCGGAAGATGCTGAGAATGGCAAACTCAAACAGAAGGGAATACAAATTGCCCAAGTTCCTCTTGAGAATGTAGGAAAAGAAGATTGTCACGGTGGGGAGGAAAGTGAGCGAGCCAACCTGTAGCTCCAGCATACTTCCAGATGCACATTAGTTCACACTGAACACCCCTGCCTTCTGAGAAATCATGCAGTTTTTAAAATATGTGTTTCACGCTGCTGTACTTGGCTAGATTTAAGTCACAGGAGAGGATTCCATCAGTCTTCTCTCCTGCAGGGGGCTATGTAAGAGAAGAAAACTAGCCTGCCAAGTTACCTTCATGTATTTTCTCAAATAGGAACTAGAGATTGCTGAAATAGGACTGGATAGGAAAGGGTAGTATAAAGGGTACCATTGTATTCTTTATGCCTTCACAGGGCAATCATTCTATTAAATAACTTTTTATTTCAATTATTGCTTTAGTGTCTGGGATCTCTGAATGAATTTTGGAATAAGATGAATGAAAACAGCAGACAACTGGGAATATGTCAGTTGAAAGCCAGGGATCTCCTAGTCTGCTCCGCCTTCACGATGACCAGGGGACACATGACTGGTCAAAGAAATGATGATCAATACCCCTTGATCAGTGGTTGATTCTTGTTTGAAGCTTGACTCTGTGGCTCCATGAAGCTGAGGGGGTACTGCAGTAGAAAGAGGTTCTGAGTTTCTCTCATGACCCTCTGGGTCTCAGATTTTCTTCTTTATTTCTTAGATCAGAGGAATGAGAATGTTAGTATCACCAATAACATTAATCAAATTGCCTTCAGGATGTTCTATTTTTAATATAAGCAGGTCATGACGTTCTGCTTCAAGTTCAATCTCTAGCTTGCAACCTGCTTAACCCCAAAGTGTTTTATGAGCTATGTCTCTTCCCCTTTGTGCCATACTCTTGTCTGTTGTCCAAAAATTTCACCCAAAAATAATGCCCCTGTTTATAACTTTCAGAGTCCATAATCATAATTAATTGTCCATGCTGCCATCCAATGTCTATAGTACAAATTCAATGTTTATCTTCTAGATCTTAAAAGGTCCAAGCATTTAGGGAGTTTGGAAAATATTGTGTCCATGCTTGGATAAGGAGCACTGATGGGAAATCACAATAAGGGAAAATTTAGCATTTAGTGTTGTTTTGTGTGAGGAAGAGGGAGGCGCCCCTGCATGAGAGAGAGAGAGAGAGAGAGAGAGAGAGAGAGAGAGAGAGAGAGAGAGAGAGAGAGAGAGAGAGAGAGAGAGAGAAACATTGTATGTTCATGGGGGAAAGAGTTTGATTAATTTATATTCTAGCAAATGACCAAAAAGACTTCAGTGTTTAAAATTACTTGAAGGCCAGTTTTTCATTTAATTAGAAATAGAAATTTTTTTTCTTATGTGATACATCCTGACCACAGTAAGTCCTCCCTCTACTCCTAGTTCCACCTTACTTCCACTTCCATCTGGATCCATCCCCTTTCTGACTCTCATTAGAAAACAAACATGCTTTTAAGGCATAATAATAAAATTTAATAAAATAAAACAAAATCTAGCCTAAAGACAGATGCTTAAAAAAATCCCACACTAGCTTAGAATTGAGTATAATAGAGGGTTATGTTTTTAGGGGAAGACTCACAGATTACAGTCTTCTGCTCGAACAGGGAACAGCAACTGAATCCCGCAGCTGGAAGTGAGGCCAAACATGTGCTTTACATCCACATTTATAGTATGAGAGGCCATGCTCAAGTGGGCGGGTAACTTAAAGACGACTGGGGGTAGGACTATACTACAGCACTATCACATAAGAATGGTACAAAACAAATAGAAAGAAAAGGGGCAAAAAACCTCAAGAAACATAGTTGTAAAGATGGACTTGTGATCACACTCAGGACTCTCATTTAGGGCTGAATGTCCCAAAATTTCTTATCATAATGTGTGACTGTGGGTGTCTGGATTTGTTCCCATTCTGCTGCAGGAAGAAGCTATAATAATGAATAAGCAAGGCTCTGATCTGTGAGTAGAGCAGAATGTCATTAGAAGTTGTTTCATTACTAATTTTTGTTATTTGTTTTTAGAACAGCAGTATTTGTTTTTACCTTATGTACCTGGGGTGTCTAATCTCAGGTTCTTGATCACCCAAGCAACATAAGGTATGAGTTACATATCATAAAGTAGGTTTTAAGTCAAATCGGATATTAGTTGTTTACTCCCACATAATTCATTTCATCTCATGACTGGCATTTCTATGCACTTCTCAAACATTTCCCTAACATTTTTCACCAAAGTTGTTTTTCCTTCGACTGATTTGAGCTGTGAGTTGCTTTTATTCCTGGAGTTAACTTAGGGGGGCTCCCAACAGTGATGAACAGTCTCTAGGCATGTTACTATGAAGTGTGACTGTTGGGTAGGTATGAAATAAAATATCATATCAAAATATGGCTTTAATTAGTGCCCTTCAATGTGAGTTGTTTACAAATGCTTGTGTATACCACTAAACATTTTATTAATGTTTCATGGAAGCTAGAGAAATACTTTTAGGAGTGCTTGTCACTCTTCCAGAGGAACCAAGTTCACTTCCCAAAACCCAGATTGTGAGGCTTACAATGTCCTTTAATTTTAATTTAGAGATCCAACTCTCTCTTCATGTCAAACTTCATATATTTACATATATACACATAGAAACACAATTAAAAATATAATAAACTTTTAACAGCTTATGAATTTTATTTGATTAGTTTAACATATTCAGTGAGAGAGAGAGAGAGAAAGAGAGAGAGAGAGAGAGAGAGAGATATCTCATTTTCTACCTAAAGTGCTTCTTCACCTCTAGCTTGGAGATAAAACTGACTATGAAATCTATAGGTCCCCAATCTGGTTTCCTTAGGTTTATGACATAGAAAGCATTAGAAAAATGTTAGTTGGAATTTTGTAATAAGGAAGCTGCTTGTTCGTTTCTGGATGCTCAGCCCCAAAATAATCACACAGAAACTGTATTAGTTAAACCATTGCTTGGTCCATTAGTTCTAAGTACTTATTGGCTAACTCTTACATATGAATTTAACCCATTTCTATTAATCTGTATATAGCCATGTGGCTGTAGCTTACTGGGTAGTTCCCAGCGTCTGTCTTGCAGCTCCATGGCTTCTCTCTGACTCCACCCTTTTTTCTCCCAACATAAGCCTAGCTTTCCACACCTAGTTCTGTTCTTTTGCCCTATCACAGGCTAAGACAGCTTCTTTATTCATTAACCAATAAAAGCAACACATAGACAGAAGGACCTCCCACACCAGAATCTACTACAGGGATGATGCAGTAAAATTAACTCTTAAAATAACTTGACTGAAAGAAGTAGTCATAAAATGAGTGGTTTAGGTATTTTAATCTGTGCATTGAGTCTTTGCCATCTCATCTTCAACACTTATTAGCATAGAGCATGG
This sequence comes from Arvicola amphibius, assembly GCF_903992535.2. NCBI lineage: Eukaryota > Metazoa > Chordata > Mammalia > Rodentia > Cricetidae > Arvicola > Arvicola amphibius. The sequence goes on along the minus strand of NC_052060.1, from coordinate 46,339,669 downwards.
ATGTGAAACATTCGCTACAAATCCTGAAGTTCAGGTTATTGTGATGCTGACACATTCACAACCGGGTTAGCAAGTGAAGCCTGTTTTCTCTTGATGCAGACAAGAGAAACAAGAAAACTTTATAACATTTTATCTATTTAATAAATCTAAATAAAATATTTGTAAATCACTGCATTTTGCAAGCTTGAGGAAGTCATGCTTTCATAGTTGACTCATATTATAAACTCAAATTCAGAGCCAATATTGTTTCCACTAAATACACACAAAAATTTAATAAAGATAACCCATTTCTAAAATACAACTTTAAAAGCAAAATAAAATTAAGATTAATTAATGATATTACATTATGAAAACTTTGGAAATTATAGAAGAATCTTAAGATTTTAGAAAATAGCTCTTGTTTAGCGTTTGCTATTTTTAATTTAACTTAAAGATATATATCTATAAGCTTCTACTTATCAACTGTAATTGCTATAAATGCCCCACTTTTCTCATTTTTTGTTATTTTTTTGTGGGGACAGAATTTTCTTGGGGAGACATGATGCAAACATGTCTACTCAATGCAGGAAAAAAAAAACACCAGAGAGCAGAATAACCATTGCATCACAGTCTGACTTGACTGACCAATAACTTTTACTGGGTTATAACAGAAGCACACCTGAGTGATTACTTCCAGGAACAGAAGTGACCCAAAGCAGCTGCATCTGGAAAATTCAACTCCAACATAAATGATGAGTTAGAACACCTGCATCCCTGGAAATCTCCTCACAATTTGCAACCAAATTGATAGGTCCTAGAAATCCCTCACAGCAAGACTGGCCAGAGTCTCTGCTTACAGTAGGACATTCTTGCTATAAATTTGGTAGGAACATTGGAGAATCTTTCAAGTTTCTACTTTTTCTGACATGATGGTGTGGGAAGTCCTCCTGTTTATGTGCTGTTTTTATTGATTAATGAATAATGAATAAAGATGTTTTGGCCTATAGCAGGGCAGAATAGAATAAGGCAGTAATTCGAGCAGACAGAAGAGAAAAGAAGGCAGAATCAGAGAGATGTCATGTAGCTGCCAAAGGGACACAGACACCAAAGAACCTACTGGTAAACCATGAACCTCGTGGTGATGCATAAGTTAATACAAATGGGTTAATTTAAGATGTACGAGTTAGTTCATAAGAAGCCTAAGCTATTTGCCAAGCAGTGTTGCAATTAAGATAGCTTCTCTCTGATTATTTTGGGTCTGGGCAGCTTGGAAATGAACGAGCAGCCTCTGCCTACATAATGATATTTCTTTATCTACTGCATGTTTTAAGCTTCTCTCTCACTAACACTAGGAATCTTGAAATCTGTAAAACAAAAAGATATTCTCAGTATTCACTACAGCTTGGAGTAATCCAGTGAGAGCTGGATTTTCTACCTGTAGCAGTGAAAAGAGGAACTAATCTTTGGGCATTTGATTTGACCCACCATTGTCATAACTAGAGTGATAATTTAAATGACTTTTGATACCAGAATACTGGAATTATTTGCAAATGATGAAATGAAACATTAAGAATTAATAAAAATATATATCAACTAATTTATTTCTGTTATATTCACTATTTTAAAATGAAATGCCAAACACAAGAAATAACTCAGAAACATGGGCTGTCCTAGTAGAACTTGAAGCCAATAGTCCAGTTAGTCACTCAATATAAACACAGAAAAATAAGGGTGAGTGTGGCTAGAGTAGCTAATGTTATGTGTCAATTAAATGATACTTTGATGAGGATTCAGGGGTGCTTTCCCTTAGATTTTACTGCAAAGATGTCCTTTCAAGCCATTAACACCTGTAAGTGGTTGACTTTAAATGATTATCGTCTATAATCTATACATCAGAGTCTTTAAAAAATGAGTGGAGGTGGATGTTAAAGAATGAAGCAAGCCTTTTGTTGTTCGTTTGTTTTCTGCTGCATAGAATTTATGCATAAATATCTTACTTTTGGACTCAAAAGTATAACAATCACTCTTATTTAATCCTTCAGCCTGCTGGCTTGCCTTACTGATTTAAGGCTTACCACCTAGATGGACTTTAGAATAACATCAGCCAATTTCTAATATAAATGTCTACCCGTCTATGCGCCATCTTTCGTCTATGTATCTCTTGACGTCTATTACCTGACTTCATCTTCTATGAAGATACTGAGTAATTTGATTCACAGTATCATGAAAGAAAAAATGGGCATCAACCAAGTTATAATTAATCACAAAATTAAATTAGGCTCCACTGTTTCTTATGGAGTGATTACTCATTTGTGACCAAATCATTTTATGGAAAGACATTTCTATCAGAACCTTCACAGTGTAAGTGGTCATTAAGAAAGGTCCATTGTCCCCTTGAAAGCTGATGTTATGCTATACAGGCAACACTGTGTAATTCCTACCAAGATTATGATAATTTGATTCTTTTGAATATTTTCTCTGCCTCCTAGAGCACAGTCATGTGTGTATTACTTGACACCCACCTCAAGTTATTGCGTATTGGACAAGAAATGGATACTTGATTCACAGTCTCGTTACTGAGGGTCTGATGGTCAGTTTTTAAGTTGAGTTATCATCTGTCAGTCTTCGTATAAATGAAGCAATTCCTAGCTTCAGAGAAAAAGGAGACATGAATAGAACAAACATGAAATATGAAGCAAAGGAAACCATTCTTTTTTACAGAAAGACCAAGAGAACTATGCTCTTCAAACTAAAGTCAGTCAATGATAACCAGATCAATCCTTAAAAAGTTTTCAGGAAATAGATCAATATAGTTAGACGAATTCCCACCCTTCACATCTTCCTTCAACTGCATTTCTTCTTTTGCAAGCTTAAATGAGTGAGTATTCACAAAAGCTTTGAGAAAAACAGACAACTGGCTTCTCGTTTATGAAATCAACCATTGGTGTCTGTCTGTGTAATCTTAAACAATTTAGATAGATGAAGCTGAGGTCTGCTTTTCATTCTGTGACACTGCAGAAATCACATCTGCACTTTACCTATTGGAATTTAATGGTTACTCACAAAGAATTCAGGGTATTCCAAAATACAGGTCTGGATTTCTATGGATTATTTTGTTTAGGGACAAAAGAAAAATGTATCACAAATTAAATTGTACAATTTCCATAACTGGTCATATCCTGAAATCTGTAAAAAAATACACAAAACTGAAAAATAATTTAAAATAATTAATGTGGTAATTTATTCAGTAAAACCTAGCATGATTTGTAATTAAACATGTTAGTATTTTAGATAAGCTTTATGTGAAGTATAATAGTAAGTCTTAGCCAACCCAAAAAGAACCTTTTCCATCTGCACAGTGAGCACTCAGTAGTGCTCACTGAGTAAGCATAAGGTCATACCCTTCCACTGTGGAGACTCAGGTTTATGAGATCTAAAGTCAATACCCCAAGCAATTACTCAGCTTATCTGTTGCTTCAGTTTAATCAAGAGACTGTTTGTATAGTCTATCCGACAGTGACCCAGACTTCCACTAAATAGAAATTTGGGTCAAGAATAATCTTTTCTGTCCCTGATATAAGGTTTTCTTTTATCACAAAAGTTCAGAAACTTGACTCTGCTCAGAAAAATGTTACATCTCAGGAGTGGTGGTAAAAAGGTGTTATGAAAGCATACCATGCAGAACCAATGCATAAAAGAGGCAAAAAATATAACTATTCCTTTTATTGATCAGTCACACAAGTGTCATAGTGCATTGATCATGCAAAAATTAAAGCTGAGTGATTTTCATTAGTTCACTTAATATTTCAGCTATATATAAAAAACATTCAAGGAACCAATCGGTCTTGACTATTACTACATAGTACTTGCCATGATGCTTGAACTAGAACACATTGCTTGCATGTTACAGGCCCTAGGTTTGATCCCCAGTACTGCCAAGTACAACTAGTAGTAATAATTTTAATTCATCTAGCATCATATATATTTAATTGAATAACAAATATAAATCTCTTTAAAATCAGTCATAAATGTTTCTCCAATTTATATGTCAAATCTAATCAGTAGGTGTGGTAGTTTGGCTGAGAATGATTATCATAAACACATGGGGCTGGATACTTAGCCCTGAGTTTCTGGACCTGTTAGGGAAGGATTACATGGTATGGCCTTGTTAAAGGAGCTGTGTCACTGGGGAAAGGCTTTAAGTGCCAGGAGCTATGTGACTTCTTCAGGGACAAGGCCTGAGAATAACAAAAACAAATTTTCCTTGTGGCAAAGCCCTGGAGAATCTGACCAATTTGGTAAGGCCAATGGATAGTTCATTGCATAATTCTGGGCCTGACCTCAAGAGCAACCTGATCTCCTTGCTTTCACTATGCAAGTCTTACTGCCAGCCTCTTTTAGTTTCACATTCTCAGTCAGGGATAAAATAGATATTACAAAAGGAAATCTTCCCCTGATGACTCCCTCTGGGTGAGCCAGAGGGGATGATGTTAAAAATATACAGTGGATCTGATTTAACCCACGTACCCTTTGATGTTTCAAGAGTGCCATGAATTCAGGCTTCTTAAGAATAAGCTGTGGTCTTTCTAATGCACCTTGTGACTAGCCTGAAACAGTCACAGTTTGGTACTATCACAAATTTGCATAACTGATCTGGAAAGAATGATTTGAACCAAAAGAGTCTAGGAGAAATGAAAATAAATAATGATATCAAGCGTTAATGGGAACAGTCTAGGAACAGGGAATGAAACAGAATCCTAGAAACCCACAAGGTCCTCATTACAGTTAGCCATGCCAGTGCTGTAGGAAGTGGAGAGGAGAAGGACATGAGAACAAGGGAGACACACTGCCAACTATTAAGAGTAAGTTTCCAAGTTATGTTGCCTGTAGGATAAGTAGGAAAAAACCTGGAAGAGATAGAGTAGTAGAGAATAAAGAATTAATTGATTAAGCCTTGGCTGGTGAGTTGATTGTGAGAACATAGATTTTACCAGAGGTAAACATTAATGACTAGAGACAAAACTCTCTCACTTTGCATGATGCTGTAACTGCAGATTCTGCCAACTGGACACACTGTTCTACTTGTAGGTGTGCCTAGTTAGAAAACTCCCTTTGTTGCTTGCAATACTGTTTATGCTTTTGACATTAGAGCTATGAACCAAGAAGGTAATGGTTACCAGTGGGAAAACTGGGGCACAGAAGGGGAATGAGGAAAAGGGAACAAGCTGGAAATTATTGTAACCATTATTAGAAATCTAAGAAAAGAAATTTGAATGTAAAACTATTCATTCAAACCGTTGAAACTATAGATAAAAACAGCCCAGGCTATCTGGGGTCACATATTTGAAACAGGTAGTCATAGTTTCTTCTCTGTGTCAACTTCATACATCTTTCCCAGGTCATGAGACCTGTTTGGAGCAAGGTTCCCTGCATGTAGGTTTCAAAAGCCTTCAACCACCCCTAGTGCACTCTGCCTCCTGCTTGCTATTTGAGTTTTTATCTTTTGTTCTTGCTGACTGTCACCTGCTACCTCCACTCCATCATCATTGGCTCTAGTTCTCCATAATCGTAGACCTAAGTAAACCCTTTATTCTATAAGTTTCCTTGATAATGGTGTTCTATCACAGCAATAAAAAAGTAAGATAAAAGCAATATTCACATTGGCTGAGAAAGTAGTTCTAGAAATGTTCCTGAATGCATAGCCTTGGATACTTGCTCATTTAAAAAAATCCCCAGGTCATTTTTGTTTGCACTTAAATTAGACACTTACACAGCACAATATACTGAACCACAACTTGTTCATTATCAATTCATCTTTAGTTATTAATTTCTTCAGTATACAGCAATACAGATTCAAGTGTATCCCCCACAACTATATGATTTTAATAAAATATAAATATTCTTATAAGTCCTAAGCACAGCATCAATATGAAAATTCTCATCCCAATTGCAATGTTCTGTGTTTAAGTGAAGGGTAATTTTTTTGCACAAACCTGCTAAACAACCAGTCCAGTGTATTTGTTCTTAGCACAGAGAACCAATATTCATCTATAAAAAGCATTCATTACTTGGAAAGGGAATTTTAGAGCATTACTACATAATACTTTCTTTTCTTATTTTTTTAAATTAAATTATAATTACATCATTCCTTCTTTCATTTCCTCCCTCCAGACCTTCCCATGTAACACACTTCCTCTATCAAATCCATGCCCCCCCTCTATGCTCCTAATATATAAACACTACCAATAAAAATAGAAAAATAAGTAATGATATGTCATCCAGCTCCTTTGTGATACATCTACAATACAACTCCTGTACCTAAGGCATCAGGGATCAGAGCAGAAGAAGAGGTGGAAATATTGTAAGAGTCGGAGGAAAATGAAGTTTTGCTGTGAAACTGCATCTCCTAGAGTGTCATGAAGTTACATGACACTTTGTGTGACCAAGGGCAAGGAAATATCGTAGAAGAAAGGGATTATCATTGTCTGTGCAGGTTAGTTACATGACGTGCCTCAGAGAACTATGCAACAGGTGTCCAAAAGGGCACAGAGTGAGACAATCATGAAGGTTGTCACTCCTCCAGTTTCATTGTGTTTATCTTCATTCATTCTCCACTTTGTATTTTGTTTTTGGAGTTCCAACACCATTTGAAGGTTTTCAAGTTGCATTGAAGCAGCTCTCATCAGCATAAATGATGTAAAAGAGGGGATTTATCTGCCAGGGGTGACCATTCCTAAACTAGGCTGTAAGAAAGCAAGGATTTCTGAACCCAGTGCAGCCCTCTTCTAGTCAGCACACAAACTGTCATCTTCCGGGGCTGTACCTCACTTTCTGAAAGCTCTCCCACTAGCACACATGGTGCTGTGGAGTCTGCTGCACTCCGCCACAGGCACACATACCTTTGCTTAGTGTCTGCCTCTCCTCCTAGTTTGTAATGGAAGAACATTCACCTGGCTTGTCTTGTTTACTGCTACATCTCGAGCCCACCATACACTAGAGGCCTAGAACAGCTCTTGAGTGAATTAAAAGGTCACCCTCGCTGGGCAATCTCAATGTCTCTAAAGGTCTGTCATATTCAATTAGAGAATGAAGTCATCTGTATATAATAGATGTTCTGTGACACATAATAACGACCCCAGCCCTGTCTCTTAATTAGTGAGAAATGTAGAAAGCTCTGGGAAAGAAGTGAAAGTGTACTGTCAATCAGGGCTCATGCATACATGCATTAATCTGATGACCTGTTATACGGAGGCTGGCAGTGGTGATAGGAGGGCAATAGCAGAAGTCAAAAGGGACAGGGCGGCCTACGTAATCCACTGCATAAAGCCACCTTTTCTCAAACGCTCCCTTCAGTTATTAGGTGAGCTTTATATAGCATACTCAAAAACAAAAACAAAAACAAAACAAACAAATAAAAAACCAAAGCTATGAAAAATAACCACACAAAGGGGGCCACATTCTTGTGTATTTGGAAACCCCTCTAGCAACGCCTCTATGGAGTGGTGGAGGGAGAATGCTCCCATACTCCATCAGTGATCTCTTTCAGAATCTTTGATACGCACTGTGGTTGTGTGGCTTTAAACTTGTAATATATTGCTCATTCTCTGTAGGTAATAGTATGGGATAAAAACAGCAATATCTAAAGAACAAAGAACAAGATATGCCATGTCCTGTCTAATTAATAAACAGTGCAATTTGAATAAGAATAGAAAACTCTAAGGACAAAGAAGGTCACAGGATACTATCAGGTACAGCATCTCAGAGAAAGATACAACTAGTTTGAAACCTACAGAGTGAATTGGAGGCTGTGAATAAGTTGCAGACAGTAGCCAAACACGACAGGACATGATGAGTTAGCGACATATTGCCTGTTCGGTAGATTTCACTCAGAGTAGCAGGTCAGAAGTGGCAGAGAAGTATACAGAGAACTAGAGAATGATCAAATCCAGATGAAGAGGGACTTGAAAAGTGAGCCAAGAGTTTGCAATTACTCCTGGAAGCAGAAAGAGCTATTAAAGTTCTTAAATTAGGAAGCAGTAGTTTCGGTTTTAACACTTTAGAAACCACAGAGGAGTCTAAATGTAGATAATGAAAAGGGATCACAGAGTTGAAGACTAAGACAGACAGGTTTAGATGTTGCTGCAAATTCGTCTTAACATCCAGGACAGGTCAGAGTGGTCTAATCAGAGAGGAAATGACAAACTCGGGGAAGCAAGAGTGTCAATTTCAAGCACAGGTCAGGCTTATAGATTGATTATAGTTAAGTCATAGAGCAGGAAAGAGATTCTTATTTAGGCATCTGAGCGAATAAAACGTTTCTGGCTTGTGGCAGAATTGTGTGGTCTGAATGAGGCTTTCAACTGTAGTACCGTCTGAACTCAGGAAAGATGCTTAGAGTTCTACCGATACTTCCAGACATGCTACGGGGGAGGGGGAAGAGTCATTTGAAGTCTTTGTTCAATCACAAAGTCAAGCACACAAGCTCACATTTGCAGCTTTTCTTTGGTTCCATATTCTGTTTAAGAATCAAATGTAGGGCTGGAGAGATGGCTCAGAGTTTAAGAGCATTGCCTGCTCTTCCAAAGGTCCTGAGTTCAATTCCCAGCAACCACATGGTGGCTCACAACCATCTGAAATGAGATCTGATGCCCTCTTCTGGCCTGCAGGCAGACACACAAGACAGAATATTGTATACATAATAAATAAATAAATATTTAAAAAATAAGAAATCAAATGTACTTTCCTCGCAAACAGCTTCCCCTGAAATCATTCAAGCAACTGATCTTAAAATGCTTTTCTACCAAAAAAGGTTACTATTGTGATTCAGTAGTTATTACCACACTCAGATTTTGTCCCTTCCTCTTAATTGCATGTTTTCTAACCCAACTGAGGGCCACATGTTTAAATCCTACTCCCCCAAATCCTAGGAATAAAAGCTGGGGATCTGGTTGGATAACAAGAGAGCTATCAAAAATGAGAGTAGGGCTCTTGTAAGAGCTTTAAGAGGTATTATATATCTGTGCACATAGTGTAATCTCTTATTACCATCATATGGTTGAAAATATCTTTCAAGCGCAGTGTGTTAAGCCCTAACGTTTATTAGTAAGTGTTGTGGTTTGAAACAAAATGGCTCCCAAGGGAGTGGCTCTCTTGGGAGGTGTGGGCTTTTGGGCATAGACATGGCATATTGCAGAAAGTGTGTCACTGTGTAGGCAAGCTTTGAAGTCTCATATATGCTCAATATACTTCCCAATATTTTATACAGCTTCCTGTTGCCTGCAAGGTGTAGGACTCTCATATACAACTCTAGGACCATGTCTACCCTACATGCTACCATGTCCCACCATGACGATAATAATAATAATGTTTGGAGAATGTTCATGATGTGACACAGGGCTTCCTCAGCCTATGAGAGGACCATGGCAAATGATTCTCTTGAATGTGTCCCAGCTGTGAGCTTAGATACATTGTTTTTCCTCTGTAGTTACTCATCTACTACTTTACTTTTTCCTTCGTTGTTTTCTACAAACCCTCTTTATGCCATATTTAAGAAATGAAGCTTTAGGATGAAAACTACCGCATACAGCCTAAACATAAATATGCCTTCCCCTCTGTCTCATCAGGGGATCCAGCAGATTGAGAGATTTTGTCCAAAGTAAAATGTTAGGCCATAAATGAACTCTTTAAATATATTCAATGTGAAGAATGGGTGATATTAAGAAAAATTTATGTGAGACTATCAGTATACAGAGAGTGTAGGTAAGACGAATATTGAGGAGCTAGAAAGAATGATTCCCATGATGTAGTATTTTTCATCAGCATCCTAGGAACATGGAGATTCAGTTCAGTCTAAAGCTTGCAATAGTGGCTGCCCAAAGTAAACTGTTTGCTCTAGAGGGATGGTTCAAAAAGTGTTGCATTTACTGCATTGCTTTGAAATACAGAGATTTTCTCATAGATCAAGTTTCTAAGATTGAATTTAAATGTGATATTTTTAAAATAATTATTAATTTAGATTATATTAACTGAGTGTGGTGATTTGAATGGCAAATGGCATCCATAGGCTGGTAGGGTATAGCCTTGTTAAGAGGTATGACCTCGTAGGGGATGTTTATCACTGGGATCAGAAGCTAAAGTCAGGCCCATTGTAGCTCTGTGATTATGCTGCCTGTCTGGATGTATAACTCTCATTTACCTCTCTAGTACCCTGCCTGCCTGTATGCTGCCATGTTTCTCTCCATGATAATAATAGACTTAACCTTAGAAGTGTAAGCCAGCCCTTTATAAGAGCTGTCATGGTCATGGCATCTCTTCACCTTAATAAGACCCTAACTAAGACACTGGGGTGTGACCCCTGAATGGAGTGATATGAGTGGACTTTGGCCCCAAAGCAGGAAACTGGAAAGTTTTTCTTTGAGATCTAAGATGCCTGGAACAAACAAATATATTAGGGATATGTCTTTTCCTCACATTGTGGATTAGAAAATTGAGTAAGAATAGATTTAATACAATGAACTTCTCTGAGAGTCACTCACCTGTTGCTTGCTAAAGGAGCACTTTCTGGTGTTAATACAGATATACAGTGTTTAGCCCCTTTTCCCACTGTGAGACATACCACAATGAATTCTGGATAGTAAGTGAAATAACTCTGCAAACATCAACTAAATTTATATATCAATGTGTTATGCATGTTTCTCCTTTCCTCATTCAGATACCCAGTTGTGAATGTAGCCAGCTCATTCATTTACCAGCCTTCCACACCTGAATGATAACACAGAAGCTATATTAAATAATAACTTAGGCATATTCCTTGCTAACTCTTAAATCTTAAATTAGCCCATTTCTATTAATCTGTATGTCACCACACGGTTATGTCCTATGTGTAAAAGTTTTGGGGCAATTGACACTTTCGGCAGCTACATGGCATCTTTCTGACTCCACCTCCTTTCCTTCCATAACTCTGTTTGGATTTCCTGCCTGGATTTACTTTACTAAGTAATTGGCCAAAACAAATTCTTTAATAATCAATGATAATAAAACATATTTATAGCATACAGAGGGGAATCCCACATCATCTCCCATTTTTCTGTCTAAATTAAAAGGAAGGTTTTTAACTGTAACATAGTAAAATTACATATAACAAAACAGGTATCAAGCTAGAATTGCAGTTACAATATTTATATCTACTTTTTCTTTTATCATAACTAAGGAAAACTATAATTATAACTATCTATCCTTCAACTACATCAAAGGCTCCAGAAGGATATATTACCTAAGTAAACAGGAAGTACATTGTAAACAATTTCCAGAACTCTAGGATTGAAGGATTGACAGAGACATTTCACTGCCTGAACAGTCAACCAAACTTCTTCTGTAATGTTAGGGCATCCATCTTCACCCTGTAGGCCCAAATATCTGACAGACTTTTCATGAAGCAAGAAATATGAAGATCTGTTTTGCCTTGTAATAGCTAAGTCCACTTTATGTTTCTTCTGTTTCCTGCAGAACATCTGGCAGTTTCTTCTGTGGAGGCAGAAACCCTGAAGGACCATCCCATCATTTGGAAAGATCAGCAGTCACTTTTTTGTGGGTTGTCTATATCCAATTCATACAGCAGTCCAGGCAAGAGCAGCTTCTTATCCAAATGGCTAGACTTGTCATATTGAAGGCAAATTCTATAATGAGTTTCAATGCCCATCAACCTCTCTGAAGTAATTGGTGCTGCCAGAAGCAGACATGTCTCACTGTTGAGAAAAGTCTAAGTTCTTAAAACATTTTAAATGTTATATTCTGTAGGGGTCTTTGAAAGTGTTGAAAATACCTATCTGTCTGAAATATATCTCTATACATGTAGAAAACCTAAATAACATGACTACAGTTTGACTATTACAGATAACTATTAGTCTGTATTTATTAACTATATATAGATTTTTAAATGAGCTGCAAAAATACAGTACCTTAATCTAGATAATTGTTTTCTCAAAACTACTTCCTGCTTTTGTTGGGCAAAGTATTTTTAGGGGTTCATGAAGAGCTTTTGGGGGATCTTAGTTCATCAAACCATATAAGCCTGGAAGGAATCCACAGAATCTCATCTTCTGTGGAAACAAAAACAGAATCTCTTTCCAAAGTAATATATCCTTAGACTCAAATTTTGAAGTCAAGATACTTTTAAAAAATATATGTTGGTTTAGGTTAGCGGTTTGTACAATGAAATGTCTCTCTGTACTTAGCTCATTCACAGTCAAAAATTCAAATAAAACACAATAATATACATAATTCAGGACTTTATGTGGCATATTCTTCTTTACTTCTTTAATCTATGACTGTACTTTTTTCTCTCTCCCAAGCCTATGTACATTTTTTAAACATACTATATTTCATTTAGAGGTCTTTAATGTCTGAATCTGTCTTTATTGCATATATAAAATCATTTTCTGACAAGGATCTTTTACAAACTAAGACAGTATGATTGCAGCAGCTCTGGATGCTGAACTGCACCTCTCTCAGCCTTTCAATATGGTGGAGGTACATTTACTGCCATATCTGAGACAACTGGGTGGGAGCTGTGCTCATCACCTCAACACTGGGAAGAAGCTTGCAGCACATGAACCTTTTTAAACCTGAGTAAAAACTAAATCTTCCATGCAACGTATGCACAGCCTGGAAATATCTCTGTGTATGGTGGTAGAAATCTGGCATGCTTCTCTGCCTATGCAACGCCTAGCAGACCCGATGTGGCTGGTTGCCCAGGCAGTGAGTGCTGAGCTGCTGGCATGCTCTGAGCTACTCTTCTCCTAACCTTGAGCAGGTGTAGAAGAACCCAGACCCAAGTGGGTGAAAGGCCATGTGGTGTTAGCCCTAGTCAACTGGGTGCAATTATGTAGGCAGAGACTGCTTGTTCATTCTTCTCAGTTCACCCAGACCTAATAGTAACACAGAAACTGTATTAATTACAACACTGCTTGGCTAATAGCTAAGGTATATTCCTGGCCAACTCTTATATCTTAAATTAACCCATTTCTATTAATCTGTGTTTCACCACAAGGCTGTGGCCTAACAGTGTAGGTTTTACAGTGTCTGGCTCCTTCAGCAGTTATATGGCATCTTTCTGGCTCTGCCTACTTTCTCTCCATATCTCTGTTTGGAATTTCTTCCTAGATTTACTCCACTAAGCCATTGGCTGAAACAGCTTCTTTAATAACCAATATTTTATATGGTAATCAAACATATTCATAGCATACGGGGGAATTCCACATCACCCAGTACTTCCGTCATATTATGATTTCATGCTCATGAAAGAAATGTTCCCAGCTATGAAATAGCAATATGTTACTTTCATTGTATGAAGGAAGAAAACACAATAGGAAAAAATTAGCCTTTTTCAAATACCTTCAAGTAGAAGTGACAGAATGAAAACCTAAGCCATTCTTAAACATTATTTGTATCAGTTTAATTCAAGATTTTAAATGTATTTAATAGACCCCTTTTCTCAGTAACAGCATTGATCACAACTGATAATTAAACATGTAGTCCTTCTCCATTGATACCTAGCTTATGGTAGATTAGACTATGTCTCCGTTTTACAGTTTAAATGTTGAATTTGTTTCCTGTGAACTGAAATGTTCCATTAAGGTCTCAGAAGTATACAAAACATGTAAGTCACCAGAAACCCCCAGAAATATTCATATTCATAGGGTCCGCTTCCCCATGTTCATATAGGCATGATAATAATAAATATAATTGCCTGGGAGAGGGGGGTCAGAATGACTAAGCTGCTTGTAAGTGGGCAGGAACCCCATATATGAAGCTTTCCTGAGTCTCCTAATATGGATTTGGACTTTTCCATGTTGCAGCTGCCCTTAATCCATTCATGGTTCAGTAAGCAAGCCCTCATTCACACTCCTGTAAGTGATCCTCAAAAAAATATTGCTAACTCACTAGGCTAGATTTGGATGAGATCATGTCTTTAATCTGTTTTCTAATCTTTGTTTCAAGTCTCTCCATAAAAAGTCAAACAATGTTCTCATACACATAAAAATTATTAAAAGTATGGAGATTTTATTATAAAAGTAGAAAGAAGGAAATGAAAGAGAATGTGGCAAGGGAAAAGAAATTAACTGATGTACAAAAACATTTAAAAGTCATCACCAAGGGTTCAGATTGGTGCTTGGTTGTATATCTGCATCTGGTTTCATCAGTTACTGGATGAAGGCTCTCTTGGTTGCCTGTGACTTGAGTAATTCTTCCTTATGGTTGTCTACTTCACAGAAAATGTGTACACAAGTGTTCCCTCATTTGAGTTCTCTATATTCAGATGTGGCAGTACTGAATGACCCACACGTCTGGGCAATTAGGTTCATTCAGAGGGCCTAGTCCATTCCTACATAGGTTCCCCAGCTGCTAGTCTGGAGTCAGTGTTTACATAGAATTGGTTTCATTGGAAAACCAGCTTTCAAAGGCACAAGCACAAAGTTTCCATTGTTCCACCAAGCAGGTACTAATTCCAAGGCTGCTAACTATATTCTGCACATTCCACACGCCTCATATTCTTAGCTGACAAGATCCGAACAACTTTCACCATAGTGTCACATTCTTACTCTCTGTATGAGAGATAGTGTCATCACGGTTTGGCCTCCTTCTGGAAAACCAATTATTTTATACACTTCTCAGGGATCTGAAGGTAATTAACCATGGTGTTTAAATGGTAGTATGTAACTGAAGACATAAAACAAGCAATGAAGGATGTTTCAAGAAGGCAAGGCAGAAATGGACCTTATGTCCCAGGCATTTTCCCATCATTATTCACAGTTCTCCACTGCTCATTTCTCCACCTTCATTACCTTTTCCTTCTGAAGGCATCCGTGGTATCTTTTTAAATCCATAATCACTTTAATGGAGAATATGAGGACAGTGATAAAGTCATATTGGAAAAGAGAGATGCAATGCAAATTTCATGGCAAATATTTCCAGATAAGGTGGTAAGCATGAATTCTGTCGTGTCTTAGAGCAAAGGAGAGGTATTTAATGTTCAAGGAATGAAAGCTGAAGCAGGTGTTATATGAAAGAAATACAGTAGGTATTTCTGAAGAGGGGAGATATTTGAGGAGATGGAGGTGGCTTAAGACAAATTTTGAGAATCTCTCTATGTAAGTTATCTGCACTCTGTCTTACAGAAAGCTTTGAGGAATCTCTAAGTCGTTCTACATGGTGCTGAGTCCCAGGCTGTCCTTTCATTGTTAATTACTCTAAAGTTTGAATCAGGAGTTGAAACAGCTCTAGATGATATGTACACGGCTATTTCCCTGGTGTTTTACATATTATTTTAATTTTTTAACTATATGGATTATTGAAATAAAAAAGGTTAAGAATCAATCTTTAAATACAGTAACTAGGCATTTTGGCTAATAGAAGCAAAGACATCTATAGGAGATAACATATCTGAGTTTTTATTTAGGTAACTTCATGAAAGAACTGCATTCAGATTTCAAGGCTTAGCAGATAAATATTCAAAGCAGGAAAATTGCCAATAGAAATAAAAATCCATTTATTCATTCAGAATAACATGCTAAATTATATTTTGTATGTTAAATAACAAAATTGAGTAAACACTGAGCAATTAGTACCTATTGAATAAAATTCCAATTGATAGCGTATAGGTGAGCTTATATGATACATTCATACACATATATATTCACCCTGACTTATGATATATGAAATAACACAATAAAATTGGAAAGTTACATGAATACGCCACATTCTATATTTTTTTCTTTCCTTGAAGCATTGATGTGTAAATTTAGGATCACACAATGAAGTGCCTATGCCACTGACCTGTGCCTCAGGCAGCTCTCTCTCTCGCAACTCTCCTCACTCTCCTCGTCTCTCTCTCTCTCTCTCTCTCTCTGTGTGTGTGTTGGGTGTGTGTGTGTGTCTGTGTGTGTGAGAGAGAGAGTTGAAACTGTTTGAGTACTTTTATCATCAAATATCAATTGATCCACCTTCCTATATTGTCTCTTTCAGTTTTAAAAGAAGATGTTCAGGTCACAGTGATAATAACTAAGATATGGCTGAATGACAACGAAATTTGTGCAGCCAAATTTACCCTTCCAAACCTTAATACTAGTTATAGACGTTTGAATAAGTTGTCAAGTGAAGAATGATATGATACCAAGGTCCTTTCCCTTTCTGCAGAACAACAAGGTGGATTTTAGCTGATAAGTAACAAAATGTATTTATTGGGAACTATGTGTAATGATCATTTATTTCTTTGTGATACTTGGCCAGGTTATTTATCCTACAGAACAATAACTAACAATGAATGATTAATAGGGAGCTTTCAAAGTATGTTTTAAAATTATAGATGGCATAACTTTGAAACACAGAAATAGTGGCGTTCAATTTTATGTCTAATATTTATAAATCTTTTGAATAATGAGTGACTATAAAAATGTATTATATTTCCTGGGAATAATTTGGATTGTTTTCTATGTAAATAATTTTACTTTCAGAATAAGCAATAAGGCTATATCAATTGTTGTATTTAAACATAGTTCATATTGTGTATTTCCTTTGCAGGTTCAAGGGCAAAGACAAAAAAACTAGACTGATTTGGACCAGTATGTTTGTTTTCTACCATGTTTCCTTCTGTATGATCTGTGTATGCCATTTTTTTCATTTGCTTGACACAACATTTTCAAAGGCCCATCAATCTATAGTGTTTCTTGTACTGAATAAATAATTAAAAGTAAAATCCACTTCCCCACAACACAGTAGAGAATGCTTTGTGAAAAAATTTGAGCCAATGAAGATGGAACACTTTCTATTTTTGGTTGTGAGCCTAGCCTTTAATGGCTAAGCTATCTCTTCAGCCCTATGGGACACTTTCTAAGGAGCATAAATGGCATTTGAACTCAGTCTAACAATTAGGGAACAATAGTCTTTTAGATTGCTGGAAAAGTGCATTGCCATAAAAAACCCAAAGATATTCATGGAAACATCAGAATAGCATAGGATTTATGAGGACATGGGTTACATCTGACTCATTACTGGACAGTCAAGTAGGCAGCAATGACCTACATTTCCTAGTTTATGGTTATTTCAAGCACCCCTTTTAAAAAATAATTGTGTCAACCCAGTCCTGTACTGGAAGTCTAATTTGGTCACAAGAGATAGTCAGTTGGGACTCTGAAGCCCTCTTCCCCAGTTATTAAAAGCTCATTGGGATTTCCTTCATATATTTTGGGAAGTTTCCACTGCATTGTTTCTATATCATTCATCAAATACCTCTCAATTATGCTGTTGTCTTCCCCACATAACTTCCCCTCACTCTATCTCCCTTCACCCCAGCACATGATCCTGTTGGCTTCCATCTTCAGCTGCACCAGTATACTTTTGAAAATCTATTCTTATTCACCTTACAGGTTGGATACAGTGTACATTGCTCTATAACTTACCTTCTCTAGGTCTATGGACTGTAGGTGGTTATCATTTTTGATGACCAATATTCACATATAAGTGAATACATGACATATTTATTATTCTAGGCTACTATACTCAGTGATTTTTTCCCTAGCTCCATCTATTTGCCTGAAAATTTTATGATATCATTGTTTTAAACAGTTGAATAATACTCCATTGTGCAAATTACCATATTTCTTTATCCATTCACATTTTGAGGGACATTTTAAGGTTTTTGTTTGTTTTATTTTGTTTGTTTGTTTTGCAGTTTCTGGGTCTTAAGAACAGGCCAGCAAAGAACGTGACCATGAAAATTTACTGTTGATAAAATGAGATATCCTTTGGCTATATTCCCAGGAGTGGTATTATTGGATCTTGAGGTAGATCAATTCCCGACTGTGTAAGGAAACAATATATTTTATTCACATTGGCCAAGCGAATCCCAGGGAAATCCCCAAGCAATATGGGCTGTTATTAAAACAATGGTCTGTTCTCTGCAAACTGACAGCATTTCTAAGAACAACACCCATTCATTGAATATAGCAAAGTCAAGTTGTTGTCTACATGAAGCATTACATCCATGTTTTAATGTTTTGGTGAGAGGAAGTACTTCAAAGCCTCCCAAAAGAGAAATATAAGCAACAACTAAGCCTGAAAACTATACTAGGGAAATGGTGGCCCAGAAACTTGTGGGAATAGTCAACTAATGTCTGACTTAAGACCCATTACAAGAGATGAAGCACAAAACCAACATTGCTTGGGTGGCCAAGAACCAGAATCTAGATAGTTCAGAGTCTTAGGGTAAAACCAAACAATACTGATCTAAAAAAGTATCAATAAAAAGACTTTCACTGATACGCTGTTATACTCATAGATTAGTGCCTTGTTCAGTCATCATCTGAGAGGTTTCCTCCTCAGCAGATGGGAGGAAATACAGAATTTCAAAGAGCCACAGCCAGACATTATGCAGAGAGAGAGAGAGAGAGAGAGAGAGAGAGAGAGACAGAGACAGAGACAGAGACAGAGAGAGACATTGAAACAGTCATGTCTAAGGGGGATATCTCCATCGTCTCCCTCCCCTCAGTTTTCAGGGAAACCCTTGGAAGAGGAGGTGGAAAGAGCGTAAGAGCTAAAGGGGATGGAGGACAGCAGGGAAACAAGGCCCTCTGAATCAACTGAGCAAGGCTCTTAAAAACTCTCAGAAACTGAAGCACTAAGCATAGGGCCTACACACGTTTGCACCAGGTCCTTTGCATCTATATTATAGCTTTCAGATTCATATTTTTATGAAACTCCTGAGTGCGTGAATGAGTGGGTCTCCTCTGATCTGTGCCTGTACTGGGATTTCTTTTCCTTCAGTTGGTTTGCCTTGTCCAGCCATGATGTGATGGTTTTGTTTATTTATTTATTATATTTGCTTTGTAAGAACAGTATTGAGTCAATTGCAATGTTTCAAAACTGGTAATAGTTGCATACAGGGAGGATAATCTAATGGAATAACTAAAACTGCATAAAAGACCTTTAAAAGTTTTTTTTTATTGATTTTTATTGAGTTCTACATTTTTCTCTGCTCCCTTCCCTGCCTCTCTTCTCCCCTTCAACCCTCCCCCAAAAGTCTCCATGCTCCCAGTTTACTCAGGAGATCTGTCTGTTTCTACTTCCCATGTAGATTAGATCTATGGATGTCTCTCTTAGGGTTCTCATTGTTGTCTGTGTTCTCTGGTATTGTGGTTTGTGAGTTTATGCAGCATTTGTAGATGCATGTGTAGGAGATGCTAAGATGGGCGAGGTAGAGAACAAACCATGAGAGGACTGTGAAGCAACTTTGGGAACCCAGAGTCTCTATAGTTAACAGTAACACCAGTTGGTTTTTCATAAGTAATGTGCTCAAGCAGGGCCTGCCATGTTTGCAGAATTACAGGCCATTAAAGAATCAAAAGTAAACTTTTTGCCAAAGGGAAACCAATTTGTAACAGTCGGAAAACAATATCAGTGTGCTGTTAGTTTATTTCCTTCCCTTGGAAAGTCCTAGCAGAGCAGAGAACACCCTCTTGTATTTCCCTCTTAAGGCTTAGCATGGGGGTCTCATCTGGATATTTTGCAATGTTAGAGCTAGGGACTTGCTTAAAGACCCCACTCGTTGATCCTATCTTTTGAGTGTGAGATCACGGGCCGTCCTAATGCCAGAATCTCACGGGAGTCCTTAAGGTCACTTGCTCTCTGTGCCTTGCTGCTGATCCAGCACTAGAAGTTTCATTTCCATTTGTGAAACCATAAATCAAGCATAAGTTGCCGGAGGAGTTTTTAACCCTTGTAAGATGCAATCAAAATTGCTCCGTCACAGTGGCTCCTGAAAATTGATCTGCACATGGCCTGGGAGCAGAACAGAAACTCATGTGAATCTAAGAAAAATGGATCACTGCTTTATAGGACAATGCCAAGTGGATCTTGTAGAAATGAGCAATGCCTCTTGTACTTGGAAGGATCTGACCCTGCTTATTACAAACAAGAAAGGGTGTTTGTCTAGGAGTAGCCCTGACCAACTGGCATTGGTATAATTTGTGTAAAGAAGAAATTAACTTTCGTTTTTCTTCTACATGATTTTATTTTTTCAATCAGGGAGGATTCTGTAAATAATATTGTTATCAAAAGAAAGAAATCAAAATTTTTATACTAATGTACGTATGGGAAATGCTCATTGATTGAATGAGTCAGAGAATCGTTAAAGTTTGTGTTATACGGTATCAAATAAATGACAGTGAAGTTGTCATGGACAGGCCGAGATGAAGGACTGAAGGTCTAGAGACTTTCAAATGCAGAAGCACAAATATGTAGGTGAATTAGTGGTATATAAGAACTAGCAATAAGCGCTTGCTGAGGAGACTCCTCCTGAACTCATCCTGGTTTCTTAAGAGCAGGGACCTGCTCAAGAGATCCAACTTCTGCCTTTCATGTTAGAAAAGGAGACGGGTGTACTTTCAGCAAAGGGAGGAGATAGGACAGTGTCTCTCGCATCTCCTTCTTCTCAATTGCCTTTGGCTCCCAATCTTCTGTGTATCTTTTAGAAGACATTACCCTGTTGCCTCTTGTTCCTTCAGCACTGGGATCACCATGCTTGACGACTTTACTGTTTCACAGTCACCTTCATGACAGTAAAATTGGTTACTGTTTCTGATCAATGCAAAAAGAAGTACAGAACGTGCCTACAATTCCCAGAACACTTCCCTTTGTGCTTTACATAGCACACATTTTTTTTCTATCTCTTGCTTTTTAAACAATGTGCCTTTGCCCAGACTTTTCTAACTTATACTAATTATCAGTAAAAAAAAAAAGTTTCACCATAATTGAGCCTTTACAAAAACTAAATGTGTTTTAGCATATTATTTCCTTTTCTCAAAGTTTGTTTTCAAAACGATAAAATATAATTTTTCAATGTATAATTTCTTAACCTTCTTCACTTTGATTCTGTCTTATTCTTGTAAAGCAGCCAAAGAAGGGGCTTCATGTTTTTGTTTCCAGGTAAGGAGAGGGGAATATGGAGAGAGAGAGGAGAGAGAGAGAGAGAGAAGAGAGAGAGAGAGAGGAGGAGGAGAGACGAGAGAGATGACGAGAGGAGAGAGACATGACATGGTGAGGTGGGGAGGAAGAGGGAGAGGATCTGGAACTAGCTGGTCAATGGGGAAGATATAATAAAAATATTAAATTCTCAATAAAATAAATTGTAAAATAATATTTTCCCTGTCCTCTGCTTGAATATTAGGGGACAGAAGAGAAAAGAGCACTTCTCTTGACATCCTGCTCACCATCTTTGATGAAGCAGTATTTGCATTATTAAATTATCAGACTAAGATTAGCCGGGTAACACCACCCTGAAGTCTGTGTTCTTTAGGCAAAGGTATTATACACAAAGGAAAAGCAGCATAGCGTTGTCTCCTCACCGTTCCCTCCACTTTACAATAACAAGCTGGTTTTCAGCTTCATTGATTAGAATCAGGTGACTTTGAAGTCAGTGGCGCAATTGTGGATCTCACATCAATGAAAACCTGTGAAGTGTAACTGCTGAAAATCATCATCAAGTAATATTGAAGCTTATGAACATGAGGAATCCAGTCAGGGATGAGAAGTCTAAGAATAGATTTGGTCCCTTTTCTAACAGAATTTAGCACCAATTTATCCCTCTCCTCGGAATGAATTCCATGGAAAGTGTAATCAGAGCATGTTTTGCTAAACTACGCCATACAGTTTGCTTCCCATTTCTGCGCCTCTATAGAACAGAATCCAACTCCCCATTGTAAGTGGGGATCATCGGCAACAATCCTCGCTTTCAGAGTTTTGTGTATTATGAATAGAAATAATAATTGCTTCTTTCTGTTGTTATCACCAGCTCATGCAGTGTTCAAATATAATGATTGCTAAAAAAGTAAATGGGTAAAGGGAATTGAAAAAAGGAAACCAGTCATTAAAAGAGGGTGGTGAGCAAGTCTATCAAGACAGCTGCAATGCATTAAATCAGAGTTTAATTGTTTTCAAAGTTTTCTCGAAATTCTTAGGGGGGAATTGTTGGCATGTTGGAAAGGAAAGGCAAGCTGTGCTAGGCATTTTGATTATTCCAAAATTCCCCACAATCATTTTCCTCTACGTGTTTATTGTGTCCGCCAGAGAAAGGACTAAGATAATAGAACCACCTTTGCCACTACAGAGATCAGTCCTTGGATGCAAAACTGGCATATGTGCTCTGGGCCTTTGATTTTGATATGTAGCTGTGGAATGAATGGACTTTTCAGGGAAGGAGATAAGGGAAAGTTTAAAGAACAAATTTCTCATATCACTTCACCCATTTTTCTTTTTTATTGTTGCCGTACTTGTGTTTATAGAGAAAATCTGTGAGTGTTACATTAAAGAAAATGTTGGGAATACTGGTGATTGAATTCAGGGCCTCAACTCAGCCCAGCAACTCTTCTACCCTGAGTTATATCTTCAGTATAGGTTTTATTTTGAGATGAGGGTCTTACAAAGCTGCCCATGGTGTACTTGAGCTCACCCTAGAGCCCAGATTGACTTCAAACCTGCCTAAATCTTCCACATAGCTAGGATTACAAGACTGTAATCTTGTACCACCAAGCCCAAGTAGTTACAAGGTATGGGCTTGAGGAAATAGTGAGACTGTGTGGCTGTGATATTGGTCCCATTATAAAGGCATTTGAGGAGGTGGCTCAATTATTTCTGTCCCTTCTGCTTTCTGATAAAACAGTGTCCACCCCTCCAAAAGGCACGGCAATAAAGTACCCCCTTAAAAACAGACAATAGCTCCATATGAAGCAATGAAAATGCTGATGTCTTAAACTTTCTATCTGCTAGAAATAAAATAATGCATACATAAACAGCTTCATACATTTTATGAATATCCAGTATACAATATTTTGCTATGGTATAAAGAATGCATTATGACACCCATACTAAATGAGACAATTGTCTTTTAAATGCCATGTATTTAATAATGTATTTTAATTTAATATTACACAGAAAGTTATGTAGCTTAATCAAATTGTCTCTCCATCTACTAGTGTCCCCAATCAGTTCTCTCATTGTTGTGCAGACCAATCAAAAATAAAAGACATAAACTTCTTTAACATAGGCCAGTCTGAACTTTTCAAAGACCCTTCTAAATGACTTACGCAGCAGGAGGTAGAAAATTATTTGGATAACATGAAGGTCTGTGGATCATTGAGCAAATTTAGGATTACAGTTATGTTTATGAGTAAACACTCACATGGTCATATGTAACCACTGAAGATTACAGACTACACTTAACACCTTTATGCTACTTTGGACATGTATTCTCAGATCTCATAAGATCACATGACATAATTACTATTCTTTAAGATGCTATAAACAAAATAATAAAAAATATAAAGTTAGAGATATAGGGCACTTAATTGAATGGCTTAGCATTCACAACCAGTTAAATCTGGAACCAGACCTGGTGTGCAAAGGTGTGACTATTGAGCTAGGAGCATACTCAGTACAACAATGCCTTTCTTGCCACTGTAACATTGATGCCACCCAAATTTCTCCTGATCCAGTGCTCTAGCCAAGTGCTGCTTAAGCTAGAATGAACTATTCATTATATAATCTCTCCCTTATTTACAAAGAATGTCAGAGCAATGATTATGACATTTATATCAACTTCTGTGATCATTATAACCACTTATGAAAATAAGAATTAATCCTAATATCAGTTTGATCTAATAGATGATTAAGATATTGTTAGAACTAAACACTCCTAAGAAGAATAAAGGAATAATATTCCAATGTATGTGCAATAGATCATTGGAACAGAAGATAAGTCAGACTTGCAGGTTTTGGGACATTTGGAGAGTAGGGAATATCTACAGAAGCTTCGTTAAAGACTGTGGGCCCTGAGCACTTTTAGTCTCTGTCTAATCTACCAAATTCCTATGGAAAGAACACGAGTCATAACAATCTAATGCCAGTAAAATAATAAGAAATAAAGTGTCACATGACAGAAGATATTTTTATAGAGTTCTACACAAGGTAGAAAATATAACATATGATAACAAGATTTAAAAAGAAAGTCAGTTCAGGGGGAGAAACAAAAAGAGCTCTGATGAGAAAGAAATGGAAGAATCATTACACAGCACCCTGAGTGATCAGAAAGAGGGGGAGTGGACTGAAGAAGAGAGTAGAGTATAATGCAAAGTAAAGCTGAATATGTAAGGGAGGATTTGAAATTAGAACTACAGAAAGCTAGGAGTTCTTTCTGGGGCCTTAACTAAGTGGAATAATAGTATTGAAAACTCTGAAATTAAATACATTGAAAATTCAGAAATTAAATACTGGGACAGGGTTTAATTCAGTGAATAATAAATAGTTTTTAATAGTTCCATTGAGACATTTGCTTTAAACACTAGGTTATCTTTAATTGTTCTAACTAAATTTAACTTCAGTTTGAACAAAAAAATACCCATAAAATTATTCAATTTAAAGACTGAGATCAGTCTCTTAATTGGTCTCCATATAAATGGGAATGAACCGCCAGAAACTATGAATGAGGCATATGAGGTGAACAGTAGCCACAGTGCATCTTCAGATGAAGCAATAAAATATTTACAATTGCAAAGTAATTGATCCAGTGGGCTTTTAGGCCTAAAAAGGTATATACTGGAGAATACATCCTGCACAGCATGCCTAGGAACAGACATTATAGAGGATCAAACAACTTTCATATTAGTTTTAAGAGTCAACAAGTGTGTTGATAGTCAAAATAATAGCAAAAGACAAGAAAGAAATTCAAGAGCATATGGTACAACTCAATTTTATTTCTTTACGGTCTTTATATGCACTGATTAGACCAATGGCATAATGTAGTAGAGTGAGTTATCAGTAAGTATTTTGCATCTCTGCTCCATTATTGTTTTTACACTATCTGTGATCCTAAGATTTAAGATTAATACAGTGCCAAGAAATGAAATGTTCATCATCTAAGCGTGAAGCCTTGTGAAATTCTCCCCCATCTATGTTGGCACATAGACTGGTGCAATCACCATGCAGGTTTTGCTTAGGTAAGGATTTTGTTGTTGATTCATGAGTGCTCTTTCATTTCCCTGTCATGTCTAGAAAACCTCTCAGCAGGAGTCGCGGTCCTCTGACTCTTAAAGTCTTTTCACTGTCTCTTCCACCTTGTGGCTGATCCTTAGATGAACTAATTGTGACTAGAACCCAACAGTCACTCACTCTCTGCATTTGATAAGTTGTAGACCTTTGTAATAGCCACCATTTCTGCTGTGAGTTAGAGGAGGGAGATTAGAGGAGGGGAAATTATTGCAAATACAGGTATTCATGTACAAAATTCTCAAAAATAAATAAATAATAAATGAGATTGAAGTGATTTATGCAGATTTTAAAGGCCAGATCAAGAAAGATGATCTGTCATAACTGTCCATATCTCTATCTAAAACTTAATCTCCATTATATAAATCAACATCAATCAAATATAATCTTCCCATATGCACAGAAAAGTAGTATATTAATGTGACAATTGTCATTGTTTACCATCATAAATTACTAGGTTCTAAAATACCAAGTTATACTGGGAGCATTTTTTTAACTTCCCATTATTTGTTCAAGGAAAGAAAACTCAGTAGTAATATATGCTGGCTCATTCATCAACAACGTCTTCACTGTAGATCTAAAAGCACCTGAGCACAGCCAAGTAGGGTCTGAACAATGGATAAAAAGTCAGTCTTTGGGAGAAGATGTAGTTCATAAAACTTCATTTATCAAATGCCAGTTGTCAGAATCAATTGGTATTGTAGTGTGTTTTCTCTCAAATACACCACCCAGATGTATAATTTGACCGTTTTAAATTTTTGAATATACCATTTAAGATTCTTAATTTGTCCTCTAAAAATTTACCAAGAGATCCGCCAATTGTAAAGTTATCAGAAACTGTGACAGAGGTTGTTCTATCACAAGAAATGTTACCTTAGTTACAATTTTTCTATATTTGTCTCCAAAAATGTCCTCAATTCTGCTCATTGTGGCTTTCTTATTGAAGCTAGTTGTCTGACCGCTTACACCTTCATTATACAAAATAATAAAATTTTCAGATTTTCATACTCATGGTACAGTACCCTATTTGACCTTCACAAAGCCTATTGAAGTTTCTAGGTCTTTCATTGTTAGAAGGGTAAAAAGGCTGGTAAGTAAATGTGTAAACATAATTTTCTTTAGTATTGAGAAGGAGGAGGGATGGAAAAATGGGGAGAGGCCTGAAATCTGGGTCAGATAAGAAGATTGTAGTACTAAATATAATGAGCATGTACCCATTGGGAAAGAGAGTGAGGGAGAGAGGAAAGAAAAGGAATGAGCAATGGAGGGTGATAGGGAGGGGAGGGAGGGAATAAGGGAGTAGGGATCCCACACACAAGCACTGAGCTGAGTTTCTAGAGTCCCAATCGAAGAGAGGGAGGAGCAATAATATGAGCAAAAGGGTCAAGGACCATGTGGGAAAACCAACAGAAAGAGCCAACCTGAGCTATCGAGAGCACACTGACTCCAGACTGACAGCTTAGAAACCTGCATAAGACTGAACTAGGTCCTCTGAACGTGGGTGGAAGTTCTGTGGCCAGGACACTCTGTGGGGCCACTGGCAAGGAGACCAGGATTTTAACCCTAGTGCATGCACCTGGCTTATAGAGCCCATTGTCTATGGAGGGACACCTTGCTCAGCTTGATGGGGCGGGGGTTGGTCTTGCCTCAAAGTGAAGTGTTCTAGACATATTGACTCCCCATGGTAGGTCTTATCCTCCCTGAGGAGTGGATAGGGGAATGGGGGGAGGGGCAGAAGAGGCCAGGGAGTTTTAACTGTAAATAGGAATGTGAAATGAAAAATTATTGCTTAAAATTTTAGGTAGCTTCTAAGGAGTAACACCTGAGGTTGCAACACACTTACAGGCCACATGTACTGTACATACACATACCATACATACATACACAAACACACACACACACACATACACACACACACCACCACACACAGAGAGAGAGAGAGAGAGGAGCGAGAGAGGAGAGAGAGAGGCACACACACAAATTACTCTTTTTGATAGCCTTAAAAGTCTTCGTAATCACCAAAGATGTGAACCATACCTTGATATTTCCTAATAAGTAAGGATAAACAATAATTCAAAAATTCATATATCTTTTAACATATATTTCTACTTAATAATATATGCATATATTAATTAAACCACATGTCAGGAGTTAACTTTTTAACTGATGTAGTTTTGACTACTTAATACTTCAGGTACCATCCCTAAGAAGAATCATGTAAACTATTGATTTAGGCAGTAAGTAATCTTGCTTCCAACCAGATAAATGATTAGGTGTACCTCCTAGGAAGTTCAAATAGATGTACATTAAGTCAAGCAATTTTAAATACTAGTGATAAATGTTAAGTGGAGGTTGCATTTAAAATACGACAACTTGTAATAAAAATACTTCAAATTAATTTCTTAATTTTCATTAAAATAACAAAATCTCATTCAGAAATTACAGTGACAAAGGAATCATTCTCTAATCTTTAGGGAATATTTAAATAAGTATTATTAGTTATATTTTCAACATTTGAATTGGTTTTATTGGGATAAAATTTGTATTCAATAAAGTGCAACTCTTCAGAATAGAGTGAAGCTTGGCAAATTTGTCATGTTCTTTACTGTATGTACAAGATAGTCATGGCTCCTCTCATCTCCACTGAGTCCCTTTATATCTGTAGTTCACCTCCCATTCCTCTGAATCTCCTAACCATGAGAAACTGTTGTTTATTTTCTCCCAGAAGATTTGTTTATCCTGAAGAGTTTATATGAATGAGATCTTATCTAGTATCACCTTGCTTTGTTTTGTTTTTCTTCAGTTCGGATTTCTTGGTTATTTTTAGAGCTTTCTCTGTCTGTCTGTCGGTCTGTCTGGCTATCGAGCTATCTATCTATCGATCTATCTATCGAGCGAGCAGCGCGCGAGCGAGAGCGAGCGAGCGAGAGAGAGCGAAAGCGAGCGAGCGAAAGCGAGCAGCGAGCGAGCGAGCGAGCAGCGAGCGAGCGATCATCTATCTATCTGTCATCTATCTATCTATCATCTATCTATCTGTCATCTATCTATCTATCATCTAGCGAACGGGAAGCGAGCGAGCGAGCGAGCTAGCATCTATCTATCTATCTATCATCTATCTATCTATTTATCTATCTATCATCTATCTATCTATCATCTACTATCTATCATCTATCTATCTATCTATGTATCTATCTATCTATTATCTGTGAGTAGTGTTCAGGTGTGTGTGAGTACCCTGTTCATATGAAATTGTGGGTGTCAGATTACAATTTTATGTACCAGTCAATCAGTCCTTGCCTTCTACCTTGAGGAACAACTTTATCTGCCTGCCTGCCTGCCTGTCTTTCTGTCTGTCTTTCTGTCTGCCTGTCTTTCTCTGTGTCCATTCCTCCCTCACCCCCCTCTCCAGTACCCCCTCTTTCTCTCTTTCTTTCCTTTTGAAAGGGGAAATGGAGGAACATAGCCGGGGAATCTAGTTTGAGTGACATACAGCTTGATTAGCTCATGGAACACATTAGCATCTCTATCATGGAAACTTAAGCACTTTCACTTAATTATACCAACCGGAACGCAACAAGAAAAAATAAGGAAGATTATTCATAACATAGTCTTTGAGTATTTCCTGGAATGGAAACTCTGCTGGCAGTTCATTCCTTCATGTGCTGTTATTATTTGGGGTTCTCAGACAGTTACAGAGTTAACTAGAGTGAACGGAGAGGAACATTCTGAAAACACCACCAAATAGGTACTTATAAGTGGAATAGGTTTGCAAATCATCATCCTATTGTTTCTCTCCCAAGTAAGGAAATTTAAGAACAAAGGCCCTGAATGTCTGATCTCTAAACAAACACACTTGTACATGTTGCTATAAAAAGAGGAGCAAAGTGGAGGATGTTTTGAACTTTAGCCGTATATGTGTTTTTAAATCAAGAGTGGATAATGTCAATATTTCTTGGAAAGGAGAGTTCTATGATGGGATAGGAAAGACTACATTTTCCAAATAAGCCCATGACATCCATATTTAGATGTGTTCTCATCTTTAAAATGGATACAGGGAATGGTTGTCACCCTGTCCCCTGAAAACCTCCCCAGTCCCTGGGTCCTTCTTTCTCCAAGGTGTCCACCCATGGTCACATGGCAGCTAGTTGCTCCAAGATGCACCACAGGGAACTCTTAATCACCAGAAGAGACTCTGGACAAATGCAGTTCACATCCTAGTTATTTTTACTTCTTCACAAAATGCTCTGCTTTAAAATCTGCCAGCATCTAGACATTTCTCTCTGTGGGACAGGCAGTGCTTTGATTCATCTAATCACGATGAACAAAACATTCAGAGGAACAACAGGTAAAACTGATCAAAGGCTATCAGAACACCGATTCATTCCCTGTAAGAGCTCAAGCACATCGTAATATTGCCTGTGTAGCTTTCTGATCTCTGCTTGAAGAGGGGCATTTAGTTCGTGTGGTTAATCCAGCACTCTCCGGTAACAGCTGCTTGATGAAAGCGATCAAGGTGAAGCAAAGGGAACAGACAAAAGTGGAGGAGAAAGCAGTAATCTAAGAACCTCATTTTTTGGGGGGGGTAGAAGGTTTGGGCTTCTAGGCATCCCCTGGTCTATGTCCACGCAAATTCTCATTTTGCATGCTTTCTTTCTAAACTATTTCTCTTTAACCCAGGAGGAAGGAACACATATATAAAAAGGCCATCTGGGTTGCTTCATTAAGGAATCTAAAATATGGAATTTGCATATGTTATTTATTCTCCCTTACTGAAAACATATAAATGCCTTGGGGGAAAGTTTGTGATTAACTTTGAAATATATTGTGCAAGTGTTCACAGTGGTGGTATCCTCTGTTCCCACAAA
This sequence comes from Arvicola amphibius, assembly GCF_903992535.2. Taxonomy (NCBI): domain Eukaryota; kingdom Metazoa; phylum Chordata; class Mammalia; order Rodentia; family Cricetidae; genus Arvicola; species Arvicola amphibius. Next base: position 46,309,733 of record NC_052060.1, on the reverse strand, counting down.
AGAGAAAAGATCATGGAATGCCAAGATAATTAAAGGAAAAACTCTGTCTTTCTTTCATATTGGCAGATTCCCCTTAACCTTCTTCTTCTTGTTGTTGTTGTTCCTGTCATTGTTGTTGATCTTCTTCGAAACATAGATTTCCATTTTCTTTTTGGCCTGTGATATTTTCTCAAGTTGCTATTTGTACAGTAATATCAGCCTGTGATGATAAACTGTTTCTGGAGTCTGTCACTGTGATTTAGATTGGGAACAACTTGCTTCTGATAGCATTTGACTTCTGAAGTCCGATAAGCACATAAGTTAGCAACACAGAAGTATATGAGAAGAGCAAAGGAAAACTGTGAAATTATCAAATTGGAGAAGAAAAGAGACCATTCTCGCAATGGAGAAAGTGCTTACTGAGGTTGAGGGGGATATAGAAAGGGCTACTAGCAAGTAAGTCAGGTAAAAGGGGTACTAGGGACAATTTGTGTAAGTAGACAGTCATTTGAAGAGTTATAGAATCTAAGTTCATGAGGTGGACATCAAATGTGCCAGAGCCATCTTATCAGAAGAAGTGCCATGAGTTTTAGGTCAGCCTGGGATGATGCCTAGTAAGTTTCGGCGTAGCCTGAAACTATAGAGTAAGACTCCATTTCAAAATAGATTAAATTTAAAATAAAAATAATAATAAAATTCAGATGATGAATGGAACAGGTCTTAGGTGTGAGACCGGGTGTTTTAGATTTAACTCGGTTATTGTTCAATTAATATTGAGTATTTTCATATTGCTATGTTTCAATCGGCTTGTCTGTCTGTCACTGTGTCAAAAATCAATCAAAGAAACTCAAGTAGAAAAGTTCTTTCATTTTTGAATAAATATATGTGAGTGTTTTGTGTATGCACATGCCCCACTTATTGTGTCTGGTACCAGAAGAGGCCAGAAAACAATGCACTGGCATCATGGGAACTGGTTCTGCAGAGGTTTTGAAGCCTCCTGGGTTAGGTGCTAGGAACCCAAGTCTTGTTCCTCTGCAAGAGCAGTCCCATTGAAAAATAATTTTGTTCAAGGTTTCTGTTGTTCTGACTGGTTGGGGAGGACTATGAAGAAGTAGAGAGGCACATAACAAGGCAAAACATGGTGCAGGAAGCTGTAGGCATCTTTAGGTCAGAAAACAATAAAAAGGGACAGATGAGGAAGAGAGAGAGAGAGAGAGAGAGAGAGGAGAGAGAGAGAGAGAGAGTCAGAGAGAGAGACAGAGAGAGAGACAGAGAGAGAGAATAGTGACCCCAAATACCCTTCAGATATATGCTTCCAGTGATCTACATTTTTCCACTGTGCCCCAGCTCCTATGCCCATGACTTCCCAACAGTACCACCAGCTTTCAATTGCTTTTTTGTGAAAAATCAAGACTGGGAAAAAAAAAAACAGCAACAACAAAACCTCCAAAGATTAAACACACACACATACATACACACACACACACACACACACACACACACACACACACGATAAAATAGAAAAAGTTATAAATAGTGAATTCTGGAATGTATTTGTAGTATCACTTCCTAAACACTCTTCTTGGGCTGCTTCAAGAAGGTGTGGTGTGATGCAATTGTGGTTGTGGTGTATCTGTATGGATAGATGGTTGTGTCTAGTTTTAGTCTAACCTACAAGAGCTCTTAAACACAGTCTGAAGATGGGTACCTGTCATCCCAGCACTGTAGAGGCTGGGGAAGGCAAAGAATGAGTTGGAATCTTTGTGTTAATTTCAATGATCCTAATTAAGAATATAAACCCCAGGATTAATTAGTACCTAGACCCCAAATCCATATTCACATTTCCAGTAATCTTTAGCTCCATCTGTCTTTGAAAATTTATAAATTAGTACAAGTGATAGCACAGAAAATGAATTTGTCACATGCGGAACTGAAAATATCTGCATACATAGCAAGCTGTATATGTTGAAACCACTTCCTAGGCCCCAAACCTCCACCCAGACTTCAGTAAGACTTCAAATGAAGAATTAAACCACCTCTCATTAGAACAAAGAACATCTGGATTTCCATGCTAGTGTACTATCAGATATTCCCCAAGTTAACTTTGATGAAAGAATCTCACCGATGTACCTAAAATAATGATGAGTTCAATTAAAATTATATAGAAGACTATATGATTGATGTTGGGCTCATTTTCTTGAGTAAGTTGCAATATTCTGAAATTTGGTTTTATCATTTTTACTTTCTATTATTTGCAATGTGAAACTATAAAAAATATGGATTTTCCCCAAATATTGTTGACTTTTTATATATCCTGTATCAAAGGCAAAAGTAAGGCTATAGAGACAGGATGGCCTCAGTCTTCATGACCACTTGCTGCTTTTTCAGATGACCTGAAACTTAGTTCCCAGCACACCCACATCAGAATGCTCAAAAATTTGCTTGTAACTCCCCACCCCTATGAGTTCTGTTGCTCTCTTCTGGCCTCTAAGTCCCCCTGCACATATGTGACACAGACATTTAAACACACAAAACCCACTAAAAGTAAATAAATAAACAAATAAAGAATATAGGGATGAATCTATAAATAACACCAAAGACGTAAAGAAAATCAAAGGATTTTGAAAAGTGTCAACACTGTCTATTTGAGGTAATGATAATTTGGACTAGTGACTAAATGTGATAATATAACATTAATATGGGAAAGGCTAAGCTCAAAATCTCTGCAGATGTTAAACAGAAGCACTTTTTTTGCCAGATGCGTTGGCTCCTGACTGCAACTCTATTTCTTCATTTGGTAGAAATAGGAGGATCGTGGTGTAGTTCAAAGTTATCTTCAGCTACCACAGGAGTCTGAGACATCTGGGATTCCATGACATCTGCTCTTCAAAAAAAAACGAACAGCAAGAAAGACAGACCAATGACAGCAAAAATGTTTGCTTCATATAGCAAATTTTTCCAACTTAAAACTTAAATTAATAAAGGTTATCAAAATACCAATATTCATAGAAGCCACAACCTATGCATTTGAAACTTTTTCTTGATAATTTGATTGAAATTATAATAATTACAAAGAACATATAGTGGTGTGTTGTCTTTAATATCAGGCACTTAGGTGGCACCGCCAGGCAAATATCTATGATTTTGAGGCTAGCCTGGTTTACATAGTTACACAGTAACATTTCCCCGGACAGCCAGATATTCTTAATGAGACCCCTGCCTTGAAAAATTAAAACATGAAATATTAAAGTAATTAGAAAGTACTGAGTAAAAGTGTAGCATGGCCTCTCCTAAGGTCTATCATCTGTCTAGCAATGTTTTTCTTGGCATGTTTAATGTTCTGCTACTACACAGGTATAAACTAACCAATAATGACCTCTCATTATACTTATAGATAATCAATCTCTCCAAACTCGTCAGAGAAGTTATGCTTTCAGTAGATGATAATCAAACACAGCGAACCTCTACAGGACAAGATGTAGAAAATGAAAGACTGTGGAATGCTCAGTCATAAAAGGAACATGTATACTGCAACCCTTTCTGAAGGGATAACGTTCATTGCTGAAACAAGGGACTGAAAGTACCAGAGACAGAAGACTGCAAGGAGGAAGGAAACAGTGTCTTCTGGACACAGCAGGGGCAGCTGCATGTCTGATCCCACAGAGAGTATGACCACTATTCATACACCTGTGAAACCCCATAGCAGAGCCGAAATCCAGCAAGGAGAGGAAAGTTGACTAGATGTTCCACCCCAGACTGAGGAGTAATTTGTAGTTGTCAGCGTGAGGAAAAGAATGTGAGTTGCTCTAAAACCTTAGCCACTGATACTGTGAACCAAGCTTCAAGGAAGACCACACAGCTAAATATATTTGTGTAGCACAAGAATGGAAAGGAAAATGTGGCACATTTTCACAATGGAGTACTACACAGCAGAAAAATAACAACTTGAATTTTGCAGGCAAATGGATGGGAACTAGAAAACATCATTTAGACACGAAAGACAATTATCACATTTACTACTCAAAAGTGGTTTTTAAACATAAATCAAAGAAAAACCAGCCTACAAATCACAATACCAGAGAACTTAGACAACAATGAGGACAATAAGAGAGACATACATAGATCTAACCTACATGGGAAGTAGAAAAAGACAAGATCTCCTGAGTAAATTTGGAGCATGGGGATTTTGGGAGAGAGTTAAAGGAGAGAGGAGACACTGGGAGAGGAGCAGAGAAAAATATAGAGCTCCAAAAAAATCAATAAAAAATGGTTTTGTACAAAAGAAAGACACAGTAACAATAAACAATGAGGTGAAGTTGGATGCAAGGCGAAGGTGGGGAGAATCTGGCATGAGTTGAAAAAGGGAGGGTGAGTCTAATCACAGTAAGTTGTACAAAGTACAACTCAGAGAGCTAATAAAAAACAAAGGAAAAAAGAAATCATATCCAAGATAGCAGTTTCATAGATCAGCAGTAGTTTATCTACTTGATCTTTAGTCCCAATTAAATAATACCAAGTTGGAACATGTCTAAAGCAATAAATTACCTGGGTATGCCAACTCTGGCTGTGCACACTGCACACATTCTACAAGCTCTCAGGTGTTGTGTGGGATGATGAAAGTGCACTGTGTTATGAACACACAGCTGCACATCCTGTTCTCTGTAAAACACCGTGGTGGAGCAACAGATTGTGTGTAGGTGCAATGTGTACTTAGCTTATTCCTATGAAAGACAGTTTTATATTTTTGCCATTTTTAATGTGGTTTAGTCTATTCTGAAAACTGGTCTTTCATTTCCAAGGGAAAAATCTGAAGAATTTGTTTCAGTTTTTGTTTTTGTTTTTTTTAAGCCATTCTGAAATTTTTTTTTACAAAGATAAAAATTGTGTAGCATTCTATAAGTGCTCTTCATTTAATTATAATCCCCACAAGCTTTACTTCTCTATAGTAAGAAGAATAAAACTACTTCAATGAGATGTCTTCAAAGCACATAAATCTCCCTGTGCCTCCAAATTATTATTGTCATGTTCTAACATGACAAAAACCACGCGAGCTTTTGCTTACATCAAATCAAGGCTGCAGATTTGAAAACAGTCAAGAATTAGTGCTAAAATAGAAACACAGTGAGTCGCACAGTATGTGATGCTTAACTGCTATTTCCACATGTATACTGGTTAGTTGGTTTCATCCAAAGCAGCCCTCCTTTAAAAGCCCTTAAGTTCCAATAGAGGAGTGGCATCTTGGATCTGTCAAAAGCAAAATTGATTATCTGGGGATGCCAACTCAGGCAGCATAGGTCAGAGTTCGAAAACTGTCAAGAGCAAGTAGAGGAAGCCAAAAAATAGGTGATTTGATAATGTATAAGGAGATACTACAAGGATGAGAAGATGTTACAAAAGAAAACAATCTGGTGCGTGTGGTTATCGATGTGGAAGGAAATACCGTGTATCAGTTGAAAACACTTAAGTTCTGCTAATTCTCTTTTTGAAGTTGTTCAACACTAGTGTACATTCACTACTAATCTTGGGTTTTTACACATTCTTCATTATCTTATTACTAAGCATAAAGTAATTTATGTTAGAAGTCATAGTTATTTAGAAAATAGGCTCAAATAACACAGTTCTTGGGTTTTATTTCAGGATAAGAAAACTTTGCAGGTCTATTCTCCTTGGATAAATATTTTAATAACTTTGATGTTCATATGATTTAAACAGATGCTACAGTGCCATGTGCTGTCTCCTAAGTAGCAAAAGCCAAGCAAGAAGAAATATTAAAACTTAGGATTTTCAAAGATGCTAGAAATTTTCTTCCCCCACAACTCACTCCTCTCATTCAAACACATGTGTAATAGCATATTTATATGACTATACTCATAAAGAATTGTATTTTCTGTAGATATTAAATAACACAATCAAGATTTATTCTCTTTTTTAAACAAAGAGAAACATATGACTCCTTCAATATCAAACAATGAAACAGATCAAAGGATAAAGAAGAAAATAAATGAGCCAATCCCTACTTTTATCAAGCTCCCTGCACATAGAAGTTTCCAGACAGTAGCACAGAAGGGATAAACCCAAGAAAGATTAGCACATTCTGTAAATTGGGGATAAAGAGAATGAAACCTGGCAGGGAAAACAATGAGGCTAAGATCCATAGGACAAAGGAAATGAAGAGATGTTTACAGATAACAGGCGCTCCAGATACCTTCAGATGTTCCCTCCACCCTACAGTGGAGGATGAACCAACAAGGTATGAAAGAAAACTACCAATGCTAATGAAGAGCTCCATTAAAACATGAGAACAGTAGCTTCCAGCTGGGAACATCTATTTTTCCTTCAGATATATTTAAAAATATGATGAATAGGCATGAACAAATAATGCTACTGAATATTCAACAATACACAGTAAAGATACCAACAATACTCAGTTATCCAGGTAAGGTGACAATCATACTGAAACAAAGAAGCCATGCATGTGACATAGGCTGGACTAGGACTGGTCATACCACTGTGAATTGAAAAACCAAATCCAAAGCAGCTGGAGAAGTTTATACAGGACTAAGACTTGATCCAACTTTATTTTACAATGCACAAAACAATCTCCACCCTGAGAACAAATAGCTAAATAAATCAACCATTTCTAAGAACCTTGAACATGTTACAAAATACATTTCGAGAATGCATTCAGACATAAAAAATGCTCAACACACACAAAAGTAATATGTGCATCTATTATAATATACAAACACGTGCTTGTGAAACATCAAAAAAGCAGAGATCGATAGAAAGGATAAAATAAATTTGCCTTTGCCCATAGAAGCAAAATAATATAGGGAGAAAACTTAACTGCCAAAAAAATTCTTGCAAGTAATAACCAATTGCACTGAAGTTGAAGGATGTTAAGGCTAATATGATGTGATGGATAGTTTTATGTCAACTTGACATGAACTAGTCACTTGAGAAGAAAGAACTCAGTTAAGAAAATTCGTCTGTAAGACTGGGCTTTAGGCACTCCCCTAGGACATTTTCGAACTGGTGGTGAATGCAGGAGGGCCCAGACCATCATGAATGGTGTTATCCCTAGGCTGGTGGTCTTGGGGTCTATAAGAAAGCAGACTGAGGAAACCACAAGGAGAAAGCCAGTAAGTGGCATTCTCCCATGACCTCTGCATCAGCTCCTGCCTCCATGTTTCTGCCCTGTTTGAACTCCTGTCCTGACTTCCTTCAGTGATGACTGCAATGTGGAAGTGTAAGTCAAAACACCACTTTCCTCCTAAACTTGCTTTGGTCAAGATGTTCATCACACACAGTACATCCGACACAGCCAAGAACAATACCATTTATGTTTTCACACAGTTAAAAATTTTAGTATACAAACTTTGCAAAGTCCAACAGAGTAATTTGTAGGAGTTCCAAAAATGTTTGCTGAAATACGTTTAAAATATACTGAAAAATAGAAAGATCGTTCATGCTGATGACTAGGAAGAATTTTCTCTTTATAACCATGTTTTCCACATTGATCTGTAAATTCGGTATAATCTTATGCAAAATATAAAATTATTTTGTAGAGCCGGGCGGGCGGTGGTACACGCCTTTAATCCCAGCACTCGGGAGGCAGAGGCAGGCGGATCTCTGTGAGTTCGAGGCCAGCCTGGTCTACAAGAGCTAGTTCCAGGACAGGCTCCAAAGCCACAGAGAAACCCTGTCTCGAAAAACCAAAAAATAAAAAAATAAATAAATAAATAAAATTATTTTGTAGAGATCAATGATCAAACTACTTACATTGAGGAAAAGGTCCAAAACAATTAATATGATACTATAAGTTAAAGTTCTATCAGAGAGCCACATAAATAACTGCCCACAGACTGTTAAGTGTTAACTGAGTAGATTATCATAACCGTGACAAAACAGAAAGGTGCTATTCAACAACAAATGTCATATTGAACATCTTTAGTCCTTGGCAGCAGCCCATTTCCTACCAGCAGGTGTTCAAACAATAGTATGTTATTATTTGTATCAAATAAAGAGGAGAACTGTAGTGACTCAAAATTAGTATGTACTAAAGTAAGCATGAGGATTTTATTCAGGTAGCCTATACACATTCATACAGGAAAGATCTTCAGTGGTAGACACTTTGCTGAGCATTCTGACCTTAAAATGTGTGTTACTGAGTGTCTTAGTCAGTGTTCTATTGGTATGAGGAGACACCGTGATCAAAGAATCTCTTATAAAAGAAAGCATTTGTTTGGAGCTTCCTTACATTTTGAGGTTTAGTGTATTATTGCCATGGTGGGAAACATGGCAGTATGCAGGCAGACATGGTCACTGGCGAGGTAGCTGAGAGTTCTATCAGATTGGCAGGCAACAAAAGGAGAGAGAGATGGAGCCTAGTTTGAACATTTGAAATCCCAAAACTAACTTAAGCAGCATACTCTTCGAACAAGGCCAGTTATCCTAATCTCTGTGATATTTACCACCCTTTAATTATCCAGCATTCAGATCTATAAGCCTTGGGAAGCCATATTTTATTCAAACCACTACACCGAGTATGCTCAAATTTGAGACATGGTTTTAAGAAGAAAAAGTGGCAGAAATATTGCTGGCATAATTTGTGTATCTTCAAAAGATTAAAATGAGAGTCAAGAACAGTTTCTGGAGGCCGGGGCGGTGGTGGTGGCGCATGCCTTTAATACCAGCACTCAGGAGGCAAGAAGCAGGTGGATCTCTGTGAGTTCGAGACCAGCCTGGTCTACAAGACAGGCTCCAAAGCTACAGAGAAACCCTGTCTCTAAAAACAAAAACAAAACAACAGCAACAAAAAAGAACAGTTCTGGGCATGCCAATCTTGTGTCAGAAATATAGTGAATAGGATATACTTCTGGATATATCCAAATTCTTCTTCCCAAATAATTCTATTTAAAACTAATTAAGAAAACAATCAAATGTTGCACTAAAATGAGCATTTGCCCCTACAGCCACATGTCCCACTGAAATTATAATGATAGTAAACATCAAAACATATTATAACCCAGAAAGCATGATACTACTCAAATCTGGGCAAATATGTCAATTAACTAGGATAGATAGCACAATGCATGTTCTGACAATGGAGGAAATGCAGTGTAAAGGAGATAAGACAGCTTCATCAACAGAAGGTTCTGGAAGTAAGTTGACGTCTACATAAAAACAAGAGAGAGCAGACAAAACTCTTAAAATTCAAAAAATAAGCTTTACATAAAGAAGAAGCTTAAATTATACTAAAAAGGTATAGAACTCTTTAACAAACCAAAGGGGAATATATATACATATATACAAACACACACACACACACACAAACTTAGATTTGCTAATAATCCTCCTGATTCAACACCAAAAGAACTGCTAAAATGGACTGCATTAAAATTTAGATGTTTTCTGAAAAAAATAGCAGTCAAGCCAAAAGAAGAAGAAGGAGAAGGAGGAGGAGGAAGAGGAGGAGGAGGAAGAGGAGGAGGAGGAGGAGGAGGAGGAGGAGGAGGAGAAGAGAAGGAAGAAGAAGAAGAAGAAGAAGAAGAAGAAGAAGAAGAAGAAGAAGAAGAAGAAGAGAAGAAGAGAAAGAAGAAGAAGAAGAAGAAGAAGAAGAAGAGGAGGAAGAAGAAGAAGAAGAAGAAATAGAACACAATCAAGAAGTATACCTGAAGGCCCAGTGGTGGTGGCACATACCTTTAATCCCAGCACTCGGGAGGCAGAGGCAAGCGATCTCTGAGTTCAAGGCCAGCCTGGTATACAAGAGCTAGTTCCAGGACAGGCTCTAAAAACTACAGGGAAACCCTGTCTCAAAAAACCAAAAAAAAAGTATACCTGATAAAATATTCTCTCCAAATTACATAAGAATGTTTTCAATATACTATTTTAGGATGTTGCCTAGGCTAGCCCATAATGCCAAGACAGAAGTGGTTTTCCTATGTCAGCTTCTGAATTAGCTGATTACCATTTACCAGATGTTTATAGATTTTTAAAGTTGTCAAGGAATACTATCTTGTAAAAATGTACTACTTTATATTGTGATATTAACATGAAACCATGGGGAACAAGAAAAGATTAGAGTTTAACAAGTGATATATTTGTGTGTCAAGTTGACAATGTATAGAGAAGTAATGGTTAAACTGGGATTGTCAATTTGATAACAGCTGAGAAGAGGAGCCCCCCACCAAAGAATTGCCTACCTCAGACTTGCTTGTCAGCACAGCTGGGCAGCATCTTTCTCGAATGATATTTGGTGTAGAAGGACATCAGTCCACTCTATGCAGTACCATTCATAGCTAGTGAGCAGGTTTCCTCAATGCTTTCCTGCCACAGCTACCGCCTGAATTCCTACCCTGACGTTCTTCAGTGATTGGATCGTGACCTGGAAGCACAAGATGAAATAAACCCTTTCCTCTTCAATTTGCTTTTGATCATGGTTTATCACATCAACAGAAAAGCAAACTAGGACACGTTTACATTCGAAAGACGTGCGTGCAGGAAAACTGAGTGCCCATGAAATAGAAATTTAGCCATGCTCTAAAAATGGGAACATGGATTTACTGTAAATCTATATCTGTAGCACACGCAAACAAAGCACAGAAAAGAATCTGTGATATCTTATTGGAAATGATTTCTTAATATGGCAGCAAAAAGATTGATTTGTAAAGTAAGTAAAATTGTGGCATTATGGATTTTACAAATTTAAGAATATTTTTCTGTGAAAGATACTGTTAAGAAGATGAAAACACTGAAAATTAAGAAATAATTTAACAATGTACATTTCAGCATTTGTGTCTCAAATTTAAATAAACAATACAATTATCCATGTGCAAATGATTTAAGTAAACACTTCATGAAAGATAAATGAATATCAAATAATCATGTGACTGGGATACTTACTGTCTATCATCACCAGGGAACACACAATAATGCACAGGAGGTACAATTCCATGCCCTTTATGATGCTGATATATGAACAGATTCCACACTAAATAATGGAAAGGAGTGTGAATAAACTCAATTTCACTCCTGATAGAATTCTTCCAATCACTGTAGCCAACACACAGCAATTACCTTATCCATCCATCCCATTCAAAGCTATATTTCAGAAGGAAAAGAAAAACATTTCCATATAACCTAAACACTAACTTTACAGGCAACACTGTTTTTAAAAAATATTTATTTATTTATTATGTATACAATATCTGTCTGTGTGTATGCCTGCAGGCCAGAAGAGGGCACCAGACCCCATTACAGATGGTTGTGAGCCACCATGTGCGTTGCTGGAATTGAACTCAGGACCTTTAGAAGAGCAGGCCAATGCTCTTAACCGCTGAGCCATCTCTCCAGCCCCAACAGCAACACTTTTATAAGTGTCTCCAAACTAGAAATAACCCAAGTGTTTTATAGATAATTGAATTGTAGTATATCCATATAGTTGGAATACACTTAGCAATAAATAGGGAATGATCAAAATGTATGTATCCCACGAATTAGTAGCAAAATTATTACACTGAGTACAAGAGACACACTTCCCAGTACACAAACAGTGTTACTATTTTCTTTATCTAAAATACAAGAAAAAAAATATGAGCTAATCTTGATAGAGTTAAATAGTTTCCATTTATCTGAAATGCAATATGACCTCAGAAATAATAGAAGAACTAAAAGGAGAGGGAATAAATGCCTCGGTGATGAAAATGACCCAGTTCCATTGTGCTAATGCTTTCCAGATCCCTCTAGATGCAGCATATCACAGATGATATAGATACAGAGGGGGATAAAGAAGTTGGGAGGCAGTGATACCCACACTAGCACGCATCATTTGCACGTTCCATATGCGTGCAGTGTGATGCATGTCCATAAGTCTCAGTAATGCTGTTATATAAATCTTTCCTCAGCAATGAGCTAATTATAAGCCTAGTTTCTGCTATGACCATGTCTTACAACACAGCTCATATCCTTTTTAAACCTCATCTTAGGAAAGAATGCAATAAAACTAAATTATGCAGCACGAAGTCAAAAGATAAAGTTAAATGATAATATCATGTTCTGGAAGGAAACCACTATAAACACAAATGCTAAACAACAGAACCAATACTTTCTAGAAATTACAGAGTTCAAAATCATGGGAAACATACGGGAAAACATCATTAAATCTAACTGCAAAACTGATCTGTGAATTGAAAAGCACAATCAGGAAATGGTAAATTCTTAAAGTGTTGCTTTTCTTGCCTTTAGGATGAAAATTGCCAAACTACAAACTGAAAAGAGCATATTTTTCTACTGCAGGAAAACTTAAACACATTCATTTAGAAGTAACTGAAGAAGTGGTTACAGAGAGATTAAATGCTGGAGCATAATGAGAAAAGAAACTTTTATAAATAGCAGACTTCCATGGACCTAGAGGTTTAGAACACAGTATGAGCAGCAGCGTAAATGTCCATATGGAAAAGGAAGCCTTGATCATTAATCAAATCAGGATTTTAAAAAGAGTTTAGCTATTGTTCACTCATGGCCCCTTTTGTAGTGATATTTTCTTTAGCTTTAACAAATAAAGCTCGCCTGAAGATCAGGAATGCTGAGATAAATCATTAGAGGCCAGGGGAGTGGTGGCACACACCTTTAATCCCCAGGATCTGGAAGACAGGCAGAAGGATCTCTGTTAGTTCAAGGCCACCCTGGGCTATACAATGTGTCTAAAAGAGGAACAGAGTTCACACAAAGGTGATCCCAACACTTGGTATCCCATGGCTTAATCCCAGTACTGGGGAGATGGAGTTAGGAGACACAGTCTGAAGAGATTCTGAGGACAGGATCGCCCCTTCAGTCTGAACATTGGTATAGGTGAAACGTCTCCTCTAGGGGCTAGCCACACTGCTTCTCTGATCCTTCCTTTTCTCACCCCCTAATATCTGATTCTGTTTTTTATTTATTAAGACCTAATAGAATTGTGTGCTACATTTTTGACAGAGAATTTTTTATATGACTTTCTTTATATAGGTATATAAAAAACAGGTATATAAACCAAACATTTACTCATAATAAACTAAAGAAATTTACTTGAAAATGTTTTGTTATGCAAAACAGTTTTACAATTTATTAATAACAAAATACATTTTCTGTACTAATGAGAAGGGCTTGCTTACTGAATTTCATGGGGAAAAATTAAAGCTTGGCAGAGTATTTGGCACAGTGGGAGGTTTGAATAAGCTACTTTTCACTTACTGTGATAAAAAAAAAATTCCAGAACCAATTGTTGACTTGCAAAGAAAGAGTTTACTTTGGCTTATTATTCCACAAGGACAGGAAGTCATGACAGCAAGCAGGAGGCATGATGGTAAGAGTAGGAAGTAAAGACCAAACCGGAAGTGGAAAGAGACTTCACACACTCAGATCTGGCACTGGTGTCTTATTATCTTCATCAAGGGTACATCTATTAAGCCTCCCCAAAGAGTTCTGCAAACCAAAGACGAAGTGTACAAATAGATGACTCTGGAAGAGACATTTCCATTCAATTATGAGAATGTCACTTTGCCTAAATACATTGTACAATATTAACAATATTTTACAAAATCGCAAAAATATATGCGAAGCCATTGTAGAAATCGTTGGAAATTCTGTTCCAATCCCTAAGACAAATTCAATTTTTTAATGAAACTTAAGTCATCAATCAAATAACAATTTTAAAAATCAGGCCGGGCGGTGGTGGCGCACGCCTTTAATCCCAGCACTCGGGAGGCAGAGGCAGGCGGATCTCTGTGAGTTCGAGACCAGCCTGGTCTACAAGAGCTAGTTCCAGACAGGCTCCAAAGCCACAGAGAAACCCCTGTCTCGAAAAACCAAAAAAAATAAATAAATAAATAAACATTCTAACCTAATGCAACAAAATTATGCTAATTGGATGCTGGAACAATAATAAAAAAATATTGGAGGCTTTTGTTTTCCATAAATGAACTGGTATGTTTCTGTAAGAGCAGAATTTTTTTTTATATGGCAAAGAACTATAGTTTAGTCTCAGGTCTAAACTGATGTCTCCAAGCCTGGTGTGTTGGAATTGCATGGGGTGAGGCTCTGAGACACAAAAGATAAGTCTTATGTGTTTAAAACCCAGGCTGCAGTGAGCTTGTATGATGGAACTGCAGCAATTACTGCGAGAAAACACCTCAGATTAACCTTCACTGTTGCCAAAATCTTTAGACCTTCTTAGCTCTAAAATGCAGTTCTCTGGTCCTCAAATGAGTAATTAACTATCCTTTGAAAAGTTGTAACTTAAGATTTACTTGTAATGAATTTCTAGATGGCACCCAGAAATCTCTACAAATATAAGAGATACATGATTAATGACATTTATGGCACTACAAAGTATAGAACAGAGGCTGAGGGAACTGGGATGTTAATCAGTTCTTGCTTTCATCTGGTTTCGGCTTTGATTTTTAAGTCACAAAACAGGGTGTACTGATTGTACTCCACAAATCTTGACTAGGCTATGTTCAACTGTTCTTTTTTCCATCGTTAGTTACAGTAAAAAAATTAGTTTCCTGAGTTTTATATGATGGAATATTAATCAAATTCAAAAGATACCTCCTTTCTTGGACAGCTCTTTCATCAGTAAGGTCAATAAAGTGATACAAGACAGCACTGGAGAAAGCAAAATCAACAATACATCACCAGGACAGCCAAAATGAAGAGCTGTACTGGGACACAGACTAAGAAGCTACAGAGGTGAATCATGATAGGAAAGCTATAGAGTCATAGGGAAGGTAAACACCTTCAAATAAATCAATCAATCCAGTCTGAAGACTTGGCAAAGTCTTCATAATTCCGAGGGGCTACCTCACTGAGAGTAGCAATAATGCAGAGAAAAAATAATACAAATGTCAAAAACCAACTATCTGAGCTCTACAGTCTCAGCCGTAAATGGCAGTAGAATTGCTAGCTGGACAATGGTAGCAAACAACATTTAGGGGGAAAGTGTTCTGATGGAAGGTGAAGGGACAGAAGTTAAGAAGATACACCCAAAGTTTAGAAGTTTAGCCAGGGAAGCAAGGATTCATAGTTTGGGCACTTGCTCCTCAGGAACCCTGATAGTGGAGCACATGACCAAGTTATCAAAGTAGAACAGACTGGATCAAACGAGAGTAGAGCATTTGTCTGAGGGACAATCTCTATCTTGTCTCTTCTAGTTTCTTATAGTGTCTTGGTAATAACTGTATTCCTGGAACATTCCTCTCTGTTTGGGCTGGATTTTCTTCCTCTGTGTGCCTTCAGGTTTGTATCTCAGTGAATGTAGATTATATAGCATGAGCACTTCCTCCTAAATTCCATAATTACTTCCTTTGTAGTATTTGAAATGGTCATTTTTTTTTAATCCATGTTACTCAACAGCTACAATGCTGACGTCTGGCAAATATGACTACATTGCCACTTCTCTGTAGGAGGTTTCTCTATGTGTCTACACATATTACTTTACTAAGATTATATAATATATACTATATCACTAGTAAAATAGAGTACAGTAAACAACCTTAAAAATCATCAAAGAAACAAGTTTTAACATTGATCCCATGTGAATTGTCCCTTACAGAATTTCTTCCCTGTGTTTTGCTGTTCATTTATAACCACAGGAAACCTTCACTTTCAGTTGGAAAACGTGTTTTATCAGTTATTACTGTTTAAATTTTCACTAACAAATAAAATTAAAAAGAAATAATGAAGACAAATGCTGGAGAGTGAAGGTTCCATTGCAACATAAGCAACTTTTTGCTAAATTGAGCAATATTTTTTGAATACTGTCCCTCATTACTTTGGGCTACTTAGCAAAATGTAAGACACACAGAAAAAAAAAAACATTTTGGAATTTAATCTGCATCGCAGGCAGAACTTTGATGACAAAATGTATTGAAGTCTAATTAATCAGCAAAGAAATGTGATCCTGAATTGTATCATCTACTAATTTTCCTCACTGTGAATATTTCCACCATGTCTGTTCATGTAAAGTTCAGTAAGATAAAAAGGAAGAGATGAATCTGATGTTTATTTCTATCTCATCATTATTCTAAAAATTTAGGTGTACATAATTGAATTTTTCGGAAATAAATTTATCTGGTAACTGACAAGCTATAAGTGGTCTCTCCAAATTTACTGCAAGGTGCTTTTAATGAATACTAATATCACAAGATGATAAAGATCAGAAGAAATAGATTCAAATTTTATGTCAGATACACTGAGGTTTAATACCTTTGGAGGTCTTCTGTTAATCTAGGACAGTTGATGGGACTCCCATGCAGGTAAAACCTTAAACAAGAATACCAAGCTATCGCGTGAATCATCTAAAAAAAATTCAATAATAATGAGCACTACAAAAATGTCTGTTCAATTTTTTTTCAAGCTGATGGTCTCTAGATCAAATCCCCTTAGGATGAAGTTGGTGGATAACCTCTAACTTAGTCTGCTTGCATACACCCCAGCTAATTCACAAGTTTGCTCTATAATGGTAAGAATGCCACTTCTTTTGTCCTGGCAGCTTCATAATCTGCAAAATAGAGATGTCTTCCTTCACAAGGGTGTAGTAAGCTAGCAAATGTAAAAGAGATTACATATTTAAAGTACAATTACTCCACTAAGAAGAGTAATTAAGAAAATGAGTAGCAAATTTTGACAACTCCTTTGGAACCAGGCCATGAATTTCTAAGAAGGAAAGGAGGGAAAAAATATACTGGAGCATCCTCCCTACCAGCTTCACAGACTCTTTAGGGGAAAAGGAATCATTTTGTGATAGGCCCTCTCACAGAGAATGAGAAGCCTGTGACCTCGGCCTGCTTCTATTATGCCAGCATCTGCAGTCATTAAGTTCAAGTGACATTTTTAAAAATTATATTCTATGAAAGAGTCCCGATGAACCAATAATTATCATTTACTGGGATTCGCAGAGGTGCAGTAAATATCACTGTTCTTCCCCACCTGAGCTCTGAACCAAGGAAGTAAGGCAGACGGACTGCAAGATTCCATCTTTTTATGGATGGCATAGGACATGACATTATGAGTGGGAAAGTGGGCTTCCTAAAATGAACTCCACTACCAAGCTTCTTTACTCACTATAGCAAGGGCAGAAGGATATCCTTTGGGTACCTCTGTCCTGGAATGAAGCCCCTAAATTTAGAGTTGGGAGGGGGGAGATTGAAATGGATTTCTTCTCAGTCTACAGCATTGATCTGAAGAAAAGAATACATTTCCTTCCAGGTTTCTCTGCTTCCCTGAGGTCAATGGAAAATGAGGTTATCTCATTTGTTAGGCTTTAGTCTTCAAATGTAGAGTCATTATCCTCCTCACTCTTATTCCATGTTTTTCATAATGATTGGCACAAGAATAGGGAATGGGTTTTGAGACATTTCTTTCTAAGCAAATGATTCTAGATCCCAGCAAAGAACAGTGACCTCCAGTCTAATCCTCTTCAATGTCTGGCCCACTACTAAGTATTAAGATACGTTTATTTACATAAGTACATAATTTATGTAACGTCTTGCAACTATCTGAGGTATATATTGCAAGATTTTTTTCTTTGAAAGTGGATATTACACACTAGTGACTACTTTATATGGTATGGCTTCTTAATGAGTTGGCAGACTGGAAATTATAGTAAACTATTTAGGAATGGAGAAAGGACAAGGAGTAAAGAAATGGAAAGATAAACAGACTGAAGGAGAGAAGGAATAAAGGACAGGAAGAGAGAGGGAAGGGGTAAAAACGCTAAAGGAATTGAAACCCAGGTCAGAGAGATTCCAAAGCACAGATGAGTTCATTACTGTCTGATGTGTACTTTCATGTGTGACAGCTGGGCTTAATGACGATTGCAGTGTTATAGCACAGTTAGCAAGAGTGTTTTTCTGAATGCACATTCTTACTAAGAATATTCTCTTCTCTATAAGGGCACTGTGCTCCGAGTTCTAACCAGCTCAGGTGCCATACATACCACATGCTGAATTGATATATATTCCCTGGGTTCTCACACCACTTGGTTGGAAATGAAATGAATGGCATCTAATACATAATGGTGTTTCTAATCATCCTAAAGATCAGCATGATCAGCCATAAATAAGAGTATAACTACAACCTCCCATTAGCATGTTTCTGTTATCCTCTCTCCACACAATAAGCAAGGCTAAGGTTGTCATTCTTCTGCTGTTAGAGATTGATCATGCAACACTGACAAGCACTGATATATGAGATTAATCTCTTTAGCTCATTTATTTAAGGTATGATTCTTTCTCAGGCTCACGCTGGGTAAGCAAACAATAAATATCATTAAGAAATCACAGGCAATTTTTGGTCAGAAAACTCCAGTGAGAGAGAAAAACAATCATAAAGTTCAAGAAATTTTTCTGCTATTCACATTTTCTGGGATTTAAAGGCTTTATTTGCAAAGACTATCTAAGCTCTCAAAATGTTCCATTCACTACTTGAGCCTGAAAGTAACATTTTAAATGCTTTATGTTAGCAGAATAGATACAGAAGCATCTTTTAAACTTACAGCGATGGTAAATGAGAATCTCACTGTTTGAAGACACTCAGATAAATATGCCACTTGCCTCTTCACTTTGGATCGTCTGCCACACTGATGACTGGGGCTTACAATGGCTCTCTGCTTCCATTACTATGCTTCATTCATAGGATGACAGTAACAGGCTTCCTGAAAACAGAGGACTGGAACAAGTGAACTCTTTACGTCTTTTATGGTCTTAAACATGTTGATCTGTGATTAGGGGTAAAAGTTGCAATTTCACACAACTGGCATCCAAGGTAGTTAAGTGGTAAAATTGCTGTTATCATCAGCTGCCCTCGTGCACCACTGCAGCATCGGGAGTGAGATATTTGTCTCCTATTCAGAGTGCTCTGTGTGGTATCAGCAGCAGTGACATGAAGGACTTCCCCTAGCATCGTGCTGGTCCTCCGCTCAGGTCAAGTTGATCTCCTTTTGCACCAGAAGCACTTGACAACCAAGCCTCCACTTCAGGTCTGTGTCTCAGCTATTGACACTAAGTCTTAAATCCTCCTTCCTCTGCAAGAAGGTGTCTAATGCTGCTTAAGTAATTAGCGTAAACTTAATACCATAAGATATAATAATTCATCAACTATTAATTCTTTGAGTAAGAATCCAACCTGGGTCTCTTCGTTGCTGTGGAGGCACCAATAGGGCACGGTCACTTCTAGGGGTGCTGTAGAAATCTGTTAATTTGCCTGGAGACCATCGGAGTTACAGGACTCATTCTGTCTCCTATATTGCTTTTGGGTGCTCAGATAACACCATGACCAAAAGTGACTTAGGTGGAGAAATGGCCAATTTTACTTTTCAACTCAAACAATCCATCACTGAGCCAATCAAAGACAACTAAAATGAAAAGGTTGGGTAAAACAGCTAAGGTTATTCTCTCTGACCTGCAGATACATATAGGCATGTAGTAAGAGGAGGAGCAGCAGGCCTGCTTTTCATCCCGCCCAGGTCTTGCACAGCTAGCTTAGCCCCAGAAATAACAACACACAAATTGTATTCTTTTAAACACTACCTGGCCCATTAGTTTCAGCCTTTTATTGGCTAATTCTCACATCTTGCTTTAACCCATATTTAGTAATCTGTGTAGCACCACGAGGTGGTCACTTACCAGGAGAGATCTTAACCTGTGTCCATCTTGGAGAGGAGAGCTATGGCGACTGCCTGAGGTGTCTGCCTTACTCTGCTTTCTTTCTCCCACAATTCTGTTCTGTCTACTCCACCCACCTATGTTCTGACCTATCAGGCCAAGCAGTTTCTTTATTAATTAACCAATGAAAGCAACAGATAGATAGAGGGCCCTCCTCCATCACAGGCACGTCTGTAAACACACACACACAAACACACACACACACACTCATGCACACCACTGATCGATATTCTGGATCCTTATTATCTGTCAAGCTTTATTTTTACATATTTTTGTTGTTGTTGTAAGCTCAATTTTTATTGGTGAACATTATTTCAGGGGAGACAGGGAATAATGTGTTCCTGGTTGGTGGATCCAGGATATAGGTGGATCAGAAGGTTTCATAGAACCAACGTCCACATGTGCTGATATCAAGTGTTCCTCTGGAAAACAACCATCAAACTAAGGTGTCTGGAGGTATTATTTCAACAAATATGAAAACCAGAAAAAACGGCACACAGATGTTTCTAGTGATTTTATGGTTTTTTTTTTTTTTTTTGGTTTTTCGAGACAGGGTTTCCCTGTAGTTTCTAGCGTCTGTTGTCCTGGAACTAGCTCTTGTAGACCAAGCTGGCCTCAAACTCAGAGATCCACCTACCTCTGCCTCCCGAGTGCTGGGATTAAAGGCGTGCGCCACCACCGCCCGGCTAGTGATTTTATTCTTAAGAACCAAGATGTCTGTTGTGCTTGAAGGTAACTGTCTCCTATAAGCTCCTGTGTTTGGACCCTTGGTCCTTAGTGCGAAATGCTACTTGGGAAGGCTGCATATTGCTTAGGAGGTGAGTATAACTGCAGGAAGTGGGCAGACTTTGAGACTTATGGTCGAGTTTTCCTTCTCGTTCATTGCTGTGCCCTGCGTATGAATGGAATGTGATCAGCCCGTCTCTGGATACTGCAGACATGCTGTGCTCCCTGGTCTCCCTTTCCATGATGGAATGGTTCCTTCCTAGTATAAGCCAGAATAAACCCTTTTTTCTATAAATTAGTTATTTTCAGGTATTTAGTCACAGAAACTAGAAAAAAATAATTAATATAGTGTCCTTTTGTAGGTGAATGGCTAAATTAACAGTATTGCATCCAAACAATGAAACATTATTTAGTGCCAAATCGAACTGGCTAATAAACTGTGAAAAGAGAAAGAGAGACCATTATTCTATTATTTAGTGAAAGAAAGCTGCATAATCACAAACTCTACGATTATAACTGTGGCATCATCATATGGAATGCAAAGTGTAGGCAGAGCTTTTCTGTCCTGATTGCCTGCTCCCAAATAACCAGCAAACATTTCCCAAATAACTGACTCAAAGACTCACTATAAATTAAAAATGCTCAATGGATAAGTCAAGCTTGTTATTAGTTAACTCTTATATTTACAATAACCTATTTCTATTAAAGTACATCTAGCCTCATGGCTCATGCCTTTACCTGTCTCCAGCATACCCTGCTCCCTCTGTGACTCTGGCAACTCCTCTGACTCTGCCCTTCTTCATCTCAGCATTCTCTATGTTGCAGGCTGTCTCACCTATTATCTTCCTGCCCAGCTTTGGACAATCAACTTTTTATTAACAATGAGAGCAATATGTTTCCAGTGTACATATATTGTTCCAAAGCAGAAAAGACATTGAAACAACAGCAGCTTTGAGGAGGTAGAAAGGGAAAAGGATAAAATGTTGCTTTACATTGGATTTTTAAAGAATTCAAATTATTCCATATGTAAAGTTTATTCATTTAGAAATCCATAAATTATCTGTCACTAATTTAACACTAGTAAAAACTGGGATCTAATTTAAAATTATCCAAATATTGATTTATCAGTTCTAAGAAACATACCAACAATTGCAAGACATTAATAGCAGGAGAGACTAAACAGAAGAGATTTGGTTGGGGATATACAGTAATCTTATGCAATTTCTATTTATTTTTCTATAAATTTAAAACTGTTGTCTTAGAAATGATTTCTACTGATGTTTTGAAAAGTCTCATCAAGATATAGTTTATAGCAAATAACACTTTAGAGTAAGAGAGAGAAAAATGATAACCAAGAAGGAAAGAATGTATATCTCTCAGATTGCTTTATGTATATACTTGACCTTAATTAAAATATAACTCCATGACAAGACAACTCATAAGCTCAATAGAACAGGAGCCACTAGAGTAGAAAAGGAATTAATGCATTAAAATTCAATGAAGGAGTACTTTAAAAAGAAATATATTAACATGCCACAATTCCTAGACAGCATAAAATAGATTATTTTCCACACCTCATGATAAACATAAAAAATGCATTAACTAGTAAAGACACTATTCACATTTAGATTTTTGGAGGCAGAATCATACTGTGTATTTCAGGGTAGTCTGGAACTTGAATGTGAGGATTCCAACATATACCAACATGTTCAATTATATTCTTAGTAAACCAGAGAACTAGCAACAAAAGCACAATCATGTGATGAACTTGTGTTGAGCTAGAGGGTTCTTTGAGGTTTTATAAAGTTAAGTTACTCACTGCAGATGCCAAGACAATATGTATTAGCTGCCTTGCTTTGTGCTTATGCCAGAAAAAGAAACTACTTAACTCAGGCTGAGAGGTACCCAACGGTGCTGTGGGCTCTTCTCTCCCTGGTAACCACAGTGAGAGAAATGTTATTTACCATTTCAGGAGAGAGATGTAGCCAGTACAATTATTCTATGACTATCCTAATTTGTATTTACAGTGAGAACAAGTTTTAAGACCTGCCACGCCTTGTTAATTTACTCATTCATTTAGAAATAGCATCAGAGTTCTCACTTTCTATTCTAGACACTGGAACACAGATATAAACTCATGAACATACGTATGCCATGAAGCTTTCGATTAGTGGGAATGAAGAAAATAAGCCAGGCCAACACAATGGCATCAGCAAAAGCAGGGGGATGCTGGAAGAGGAATCATTTGAGATCTAAACAATACCACTGATTGAGTTTGTTAGGTGCTAATCAGCTTTTTGTCATTGTGACTAAAAAAATGTAAAATAAAAGTCAAACTAAACTTATGAGGTAGAAATTTTTATTTTGGCTGACAGATCTGGAAGCTTCTGATCATATTTAGTTAGCTCTATTGTGTTTAGACCTGTAGCAAAGAAGTGCCCCACACTTGGAAGACATGTTAGAGGAAACCTATGAGTTTATGGGCTCTGAGAAGCAAAGAAAGAAACCAGGATACAAATATTTCCCCATGAAAGTAAACCCCATTGGCCCAAATCCTCCCACTAGCCCCACCTCCTGCAGGAACTATTGTTTAACAAAGTACCACAGATTAGGAAATAAACCCCAAATACCGGAGTCTCTGGGAAATTCCTCTTCAGTTTTCATGATGCTTTCATTGAGCAATAGTGATGATGTACTAGACACTACTTTGCAATCATAAAATTGAGAATTCAGTAGAAAAGAGAAGAATAAATACAAATAAGCAGATAGATTTTTTTAAAATCCTAATTTTAGGTAGTTTTAAATGCTGTGTGGAAAAAGTAGGGGTCAGGAAGAGGGAGGAAGGGATAATATGTATACATTTTAAAATTTGAACATCTTATTTAATCGACAGAAAGTGCTGTAGTTGATATCCCACTAAACATATATAAACTGAATGTATCCACTCATAAATGATGGCCAAGTGACTTTATTATCAAAATCTGTAACCAGTGCTAACCTGCCAAACGAATATTGCGGTGTCGCTGTGGACTGTCTGTATCCTTTTGCTTTATGCTTTAAATAAATTCAGCCTTTTGTTACTTTTTAAAAGGGCTGTATTTTGTTTATACTATAAAAGGCAGTTAGTTATTTATTTACATAAACATGAATCGAATCTATTCCTCCAATTGCTGTTCCTTTTTTGTGTGTGAACCAAACCTTTATGAGATTTGTCAGTGAAAACCTATATTACATAGGCAGGGGAAATGACTCAAAGACAGAACACTGGATCAGCATGAACAAGAGCTATAGGTTCCATTGCCACCACTAAAATCAAAACAAAAAAAGCAATGTATGTGTATGTGTATTAAAAATGGTTTTATTTAGATATCGTGAATTTATAAGTAAGTAACATTTCCCCTTAAAGATCTTTGGAGAAATTCCCCTTTGTCTTCTGGTATCTGACTCTGGCAATGAAATATCGGCATTCCATGTAGTTGTCAGTTGGTGAATGTAGTTGTTAGTTGCTGAAGGTGATCTACAACTTATCTCTCAAAACTCCAGCATTTCTTTTTGCTTTAAAGATTCTTGGAATTCATTAAAATACATATGAGGAGGTTTGAATGTTTGATTTCAGCCTTTCGATTCTTCTTTCTTCCTTGTTTTGTAAATATTTTTTAAAAACAACATTGCACTATGATGGATTTATTTTCATAATTTGCATAGAATGTATGTGATTATTTATCTTAAAGCTCTGACATATCAGACATTTGTGCACCTCTCTCTCACCTCTTACACATTGGATATTCTTTGAGAGTTAGGAAGCTCTTTTTTTTATATATGTTCATACTTCACCTGCTCTTTTATGTTGGCCACTTCTTTCATTGCTGTGCTACAATTGCATTTTTCAGTTCTCTATAATTTCCTTCTTTCTATCTATTTTATTTAAATCACAAACAACAAAGTGGCAAGTAATTGAAAATGTTGGGAAGGGGACTTTTGTGTAGAGAGAGGTAGCTGACTTGGCCACCTTACTGCTCTATTCGTTGTGTGTAAGACACCAGGACTTAGTCGGCACTGATGAATGCGATTTACAATTGGGAATTTTTTCCTTTGAAAACAACAAAAAGGAACAAGTCAAAATAATACGCATCTTCTTGGAAGGTACATGCAGGAGATATGTTGGCTTACGTTGGAACATTATAGTGAAGACAGAGGGAAGTGAGACATTAACCTGGCCATCCAGAGTATGGTGTTTTGCAGACATCATTTCTTAATCTTGACAGAGATGCTAAATTATGTCTCCACTTCTCCAGATGTGGAAATTGAGGCTTAGCCATGCCAGCTAATTGGCTAAATTCACACAGAAGCTACTGCATAAAGACTTTGTTACCCAAAGCCTCCTAATTTGATGATTCTTCATAGGCAATTGATAGCGAGCAAGTAGAAAAATGTATACAGAGGGTATGTGCAGCCTGTGTTGTGCAATGAAGAAAATAAAGAGCTAATCAAAGCGCTGAGTGGAGAACAGCTGCCAAGAGACATGATCAAAGTTGGCAGAAAGAAAAACTGAGAGGTTTATGAACATGAAGTTTTGTAAAACTTTGAGAGCAATGGCAAGCTTACACTGCAGGTTATTCTTTTGACATTTCCCTCTCCTCAACTGCGGGGAGAACCATCCTAGCATGAGCTGCTTTACAGACTTCTTTAACCATTAATAATGTAAATACAGACCCATGAACAAAATGAACAAGGGTCAGTTCCTTGACGTTGGGAGAGTCGGATTGATGAGGAGAGTATATCCCAAGCCACAGCAGTATTGAGGGGTGAAGTCTAATACAGCAGATTATAGGACAGGTGCTTTGCTCAAGAAAAAGAAGCAGTTAGATAAGAAGAGTTCAGTATGAGAATGAGGGCTTGACTTTCAATTAGATATATTAATGATTGAATTATTTAATGAGTAATTGCCTGCTGTGAATGTCATTTCTAGCCTAAAACATTATCAGAACTTAAAATACCAATTATCTTAGTCTTTGTGTTCTCCAGGTCAACATTATATACATATATATATATATACATATATATAAATATATACACACATATATAACATTATATACATATATACATATATATACATGTATATATACACATATATATGCACATATATATGTGTATATATATTAGTATTTTTAACTAAAATAACTTCAGTTTTCTCACAGGTCATTCTTTATCTCCAAAGTATTCAGCATTATTAAGGGCACAACGAACAAGGAAAGTGAAGCCAGGTGCATTGAGGAAGTTCCTGTCCAGCAATCTTTCACTGATGGATAGAGTTGAATTGTGACTTTCGAACCTACTGTTATGGAAATTCTAAAGAAACTGAAAAATCGCCACTTGACACGACAGATGACAGCACTCTGGAACGGCGTGCGCATACTCAACTGCGGTGGCAGCAGTCATTTTCTTTAGGTGATAAAGCACAAGTCTATACCTGGGAATATCTTATTCAGTGCTCATCGTCTGTGAAACCAAAGACAATGTTCTTTCTCATCAATAGCTCAGGAAGAAAGAAAAGCTGTCCGGACAAAAAGAAAGGAGGCGCTGTCATGAACTAGAGTCCTGGCACTCTGCCCAGAATTCTATATACATCTAAAAAAAACATTCCAAGAACACTTATTATTTCTATGGACAAGATAAGAACAGCAAGAAATTACACTACACAGTGAATCTCGAAACCCCAAATTCTGGAGCCCAAATGCAAAGTGTAAACCCCGTCCTGTCTGCTTCTTCCTTGTCAGACTCTCTAGGGCAAGCAGAAATATCACATAAAACCTCGGCTTCTTCATCAGTAAATGGCTTTCCTGATAAGAGATGTGCTGACAGTAAATGAGGTTAACCTGAATGCTTCTTAATTGTACGTGATCAATAGTAACAACTTTCAAAGCACTTTCTTTCTATGAGACATGGAAGAAGTAATTACATTATCCTCCTGTAATGAACGAGCTATTGTCTATTGATCTGGGGACCAGGCTCCTTATTAAAATTATCTATTGGGTTGCATCAAATATATATGTCTATTATACTATTTGATTTGTTTTAAATCTAAGACTTTGTAAATAATCAGCTCTCACTGAGCCACAATGTGACATAAACTGTACAATGACAAACAATTAACCAAAGCATATATCATTTATGTCTGGTTTGCTACAAACAATATTTTATTCAACACTTACAGAGATTTTCTGTTTCTTCATTCTTGGATTAGCAGGTTTGACAGGACCCTCTCAAGCCTGTCTTGTCTCTGTCTTTAGGTCTCCAGTTTTCTTTGTTGGATCCTCTATTGTCCTGAATGGCCCTCCTGTATACATTCAGTGCAGTGCTGGGATCTTCAATAATGATCTCTGTGATCTGTTACCCTTTCTTTTTCAATAATTGCTCTTTGCAGTGCTGGGACTTGTGAATTTTCCCCCATTTATCTTTCTTCCTGGGAAATATTGGCTATGATGTGTATAACTGCTGCACAAGACATAACCTAAAGAATGTAGTGTCCTCTTTTACAAGATGCTGCCCTTGTGTACAGAAGTTCATACCAGAACTCACAGTCCATAGCTTGACTCTGTGTCACCATAATTCTGATAGGACTTTTATTTTATTTTTGTATTCTTTTGAGAAAGTATTTATTCTGTTTCTTTGACTTTCTCTTCCTCTCCTAAATTTCCTGTGTCTCCTAGTTTCCTCTCCAAATTAGGGCCTCTTTTTCTTTAATTAGCATTGTGTTACACATACACAGCTACACACACACACACACACACACACACACACACCCTTCTGAGTCCATTCAGTGTTGCCTATGTGAGCATGGATGAACTGTTAGGATTTAATTCCAACCTCTGTTGAAAAAAATTGAAATGTAGGTAGCTCATGTATACCTGGAAACAAAATCAAACTAATTAAATGAAAAGAACACATCAGTTTACTTATTTAGCTTTTATTTTTTTTTACAATTTTTTTGTGTCCTATTTTAAAATTTTTTTAATTTTTATTGCTTTATAAATAATACCATTCAAATTTTCCACTTCCTCACCTCCTCCCACTTCTCTCCTGCTCCCCCCCTCACCCTTCGCCCTCACCCTCCAGTCCTAAGAGAGGTCAGGGTACTCTGCCCTGTGGGAAGTCCAAGGCCCTTCCTGCTATATCCAGGCCTAGGAAGATGTGCATCCAAACAGACTAGGATTCCAAAAAGCCAGTACACGCAGTAGAGACAAATCCCAGTGCCATTATCATTGGCTTTTCGGTCAGCCCCTATTGTCAGACACATTCAGAGATTCCATTTTGATCACATGCTCATTCAGTCCCAGTCCAGCTGGCTTTGGTGAGCTCTAATGGGAGCTCACCATTTGGTGCCTCACATGAGGCACATGTCTCAGTGGGTGGACCAACCCCTCATGGTCCTGACTTCCTTGCTCATCTTCTCCCTCCTTCTGCTCTTCGACTGGACCTTGGGAGCTCAGTCCAGTGCTCTGATATGGGTCTCTGTCTTTATCTCCATCCATCGCCAGATGAAGGTTCTATGGTGATATTCAAGACTATGGGACAAGGCCAGTTCAGGCACCCTTTCCCCTACTGCCCAAGGACCTAGCTGGAGAC
Source organism: Arvicola amphibius (assembly GCF_903992535.2). Taxonomy (NCBI): domain Eukaryota; kingdom Metazoa; phylum Chordata; class Mammalia; order Rodentia; family Cricetidae; genus Arvicola; species Arvicola amphibius. The sequence goes on along the minus strand of NC_052060.1, from coordinate 46,281,699 downwards.
ATCCCAGTGGACACCTGGGAACCCCTCTGGAGCCAAGTCTCTTGCCAACCCTAAAATGGCTCCCTTAATTAAGATATCTTCTTCCCTGCTCCCATTTCTGCCCTTCCTCCATCTCAACCATCCCACTCCCCCAAGCTCTCCCCAATCCTCCCCTTCTCCCTTCTCTCTCCCCTCTCCCCTTCCCTCCATCCCATCTCCACCCCCATGCTCCCAACTTTTGCCTGGCGATCTTGTCTGCTTTCGGTTTCCAGGAAGATCTATATATGTTTTCCTTTGGGTTCACCTTATTATTTAGCTTCTCTAGGATTGTGAACTGTAGACTCAATGTCCCAGTAATACCACTCTTGGGAATATACCCAAGAGATGCCCAATCATTCTACAAAAGCATTTGTTCAACTATGTTCATAGCAGCATTATTTGTAATAGCCAGAACCTGGAAACAACCTAGATGCCCTTCAGTGGAAGAATGGATAAAGTGTGGTACATATACACATTAGAGTACTATTTAGTGGTAAAAAAAAATGACATCTTGAATTTTGCATGCAAATGGATGGAAATAGAAAACACTATCCTGAGTGAGATAATCCAGGCCCAAATTATGAATATGGTATGTACTCACTCATTAGTGGATTTATTTAGCTTTTATAATGTAGTGCCAATGCACACCAATGTTTTCATTTTCCCAAAGTCACTGAAAATTTAATAGTTAAATAGTCATCTACTGTTTACAAAACATTTAGCTGTATTTTTATGACATTTTTAAAAACCCTAACTCTTCATAATCACTGTAAGGTAGCATGGGAATATAAAATCCTTTCATAAGACGAAGGTCATTCCTCAGCTAATGGCTTCCAGGAGACAAGAGGTGGAAATAAACATAGAATTAATGGCTGCCAGAAGACAAGAAATGGAAACAAACATAGAATAAACAAACATCGAATTAACAAATTAATATGATTTGTTTGGCATGGAACAACAGTCATTTCATCAGCTCTGAAGTTTTAATAGAGGAAAAGAGACTTGACCACAGGAGAACAATTCTAGAGTATGCTTAAACCATTCACATACATAATCACTATCTGTAGCTGCAGTTCCTAAAGAGTGAAGAGTAGAGATTATAAGACACAAAATAAATTGCCACTTCAATAAATAGAACAACTCGTGTTCTTAGAACTTCATATAAGCTCAATGGAGTAAAATAAAAAAATGTATAGGCTTGAGAATTAGGGGGATATGTGCCCACGTTGTTAATTCTTTGTGTGTGTGTGTGTGTGTGTGTGTGTGTGTAAGTGTGTGTGTGTGTGTGTTTGACAACCTATTCATACTCCTTAAACTTCTGCCCCTTCTGAAAAATGGGGGCTCTGACTTCCAATTTTCAAGATTGTTTTACCTGTAATACAACGCACAAGAGAGTACATGACATGTAATAAAAATTCAATAAATATTACAAGATCACATAATGGTAATTTTACAATTAGTCACACATCACAGATAATCTGAAGTACAAAGAAATAAAAAAGACCTCTACAACATGAAACTCTAACCTGCTGTGGGTGTTTGTAAATTCATCTATGTGCCTTGTATAAACTTCAAAAGAGGTCAATAAACAAACATTCTCACTTTTAGAGAAAAATTAGAGGATATTCTTTGCCTATAAGAGTCTTAATTCCAGAAATAAATCATCTGCCTCCATTCTATGGAAAGACATATTATGTTAGTGGTAAATCAATGCTGGAAAATTATATCTTGTCTCTTGTATCATAGATGAAAATGTAAGTGAATGAAAACCTAGATATTTCTAGTTTTCAATGCTGTACTCTCTGGCAGCCTAACTTAACTCATGCATAAGCTACTATATATGAAGTAAATCTTTATCAATTTAACCACATTATTCCAATTTTGTAATTGGAAAACAAACTGAGACAATAATAAAATATTTTGAAGCCTGTTGCAGAGCTAATACTCAATGCATTTTTTTCAGATGAGTAGAATAACTAGAGCTATGTCTCAAATAACTAGGAAGAAAATACTTATTACTGACAATTTTGCTGTTATATGAAATGATACATCCCTTCCAAATGTGTGACAAACAGGTAAAAACTGAAATTGTTAGGCAATTATTTTACCATTGTTCGGTTAACCAAAATCTCTACAATGGCTTACATGAACTTATAATCATAAAGTAAACACACAGCTATCTGTCCTACAAAGAGACTTTGAAGATATCCCTCTATGAAAAACTCAGGTAGAGAAGTCTGTAATGCTTATTTGCTCTGTCCATGACCTTGGTCTGTCTGGCCAGATAGAGGCGGTGCTTCTTGTCTGTAGATGTGATCTGTTAAAAGGAAAGAAAGGAGCAGTTGCTCGCTCTCTCCTGTGGTGGTCCGGATTGAACTGTTGGTTCCATTCACCCTTGGGCAGAATAGAGGACCCTGGCAATCTTTTAACTCATTGAGCATCTGTGAGTGTATTCTAATAAGTCCTTATAACCTCTCTAAACAGGCTCTCATGGATTTGCTTATAGAAGTCCTTTTATTTCTTGGATCCAATTGATTTTTTTTTGTGATATAGAAGATTATTATATGGGTCTCTAATAAAGGACACAAAAGTGTCCTCTTCTGATTGGTGTGCATGTGGGAACATATTTGCCACATCCTAGATTGAGTTTTGCCACTGGTTTCTCTATATAGAAAAGAATAACCCTACATCCCTTTAAATCGGTAATTTATTTTTCCCATAGTTTCACGTGAGTCTACTGCTGTATAATTGCTATATCTATACAGCATATGCTAAAATAAGACGAAGATCTAGAACACATCACATAGGAACCCGAGCCAGAACACAGTGTCTGCATAATCATGGGTCTGCAGCTCTTAGTCTGGTAATTGAAACAGTCCCAGTAGGAAGATGGTTCCGACTTGTGCCAGCCAAAACACTTGACACAACATTAAGCCAAGAAATATCTGAGAGCTGAAAATGCCCAGTTCACAAAATGGTTAAGAGGGAATTGCCTGTGATTGGAAAGTGCTACATCAAGTGTTTGTCATCAACTTTGCAGTGGGCATTGAAGAAACGGATCCCTACTTAGCGCCACTGTGGGCAGCTGAGAAAACGTCTCTACTCCACGGAAAATCGATTTGAAGTTTCCAGCTTTATTAGTGAACGCTAGTACTTCAAGCCTATTCTTTTCTGGTAGTGAAACAAAAGAATATCTTGGTATTCAAGTTATGTCCTTCATATTCTTGGTATTCTTAATGTATTCTTTATTCTCAAAAGACAGGCCAACAATTTGAACCTCAGATCACTCTGACTCAGCCTGGGTCAGGCAAAATCTTCTACAGCTCAAGATTTAACTGAATCTACGTTTAGTGGTCTCTCTCACTAGACTAAGGTTTGAAAAGTCGAGTTTTCATACAATTCAACTGATGGGATTTACCAAACATTTAATTATAATTTCAAGCAACAATCAATATTTTGTATAGAAAAATAAATATATTTACATTTTTTATTTTTTAACAAACAAGACAAAATGCTTTTCTGTTGACTGTCTCCTCCTCTGAGTGTCTCTGAGTAGAAGATGAGACCAACTCTCTACAGAGATATCTCTCTTTCACTTCTCTCCCCTATTCACTTCCTTATTTGTATAACTACAAATATCTTTTGAAAAGTGTAGTTAGTATGTCTCACTCAACAACCTCCATCAGTTAACATGGGAATTGTACTGTACCTAAAGTACAGTGCCTATCTTAGGTTTTAAAATTAATTTACTAATTAAAATAAACAAAATAAAATGTGTCTCTTAAGGGCATAAAGAAGAAAGAAGTTTAAGGCTGATTCTATTTAGAGGAATGGCTTCAAGTACTCGGAAATCGGGAAATTTGGGAGCATACCACTGTTGTAATTTTTAGTGTAGTGCTTCTGGGCTTGAAGCATCATGTGCGTGTTCTGGGAGTTTCCTAGTTTGAATGGCCATCTTACACAGCCCTCTTCTTTAGACTCGTCTCATATTGAATCTCCACCTCAGTCAGTATTTTCCAAAGGCAATCTACATCTGTGAAAAATCAGGGAAACTAAACTGTTACTTTGCAAAATGTAGGAGACATAACGGTTTATGGTTCTTACCTCTGGGAGAGAATAATTCAGTGGTACCTACAGAGGCAGCTGAGGATCTGCTCTAATTATTTTTATTGTCCAGCTGCTGCTCCTGACCTCTCACACATAAGCTGATCAATTATTCCTTGTTTGTCTAAATTGGTAAATTTAATTTTTTTCGGAGGTGTGTGGAGCATGTTCTTCTACCTTCCAGTCAATAGACTGTATAAATTTTAAATTCAATATATCATCCTAGAATGATGTCTAAAATACTATTAGAAAATTTTATAAAATGCCCTAGGATAGGGAAAATCATACTTTAAAATAAATTGACAAAAATAAAATTTAATACTCTGGAAAATCTAGGGAGAAAACAATAAAATATCACAATGGATGTAATTAATACTTTGTCATACTGTGCCCAAGTATCACTCGTTCAAAGAGAATTTATAAAACAACAGTCAAAATAGGAATTATATCCAACTGAAATTCTCTTTAGTTCATATAAGAAGAGATGAACTAGAAATGTAATTTCTATAAATTCTTAAGCAGCTCAACAAATAGTGTTTGCAATTTCACTTTAAGAATTAAGGTTAGACTGAAAAAAATCTCTCAAATTCAGGTACTGACCATAGCAGACAAAAACTGATAAATCCAAGTTGTTATTTTATATTTCTCTAATCCTGGCTACAGAGAATTCATAAATACTATGATCTAGTCTTTTACCAATAGCTCCTTTCAGAAAAGTTTCCTTGATTTTATTAATGTCCTTACAAGATATATAGTAAGTATATCAGATGAATTTAACTTATAGAACTAGCACAAAATTCATGGAGTATTTACTCAGTTTGTGTTTTATAAATTCCTTCATTTCAAGATTATGTAACCATAGAAGAACTCAAGCTAAAAAATATAGTGTCAAAACTACATACTAAATGAAAAGTATTTCAGTGGGAAAAAATATATATATGCTCTTTTCTGAGAAAAGCAATGGGAGGCTGTTCTAGAATACTTTTATGATGATCCTCATAATTTAAAAATATCATAAAATATACATGCAATCAGAAATATGGACCTTTCTTGGAAGGACTTTGCCTCTAAAAAGACAATGAGAGTAAAATTGGCAGCATGCATCAAAGAAGGAACAGGAAACTGAGTGACCAACACATCAAAATGAAGCAATTAGAATTGTCAATAGAGCGAACTAGGCTGCCCAGTGAGGATCATTTTGCTTGGCAAATGTTAGATGGTTGAAAGAAGACCCTGTCCTATTTGGCTAAGTATCATTGTCATTGTTGTCTTGGTACAGAAGATGATGCTAGCTGCTACAATGAACTTTACAAAAGGAGCAGACTCAAAAGTAGGTAACCTAAGTGAGAACGTGGGGTCTCCTTGAAAAATTAGTGGGGACTTGGCCCATAAGGAACTAAGCAGGGGCAGCCTTTACAATGACATATTCCAAAGAAAGAAGAAAGACCCAGGAGAATGGGTGGACAGTTATGGCATACTGCATTTCAGCTTCCCACTGTGTAACTGAAGCAAAACTAATTCAAGATTAGAAGGCGATAACTGAACTGGTGGCTTTTAAGTTAGAGAAAAGTTGCCTAACTATATATCCTCCCATTTTAATAATCATCCATGACAATATTTTTTGTGGTTTAACTACTATATCATATTTTTCTTCTTTCTATTACGGGTTTTTAAAGCCTTACTTATAGAGAAATGTGTGTCTCGATGGCTAGGTGAAAAAGCTTGTCAGTTTCACTGTATTTCACCACTTTGGGAAACTACTCCGTGTCTGTGAATGTCGGAACCTGAGGCCTAAGGTCACAGTGACTGTCCTTAACGGTGTCTCCTCCCTAGCCCCATCACCTGTCTCCAATAAGGCCAATCATGTGACCCACAATGGCCAACACACAGGGCCTCCTTCGGTTTGTTGTACTCAAGGTTATCTAGCCAGGGCAGACAGTGGAACCCGAGAGGCAGCCATGCTTTACTCCCCAAGCTGTGTACCTTGGCATAGAGTGTCTCTGCCCAAAGATAGGTCACCTTTTTTTCCTAATTTTCATAGAGGCTCCATCTGCTTGCCAAGCTGTTCACCTGCAGGGCTGTCTCTACCTAGCGGGGAGATCATTTGCTCCTTTGTCTGACAGCTCTGTGGCCATATGGGCTAGTGAAGGTCCTGCCAAAGGGGCAGCTCCATCCCCCTTGCCTCAGTGACTCTTTCATAGATGGGCTCAAGCCAAGCATGGCCATTGTCTAACTCTGGACTTGTCTGTGACACTTACCTTGAAATATCGCATTTAATGGTCACAGCTGTATATCAGACTTGAGATTATCTGTGCCATGTAAACAGGCAAGTGCAGAAAAACTGAAGGGTGTTAAAAAGAGAGAGAGAGAGCAAGCTCCCATTTTAGTTTAAATTTCTTCCAGCATTTCCTAGTTATGCAGGTGAACAGTTACTTACTCAATAAACTTGGTAGAAGTTAAGTTTCTGTCATGTTCAAATGAAAGATCTCTGGCATCTCCCAGCAGTGTGCTGTTTCAGGTAGTTGTTAAATCGCTGGAAAGACTACAATAAACAGAATGCAGAAATGGGTGCTCTTCTTCCCCTAAAAGATGAGCAAATTGCCGAAAAATAACATGGGCCTATTGATTTCAACATGTACCTGTAAAAAAAAAGCTAATATTTTTAGGGGAAATGATTTATTAGAGTGGCATGGGGTTGCAAAAAAAAAAAGGGTATCTGAAGAGAAATGGGTGGATCTTTCAGCATAGTCCCAAAGTAATAAAGATGGGTTTGGGACAGGAAGAAATGGAACCTTTCAGTTATGCAATGCTCTTGAACAAAAGCACAAGAAAGCATTAGCAACATTGTTATGTCTATTTAAGTTGCACAGGAACAAATTTGTTAGCAAGATCCATGGGTGGTCTGGATCAAGACTCACACTTAGATATGATGATGTTAGGGATCTCAAACTCTTTTCCTCCACACCACTCTCTAGTCTACTTTCTCCTCCTCCTCTAACTCTTTAATATAGAGGACGCATTCTCTGTTGGTTTTCTAAAACAAGGCTTCATAGTAAGTGTGATTAGTGATATTTGGGTTTCAGATCCAATTCTTACTCATTGGGATTAGTAACTGACCAGGCTAATTGACCAGCATTATTTGTTCAACATGATCAGCCTTCAGAGAAAAATGGAAGTAATATATGACATAAAACATTGACAAGTACTTTCCCAAGGAAAGCCATGCAGTTATTACCAGGAAAAAAAAGAGATGATTGTTAGGTAGGGAAGCATCCAAAGTCTCTAAATGAGTGTAGCTGACTAGATAGCAAAAGGGAATATGGTAGACAGGACGAAAAACAAAGTAAAATAAACTGCAGGGTGAAAATTCTTGAGCATCTTAATTAGAAGTTATCTCTCAACCTGAGTTTTTTTTTTCATGGTTTATTTTTTTATATTTAAAATTTTCCATCTCCTCCCCTCCTCCTCCCCCTTCCCTCCCCTTCTCCTCCCCCTTCCCTCCCCTCCCCTCCACCCATACCTCCCCTCCCTCCCTCTCAAGGCCAAGGAGCCATCAGGGTTCCCTACTCTATGCTTTTTTTTTGAATATACAAACTCAATTCACATGATGGAATCGGTCGACCACTAAGAGAAATCTGTGACCTTATGTTAAATAGCACAATCATATTTTCAACCTGGAACATTTCTAAAAGAGTAAAATAGAAGAGTTTCAATGATTATATTTTTGAAAATGAGCATCAGTGTGGACTTACTTCCCAAACAATGGGGTAAGTGGTAACTTTTGTTCTAAACAAGGTGATCAGAAACAGTTAACAAATTTGGGTGACTACAGCAATTTGACCCAGTTATTCTAGGATTAATCCATTCCAAGACTCTATGACCAACCTTAAGGCAGTCTCTCTGAGCTGAGCACAAGAGGGACCAGGTGACTGGCAGGGAAATCTTCCCCAGAATGGAATATGAAATAAGTTATCAGATGGTAATTAACAAAACCAGTTGGATCCTCTTCCTTGAGAAGTATTGGATAAGAGATACTTAGTCAGAATAAAGTTTAACCTTAAAAAAAAAAACCCTTACAATACAGTGTATCATTTCATATGAGTCAGTGTTCTCTAAAATATACACCAAAAATATTTCTCAATTCTAGCAGATTATATTTTATTGCAGCAAACATCCACAGTGCATGCATATACTTAGCAGACTTCTTCTGCATGCTGATTCTCAAGCAGGCTCCTCTATTTCATCTGCCATTTTCCAAATGCTGTTTAAAGTGTGTATGGAGAAGACAATAGGGGAAGTATAGAATTTCTCAAGAGTCCAGACTAGGAAAGGCTCATATTACCCCCATTCCCTGACCATTGGTGGGAACTGGTCACAGGAAACAGGGGAGCAGTGGTCGTTAGTAAGCTGGTAAGGCTTCCTTACCTGTGTTCTCTGTAACCTAACAGTTAGATTCATTTCCAGTCATAAGTAGACTTTAGCAAAGAAATTATATGAGGAAGAATAAGCAAAAGACACTCTTGAGTGTATTATAATTAAGCACATGAATGAAGCAAGAAAGATGGGTGGGCTCTTATCAGCCTTTACCTTGATTTGATACCCTCCAACCCAACCTTCTCTTACTTTACATGCCTAATGCCTTAATATGGAGAAATTATATGATCCCAGGATCTCTCCTAGTTCAGGACAAGCGCTCAAAGAGAAGTGCCTAAGCATTTTGTGACTAATAAATTTGTGTGTGTATATGTGCATGCATGTATGAATGCATGTGCATGCATATGTGCTGCTGACTCCTGTATCTATCTCTCTAGTACATACTCATCACCTGTTCATCAGTCTAGTACTCCCTGTGTCACTGAAAATACCTACCATGCTACACCATAAACATAGAAAACTTAACATCCTGACTCTGAGTTCATCTCTTACTTGTCTCTATATAAATCCTCTTTATTTCCCAACTCATGACATCATTACTCAGTCATATACTCAGACAGGGAGCTTTGGAATCATTCCCAAATATCCTTTTCTTCCAATAACTTTACTTGTTATCTGACTCAAATGTAGGAGAATTTGTTGTCAAAAAGTTATCTGGAGCCAGCAGTGGTGGCGCATGCATTTAATCCCAGCACTCGGGAGGCAAAGGCAGGCAGATCTCTGTGAGTTTGAGACCAGCCTGGTCTACAAGGGCTAGCTCCAGGACAGTCTCTAAAGCTGCAGAGAAACTCTGTCTCAAAAAAAAGTTATCTGGCCCAGTCTCGCCCAACCCTCAAGTTCCCAATTTTGCCTGGCGATCGTGTCTACTTCCAATATCCAGGAGGATTACTATATCTTTTTTTGGGAGTTCACCTTCTTATTATCTTCTCAAGGATCCCAAATTTATAGGCTCGATGTCCTTTAATTATGGCTAGAAACCGATTATGAGTGAGTACATCCCATGTTCATCTTTTTGGGTCTGGGTTACCTCACTCAGAATAGTGTTTTCTATTTCCATCCATTTGCCTGCAAAATTCAAGATGTCACTGTTTTTTACCGCTGAGTAGTATTCTAGCATGTATATATTCCACAGTTTCTTCATCCATTCTTCCACTGAAGGGCATCTAGGTTGTTTCCAGGATCTGGCTATTACAAATAATGCTGCTATGAACATAGATGAGCATAACTTGAGGGTTGGGCGAGACTGGGCCAAGGGAAGATGGGGAGAGAAAAGTGTGAAGGGGAGAATGGGGGGAGCTCGGAGGAATGGGGTGCTTGGGATATAGGAAGGGTGGATATGGGAGCAGGGAAGCATATATCTTAATTTAAGGAGCTACCTGAGGGTTGTCAAGAGACTTGACCCTAGAGGGGTTCCCAGGTTTCCAGGGAGACGCCCCCAGTTAGTTCCTTGGGCAGCTGAGGAGAAGGAGCCTGAAAAGGCCAGTTCCTATAGCCATACTGATGAATTTCTTGCATATCACCATAGAACCTCCACCTGACGATAGATGAAGAAAATGACAGAGCCCCATATTGGAGCACCGGACTGAGCTCCCAAGGTCCTGATGAGGAGCAGAAGGAAAGAGAACATGAGAAAGTCAGGACCGTGAGGGAACCTCCAGCTGGCGACGGATGGGGAAGGTGACTGAGCCCCACATTGGAGCACTGGACTGAGCTCCCAAGGTCCTGATGAGGAGCAGAAGGAGAGAGAACATGAGGGAGAAAATCAGGAACGTGAGGGGTGCGTTCACTCATGGAGACGGTGGGACAGAACTAATGGGAGATCACCAACTCCAGTTGGAATGGGACTGATGGATCATGCGACCAAACCCGTCTCTCTGAATGTGGCCAACAGCGGGGGCTGACTGAGAAGCAAAGGACAATGGCGCTGGGCTCTGATTCTTCTGCATGGACAGGCTCTGTGGGAGCCTTCTCAGCTTGGTCGATCACCTTCCTGGACCTGGGGGGAGTTGGGAGGACCTTGGTCTTAGCATAGAGTGGGGAACCCTGATGGCTCCTTGGCCTTGAGAGGGAGGGAGGGGAGGTATGGGTGGAGGGGAGGGGAGGGAAGGGGGAGAAGGAGGGGAGGGAAGGGGGAGGAGGAGGGGATGGAAATTTTTAAATATAAAAATAGAAATAAAAATAAAATAAAAAAAGTTATCTGGAAAATGGATAATGGTGGCAGATCTAAAAGCTGTCAACAAGGTTATCCAACCTGTGGGCCCTCTACAATCTGGAATTCCTCTGCCTTCTCCATTACCAAAATGATGGCCTCTTATAGTTACTGATTTAAAGGATTTTTTTCACTACCCTTTTACAAGAAAAGGATAGAGAAAAAAATTGCTTTCACAGTGCCTACTTATAATAACTCTCAGCCTACTAGGAGATACCAGTGGACTGTTCTCCTACAGGGAATGTAATAGTCCCTGTGCCAATGCTTTGTAAATCAATCATTAGAAATAATATACAAGCAATTTCCTAAGGCTATAATTTACCATTAAATGGACAACATTTTGTTATCTGACTCAAATGCAGATACTTTAGAAAGAATGTTTTAAAAAGCAAAGAAATGCCTAAATGGGGATTACAATTTGCTCCTGAAAAAATACAAAGAGGGGACTCTGTCAGTTACCTAGGTTACAAAATAAGTTTACAGAAAATTAGAAGACAAAAGTTACCAATTCGGAGTAAATAATTATGGACTCTTAATGACTTTCAAAGAATTTTAGGAGACATTTTCAGTCTATGACCTGCTGTTTGGATAACACATGAAATAAAAGTTCATTTAAACAAAACCTTAGATAATGACAAAGATTTAAATAGTACAAGAGAATTAACAGCCAAAGCAGAAAAAGAATTGATGGTCATTGAAGGGAAATTACAGGAGGCACATATAGATACAGTGAACCCAAATTTTAATTGTATTCTAGTTATATTGCCTAATAGAATTTCCCCTACAAAAAATTTATTGCAAAGGGAAGATATTATCTTAGAATGGATCATTTTACCACATAAACCAAGTAAAAAATTAAAAACTTATGGGGTAAAAGTCTCTGAATTAATTATAAAAAGAAAATTGAGACTTCATCTACTAGCAGGTATAGACCCAGCAGAGATTATAGTTCCTTTTACTGCTGATAAAATTTTAAAAATATGAGAAGACAATGAACATAAGCAAAGAGCTTATATTAATTTCTTAGGAGAAATTAATAGCAATTATCTCAAAAGTGATAAGAGACATCTGATACCATATGGTTCTGCTAGGTCCTCTAGCTCAAGGTAATGCAGAAATTGATTGAATATTGACTGGGGGTGTGCTGAAGACCTCAGAATATCATAAGATGCATTATGTCAACAGCAAAGGTTTAAAGAGTTTCCTAGTTCCTATTACATGGCAACAAGCTAAAGAGATTATAAAGAGATGTCCTACTTGATCTTTCTATAACCAAACACCATTTCCTGAAAGAAGTAATCCAAAGGGTACTCGAAGGAATGAAATCTGGAGATGGATGTTCCACTTTACAGAATTTGGAAAATTAAAATATGTACTCCACAGCAATGACACTTATTCAGATTTTCTTTGGGCAATTTTCTTGAGATCAGAAAAGACTGATTCAGTAATCATGCATTTATTAGAAGTTATGGCCATCATGGATATACCTGCACAAATAAAGACAAACAATAGTCCAGCATATGTGTCTAAAAAATGAAACAATTTATTGCTTATTATATTAAAAAGCATATTACAGGTATACCAAACAATCCTACAGGTCAGGCAGTTATAGAAAGATGAAATCAAACTATAAACAGAAAAGGATGGAAAATTCCCCAAGAAATAGATTGTATAATGCTTTTTTAACCTTGAATTTTCTTAACACTAATGAGAAAAGAATAACAGGAGCAGAGAGATAATAGATAATATAAAAACCTTCCTAATTAAATCAGCTGGTATATTTTAAGGATCTTCTGACATCACAATGAAAACCAGAAGATATGCTACGTTCAGGAAGGGTTTTTTGCTACACCTGGTTGATTTAACCTCATGATGCAGATAACATTACTATGAGACTGGTTTGGGGGCACCAGCTGCATAAATGGTGCATCTTATACTTGATATCTGTTCCTACTACATATAGTTTTGCATTAAGTTTGAAACTCTCTTATTTAAACAAAAGGAGGAGTTACTGTGAGAGCTCCTTTAGCCAATAGCCTTTAAGACACCAGCCCACTTGGAAATGGTCTCTTATACTATAAATGCAGCTGTAAAGCATGTGTTAGATTCTGTTCCTCTTCCCCATTTATGCAGAGGACTGTGATCTAGGATGGTGATCTGTGAGGTTCTCCTAAATAAATGACCCTTTATTATACGTACTTTTGAACCAGTGTGGGATTATTTTGTATCTTTTAACATCAATAACTGGTGTTCAGATTCACCAGAGGAATGATCCTCTGATGGAGAAGAATCACATTCAGGTAGGACCTAAAGGAAATTGTTTTTCCTGTAAGCAATTTCACATTTACTAAAGCAACAATTGTGTTTCCCCAATATCTTCACTTTAGTGTGAGATTTCATATGATATATATGTGTAATCTCATGTGAATATTAATCTTATCATGGCATATATCCATGGGTGGTTAGGAAGATGACTTTTCATTAAGCTATATAATTTTGTTATATAGAAAATATACTGGCCGGGCTGTGGTGGTGCACGCCTTTAATCCCAGCACTTGGGAGGCAGAGGCAGGTGGATCTCTGTGAGTTCGAGGCCAGCCTGGTCTACAAGAGCTAGCTCCAGGCCAGGCTCTAAAAAAGCTGCAGAGAAACCCTGTCTCGAAAAACCAAAAAAAGAAAAAAGAAAAAAAAAAGAAAATATACTAAGATATACTTTATAACTAGATCTATTATACAGAAAAAATACTAGGATATGCTTCATAACTAGAACACTTAAACTTGTTTTGTACCTTTTGTTCAAACTACACACAATTAGCTCATTTTCATCTCAGAGCAAGCTCACTCTAGACTAAACATTTCTCCAAATGGATCATAAGTTAAAAACTTTACAAATATTCCAAAAGTTAGGAGTTACAAATGTCTAACCAAGGTTACTAGCACAAGGCAACCTAAAAAATCAGGCTAATTTTTCATTTGCCAAATATGGCTGATAAGACCTGAGTTTCTGTGCAGATCTCCCTGCAGCTTGTCGCATCCAGACACTATGCCTCTGCCCCTGGTCACAGCCTTACACCTGGAACCATGACACCTGTGTTGCAAAGGTAAATGGCTTGGCTTCTTATCATTTGTCCAAGGAATGTACTATGACCAATGAGATGTAATCTTGTAACTTTTTTACTTATTGCTTAAGCCCCTGGTTAAAAAAAAATCTATTAGCCAAGTAAACAGAGAAGCAAGAGAGAATTGAAACAGAGAAGAACTAGAAGATGTAGTGGTAGAATTAGAGCTACAGAACAATGATGAGCATGACTGTCAGATCATGTACGTGAGTGTTTACCCCTAAGACAGAAAAGAGAAAGAAAAAAACTGAAAGAAAGCATAGGTGAATAGAAAAAGGTTAAATTACATTAAAAGAGTTAGTGAAGCAAGTTTAATTTAAGGTTAAGCATTTATAATTTATAATAAGTTTCTGTGTCTTTATTTGGGAGCTGGTTGATGGTCCAAAGAAAAATGCAACTATGAGGACCTATGAAATGACTCAGTGGATAAAGATGTGGTCATCCATGTTGGGGGAACATAATTAAATCAGAGAACCACATAAATGTGGAAAGAGAGTACAGACAATACAAATTTGTCCCCTCATCTCCACATTTACACCACGATACCCATACACACATATATAGCTTGAGGAACGAATGAGAGAAGGAAACAGAAACACACAAAGACAGACAAACATGCACACACACACACACACACACACACACATACACACACATACAGATTTTAACACACTTGCTCCTTTATGCCATCCACACCAATTATTTAGCTCTATTATTTCTATCCCTTTTCTACAGGGTTTGCTCACCCTTTACAGGGGTAGTGTAAATACCTTGTCTAGTGCTGACTCCTCAACTGTCTTTTATTTAAACACCTTGTTCAGTACAGGTGTTTCCATTTACCTTCATTCACTAAAAGGGGAGGCTTCTCTGTTTAAGGCTTGAAACATTGTTTCTCTATGGGTCTGAAATACATAGTTAGGTAAAGGTTTGATGTCAGGTCATTTATGCTAAGCAGTCATCTTAGGTTCCCTCCAGGCTTTACAAGCTCTTCAGTCAGAGATTTTAGATCACGTTTATGAGATTAAGCACCAATTTCCTCTTGTAGAACAAGCCCCATGTACAATTATGGAGCACTTAGTAAATCCTAAGACAACAGCATCTCTAGTGTACATATCTTGCCTTGCAAGTTGATATTATTATAGCTTGAAGAGTTCACAGCTGTGTTAGAACACTGATGTCCTTATCCCATGGTACCCAGCATAGCTCCATCCAGCACCATATGGAGAGGAATCTTCTAGCTTAATTTCAACTTGACTTTTCTACATCTTTTATCCAACATGCATGGGTATCTATAGCACTATGATCTTATCATCTTATCAACTAATTTTGGTTAGTAATCAAAAGAGTGGCAAGAGCCCATATTTAATGGGAAGCCTCTAGAGTCTTTTTGACAAAAGACTTTTACAGAGGTGTTTTACACTTAGAACTGGATATTTGTTTAGTGTCCATGGCTTCTAGGACATTCATTGTCAAGTATTTCAGGGCACCTGCTTTCAAACTAAGTTTTATAATGAGGTTATCAGATAGCAGGCTTCTGAGAAGTTTTCTCATACTTCATTTCATTGAACTCCACGCTCATCCACTCCCTCATTCCCTTTCTCTTCATGTTTGAACCTTTCGGCACTTAATACTCTCCCTCTCAAGCCCAATTTAACTTACATGGTATTATCTTTTCTGCTTTATCCCTTATCCCTAGTACCCTTTATAGTTTCTTCTGTTCCTGAGGTTATCCAAGGTAAGCACACAAAGCCACAAAATGAAGGCTAGTATCTATATGCAAGAGAAAACATGCAGCATTTATCTTTCTCAACCTGGTTTCTCAGCTCAGTATAATTTTTTCTGTTCCATATATTGGGTTGCAATTGCATGGAGACCATTTCTTGGAATATGATACACTTTTCAGATGCTTTTTGTCTCTAAACCTTTCTAATAAACGCTTACCTCCCTGTGTATTTTTCTACTAGATATGGGTCTCATAAATTCCCAATATTAAATTAAAAAATCAAAGTAAACTTAGACCTAAAAAATAGGAACATGGATACAATAAATCATCTCCAGTGTTCTTCAACATACTATCTAAGGAGTGACCTTGTAACAAGGATATACAAAATCGATAACACGTATACATTAAAACACAAACACAGGGAGTTGTTATTTATCCAAACATAAGACAAATAATTATTTAACTTTATAAAAACCTGAAGGGCTTGAAATTGCCGGTATGAAAAACAAATTTGGCCATCAGCAAAGAGAGAACTATCTCTAAAATAAAGATCAAGGTTGGCTGATGTAACTTCCTTTGAATGAACTACTATGTCTTTGCTACCTCTTCAATTAGTTGCTGCTACCAGTGTCCTGGCCCCAAAAGTAATGTGTGCTCCGGAGAAACAATATCAGATAACAGTATAATCAAAGGTATTCACAAAGTTCTATTGAAAACACAGATTTTATTATGCCTTGAATGAGGCAAAACACTTTCTATAAGCATAAGCCTGGTTGAGTTGTCTGAAAATTCTGACTACATACAATCTATGAACAATTTTATTTAAAGATAAAAATACTTTAAGTAGGAGGAATATATATATATATATATATATATATATATATATATTACCTGAAATTAGTTGAAATATATTGCCCTCCAATTCATATATGGGAGTCTTAACTTTTATTTCCACAAAATATCCTTATTTGGAGATAAGCTACCAAAAAATAATTAGTTAAGACAGGTCATATTAGAGGCCAATTTAATATGCTGCACATCCAAGAAAATGTAAAAGTCTATGGAAATTGTCTCTATTCCCAGCAGTTGAGAGATATACATATGAGTCACAAATTATCAAAGATAGGAGAAAAAGATGGAATAAGTGTCTCTCACAGCACTAGATGGTAACTATTCTGTGATATTTTAGTTCAGACTGAAAGCTTCCATGAACATAATACTGCTGAAGATGCCCAGTGTATGCTACTTTGATTGCCAGGATGCTTGACAAACCAGGACAAAGCCTAGGAGTGACAAACACAGTGTGGGAACCCACCTAATTCTAGTACATTGCCATTTTTCTGTGTCCATATTCTTCTGACTTAAAAGGGTAGGGGAGCACACTGTTACATGGTAGCTTCATTGTAAACTTTCAGACTAGGTTTCCAATTCCCTGTATTGGTATTTCAAGGAATAAAGAAGAGCAAATCAGAAATCTGAGATGTGTGCAAACTGCAACATCTAACAAGGACCTTAGTACAGGATACGTGAAATCAGCTGGTCATTAAATTGCCAAGGAAGACATGTGGTCAGAAAGAGTGAAGACACTTTGTTATCAGAAATAGGGTATCAACCACTTATCATTTATTGAGTATCTATCTTATATGTTCAAGCACTGTGCTAGCAACGTGCAAAATAGAACAGAGCAGATTCATAGCTTGAACAGTGTAAAGTTCACACTTCTGTGAATTTTTCTGAGGTTAGAGGCTTAGGAAAAGGATGGGCTTCCTAGACTGTGTGATGGAAACCTGAAACATACAGCAGGTAGCCCCGAAGTGATTCCAGCTGTGGGCTTGGCAGAGGGGGAAGGCAGTAAAATAATTGCAGGCACCAGGAAAATGTGGCAAAACCTCCAACCAGGCAATAGATTAGAAGCAGAGCATAGAAAATGATCAAGACCCTCTTTCTAAGCCATGATCTGGCAAGATCAGTAGTAACAAGGCTGGAAGGAGAGCCAGAAAGCACTATGATTATTGTGGTGTTGACAGTGGACTTTCAAATGCAACAGGGTATAATGTTCCTCTTCGTGACTGCCAAGGACTAAAAATGCCTTGAGCAGAGTAGATGCCAGCAGAAACATCTGATCAAAATGATGTGTGTGACTGCCAAAATCAAGGCGGATAATGACAAAACACATGTAAAATTTAGAGAGATGGGAGAAGCATACAGTTTTCAAATTGAATTATAAAGATAGAATTTTGATACCATTGTGATTTTTTTTGATTCATGGCATTGGTATATTGATATATTCATAATTCAAGTACATAGAGATATTCTACTATTTTAAATACAGCTATAAAGTTATTTAGAGTTTATCAGAAGAAAATGATAGTGCAGAAGTACCAGGTGCCACACCTCACTGTCATAAAGAACTCATTTATTTCTCAGGCTATATTCATTCCTTGATATGTTGTACTCAAGCATTAAAATGCCTGGATGAACAAAAATGTCAGACAATGATCCCACCAATAATACTGGAAACAGGTGAGGGGAGGTGATTCTTTTCAGTCCAGTGTATAATGAATTCCTTACCATGAAGGTAACCCTACCGTTGATTTGTTAAGACGATCAGAATCTGTTGTTAGAAAAAACTAAGCAAGTAATTAAAACAAAATGCCAACAATTTAATTTGGGCTTAGAAATCAATTCATATGAGCATGGTATAGGATTATGTTCTTGTAGATGTAGCAGCACCAACATCTAGAAAAGTGTGAGAAACGTAAGTCTAATGCCTATTCCAGACTCCTGGAGATAGAAATTGTGTGTGTGTGTGTGTGTGTGTGTGTGTGTGTGTTAATAAGCTTTCTATGAAAAGTGTACAGTAAAACCTGAATTTCTGATAAGGCTAAACTACTCTTCCAATTTAAAGTTCACTTCGGCTAGAAAATTACATTGTATCTGGAATCCAAAAATGACTATATATCCTGCAATTTCTATGGAAGTCTTCTCTGAGGGACTCTTGAGTGCAAGACAAAAATTTTTTTTTTTTTTTTTTTGGTTTTTCAAGACAGGGTTTCTCTGCAGCTTTAGAGCCTGTCCTGGAGCTAGCTCTTGTAGACCAGGCTGGTCTCGAACTCACAGAGATCCGCCTGCCTCTGCCTCCAGAGTGCTGGGTTTAAAAGCGTGCGCCACCGCCTCCTGGCTTGCAAGACAAAATTTGAGAACCATTCTTTGTCAATAAAAATGATAAATGCACTTAAAAGACAGTGATAGAAAAGGAAAGAATAGAAAAGAAAGGAAAGAATTGATGAGATTAGTGAAATTAGAGAGAAAGGAATGAAAACAAACAGCTCAGTGGGTAACATCACTTATTTCCAAACCTGATAGATAACCTGAGTTCCATCTCAGGAACCATAGGGTGTAAGGAGAGAACTTGATCCTACAATTTGTCCTGTGATTTCCATTTGCTCCATGATAGATGCATAAACACCAAACAAATAAATATAATATGAATTTTAAAATAAATAAATTAGCTTTTACAAAAGGTGATGAAAATATCTCCTCTCACAATAGGGAAATATTTTAACATATTTGGTGACTTCATTCAATCAAAAATTATTTGTGTTTGTCTCAATTTGGTTCCTTTTATTATTTGTTTTGTTGTATGGGTTAATTACAACATATGTCAAATGATTAAAGGATTCCATGAATTCAAGATATAAACCACATTTCAAAGCAATAATAAACAAGAATGTCAGCAAGTCATTACCAGTATGCCAAGTCTATAATATGCCCCATTGCATCTCTACCATACTTCTCATGATGCCCATGACCATATATTTTTGTAGTTATGCTGTTTTCTTCAAGCTGCATTGAACTTATGCTACTTCCTCCATCCTTCATGAATACTTAATAATGAAAATTATTTTATAATTTTTCCCCATTACATACAGACCTTTTGAGATATGAAACAGCTCAAAGACCTTAGACAATGAACAACGAACCTATTCTGCAAACCCATTTCCTAAGTATGAGCTTATAAAATTAGCAATAAGATTTCTACTAGTGGCCAGTTTTAAGCAATCAAATTTAAATTCTGGTAAGGGACAATTTGGGCAAAAACTTAAAATTTTAATTTTAATTCTTTTGTGCTGAAGTAGAGAACACTGTTATAGATACTCATGGTGAAAATACATTTTCCAGATGTGATATATTTAAATGATAAAAATGAGATTGGTATAAAAATGATGATTCAAAAATATTTTAGAGTAAAGGGAAGAGCAGTTGAGGAATATTTGTTTCATCGTGTAAAGATTGTTGCATTTGTTTCATTCTGTACAGATGTATATCTGTTTTCCCTTGCTTGCCTAAGGCACCTGATTCTAAAAGCTGAACAGCCAACAGTGAGGAAGGAGGTATAGACGAAATTTCTGAGCAGGGAAAGTAAGTAGGAATAGTAATGTAGTATCCAGAGGAGAAAAGAAAAAGATGCCAGGGAGACACCAGGGGATAATCAGTCAGACATGGAGGAATCAAGAAAGTAGTACATAGAGAATAAAAGAAAGTTAAAAAAAATCCTGAAAGAAAGCATAGGTGAATAGAAACAGGTTAAATTACATTAAAAGAGTTAGTGAGATAAGCTTAATCTAAGGTCAAGCATTCATAATTAATAATAAGTCTGGGGCTGGAGAGATGGCTCAGAGTTCAATTCCCAGCAACCACATAATGGCTCACAACCATCTGTAATGGGGTCTGGTGCCCTCTTCTGGCGTGCAGGCATACACACAGACAGAATATTGTATACATAATAAATAAATAAATAAATAAATAAATAAATAAATAAATAAATAAATATTTAAAAAATAGTAAGTCTGTGTCCTTATTTGGAAGCTGGTTGATGGTCCAAAGAATAATGCAACTATGAGGACCTATGAAATGGCTCAGTGTGTAAGGAAGCTGGCATCCATGTTTGGGGAACAGAATTAAATCAGAGAACCACATAAAGGTAGAAAGAAAGAACAGACAATACAAATTTGTCCCCTCATCTCCATATTTACACCATGATACCCACAGTCATACACACACATACAGCTTGGAGAACGAAGGAGAGAAGGAGACAGAAACACACAAAGACAGACAGACAGACAGACAGACAGACAGACATGCACACACACATACACATTTTAACACACATGTGATAATAGATACATGATAGAGATGATATTTTGATAGATAGATAGATAGATAGATAGATGATAGATAGATAGATAGATGATAAATAGATAGATGATAGATAGATAGATAGATAGATAGATAGATGATAGATAGATGATAGATAGATAGATGATAGATAGATAGATAGATAGATAGATAGATAGTTAGATAGATAGATAATTGGAAATGGATGGGTGTTTTGACATTTTTCAGTCTAAAATGTTGGAAGTAGAGAATAATTAAGAATCAAAACCAGATATTGATATATAGTGTTTGCGTTGTAACTCAACGGGAGTCAATCCTGAACCTATGACATGTCTATACCGTCAAAGCTTGTGATTTGAAAATCCTTTCTCCATTCCACATTGAACAGCTCTGGGATGGCAAGGGGAATGAAAAATTTCTTGCAGTTTGGTTCATGGTATATGACAAACCCATTGTGGGTATTAAAATCACATCATTTAGATATAATTTGATTTAGTTTTAGTAACTCAAACAAAGCTGTTGGAATATGTCCAATTTATATTTAAACCCATTTTGTGTTTAATGATTTGAATTTGGTAATGTCACTTCCCTAAAGTAACTTTTGCAGCCAGGGCCCTTTCACTGTCTCGAGAGCTTTCCCAGGATAAATCATTGCCTCTCCATACTCAGAGAACATGTGCAATGCTTTTGTGACATATGGGCCTGTCTACAGTAATTAATTCCTAGTTTGTCTGACCTAATTGCTCCATGTTGGCAATTCTTGTTATTTTATTAAAGGCAACTTTGTTAAATATGAGCAGAATATTGCCAAAATGGTGATTTTCACCCCTAAGGTATACATAGTTTATCATTGCTTTTCTATCAATTATTAATTTCTCTGTATACACTAAATGTTTTCTAGAATGTGATTGCAAATGCTATTGCATAATTCAACTTAATTTATCTTTTTAATTATATTGATGACTGGTTACGCTGCAAATCTATTGTGTAGGTGGATATTAAATCCAATGTTCTTTATTCATGCAATGATGTGTTTCATTTTAGTCCTGCTAACAACTAACGTAGAGAACCTTGTATTTCCTCCATATGTAAGGTGGGGCAGTGTTCTTGGTTCAGTCAACAGTGGGGAGCTTTTGTCTGCTTTAAATTCAATTACTTAGGGTTGGTAGTTGAATCTGAGGTCTGCCTGGGCTTTAAGTCCACCAACGTGCACCTTCATTAAATCCAAACCCCAGAGTAATGGCTTATGATAAATTTGGTTTGAGATTCAGCGAACAATGAAGAACAGTATAAAACTTGTTAGTTGTCATATTATCATAGTATAGAATTTTCATGACAAATCTGGGAGGTGAATTTAATTTGTTATTCTCTAGATTTGTAAGCCATTCTAAATCAAATGCACTGTATTATAGAATGCCTTAATCGTAATACTGTTTATTATGTATTTTAAACTATTGCATATATGCAAGTAACAAAAGAGGTATTTTTGATTCATGCTCCTTTCAGAATTTTAATGTATTACTTTTTCTTGAGAATTTTGTACATTTAAATAATTCATTTTGATCAAATCTGCCCCCTTTCCTTCATAGCCAATTGCTCCCTTATGCCATTCACACCAATTTTCCCTCACAACTTTATGTGCTTTTATGTTTCTAAAACCACAGTGTCTACTTAGAGCTGCCTACATGTGAGTATAAGCCCATTTCCTGAAGCATGTGTAGCTTCTAGGATACCATATCCCTAAAAGAAACTGACTCTCCTTGCCCCAGAAGCCATCAACTGCCAATAACTAATTACCTAGAGTTCCTCACTGCAGTGATTTTGACTGGCTTGATTATATCCCGCTTTTCTGTATGAAGTTACAGCCACTATAAGTCCCTGAGTGTGGCAGTCCTACTGTGTTTGACAAATACTGCAGACATCTATGATCTTCGGCACTTACAATCTTTCCATTTCATCTTCCTCAAAGATCCCCAAGCCTTGGGGGGAACAGATACAGATGCCCCAATTATAAATGGCTCTTCCTCGGACTCTTATAAACTAAAAATGGACCAGATGTGGGTCTCTGTATTAATCCCCAACTTCTAAGGAAAGTAAAGCTTCTCTGATGAAGGATGGTAATTCTCTGTTCTATGGACATAAGAATAAAAACATAAACATAGTTTAATACTATGTCCTTTTGTAGAATGATGATAAAGTTAGCCTATCCCTAATTCCTATGCCCTAGCTAGCCATGGGGTTTGTGCCTAGGTTATAGTACCATAAAGAGTTGATTATGGTACTATTAACACCCATTCCACTATTGTGCCACTTAGTATAACTTACCAAACTAGTCAGTATTTTACCTCCCCTGGTTTACAACTGGGTAATAATGTTTATTACTTTTATCTTCCAATTGTGTATGTAGAAACTTATAGCAGATGTAAAGCTTGCCAGAAATGATGACACTTACATGTTTGTACCAGCTTGATTTCTCCATGTCCTACAAATCAAGAATGTTGAGTATTTGTAAATAAGGTCTTAACTTTTAATTCTAGAGTGAAACCAAAGCAACAGCAATAGCCTGGAATCTTTGTGTACTCTTTCGGTCATTTTAATAGCTCAGAATTATAAAAATAATAGTTTCTCTAAAATTAAAAATAAATTATATATGTTCATTCAAGGAATAAAATAATTAACATTAAATGCATTTTATATATATATATATATATATATATATATATATATATATATATATATAGTGAGTCCACTGCAAGGAAAAGAAAACACTTACCTAGAACTGTTTACAAAGGTATGATTGAATTCTCCAGATAAATTATTAACCAGGAAAATCAAGTATAATTGTTTACTTAATGTACTATTTCATTTGCATAAGTAAAAGACAAAAAAAGAATTAAATCATGTTACCTAAAAATATCTATGTCAGTAATCAATCTGAATTGGAAAAATAGTTAATTAATGCCCACAGTAGTCAGAAAAATTTGGGTCTGGAGTTGGAAGTTGAAGAAGGTTTACAGTTGTGCACAGTATCAGCAAAAATGTTGGGAATCTTTTCCATTGATATGGTCACACTGTTTTTTGTTTTATCTTCATTTTAAAATATGCCACCAAACCCTTTCATCTCAAATCACACCCCTGTAGAGTCGGTTCCTGTTTTAAAACAATACATGTGTAGAAGTCTAATAATTTAAGACATTTATATACAGTAAGGATTGGGTAACACAAATGCCTGAACTATTGCATACACAGTATTTTACTAAACTAGACTAAACTTTGTGTGTTTTGTTCCAATATACTGGAAAAATACAGGATTGTAAGGAAGTGTATAGCAAAATCACAAAAAGTTAAATATGCTTTCAGTTTACAGTTGAATAAATCTTTTGAAAGTTGAACAAATCTTTGATCTGATAAAAAATACATCCAGTGCATGTGAAGGAAATGAGGACAGACTCTGCACTGTTGTTAAGTCCTATAAATGACGACATTAGAAAAAAGTGGAAGTTCGATTTACCTCACGAGTTTAATACCTTTGCAGATAATTCTTTTATTCACTATAATTCTAATGGTGGTATAATGCCCAAATTTGTTGTGACAAAATGTGACATACTTGTTTTTTTTTTAGCTGTGGCCTATATGTAATATTTTACTTGATCACAACTAACATTCTATAAAGAGGACATTAAAAAGTAAGTAAAGATACTCAGAACATTAGAGTATTGATATTCATTAAGGATATCTTTGAAGTTTTGAGGTAAGAAATTGTCTGATTATCGTCCTTAGATTTTTAAAGAGAATTTTAAAAGAGCAAATTATCTGAATGTAGTTTCCTTGCTCCAGACCTCTCCAAGATCTTCCCTCTTCTCCATTCATCCACATCCACCCATTCTTTCTTTGTCTCATGAGGGTACTAAAAGAAATCTAACAATAACAAAAAATAGATAGAATAAAAACAAACAATCAAGAATAGTAAAAGAAAATTAGAAGAAAATAGTAAAAAAAAAAATAGAAGAAAATTGCCAAAGAAAAAGCTCAAGAAACACAAATACACACTTATTTACAAACACAGAAATCCAAAAAATATATACAGAATACTGATAACCTTAGCATATATGCCAAGGACCTGAAAAGAAAACAAAAATACCCTGGCAAAGCATTATGAGACAAAGAACTTCCAAAATGCCGTTGAGATTGTTTTGTATTGACCATCATGCCTAGCATAAGGCTACCCTTGAGACTGACCTTTTGTAGGGAGACCACATGTTTCCTGGCCGCCCGGAAACTCAGATGCAAAATAATCACACAGAAACTATGTTATTTAAATCATTCCTTGGCCCATTAGCTCTAGCTTCTTATTGGCTAACTCTTACATATAAATTTAACCCATTTCGAGTAATCTCTGTATCGCCATGAAGCTGTGGCTTACCAGGTAAAGTTCCAGCATCTGTCTCTGGCGGGGCTACATGGCTTCTCCTGACTCCACCTTCTTCCTCCCAGCATTCAGTTTTGTTTTCCCCACCTAGCTAATTTCTGCCCTGCTGTAGGTCCAAATCAGTTTCTTTATTTATTCATGGTAATCATAGCATACAGAGGGGAATCCCACATCACTGACCCAGCCAGACTTCTCTGGAAAGCATTAATTATTCTTTTGTGAGAAGTTATCAATTGGATATAGCTTCTGGGTTAAGGATGTGAGCTTGTGTCTATAAGGCTCATACAAGTGCAGTCCCTGCACATGCTGTCCCAGTCTCTATGGGTTCATAGGGGCATATGTGTTTAGAAGGCCTATTTCCTGTGTGTCCTCCATCCCTTTCTGCTCACACATTCATTCTCTCTCCTTTTCTACAGGGTTTTCTGAGCCCAGGCGAGAGGGAATTGATGATGATATCACATGTAGGACTGAATGTTCCAAGGTGCCATACTCTGCACATTGTCCAGCTGGTGTAGGAGGAAGGGTCTCTGATGACGACTGAGCAAAGACTGATCTATGAGCATAGCAGGGTGTCGTTATGAATCATTTTATTACTACATTCATTTAGCAGAGCATCAGTATTTGGTTTTCCTTTAGGTCCCTGGGCTATCATGTCAGGTTCTTGACCACTCGGGTAGTGTCAGAATGGGTTCCATCTCAAGGAGTGGGGCTTAAGTCCTTTCTGATATTGCTTGGTTACTACCACAAGATTTGCATTTTCTTAAAAAGTTTATCTGCTAAGAAGAGAGTACCTCTGGGGGTTTTCCGTTTATTTGTTTGTCTCCATATCTTTGTTTTCCCTTCCTGTTTTTGAATATGACTTTCTTTAATATAAGATCCTTTGCTAACAATTCCTTTTTCCTTTGAGCTTTTGAAAACTTGCCCTTCACCTTCTTAACCTGACTGCTTCTGATGAGTTGACTGTAAGAGTTTGGGGGAGTTCAGGCATGTCTTCTCAATCAGTTTGAGTTTTGGCGTTTAGGATTTCCCTTCATCCTAGTGTCACGAATCTTTTCAGTCTCTGCAGCAAGCTTTGCTGCATATCATCATCATGAGTCCTGTAAAATGCATCAGTAAATGTCTCTCATCCAGCACTTAAGTTTCCAGATAGTTTGTCTATAAAATTTCATGTTCATTTCCCCATCCCTTCTCTCTGTGATTTAAATTGCCTGTTTGGTGCCTTAAAAGATGCCTTGTAACTATGCCAGGAGTGTCAATTTTTCTTCATTTTGCACTGTTTGAATTTTATAGTTTCCATCAGTTCAACTGCAAATTCACATGTTATTTCTTCTACCAGGTTAAATCAACTGTTGACCACCTAATGCGTTTGCCATCCTATATCCAAGTTGTCAAATACAGAATTTCCAATTAGTTCTCCTGATAATATCTGTGGTTCTTTAAAAAGCTGTATTTTCACATGTTCCTTCTCTCTTACACATGGATTTCTGCACCTCCTTGGACTTACTGTGGTTAGTTTTCCAGTTTTGTTGAATCTAGTATTCAATTCTCCCAAACAGTTTTTGTTGCTGGCTTTTATTCTCTATGTATGTCAAACTCTGCTAGTCTCATGATTTCTTTTCTTAAATGTGAGGCATTTGTACAATACCCTGAAGCAAGTCCCCTTCCTCCCATGGGGACTGATTTTGTAGTTGTTTGCAAGTATATGAATTTTCTGATTTAACTTGCCTGCTTTGGCAAACTGCCTTTTTCACAGTGTGAAGCCTTTTGTATTCTCTCTCAGAGTGAAGCTGTGGATCTGTAGACATGGATGACATGTGGATTAGAATGGCAGTGTTTTTCCTGTGGTTCCTAGTCTCTTTTCTTCATCTGTCTGCTAAATCTGTTACGTCTATACTATTATATCCTACCCTGGAGACTCCTCTGAGACTGGCTGATTTCTCTATTCTTCCCAGTGTCCAGGACCATAAATTGTTCAGTGTGACCCACTAAAGGATAACAGTGTCTAAGTTCCACTTTAGAGGGTTGTTAGGATTCCAAGGATCTCTTGTTCTGTCTCTGATTAGATGGCCAACATGCTACCTTGCTGTTCTTACTTAAGAAGATCATTCACCCTTAATTGTGAACCTCCCACACTCTGTTTCAAATAACAACAGTTCTTCCCAGAAGAGTTTGTGAGCTTGTTTTGGTATTAAACTGTAACCCCCGTTTGGCAGGGTCAGCTATTCAGGGTCCTCTGAAGGGGCGCTAACCTGTAAGACATGAGCTGTAAAAGAGGAAGGAGACCAAGCAAGATTCTATTGTCAAGGTCTCCGTTTATTGGGGTGAAAGTTACAGCTTATATACCCTTGAATGGGGTGGAGGTAGGGGTAGGCAGGAACTCTGCCGGGGTAACTGAAGGTCATCAGCCAGCACCTGGTGTAAGCCGAAGCATGTGATTCATTAACATTGGAGTAAGGGGTAGGTTTCGTTAGCAGATGTGATCCATTAGCATTGGAGTAAGGGGTGGGTTCCGTTAATGGATAGCTCTCAAGATAGTGGGATGAGGGGTGGGTTCTCTGTAAACATCCTTAGGACAATGACCTCTGCTATCCCTGTAAGGACAATGTTCCCTGACAAATCTATCCTTAGGAAAATGGTTCCTGATATTAAACTACCACTTTCTTACTCAGAGAACTCTGAACCCTGGGTAGGAGAGAAGCTTCTGCTCCTCTTTGATGTAGAATTCCCTTCTGTATGCTGTGAATATCATTGGTTAATAAAGGAACTGCTTTGGTCCTATAGCAGAGCTATAGGGGACTAGAGCTATGCAGGGAAAACTAAATGGAATTCTGGGAGAAAGGAGGAGGAGTTAGAGAGAAGTCATATAGCCCCACACAAGCCAGATGGAACTTTAGCCAGTAAGCCACAGCCACGTAGCAATACATAGATTAATAGAAATGTGTTAAATTAATATATAAGAGTTAGCCAATAAGAAACTAGAGCTAATGAGCCAAGCAGTGATTTAAATAATATAGTTTCTGTTTATTATTTCAGAGCTAAGTGGCCAGGAACTAACTAGCAGCCTCCTTCCAACAAATTGGCATGCCAACATGGGTAACTACATCCACACAAAAACCTGAGAAAGGGAATTCTAGACACAAAAGAACAGATCTAAGCATGGCTTCTTGGTAGCCAGCATTTTGCTGGCAGCATGCCACAGCTCCTTTAAAAGAGGTTTTCCTGATTCAGTGGTAGCAGAAAAAAGACACAGCATTTTGAAAGGCCGGCTTTCAGGGCCTTGCTGCCAACACAACCTCTGGCTCTTTCAGTAGACTGAGCATTTGAATGGTACCAGAAACAGATAAAGACACAGAGACCCACTTGTCTGCACACTTAAGAATCCCATAAAAACACTATACTGGACACCAAATGTTTATGCTTCATCTTCCAAAGTAATAAGATTACAAACCTATGCTGCCGTGAGTAGCTAGGTTATTTTTAAAGTTCTATTTTCAGTTACTTCAATGAATGTTGAAGTGAAATATGAGGTAGCCAAATTTGTTTAAGTTGCCACAGGAATCTGATTATTATTGTTGTCAGTGCTATTAGGGTCAGAGTCTGGGCTATGGCAACACCAATAATCTAGGTAGGCCTGTTTTCTACAGTAAGCCAGTTACAGATAAATGCCCTTGGAAAACAGAGAGAAGAAATTTATTCCATGTAATCATATTGGAAAGAGAATAAATCAAGAGATTCAGTGACCACCAAGCCCATCTAATTGGATAATGGCATGAGACTTAGGTTTCTTCTGCAAAATGATATAACAAGTTATCAAAAATCTGTGAGATCTATTCTCAGAGACAAAAGATCTCTTCCTAGAGATAAGCTCCTCCCATAGAAAGCATCAGTTGAGCTTCAGGTTTTTCCTTCCATAAGCCTGAGGGTCTTAGAAAGTTCTAGGTTGGGGAAGCAATTCTTTCAGTTATCAAAGGATTGGGCAGAAGTGCTAAAGTTTAAAATATTTTCTTCTGCCAGGAAGGTAACTCTGTCATATTGCTTGAAGATTTTTTTATTTCCCTAGTCTCTTAGATATATTTTTTTCAGTCACATCACCAGCATTTAATAGAACCAGGACCAGAGCCACCATAGGTAAATGTGGGCTCAAATTCAAGCTATTGCAATTAATCATCCATGTGGGTAACATCACATAATCTATCTCTTCCTCTGTGTGTCTCCATCTATCTCTCCCTCTCATTTTTCTTTACCTCTAAAAAGGGAATATTTGATTTGATATTATATGATTAAAGTTAATATCAAAGTAGCTCTCAAATCACTGCTCTTGGAGAACCATATTATCTCATCTGATTAATAGGAAATAGGAAAAAGATTGTGTCCAAATATGAACTGTTCATCCAACAAGCCTTCAACTACCATTAAGTTTAAAAAAAACCTCATCTGCATGCCAATCAATTATTGTTTTACTAAAATGGTATATAAAATTTTAGAAAAGTGGCATATATTTAATCTTTATTTATTCTGTTTCTTTTCTAGAGTTGGGGAATGCCTCCAAGTTAGTTCTCTCCCTTCACCATGTAAGACCTCACAGATAAAACTCAGATCATTGGTGTTGGCAGCAAGCACATTTACCCACTAAGACATACCACCTCTCTCAGCCCCAGTGCAAATGTTCTGTGTTCATAATTAAGTTGTCCTGAAGTTTTTCACAGAACATGGAAGAGTGCTCCCAGGAAAACCTTGGATTCCTTATACATCTGATTTTTTAATTAAATTTTGGTAGTGGTGCCTTTGAAATCTTTCACTGTTGTTGTTTAACCTCAACTCAGTAGCCTAACATAAAGTTGTGATCCACAGTTTAAGATAATATGTTTGTCTGCTGAAGTATCCTGGACCACTTCACAAAATACACTCTATCTAGTTCTATTGCTGTGACTTTGGGCTACGTATCTGAGCACCTGTGTTAGGTCTTTAAAGACTGACATCTGGCTTAACTCTTGCTTACTTAACTCTTGGATGGAGATAAAATAGTACATAGACCATCATATGTTTGCTTTCTTTTTTATCAATTTTTATCAATGTTTATCAATGGCTTTCTTTTGAGTTCTAAAAAAAAAACATAATGTCCAAGTTTCACTGAAACTTGGCCATCTGAAACATAACGATGAGAGAACAAGAAGTGTTGTCTTAGTTTAGTCAGGCTGCTTAACACAGTAATTATTTCATACATATTTATTGCAGTAGCTGTAAAGCTAACTCTCTGGAGTCATTAAAAAGGTGCTAATTCTAAAGAGCTCTGTGCTCTGTTGCACACTTTCCTCTCAGGACCTCTACCTTCTCGTAGCATTGCCTTGGGGTCAATATGCAACATATGAATCAAGCCAAGGTGAATCTCTACACCATGCTTTTAATAAGAAAATTAAGAACTTTCCTTTGAAATAGTCCTGTCAAGGTTGTATGTGCTCCATTCTCCAGAATGTTAGTTCATAGATCATCTAGCCGGAGACTAAGAAGGTAGAGAATTAACATCTCCAACTCTACAGTTAAAACATAAAAGGGCAAGGGATGAGGGCAGATGTAGTGTTCAGAACAAAATGGTCTTTCCATCTCAATATTAAAATGTTTGTCACTTTCTTGGTCAGGTAAAAATCTGTTAAAATACATAAAAATGAAGTCAAATCAATGTAAGCATTCCAAGTTCTCCAACAAAATATAAAAAACAGATCTTTGCTTTTTCTTACTCTTCACTTGAATGTTCCTCAGATGTTGCCATTACAGCAAAAAATAAAAATATTATCTTGAAAATCACTGGTACAACAGCAAGGAATATTTCTAAAGATAAAACTGTAATTGAATTTAGGAATTTATATGCACTCTTACTGGGAAAAGAAAAGCAACATTCACTGAACCTGGTGGTTTTGTTTTTCCTTTGGGGTTAAAATAAGTTTTTTTTCTCCATTCTTTGTAAAATGTCAGCAGACAATTCAAATATGATAAGAAATAAAAAATGCTGGGGCTCTAATTTGCATCAAAGCCAGAGCCACAGGACTTCTGTCATTTCTTCTTCAAAGTACGGTCCTCGGGGATATGCTGTTTCATTGCAAACCAAGGAATCCATGCTCAAACAAGTAGCTGCTAGCTCAAATTTAACCTGAAAGCTTTATAATGGAAAAGCAAAATAGGTAAGAAGGGAGCCTCACCAAGTCCACAGGTGTTCCTGCTGCTTCCAGGCAGCGCTCCTCGTCATTCCAGATACTGTGTTAATAAGCAAAAAGAGATAAGCAATGCCCTGGTGAATTACAATAATGCATGTTATAAATAAATAGATCATAACCATACTGTGAGCTCATGTTTGCACAATGGCCGAATGTGGATCAAGATCAGGAACCTAATGTTCTCATCTCTTTAACTCAAATTTTAGTTCACTTTCTTTCCAGGTGACTTTCAGTATCCAGAAATTTGTCTTGGAGACTATAAAAGAAGGGACAAAGAAAATACAGATACTGTAGAGAGCAGCAGGATGGCATTGGGATTGCAAACAAATATTAAAAAATTGTAAAAAAAGGAATTGTAAAAGCAATGTGTAAGCTTTCAAAATCATTCTAATAGCTCCTGCTGATGTATGTTTCAAAACTGCTAAACAAACATTTGAATAAAAGTGCACGGTTTCTTTATAATAATGAGGAAAATGTTTCCAAGCCCTTCTAAGGATTAGAATAAAAGCACATAAAACAGAATGAAAACCATTAAGTAAGGAATTTGTCAGGCGTGTGTTTGTGTGTGTGTGTGTGTGTGTGTGTGTGTGTGTGTGTGTGTGTGTAAGACTCTGCATTGATCAGAAGACTGAAAATGAATTAAAATATGAATCAGACAATTTATAACCCTACCTCATGTATAAAGGAGATGTTGAAACTATGAGTAAGAGTTGAGAAAATCAAACTGGTTTTCACTATTTTTCCAAAGAACATTATTTGTTGTTTTCATTAATCTTAGCGCTTTCATCCTTAAACTCTTTTTCAATGAAAATTGCCTAGGCAATTTAATCAATTCCAGAAAACAATCAAATATATATTCTCTTGGTGATATTTCTTTGGGGATTTGTATTCTTTATCTGATTTCAATATTGATTTAAGTGTGTGTGTGTGTGTGCTGTCCTTAGATATGTGTTTATTTTATAAATTAAATAAATATAAAATTATATTTTTCCTTCATTACTAAAGTCATAGAAAATATTTTCCAGAAATAAATAATTTTAACATTTTCCTTAACTCACTTAGAATTATTATATTAATCACATAATTACCTATTACCTCCTGAGTTCCTATGTTCATAGAAACCTATTGATTTTTCTTTACTGTGTAATCACCTTAATTACATTTATCTGCATCTTTAACTGATATTATATTCTAAGTTGAGAATTAATCTATTATGTTAAATTTATTTTGAATGATAATTTAAGATGCAATTTTAAATTTGATATTATGAGGGTAATATCAATTGATCACCTTTACATTTCAATAACATCTTCTCTACTATAGATGAAATAACAGCAAAGTATTAGCAGGTCTGAAAGACATGGGTTTCCTCTTTCATGTTCACAAAGGTAATAAGAATAACAACTTCAGAATCACAGAGTCGTTAAAATACAAATGCAAACCTTCCCAAAGAGTCATAGTGTTGAATGTTTGCACCATTTGAGAGGGATCAAAATATTAAAGTTGTGGCCAAAGACATAGAGCAGTGTTACCTGGGTCAAGGTGGAATTCACCTTCCCCTTCTTTAGGCCAGGAACAAGTTGACATCTGCTATTTGTAAAATTATTGTTATATGCTTATACACTTCTGACTTAATGTGTTAGTATGCCTTATAAAAAATGTTATATAATTAATTATAGTGTTATTCAAATCTAATAGAATTGAATATGGAAAATAAAGCCTGGCTACATACTGTAAAGAAAGAGCATATAATTTCCATGTTTTTATTTTAAGAAAAGGGTGTGGCAATTTATCCATTTGAATTTATTTATATTTTTGCAATTTATTTTTTAGTATCTTCCTACTATCCCTGTAGTTATGCATAGACAGAAGTGGAACAAAATCAAAGCACATATTGTTAAAACATTCCCAAGATAGGGTTTAAATCCAATGGCTCTTACCCACTGAATTTTTAAAATTAAAGATTAAAATTATTTTAATTGGCAAAGGTTAATCCCTTAACAGTTTGATTTTTTTCTAGAGTAAAATAAGAAATTTTGGTCTCATATTAGAATGCACACACACACACAAACACACACACACACACACACACAAAGATGAAATGGTCTTTTTCTCTCATTTTATTTCACGTCTTCTGTTTCCTTCTTTCATCCGCATAATAACTATCTTAAACTAAAATGACACTTTGTCAGTTTTTATTTTTCTCCAAAGGCTCAGAATTATCAGCCGATGCAACTAAAAGCCTGTCAGATAATATTTAAGATATACAAGACACAAATTGAGTGATTCAATTTTCTGTCTTCAATACCATCTATGGACCACTGCAGCTCTCTATTCTTTAGCTGCCAATTGTGGTTCCTCCCCACTGTGGGAACTCGTGACCTAGGTTCACAAAAATATAGCTTCTGAATAACTGAAGTATACCCATTATTTTAGTTTACTTTATGAGATCATTCCTGGATATTAATTTCAGCTGATTGTAGAAGGAATTAGATAATATCCATATTTTAAAAGAATACACATTTTTAATAATCATAAGTGGGATATGCCTGTCCCTAAGTGTACTCTCTATTTTCTTTCTCTTTTACAAATGAAACAAATAAGTAGATGTATTATTGAGTATAAAACTCATGGTTCAAAGAAGGAAGATTATTGTTTGCTTAGGGATATAAAGTAGCCATTTCCCAAAAACAAAAATAACTTTTCTTTGGGGTTAATTAGGATTTTAATGTGAGGAGAAAAGATTCAAGTTATCTTGGAATTATATTTTTGAAAACTCCTTCTTACTGAATAAGACTCATAAGTACATATATGGATGGACATCTATGCACATAAAACAAACAATCATTGCATTACATTATTTGAATTTCGCTGTGGCCACTAAGCGTAAGAAATAAAGAAATCTTGAAGTTTTGATATGGCTGTAGAATAAATAATGTTTCCAAGCGAAGGAGAAATGATTAGAAAACACATTTTGATCTCAAACCATAGGAACACTGTGGGAAATGGTGTGCGTCCTTCTTTCAAAGCTTTAAATCTACCGACATTGTTGATACCCTCCAGCATGTCTCTTGCAGAAAATATTTTTAAATCTCCTTTGGTCGTAATATTTCCACTTTGGAGGATAAGTGAGACTGAGCAAAGAAAAAACTTCAATTACTCAGTTCCCTTTCCACCCTCAGAGCCTTTCTTCTCTGTGGTTCAAAGGATTTCACATTTGGCAAGGGGGTCTCTTACAGCTGGAGGAAAATATTTATTTTCTCTGAGATTCAATTAATTCTCTTGCACACTGATGGTACTGGATGAGATTCTTAGTTTCTTCTACTTGTAAATTTTATCCTTAAAATATAATAGGAAATTATCACAGTTTCAGTATAAGCTTGGAGGTACACTTGTAGATACTAAACCAAACTCACCTGAAAAGAACTGAAAAGGTATAAAAGACTAAATTTGTCTGGCTCAGACAGTTTGGGAAACACATGAAAGAGATATGGCTGCAACTTTTTTGTCTTATACCTAAACTAGCAGAAGAAGCAGAACACAAGGAGTCTTCAATAAGATGCTTAAAGCAGAACCTCAATAACATGCAAATGTACTCATTCACCTCCAAAAGAGGATTCTGTGATTCAGATATTAAAATATGGGACTAATGAATCAACCCATTCATTAGTTCAGTTAATGGCTCATTTAATTAAATATTTACAATGTTGAACACTATTGTAAAAGGTATACATTGATTTGAGATTCCCATCTGTATGCTGCCGATACCATTGGCTAATAAAGGATTGCTTTGGACCTATAGCAGGGCAGAACTTAGATAGGCAAGGAAACTAAAGTGAATGACAGGAGAAAGGAGGCAGAGTGAAGGAGAAGCCATGGGAGCCTGCTGCTGGAGACAGATGTGTTGAGACTGTGCTGGTAGACCAATCCTCATGGTGATGCACAGTTTGATGGAGAGGGTTAAATCAAGATGTATCATTAGCAAATAAAGAAGCTAGCACTATTGGGCCAAGTAGTGCATTAAATTTTACAATTTCTATGTAAATTCTGTGGAGGCAGAATTTTTCTAATAATAAAAATAAATAAATTTTTAAAAAAGAAAGAAAATGCAACCCATTTAGCTGTATTTGTAATAAAAAAGTAGAAAAGATACATATATGTATTAATCAAAATGAAATATAATTTTAAAATGTTCAATAATAACTTTTGAAGCTGTAAGCTATTTACAAACTTACTTTGGCAAATTGAGAGATTAGGAGCAATTTAAAGCAAAGATTCTGCCTGTATGAGTGTGATTCAAAGTTGTAATAGAGGAACTAGTCATTTCAAAAAGAAACAGGCATAGTGTAAAAGGGAAAAATGTTTCTACTTATTTAGAGGAAATTGTTGTTAGGTAAAATATCCTAGGACTCTACCAATGTTAAAAGTAACATTACGGTTAATAATTGAAGGATGCATTAATACAACACAAAATTTTTATACATCCTTATATAGTAGCAGATTAAAGACTGGAAAATAAGATAAAATCACATTATTAATAATGTAAAATTGTGAGATAATTTGTGGACAAATCAATGAAGTATATGTAGTTATATGCTGACTACAATAGAACATTAGTAAGAAAAATTGAAAGAAGTCCAAAGTAAGGAGATATTTCTACATTCAAAATGAGATGTGTTTAACATTATTTTCAAATTGATTTATAGAATCAATAAATTCTCATAATCCTACATCCTTTCCAATAGATATTGGTTAATTATTCTAAAAAAAGACACCTAGACCGGACAAGTATCTATAAAAAATAATGACAAGAGATAAATCTTACTAAATTTCAATATTTCTATAGACCTACAGCAAAAAGAGCATGACATTGGTGAAAAATCTAGATAAAATAATGCTTGAACAGAAAAAGAACTACAGAAAAAATTGCCACCCCCCAATTTCAATTGAGATTTATAACAAATAGCAAGTCATTTGCTAAGGAAAACATTATCTTTTAGAAAATTGTTTTAAAATAAGTAAACATTATTATACGAGGAGAAACTTCAAGATTTCCTCACAAATAAGAATAACTAAAATATGTTGAAGCATAAAACTTATAGTCGGAAAAATTATCTTGGAAATTTTAAATTATAACACAAAAAGCTACAAATGTTAAAATGAAAACAAATACATTTTCAGAAAACTAAGACATTTGACTCTCCAAAAGACACTAAGAGAAACTTAGTTGTGGCAATCTAAATACTGCTGGATAGGTGCTTTTTATTCATTTGACTATAGCAATCAATATGCAGTGATACATATATTTGTTCTATAAAACTTTTTGGGGGGGAGATAAGACATACAAGTCTACTCATCCAAGATAGGCAACCAATGGGAGTCCAAAGTAAAGAATACACTTACTCAGTGCCATGAGTTTGTTTAGGGCTACTTAGAGGACTATTGATGAAATTTTTTACAGGAGAAAGGCTAACTCAAAGGCAGTTGAGCAGTGAGGGGAGCAGAGAAACATATATAGCTCAATTAAAAACAATAAAAAATCAACCAAACTTCAGTTTATTTTACTAATAAAATTAGGAAACTAATAAAAGTATATAACTCCCAAAAAAGGCAGATGCATATCTAAAATCTTACCCCAACATAGGTGATTAGGTGATGAGTCATCAAAGATGACCCTTGGAACACTCCCACATGACTGGAAGTCAACTCAAAATGTCAAAGAAGAAGAGAAGGAACAGGAGGAGGAGGAGGAGGAGGAGGGAGGAGGGAGAAGGGAAGAAAATTCTTTAAACTCGGTGAAGAGCTCCCTCCAAGCATCTCCACCTCTTTTTCTTCTGCCCAGCTTGGGACTGTTTCTACTACTTTGGGAGTGACTTTTCTCTCTCCAGGCCCCCTGAAAAGTGATTGACTTCCAAAGTCTCCTGACCTCTCTCTCCCGCTCCCAGGAGGGCATGTTTCCATTCAGAGGAAATCAGGACCTGTATTATCAAATCATCCTGATTTATACCTTGAATGTATTAACTCTAGTTTGTCATTAAACAATGCGGCAAAATATTTTGGAGGTGGGTAACAAAAAAGCAAATTATATAATTTATGCACATGGGCTGGTGGAATAGGTCAGTGGATATCCACTTATTAAAGTTTATGACATGAATTTGCTTCTGGGACCCACATGGAAGAAGAGAATCAAATCCTGCAATTGCCCTAATTAATATATGAAAGTACCCACAAATCATAGGCATACATACATACATAAAGACACATACACATACACACGTTCAAGTGCTGCAAAACAAATGTTATAAAATATAATAAACATATAAAGTAGAATTAACAACCTGGAAGTGACTATTTATTTAATGATCCTTGTTCATAATTATGGCAAAATATAAACTAGTAAGATAACAAGATATACATTCTGAGGAATACACCAATATCATCTTCCTAATAAGTCCAAATAGAACAACTAAAACAGGAAGAGAGATCTAAATGATAATGCCAGAAAATTAAAGAAATGAGTCTGAATGTTTTCCACCGTACAAAATAGTAAATACACAAGAAGACAAAATGCATTACATAGTAGAAACAAGTATCAAAAAGAAATACTTGAAAAGATACTTTCCCAAAGAAAATAACTGATTTTTCAATGAGTTTATGAAAAGATTCTTAATATACTTACATAATGAAATGTAATTCAAAATGGTATATTATTGTATACCAACTAGGAGGAGGATACAATGGGAAATAATGATAGCAAGAACTCTGAACTTTATGCCATGCATTGATTATCATAAATTAATTTCAAAATGTAAGGAGCAACACAGAAAAATAAGGAATCGTTCTTATCCTAGGAATTAGACAGTTGAATAGCCTTTCACCATGAATGACATATTTCTCCAGGAAATAGAGTGATCAAAACAATGGCCAGGTGGCCTTTATTTATTTAGTAAAGGTTGCTGAAAGGGAGAGGAGTTGCTGAGGATTCCCAAGACCAAGTTTCTCAGTTTCCAAGAAGATTTGTTTACCCAAAGAGACAAAGGGAAGGAGTAAGAGACAAAGACAGAGATAGAGGACAAGGAGAAGAGGAAAGAAACAAGGGAAAGGAGACCTGAGTTATTTATCCAGAAAGACAAAGCGCTGCCGTCAGGTTAGAAAGGAGACAGACAACTACATAGGAAAATGGCAGTTTATAAAGATAAAAGGGGGAAACCCCATGTTAGAATGAGGTGTTAATTTAATTGGGCATGTTAATTAGGGCAGCCAAAGGTGACTTTTGATTGCTGGACTCCAATACTTTTAAAGCTGGAACTTGATAGTCTGCCTCAGAAAAAAAGAAGTCGCCAAATAAGGGAATAGACCTTAGAGCCTAGCTGTAGGAATGTAATGTAATGATTTTTTAGCAAGGCAGAGGAAACGGGGGAGAAGGCAAGGCCTGGCCAGAGCATGTTTTGCCATTTTCAGGCTGGCCAGATGCTAATTTCAGGTACTAAGTTAATTAGATAACCATATAGACTTCAAAATCCACATATCTGTTTCTGTAATACTGAGAATGCTTCCTTCCTCCTGAGGTTCTAATTGGGTTCTAGAATTTGTCATTTCGATCTCCATTTTGGCTTGAGTTTCTTCAGCATCTACCCTCTTTAGTGAATTCCCTCTTCAAACCAGAAATTGTCATTCATTTCTTTCTGTAATATTGTTTTCTTGGATTTCAATCCGGAGTATTTTACTATGCTCATGTTTATTCAAATATTTGCTAATGTCCTCTTAGTCTCCTTGAATTCTTTGATCATGTCTTAATTGTTCTTTTAATTTTGGTGTCATTTGTCATCTAGGACTGATATGTGCTTATTTGGGGGGAAGAGGATGTATGTCTTGGCCTTTTATTCTGTGATTTTACCATGTGACCTGGACATGTGGACTTATTTCACTGGTTGTCGTGTCTCATATGTGACTATAGCCTCCTTGTGTTGAGTGTAAGGCAGGAAAACCACCATGCCTGGAAACCTAATTCATGGTACCTATGAGCAGTTTTGTGTCTAATGGCTCTCCTCCAGGACATGACAGGACATCCAGACCGGAGTGGACATTAACCACTTAGTCAAATGGCCTACCACAGAGAGCTGCAAGGGGAACATGACTCTCTACAAGTACCTGAGGTGTCTCCTGTGATCATCCAGTTCATCCAGGTACAACAGGAGAAGCAGAGGTTGTTTATCCAACCTGATAAGAAAGCTTCTAGGAAAGAGTATAAGTCACAAAGACACTGCCTACTATTCAAGTGGGGGTCAATATTGTCAATACCATTATATTCATGTAGAAAATTCTCAAAAAAACTAATAAAATATATCTTAGAAAACAGAAAAACATGGCAATTTCTGCTTTGTAACTTGAGTGTGATACAAGAGTATCACGAGATATCTTCTGAAACATCTTTTACCCTGAAGCCAATCAACTTATGTATCTGTGCGAAGGTCATCCATGATGTGAGTCTATGATGTATAATGAATTGCAAAGATCTATGGATAGAACTTTCTTTTATTTTTCTTTCTTTATAAAAGAAAAATATCTTTCATAAAGGGCTCGCAGTACTAGAAGCTGTGATCTTGGGCACGGTAATGGTCTGCAGCTGTGTTATAGATGATGTATTACTCGTCTCACTGGCCCGCTTCTTTCCTTTATTGCAAACACTTGTGGGTTCAGTTTTTCAGTTACAATGCATTTAGGCTTGGATTGCTACTAAAAGAACACCAGTAGTAGAAATGGTAAATAAATAGTTTCCATGTGATCAGTGGCAACAAGCATGCATTGTTGGTATTCAAGTCTTATTTTTCCTTGCTGTTGTTGGCTTACTGATTAATTTTAACCTAGGTAGTATTTTTTTAACTCCCACTCTTACTTATCTGTAGGTACTTACATTTTATCTACACTGTTCCAAAGAAATAAAAAAAAAATCAACATGGATTCATGTATTATATACCAAAGAACATTTACAATGCATACACTTATACGCTGCATAACATTATATATTAAACAGGAAATACATATTAGGAAATCTTATTGAATGGGAAACAACAAACATTTATCAAGTATATCAACATGTTCTATATAACTACACAATCCAAATACAACTGATGCTTAGTGCAACATATTGAGTAACAAAAATTAAAGATTTATGGTTGGAAATAGAAAAATTTCTCATTGTTTTGATGATATTCGTAGTAGTAAATTAAAGAACCAAGATCATGAGCTATTAAACGCCAGAATACTTAAAACACTATCTAGTCATACAGACTTGAGCTCAGGAAGTTCCCCTTTCACTCACACTCACTTGTTGGGTGACCAATTGACGTCACTCAAGTTCCACACTTCTCTAGAAGAACTGAGGTAATGCTTCGCAGAGAAAAGCCGGATGGCATTTGCAGAAAGTTAATCTGGGCAACATTTCTAAAATTACACAGAAACTAAAGCTATGCCAAATGAAGTAAAGAAAGATTAAAAAAAAAAAAGAAGAAGGCACTCTTCTCAAATATCAAACAATTGACAGATATTTTTAACCTTAAATCCAAACTATGAAACCAGTAGTTATTATGTGAAACAAGCCGAAGTCATCAGTAAGTCCCCAACTCTTTAAGAAAAGCATTAACAATTGGTACTCAGTTGTTCTGGAATCTCTTTGGACAGTGATGTAGTTTGTGTGAGAAAGATAAGAATAGAATCATGATCTTACAGTATATGGTCTTAATTCAGTTACTGACTAACCTAATGAACAGTTATAACTGATACTCTGAAATATTTATGTCTACACTACTTTGCCACTCCTGACTATAACTATCATATTATGTCTATGCCTTTCCACCCTTCCGACTTGGGCTGAACTAGAACCAGTGACCTAAAAGCAAAATGTCGCGTTCTATTACGAAATGTCTTAGCTAGCCAGTTATCCTCAGCTTTTTCTCCTCTTTAATCATATTTACAAGCAGAGTTCCCATTTTCACTACCATCCAATTTAAAAGTTATTAAAAATGGGCCCATGACACAAATTACATCTATTGTTTACGCTACCTTCATAGGAAGGTAGACTATCCCCAAGAGTAAGGCTCACCTTGAATTATGCTACCTTCTGAAATTGTCTATGTATTCTTTCTTTTTTTTTTCTCTGTCCTAGTCTCTAAATAGCAGTAGATGTGGCTGGAATGACAAGTGCCTCCTAAGCTACTTGAGTCGAGGTGAATTCAAGAAGGAGTCAACAGACACCTGCCCATCATAACCAGCACAAACTGGCGCCAGGTGCAGAACAATGCAAATCGGTCCAAAAGTGCACTTTCTGTTTGCATATTATTAGTTTCCCTCTGACACGTCGCAGGCTTTCAAGGCTCCCAAGGACACACTGTAGAAAGATGTCACCTTTGTGCCTTCATGTTTTAGGAACAAGCAAATGAGAAAATATAAAACCATGAACTAGCACTGTGGGAAAATGTTTTGGCCCTAAATATTTTTCTCTGGATCCAATCTCTTTGGAATGCCCGTTGTGAGCACAGTGATCTGTGACATGGGATACACAGTTAGAAAGGGGTTTAGATCAATATTGCTTTAACAGAAAGAGTGCTTCTGGAAGAGACAAAGGTACACAATTAAACTTAGCAAACATTTCCCAAGGACAGATTTCTCTAAACTGAATAAAATGAAGCCTCCTTCTCTTTATGCTTTACCCTGCTGAGGACTTTATAACTTTGTGTAGTTGTAAAGATTTAGAGGACATTTCTGGTCATTATTCTTAGGAAATGGAAGGTATTCAACTTATAGATAAACCTGATTCTAAAAGGAAGGCATTTAAAGGCCTATAAACAAAAACTAAAGGATGGCTGACTCAGGACATCGGTCTTTACCTAGTCTTTAAAGCTTCATGTTTTTCAGAGTTCCTCCATCCAATGTTCACTAAGATTTTCTTACACAGATAAAATAAAGACCAGTCATGTTCAGGGATAATGGTTTTATCTCATGCTTTTTCAGTCCTAGTCCAGCTGGGCTTGGTAAGCTCCGAATGGATCAGCCCCACCATCTCAGTGGATGGGAGGACCCCTCACAGTCCAGACTTCCTTGCTCATGTTTTCCCTCCTTCTGCTCCTCATTTGGACCTTGGGCGCTCAGTTCGGTGCACCAATGTGTGGCTCTGTCTTTATCTCCATCCATCGCCTGAACATGGCAGACATTGAGGGCTGCTGAGAAGCCAAGGACAATGACACTGGATTTGGACCCTACTACACATACTGGCTTTGGGGGTCCTGGCCTGTTTGGATGCTCACCTTCCTAGACCTGGATCGAGGGGGGAGGAACTTTGACTTCCCACAGGGCAGGGAACCCTTACTGCTCTCTGGACAGGAGAGGGAGGGGGAGTGGAGGAGGGAGGGGGTAATTGGGAGGCGGGGAGGAGGCAGAAATTTTTAATTAAGAAAAAGGACCAGTCTCATAACAAATGAAATTAATGCAGATGAGAGTATAAGACAATATTTTATTACTCTGACAACTAAAGTACATCATAACTTTTACAATTTAAGTTACTTGGGATTGTAATACCCAGGAGTATTGACTCGATAATTTGTGTTACTTTGTAAGAGTTCTTCAGAAGTTAACAATGACTTGTACATAAGAAGTGTTTCAGGAGGTGATGTTAAGAACACAAAGAGAAGAAATGGGAAAGGAAAAAATAAAAGGGAGTGAACCTGGTGAAAGTTGTATTAATGTGTAGATTTCTGCTAAAATGCTAGCTAATGTTCTATAGAAAAACAGAAATGATAGAATATATATGCATTCAAAGGAGGTTTAATAGATAGGCATTCACAAAGTGGCCTGGATAGTCCAACAATAACTGTATGCTGTAGAGATTTGAGAATCAGCTAGTTTCCCAATTCGGGAAACTGGTTTTCTCAGCATTCCCAATCTGGTGCTGAAGACCTGGATGGATACTGCAGAGACACTGGTCTCCAGTTCACATCGGAAAGCAGTGGACACTGGGTTCTGTTATCATTAAAGAAGGGCAACTGCAGCAGCTGCAGCAACAGAGTAGATCCACTCACCAGCAAGCAGCATCATTTTCCCTCAGACCTCTGTATAACCAGAAGACACTACTCACTCAAAATAGTTTGGCCTATGACAAGGGGAAACAGAAAGTGTTGGTAAGCAGAGAATCTGTACATGGACATTTTACAAATGGTGTGAAGAAAATGATAAGGTTTCTGGGGTTATTATTTTTCTCATGTTTGTAACAAAATATCCAACAACAAGCAACTTAAAAGATAAAGAATTTATTTTGGTTTGCATTTCTTTGGGATACAAAGCTTTCTCCATGGTAGCTTGAGAGAGCTGTTAACATTGCATCTGTAATCAGGAAGTACAAGGAACTGATTGCCCCTTTGTTACCCAAGCCCCCATTAGCATCTGTAATTAGGAAACTCAAGAAACTGATTACCCCTACTCTGCTCAATCTTCCTTTATGTTCAGTACAGCGATTAAGTGGGTCTTTCTACTACAATTGATGTAGTCTAGAAAATCCCTCATAGATATGCCCAGCTATTTGTCTCCTTGATGGTTCTAGATCAGATCAGACAGCCAATAGTAACTAATCCTATTTCCTACAGGATCTTGTACAATGTATATGGAAAATATTAAAGCAAAGAAGAGTTGCATCAAAGACACCCAATCAGAAAGTTTCCTTTTTTTAGAAAAAATCAAGAGTGTAGTGAACAATGTTCAGTAAAAAGAACTTAAAGCCGTAGTTTTACCCAATGTTTAGCCTGTTGCTTCTGAGATACCTGTGTTAATCTGATTGACTCTATTTTCAAGGACATTTTACTTTGAACAGCTATATGATTTCAATCTCTTAAGACGTATTTAAGTGCTAGGTTCGCAGGTTCTTCTGTCATAAGTATTTAGGATGATCTTCGGCCATTTAATGATGATAGGTGGTATTTGTTCTTAAAGAGTTGTTTAGTTAAGATACCATTTTATAGTCCTACCAGACATCAGAACTATGGAGAGAAAGGATAACACAAATGCCCCCGAGCAAGACCCAGACTAGAATGTTGAAAGGAAATGTGTTGATGTTGTTCTATGCCAGGACACTGGACTTGTCTACCACTTGTACCCTTGGATGTTTGCAATAGGTTTCCGTGACTAAGACGGAGAATGAGCAGTTTCACAGTGCACCTTTGTCAGCCTCTATGGACCCGTCTCTCCTTCTGCTCACAGTATCATTCATAATTCCATTTTACTTGCTAGGTTTCTTTCACTTTTCCTTTGTGTTTTATCTCAGAGGTGTGTAGAAGAAAGGACCGTCTCTCCTAACAGTCTTCGTCATAAATTACATCCTTAGAGATTTGAGAGCGTGTTATCCAGAAGTCTCCGTGTCCAGTTCCTCATATCAGAGTCTAAAGCAGAGGACCTCTTGCTGGTTTCCCATCCTTCTGGGGTATTGCAGTCTTTAAATCAAGCTACCAGAGCAGCACAGCTGGTCTATTGTGATAGGGTTAGATGCCACAAAGAACAATCTCAAGTCACAATTTAGAACTTA
Organism: Arvicola amphibius; assembly: GCF_903992535.2. Taxonomy (NCBI): domain Eukaryota; kingdom Metazoa; phylum Chordata; class Mammalia; order Rodentia; family Cricetidae; genus Arvicola; species Arvicola amphibius. The sequence goes on along the minus strand of NC_052060.1, from coordinate 46,236,709 downwards.
ATCTGCCTATAAATACAGCTACAACCTGGAATTAAAAGCAATTTCTATGCACATTATTAAAAGTTAAAACAATAATAACTGCATTAGCAGTCATTCATTGAAATAGTTGTGGTTGAGATTTTAATAACTATGTGATTAAACCGTTAATATAATTTAGATTTTTATTTTAATGGCCCAGTAAAGAAACTTGACACTAACAAGTATGTGAAATAATAGCCCTCATGTATATCTTTGATGTGAAAATATAATTCTTATTTCACAAGTGTTTCCTTTCTGTGAGGCAAAGATAATACACAATTTTGAAATATTTATTTTACCTTGTTAAGTTATATACAAAATATATGAATTAATTTTTCCAAGAAATTATCTGAGCATCCTTACCACCATCCCGTTTATATTTCCATAAATGGTTATATACATAAAACATATGCACAATAGCAAAACAAAACCAAGTTTATATGATTTTGTTGCTTATAATTTATATGGATATAAATATTTTCAGTTAACTCATTTCTTTTTGAGTGAATTGTAATCTTTATTTCTACCTTCTCCCCCTACCAGATAATTTTGGTTTCAGTCCATGCTGACATCTGGGTTAATAGTCTACATGGCTTCTAATATGATAGGAGAAAAGAAAACTGGAGAGTCAAAAATTTTAACCGAGACAGGTTCTTAGATTCTCACTACTTTTCCCTTAAACATGTGAGACCTGGTAGCAAATAAGACTGCTGACACCTGGTGCCCCACTTCTTAGCCCTTTGGTAAATCAGAATTGGCTGGTAGATTTAATAGGAGGTATGTCTCAGAGAAAAAAAAATTGTCCCTGTCAGTATGGTACATCGACTGGACCCCAGGGTGTGATGCTCCTGAGTCTGTGAACACCAGAGATCCATCTGTTAGACTATGCATATCTCATTCCAGCTGTCTGCCATCTGACCCTCAGATTCAGTTCACATCACCTCTTCTGTGCTACATTCCTTAATCAAGGCATCCATACGGAATATTTATTAGCTCCTTTAATACAGGAATACATCTCCAGACGTTTTGTTATTAAACTTATTAAATACAGAACTTATTAAACTAAGGCCCTCCATCTGCCCACTACAGCTAAACCACAGATTTTATTGCTTATGTGATTTTTATGAGGAGTATCTACACTTATTTCACAAAACCTATAAAAGTTTGAAAAGAAAAGCACCCTTGCCCTGAGCATCTCCTAAATAAAATTTTAAGAAAAGGTTTCAATATATTGCTGGTTGCCCTAGATTAAAGTGTTGTTAAGTCAAAGGCACATGTGTTTCCGTATCAACAAAAGACATAGGAAGCTATCAGATTTTGTTTTTCTAAGATTTCAGCAGCAGATTCAAGGAGTATGTCTGGCTCACTGCTTCGCCATTCCAAGAGCAATAGAGAAGAGGCACTTCATAAGTATTGTTAGATGAATAATGACAGTATCTTTTCTTTTGCTGAAATTGCCCATGAAGGCTGCAGGGCTTTCATTTCTCAAAACTGGAAGAGATCACTGTGTCACTGTGCTCTTTGAGCCTGAAAGCCCTTCTCCATGGATTATTTCTCTATTTCTTTAAATTGAAGACAAATCAAGGGTCGTATTTTGAATATTTCCATCTGTAGACACTAAACCCTGCTGCCAGCAACAGTCAATTTGGTTACAGGTATTTGCACCTTCAGTGTTTGATGTTGGCCATGTAGATAACTGACTCTTCTAATTCAGTTTTCTGGAATTCAGCTTGCCTCCAGGAAGGTCTCTGCTAGATAGAAAGTACTTGGCATTGTCAGACGGTACCAGAAATGATGGATGAATTCCTACTTTTCATACCTTAGTAGTCCTTCAAAAACCCTTGACATATCAGTGATGCTGAGAACCATCCATTCCATCTCCATAACTAAGTAACCTTTCTAAGACCTATGTTCGTTATATTGTGCTTCTATTTGCAGGAGAAATGGTTTCATTCACAAGGAAAACCAGTGTGTGCGTGTGTGCATTGGGGAACTGACATTATTTGGAAATCTAAAGGATGGACTTATGATAATAAGAGGTCTTAGGGAAGAATTTGATTTTTCCCCCACAGGGTGTGATAAAAGAGAATTGCACATTTCTCTTCATGAACATATTTTTATTTTTGAAGGAAAGGATGAATTGGCCTAGAAATCCTGGTGTGTGTTTTATATTCACATACAATTCAGTAGCTCAATTTATCCAGAAAAAAAAGTGTTGCTTTTTTTAGTACTGCTAAGGAAGGAAGGAAGGAAGGAAGGAAGGAAGGAAGGAAGGGAGGAAGGAAGGAAGGAAGGGTACCAGGGAGACTCCATAACTGTTGGTCTAGAGTTCATGGGAGTTTCCATGAGTTTATTTTGGCTGTCTCTGTAGATTTCTCCAAAATGATTTTGACCTCCTTTGCTCATACATTCCCTCTTCCCTCTCTGCTATGGGATTCTCCGAGCTCAGCCTATTACTTGGCTGAGGATCTCTGCATCTGGTTCCATCAGTAATTACAAGAAGGTTCTATCATAATAGTTGTGGTATTCACCAATCTGATTACAGGGGAAGGTCAGTTAAGGTTTTCTCCTCATTACTGCTAGAAGATTTCGCTGGACTCATCCTTGTGGATTCTTGGGAACTTCCCCAGTTTCTGATTGATCCCAGGCAATAGGACCAGAATCTCTATTTGGTGCATGAGTTAGCTTGTTGGAGCCCATTACCTCTGGTGGAATGCCATGTTCAGTCTTAATACGGGGGGAGGAGCTTGGTCCTGCCCCAACTTAATGTGCCAGACTTTGTTGATTCCCCATGGGAGCAATCTTCATGTTAGGAGGAATAGATGGAGGTGGGCTGGGGAGAAGGTGGGGGGGGAGGAGAGGGGTGGGAGGAAGACCTCTGATTGGACTGTTAAATGAAATTTAAATTTTTTTAAAGAATAGAAAGGGCAATGAATGACTTTCCTGAGTTAGTTTAGAAATTACTTGTTAAATATTTTAATAACCAACCAGCATACAGGGGAAATGGGTTGATTTTCTGCATTGATTAAGTTCTCAGATATCAACACTTATGAAATAATCAAATTTGAATAGAAGTTACAAGTGGAAATATTAAGAATTGAAGGTATCACCTTTCTTCTCTGGATCAAAGGTTTTCTTTAGTGCTTCTGTTTTCTTTGTGTCTGTCTTCATCATTATTAAATGCTTCCTCAGAGTATTTTCTCCTTCATAATTGCTCATGTACAAAGCCACACACTTATTAATGAAGTTCTTATTACACTATATTTTCTTTACATTATTTTCTAACTGTACCACACAACTCTCACTGTAACTAGGTCTTTTGTATCTTTTGCTTCAAATTCCTTTGACAGAGGTCTGATGGACCATACTCAGGATAAGAGTGAACGCCACACAAATCAAGTCTTACCTGTCATTCCATTACTTAACCTTGCTGAAGTCAATGAATCATCTGTGGTTGGATGAATGGAGTAATGTTGTGTGTATGGGGAGTAGAAGATATGGAATGAAGCTGCTAAAAATAAATTCAGTGAGGTGCTTGGAAGACTGAGTAGTAAGAAGAGATGCTGGAATTGTGGAAGAAACCACAGACAAGGAAAGATCAGAAAGAAGGCAGAGTTGAACCAACTCTAGAATTTTATCTAAGTCTGTCTCTCACTGCTGTCATTTCTTCTAAATTAATTTATAACCTTTTCCTAAAATAGGAATAAATAGATACACTGATAAAATAACAAAATGGATCATACCAGACGTTTGCATTTAATTATAAAGCACATAAGAGTTTTGATACGACACCAGATTGTCTTTTAATATACTCTGCTAAATTGAGTTTACATTCTGTGTGCACAGAGATTAATAAGCTTTGTGGAGTTTCATATCACATCCATTTACAAATGACTACCCCATTTCAATGCCTCTAAAGCAGTATAACCATTAGAAAAATACAAGAAGCATTCAATGTTATAATTTCATATTTTCTCTTCCTTTCTTACTTCGATTTCAAAATATCCTTAACTTTCTTGGCTCTATATTTGCTTTGACTGAAGTAAATTTGTCCCTCTTTGCTCTGCACATATAAGTTGTGACCAGGATCCAGTGATTGCTTTCATTTTGACAAAATGACAAGTGACAAAAATGTGGATTATCCTTTCAGTCCATGTGTGATGCTCAGATGCATATGTCACTGTACAAAACTGCATATGAAATCAATAAACTTGTGGAAAATGGCTATAAAACCACAATTCTTTAAGTCAAGAGAAAGTAAATTGCTTGTGTTGCCCATATAGTTTGGGATTTGTTGCCTGTTTCTGTAAGAGAGATTTCCTTTCAAATAACTTCAGGCTCAGAAATTATAGTTAGTCACTATAAGTTTAAAAGCCAGATGCATTAATCTTTATATATGTTCCTTTCCATTACTTCTTGCTTTATTTATGGAAATCATTTTCCTAGAGCAGCAGCATAAGTTGTACAACTTGTTTTCATGAGAAATTGAAGTTAAAGAAATAGATCAAAATAGATTAAATGATTTATAATTTTGAAAAGTACCCTAAAGAAATTACTATATATTGGTTTAGATAACTGTTTCCCAGATCTTCCTAAAGTTTGGAACTTGATTGTATTTACAAATCATTATGTAATATTCCCATAATTTTCTGAAATCTGACACCTTGGACCATCCCTCTTTTTGCTTCAAGTTCAGACACATTTGATGGGCTGGACCTTGTATCATTTATTTATCTTATCATAAGTCTTGAGGAACATACAATACAGAACCCAAGAGGATGACTGGGGTTTGTTCAAATGGTACATTATCCCAAAATTTTCTAAAAATAACCAAAAAAGTTTGATTGAAACTGTTATTATAAAATTGCTATGTATGCAAACTGGGATTTGTTCTATTAAAATGTCATTGTGAAATCTCTCAAACTGAATAATTCTTTAATCAGTGTTGTTATAGTCTCTCTCATACATCTCCAGCTGCTACAAAACCTTTCTACTGAGATGTTCATTGCTCCAACCACCTTCATATAGAGATTTTACAAAAGGAATTTTAATTAAAACTCAAAAAAAACCCCTCATGAGTAAAGAAGTTTCACTGTATGTATGGCCTAAGATTTGAATCATAAACATTTATATCAAAATGTAGATCAATACTTTTGATATTCCGTCTTGATTTTGAGATTAAACATAATTAAGAATTAAGTTAATTTTATTTTTAAGTGGATGTTAGGCTTATAAAGTTTATTTGAATATTTTTGAAGATGAAGCAAATTTTTTAAAGGAAATTATTAGTTGTTAGAGTTCAAGAGATTCTTAATTCCAGGCATGCTAGTCATTAAATAATAAGAAAGCAATAATAATCAAGATTATAGATTCAGATTATTTAAGTGAAAATAGTTTAATTTTATGGAGAACTCACTAAATTCTGAAATTGCTATTAGATTCTTTCTGTGCATTGTTCAACAGGTCTACTGTTAGGGATTATTACCATGATTGTGCTGTTAAAGAATAAAATGATAAAAAAAAACACTAAAATCTTCACTTAAGTCACCACAATTTCAAGGAAAAATATTCTATTTAACAGTGTACTTACTCCTTTTTCTCTGTACTCGAGAAAGACACATACTATCAAGAATTTAAAGTCCAAAATTACACAGCATCAAATGCTGCTGTATTGTGAGTTAAAGAAAACCCCAGGGTCAATCTCAGATTCATGAAAAGTTAAAATGAAATCTAACCATATTGCAAAGACGTAGGTACATGGATTTTAGGAGTTGCCTGTCACCATCTTCATATTTGGACAATGTTATAACCAGGTATCATCATTCACAGTTGAATAGAATATGTAACTTAATAATAATTCATTGCATAGTACCAAATCATAGGGCTAGGGTTGACTATTGGAAGTATATTTAAGTACCTTGCCCTTCCTCCACAGAGTCAGAACTCAAATAAATCTCAAAGATTACTGCTTCTCACTGTACACCTATAAATTTATATACCGAACTTTTTGTATTATAGTTAAATACAATGAATTTCATCTGGAGGGTTTAAGCTAAAGAATAGTATATGTGGCAGATTAAGTGATAATTATTTAAGCTTATTATATATTCTTAAAATCCCTAAGGAATATTCAAAGTAATTTGATGATGAAAAGTGATGTTCATAAATGGCAACCTAGGATTGAGTTCCATTTAAAATAATTAGGTATCATCCTTGTAAGCGCTTACAATTTAATGACTACCAACTCGTCATGTTCTATGCCCCCAGCACACAGGATTATCAGATTGTATTTTCTTCCCTGGTCCTAAAACAGAAGTTACATGAGTCAGAGGCTACTCATAAAAAATTTTTAAACAACATCTGCTTACCTTGTAAAGTTTGTTGGGCATTGGTGACATTTTCCCTTTACTTATGTTTCAACTGTGCAAAAGGAAGACGTTTGTGTGGCATTTATGGAAGTATATATTTTCTCCATAGAAAAAGATATTATTGAGGATACTCATGTGCATAAAGGTAGACAGAGAGAACTGAAATATTTATTTCTATTTTTTTAATCATAAACTGGATGGCCTAGGAGCTCCGGCTTCTTATTAACTCTTATTATTACATTAGCCCATAATTCCTGTCTGTGTTAGCCATGTGGCTTGGTAACTTTTATTCAGGACTTAACCATAATTCAAAATTTTCTCTAGGCCCCCATAAGATTATCAGCACCACCAATCAGCAGAAAGTATCCTGAAAAACTATACCCACAATCCCCAAAAAAATAAAATACTTGTTTCTATTAATGCTATATTTAAAGGAAAGTAAAATAAAAGTATTTATTAATAATTTTGGTCACAGAGAATGCACACATACATGTGAAATGTTAACCATAAGTATTACTGTTCTTATTAGAGCTTTCTGACATGAATGCATTTCAAATCCTTGATACAGAATACATTCATGGAGATTTCTTTTATAGTTTTGCTGCAAAATTGAATGCTTCTATGAGTGTTCTTGCTGAAAGAAATAGAACTCACTGCAAACTTTGATTGGCAAGTTCATTACTATTTGGTCCAGATACGGAAATGTAAAACATATATAAGGTAATTGTAATGTTATAGAAACAAAGCTTCAGAGTGGGTACATTTGGGTGCCTATTGCACTACCTCCAAGGCCTATGTGGTGAAGACGTGGTCCCAGTTAACTGCAATGTTGTGAGGCAGGGTCTCATGAAAGGATGTTAGGTCACGAGCTCATGCTATCATGAGTGGAAACACAACCCTTCCCATTTTTTTTTATTTAAGTTTCCAGCTGCCATGAGATGAACCACTTGCATTACCTATGTTCATTCCACAAGGTCCTACCACACCACAACCAAACACTAGAAGCTACCTACAGACTGAGACTTGGAAAGTGAGTCAAAGTCCAAAGTTCTCTATATGTTGATCGTCTCACCTGTATCACATACTACCAGACATGTGGCAGTCACAGCTTCTGTCAACAGCTGATGCTATAATTGATGCTCTAGAACTATGGAGAGAAATGTAAGAAGGAACAGAGGCCAGGTTGGAAGTTCGTAGGGGTTCTAATCTTTGATTACCTTCTGAGGATCGCAAATGATTGTTGTTTGGCAAATTTGATGTCCAATTAAAAAAAATCTCAATATTCTTAACAACATAGTCCAATTATAATGTTTTGTTTTCCACAAACAATATAAATAATTAGCTACACAATTCAATTATATTAGATGTTAGATCCAAACATGCTACTATGCTTAGTCTGTTTTGCAGTTTATGTGTCAAATCAAAATTTGATTATATACTCTTGTTTATGTCAGAAGACAAAAACTTAGTAGCCCAATTAACTAAAGTTCAAAACTCAATACTAAATTTTCTTATTTATTTTTCTGATATTTAATTATTATGTTTAACACATAAAGCAGTTACACAAAAATATGCTTTTTATGGACTTATATGACTACTGTTCATTTTATCACTAAGAATAAAATACTCTGGAGAACAGAAAAATGAGAAAATATCCCAGATGAGCATGTTTCACAAACTAAATCTTGGAAACCTGAGGATCCAGTTCTGATTTGAATTCAAACATTAATTGAATGATCATTCAGTACTCTCTTGATTATGACCATAACTGCAGGTAACTAAAAAATGCTGAGAGAGGAAGGGATGTCATTTGCCAAGGAAGACCATACCAAACATATACCAAAGCCCTGAAAACATACATATAACCAACATTATGCACTCTTAACTGGATGTATTTAGGAATGCCCATCTATAGAAATATACAGATATGTATGTAACAGCACAATGCAAAGAGAGACCATGTATTTAACAGAGAGCAGGGAGAGATATACGAAGACTTTATAGGGAGCAAAAGGAGAAAAATAATGTTGCTTATTTTTCAAAGATAAAACAATGAAAATAATAAAGTAAATACATGTGACATAATCAAATAAACTGAAAAATTGTACTTTATTTCCTATTAGGTATTAAGCAAAAGATGCTATATGAGAAATCCTTGAAGATATTACAAACAAGCGGCTTATCTTTCTTTAACTCTGCATTCTCCAAACATTTTTGTCACCATGGAATATCTTTCACTCACATCATCTATTAATATTTTGAGGCACAAATGTTCCTATGTCTGTTTGGTAAATATTTGCACAACAAATTGTCCTGATATACTGAATATTTAAAGGTGGCTCTTGCATAAAATTTTATAGATTCAGATTCTTTAAAATTGAATTTAAAGTTGTAAATGTTGTTAAAGTATAAAAGTATTGACTAAACTTATTATTCATTCAGAGAGAATAACATAAGTGAATAATTTTTAAAAAGTACAACTAAATTGGATCTGCATGTTAATTCTTCTTTTGATAAATGAATATTGTTGAGGAACAATCGTTTTCTGCACTATGAATATGTATAAACTCATTGGTTAATAAAAATTGACAGGTCAGTAGCCAGGCAGGAAGTTAGGTTTGAAGTCCCCTGAGAATGATAGGGAAGAAGGCAGGTGAAGTCAGGAGAGAATGCCAGCCAGTAGCCAACTGATCAGGACATGTAGAAAATGAGGTAGCAAGCTATGAGCCATGTAGAAAGCATAAATAGCAATTTGGCTTAATTTAGAAAAGGCAAGAATAAGCTAGTAACAATCTAAGCTATTGGTCGATCATTGATAAATAATATTAAGTCTCTGTGTGGTAATTTGGAAGCAGCTTCTGGGATGGGGAGCAGGCTGTCAGGACAGGAAAACTCTGCTTACATATAAAACCCATGTAGGGAGCAAATATTTGGAGGAAAATGCTAAATATAACATAGAAGCTTAAATCATAATTATCCTAGTTTGATTCTGGAAAGTACTAAATGGTTAGCAAAATTTAAACAATCTGCTTGCAAACATTAAAAGATATATATATATATATATATATATATATATATATATATATATGATATAGTTGGAATTCAAAGGTTTGGGTGTGCTAACCATTTCACTTTGTTTTTCTCCCATAACCTATATAATAACCTATATAATCTAAACAACTAAAACTACTTAGCTGATGTTTGATTCCCCTTTGTATGCAGTGCATACCACTGGTTAATAAAGAAATTGCCTTGGGCCTGTGCAGAAAATAGAGATAGGTAAGGAAAACTAAACTGAATGCTGGGAAAAAGAAGATGGAGTCAGGGAGAAGCCATGTAGCCCCGCCAGAGACAGATGCTGGTTGTAACTTTACCTGGTAAGCCACAGACACAAGGCAATACGCAGATTAATAGAGATGGGTTATTTTAGGATATGAATTAGCCAGAAATACGCTTCAGCTATTGGCCCAACTGTATTCCGAATAACATGGTTTCCTGTGTATTACTTTTGGTCTCAGCTGCTGGGCAGCCGGAAAACACACTTAGCCCCTGCACCTCCCTGTTTGCCCTACTCTTCCTTACTCCATTATGATCCTAGTGCTGACTTTCTATCTGTTCACTTCATTCCAACCTCAGCAATTGGAAGTAGTTGCTCTCTGAGGGAGCAACAAGAAAAGCCAAAGAAATACAGACATTTGTTACGCCAAAGGCCTCCTATCTGCAAATTGGGACAGTTAAATACACACTGAGTACTCTCACATCATCACCAGGGCTTTGTGCACACAATGCTGATATTCTACTAGAATGTCACAGGAGAGGTCCTAGCCTCTTTTAATCACACCTAGTCCCAATCCCATGACGTTGTTATAACTGTATGCTTAGGGGAGAGACTTTCACTGCCCTGTACTATGTGTTATTTCTGGTTGTAAATTTTGGTGCAGAGTGTCACATTTATTCAGTGGTAATGGCAATGAAGAAGGCAGAATTAAGGAATGCAAAGTACTAAGAACACTTGACACACAATGTATGCTCTTGATGTGGGATTCCCCTCTGTATGTTGTGAATATGTTTTATTGCCATTGGTTAATAAGGCTGCATGGCCTGAGGCAGGAAAGAATAGAGCTAGGCAGGAGAACTAAACTGAATGCTAAGAGAAAGAAGGCAGAGTCAGAGAAATGCCACGTAGCCGCAGAAGGAGACAGATGCCAGAGAGAACCTGACAGGTAGACCACAGCCACCTGTTGATACACAGATTAACAGAAATGGGCTCATTTAAGATGTAAGAGTTAGTTAAGAAAAAGCCTAAGCTATTGGCCAAGCAGTTGTAATTAATACAGTTTTTCAGTGTTATTACTTGTATCTGGGCAAGCAGGGAAACAACAAGCAGTCTCCATCTACATGCTTATTTCTTATTTCTGCTTCCATTTCCAGAATTTATGTGTGTGATTACTTTGCCTGCAATGTATGTCTTGTATGCCACTTTTGTGTCTAGTGCCTATGGAGGCAAGAAGAGGACATCGCACACTGAGAAAATGGAGTCACAAAGAGTTCAAAGCCATCATATGGATGTGGGGACTCAAATCCAGGTCTTTTAGAACACCAGTGCATGGTCTTAACAGATGAGCCTTTCTCCGGTGTTAATAATGTCCTATTAATGTAATTAAAATAAGATAATACCTTAAAATCTTTATTTCTGTTGTATATTCACATCTTTGTATTTATGCCCTTAACAATTGCTGGCATTAGTTAATTTTTCCCACGTCTTAAATATTTTGAAATTTATTGTTTATATATTTTATTATTATACAAATATATATTATATGGTTATTAATAAATATAAGTGATAATAATTTTATTATAGCATCTAAATTGAACTTATGTAATGGCAAATAAAACTAGCTCTCTTTCATTCAACTACTCCTTATTGAATATTATGTTTTCTAATAGTTCCATTATTTTAATGTACATGTACAAATGTGTCATAGATCAATTAGTTGTTGTTAGGAAGGGCCGCTTGTTGGTACCCGTCTGCTTGTCCCTGAAATAATCACACAGAAACTTTATTATTAAATCACTGCTTGGCCCATTAGCTCTAGCCTTTTATTGGCTAATTCTTACACATTAATGTAACCCATTTCTATTAATCTGTATATCACCATGTGGCTGTGGCTGACCGCTAAAGTTCTGGCATCTGTCTCCCTGTGGGGCTACATGGCTTCTCTCTGACTCCACCCTTCCTCCTCCCAGCATTCGGTTTTATTTTCCCCACCTACCTATGTTCTGCCCCATCACAGCCCAAAGCCAGCTTCTTTATTAACCATGGTATTCACAGCATACAGAGGGGAATCCTACATCAAATAGTTTTCTCATCCAATGCACTATTACTAGCTTCTCTTAGAACTTTACTAATTGTACAGGAAATCTACAAAAAAATAGCTATTTAATATACCCCCCAGTATTTCCTTAATACTGATATCCGTATATAGCAAAAACATACTTATTAAAACAAAGAAATAAGCATTTGCACATGCAAATGGAATTTTAAAACTCACTCAGTTATCCATCCCCCCAGCCCCTGATAGCCTTTTGCTCTTACTTCTCCCATTGCACTTAATCTTGTCTCTATAGTCTCCCCGTCTGCAGCAACTCCTCAGTCTTGACTAGTCTCTCATGACCTTATTCCTTGAAGGACATTGATCATTGTTTCATAACGTATTACTCATCTTGGGTCCGTGTGATGCTTCTCCATGATTAAATTGAGGTTGTAGATCTTGGAGAAGACTAACAAGGTAATGTGCGACTCTCAGTATATCATATCATGGATAGCTGACATTGATACGTCTTATTACATGGAGCTATTTACTTTGAATCATTTGTATATAATGGTTTCTGTCCTGTCTTATAAATGGCTTTCAAAATGAGTTTTTAACTTTGTAGTTACAAATATGTAAAGAGATGTCCTTAGGACTGAAAATATCCTGGTTTTATTCACAGTATTTGTGTGTCTCTGACGTGAACTTCCATTAATGGCTATTGCTTGCAATAACTCTTATTTTTTGTCTAGTTATAGCTCTATTCATCTTGTAATTTTACATTTACTATTGGGCTTATTCTATAAGAATGAGAAATATGTAGATACTCATATTATTATTTAAGCAAACAAGTATGGATCCAGGAACATTTATTTTATTCTTTTTAAAAACCAATCACTATAAATTTATTAGTTGTTCAAGCTGTTCCAGTTTGGGTCTTTAGGCAAATTTCCAATTTGTTTTAATAATATTTAAGCAAAATATCACCTACATAACCGAAGCCACAACAAGGTACTACTCCAAGCTCATCTTGTGTTCTAGAGATCCTACACTGAATCAGTCACTTTTTCAGGGGTTCCCTGCTTAATATGTTAGGGTAACAGTCCAGAAAATCAAAATCAAGTTTCTCAGTGTTCTCTCACTTCTTGAGTGCTTTTGTGGGATCTCACAAAGACACAGACATATACATACAACTATGTATGTATGTGTGTAAGTATATATGCAAGTATCTACATGTATATGTTCTGTACATGTGTTTGATAGCTCTAATTTGTGTACATATATTGATAGCTCCAATATATTCCAGCATGACAGAATTCATGTAGTCTTTTAATACAATTAACATCTTTATGTAAAAGTGGGGAACCCACTCTCTATACACATTGCTTACAGCATATTTTCATCAGTTTTTCTATACCAACAAATTGTCTCAGAATTTTAATCCACACACTTGTGAAAAATAACTTGCTCATTAGGGTACAAGTATTGATGAAGTGTTTCATTTGTTGGCAGGCTTCTTATTAGTCTTATAAAATCTGACCAAAATACTGTATTTCAATGAAAATTGCTACATTATTTCCTGGGGGAGACATAATCAAAGGGCCAAAGACTGAGACAATGAACCAATAGAAACTTCTTTTCTTGTGTAAACTTTTAAAAAAAATAACCTTTTAAAGATGTCAAATCTTTATACAATTAAACAGAGACAAGGCTACCTATTAATAAAATTACCTATGATAACTCATTAAGTTTATCTAAAGAATATACTTTTAAATTTAAATTCATGTAAGTCTTGCTTTTCTTGCCTTTATTAACCAAATAAATTCCACATAAAAAAACACTACACATATACTCACTTCTATTTATTCTAGTTGTTCCTTAACTTTGTCATGTGTTTTCAGTGCTGAAGATGTGGCACTGAAGAACCAGTTGGTGGAGTCTTCCCTGGGAAGACCAGCTCTTCTACTCTCAGCTTTCATTCATTGCCTGTAGTTCTCTGTGTGGGGCTGAGGCTTCCTGAGCTTTCCTATGTCCTCTTTGGCATGTCCAGCAGTATCATCACATTTGCATAGTCTTGTTGGTGAGAATTCAAGGGTGTATCTTAAGATATGGTTAGGAAACACAATCTCACAGGAAACTCCCTGATCCTCCAGTTCTTACAACCTCTTACCTCCTTTTCTTCAATGTACTCCAAGACTTTGGCCTGTGCCATATATATATATATATATATATATATATATATATATATATATATATATATATATAGACTAGTCTATATATATATAGACTAGGCTGCACAACTCTTCATTTTGATTTGTTGCTGTTTTCTCTATTGGTCTTTAGCTGCTGTAAAGAGTAGGTTCCATGATGAGGGGCGAAGACTACACTTACCTCTGTTTGTAAGGACAATTGTCCCATAGCTCTGAAGTACAGGGATCTCAAGTCTACATGTCTGCAGCACATGGATTATCTATGCTGGCTGCCCAGGAACAAAAAATTCCTTGTTCCTGATTTCTATTATGTGCCTGTGTACCTTCTCATTGTGTGTGCTCCAGGCTTCCCCATTTTCATGGGCAAACTGGTCATTGAATTTGGAAAGCATTTCTGGCTGCATTTTTAAATGATTACAACTCTAAAGAGTTCATTTCATAATTTTGACAAGTGAACTTAAAACTTTAACATACCTTTTGAGAAAACATGGTTTAATCTCTTCAGTATGCTCATGTGATTCAAATTTAATGCAATTAGATTCATTCTTTACTCTTCATGGGAATGTTACATGGCATCCTGGTGTGCTTAAAATTTACAATAATAAGGTGTGTTATACCAATGGTGTTCAGTGGTGCATATTTTCATAAGTGCAGCATCATGTATCCATTACAACAGGTAAAACAAAAACTCCCATCACCCTTAAATTCCTTCCCCTTGTCTTCTACTTTCCTACCCTACTACCACTGACATTTTTTTGAAGTTTTGTTTTCTGTATCTTTACCACTTTATTTAATGTTTTATTTTTGTTTTAGTTTTCTGCATTGTTAGCCTTCTTTGGTTCGAGAGGGTTTCCTGAAGTGTAGTGAACAATTCTCTTTGGAGAATTAATGATGTTAATTCTCCTCTTGAGTTTCTCTCCCTTAATAAATTCATGCTTAGGTATAGTCTTAAATTTTGATTGACCTTTTGAGTTTATGCCAAACCAATAACCAAAAAACAAACAAATGATATCTTCTCTCATTTTTGTGGACTTGGATAGATCAAGAAAGTAGTGCAAGTGTTCAACCCACTATTTTCAACCCAGAGTCTATCTTTTTTATAAATACGTACTATCTTCACAAAGTTCTTTATTATAGGAAGTAAAATTATAGTGGAAAGAACTAAGAGTTTAAAACTGGTGGCATTTATGGACCTGATGTCTGACTTCTTAATTCTAGCTTCAATGTAAATGACATGAAAGGACAGTTTCAGAAGTTATTGGGGGAAATAAATTGAGGACCACAGTAGAGCTCAGAAGAGTGCATTTAGGGAAATAAAAAATGTTTTGGGAATATTTGTGAGGTAACATCGGAAGAAGGGGTGGGTGGGGTGAAAATATAAGGCTTCCACAGTGTTTTCCCTCACTTCTGATTTGATAAACAAGGCATGGAATTCAAATTTCTCTTAGTCAAAACAGAAAGAAGTCTCTTTAGGTTGGCAAGTGGATTCAGCTGAATGAAATATCCGTTTGGGAGAATTAGTGGGTAAGTACCTGAGAGGTTTTAGCTTGGGAAAAGTACACCAAAACATGAATGGAAATTGTGTCAGTCAGAGTAGGAATGTGAGAAGAAAAGGCTGAGGGGGATATATGCGGAGATCAACTGCCATTCTGGGTCCCTCCTCTCTGTATCCAGAACACTTACTGAGAAATAGGCTGTGAAGAGTAATTCAGTTCTTCAGGAGAATTACTGAGACAATAACAGTCTTAGCTTTAGCCTTTTGTAAACCAGGAATTGATGCTCAAATTTCTTTCTCCATCAGAAAAGAACAAAATAAAAACATTATCATCCACTTTCAGCAAATCAAAGTTGCTGCTCACCTGGTTTATAATGCCAATGTCTTATAAGCTTTTCTCTTTGCAAGAAATGGACAGAAAATGAAAATTTTTAACAACAGCAACAAAAAGACATCTAAAACACATCATTATCATACCTATGACAAAAGTTCGTATTTTTGCTGTCTTTCCCTTGTGGTTTCTTTCTTAAATTTTATTACAATATGAGAATTTTCTCACAATTTTCTTGAACTAAAACATGTTTTCTGTTTCTGGAAGAAAATACATAAAGGATCCTGTGGCAATCTAATTTTAATTAAGAAAGGTAGTCTTTAGAGTGAAGGTCCAGAGTTCCATATTATGTCTCCTTGAAATCCAATACAGGTTAGTTAACATTTACGCATTTTACAACATAACCCCTTGGTCGATGTTTATAATATCACATGTTTTCTCTTTAGAAGTGAGAAGAATCTCATTTGTGAATACATTGAGTCAAGATTATAGTAATAAATAAAAACGCTATGGACTGAAGCTGCTTTTAACCAACCTTCTTATTAGGCTTTTCAGCTCTGGCGCTGATCCTTGCATACATTTGAGAGTCCATTCCTCACCTTGTGAGAGACATATTAACTCTTTCAAGTCCCAAGGGCACCATTTACTAAATGACTTCTTTAGTGCTCTAAATGTACCTTAGTTCCCTGAAAGAGGCACATTAATCTTCAGAATATCCCTGGAGAAAACTGATCAGGAAATAGAATTTTCTTGGTCTTCTCAGACCCAAACCTTATACACCTTATGCTACTAAATAACAATAACAAAGAAAAGCCTCACTGAGTTCTATTTCTCTGTGTTCCCAAATACCTTTCAGATTAATATGTATGTATAAGAAATAAATATGAATATTACTTTCCTTGACTTTTAGACCAGCCAGAAAGAGAAATACTAAGTCATTATTGAACTGCATGACCAGAACTATATCAAGTGACTTCTACAGAAGCATCATTCTTCAATAATTTAAGGAAAATGCAGAAGGCATCATAATATGAAAACCCAGAGGCAACCATCAGTTCTGTGGTTACAGTCTCAATTTACTAATTGTTGAACAAAAGAAGGATGTATGGCCAAGTTAACAGAAAATTTCTGCTTCATTTTATGAAGCCATTACACACAGAGAAATGGACTAGAATCTGTATGAGAAACTAAGAAGTTGCTTTATTGAAAGCTGAAAGGAAACTCTCATTTGTTCTTCCTGTTTCTCTCTTTTCATTGTCCTGAAGTTGTAGAGATAGACTGAGCATACTGTTTCTACTTCTCTGTTGCTTTTGAGTATAGATACATGAAATTCCTATGTTATTTCTTATTAATATGTCTATTTTCCAACACAATCATAAGCTATATTGAGAAAATCTAACTTTCTCAAATGCTGTAATTATATAAAAAGGGGAGAAAGGGACCTTTAAATAAATTCCAGAATGTAAAAAAATATTGAAACATATTTCAAATGCTTCTAAGACTCAGAGTTGTCTGAAAATGTTCATAGGTGTCAACACTCTTGTTTCTATTATGAATTCATATTCAGTCACAGATTCCAGCAGATTCTTTCATCACAGTTTTTGAGAGAAGGAAGAAGAGAGAAGTAGGCAGTACTGGGCCCTTGAAGTCATGAGGGAACAATTCCTGAGGACGGGGTAAAGAAATGATCTTTATAAGCTCAAAGTCCAGAGTTGATATCAGAGATATTCCATAATTGTAGATATAATAGGACTCACAGATGGAGAGGCAACAATGTAGACTCAGCTAACCTGTCCATTTTGAAGAATAATTTTTGCATCTGAGCTTAGAAAACATATGAAACCTGGTGACTGAGAAATAGGTAAAAGTTAATAAAGCAAACAAACACATGGTAAAAGTTGTTTTCCTTTTGTTTGCTTTTGTTATTGTTATAATAGGGTAACTTTTGAAATACAATCAGGATTTTGATACAAATCCCCATTCATAAAGCTAATAAAATCCTTGTGATGGAATCTGGGAAGCAAGTTTTCACACAGGAGGCACACAAATTCTTCCTTTTCCTACTAATGCAGATCTCCTGATAATCAAATATGATTTGGATTTTGTCTGCAAGAAGTTATAAGTTCCCCAGTTCAGCTTAAAGAGGATTACATTGATCAGTAAAATTCAAAGTTTTATTATGTATGTATACCATGCAAGAAACCATCCAGCAGTCCCTCCCTGACCATAAATTCAGTTTGTGGTAGCTATTCCACATGCAATGGTGAATTTCATGAAACTTCAGTGTATGGTGGTTATTCTTACCTCACAGAAGCAAACTGAGGTGTGAGAATGATAGGCATCAGTGCCCCATTGACTTGTGATCATTTACTTTTCTATCTTCAACATGGATTTATATTTTTATAATAACTCAGAATATTCCACAGCACACACTGTGTATTAATGTCCCCAGGAAGGGCAGACAGGTAGGATGAATTTTCATTTTTGCAATAAGAAATTATTATTATGAAGAAGTGGCTCATACAAATATGGGAGATGAGAAAACCATAATTTTCCATTTTCAAATGCATGACTGAGGAAAGCCAGTGGTATGTTCAATTTAAGTCTGGCCTGAACAACTGACAATACAATTCCTAGTTTTCAACCTCAGGATACAAGGACTTGAGATACGCTGGCTTTCTTATAGTATGTCATGAGAAAGTAGGTAATTTCTCTTTCTTTCATTTTTTGGTATACTGAGACTCTCAACACATTGGACTGCACCCATCCGCACTAGGAATGGCATCTTCTCATCAGATCATGTGCACTTGGATGCTAATTGATCTTTATTGGCTTATACCTTCATAGGTACATTAAAAATTGTTTTGCGTCTGGACAGTCTGGAGTCTTCTCAAGCTGCTGCATGAAATTAATGACCACAAACTGTAAAGAGGTTTAATGTTGAGATGCCCAGAGGCAGGGTGGGCTGGTCAGAGAGTGGAATGACTGTTCTGTAGTCTACTGTGCAGTTCTCCCCTGCTGTTTCCACTATCAGCCTCACACACACAGAGTCAAGCCTCGTTCTTAGTCATCACTGCTTAAATAGTGAAAAAACAAGTCCTTCCTAACAGGAAATAAGAGATCTAGATGACCTACAGTCCGTGGCGAGGAACATGTGACTGTGGCACAGTTGGTAATGTCACCCATCCCAAGTCTACCTAGGGCCCCAGCAGGTAAACTGATCAGACATAAATGACTAGTTCCTAATATCAAAATAGAGAAACAGCTACTTTCATGGGCAGGGTTTGGGATTGAGAATCATTATTCAACTACTTTGGAAATATGGACTCGACAAGAAAAAAAAAAGTTCTTAAACATTTTTATTTCTACAAAAATTTCATCAAAGTTTAATGCACTGCGTTTGCAACTTGCTATTTCTATTCAGGTTATATATTTTGTGCTAATATACTATAAACAAGTAATTAATTAAATAAATGAGTCTTGATAATGGCAACATTAAGGAACTATAATTTAAGTTTTGTAAAAATTGGAGGAAAGGAGACATTTTTACATAGTGGAATACAAATAGTAAATTTTGAAGTACAGTGACATAGGAAATGTTCTGATACTATAAGTTAGGAAAGCAGTATGCATATGACAAGATATGCTAAAATTGTATCATTCTCACAATCAGTACAGTGAGCTTTGTTAGCAGTACTGTAGCTTTGACCTTGCATAGGGACATCACCTGAATCTAAGCACTGTAGTGATGTTATACTAGGAAGGGGATATCCATATCTGGGAGCACCAATAAGCACAGTCTAGTAATATCCGAAAGCACAAGCAGATAAAAAGAAAATATGTTCACATTATGTATCATTTCCACATTCACGAAATACATACAGCATGCCCAGAAAAGTGCAATGAAATGAAAAGGGGCTCTTGGATGAGCAAGAAATGAAACACACCACAATGAAATGTGGAGTAACACAGACAATGGGCTGAAATACAGATAATACTGCTACTGACAGAACAGAGACCCAGTCCTTGATAACTCATGTCTTCTCTTTCTCCTATAAAACCTACTGGACCTTAATTTAGTTCTAGCCACATAGGCTGAGCTCAATAAATATTTGAGAGCCTCATAAAGACTGTCATGATGAGCACCAGTGCGAGCGTTAAAAATAGCCTCTGGTCCCCGAGTTTCCTCCGTCACTGTGCTGTTTATCCTTAATCAGGCGTGCACTGCATCTGACATATTCAGTATTTCCATTCCGATCATCTCTCTTCTAGGGCTCCTTAAAGGAATTTTAAAAGTCTCTCCATCAACATCACCCTGATTACTTCATTAAAAAAGGGAAGCTGCATGGAAAAAGTATGGCCAACTCTGTCCTGTGTGTTTGTGGCATTGGGTTCCACACCTTAAGAAATGCTCCCTGTCCTCCTTCTAGGACTGGTTCTGCCATCTGATTGGATACCAGAATTAGATATGATCTTCAAATAACTCTATTTTCTCTCTCCTGCATAGAACAGTGGCCTCTACATGGATCTCCCTATACCCTAATGGGAAAAAAGAAGTCCCATGGTTATCATGAAAGAAAATGGGGAGCTTGTCCTTTGTACTTAGCCAAATACTATGCTAAGAAATTGTTATTAAATAATAACTCCCTTATCAAATATGTGGTCAAAACATGAGACCCAAAATGCATTCTTATTTGTATATACCCTTCGAGCTTTTATTCCAAATACATGTTGCAAAAAGTAGAGACTTTAAATTGCAATCTGTTGTGTACTTTCTATCACAGTGTTCTGATTAAATATGGGAAACGCCTTGAGTGTTGAATGCCAAAGATGATTGAAATCCCTCTATGCCATAAATTTAAAATGTGCTTTCAGTGATGAGGAAGATTTTGCATTATGCAAAAGATATAATTGGAGACTTTATTCTGAAAGAATGACAAGATAAATATTACAAAAATTTCAATAATCAATCCCTGTCTTTTAAAAACTAAAAACAAATTTCACCATCTTATATAAACATCGAAAAGAAGTATAAAGTGATAGAAGACAATAATTTTGCTTTCTTTCTTATTCGAGTATTTATTCTCCAATTTAAACATATATGTTAATTGGTCATTTTTAGTTTTTGTGATTGCTAACATTGGTGTAGCAACTCAATATATATCATTGTTTGCCGATATCTCGGTGGGGACCTCCAATTGCCATGCACCGCGACCCCGTGTCTGCATTTGGTGTGCTGGTACCCAGTTCGCGGGATTCGGAAAAGGGGCTGGAGGTTAAAATACACAGACACACACAGACAGAGAGACAGTGACATGGGTCATCCTTGAATTCCCCAAGAATGCTCCCTTTATTGTGTTCAGGGGCAGATTATATAGAGATAGCCATGCCCCAGCCAAACCCACCTGAAACCACTCTCCTGCCATCAGGAACTCCTGAAGGTCTCTTGCTCAGAGCAGCTGTAGGCACTCAGATCAGGGGATTACAAGCAATTCAGGATCTGGGGTCTCACTGTTCCCAACAATTGTTATTTTGGGTTCAATCTAGCATCTTTTTAAAATAATAAGAATATTCAGTAAATCAGGAGAGAAATTAGAGAGACTCAAAGATTGTGATCACTGCTGTCACTGCAAAGTTCTACCAGTGTCATTTGAGAGGGACTTTTCCAAACAATAACTAGATAGTGAGCAGAAACTCTGCTGCTTCTAAGAGAACTAAATTTGAGGTCACTGAGATCAGTGACAAATCTATAAACTATTTCCTGAGCAAACCTGTGAGCAATCATTCCAAATTCATTACAACTCCTTAAAACACGTCTAGGGACAATAACCATGTTTTTAGAAGGATACCCTTTTTCTTTGGGAACTACAATTTTGCTGGGATGTTCAGCAGAGCAGGAGCTAGAAATTAATAAAGGATGCTGGAAAAGGAAACTTGGGAATGAAGTGGTAGCAGGAGAGTCCGCAATGATGGAGCAGAGAGCACAGGCTTAGACTTCATAGAAACAAAATGAGTTCAAGCACATCATTTTGTGTGAGGATCAGAAATAGTGTTTGAAATCATCCATTTCTAGAAACACTGCCAATCAAAGGTGGAAAGAATGACATGTTTGCTCCTTTGCCAGGTGGTTGGTAGTGTATGCACTGTTTGGCTTCCGTGTCTAGATCCCAATTTGGAAGGTGACTGAAAATCTCTGCACCTGTCAAATCTCCTAGTTAACATTCAACAGTTGGTGGTCCTGGCAGAAATATTATTCAGAGATAAAAGTTTCTATTATTTATATCATTTAGATGGGATATTGTGAAAGAAGACACTTAATTTGCTTTCTCCCTTGGACGTAGGCAAATGACATCAGAGATTTGTCTGGACTTAAATTCACAGTTCTAATTTTGATTTTCAGTCCTCTAAGACCTCAGATTGATACTCAGCAGTCAGTAAGCTTCCAAATACGTTATGTGTACACTATCTGAAAGCATTCTAAATCATGTATCATCTGCATATTCTAATCACCATAATGATAGCCACAAATGCAGAATGAATAAGTTGGAGAATAATTAGATGATATATGTTGTTTAGAACAAATTTCCAGAGGTGTATTATTTTAAAAGCTCAAACAAAACTGTACTTCTATATCAATCACAGAAATCCAAGACCATTAGTAACATGTAGGAACCTATTAATTAAAGAAATAATTTAAAGTCAATGAACGTTAGATAAGTATTTTATGGCTATTTAAAATTTGAGGTTGTTCACTTAAATGCATAATATTAATATAAGGCAATGATACATTTTGTTGCTACTTATATTTTATCAGAACTGATTATAGCAAAATAGTAATAGCAATTATCTCATATATTTCTCTCTACTGTATACCAGGCATAGAACTGTGAGTCAGGATAAAATAGTGAAGACAAACATGAATGGTGAAATTTATAACCTAATCATTAATATATAATGTGTGAGCAACATTGGAAAACATTGATCCTTTCCCATAGCTGTTTCTACAATTTTAAGTCTACTCTTATGTTAAAACAATAAACAACTCCATTTTGGATAATTTTATCTAAAAGTAAAAGATATTTCTAGCTGAAAAATGAAACCCTTTCTCAATTATGATTCTTCAATTCCAAGTTTGTCTAATATTTAATTTTTGCCAGAAAAGTGCTACATATCAACTGCAATAAAACTACCTCATTAGTTTTGAAACTTACTATTTCTGTTATGATTCAATTTTAGAGAAACTTCATTCATTTATTTGGTTCTGTATGTGTTTGCAGCCAATTTATTTTGTGAGACTTATCCTGAAATTACAGTGCTCAAGGTTAAATGGTCAGCAGAGACCATGCTGAGCTTCATAATTGCTCTGAGTATTTAAACACACACAGTATACTTTTTCCTCCCTTTAGGCTGTAGTTTTTATGGCCAGATTCAAGGAGACATTTTTTTTCTTCCATCAGTGAGTTAAAGTAGGTTCCAAACTGCCTCATGAGGGGACAATTCTACCACCTTTCCCCAGTAGCCATTTTTCTGGGCAGCAAAAATACAGTCCATATGTAACCCGGCTCTTTCTAGTGTCTCACTCTCGTCATTAGAAATGCTACCCTACTCCCAGACCACATAAAATACATAGCATGCGGTTCTGCTCTTCATCAATAACACAAAGTAGTTGGAGCCCGAGTCCTTGTTAGAGAGCCCAGCTACAAATTTACTGCAGCTCGGAAACAATCCTAACTTTAGTAAGAGAATAATATCTGTGGACGATTTCCTGAAGTGTAATTCAATCTGCATTGTGAAACCCTTACAGCCAGCTGATGGACTAAGCCCAGTGAACATAAAAATGCACATATAGACCACAGAACGTCCCCACAGAAACACTTGTAATAAACTGCACTGTCACCTCGCTGCTGTGCGGATGGCCTACACTGAAGGACTCTAACAAACAGCAACATAAAATTCATTGATGTCACGATTAGGACAATTCCTGGCGGACACTCTGCACTGTGTTGTGTTGTCCTTTTTATGAGGACTCAAAGGAGAAATCTTTCTTTCTGTTATCAGTGCCGGAATTAATTGTGCTTCCACTGAGCAACAGGTGAGTTTCATTTTATGGAAACTCTGCAGCATGTTACTTCAGTGTTAGCCTCCTTGCTTTGCAAGCGCAAAGCCAGGTGTGTGTGGCCTCCCTCAAGAAATGTCAGGTAACTTTATGATGCCCTGTAACTCATTTCCTCCTTCCTTCTCTGACTTCTTGATGGCACCCTCTTCACCCTCGTCCACTTAATCTTCACATCTATTTATCTCAAAGTATGAAAGCTGATATAATGCATCTTTCCTCATGATGCAAATAATAAAGATATTTCCATTTTTTTCCATGAGTCCCCCACTTAACATCTGAGAGGGGATATATTGCATAGACCCCAAGATTTATCACTATAAATAGAACATAAAAGCAAGCAAGAAAAGAATGTAGCTTTTAATTATGAAAGTATTCATTTGGTAGCAGTATAAAATACAAGGAAAAGGACAGAAAAAGCTCTGCTAATGTCAAAGAGACTCTGATTGTAGTTCTAGAAACTTATAAGCAAACCTCGGAGCTAACAGATGAAGGGACAGAGAGAAGAGGAGACAAATGGTGGAGAGGAAGGGATGAAGTGCCAGTAGGAGACGTGGACAGTGCCCTCGCCTCCTGGAGCTGTTTGAGAGAGTCCCGTAAACCCATGTTATGGATGGGTACGTTCCTTCCTCAGAAACGGACAAAAGAGTCAAATCCAGGAAGACATTGGCCCCTCTTAGCTTCCTGCCTACAGGTTCTGGTGTCTTTTCCTATCATTTTTCTGTGATAAAATTAAATACATAACATTCAAATTTGAGTACATGCACTCTTTTGACCATCCTCTCTTCCTATTTTTCTTTATTTCCAGCAATAGGGATTTTATTCTAGGTCTGGATAAAAATATGAGGCACAGATTTTATGACCATATCTCTCTGAAATTCATGTCTTAACCCTCAAAGCATTGCCAGGTGAGTCTAGTCATATGTCTCATTTTATCTTCAAATGCACATATTAAAACGGAAACGTTCTCTATAGCCAGATTTCTTTGTTGGATTTCTGATCCACATGAAGGCCTCACCATATTCCCAAGTTCCATAATACACACACACACACACACACACACACACACACACACATTCACACACACACACACACATGACCCTTCCACATAAATCAGTTTAAAAAGGCTTTGTTAATCTTGCTTGTATATATTGATTCCATATACACTATCATTTATATAACACAAAATAGCATTGGTTTCTCCATTTTTGTGACTGAGTATAGACTCTGTTGTTCAAATGAACCTGAGTTATACTTCCTCTAAGCATCTTCATCAGACTTTTCTAGACTTATCATTCCCTACTTGTAAAATGGAGATTGAAAATAGCTACCTTACAGGCTTGAAATGAAGATAGCCTGAAATTATTTATCTGAAGCTGACATAACCTCAGACCTACTCAGGAAGCCTGAGAATTTCATCACCCACACAGCTTGCCTTTTTGCTTTCTCTGTGTCAGACTGATAATGAAAATCACAGGATAAATAAATTCAAGGACACAGACAGTAACTCCATAGTAATCAGGATTTTTTGTTGGTGGTGGTTGGTTGGTTTTAATGATGGAGATTTAACTCGGGGTCTTATGAGTATGAGACAGGTCAGGATGTTTTCATCGTTGTTGGTTGGTTGGTTTTAATGATGGAGATTTAACTCAATGTCTTATGAACACAAAGCAAGCAGAATTGGACCACTGCTCTAAGCACCCAACTCTAATTTTTTTCACATTTATGAGTCTTTTCCTAAAATGGTTATGAGCCTTAATTATTTCATGTTGTTTCCATGTATGTTTGCTCTTGTTCATTTTGTTTTCATTTGAACTATATAATCAAGGCTGTTTAGGAAAATGTATCTCATCTTTTATATCAAGAAGTTATTCTATCTATTTTTTTTATTTCCGGCCTTCTGGTATTAGAAACAGATGGTTTTTCCTTTTATCTAAGTCTACCTTTTACCATTGTTACCTAATAGATAAACTGTCCCCATCATAATTTTTCAATTTCTTTTCACTGACTCAAAATGCCATGACTCCTTAAAGCTTTGCCTTCATATTTTAATGCATTTTTGATATTCTTGTCCTAAAATTATATTCTTTGAATTCTACTATATTAACTTGATCATTCTAGTGCCCTTTGTCCTGATAGGCCAATGTTTCTGGAAAGGGGAGGATAAAAGGTAGAGTATTGAATCTAAATTTAAAAGCAACTATTAATATCATATATTTTATAAGGGTATAGAATTTTTATGTTGATACAAATTTAAGGTTATTTTGTTATACTGTATATGTTTCTACTCTTGCTTAAGGTATTGTACATATACAGCTCATTTTAGGATATAATGTATAATTAAGAAATACACATCAGTAGTCTATCAGCTATAATAATCAAAGTTATGGTCATGTTATGTATGTTTTCAGGGTTAAACAGATACATATTTTAAATAGATAGATGATCTTCAAACACTTAAAATATGTACAGAATATAGCATTTAAGATGTTCGGGTTTTTTATAAATTTTTCCTTTATTTTACATATTTTACAGTGGTGTGAGAAGTCCTTCTGTATATGTGTTGCTATTATTATTTAATGAATAAAAATCTGCAATTAGCCATTGATTTAACAGAATATAACCAGGCTAAAAGAGATACAGAGAGAGAAAGAGAAAGAAAGAGTAGGCAGAGTCAGAGAAAAGCCATGTAGCTACTTGCAGGAGACAGACTCCTCCTTTGGAGCCCATTGGAACCTTGCCAGTAAGCCACATTCACATGGTGATACACAAATTAATAGGAATGGGTTAACTTAAGATATAAGAGTTAGCCAGAAATATGCTTAAGCTACTGATCAAACAGAATTGCAATTAATACAGATTTCTGTGTGATTATTTCAGTTCTGAGTGGCCAAGAACCGACGAGCAGCCTCCACCAACAGACCAGAGTTGCCCCTCCCTCCTGTCCTCTCATTTACTCCCCCACCTCCCATCTACAACCATCCACTCCTCCTCTATCTCCATTAAAAAAAAAAAGGGCAGGACTCCTATAAGAGTCAAGAAAGCATGTCATAGTAAGTTGAGGCAGGACCAATCTCCTCCCCTTGTATCAAGGCTGGGTGAAGTATCCCCAACATGGGAAATAGGTTCCCAAAAGCCAGTTCAAATGCCAGAGACAGGTCCTGATCCCACTACTAAGAGTCCCACAAACAGACCAAACTTCACAACTTTCACCCACATACAAAGGACCTCAGTCGGTTCCATACAGGCTCCCTAACTGTCAGTCCAGAGCCAGTCCATAAGTTCCCATGAGCTCAGGTCAACTATCTCTGTGGATTTCCTCATCATGACTTTGACCTCTCCTAGCTTGTATAATCCCTCCTAACTCTCAACATGACTCCCAGAGGTCAGACCAGTGTTGTTTAATAACATAAAGCTTTTCATCATAGTGAGACACATCGATTCATGGCAGCACTGATTTACTTCTAAAAAGAATGATGGGCATTGAAGAACCTGCATATGAAATTTACTTTCATTGTGGAAGTCAGCCACTGGCTTGACTACTGTCAATATGCTGTCCAATTAGATAGGCAGGACACAAAGGGAGTTGACTCCAACCTTTGTCAAAACAAGGTAAGACAAGCCTTCAGAATTCCTACTATATAGAAAAGGCAGTAAGATATTCTAGACCTGTAGGCCAAATATGGGTGCCCCAGCACTTCAGAGTAACATTGGGTTAGTGTCTAGGCACCATCTGTTTCTGTCATTTCCTATAATTTGGAAGTTTCTTGTTCTGAATGACCTGTTTACTAAGATAATATTATATTCTTCTCAGGTCTCTGATGGGTTAAAGACTACAGAGTTATAGCTACAGATTCATTGAGTCATGATAGAAAGTAAATTAGGCAAATAACTTTGGATTCATAAAGAGAGGTTAGATAATGAAATATTGTCTCTTAATTTTCTAAATCCAAATAGGACCAGTATTTTAGAACATAGTTTCAACTGTATCATTTTTCTTATTGTATTGCAGTTTCATTTTGTTAAAGTTAATGAATAGTCCTTTCTATTTAGAAATTTCCTGACAAACATGTTCTTATTGTATATACTTTTACTTAAACTCTTCTTTATTTAGGCACAAAAATGTGGAATATTTGTACACTGTGAAGAAGTACTGCTGTGGTTGGTTTAATAAAAAGCTGAAAGGCCAGTAGCAAGGCGGTGATACTTCTAGGCATAGAGAGAATGCTGGTAAGAAGACAGTGGAGTCACTAGCCAGACACAGAGGAAGCAGAATGGGTAATACTGAGATATGAAGTAAGAAGTCACTTAACAGAACATAGATTATAAAAATATGGCTTAATTTATAAGAACTAGTTAGGAATGAGCCTAAACTAAGGTTGAGCTTTCATAGTTAATAATAAGTCTCCACATTGTTTCTTTAATCTGATTGCCCAAAGAAAAATCTATATTTTGGAAGTCAATACAATATATTAGATTGTCCTTCTATTTTCTAAGGCTTAACTAACTATCAAGTGCAACATTTAAAAAATGTATGTCGCCTATAAAAGCTTTAAGAATAAAGCTAAAAACTGAACAAACAACTTAGCTACATGTGGTATTAATTACTTCAAGTGTTAATGTTCTTGTTACAACATTAAGTGGCCTATGGAATTTGAAAACAAAGATGATGTAACTCTGAACATATTTCTTAGGTATTAAATACACTAGAAACAGATTTTGATGCACCTGGTATCCATTATAAGTGAAAGTTCTCAAAGACACTAGAGAGAACTGTGAGCCCAGAGATTAGTCAGCGTAAGATCACCCAGTGTTATGATTGGGTGCAAATGGGAAATGCAACAAGTAAGCATGGGATATGGATGTACTTCTGTGTTTATTAAGATTTCTGTTGCTTTTGTTAGCACTTCACTGTCAAAGTCACTTAGGCCTGAGGTGGTTAATACAATCCATTGTTTAAAAAGGTATCCTAGGCAAAAAAGAACAGGGTTAAGCATGTTTTGCTAGTGGCATTTTCTTGGATGGGCTTGCCAGAAGCAAGCAGAGGCATGGCTCCTTTAAGAGAGTTTTTCCTGACTCAGGAGTAACAGAAAAGCCACCTTTCTGGCCCATGCTGCCAGCCTGACCTCTGGCTCTTTGGGGAGAAGTTGATAATAACAAGTACAAATACACTGAAATGTTACAGATAGTGATATTCTACCACATATGTCTACCAAGCAGACAGGTTGAATCCAATATTAGGAATGCTTTGCACAGGTTGCACTGAAAACATTCACCAGTATCTGTCAACAAGCCTCAGATCCACGCTAAATGAAGGCTTCAATACAATTAATATGTTATGCACCTATGACTTTATAATATTCAGCTAACTCTTAGATACATCTAATTCATAACCATGAAGGTACTTGTTTGAGAGGTTCTCCAATCTCATGCTTTACACTAAAATATAAATGTGCAGAGGTTGTTATATCCTCAAGAATATGAAAGGAATTCCATGATTTTGGGGGGAGACCAAAATAGATGCATCAATACTTTTCTTCATGGCAATTGCTGTTGAGTCACTGGAATTTTATCTCATTTTCTTTAAGTGAATTTTACGGCAAAGTATCTTCATTGTACAACAGAATATTTTACGAATGACGAGAATTGGAATGCTATAAATCATTTTATAAACCTGGAATATGTGAAACTATCTGCTCAGACACAATTTACAGAGTCTGAATCAGTGTGGGGTGTAATTCTTGTTTTTAGAGTTTTGAAAGTCAAACATAGAATATTAATCCAACATGCAAAATATACACATCATTCCATAATCTTTTAAATAATGCCTGCACTGATTAAGCTTTGCACTCAATAATATTGTAATATTATCCTTATATATTTTATATATAAGCTATATTTTATAAGCTGAAATTCTTTAGAACAAGATCTTCTTAACTATTTTTTTTATATTTTTTTCTATAGAATACTCTGCTAAGGAAAATTAAGACACTTTCTTTTTTTTTTTTTTTTGTTTGTTTTTTTCTTTTTTTTTTTTTTTCCTCATGGTTTAAGACACTTTCTTAATAAATCATTGAAATTCTAAATCAAAGTTTAGAATAGCTGATTATTCATTCCAACTAGTCCTCTGTAATGAATTAATATCATTGCTTTCTTTATTTTGATTTGTTATAGGCATGTCTTAGAATCAAAATATCAAAAATATGCCTACTCAGCACTTAGTGTTTCTATCTATTGATTTGCACATACTAGTTTGTACAAATTTCACACCCAGTGAGTGTAATACTATCTTTCTTGGTTATTAAAGGAAAAACAGACTTTAAAAGTTTATCCAAACCTACAATTAAGTTTGTAATGAATTGGAAAGCTGTCACAATTGTACTGAGAGCTATGTTTCTTATAAATTACATGCCTCACATAATAAGGTAGAGAACAATTACACAGACCTGTGCATATGTGATTGATAGATAGGTAGATAGATGATAGATACATAGATGATAGATAGATAGATAGATAGATAGATAGATAGATAGATAGATGATAGATAGATACATAGATAGATAGATACATAGATAAATACATAGGTGATAGATAGATAGAGATAGATAGATGATAGATAGATAGATAGATAGATAGATAGATAGATAGATAGATAGATAGATAGATAGATAGATGATAGATAGATAGATAGGTAGGTAGGTAGATAGATAGATAGATAGATAGATAGATAGATAGATAGATAGATAGATATAGATGCTAAACAGATAAATGAGGCATGCCATTAATGTGCATATTGTAAAAGAGAAACTGTTCATAGTCTTCTCTTTAAATATTATATGTTAAACTTTTCCAGTGCCCATTCCATATATTTATCTTAAAGCCATGAGAAACTCATCTTCATGTGTTAGACAACCTAATAGAACTTAAGAAAGTAAGAAAATCCCATCAAGTTCCAAATCTTATTCAGATTACTTACTAACACAAATTTCCCTCTCTCTCTCTCACCCACTGGTAGAATGTTCTCGGTCTGAGGCCTTGGTCCTTTGTGCTTGTCAGAGACTGTTGAAACAAAGGGAAACTTCACTGCTGCCAAGGCTGAGTGAGTGTCAAGCTGGTCATTTTTCAGCTTACAGGCCGATTAGTTACAACAGTTCAGCTCGGAAGTCAGCGCCCAGGGCAGTGTTCAAAGGAGTTGACTCTGTGATATAAACTGGCTGAGGGATATTAAAGCAAGTGAGAGAAGTGGCCTTTGAGAGAGGAAATCTGGTAGAACACATGAAAAACAACAGGCACTTTGAGACTTTCTAGGCTTTCAGTGATGGGAAGACCACCCCTGCGAGCCACTTCCAATTGTTACTGCACAGAGGAGAGCACCCACCTCCGACATTTGCATTCATTTCATCTTCTCTTTTGGGAAGTAATGTGATTTAGGACTGCTGTCTGCAGGACAAAAAGGGTCTTATTAATGTGTGGCAGTTGGTGTTGTAGCACAGACAACCCTCATAAGTGATGGAAGACCCTCACATAATTGGATCTGAATTGAATAAAATGATGAAAAATTTAGCATCGCCTTTGTCTTTAGACACTACAGTGGGGACAGCCCAGAGGTCAGGATACTTGGGAATGATGAGGGGCATTTCAGAGTCTCCTGGTAAAAATTTGTTTAACACAGTCTCATGATTAAAAGGAATGTGTACCCTGCTGTGGCACCAAGAAACAAGAGAAGGAATAATAAATTGGTGCCATTGACAGGGTGTCATTTGTTATCTGTTTTAAAATGTCAGGTCATGTCATTGTGGTGAAATATTTTCTCTCTTGATATATGTCTTACAAAGCAGGTTCAATGTTTGGCACTATTCTATTTCAATAAAAGAAACCAGCTTTGAACCTGGAAAGCAGTGCCACAGAGAGGGAAATAGGGTCATCGGTGACTTTTATTTGGCCATTTTTACAACTCCTCCTCCATTAGCAATATATTTCATTCATTTATATCTTCCAAATTCTTTATTTCCTTTGTCTTTTGAGGAGTGTAATTATCCCCTTCCCTCTTAGCTAAAAGCAGGAATTAAAATAAAACATTGTAGATATTGCAAGTAATTGCACATTCTTCCAGGCTAAGCTTCTGTGTTTGCTGAATTCCATAACCATATTTCTCAGGAAGTTTCAGAATAGAAAAGGAAAGCAAACCTGTCCTAGGGTGTTTCAATCAAAAATAAGAGAAGGCAATTTAAGGACTCTGGGTTGATAAAGATATTAAACTTACAAACTATGATCCTGTTACACTAACATATAATTTAATATGCCATAATATGTGAAAAAATAAAGATATAGGATATTAGAATTTTCAGCAACTTGGCATCCAGTTTCCATGAGCTTCACTTTTGCTGGTTCTCACTGTCATGTCTTAGGCGGAATACGCTTGCCTTGCATACACCAGACAAAGAAGAGAGTCAAGCTCTCACTGAATTGAAGAATAAGATTTGTTTTTCATGGTAGCAGATCAACCACGCATCAAATGAGTAAATTAAAAAATATGTTATCACTTTTTTAGATATAACTTCATTCAAAAATGTAAATGTTTAATTATAAGGCTAAATAAAGTAAGAAGCAGCAAAAATAGTTCTGGCCTGTAACTATAGAATGTATGAACATTGTTATGAATGTGCTAAGGCCACCGGACCTAAGGAGAATAGAAATTGCTTAATGCATTCTTGGTTACTTTTTACAAAATTCTATTAATGACATACACTGGTTTTGGTTTTAATCTGCGTATAAGCATATTTTCAAGCTACACTCAGCTCAGTCTGCCTTACATGCATGGTTCACCCAAATATGAATGGATTTTTGTTAATTGTAGCCACACTGAAGATGTGTGGAACATTTTTCTTTGGCATTAATTTCTAGGCCATGCAATATAACAAATATTTATTTTTGTATTATATTATGCATAACATATTAACCTTAGATATTTTAAAGTTTCAAGATAACAACTGCAGTTTATATAAATATATTATGACATGAATAGACATTGACCATCTGCAGACTTTGACCTATAGGGAACCCTACATGTAATCTTTCATGGAAACTGGGGGATGAATGTAAGCTCTTTAAAATCTGCAAGCATCAGAGCAGTTGTCTCAGGCCTTATCAGTGATTGTTATATAGGGAGTAAGAGCTAAAGATAGACATTAAAACCAGTGTGGATGAGGTGGCAACTGTTAATTGCTTCCGTTTTCATTTGGTAAAAGTATAGCCATACCCATCACTTTCTTTTAGTTTTTTTTCAATTTTGTGTGCATTACTGTTTTGCCATGGGTTTCAGGTCTCCTGGAATTGGAGTCACAGATATTTGTGAGCTGTAATGTGATTGTGGGGAATTAAACCCCGGGCCTCTGCAAGAGCAGTCAGTGCGCTTAACTGCTGAGCCATCTTTCAATCCCCTTTTGGTAAGGTAAGACACAAATACTGTATCTTCGTGGAGCTACTCGGCTACTATTGACTCACACATGGGACCTGTGCACATCTGTTTTTAAGAGAAGAAAAACACGGGGGTGTTTCATGCAGTAACACACATTACTAAACAAATGTAAACTTTCAGAGAATTGGCATTTAGAATAGAAGTTGAAATGGCCATTTGGTTTCATTGTGCCTCTAATGTGTTTTAATAAAGGTAAAATCCATCTTCAAATCCAGCAAAATAAGGTCAACAATTGCAAATTATAGAAAGAATATGGCATTTTCACAAAGGTAACTGAGGTGTTCTTACAGTCTATCACTGAGAAACTGTATTTTGTCTGGGCTGCCTAATCCTTTTGATTCCAAAGAGATGGCAAGTGTTATATTTTTTGTGGACCACAGAGTAGTTGTGGTGAAAAAAAATAACCACAGGCACAATCATGTAATTCTTATTCTACATTTCATTCATGAGAGTTACACAATTTTATGAAATTGCTTCACGGGGGAAAGAAAATAATACTATTACTAAAGAAAAAATGTCTAGCAAATGTATGTTCTAAAACTCTCTAAGACACAAGCTTCACTATATGAGCCCTGTTATATGGTGAGAATGGCAAGAGAGCAAAGCCCAATGACTGGTACGGAAAGGAACACAAACATCTCCACATGAAGGACCACAGCTCCCTAGGATGACAACTGCATTCAGAAAGTCTGGGGTACCTGCCAGACACTGGCAGTCACCTCTGATGAGTGTGTATTGATATCTTCAGAAGTTCACCTCATATAGGGACCTATAGAAGTTTGCTCACTTTAAAACCTTTACTTGTTCCCCTGAACATCACTTGGAAAACTCTAGTTCACACTGACAACAGTGCTACAATGTCACCGCTTTAGGAGGGATGGCCACTGGGTGTTCTGTAATTAAAGTTAAATGAAACATACTGTCCAAGGATTGGAAGAGGTGATTTTACCACCATCTACCATTCTTACACTGGACTGGTTTCTTGTCTTGGATGCTGTACATAGCTGTTCACAGATGTGCACATCTTCCTCTTTGTGGCGATAGAGCTGAACTACATCCTTTAGTCCTCCGTTCTATCCACTTCCTAAGTGATTTTGTTTCCTTTGGTTGATCTTCCATTTTACATTTCCCTTACTCAACACATTCCCCGGGGTTGTGTCATATTCTCAATACTCATGTATTCTGTAGTCACTAAATTAGTTACCCTAGGAAACCTGTGAATCTCTATGTTATCTCTTACATGAAATCTTTCAACACCCAGTCTGCATCTATCATGTGTCAGTGACTACTGCACTGTCTGCTGCACATTGACTTTGTTCACTCTTACGTCCTCTAGAAAAAACACAAGTTAGAAATGCACCACCCAATAATCCTTTCCTCGTTTAACAATAAATGTATTGATATATTGGGACACCCTTAACATCTCTGACTTCATTCAAAGGATTACACAAAAATGATACCTTTTTCTCCAAGTAACATTCTCCATACATTCCACAGGACTAGACTCTTTGTACTCTGTCTTATCCTATATCTGAAGTCATTTTATGCAGTCATTCTTTGGGCTTGTTAAGAAAGATTCGCTTTAACTGCTTAATGATGGGCAATTGGGCTAAGGCAGGGTGACAAGGACAAAATAATATAAATTGTCTTAACTTCCTCTTTCATTTGGCATCAAATCACTCTTTTAGCTGAGGTGACTTTGTCCTTTTGCTGCAGTTTTTAAAAACTCGGCTTCTGCCTTGTCTCAATCCTGAGACTGTGTCTTAGCAATGACCTCCTGGCCCAATCTCTCCGGAAATGTCATTGTCACACTGTTCTACAGACTGGAAGCTGCTTCACTACCAACCCCTCTGGGAAACCTACTATAATTCTGTTGAGTAGGTTAAATTTTCTTGCCATATGCTCTTCTAGCACACCCTGGCACTCATTCAAAAGTGTTCCCACTCCAGTTAAGGGCTATATCATTACATATGTGTATTCCCATTTGCTGGTCTTCCTTTCTAAATTGTTGTCTCTGTGAAAGAAACTATCATGTTCACCTAAATCTTGAGTCAGTAAGCAATTGTTTGGCACTCAGCACCTGTTCAGAGATTAGAAGAGGATGAACAGTTTTCAGAGCTTTTGGCTAGAGCTGATGTCCTGAGGGGTGGCTCCTTCCTCCTCCAGGTCTTTAGTGAGTACTATTTGGGGTTCTTCTCAAACCTTGCTATTTTGGATTAGAATAACAATCACTGGACTCACAACTTTTGGCTCTAGAGCCTTTAATGTCATCTCCTATCATTGCCTTTCTCTCATCACCATGGATGTGGAGTTTTTCCTCACATCCAGTTCCACAATGAGCATCACTCCCTTTGGTGGCCTTATTTGGTTGCCGTTATCTAAGTCCCATCTAGGTCTATTGTAAGTGGAGCCACTTTCATTTTGTAGTTAAAAGGATTCCAGCTAGAACTACAGTAGAACCAATCTACTTCTGAGAGGTCT
This sequence comes from Arvicola amphibius, assembly GCF_903992535.2. Classification (NCBI taxonomy): domain Eukaryota; kingdom Metazoa; phylum Chordata; class Mammalia; order Rodentia; family Cricetidae; genus Arvicola; species Arvicola amphibius. The sequence continues at coordinate 46,200,903 of NC_052060.1, read as the reverse complement.
TATGTGGTGTTCATTCACCTCAAATCCCTCAGTAAGGCACACTGAGAGATTGCATTTGAAACAAGATTACTGAATAGAATAACAATTTAAAATTTGCCCCTATGTCAACACAAAGTGATACTAAACATGACAATGTCTGTAGAGAGAATGGCTTCACAGAGAAAGAATGGCATACATGAACACACACACACACACACACACACACCTTACACCTCCACACACATAGAAATATTTCAGCAAAACAAGACTTCTAGGTCATGTCTACTAGGTAAGTAAGTTTTGGAAATCAGATTTTCATTGAATCGTATTAAGTGGGTAATTCACCTAACTGTGTGCTTAGTCATGTTTTAACAAGTGAGACTAACAGAGACTATAACTTGTACTTGACCCTTTGGATAAGGACACAGAAGTTCATCATATTCCAGTTGAGACTAATAGAACTACAATTTGAACTTGACCCTTTGAATAAGTGTTGTAGGAGGCCACTTGTTTGTTCCTGGCTACTTGGCCCCAAAATAACCACACAGAAACTATAATAATTAAAATACTGCTTGGACTATTAGCTCTAGTTTCTTATTGACTAGCTCTTACATCTTAATTTAACCCATTTCTATTAATCTGTATATCACTACGCAGTTGTGGCCTACCAGCAAAGTTTCAGCACATCTACTTCCATGGTGCCTCCTGTCCTTGCCCTTCTTTTGCTCAGCATCCAGTCCAGTCCACCCACCTACCTAAATTCTGCCCTATTAACAGGCCAAGACAGTTTCTTTATTTATTAATGATAATCACAGCACAGAGAGGGCACTCCCCCACCAATTATATATACTTTTTTTTTGTCTGTGTGTGAGTGCATGCATATGAGGAGACGCTCATAGCATACAAAAGAGAACATTGACTCACTTGGAGCTAGGCTCACGGGAAGTTATAGACTGCCTGACATGGTGCTGGGGTCCAAACTGCATCGTCTGGAAGAACAGCAAGTTGTTGGGACCAATTAAGTCCTGGACTTCAGCTGCTCTTCCCTGTTTAGAGCCTTCTAATTGAAGTTACTAGAAACTGTGCCTAGCCTAGAGGATCAGAGGATGGGATTTTCACCTGTTGGCCATTGACTGCAGGTATTTAAGTCTCCGCGGTGCTATTAAAGAAGGGCTTTTGGTACCAGTGATTGAGGTCCGTGTGTCGGTTTATCTTTGCATGTGTTTCTTCAACCTCCAGCCCCTTGCCCGAAGCTCGCGAACTGGGTTCTAGCATATAGAGCACAGACCAGGGGCGCGGTGCGCAGCAGCAAGTGCTCTTAATTATGGAACCAAATCACTCATGAGGAGGAAAGCAATTCTGTATGCTTTTGTAATATAAGTATATAGCATTAAATTTTTGTCAAAATCACAGACTATATGACAATTGAAACCTTGTACACACTATAAACTTTCATTAACAGTGGCTACAAATACACATTCAACATTAAAAACAATATCCTACAATAGGTATGATGGTAATCATAAGGGAAATTAGAAAGGCAGCATAATGACAGAATTCTTGGCATCCAGTGGGTACTATGAAAGGGTACTGATAGATGCTGCAGAGTATACAAGGCAGTCATCCCCAGACGAGCAATATATGGTCAAAAAATTTGTCTGTCTGTCTGCCTGCCTGTCATTCTCTCTCTGTCTCTGTCCCTCAACTTCTCTGGATATTTGTTCTCTCTCACACATACACACAAACACACATCACTTTTTTCACTTATCAAATTAATTAGAAGTGAAAATGCCTTTATCAATATTATTTAACACTAACAAAATAATAGATATCGTGTTTATAATAAGCATTTTCTGCCACATTTGAATAGTAAATGCACCAGCGTTTTAAGAAACAATTGCTTCCTTATTAGATATTTCCAAGCAGATATTCTTTGGTTCCAAAGAATCTAATGATCATATTCAAGCTGGTGAGACGAGTGGAACCTACACAGCTAGAGTTTTTACCAACCCTTGTTTTGGAAAGAGACAACATGAAATAATAGAAGATTAAGGGACTCTGCTATCACTAATAACTCCTTTAGACCTTAGTTCTGCTGACTTCAAGTATTTCCCACCAAGTCTTGATGGGAAAATTCGAGGTTGGCAGGAAGACACTGAGCTGGAAGAGTTCTAGTAAATGTTATATTCTGCACTTTGTCAAGGGTTTCCCAGTAGGATAATTTCTTTCCTATATAATAGCTGTAATGCCAAATGCCCAGGGATGAAGGGGTTTGTTCTTCTCTCTGGGCTTTGAGACATTAGAGGGCCATCTATCTGTTGCCTATAGTGTTTTCTAGTTATGTTCTTCACTGGGGAGTCACTGTTTGCTACATTTCCCTCTGTCGTTAGATCTATCTCACAGCTAAGGCAAAGCTGAAATTTCTAACCATGGACAACAAGAGACTCTTGCTAGATGGAAAATGCTAGCACTTGATTGGAAACGTGTTCCAGTTGTGCAGGGGTTACCAGTACTGAGTGCAGATCGTACCCTGTGGCTGTGATTATCAGTCAGGGTAATTTTATCTCCTAGGGGACACTTGTCAGCACCAGAACCACTTTGGATTGTTTTAGTTTGGCGGTTCTCAACCTTCCTAATGCCGAAAAGATTTAATACAGTTTTTCATGCTGTGGTGGCCTCAAATTAAAATTATTCTTGTTACTACTTCATAACTGTAATTTTGCTACTGTTATGAGTACTAATGTAAATACCTGTGTTTTCTGGTAGGCATCGGCAACCCCTGTGAAAGGGTCTACCAATCCCCAAAGAGATTGCAACCTATAGGTTGAGAACCAGTGTCTTATTAGTTGGAAGGATTCCTCCTAGAATTTTCTAAAAAGAAATCAATCATTCTAAATACCTACAACACATAAGATGGGTTCATACAACAAAAGGTTATCCTGCCTAGTATATCACTGTTGATAAGATTGGAAGATCCTGCTCTGTGCAGTCTCTTCCCTTCATAGCAATGGATGGATTTTTCCAACTTGCGCATTTTATAGCCAATTAGGTATATAACCAAAGTTTATAGGAGAACTCTTCAGAGATTGTCCGTGCAATGATAGAGTGGTTCAGAAATACATTCCAAGTCATACAGATATTACAAAATATTTATTGTCTTAATTTTCAACAAGTTTAGAAGGAAACTTTAGCATACCGGATGAGTATCGTAGCCAAGAGTCATTTCAAATTCAAATGTAAAATACATCTTCTGTCTTCCAGCACACATACATTGAACGTGAAATATTTGCTAAATGGAATAATGGGATAGGAGTCTATATCTGTAGTAGAGTTCTTTCCTGTTATAAGTTAAGGCCCTGGGTTTGAGTCTCAGCACCATTAAAAAAATACTAAATTTTACTCTTCATTCAAAGATTTACAACTGTTTTAGAAGATTTACTTCAAGTGCTATTATAACTGTGACTTTTCTTAAAAATTCTGGGATAAACTGTGTGAGATGCTCCCCTTACCTCCAAACAACTTTTTCTCCCAAAACAATCATCTACATTTGAATTGTACAGAAAGATAAAATTAATAATACAGTTGAAAGTTCTAAAACTGATCACTGTGTTAAATGCCACTCCTAACAGAGCCCTGTTTTAAATGATTTTTCTGGTGTCCCAAAAATTTATGTAAATCTTGTACATAAATATGTATAGCATTTCAGTAAATGCTTAAAGCCAATTCCAAAAGGTGGCTTTCATTGTGCTCCTTATGAGTACTGGTGACTTCCTGTGTTTTATAATCATTTGAGTGCAGCTCAGCTTGCCTTGTAGTTAGTATAATAATTTAACATGTGCCCAAGCTAAAACTGATATATAACAAACTTTCTCTAAGAGTAGTGTGGGTATTTATTGTAACGTACCAATTTTTCAATCTGTAATTAAATGCATAATGAGGTTTAAAATGTATATTATCTGTGACCAGTATGGAAATGTCAATAGTGCACTAAAGCTCTTTTGCTCCAGACACAAACAAGGAATCAATACTGGAGTCTATTGAAGCAAGGAAAAATAGAGACTTGAATAATTGTCTAGTTAATTTAATAAATGTTGACAGCTGACCGAGATAAATCAAGTTGTAAAGAAATCTTTTACCTCATTAGCATTTTTGGCTGAATTATCCAGATAATTATTGCAATTTTCCACATCGCTTTACTCATACTGACAGTGGCTTTCTTTCAATTTTTCATGTAAATGTATTTCTTCTGTTCTGTCCCAGCTCAGGAAGGTGTAAGAGCTTTATGATGCAAATCTAGCATTTTGTTGTGTTGTTGCTACTTTCAGAAAGCTATCCTTTCTGTTTGTGTGACCTTTCACTTGCTATAGATAATTTCACTATGACAGTTCCCAGGGATCCATTTATGTGTGGTATAATACTAAATAAAGAATACTTCTTGAGGATTCTATTTTCTCCATTTCTGTGTAGTTTATTTGGATTTCCACAGGACGTGCCTTTAATGTTTCTTTCTCTCATATTATATTTCCATTCCTGTGGGAAATCAATTTTGTTGCTCACTTGATTTAGAATTAACTATATCTATGGCAATGCTGTTTTCAAGGCATTTCTAGTTTTGCCTCCATTCCATATAAACTAATGTGATTCAGTTCATCTGTGTCTCATCAAATGGTGCTTATCCAGTTAATTCAAGACCAAAAAACATACAGAAAGCAGAATCTATTGTGTGTTGTATCATCATTTCTTTTCCTGAAGACCAACGAGAGCAAGAGGTCATGAGGTCTACATAAGAGGAACAAAAAGCAAACCACACACATTGCTTTATCACTGTATAAGACATTTACCCAGCCATTATTCAGGAATGCATAACAAGTCACCATGTCACTATACACATTGCAATTTTGTTACATAAGTGGGCAAACTGAACTGAGAAACTGTAGAATCCTAAAATATATCTGCTGAGTATCAATGATTTCATTGCTTTATGAAGTTCTGTTCTGTTGCCATGATAAAACATCATGTCTCAGAGCAACTCATCAAAGAGTGGTTTTGAGCTGTGGCTCCAGAGGAAGAGTTTGTAGGGCTGAGGGAGACTTGGCAACGAGTGAAAAGCATGGTAACAACACAGAAAGATGAGAAATCGCATCTTCAGGCACAAACACAAAGCAGAAAGAGGGAACTGGAAACTCTCACGTTCTGCTCCTGTGACAAACTTCCTCCAGCAAGCTATGTTTTTCATAAACTCCCTAAACAGTGCCACCAGCTGGGGGCCAAGTGTTTAAATACAGGTCTGTATGGGACACACAATTACTGATACCAACATATTCAGTGAGCCCAACTTCATATATTGCCACTCTCTACAATATTAATATATTGTTTCTATTTTTAATAGTCAAATACAAGCACAAGATTTAAAAATTTTATTACCAATTTTGATATTTTTACTATTTAGCTATTCCTTTTCTTTTTCTTCCATTCTTTCTTCTTTTCTTTTTTTAAAGACATGGTTGGGCTCATATAACCCAGGTTATATTTAACCTATAGGCATAATATACTCCTGACTTCTATCTCTCAAATGCTAATACTGAGGTGACAGGGTGTGTCACCTCAGATAGGATCAAACCCTAGGACACATTGTTGTAACCTACCCACTGATCTTTTTCACACAACAGGCTCAGGCCTCAAAGAGAAGATAAAAGAAATTGGTAACTTAGTCAGTCAAAGAAAATATTAAAACCAAAAACATCCAGGCAATCTGGTACATCATGAAAACACTAAAACTCTGAATAACTAATATAGAGGAAGGATTTTTTTTTAAAAGGTCAAAAACATAGAAATTATTTTTACAGAGTCATAGGAAAAATTTTCCCAAATCTAAAGAAAGAGATGCCTATTTAGATACAAGAAGATTACAAGCACTGACTAGACATGGATAGGAGAGAAACTTCTCAGACTACATAGTAATCAAAATACTAACTATATAGAACAAAGAAAGAATATTAAAAGCTCCAAGGGAAAAAGAAAAAGTCACAAAATAGGCAATCCCATTAGAATAATACCTGACTTTTCAATGAAGAAATCCAGAAGGGCCAGATAGAAACTGCAAAACTCTCAGAGAGCCTGATGCCATAGACCTCTATGCCCCCCCCCCCAAAAAAAACTATCAATCATAATCAAAGGATAAGGAAAATGTTTAGTGTTTAAAAAACTGAGTACTTTCTGTCTACCAATTTAGCTCTTCACAAGGTACTAGAAAGAAAACATCAAACTGGAAAGGCTAATTACAGACAAGAGGAGACCAAGAGTAAACCACTACAGAATAGGAAACCACAGAGCTCAAAGAAAATACCACCATGGCAAAATAAGGAAAAAGCAATCAATGTTCAATAATAACTCTCAATAGCAATAATTTCCACATTGAAAAGATGGAGACTAACAGATTGAATTAGAAAACAGGATACATTCTCCTTCTGCCTCCAAGTAACACACCTCCCATCTTTAAAATTAAAGAGCAGAAGCCAGCAAGGCTTAGTTACCTGAAATATGATTCTTCTTGTACTCACTTGATTCAAACTATCAAAAGTTATAAATTAATGCCGCTATTTGATACGTGATCTGAAATGTATTTCAGGAGGGGTTTTGGCATAAGAAAAACTTAATTATAACTATCTTGGAAAATATAACATATAACTCTTGTATTTTGTTTACTTCTGATTTGTTTTGAATTTTTTTCTAAATGTTTGAAGCTTATTATTTATTTCAAAACATACTGATTGAGAAAGAAAAACCATCCTGATTGAAATTGAAAGAAGTAACAGAGTACTTAAGAGATAAAGACTAGTTGAAAAAAAATACACATAGGACCTTTCAAACAACAAGTGGAGTTTAGATCTTATTCTATCATAAAGGTTAAGCAGGCTTGATGGAAGAACACATGATAGATTACATTAGGTAAGGAGAAAAGTGTGTTATGGGAGAGATGCAGGGGTTATGGAAAAAGCGTACCAGCAAGGAGTTCAACTATCTGGCATATCTGTAATGTGGTTGGAGAGGAGCATTGCATTAGGTTAGATGGAATGAACTTGTGAGAAAACTGAGTTAAAAATATTTCAGGGTTGGAATAATAAGCTTTGTCATGAGTTATATGGGTTACACATAGTTTATATATTTGTAATATATATAATAAGTTATATAAAATGAATACATAGGGTAAAGGTGGCCTTCATGCTGTGCTCCAAATTATTTCATGAATAAATGCAACCTTTGTAAAGAATGGGCACTATTTCCTAGTTGTCTCAGCCAGCTTTCATCACTCAGCACACCGAAAGAAGGAGAAAATTAACTTAAAATCTTTATTTTCACTCATGGTTCAGAAAATTCCAGGCCAAGTTGAAGTGGTCTCAAATCGGGAACCTCCAGTAAAATTGTTGCAGTTTGTTTCTCTGTTGCTGAGGCAACACGCTGACCAAAAGGAACTTTGGGAAGGAAAGGTTAAAACTTCCTCCTTAAGAAGGAAAGGTTCAACTTACAGTTTACAGTCAGGGTCATCAGGTGAAGTCAGGGTGGAAGCTCAAGGCTGGAATGAAACAGAGAGAAGGGAGGATTGCTGTTCACTGACTTGCTTTCCCTCGATGGGTTTCTAATACAACCCAGGACTGATTTCCAAGGGGTGGGTACTCCCACGGTGAGTTAGGCCCTCCCACATCAATCATTAATCAAAAATTCCCACCAAACATGCCCACAGACCAGTCAGATGGAAGCAGTTTAGCAACAGATGTTCCCTCTTCCTAACATGACTGAAGTTTGTGTCAAGCTGACAAATCCTAGCCCTCAGATAAGGGTCACACATCCCCAAATAGTGTGTGTTCACGAAGACTACTTTACTTCATGGGACAAGAAGGAAAAAGACCCAGAGGCCAGGGTGCACAATCTCTTAAAGAGATCTCTAGCTCTAGATCTCACGCTTCTGGCCTCCACAGGCACCAGGCATGCATGTGGTATAGAGACATACATAGAGATAAAACATCCGCATAAAATATAGTCATCAAATGTAGCATCCTTGAAGTGACCTAAGGCCTTCACAGTATGTACATTTCAAAGAGGCAACTAACTCAGCAGCACAACTTTTGGAAGCAAGCGTGTGATCTGTGCTAGTGGAAAACCTTCACTCAGACCCACAGTGGAGGGATCAGTTGGTACTTTGGTGCTCATGACATTGTTTTATACCAACTTTTGCTTCCGGGTAAGTTTCGCTGTCCTCTGGAGTCAGTTTTATTGTTTGCTTGCATTTTTATACTTGGAGTTTTCAGTTCCCATCATAAATGTGATTGTTCTACCCTGTTTTTTTTTTTCATTTCAGGTAAGATTTGTGCTGGGTAGATTTCTTACTCGCCTGCTTGCAAATATTAATTTTCATTAAGGTCTCCCTTGTATCTGCTAGTATCAATTTTATTAGTATATATTTTCTCTTCCTTGTGGTTACCCTTAAGAATTCACCAATGTTATTCATTAAAAAAAATAAGATGACTGGATTCTGTGGTGGTTAATGTCTATTAACAACTTGATTGCATTAACAACCGTACCAGGAATTAATGAAGCATGCCTTTGGATATGACTGTGAGAGCTTCCTATCAAGGGTTAGCTGAGGAAGGGAGGCATCATCTCATGGGCTATTTTTCTGAACTGAGGAAAAAGAGAAAACTCACTGAGCATCAATATCCCTGCTCTGTGCTTCTCACGCAGCTCAGATGTGAGGGATTCCAGCCATTGGCTCTAACTACCTTTAGTATGCTTTCCCCCTCCTGGGTGGGCAATACCCTGACAAAGTCTGAGACAAAGTAAGTTTTTCATGCTCCTGAAACTGGTTATTTCAGGTACTTGGTCATAATAATAAGGAATTAATACAGAATCTTAAGTTCATTCATTTGCCATCTATTTTAGTGGTTTCTGCTCTGTAATGCTTTCTTTTAAGTTTCATTGAATTTGTTCTGTTGCTCTCATCTCATATATTAAATATCTATTTACTTAAGTGGATTTCAGTGTTTTTCCAAAGTACAATTCCTAAAACTATTACAAAGTTTGCTTTAAAGAAGTTGTACTATTTCATAAAATATTTTAAAATTATATTATAATTTATATTTTGGTTATAAGATATTTAAATATTTTTTATTTTTCAAAATTACTTATTAAAATATAATATCATATAAAAGTAGCTATATATCTCTGTGCGACTCACTACATGTTACAATGCTAATGCTACAAACATCCATGTAAAGAAACAGATCCTGGTCCGCAGATTGTCTTCTTATTTACTACAATAACCAGTGAACCATAATATACTCACCTTGAGTTTACAGATTAGGGTAGGTCTGTGATCTGTATTTATCCCATAAGGCCCTTCCTTCTTCTTGGAGATCCCTCTCCCCACGCTTTCTGTAGATCTGTCCATGCTATCACACATAGTGGTGTTTAATTTATATTGATTATATTACATCCACAAAATTCAGGCATGTTTTGCCTTTTCTGGTGCTTTGTAGTCACAAATACTCCTCTACTGAACATTCTGTAATTTTCCTTTTGGTAAACACAGGCACACGCTTATTCTGCATATCTTGTTCAGTAAATAGAACTTGGAATTTTTAAGGATAATGACAACATATATTGAGAAATGACAGATTTGATCATGCATCCATGTCCTAAAGAAGTAGGGTCCATAAAAATCACCCAAAGCCTGAAGCTGGGTCGCAACTAGCAGTGTCGGAGCCGAGCAGTAAACCACAGGCTCTGGACCTATATAGAGGCTCCTAAGAGAGGCTGCCTGCACGGTGTGGGTAGAATTTTTGTTGGTTAACCTGAATGAAGCTGGAACTTGGAAAGGAAAAAAATTGACAAAATGAGGAAATCCTCAGGATGTTTCTCACTTGAACATACATACTGAGAATGGGGGCCTGGAAATTGGCAGTAACTTGGTAAAAATTAAAATAACTCATTGTGTATTGCTGGACCCGGGAAAGCTCTGAAACCACTGAAGGGGAAGCCTGAATTACAGCACTCCAGGGAACAAAGCTGCAATCATGGGTACATGCATTTGTTCTAATTTAGTGGATGTCTCAAGCAGCTTTCCAAAGCCGTTGCATCAATTTACAATCTTACAAGCTGCGTGCTAGAATTACACCGTCTATAAATAGCCTGCACACTCATAGTGCCCATTTTGTTGATGGAGAGAAACAGGTGAAGTGGAGGAAAGATGGTCTAACTGTCCAGCGAAAGGGTGATCATTTGTTCCCATGTATGGAACAGGCCACGATTAGGATAGCCACCATTTTACAGCTCCCCTTACCAACTGGGCATGAATTATAAATCTGGGGGCAATTAGTGAAAACAACACATATTTTAGGGGGAAAGGCATAGGAAAACTTCATTGTGATATTATAAAAGCCTAAACTTTAAGCAGAACACCAAAACACTGTGAATTAACATAATAAATTAAATAATATAAATAAGAAATTATTCTTCAAACACACATGAAAATGTAAACAAGCCAAGCTAAGTTATTCACAAACATAATTCACAAAGAGTTAAACCTGTAAGATACATATTGATCATCGTAAGAAAAATTAAAATTCTCATCAAATTAAGAGAATTAAGCCAGACTCAGACATATATATAATAAAATTTATAATATATAATAAATATATATATATGTAATTTACAATGAAATGTATAATAAAATATCACCACATGTGTTCTCTAATAGCTGATGTCTAGAGTTTATATAGAAACATATAATTATGTATATACAATGTGAAAGTAGAAATAAATATATCTAAATGGCACAAAGGAAACTAAGAGGAGGGAGAAGAGAAAGGACAGCTCAGTAAGATGTAGGGGGTAACAAACTCTATATACAATATACTCTTGTATGAAAACTTTAAAATATATTGGGTAGCATGCCCTGCTTGGATGAAGTTCTGAGTAAATGTGAGCTGAAGACATGGAACAACTGGTTCATGGAAGCCGATGCCTCAGCCCCATGGGAATGGCATGGCCTTCCCCAGATAACACTCCAAAGGATATCAAAGCCTTCCTCTGGTTCATGGATGATCTTCATAGGGTCTGTAGAAAACGCTGTCTCTTCCAGGATGCTTACAGCTCAAAGATGTCCCCTACAGTGAGCACTTCTACTGAGGTCATTTAGACCCGTCTCCTTGGTTAGCTGTATATAAAATCCCCACATCCTTTTTATCTGCAAATAATAGCCACCATCCTTGTTCAGCTGTATGCAATAATCACTCCTCTCTGTGCAGACGGATCTCATGAATACGCTCAGATTCTTGGCATGCTGCGGTTTCTTCATCAGGAAACCCAGTCCTCCCCATCCCAGCTGTTCTGTGTCCATGTTTCTGTATGTGTGTTTAAATTTTCTTAATTCCCTAACTCTCCTAATCAGATCAAATCCCCAAAAGCCATTCTACGATATGACATGTATAAATACTACTAACATACAAGTACCTTGTAAAGTTTGCTGCAGGAAGATCCAGAAAGGGTGTTAGCCAAATTTTAAGGAATTTTCCCATAAAAGAGAACAGATTGTTTTAAATAAAATACATATTACTTCATTAGATCATAGATTAAAAGAAGGTGCCAGGTACTATAATAAGGAAAGGAAGTGTATTTCAAATAAATATACTCTCACGAACAGTCTCTGCTGCTGATTTATAACTAAATTAATCAGCGTCATTTCTGGGTGAATCCTTCAGGGTTTATCTTTACAACAGCTCCAAGAATATTTTAAAAGAATATGAACTTGATTATGCAATATGCAGACTGTTGATGTTTTGAGAACTATGTGAAATATTTGAAGGAAGTGACCCAAATTGATTTAGTGGTCCATACATGAAAAAGCAATTAATGAGGATGTTGTATAGCCAGCAATTTTTTTTAAAAAAATCAAAAAACATTATGTTAGTGTTTGTTATGCATATAATAAAACCATGAAAGCAATGCACTCAATATTCAACATTCACTTCTAATTTATGCATCTACTGAACATTCTATTGATTGGATCAGCCTCGGTGATATGCCTGAGGTTGTATAGGCTTACCTTCAACTTAGAAGCTCTATTAAGTTCCCATTCAGGCATCTCATATTCTGGAATGAATGAAACACCCACAGGATATCCTGAAACAATGACAAAGATGCAAGGGGAAATGCAAGGTACATTGCATTTGGCTCTCAGCTTTAAGCTGAGCTAGGGACATTATTTGGTTCATATAATGGCATAAACTGTTACCACAGGAAGTCAACAGGTTCAGAAATAGCCTCCCACTCTAGGACCTGAGTATCTGTCATTAGCTTCTCTGCTTCAGAAGTTCAATTCCAAAATACTTCCTACATGATCCCTGAGAGGATTCAAAAGCATATTGAATCCCAGTTACTTACAACAATAGTTCAATGTCAAACCACAACTTCTATCCTTTCTCTATGGTTTGTAGTAATGTTTCTTACTACCATCTGAAACATAACTTATTATGAAATTCTCTTTTCAAGGGAGCTCATATATATCATGTCTTCCTTAAACCTACCAAGCCTCTCATTAACTATTTTCATTACATATTTATTATTCTCTTTCTGTACCACCTTAATGTTCTTTCAGTGACTCACTTTTTTTGTTTTGATGTTTTATTGTTTTGGGGGGTTTCTTGGTTTTTGTTTTTTTTTTTCAAGACAGGGTTTCTCTGCAGCTTTAGAGTCTGCCCTGGAGCTAGCTCTTGTAGACCAGGCTGGTCTCGAACTCACAGAGTTCCACCTGCCTCTGCCTCCCAAGTGCTGGGATTAAAGGTGTGTGCCACCATCGCCCGGCTGTTTTATTGGTTTTTGAGACAGGATTTCTCTGTGTAACACCCCTGGCTGTCCTGGAACTAGTTCTTGTAGACCAGACTGGCCTCAAATTCACAGAGATCTGCCTGCCTCTGCCTCCAAGTTCTGGGATCAAAGGCATGTGCCAACAATGCCCAGCTCAGTAACTCGCTTTTATATTTGCTGATTCTCTCTTTTGTTGTGTTTGCTGGTGTGATGATGTCATACCGTGTCATTAAGTAAGTTAATCCTGTACTCATTTTTTGAGTTACTCATATTTTTTAATTACTCATATTTTGAAGCTTGTGAAGGATAATCTTGGTTGTCAACTTGATTGCTGGATCTGGAACCTACAAAATCAAGTAGCTAGACATTCCCAAGAAGGGTTTTCTCAGTCTGATTATTTGAAGCAGGAAAACCCACCTAAACCTGTGCGGCACTTTTTGGTGGCAACCCAGATACAATGACATAGAAGAAAGTTTTGCTTTGTGCCCATTGCCCCCGCTCTTGGTGGCAAGTCCATCTATCTTCTCACTACATCAGCCCTTCATCAACCTTAGAAGCAACTTCATAGACACTTCAAGCAACTTCTTTTGTAGAGACTGAAGACCAGCAGCTAGTTAGGGAAGCCTCCATGACTTCAGTGTCAGACTGAGACTGCTAGAATCACAGCTTCTCCAGGAAAAGACAGCCTTGATGGATTATCCAGAGGGCATCCTTTAAACCAATCTAATGCATATAGTTTTTCACTGTATCAGTTCTGTTGCTTTAGTGAACTCTGACTAAGGTAGTTGTGCATTATTTTTCCTTTTAAACAGTATTTGGTTTGCATTTTTAAAATCTGCAAAAATATTACTTGTATACCCATTCTGTATTTGGTAATGTCGGTATTTGTCCTCATTACTCCTGGCTCTATTAGTTATGTCTTCTTTTCTCTGCATGCTATTACATATAGGTGTTTGTTTCTGTGCTGTTTTGGTGTTTTATTTTTAATTATATTAAACTTCTTGTTTTCCTCAAAATTCACTGCTTTTCGACATTGTCTATGGACTTCCATCTTTTTGAGTATTTAAGATAATTATAATCTTCAATATCCCAGAGTATCAGGAGCAAATAAAAATTTTCAGGTGAATGAATGTAACAATTTCCTACTATATATTTGCCTGTCTACTTAGTGTTCAATTAATGACTACCAAGGTAATTACAACAAAGTAAATACATAGGAAGATTCCTTGAGAAAAGTAAAATTTTCCAAGTACCCCAAAATACATTTTTCTAGGCTTCGATTTTGAACAATGTTCTGATTATTTTAAGTTACCTAACCACAAATAAGTACTGTGCATTTTATGGCTTCATTATATTCACTTTGAACATGTTGATAACTTTCTGTAGTTACTCCATATGAATTATTATAAGTATATAAAAGTACTTTATATGATCAAGTATGTTAAATATATATAAATATACACATGCATGTTGCATCCCAATACAAACATGATATTTCTCAATTTTCAGATAATTTCATTACATCGTATCTTATATGGTTTTGATTTATATTATTACAAAGTGGAAAATATGCACTTTCACTTGCCAGTGAAGGAGTCCTCGATCATCACCTCTAATTTATTTATAAAACAAGTCTGAAAAAATGATATTGTAATGGTTGAAAATAAACACCTTCATTATGTCTGTAAGATTGATTTGCTTCCATGCTTTTGATCTTTTCTTCTTTCTAATCTTCTTGTGTATTAATTTATTAATATATTCATTCTCGACAGCATTTCAAAGATGCTGACTAGATATGCTGATGACAAATAAAACAATATAGAACACATTCTATCTGCAATAATGTAAGATTATTTAAGGATATAAAATATATAAATATTACAAGGCAAAGAGAAGAGCAATTATATAGGGAAGGATTTAGAAGTGGTATAAGCTACATCCTAGGTAGTTACAGGGCAAGAAGGAGAAAATATGTCTGCCTCTCATCTTGATTACCAGAACCAGATAAGAAAAATCATAAAGAAAACAACCTTTGTTTGAGCCATATGATAGTTTAGCTGGGATTTGGTCATAAAGAACTTGCCTAGCAAATGAGATGCCCTGGATTCAATGTCCAGTACCACACAAAATAGGGAAAAGAAAGCCACTGATATTCAATATATAGGAACAGACATACTGCCAATAGATTTCTATAGTTTATGTAGGAAGATGAAAAATATCCCACTTTACTAAGGCAAAATTTTGTTGTGTATTGAATCTGGAGCCAGAACACCTTTTGGAGGGTCTGTTCAGGCCTAAACACACTCCATGGCTTTAAACCAAGAGTCTTTTGAATTCCCTGTGCTTCATTTTCATTCTAAAATTGTAATGTATCGTAGACATATTTTCTACCTTTGTTTTAGTTTTATACTTAAACTTGAACATAAACTGAAAGAGAATGGGTGATTTTATTCTTCATATTTTAACTACAGTTGTTATTTATCTAATCTGCCAAATTTATACATATGATTTGAAAAATTAAGTTATTTTCTTCTGCATTAATGATTAATATGAACACTCATAGCATTAAATTAGGAGCCATGAAAGACTCATAAATAAAATCCAATTTAATTTAAATGTTTAAATATTTTATTCTAAAAGTATCTAAAGAGACATGTATTAAATTTCAGGGAAGGTAGTGTGTGGTGGAGCTCAAAAGAATAGAAACAAATAACTCAGATACTCTAAATAAAAATGAAACCTTTCTCATCGAAGACATAGCCAACAACTGAACATTATTAGAAATATTCATTTCATATTTGAGTTCATTTGAGGAATATTATCTATCTTTAACTTAAGTTTTAATCAGAATGGATCATGTTTTTATTGTAGTTAACACTGTCCCTCCAAATCAATGACAACACACAATTTTGTTCTGGTTTTTCTGTTCAGAAATTTGCACGTAAATTCTCTCTCACCTTCTAGGTCAGCTTAAAGCGGGCACTGGTCTAGTATTCTAACATGCGTTGACTTAAGAGCAATTTTCCCATGAGTTAATGCTGTAATGACTGACAGAGGAAGATATTTCTGGAGCTCGGAGGCTTGGTAATTAGTTCCTTCTACCTGGGAAGGATATGGAACACATCTACTCTTGGTGCAGTGCCCAAATGATTCCCTTGATCAGTTCTGTTTTTAAGAGGAGCCAGTATGTTCAATCTTCTCATGAACCCATCAATTATGAGGTGCTATTTGACACTGAGCCAGTTTGCAAAAGAACCAGCTTGAAGTGTCAAAGCCTTCTAGAATAGCATTGAGGTGTCTATTTGTCTTGTGTATATCTCCCTTAAGTATATCGTGAGTTCATCATAATGAGGGTTTCCTGTTTTTCTTCATTTCCTAAATGCATGCGATGATACTGATAGTCCACCCCTTGATTTCTAATAGTTATTTAGGTTTGTCATGTTTACAACTTGCAATTACTATTAAAGATAAACATCAGAAAATGTTTCAAAAGTCAGGTTCACAGGATAAGATTCTCCATTTTTTGTGTTGTCTTTTGTAAGAAAAAATTGCATTCTAACAATGATACATCATTATATAGTTTCAATATGATTTACTTATTATTTAAACTAAGACTCACAGATCCCAAACATGGGCAATTTATCTACCTGGTTTTGCAGAGGAATTCCTTGTTCTAAGACAATATGACTTATCAGTTCTAAAACAAAACCAAGGAAATACTTTTAAATGAGACCCAGTATTTCTCAAAATCTTAAATATTTCCTAACAAAATAGTGAGATTTTTTTTGTCTCTTTACATTACAAGGGTCGTAATGCAAAATTTTCAACTTCTGTCTAAGGTCACAGCAACAGTGCAAACAGGCAAAATGGCATAAAGGGGCAAATCTAGTTTCGTGTAATAATCACCATCCTATGCTGTCAGGCAGCACTAATGGCCCAGTGTGTGGAGGGTAATTCTGCTTGCCTGCTCTATATTATTCAGCCATCAAAATACACACATAAAATCCCTCTGTGCGTCTACCACAGTGCTACTTATTGGGCACTTATAGTAGAAAATACTGCCATGAAGGATATTGATGTCTGCCAATCACACTAAATTGAGCTTCAGGGAAAGGAGACTTTGTTACTCTGATTCCACACATGAATTTGTGTAACTGACTTGGAAAGAAAGGGAAATCCTGGAGTTGTTTAGTAACTACCAGCTTTGATGGGAGATTTGGGTTACTTTAAAGAATGCTGATTCAATTCCCAAGGAGGTTGCCAATAAATCCTATTTGTTATTAAGATTAACAGGAGTAAGATAGGTACTTCAAGCTTTTCCATAGGAAGAACTTGGTATTGCTAAGTACACACACACACACACACACACACACACACACACACACACCACACATTTTAAAGAATAAAGATTTGCTTAAATATTTTGAAGCTACAAAGAGTTTAAATATCTGATGGTTTGTGTTTTACCTTTTTATAAAGAGATGCACAATAAGCTATGTTATATTTACCTATATATGGTAATGCAACAAAAACACAGAATTGGATGAGAGAACACAATTTTCTCCCCATTTATCACATAACCATTTTATTATGGTAAAAACAACAGCAATAAACTAACCTGGGTATGATTAGCTTTCTAAAAGCATCCCTTTCGTGAAAGGCTCTGGCCTATATTCATTCTAAGTAATTGAAATAAGCATCCCTAGCTTACCAAAGCAATAAAATATAAGGCAACAATCTCGACTATAATGCTCCTAAGCACGCCTTCAGGACTTTGTGAAAAACTAAAATACCCTGCTCCGCCCCCAGAGAGCCCTTCATGGGACAGTCGCGAAATCCTCAAGTCAATTTTCTTGCAGGAACTCTAGATCATTTGGGAGGAATGATGCATCCTAAATGAACAGAAGACTAGTATGACAGGAATGGAAGGGAAGGCAGTTTTGGTTTTGGATTCTACCTCTAGTATATTACATTACTACAGTGTGTGCGAGAAAGAGCTAGGCAAGAAAGAGCTATGCATGATCAACTTAAAACTGAGCACCTATAGATATAAAGCATTTTTTGGTGAGGAATTGAGGGATAGTTTATTGTGATTCTCTACTCAGGATTATTCAAGGCTAGGAGGATCAGCTTCACATCTAGAGGCTCAAACAAGTAATTATCTTTTCAAATCTCCTAAATCAATTAACAACAGACAGTTCCTTTAGTTGGTAGGTCTGAGCATTTCACCAAGGGTTAGGCATTTTTTTCAAAGTAACTCAGATCACCCATGAAAGCGGGTAGTTACTAAACTGCCTGCCTACCCATAGTTCTTAGAGTCATCCACAGTCCCTGATATCTAAGCTTCCTTAATGTGGGTACATAACTCACCTGTTCAGTGAGAAGGAGCCATAGCCAAATCCCACTGCCAAGATATGAATCAAAATGGATGGCTGACCACATATGCCATGCTCCACTAGTTAGAAAAGTGAAGAAGATTCCCTATATTCTAAAAGTGAAGGAGTGACCAGTGTATGGACTTTCAGCAGTGGCCATGGGAAGCCACTGTAGAATCTTTCAGACACAATGGAGCCTCAGGTAAATCATTGAGTAGCACTGATTATCAATTTTTTTTCTAACAACAAACTGAGTAATATTTCTTGAATGGAGAAATATATAAGGATGCTGGCATGTCATAGATATTGTATAAATGTTAAATATACTAATAAGAGCCTCAGTAGAAAAGGAAATGACATTCATTCAAGAAACTTCAAGCTTGTCTGAAAAATCAGTTACAAATTGTGTCTTAATGCCTAAAACTTATATTCATGCATTCGTTAACTGCAATGCATCTCTACAACCAAAAAATGTTTCACGATTGCCACACCATGTGTTTGCTGAATGAATAGTAATCTTTTTTTTTTTTTTTTGATTTTTCGAGACAGGGTTTCTCTGTGGTTTTGGAGCCTGTCCTGGAACTAGCTCTTGTAGACCAGGCTGGTCTCGAACTCACAGAGATCCGCCTGCCTCTGCCTCCCGAGTGCTAGGATTAAAGGCGTGCACCACCACCGCCCGGCTATGAATAGTAATCTTAATAAATGGATATTTATTTATTTACAGATGGATTTTATAAAGAAAAGATAGCCTTTCAGTCATTAATGTATTGCAAAATAATTTCAGTTTGAAATGATGCCTGTGGATGCAACCAGTAAAAGTACAAAGAATCCCAACAGACCATAGAGGAAGTATTTCAACAGGGAAGAGTATGCCAGGAATTCTGTGCTTAGGAACAGCCGTACCCTTTCAGCTTCCGTTCAAATGCGTGTTTTGACAGCTGCCGCCATTGATTGCAAGGAATGAACCAGCCATGAGCACTCCCCCCTTGCTAACATTGAGATCCTAAAGTTTCTTCCAATTGGCTATTTTCATTAGCACTACAACTCCACTTTTACAATGTGTAACAAAAAAGCAAAGATCTGAAGATAATCATTTGAAGACTTAGCCCCAAAGTCTAATTAAGCACGGGAAACTAAAGAAATGTTATTAAAAATAATCCCCTTCGAGGCAGGACGTATGTGTCACATTTATTTACTCTACCAATTTCTTTTTCTGTTACAGTGTTTATTCAGAGACCTGGGTAGGTAGAGATATAAGTATTAGAATGTTAAATGTTGTAAATACCATAGATAAAAAAATACCCTACGATTCTTATCCAATCAATGCATGCAGGGCACAGCACAATTTTTCAGCAGAAAAAAAATCATCAAGAGAAAATACAATAAGAGATTTACTTTCTAAGCAGATAAACCATAAGCTCTAAAAAACTCATTTTTTCCTTAATGTGCCACCATTTCTTTACCTAATCTCTTCTGTACCTGACCCCTCTGTATTTACTGTGTAGACCCTTCTGCTCTGCTCCTTGATAAGCTTATTAAATTTATAATCTGTTGTTCTATGCAGTAATATCAAACTCGTTATGTTTAATAACTATCTCTAACATAGTTTTCATTATTTAGTACTTTTTAATTTTTGGGATTTCTTATCATCATTCATTTTCCTCCTTAAACACATATTTCAAATTCCTAGGTACATCAGCAGATACAGGTAACTATTCCATTACATAAATAAAAAGTCTATTAAATAAGAATTTTTTCAAAAAATGGATGTGTGAGATTAACAGGCAAAAAGAGATGGTTACTGTGATTAAAAAAACCTGTGGAATTCAGTCATAAAGTGTTGCTTCAAAACAGAATTTGAAGGATCATTAGCTGAAATGCTCAGGAGTGAGATGCTTTTGTGAGAGTTCTGTAGCCAGTGAGCTTGTGTGGAAGCTGGCAGAACTGACCCTGACATCTCTTGCTTCTCTGATCCTTACCATGAGCTGTGCTGACTCCATAATAGTTTGAAATAGTTTTGATTTTTTTTGAGGTAGTTGTTTTTTGAAGTAGCTTTCTTTTTGAGAATAAAAATGTGTAACCTTTCTGTGAACCTTACAGACTCCTTTTTTATACTTAGCCATCAGGATTTTGCAAGTCTTTGTTAATACTCTTACAAAGGTTTCTTCTTACCCTTCCAAACACCTGCAGGTAGTGATGAGAGCGGGGGCTGCGTTCCTGCCAGGCTCCCAGCTGCCTGGCTAGCTTATGCCCCAAAATAACAACACACAAATTGTATTCTTTTAAACACTGCCTGGTCCATTAGTTTCAGCTCTTATTAGCTAATTCTCACATCTTGCATTAACCCATATTTAGTAATGAGTGTAGCACCACAAGGTGGTGTCTTACCGGGAAAGATTCAGCATTTCTAACCTGGTGGCTGGCTTCATGGCGACTCTCTCAGAGAGGAGAAGCATGAGGATTGCCTGAGGCGTCTGCCTCACTCCCAGCATCCTGTTCTGTCTACTCCACCCACCTAAGGCAGTTTCTTTATTAACCAATGAGAGTCCTCCATTACCTGCCCAAGTGTGGGCAGGACAGAAAGACACACCTCTTCCCAGACCTGAAAAATCAGGGAGGTTATAACAGGAACAAATTCAAGTTAGTGCAAAGTTTTCAAGGATTAACCCATGGAATTTGTCCAAATACATGAAAGAATCAACGATGGCATTATTACTGCTGTCTGATTTCACATTTCCCTTAGTAACACAGGCAAATTCATGGACTGTATGTGTCAAATGCACAGTTTTATTTACTATGTTGCTTTCTACTGCTAATACTTGATGTAACTTCTAAGTCATGATTTATAGAAAAGTTTATTCTTTCTCACAATCCTCTCACTACATAGTCTAAGATGTGTGAGGCCTGGAGTTTCTGCCAAGTTCAGTAAGTTGTTCTGCCTGGGCACAGTTCTTCCTTTTAGTGCAAATGAATGTAATTCTATTGAGCCTAGAACACAAGGGAGGTTCTTTCAGAAGGCGGGACAGACGGTTGATCAGTTATGATCTCAGGTTGACCATGAAGACCTTGGTGACACTGAAGGCCAGCACTGACATATCAGCATGTCTATTTATTTTCACAGCTAGCCAATAGTAGTAATGTATAGCCATATTTTTCATTTATTCAACGTCAGGATTAGAGAGCATAGTTGATTCTGCACCTGGTATATGAATTCTAGGATAATACAAGAAGGTTTAATCTATATTGGTTAGTTACTATTTTGGTATGTCATATGTTGAAATGAATCACAGTGGGGTTGGCTTCTTAGACTTAGCATTTCAGGATATATTATTCTTGAAAAGTCATCTGTACTAGCATTTGTGAATGGTGGTCCCTGTTAGCAGAAGTTAAGAGTTTTGTTTATTGTCATCTTCTGCTCTGTGGTTCTCTGAGCTCAGGCGAAATTGGTAGTCGAGTTCATGCCCTGGTGAATCATGAAAAGTCACGTGAAAAGCATCCCCTGATGTTCCTTTAATGGCCATAAGTGTAGAGACAATGTTCAATGGACTGGTTTTAAATATATAAATCCACAGTACAGCAACCTCCATGGGCAAACTAAAAGGGAACATGATACCATAAATGAAAGATTTAATATGGCTGTCTGATAGCCCATACACTGATTAGAAATATTTCCTGAACACAGAAGACCTCCTAAGATGCTACTAGTCATGTTTACAGTGCCTTATGAACATTTTCATCATCTAATCTTTCTTACATAACCACGCATGTGTATTGAGATTAATATAACTTCCCATCACCCTCTCCTCTACTCTCTCACTCCTGCTGCCTCCTGACTTCTTCCCAATTAGTCTCTCTCAAGCTTCCACATGCTTTTTTCTCAGGTCCTACACAGGTAGCCACAGCTGCTGTATGTTTATGACTACAACAGCCATGTCATAGACAGATAATAACATTTCAAATCATCCTCCTCATTTTCCAGGCTTACATTCTTTCCGACCCTCTTCTAGGATGTTCCCTGACTATTGGAGGAGATGGTGTCTTTGTCACATTTATGGCTGGGCTCTCCACAACCACTAATTACTAGCACTTTCACCAGTTGCAAGACTCATTTACATATTTTAGTGAGCATAAGAATTAATATATAACGAAGAAAGAAATATGATTAAGTTTGAGTACTGCAACTTTTCCCAGGACCATTCTCTCAGAAAGTAGTCTGTCTTAGTAGCATTTCCTTTTGCTGTGATAAAGTTCCTCATATGAAAGAAACAAGGAAGAGTCGGTTTAGCTCACAGTGCATTCCATCATGACAGTCACAAGGGAAGTGACAGTGGCAGGAGCTTTAAAAAAATTGTCACCTTACAATCACAGTCAAGAGCAGGGAATAATGTATTAATGCATGCATGCTACTGCCCACTTCAGTCCAGGGTCCAGCCAATGAAACGATGCCACGCACATTCATCGTGGGCCTTTCCAGTCAGTTACCTCTGCTAAGACAATCCCTCACAAACATGTTTACAGGTCATTCAAATCTAGACAATCCCTCATTCAGACTCCCAGGCACTTTTAGAGTGTGTTGAGTCTGCAATCAAAACAAACCACCACTTAGCCGATCAAATATCTCAAATCTTAACTATCCCTAAACAAAATTTTATAATTGGCACAAAGACATATATTTTCTATTAAATCACAGAAACACTTGCTTACTCCAGGAATTTCAAATAAGCAAATAGGTTGGAAATTTTATGAGTGTTTAAACACCCAAATTTATATAATAAGGCTTTTAAAATAATTTATTTTTATTAATTAGTTACAAGTGTAACACAATATTGATAGGGAAAGGTTAAAATAAAAGCATGCGTTTTATAACTGCTACTTATCTTGTTCTATAGGAAAAAAATTGGGGATGAGAAAATAAGAAAATAATTGGAGTGGGGATCTGGTGATCTTGCATAAATTGATGGTTTTTGACAAGTGAATTTGTTAAGAAGTAAGCATTTTATATATAGATAGCAGAGGGGAAAACCGGGACAGGGTCAGCAGAATGTTTTCATTCAATGGGAAAAAGACAGCAGGAAAGTCATCATGCAATATTTCATAAAAAGAAACACAGGATATCTCAAACTTACCTCACAACTGAATGCTTAACTGCCTTGGGGCTGATAATTACTGTCCTCCACATGGAGAAAAGCTGAGCTCCCAGGATCCTATAGGACAGCTTCCCCAAGGCTCTGTCTCCAGGCTATTACTAGTCTAGCCAAGGATATTCCTTGTTTTAGACAAAGATCTACATTCCTTACCCCTATATCAGGGCCTGAGGACAAGCCTTGGATTTGGGACTGTCTCCCCGTTAATGTACAGTGATTGTGTCAGTGGTAATAAGCAGTAGCAAAAAGTTAAGAGTTGAAATGATAAAGATTCTGCTTAACCTTTCTTGAAAAGTTGAGGTAGTCTTCTAGGAAGAGTAAGCCATGAACTGTTCAGAATTAGAATATTACTGGCTTGGAACAGAGGGTAAGAGTATTATATGGAGATGGAAAAGTGGAGAAAGTGTTTTCCATGTGTCAAATATAGTTCTATCTCAAATAAACTTAAAAAGCAAATTAAAGTCAAATAAACATCTGTGCATTCCCCTATAAATTGTATCATTTGATATGTTTTAGTAAAAAGTCATCCAAAAGAATATGCCAGCAGTAAAGTTCAAATAAATGAGACATGAATTATATGGTAATATTATCAGTCATGGATAATACTACAATTCTGTATTTCGGGGATCTTCATAAGTCTTGACAGAGTATTCTGTCTTTAAACCATTCCAAGACTATTACTATGAGTTGTGAGAAAGTATAAAGCATTTTATATGAATTCAAAATAAAAAATAAGTTTAACTTTATAAACTATGTGGAAAGAAAGTAATGTTGGCAACAAGCTTTAAAACCCATATCTTAAATTCAAAGAACAATTCACATGTGTAGTTGCTTGAGTCACAATTGTATGATACACAATACACATTTGCATAAAATAAGTGGCATTTTTGGGTGTGCAGATTCCCTGGCTTTATAAAGTAAAGAAACTCATTCTGTGTAATTGCGGGTCCTATGTAGACACTTCGCAGTTGATGCTAGTCATGAAAATTCCTGCCAAGTTCTCTTTCTTTCCTCGCCAATGTATTGTTTTATTCTATTTTTTGCTCCTGACATCTTCACAGGCTCTTCTGCCAACTAGGACAAAGGAGAATAAAATTGAGGTTTACTAACTCGAAAATGTATGTTATTACAAATTGAGGTAAAAGTCACATTACAGATACAGAATACATTTCCCTAATTATATCCTATAACAAAGGACTAAATGAAACCATGGCAACACTGTGCAAAATAAAATGCAAAACAATGACTACATATCAAAAGAGACAAAATAACAAATGAGATAGTTTTTACATTAAAATAATATCTGTATATTTCATTCTCGTGCAAGATCAAAGCTTTATCCCTCTGTCTACGTGTGTGTGTGTGTGTGTGTGTGTGTGTGTGAGTGTGTGTGTGCGTATGTATGTATGTATTTCATTCTTTCCAAATAGTTTGGAAAGTTGAATTTCACTTTTTATTTTGAATTTATATACAATGTTTTCAGCTTTCTCACAGCTCATAATAATTGCAGATTGTGGAGTTGTTTAAATATAAAATACTCAGTCAAGACTTATCAAGTTTCCCAATGACCCAAAAAATTGTGTCCTTAATTGCTATGATGCTTATTTTCATTTGCTTTGGTTCAGCAGCAGCAGGTAGTTCTTATGTTGCCTATGATAAAATATTGTAAGTAATAACATTGCAGTTGATCCTTGCAATTACTTCATTTTGAAATAGATCATTGTAGCTTTCATTTGGTGATGCCTGTTTAGATATATAAATATTTGAATCTCCAAGTTATCTGAGAGTTATGTTATATATTCTATGGTATATTCCAGAGACAGGAAAGATATAAAGACTATCTTTTAGGAATCTCAGACACTGTATCTATTGGTAGAGTTGATACAGTTTTTGCTATCTTTTGCATCTTGGTAGAAAGTGGTTACCGTTTTCCAACTAGAAGTTATACATCTTTTAAGGCATCACAATAGCAAAAGTCACAAGAGACAGATCGTAGACTTCAGGAGTCTTTTCTGAAGATAATTTACACATAGGAGTGTAATAAGCAGAGTCTTGATGGTAGATTGGGCCAGTGGTTAAGTCCTGGAGCTGGGCTCTCTGCACTTAAAAGGCTGTTTTGTCCTTCACCAACTGTATAAGCTAGGAAATATCATTGTGGTACTGTGAGTCAAATTTACCTTTCTTTCTCTGGCTGTTTTGTCAGGCATTTTTGTCATAGAATTAGTCAAGTAATTAATGTACCACCTCAGAATGGCCAGGGAGTAGGGAAAGCAGTTCAGCCTTATGCTTGGACTAGTCTCTTGTTTTTCTTTTGTCAAAGACCATTTCACAAGATAGTTCTACTTTTCTTCCTTTAGTCAGATTTTGGAGAACCCAACACTTCTGTAATTCAAGAGTGCTGTAGGAGGCCACTTGCTCACCTCCGCCTGCTTAGCCCTGAAATAATCACACAAAAACCATATTATTTGCAATACCATTTGGCGAATAGCTTAAACATATTCCTGGCTAACTCATATCTTAAATTAACACATCACTATTAATCTCCGTATTGCTACAAGGTTGTGGCTTACCTGGTAATGTTCCAGCATCTGTCTCTGGTGGGGCTACATGGCTTCTCTCTGACACTGCCTTCTTTCTCACAGCATTCAGTTAAGTTTTCTCTGCCTATCTCTGTTCTTCCTTGCTCTTCTATAGGCTCAAAACAGTTTCTAAATTAACCAATGATATTCACAGCATACAGAGAGGGCCACATCAGTTCAGTTCACAAGATGTACAACAGCTACTTCAACTCATACCACAAGAATGAAATAATATTAATGTCAGCACCTCTCTCAGTCAGGGAACTAAATCAATTAAAAGAGACAAAATGACTTAAAACTACTACAAGGCCCAGATTAGAGTGGAAGCTATCATTTAGGCTACTTTGGGTGAAAGGCAAGATGGATGATAAAGGGGTTGAATAATTCTTAGCAGATTTGGAAAGCTCATGGAAAGGTCCCAACATATTGTGATGTTCAGTTCATGGAGACGGTGGGACAGAACTAAAGGGAGATCACCAACTCCAGTTGGAATGGGACTGATGGATCATGCGACCAAATCCGTCTCTCTGAATGTGGCCAACAGCGGGGGCTGACTGAGAAGCAAAGGACATTGGCGCTGGGCTCTGATTCTTCTGCATAGACGGGCTTTGTGGGAGCCTTCTCAGCTTGGTCGATCACCTTCCTGGACCTGGGGCGAGTTGGGAGGACCTTGGACTTAGCATAGAGTGGGGAACCCTGATGGCTCCTTGGCCTTGAGAGGGAGGGTGGGGAGGTATAGGAGGAGGGAAGGGGAGGGAAGGGGGAGAAGGAGGGGAGGGAAGGGGGAGGAGGAGCGGAGGGAGGGGGGAGGAGGAGGGAAGGAGATGGAAATTTTTAAATATAAAAAAAAATAAACCATGAGGAAAAAAAAACACTAGAAGCTTTATTTTGGCTAATTGTACCACTTCAGATTTGCATTAATAGATGTTCTTTTTCTTTTCTTTCTTGGCAAAATAGTATCCTATACTTTTTTATATATAAGCCACCAGGTTTCCATTTACAAAGATGAAACTGACATCGTAAATTTGCTTTAATTGAAATACTTACTCTAAAATCAGATGTAAATAATTTGTAAAGTCATCCTAAAATTGTCCCAGTCCTGTGGAATGCATGCTAGAATTTTATTATTGATGTTCCTCTGTAATCTCAAATGCCACCAAAGAATCATGTTTATCACATCCAGGCAGAGAGACAGAGGACCACACATGAGTAAACATAAGCCCTTCTTATTTTTCAGCTAATCAAGGAAGCAGGAAGAAAGTGAAGGCTATGATGCAGAATAATTACAGCAAACAGAGCCTACCCAACAACTATGATGGATTATTGACCTAGGGAGGAATACACTTTTATTACGCTAAACTAAAAAATGTAGAGATTATGCAGTCTTAGAATGTAACTCAGCCTGATAGGAAACCTCTCATAATAGGTACTTAACGATACTTAAATGTTAGAAGAATTAACAACTTTGTAGACATCAGAAGTTAAAGAAACTAATGAGAAAGGATGCTTGAACTTTAATACTTCAGAGGAGTTATTAACACTATACCTAAAATTGCAAAGAGAGAGACAGTTCATTTCCTGAATCCAGATCATATAGCTATGTAGAGCAACTCTGATGGGACCAGCAGACTTCTATACAAGATGAAGATGACTTTTAGTGATGTTAGGAAGAAGTACTCATAAACTTCACTTCTCCTGTTGTCCAATCTCTTTCTAGTTGCTTCTCAGAGTGTTTAAGAAAAATAAATAAATAAATCTCAGAATGTAACAAAATGAAGGGAAGTATAATTCATCGACCTAGAAGAAGAGAGCAAATGGAGATATCCATCAACACAAACTATTCAGAATGCCATGTAAATTGTCATGAGATGGTGCTGAAACAACATAGGCAAGATATTTGCTTGGTTCAAGGGTGTGGTAAACAAAGAAACCTAAAAAGGTATCCATGGTATCTGGTATAAAACATTTTATAGTATTTTGATTTTTACTCAGAAATCAGCTAATGTAGCTCCAGAAATAAATGGGAAATAAAATGTTAAATACAATGTGATTGTTATTGACTAGATTTAGCAAATATCAGAGAAAAGGAAAGAGCTCAAAAATCATTTTGAAAGCAAATAGGAATGTCCCCAAATACAAGAACTTGCCAGATTGGAAACATGACTACATCTCAGTTCCAAGCAGTAGAACAAAAATGGAGAAACGGTTTGAATTTAAAAGCCCACTGAAAAGCTAAGCTCTTGGCAAGCAGTAAGCAAAAGACATCATCATTCAGTTCATTATTACAGGCTCTGTATGATATGTGGTTGCACATGCAAAAATGTTCCTTTCAATTAGACAAAATCTTTCCATAAAAATAGATTGAATGTTTGAATTTCCTATGTGAAGCTGATAGGATTCCAGTACTTGCAATTGAGTCAAGTGAACGATTCACTGTCTCTAGTTCAACGACATGAGCAGATGAGGCCTCTTGGAGTCAATGGAGATGTTGCCAGCTTCTCTTCATTTTGTCATAGTGAGAAGAGACAGAGGTGTCAGGATGGCCTGCTGCAGACCTCCATTTAGGCGACTATAGTGAAGTATTATAGACAGAAAGCGAGAGGCAAAGGCAGCAATTTGTTCTCTGTAAGCCACCTACCTTGTTCTTATTGGTTATCACCTAACATCTTAAGCCGTTTATGACAGTTATCAGCTTTTGGAATTGAAGATGCTGTGTGTTATGTAACTATGGTAACATAAGCTAAAACAATAATAGTCAACTGATATACAAAGAAAAGAGGCAGAAACAACAGCAGCCAAGGCATAGAGATTGGGGCAAATCTTCAGACTTATTGTATCTTTCTGAATGTAATCGTTAGTAGAACTAAAGATATTGACTGTAGACCCAAAGAATTTTCCATTTTTATTCTGTTACAAGCACATAATAATTTTCTAGGATTATCAACAATTCATTCAATGTCAAATAATTTTCAGAGATATTATTTTGGTTATTTTAATATGTTGAGTAAGCAGTGAGAATCTGAATCCACATAGGATCCAAGAAAGTTGTGGAAGTTGGTATTGGTATACATTTAATGTTTGGAATTCAGGGAAGACTCTGTGGTAGAATTATAAATGTGCTGTTACTGTTCCATGCTTCAGCTACAGATCCTAAAAACTTTGTTACAGCCCAGGTAGCAAGGGTGCTCCTTGAGTTTGTGATAATAAATCAATTTATGGCAGGACACTAGATTGTTTTAGAGTGGAAGCCTGAAGAGCCATCCATCTGAATATAAAGTCAGAAATTTCAACCCATGATCTCAACCTCCAGGGTTTGGAAGTAGGCAAAGAAATCATCAATTTACTAGAATCTGGTGAGTTAGCCAATCATATTTCTATAATAAAATCTATTAATATTTGGGTGATGGAGTTTGTTGATGGAGTTGGCCCTAGGTTGGTGAATACACTGATGTGCTAAGAAGGTGCCAAACCTGAAAAGGGCATGAAACGATACCTCTACCCCAAATTGTGTCTTTTCTTTCACTTGGCTATTCTTGAACTCTATGCTCTATAATTAATCTATTTATAACACTTTATGAGTTTTGTAAAGTATTCTAGAAAATAACTGAATCTGAATCTGAGGAAGATATTTTAATGATGTCTGATTTTAATAAACCAAGAATTACTGGTAACATGGGTACCCTGTATTAGAGTGGAATGTAAATGGGGATAGTTCTGGTGGACCCAGTCACATGGCTTTTGGATCATCTGTATGCATGTCAGGTAATTAGTGTCAGGGTTAAATTAGTAAAATCATCAGTTGATGTTGTAAAGGCTTTGCAGAGGTCTAAGCATTCTCCTAAATAATGTACCTGGAGCAAGAACCAGGAACTCAAAAAGGGAACCAAGCCCTCCTCGGGATATTTAACATGTGTATAATGAGAAAATATAAATATAAATGTCATATTCAGACTGGAAAATAAAAATACATCCTTTTTTAGAGACTAGGAAGTCTCTGTAAAATATATCAAATATCCATTCATGAAAGACGGTGGGATAGAAGTATCAGAATTAGCACCAATGAGCTCTGCATGATGGTACATGTTTCCAGTCTTAGCACTAGGAAGAGAGAGGCAAGTGGAGCTCTATGAAATACAGGCCAACATTACAGACATTTAATAATTTATTGGGGGTTACATATTGATGCAGCTTCAATAGTTTTATTCATTCAATATGTTCCTTTGGAGGCTAATGTTTTTAATGTATTTCACCAAAAGTTGGCATCTTTTAACTTGACGTCATTGTTGGACACAGAATCTGACTACTTTCTTTCTCCTGTGAATTGATGTATTTAAGTTGTTTACCCAGACTACAATGATACCTATAGATTTTGTTTTCCTCACTTCAAACTATTTATTATTTTTCTCTCTGATGTGTTGTCTTGCTTTCAAATAGAATATGTTCAGTAGTTTTGAATGGCCTCTTAGAAAGTTTAGCCAATATGATTTCATGGCCATAACTTAATAGCCGTGTAGCATAACCTGGACCAATGTGATTCCTTCTCCTAGAATATGGGAATCTAAGCCAAGTGAACACATTATAAGATTTAACTTTTGTTCCTAGAATAGAGATATAGAGATATATGATGCTTCATCTGTCAGCTGGTATACCATAAATAAGAAAACAAACCAGTACACTGAGAAACAGAAAGTAGATATGATGAATTAAGAAGTAAGAAGACATGAACAAAACTCAGGCTATGAGCTCTCTGTATTAAAAAAAAACTTTAAAAATAATTCTTAAATTGTAGTGTGGAGCTGCGGGCCAGCTTCCTGCCGCCCTGCTCCTGATCGCCGGCTAGCTTATGCCCCGAAATAATAACACACAAATTGTATTCTTTTAAACACTGCCTGGCCCATTATTTCTAGCCTCTTATTGTCTAATTCTCACATCTCTTGCTTTAACCCATATCTAATAATCTGTGTAGCACCATGAAGTGGTGCCTTACCGTTTAGTTTCTAGCATACGTCCATCTTGGGCTGGAGCTTCATCGCGTCTGGCTTCTCTCTCAGGAGAGGCACAGTGGTCTGTCTCACTTAGGAGAGGTGTGGGCATCTGACTGAGCCATCTACCTCACTTCCTTCTTCCTGTTGTCTACTCCGCCCACCTAAAGGCTGGCCAATCAAATGGGCCAGGCAGTTTCTTTATTAGCCAATGGGAGCCCTCCATCATTTCCCCTTTTTCTGTTTAAACAAAAAAGAAGGGCTTTAACTTTAACATAGTAAAATTACATATAACAAAACAGTTATCAAGTAAGAATTACAGTTACAATATTTATATCTACTTTATCTTTTATCATAACAAAGGAAAACAGCTATAATTATCTATCTATTCTTCTTCAGCTCCATCAAAGACTCCAGAAGGACACAATATTACCTAAGTAAATAAGAAATATGCAATTTCCAAACTCTAGAAATGATAGAGACATCTCGCTGCCTGGACAGTCACCCAAAGTTCTTTTGTATTGTTGGGGCATTTATCTTCGCCCTATAGGTCCACAGTATCCAGCAGACTTTCCCATGAAGCAGGAAATTTCAAAGACAGTTCAGTCACTATCTGCTGTGTCCTGCAGAATGTCTCGCAGACTCTTTCATGAATCAGGAACCCAGAGAGATCATCTCACCTATAGGCAAGTTCAGCAATCCTCTCTCTGAGGGTTCTCTGTGTCCAGTTTATGCAATAGTCCAGGCAAGAGCAATTTCTTGCCCAAATGGCTATCAAACTCCATAAGTAGCCTCTTCGATGCCCATCTTCCTCTTGAAGTAGATTGGTGCTGCCAGGAGCAGATGTGTCTCATTGTCATGAAAAGCCCTAAGTTATTAAAACATATAAAATGCCATATTCTATAGTCTTTGAAAGATATGAAGAATGCATATTTAACTTAAATATATCTCTATATATCTAGAAAATCTAACTAACATGACTACAAGCTTAACTATTATCAATGATTATTCATTAGCAACCTATATTTCCTAATTATACATTACATTTTTAAATGAACTACACAATCACAATACCTTAATCGTTATTAGAAATACATATACATATAACAAAATAGACCTTAAATTTCTATCAATAAGGCAAAATTTATACCAATGTAAATTATTCATATCTATATCATCTCCCCCTTTAAATGTAAAAGAACATTTATAAACAATATTTGGGAATATGGGCGCAGTTATTTCTCTCCAAACTGCTTCCTGCTGAATGGGGACGCTGTTAATCAGATCTTTCATAATGTAACCTGTGTGCCAGGTTCATCTTAGTCATCAGTTGAGCGAAGTGATTTTTTGAGGGTATTCATAGCAACCTTTCAGGAGGGTGTGGTCTATCATACCATATTGGGATAGAAGCAATCCATAGGGTCTCATTTTCTGTAAAAACAAAAGAAACTCCTTTCCAAAGCATCATGTCCTTAGATCCAAATTCTGAAGTCAAGGTATTTTCAAAATATCTATGTTGAATTAGTTCAGCAGTATTTATAAACAAATATCTTTTAGCAGCTGTTGCTTCTTCCCCAGCATTCAAACAATTCAAAGAGAGCATAGCATACAGTATCAAGATTCTCTGTGCATTTTCCATCTTTATGTGGCTTTACTTCAACCTCTATTTCTTTTATTTTTACTTTTACTTTTTGAGACAGGTTCTCTGTATATCTTTGTCCTGGGATAACTCTGTAGACCAGGCTGTCCTTGAACTCACAGAGATCTGTCTGCCTCTGCCTCCCCAGTGCTGGGATTAAAGGTGTGTGCTACAACACCTTGAACTCACAGAGATCCTTCTGTCTCTGCCTCCCAGGCATTGGGATTAAAGGCGTGTGCTACCACACCTTGAAGTCACAGAGGTCAATCTACCTCTGCCTCCCAAGTGTTGGGATTAAAGGTGTGTACCACCACAACAAACTACTTCATTTTTTTTTCTTTTTCTTTTGCTTTTAAGAACTTTAACCTTTAGCCTGCATATATTTTTAACACAGTGTAAACCACTTAGACATTTTCTTCAACTTTGAATTTTTCTTTTACTGTATATCTCTCTTTCTGACTACATGAGTCTTTATCAAACAATATCAGTAGGAATAAAGCAGTGACTTTGGCAGCTGGATCCAGCCCAATCCCTAGCCTTCCAGCCTCATGGCGGAGGTACTGGCTGTAGCCATGTTTATCACCACAACTCTGTGGCGGTTCAAGGTTCCTGCCAGCGAGCAAGCTGCAACAGTGTTAAACAACAATCAAAAGCTCCATAGTTAGAACTGCCTGCTTGAAAGAGTCAGAGTTTGCCATGGCAGGACGGACCAGAACGCCAGCATTTTAAAAAGCACAACTTTTTTCCTGCTGTGGCTGAAAACCGAAAAGCACACGTTCAGCTTTTCATCAACACCGTTTAAGTATTTCGTGGCAGGACCTCTTAAAATGGCTGCAGGGTTTTGCAGCTAAAGCTGAGTCAGGAAGCCTCTCTTAGATGAGAGTGCTTGCTTGCCAGACCCGAAAAATAGAGCTTTACTCTATTCTTTCCCAAGCTTTCTCAAGCTTTCTGCGGATTCAGTTATCCACGTGGGCACCATTCTGTAGCGGGGAGCAGCGGGCCAGCTTCCTGCCGCCCTGCTCCTGATCGCCGGCTAGCTTATGCCCCGAAATAATAACACACAAATTGTATTCTTTTAAACACTGCCTGGCCCATTATTTCTAGCCTCTTATTGTCTAATTCTCACATCTCTTGCTTTAACCCATATCTAATAATCTGTGTAGCACCATGAAGTGGTGCCTTACCGTTTAGTTTCTAGCATACGTCCATCTTGGGCTGGAGCTTCATCGCGTCTGGCTTCTCTCTCAGGAGAGGCACAGTGGTCTGTCTCACTTAGGAGAGGTGTGGGCATCTGACTGAGCCATCTACCTCACTTCCTTCTTCCTGTTGTCTACTCCGCCCACCTAAAGGCTGGCCAATCAAATGGGCCAGGCAGTTTCTTTATTAGCCAATGGGAGCCCTCCATCATTAAATGCAAATGTGAAATATACTGTCTAGCCCATTTATTTTATACCCATCAGAACTTTTCCGTTGCAATAGCATTCATCAAGAAACTACAAAAACGTGAAAATATGATACAGGTAATGTACTAGCAATTCAGAAATCACAATCTTTTGTAATCTGATTGAAGTGATTCCTATCACTGTTGTTTTATTCTATGAATAAGAATCAAATTGCTCATCAGAAACAGTACCTAAGGGAAAAAATAGTATAAGATGTGAGTATATTGGGGGTGATTTTGGACTCTTCTTCCATAGCAAACTTGTAGGCAAAGCTCTACAGCTCACTAGCTATATCAACATCATGAAGTCTTCTGCTTTTCTATCAGTATCATGTATTAATGTAGCTCAGAGTCTCTAAATATTTCTATTAGATATTCAGACACTGTTCAGTCCTGGAAGAAGATGATGTCAGAGGACTGTGACATGTCATGGAACGTTCAAACAAAGGACACATCTCAGTCCTCTGAGATCACTATAGTACAGATAGCATGAGAACTGCTTTAAAAGTTTCAGATGTGTCACGTTCTGCTCACCATTCCTCCCCTGGTTTCCATTCTTCCCCGTCCATCACTCTCAATACTTCACCCAAATGGAATCTTCTTTACATCCACTACATTTATTCCACACAACAAGTTGTGAGATAAACACGAAACGTTCTGATACTCTATATTACAATTAATACAAACTATCTAAATATCAAAAAGAGAACGAATGATTGCAATACATGTTCTTCAAATTAAAGCTACTCATTTATGTGATGGATCATCTATTCCCAAACACATTGTCTTAGAAACATAAAAATAAAATGAATTTTCTAATTTTTTGTGCTATTCTTTGAAGTAAAAGGAAAAGTTACTGTGAAATTGTCTTTACAGGGTAATATTTTAAAATTCCTCTTTGTAAGAGGCAAAAGCACAAAATAAGTACAGATAAAAATCTCTGGGAATGTAATTTATAAAGCTTTCATGATTTTGTACTTATCTTCAGGAAATAGCTTTCATGCCATTAGTAGGTACTAATTGTCTGGTATCATTAAGATACAATGCTAACACAAAAGGAATTAACCCTCAATTTCCATCTATAAAACAGAATACTTTTATTGCCAGGTACATCCTGGTAATAGAGTTCATTCAGTTCTCTAAGCATGTCAGGATGTTTAGTTGCAATTGCGAGATTGCAATATAAGTTAATGAGGATGCAAAATCAAGAGGTTCATGTTTATATGCTCTTCCTCTTGGTTTTATTTTCAGCTTCTTTGAGTTCTGTTTTCTCAGATAGATGCTATTCTGCCTAACTCTCCTGTTTCATTAGAAACAAACTATGTTACAAATGATAATTATTCTTCCATTTGAACCATCTCACTCCCCTCTGTGATAGCTAGCAGAGTTTGAGAATATATAATTGTTAACAGTTATGTGATGAATCATCAGCAAACTTTGCTCTTTAAAGACAGACATTTGTACAACAATATCTATGAATCATAAATCTGACAGTAACATTGACCATGTTCTGCTTAAAAACTCTTGATTCAGTCAAGTTTTGGGGAAGATACAGGGTCTGCTTTAAAGGTTCATCTAGAAAAAGATCTTCCTCTGGGCTCATGTAGCAATTGCAAGCATTCAGTTCTGCTGAACTGCTCCTGTGGACACTGGAACATAATATTCTTGCTGGATATTTACTGAAGGTCATGGTTATTTTTTATCCTTGTTGACCTCTCTGACATGAAAGCATTCTTCATGAAATTCTAGAAGTTGAGAATATAATACTGAGAATATACCAGCAAACAGGAATCATAATTTTTGTGATCTTATTGAAGTGATACCCCTTCATTAATGTTAGATTTTATCAACATGAATAAAGTTATTCAATAGAGGTGGATACCTAATGAATTGAATAGGAGATAACATATATCTCAGGTGATCTTATAGGCTCCTACCTTAACAAATATTTTAGCAAAACATTATAACTCTCTATGCCAATATTACTGAGTCTTTTGAAGCTATTAAAACTACTTTGCACAGCTGTCCAATACTGAAAACAATAAAGCATATTTTATACAATTAGGATGTATTGATGAAGAACTAACTACCAAATAAAAGAAATTTGGGGGCTACAAATTGTCAGAGCAGAGGTAGTCCAACGAGATGATGGCAAATGCTCATCTTCAAACAGGCTCATTTATGTAAAGAAGATGAGGATGGAAAATAAAGTTAAGCAAAGCAATCGCATCTGGGAACTAATGGTTGATGTTTCAAGTTACCTACCCCAGTCCCTTCAGCTAACAGTAAACAAAATTAGCTGAGTGGGGTAGCTTGGGCAGATATTAAGTTCATAGTTGTTTCAGAGAAGTCTCTTCCATTACATTTCCCAAGGTCAAGCCTCTTTTAACATCACAGCTCATAGTGAGCAGTGCATTGCCTTTCATGACACAACATAGACATGACCATACACACACCACTTTGGTAAACATTTCAAGACTTCCCAGTTTATTCTGAGTCCATCCTGGTATAATCTAATCTTCTTCCTGATTGCACCATTATATGCCATTTCGTTTCAAAAGGGATGGCCAAGATCTACTGAATCATTAAATTGATTTCATGTCCCACTAATTGGTATTGATTGTCTGTTTGGAAAGCACTCACCCACTCCAAGATGTTCATGTTCTCCTCATAAGTAATTATATCCATGGGATCTAGTCAGCCTTCAGAGGCCTCATTAAAAACCCTTCCATGCTGCTTTCCTGAGTGTCTAAGCATGACAGCTTCTACTATACCCTTACTTTTTTCCTACAAAATCCAAAGTCAAAGCTGTCAGGGATGACTTTTTGTACCAGAAGTTCAAACAACTTATATCATTTAACTTAGTCTAAAAGTTAATAAAAGAGACAGAGAAAGAAAACACAAGTCCATTGAGTCAAACGTGTTAACATCATTACGTCATTTTAAGAGTTGTTTTGCTCAACACATGCCTAAGATAATTCTTTCCCATTAAGATGTACCATGCTAGAAGTATACTTCGATATGCAGATGACTACAGGTTTGCAGGCCCAAGTATCTCCATCAGTTCTGCCAGTGGGTTTTGCACTGGCCTATCAACCAACCAGGTATTTTGGGTGAGCACAGCATCTAAGTTCAGCTCTAAGTTCAGGAAAGTGAGCTGTGCACTTGGAGGTCAGTTGGTGCTAACTGGCCCATTATATTACGTCCTGGAGAACTTGACCTCATTAGCAATTTGAATGCTGACCCAATGATCTGTGCAAAGAACGTTCAAGATTATTGGGACCTTTGGATCTAGTACACGGTTAGAATTATTTCTTAATGCTAACGAGTTTTATACAACTGCATAAATATTACAGCAAAAGTACATACCTATGCATTTCTGGAAAGCTGATAGGAAAGATAAAAATGGATGGAGCGTATATTATATAAACTAAAATCTTTAGAAGTACTGTTCAAGTTTTAATTCTATGGCATGGAAATTCAGTCCACACAGAGTTTTAAAATATTTTCTCTCAATGCAAATCATATCTTTACAAGAGATCAAAGGGATATAAATTCAGTTTCCCATGATATTTTCCATCTGCTTCATTCCTCACATGTTACAAATGAAGACTGTCAGGGAAACTGAGGAACAACCTCAGAAGGGACAGGTGCACAGACATGTCTCCCCTCTCTTTTAGTTTTGACTTTCATTCACTTTTATTTGAATTTGCATTTTGGTATATTTAGCATATACAGTGCATAATGTCATTAAAATTACTAGTTAGTATACTATAATAGCAAGTGACCTGAATTTTCTAATTTCCTTTTATGTCTAATAGGATACACACACACATACAGACCCACGCAGAGACACACACATATATATGAATGACAATTCAATGTTAACCTACTCAGTATTAGTGAAGAAATATGTAATCTAGTGGATTTATTTGTGCCTTGTAAATTATCAGTCTTATTTATAAAATTATGCTTGGTACTGTATTTCATCTTGCTCTTCTATGTTTTTAAAAATGATGTTGAATAGATGCTAAAGAGGTCTTGTAACGGGGCAGGTTGTGACTTCCAAAGATGAGCAATGACATGAAAAGCCAATCTTGATTCAAGTTGAGAAGATTATCTGGGCAGAATGAAATATAGGATATATCCATTTTTCAAACAATACATGTACCAATAATAAACAATATTCAATATATCTTTAATACATGCAATGATGAACAATGTAAAATGTACCACAATTAATAAAATCCCAGAGACAGAAATTGGAGTTCAACCTGAAGATCAGAAAAGCAAAACAGTCAGCCACTAGCTCTTACCTCTACCTCAGTCCGGAATGGTGATCCTGCCTCCAGGAATCTCAGAATGAAACTGTGTCTGAAATCTGACTCTTCCCATCTTATATTCTCTCAAGGGCTAGATTAAGGGCAAGCACTACTACCACCCGATTTCTGTGATAAATTAGTGTATCTGTGTGTGTATCTTTTCTTAGAAATAAAAGAAAATAAATAAATATAGGACACTGATATTATTAGCATATTAACTAGTAATTTTAATGGGATTAATGGTGTGTGACACCACTACCTGGTCTTTAAGGTTGATCAGTGTGGCTGGTTTGCTTTCTGATCATCAGGCAAGCTTTACTTACTAAAATAAAAGAAATATCACTACAATAAAAATATATCTTGCAGAAGTTATTTCAATAGCTAGAAAATTAGAGGAATTTGAGAGAATAGTGTAGAAAACTCTGGTACACCCTCATGCAATTTCCTTCAGTGTTTATGTTTTATATGTATGCAACAAAAACTCAAAACCAGGAAATTTAACCATGGTAAAATATAGGAATGTAATTTTATGCTCTTTTACTGCAATTCAGCACGTACACCAAAATGAACTGTTTTATAGCTGCAAAATCTTTCCTTTAACCTCCCATCCCATTTTTGTTTATAACAAAATAATCCTAAGTACTTCTATTATATATAGGGAGAAGTATTTGCACAGTATAATACAAAACAAACTCTATAGAGAAGTTCTTTGATGCCCATCATCCTCTCGGAAGTAGATTGGTGTTGTTAGAAACAGAAGTGTATCATTGTCATGGAAAGTCTTACATTATTAAAACATCATCAATGTCATATTCTGTAAGTTTCTGAAGTGATTGAAGACCACCTTTCTACCTAACATAAATCTTTGTTTGACATTGAAAACATACCTAACATGACTACAACTTTTTTTGTTATAGGTGACTAACTACTAACTTGCATTTCTTTATTATCCCAAATAATTTGTAAAAATGAGTCTCAATGCTAGAAATTTACATTACATTATTAATTGAATTGTATAGGTACAATACTTTAAACAAAAGTAGAAACATAATACAATATGTTCTAGCAAAATAACTTTAAATTTGTATCAATATACAAAATACCTAAAAGAACAGTAAATATATAAACATATATATATATATATATATATATATATATACAGTATAACAAAAATAACCTTAAATTTGTATCAATTTACAAAAGTCCATGTCAATGCAAAATATTTAAGACTAGTAATTGCTCTTTTTAGGTTAAAAGTAGATCCATTCCTATATCTCCCTTTTTTCTTTTCAAAATGAGGTCCCTGAAATCTCCTTTATTTTCCTCCTGACTATGACCAATAACAACTTGCAATCAAACCCTATAAGAGATGATAAACATCCATAATCCACCAAAAAACAAAAATCCACCCACCCTACCTCTGGCGATTGTGGGCTTATGATTTCTAGACTCCTTCTTGTTATTTGGGGTGATGGCATATTTACGGGACCCTGAGAAAAATGAGATAATGGTCAAGACCTAGGAGAGCCAGCTGTTGCCCAGCTTCTGTGTGATGAGAAAGAATAGAGCTTTTCTGAAGTGCTGACTGGAGTAGACTATGAGGCTAGACCATCTCATCAAGCTTCTGTGTGATGAGAAAGAATAGAGCTTTTCTGAAGTGCTGACTGGAGTAGACTATGAGGCTAGACCATCTCATCAAGCTGCCTTGATGTTGTCCTGAACAGTTAGTAGTCCAAGGTTCATCTTTGGGTGGTGTTTGTCTGCTTAACAGTTATTCTCATTACCATAATCTAGTGGGATTCATCATTGTGGGGTCCTGTCATCCTTTTAGAGACTTCAAAGGACACAGTTAGGAATGGTCACAGTTCACTGCAGAAAACTTACCATTTTAAATGTTATATGTAGTAGATCTTAACGAGGTTAAAGGACCACAATGATTTAAATATGTCAGTAGTACATAAGCTTAATTCTTAGTAACCTGATTCAGACTTAAGCCCCAAATCATGTGTAAGTAAGTAGATAAAGCCTGTTTCTAGAAATAGTTAATACTGTATATGACCATTAATATCATGGCAGAAAGTTACAATGCATGCTTATTAAATTTGTATTAACCTTATAAATTTTGAGATACTATTTATTTTAAAAGGTTTTTAAAAAGAGTCAAAATAAAAACAAAGGATTATGAAATTAGTAGAAATAGAGTAGTCCTTGAATTTTGGTTTTCCTTCTGTCCCATACCAGATGGCTCTACTAACACGAGAAAGATTTTGGATTTTCCTTTAACAAAAATGCTTAGGTTCAAAGAAGGAGAAAGCTATGCTCCAACTCAAAAGGCAGCTTTAGTTTTTAACTGAATTAGAACTTCATAAAGACATTTGCCTTTTATGTCTGTAGAGAACAACAGAAACAAACATTTAGAAAGATTTATGCAATCTTACCCTGTTGTAAATGTGCTATACCATTAGGACAATTTGCTCATTTTCAAGGGACATT
Organism: Arvicola amphibius; assembly: GCF_903992535.2. Classification (NCBI taxonomy): domain Eukaryota; kingdom Metazoa; phylum Chordata; class Mammalia; order Rodentia; family Cricetidae; genus Arvicola; species Arvicola amphibius. Next base: position 46,160,088 of record NC_052060.1, on the reverse strand, counting down.
TTCTCTGGATGATTTTTCCTTTTTCTTTAGTTGTCTTATTTGTCCAATCTTCAAATTTCTTAGTTAGATGCCTTTATTTTCCAAGAAAGACAGCAGCAAACCCTCCCCCAATTCTAATTTTGGCGAATTTTCCTTTTGGGTGGGTTATATCTGATCATATAAAAGACATTTGTTAGTCTTGTAGGTTAGTTTAGATTGAATGGACTTCTTGTTTGGAGTATTGCCTCTTCTAATCAAGAGGTCTCTCCTGTTCTAATCTAATCTTTATCACTTTTGATGGAAACTCTAGCTTTTCTTCTCCTGTGGAAACAAGCCTCCTTTCCAATGTAACACATATGCTGGCTTCCGTTCTGAGGGGAACATATTTTAAGGTATACAGGCTGATTTAATTCACAGTTTTTTTCTACTCTCCAATGTCTCTCTGCAGATAAACTTCCTTTCTCATTAGCATTGAACAGTTTTAGAGTTAATAAAGCACTGTGTAACCTATCTTTGGGGGGGTTTTACTGCTCCTCTCTGTTATTAAGCATATCTTTTAAAATCATAGAATCATAGCACTACTATTTATAATGTGCACTTCCAACAGACCTGCCCCACCTCAAGATACCCTTGGGAAAAACTACTGGAAGGTAGATATTTTCCTCTATTGTGGTGACAGTGTACTGCATGTTCCCACAGTGTCAATACTACCTCATAAGGGCACACCAGACAGAGGGCTACCTCCATCTTCTGGCACAGTGCCAAAGAAGGCCTTCTAGAAAAGATCTAAACAATATCTAGAGTCTAATAACTTAATACTCCAAATATCCAGGATACAATTAAGATGTACTTATATGAGAGACAACAGGATAGGAGTAAGAATGAGAAATGAGGCCAGCTCCAAAATGACAAAGGTTTTAAATCAGTCATTATAGAAAGGCTTTAAAGAGCAATTCTGAATGTTCACTTGTTTTAAACACTTTGATATATAGAAGATTTCATCCAAGCGACCAAAAATATAAGGTATAAATACACAGAAATAATAGATTAAAATTACAATAGCTAAAACCAAATATAAAAACATCAATAAATGTTTTAAACAGGATGGAAGTATTTGTTAACTTTAAATTAAAATAACAAAAATGTATCTAATATAAGGACTACTGATGGCTTACTTCCTAAGAAGGTTTGCTGTGCTTTCTGGGTATGGGTCTGTATCTATGTTAAAAATTCAGGTGCAGACATTCATGCCTAAAAAGAGAGCTTTGGATGTAAGTGGAGAAAGGAGAATTGATGATTGTTCTAGCTTCCTGGCAAGCCACCATAGCTCATACTGACTAAGAGACCATGTCTCCAAAGAAATAAGGCTGAAAATGGTGGAAGCAGAACACTGTCTTCCTATGGCCTCCCTGAGAAAATGCAACTGCATTGTGCACATAACGTCCAAATAGACACACTCACACAAAAAAGAGAAATACACACAAGCACACACAGAACCACAAACACAGAGACACACAAACACATAGAATAACACATATCACATACAGATATATACATCCAGACACACAAGCTCATAGGCAAAGACACATGCACACATACACAGAGGCACACACACAGACACATATGGATACACAGACACACGTCTAGACACTGCACACAGACCCCCCCCACACACAGACATACAAACACATAAGTTCTAACTGTTGTAGGATATTTTGATCACATTCTGATACTGCAGAGACCGACAATAAAGTTTGCTTTGAGTCAGAGAGTGGAGCTAGTTACTAGCTAGCTCACCTAAATTAGCCACAGAGTTTTTGGAGGACCGAGGACAGATAGAGAGATACAGAAAGTAAGTGGGTTGGGGAGGTTATAGAGAGTCTCGGCCCGTTTTAGACAGAGAAACAACAGAGCTTAACTGTTTGTTTCTCTGCAACTTTTCTGATCATTTAGGTCCTCCTGGATATCTGACTCCTGAATTTTTATTGATAAATAATAATTAGATAAATGTTTCATCTGGCATATAACTCAGGGACCAGATCATGAGGGAGCAGCTTGTTGGCAGCTTTGCAGCTTTTGGAACCGTGCTGTGACTAGCTTTTCCTCCCTCCCACAAGGTCCTCTGTGTGAACCTGGGGATTTCCTGTTGCAGCCTCTCTACAGCAGCCTTGAACTTCTGCCCTTCCCTGGCGCCAACCTCCACAGGCACCATAGTGGGGTTGTCCTTCAGGTGACTCTGTGCCCTCACTTTCCACCATACGGGCTTTTTCCACATGTTCCCCTGTGTCTGCGTTTCAGGGGACTGGCTCCCTCTCACTGTGGGTTTCCGACTTCTTCCAACCCCATTTTTTTTTCATGGTTGTAATTTCATGCATTTGTTTAGCTGTGATGCAAATGTGTTATGGAATTTAAGCATCTGTGAGCTAGTTCAGTGTTTAAGACATCAGCACCTATTCACAATTAGTGACCACACTTGTATCTGCTGCTTAATATTAGCACCAGGGGCTTCTGATCCATTTATGTTATCTTTATCACTATTAGACATCAGTATGTTGAAATAGCACCCAGAAGCTTTTTCTCAAGTCTCCGAGGTAAAGTAATAGCTCCAGAGTGTCCACAACTTATACTTGTTAACAAATGCACACTGTGCATGTTGTTCAATTAATTGACACAAAGTGAACACAGAAATCCCACTGTGCAGAAGATATGCTTATAAAAACTAACTTCCATGTTTGTAACAATACCCTTACACATACAAATTCTGAATAATATAATACAAATTCTGAATAACTGAACTGAATTCCATGAGTTTTATGATTATGCCTTCTACTCATGATTTTGGGCGCAGCTCTTCATTAAGTAAAAGTGTTGAACATACACTATGTAGGAATTAGAATTCATTCTTTCATTTATTTCAACTCTTATCAAATATTAAGTAATGATTGTTCAAGAGTTTTTGGGAATACGGTGTTAGTAAAACACTTTATGGGTCCCCAAAGCTTCAAGACTTTGAACTTCATTCAGAGAGGCAAAGACAATATTTATGAGAACATGTCAAATATATCCTGGAGAACATTGTAAGGACAGTCATCTATAATCTCAGTTTGACGTTACCTCAAGCCTTTTCCTAGAATCATTTATTCCTTCATCACTCCCAGATCAATCCCTTTGAAACTCCTATCCATATGCCAAATGTCAACAGAAAGGTAAGTTTTCACTGAAGATAAACTCTTAGACAAGTATTTGATGAGAATTTTTCTCAGCTTCATATTTCAAAATTATCTAGCTAAAACCATCTTTGAAAAATATTTACGTTTTCAATAAATTGTTAATTTCTCAGACAAACTTTTTTATAATTTATTTGCAAAAAAGTGCTATAAAGACCTGAGGATATTCGATTCCTCTCAGTAGGCACCTGGCAGTTACAGAAGTGGAAAAGAAAGTCTCCCCAGGGCTTAATCTCACGAGGCATCTGGGCTGTTACCTCAGATCCTAAGTGAATTAGAGCCTTGGCTTCAGAGTCTTGTTCCAGCATCAACTTTTTCATGCCTTTCATGACTTTGAATTTAACCTCCTTAATCACTTTCTCTTAGCTCTCTAAATGAATATGTGGAGACTATTAATTCTATTGAAACAGTAAATTTTTTGTTACATTGCCCTTTTGGTCTCTGCCACATTCCAACTAAAAACAATAGACAAAAGATACTGCTGGGAAGGATGGGGCTATAGGGGCTAAATGGCAGGAGGTATTCTCACATTAGATCATAAATAAGAATACTGATCATAGCAAAGAAGGGCACTATTATGTGACTAGCTGTCACATGGTTAGTTATAGGTGAATAAATGGAGTCTGACTTAGGGCTTAAACCTCAGCAATATACCTCCCTTTGCTGAGTGTGTTACAGTAGCCACTCATGATTGAAGTGCATGGCCTTAAAAGCATGAGACTTCTAAGTTAGAGTTTTAAGTTAGAGTACAGCATGGATCTTCAGCATGACTGCGATAATTCTACTTGAAAGATTGTCTAAATCATGGTGCACATGCATCTCTTCTTCCAATAGGCTGTGGATTATATTCATTACTTCCCATCCTTTCTCTTCCTAGTGTAAAAAAATGCTTGTGGTGCTGAGAAAGTTCAAGCACAAAGGTTACATTTTATACTAAGGTCTTTATTTTAAAATGTCTATTAGTCTCTAAGCAAATTGAAAGCATCCTAACTTACTCCAGTAAGGACACATGTCTGCCCGATTACCAGCAATGGCGTTAGTTTGGTGCTGCATTCTTACAGCTGAGTGACAAATCAATGATTTTCTAGGCCAAGTGGGAAGAAATTCATCAAAAATCTCTCAACATGACAAAGAAGTTCATAAAACACATAAGATACATAGCAACAGATAAAAAGAAAAATTTCACCAGACTGTCTCATAATTTCTGTCATTTATCAGAATGAGCATGGTTAAAAAGCAGCTTTGAAAAATTCTACATATGGCAACACTTTAAAAACACGACAACATTCTATTTAGAGTTGGCTATTTCATGCCATTAGCTCTCTTTGGGAATCTGAAACACACACACACACTCACACACACACACACACACACACACACACACACACACACACAAAGACTCAGGTGGCAGCATGTGTAAACATTGGACAAGACTGATATACTAGCAAGTTTCGGTATTATTAGGATATAATCTGATTTCCCAAAACCAGTATACATAACCAATCACCCTGTGTCCACACTGGATGGACAGACTTATTGAAGTGGTGTGACGAGACAGATTCAGTATTACCATTAGAAGCACCACTATACATAGCTCTTAAGCACATTTACTCTGTCCTTTCTCAACCTAGTTGCTACAGGATATTCTTTGGAACATAAAGCCCTTTTCGCTTTTCTCAAGGCTCACATTTTGCCTGATGCTTTTACTCTGTTGCTTTAGAAGGCAAAGTACGTCATGTGAAAATTATCCTGTGTTTAAGTACTTATACAAATAAAGCTACAAAAATGATTCATTTTATAATCTTGACATTTTTGGCCAAAGTCAGGAAGCTAAGAGCAGACACTGCCATGATGCTGAAGAGTGATTAGCAATTAGGATCATTTTAACTGAAAAAAGAATCACAGCTACAGTATCCTGTTTCTCTAAAACAGTTCCTCCATTAAAAGAGTGGCTAGTGACATTCGCTAGTAAGAGTCATTAAAAGAAACTTAATACGTGGTGCAAATAGAAAAGATACTGCCAGAAATAAAATAGTGTGCCTAAGAGCCCTGCCACTGTAGTTAGCAAGGAAGAACAGTGGCATTTTGAACAGTAAATCAAATTTACCCTGATGTTTGAATGGAGAGATTTTTCTCAAACGTTCAACCTCCTCCCATACACCTAATTGGTCACTGGAAATTACTGAGCCAATATTTCTGGCAGAGATGGAAAATGCATTTTAGAAATATTTTATATTATAAATATAAAGTATTACCACATCATTTAGAAAATGTACTTTCTCAAACTTAATTAAGCTCATTATTTTTTCCAAACAGGCTAGAACAAAAGCAAAATTCCGACTTACAAGACTTTCACCGAGCTATGGTACAAAATATATTTCAAGAACCGAGTCCAAGAAACCCCTTTATGGGCTCTCATAGAAGTTCTAGTAAAAGAGACTAAACCCCTAGGTCAGTTTGTCTTATATTACTTAAATATATTTTGAGAGAAAGAAGGTCATTATAACATCTTAGGATCTAGACTCAGAATCAGTTTATGTTGAGGACAAAAATGTGTCCTTTACTAATTTTTATAGGAAAGGATTTCAGATTATGTGCTCAGCATCGAATGATACATTTTATTCTTATTAATGTTTCATAAACATTTGTATGAAAAACAATATGCTTTCCTCTGCTTCTAAGTATTAAGTAGAATTATTGCAGCATCTGCTTCCAATGGTTGAGTGCACAAGCTTTCCGTGCCTCGTCGTAAATTCCACAATGCATTAAGATGTCATTAAGTGTACCTCCTGTGATTGTCTCCTAATTTACATTCTTTGTAAATCATCAGGTAAAATTCAAGTGAACTGGGAATAATCTGCCCTGCTTTCCCTTCTGCCACAAACCAAATGTCATCCACATTCTTCACTCCACGTTCAGCCTTCTCAAATGCTCCTTGGCTGTGCTTTTCCACGGAACATGTATGAACATGATGAATGCATGGTCATTAATTGTTCTTAAATGATCACAGTAATAGCATACATAGGAAGTTATAAAATTGGCTAGAACTGTCTAGACAAAGGTAGAAATCATAGTCAAAGCTACATCTCAGCTGTGAAACAAGGGTGCCCCTCCAAGACTCCAAGAAAGAAGTAGTTTGAAAGAAAGCTGTGGGTTAAAGCATCCCTGGTCCCTCAGTCTCATCCTTGATGTCCTTTTTACGTGGTTCCCACAAGCACAGATTCTCAGTATGAAGCAGGACTTAGAGCTCACCAGGTTTAGTTCCCACCCAGCACAGGATCCCCACAGATTGTTGTCCCTCTGTTGCCTGGGCATTTTTAATAAAGGGAGCCCGCACATTTATTCAGTTTGTCCTTTATATTAACTCACTTTAGAGATCCTGCAGGGAAACCCTCACTTCTTTATAATTCTCTCTGTCTTGCTTTACAAAGAGTAATAGTGACTTTTCTTCTCTCTCGGTGGTCAGACTCATTTTCCATTTTGATTCCCATTGTTTGGTAAATGACAATGTTATTGAGCTATTATAACATCCCTCTGATTTTTGTTACCTGTGTCATTTACCTTGGTAAGAACAGTTGTACAACGTAACATGACTTCCTGCCTGTCTTATCTGGGATTTCCATTGCTGTGAAGAGTCAAGACCATGGCAACTCTTCTGAAGGAAAACATTTAACTGGACAGGCTTACAGTTCAGATTTAGTACATTATCATCATGGTAGAAAGCATGGTGGCTGGTGGCACACAGGCAGATATGATGTTGGAGATGGATCCAATGGTTCTACATCTGACTCACCAAGAACAAAGACCAAGTTGGGCCTGGCTTGAGCTTCTGAAATCCCAAAGCTCACACCCAGCGACACACTTCCTCCAACAAATCCATACCTACTCCATAAAAGCCCCACCTCCTAATCCCTGTCAAGTTGCTTCACTCTCTCATGACCAAGCATTCAAGTAAATGAGCCTATGAGGGCCATTAGTATAGAAACCACCACACTGCCTAAGTTAAAATTACAAGGATACTATTATCAAAGTTAACAAGGACAAAAATCTTTGTGGATGGCTACACATCAACAATAACAGTTGTTGGTCTGTTTTCTTTTTTCTTTTTTTCTCCCCCACCCTCAAGGAGTGTGACCTTGCTACATTGATTATATGGGCAATGCAACTTGACTTGTTTTGTTTTGTTTATTTCTTTTCTTGTTTTTTGGAGGTGTCATAAGGGGGATGGACCTAGGAGCACTGAAAAATGAGTGTGACCAAGATGTGTTACATGAAATTCCTAAATCATCAATAAAAATATTATGTTGGAAAAAAGAAAGAAAATCTTCGCATGTTTTGTAAATTACACTCAGAAAATTTTTGTTACTATTGCCCAAAAATCTGTGAAGTTTAATATTGTCCATTGTGTTTTGGATAAAGTCCCACAGAAATTTAACAGGAAAGATGTTTTCCAACAATGCCCAAATTGATAAATACATATAGTTTCTACACCCAAGCCCTGCCTCAGAAAATAAAACAACCAGGACTAAGGAAGGAAGCAAACAATCACCACAGAAAAACTCAAGAATCCAAAATGTTGTCCACTTTGACAGATTAAATTAATCTGTCATGTTGTATTTCTTTCTTTGTAACAGAAGTTATCTAATAAAAGTAGCTTTTATTTCTAGACCATAATTTATTCCTTGGATGTATGACTTACAGGTTTTATAATTATGAACATTATAAAATTGAACGTTATAAAATCATAGATGCCACTTGCCATAGTTTTATCTTTGAAGCCGTGACTCTTGTTTTGACTTAAAAAGAAGGACATGGTCATTGGGCAATGGGCAGATTTTAAAACACCAAAGATTTGCGACATACAGAAGGTATCAGATTCTCAATTTTTCTCAAGTTTTTGCTTAGAAAACATGCCTTGGTATTTGCAACAGTGAGTGAGCCCCTGAACTGATGTTGAAAGAAGCAAGGTGAGGAATAGGAATCTTGTGATATCCAGCCTATTAAAAGAATCAGAACACCAAAATTTTATTTTCTTTAAACCCCCAAGAAAAATACATGGTCCTCAAGAATCTAGGGAATGGAACATGTTGAGAGAGAAGGGTAGAGAAAGGTGTTCCTTTTAGAAAAAGCATTGTTGCACAATGTTTCCATTTGCCATTTTGCAACATGACTTCTTTTTGAGGAACCAGAGGCAATATATTAAGAAGCAAGTATTAGGAGGAAAGTTTAGTCAGAAACAAAAATGTCTGAGATTCTCTGATGTCTGTCCCTTCTTCCATCTGAGAAGCTTCCATGGCACGTCAGGTCTAGGAAACCAATTTTAAATGTCACTCTCATCAAAACACAATCATATTTTCTATCAAATGCAAATATTCATTTTCAATAATAACTCTATACAAGATTAAACCTGTGCTGTTGGCTTTTCATATAGAATTAAGATCCTGTTAATGTCAAAGAAAACAAGACTCTACTTCCCAAGTGTGATTATTCAGAAATTAAACTCCCCTGTCTCTCATCAGTGATAATTATGTTCAGGTTGGAGATGTATTTATGTATTCAGTGAAAACCTGGTAAGCTGGTAAGAAAAAAATCACATGGAAAAACCATATTCCACTTATTTCATATTCATAGCTCCTAATGCCTGAAGAACTCTACAAAACAAATTAAAGACACTTGTGCACAGACAATTGGTATTTGATCAACCTCAAATTAACTTAAAATATAGAACAGGTAATATCAGTCAGCTTTTCCTTAATCATCAGTAAAGAAAAAAGGAACTACAGTGATTTCACTCTATCCATTGATAACTGAATATTGGTAGTAACACTGGAACCAAAAATGCTTTGTTCCCAGATTCCACTCAGGTTTTTTTTGTTTATTTGTTTGTTTTGTTCTACACCATACTCTGAAATGTGGATCAGAATTGCAGCTTTCTTTCTGTATCTTTAATCATGTGACTTCATAGATCTAGAAATTATATAATGATGTTTATATTTTGCCTTATATGTAATTACCAGGTAATTTATACCCATTCATCCTGGCATGTTTATTCCAGAAGTTAAGGTGAAAACAACTAAATTATTTGTACAATTTCAGTAAATGACAAATGAACTCAAAGTTTGGAGGAAGGTTTACAGAATCTACTTTCAGGAAAAAGAATCATTGGAACATTCTAAGTCTAAAATAGCATTAGTTTGCTCTTTTGGTTTCTTACCTTTCTCTATCATCTATTTTCCCTCATACTGCTCACCTTTCTTGTCACACCCTTCACTGATGTACTGGAGTTTGACTTTCCAGGCAGCACTGAAAATCTTCTATCACCCATCATTATACTGATATCTTCAAAGCCTACCAGTCAAATTCTGAGTAAGCTTGTATCCTTCTCCCTCTGTGGTGGGTTTGATTTAGAATGGCCCCTATCGGCTCATATATCTGCATGTTTAGTCACCAGTTAGTGGAATTTATTAGGAAGGATTAAGGGTATGGCCTTCTTGGAGAAGATATGTCACTGGGAGTGGGATTTAATGTTTCAAAAGCTCATGCCAAGACTTCCCCTCCCATCCTTGCTCAGGGTGTAATGCTTTCAAATACTTCTTCAGCATCATGCCTATCTGCTACCTGCCACTAATGAACATGAACTAATCCTCTGAAACTGCAAGTTCTTAGCTAAACGGTTCTTGTTTTATTTTGTTTGGGTTGCCTTGGTCATGGTATATCTTCACAGCAATAGAAGAATAACTAAGACACACTCCTCCTGTTATGATTATCCTCCTCTTTTCTTCCCCAGCTTCCTCTGCCACTACTACATCCTTTTTGTCTCTTGTTTTGCTCACAAAGAAAAAAGAAAGGCAAGCTTTTTGCAAGAAGTTTGTTGAAATCCTACAGAGTTTCATGGATGTACATTTTATAACCCCTCCCCAACACACACACATGCACACACACACGAGCCTAACAAAACCAACATTTTCATATGGTAAGAAACCGGGTTTCAAGCTTTGTTTACATAGCCTCAAATCTATACCACAATTAATGAGGAATAATTAATATTATGTTTGACAAATTTTTTAGAGTGGTCTTGAAGTTTTGTGCTATTGAGAACTATTTTCCTGAATGATTTTCTCAAAGATAATCCAAAGTCCTTTGTTTTATACTACTGGCATATTTGTATTATGGAGGTTTGAAAAGTCTTGGGGAAACACTATTTTATGTAGATTTCAAAACACATTTATAAATGTATGGATGGACAAACACACTTTTTGTTCCAGTGTGGTTAAACTATTTTCTAACAGAAGTCACATTGGCAAACATGGGAAAACACCATGTTTGGATTGTTAGTCAAGGAAGACCAGCAGATCCGTACACAGTATAAACTATTGTTTTTGCCGTGTCACACAGAGCTTGAAGGTAGGACTCTATTGCTGAGGACGACACATTCTGAATGCAAGATTTGGAGAAATACAATTAAAATGTCCTGTGTGGGGACCAGTTCCAATATCATTTAAAGGAGCCATGCAAACTATCAAGGGAGAAAATCGATGGACCTACCCAGCTGTAATACTTGTAAACCACAAGATACAGCATGGCAAGATACCCTCGAGGTACGGTTTTGGCACTGTGATCTTAATGGAATCAACAGCTGTCTAATTAGACTTAAGTCCCATTGAACAGGAGGGAATTCACACCTGGTACTAGAAACTGATGGAGAGATCATGTATTTCATAATATAAGGAAAACCTATTGCTGCCAATTCCTTAACAAGTACAATTTGACATTTCATTTTAAATACGTAACCCTATACCTACAGATAAGTGCAGATCTCAGCCCATATCAAAGAAGCTTCTTTGTATAGCAGATGGAGATGAGAACTATCACAGAACTCCACAACTGGTCCAAATGCAAAAAAAAAAAAAAAAAAAAAAAAAAAAATAGCTGACTCTGCAGTATCCAGTATCCGTTGAGACATCTAAAACATACACCTGCCATACCTGTGACTTAGGAAATGTTATAGAAGATGGGTGGAGATGTATTAAGGGCCAATGACCAAGTATCTCTTCTACTATAGTGTCTTCTAGACATTATAGAGAATCTGCATCCATGAAATCTCAATAACAAGATCTGCACAAAGACAATACAGTTGACATGACAACCTGGAGGTGGGAAAAGCTGAATTAATTCAAGTTGTTCTCTCTCTCTCTTTCTCTCTCTCTCTCTCTCTCTCTCTCTCTCTGTCTCTCTCTTACATGTGTAATAATAATATTAATAAAGAAAATATATTTGAGAGGCACTAAAGGGAATATTGAATGGCTGGGGAAAGAAAGAGAAGTGGAAATTATATAAATACCGTAACCAAGTTCAAAATTAACAAAATTAAAATATAAACAAAATATATGACACATTCCACCTTTCTTGACTTTGGCAATATTCATATAGGACATAATTCCTTTGGATACATATGTGTGTGAGTGTATGTGTGTGTGTGTGTGTGTGTGTGTGTGTATTTTATATAAGTGAAACATCTCCTATCAGCTAAACTAAAACATGCTCGAGGGTTAGGGAGACAGGACAGTCTCCCTGTAGATTGCAGTAGACACTGAAAACTGAATGGAGAAATTGCAGGCAAATGGATGGATCTTGAAAAAAAATATGTGAGGGAACCCAGGACCAAAAACACAAATATAATATATATTCAGTCATAAGTGGCTTTTAGACATAAAACAAAGAAAACAATCCTACAGTTCACAATCCCAGAGACCTAAACAACAAAGAGGACCCTAAGAGAGACATACATGGTTCTACATAGGAAGGAGAAAAAGACAAGATCTCTGTAAACTGGGAGCATGAGGGACATAGGAGAGGATAGAGAGGGAGAGTGAAGAAAGAGAGGGAAGTGGAGAAAAAATGTAAAGATCAATAAAAACAACGTAAAAAAGAGCTAGTTGAAAACAAACCTAAGCTAAAGGCCAAGCTTTCATTAAAAAAGAAAGAAAGAAAGAAAGAAAGAAAGAAAGAAAGAAAGAAAGAAAGAAAGAGAATGAGAGAGAGTAGTAGCTGAAGCATGAGAACTTGAAATTTACTCCAGGAAACTCTGTAATGAAATCCAAGCATGGGTGGCATACATATCCTTGCAATTCCAGAGTTGGTGATGCACAGCCAGGTTAATCCTTAGGGCTCATTGGTGAGCAAGTTAGCACACTTTATGAGCTTCAGGAACATGAGAGACCCTGATACACAAAATCTAGGTGGACATGAACTGAGAAACAGCAACCAGAGTTAACTTCTGATCCACCTGTACACCTGCACACACTTGTGCACAACGTACCAAACCAACACAAACACACATACCCATGTATGCATGCACACGGATGGACACACAGTGCTAAAAATAGGAGTTGGTTGCTAGAGTACTTGTCCATCAGCAGGTTCTTAACTTCTGACAAGATTACCATGGGAAGGGGGGGACACTCACAAAGTAGAGACAACTGGATTGTTGCATAAAAATGTGGACCTAGTGTTGGAACTTCACACACTGATTCTTAAAACAGAGTCCAAAGTTCATGAACTGGTGGATTCTCTTTTGCTTTCTGGCTTGAGACATGATTTAGTTTTGGAGAGTAATAGTAAGCCCCTACCACAATTGGGGCCACTGGAGGGCAACTGTGTCTAATGTTTGGCACAACACAAACACCTGGTGGTGCTCAATTAGGATAAAATACTAATCACTGAGCAATTTCAATGGCATATATAGTTTTCACTGGGAAAAAGAATGAATACTGGTGATAAATAAAACATACTTAATAAAATAAACAAGGTCTTAATCAGCTTTAGACAATAATTATTAGACTCCTAATTTGGGGTATCTTAATAGATAGTTGAAGCTTTTCTGTCTAGTTTTCTTCTGATTTCTTGTGCTTTCCCCTTATAATAAAAGAAGCTGGGAGAGCAGTGTCTGATGCCAGTTAAACTTAATGATGGAGACCAGAAGACTGTGAGTAGAAAGCAGGTTCTTCTGATCTGGATATAACGTCACCATGGAAACACACCAGGCCTCCATTATATCACTAGCAAGGCCTAGCTGGGGCGGCCTTCTGATTGCTGTGTGACCTGTGGGCTCTGAGGAAACTGGATAATATGGGGACCAAACAGGCAACTTATTCCTTAACTCCCTGGATACAGTTAGTAACACACACTAATTGTAAAACTATTATTTAATTCTATATAAACTATTTAATTCTGCATCAATTGTAGAGCTATTATTTAATTCTTTATGCTAAATGTGGCAGGAAATATTTCCAAAGGGAAGCATCACAGATTTCCAGTGCCTCGAACTGTTAACCTGGAGGAATGTGTCCCCTGTAGTTAAAGAGAGCAGAGAATAGCAAAGCTCTCCGCTATTCAGTTTTCCACCTTGCACTGAGGTTTTCTCCAGGTTCTAATCTTAACTGGACCCTTATAACAGACAGCACAGTCAGAAAAGCTTCTTACCCACCTACCTGATTCTTTGTTCTTCCACCATCTTACTTTGTAGGTCTTGATGAAGTTAACAGAGGCACCATCAGTAATTCTTTAAGGGTATGCTGTTATAAAATGAAATAAAATTACACTGCTATAGCTTTCTCTTTTCTTTCTTATTTTGCATTTTTGGTTTTTCAAAACAGGGTTTCTCTGTAGCTTTGGAGCTGGTCATGCAACTAGTTCTTGTATACCAGCCTGGCCCTGTACTCACAGAGATCCATCTGCCTGTCTCTGCCTCCTGAGTGCTGGAGATAAAGGTGTGTGCCACCACCGCCCAGCTTTTTCAATATAAACATTAACGGGCTATCCAAAGAAAAACTTCTGGAGGAAATGTGAGCCATTTTTAAATCAATACCACTATTTCACTAGTGTGCACATTGTGCCTGACAGACCTGGCATCAAAGTCCACTTTGCAAAAGGAAATTGATGTCTTTTCCCTCTGAGAAGCCTACATTGTACCTTCAAGCACTACGAAAGCTGGACAGTAGACAGATGTTTCCAAGGCAATTTGAGATTGATTCCTCAATGTCTCCTACAGACAGAGTGTTTATTGTTTTCAAAAATCTCATCTTACTCTATAGTTATCAGGGGAAATGCATTAGCCACTTTTCTGTTGCTTAGATAAACTATATGACAAAAGGCAATGCAGGGAAAAAAGTAGATTTTGACTTAAGAATTCCAAAGGGATAGAGTCCATCATGGCTGGAAAAGCATAAGGTAGCAGAAGAAGGTTTGGCTGAACAGGAAGCAGATAGAGAGATCTGGAAGAGGGAAAAAGCCACAAAGCCTCAAAACTGACTCAATGACAAGCTTCCTCCATCAAGGCTGTACCAACTGAGGTTACATCACTTCCACAAACATCACCTACTGGGACAAAGTGCTAAAATTCATGAGTCCATCGAGTATATCTCTCTTCCAAACTACTACATTCTATCCCTGAAGCTAATTGCCTTATGGTCATCTCATTTGGCAAAATCCCTTAGCCCAACTTCAAAACTACTCAGTCCTCAACAGTCTGAATGGTCTTCAAAAGATCAAAGTCACTTCTAAGTCGCAAGACAAACTCTTGATTGCAACTCCATTAAAAAAAAAGCACAAACACAATATTTCCATACTACGGCACAGAATATACATTACAAACCTTCAGCCCATTTCAAAAATGAGGAATGGGGACATAGTAAGCACAGATTGGATCAAAACAGGACTGAAACCCAGTGGGGCCAAAAACAAACCCTATAGCTCCACATTCAGTATCTGGGACTTTCAGTTTCAAGGCTTTGAATATCTGTTCTAACGTTGTTTCCTGAAATATGGCAAGCTAAGTCATATATACATACATATATACATATGTATTTCTCTTTTTCTTTCTGTTGCTGTGAGAAAACACACAATCAAACGCAACTTGGGAAGGAAATGGTTTTATTTAGTTTGCAGGTTACAGTCAGTCCATTACCAGGGAAAGTTAAGCCAGCAAATCAAGACAGGGAGCAAACAAAAACTGAAGCAGCGACCACGAAGGGATACTCTCTGCTGGCTTGTCACCTCTGGCTTTCTCAAGAATGATATACAGCTCAGTGAACTGGGACTTTCTATATCAGTTATTGGTCAATAAAATACTCCCACAAACATGTGTTTTAGAATTCCGTCTTCTTAAGTATGGTGATTTTTGCGTCAAATGATGAACACTGACCAACACACCCTGGATGCACCTCTCCTAGGCAGATGACACACAGCTCTGGAATGTTTAACATCTTGGGGGCTCAACTACAACCCAGGCTTCACCCTCACAGACTCTGAACCTTCTGCATGTTGCTTGACCTCAGCCACTCTCTTTAACAATCACTACCTCGTTTTAGGCACAAGCCTGTGCTGTAACACTTAGCTTGTTAGTGCTCTTGTCCTGTCTCAACTGTACATTTTTCCTTTCTTACTTTTTCCTTTTTTATTGGAGTCCTGCATAGAAGTAATCTGTAATAATCGTGACACTGCCTTTATGTTATGCTTTCTTGAAATTTTTTATCAAATAAATTATTTCCATTGTGTTTTAAGTTAGCCTCCAGGAAGTTATTAAGATAAGGGCAGAATATATCCATATTCTTTACCAAAATATTACTGAAAAATATCTGGCCAAGTTGATTATAGAGTCCATTTCTCCTCCAAAACTTTATGCCAGCCCATGACTTTCAGCATCACTGTCTTCCTAGATACTACCAGAATAACCTGTTATCTCTGCTTGCATCATTCAATAGCTTTCCTATTCCAAAGTTCCAATGCCTTCCTCTTTCCTCCAATAATTAACAGGGTCAAGCTCATTATAACTGTTACCCCACTCCTATTACCAATTTTTTGTTGTTTTCTGTTACTAAGGTAAATTATCATGACCAAAGCAACTTAAGGAATGAAATGTTTATTTCATGTTTATGTATCTAGAGGGATAGAGTCCATCAGACAGCAAAGGCACAGCATGGTTTAGGAACAGAATGCCGGCTGGGTGTCCTTACTCACATATTAAATTACTTATAATAAAAACATCTCAGTCTATTTATCTCATACTATATCATTTGAGAGGATAATGAGGGATGAAAACAAAAATAAGTTCTCCTTTGTTCTGAAAGGGTTATGGCATAAATATTTATATAAGCAAGGATAGACTAGTTAGTTAAGAGCAAACGAATTTATATAAAAACAGATTTAAAGATTCCAATGAGAGCCAATGAGCAGCTACTT
Source organism: Arvicola amphibius (assembly GCF_903992535.2). Classification (NCBI taxonomy): domain Eukaryota; kingdom Metazoa; phylum Chordata; class Mammalia; order Rodentia; family Cricetidae; genus Arvicola; species Arvicola amphibius. Next base: position 46,143,643 of record NC_052060.1, on the reverse strand, counting down.
TTTCAGATCAGTCACCTTTTCCTGCAAGGGAAGGAAAATTGCTCCTCCAAATTCATTTTATTTCAGAAAACGTCTTTTGAGGAGCTGGAGCCAATTATCCAAATCTACTTTATACATAACATTTGGATGCCTTCACATAATCTTTGCTATGGAAGTACTAAATTCTCAAATCAGAGACATTCTCGTTCCCCATGTTTTATAATACATACTATTTCAAACTGTCTATCAGAAATGTGCCTGCCTTTACATGTGATACTGAGACTTTCCTGGGGACAGAGGCATACATGTGAGATACCGAGTCTTTCCTGCATACACTTTTTGCAGTAAAAGCACCCCCTTGCTTGTTCATCAATATTTTAGGAATTATCCCTAGTGCTCTATTCTAAAATTTTTTAATATTTTAATTAAAATATCATTATATCCCTTTCCTTATCCAGCTCCTTCAAAGTCACCTTCCTACAACTTCTTCCATAACCCCTTCAAATTGATAACGTTTTCTCCCCTGGCTATTATTTGTAAGTGGCGGGGATGGCCCAAGTATGCGAATATTACCTACTAAGTCCATTTTATTGCTGTGTGCACATGATTTCAGGACTGTGTGTACATGGCTTCAGCACTATGTATGGTACAGCCAATAGAGGAGCCCATGCTGGATTCAAATGGTGTAATCCAGTACTAATCAACTGGAGACACTTGGCAAGGACTTTATAATCACCCAGGTGACATGGCTCCATGTGGGTATAGCACAGAACATGTGCACATGAAGAGCGTCCTGGAAGAAAGGGAGGCAAGAGTCTGAGAGTGGCTTTCTTTAGTTTTATGACCAGAGAATTCCTGCTTCTGTGAGTTCCCAGATCCCTTTAAGCACAAAATATTCATTATACCAAGGAGGCACTTTTAAGGACTATGTTCATGAAACCTAACATAATCGTGATGACTTCCACATAGTGGCTGCTTTCATGTGCTGGCCATTGTTCTGAAACACTGGATATGTAGGTTAACAAACTGAGTTCTAACCAAGGCCCATTGTGTGGAAATTATAATTACTTCTCTTTTGGAAATGGACAAACTGTGACCCTGAACAGCTTAAGCATCTGAAGTGGTTCTCAAAACAAATGAGAAGGAAATATTAAAATGCAGGCATGCTGGACCTAGACCCAGGACTTAGAATCACTGCGCTGTGCTGCTAGTCAGTGACCATACATGGTTCTGTGCAAATCAAATCCATGCTTCTCTGTGAGTTGTTCCTTGGAATTACTTTAATTTCTCAAGATACCATACTGATACCAGATACCACACTGGTTTGAATTTACTTAATAATGATTTAGGATTAATTGAGTGTTCACATTTTTTAAAAAAATCATCAATAGAAAGCAAGTGTGTTTCATTATAAGGAGAGAATTAGCATACACTTATATATTACATGAAATTGTACATGAAGTGTCACTTTTAAAATGCAAACAACATTTTATCAATATTCTTCCACATCAGTTCAACAAGGAATTAAAAGAAAGTGTCTAATTCTACTAGGACATGATAACATATTAGTGGTGATTCACATGTATCCTTTAGTCACAGGCATTTGCATATTTAGAATCTTGTTGCCAAATGGATATCGCTTTCCTAATACCTCCCTTTCATGTGTAAAAGTATCTTGGGCCCTCAAAATACTAGTGATTGACCTAGAGAAGAGCAGTCTTTTTATTTATTCAAATTGAATGTGGATTAGACTTCAAATCTGAATCGCTGTTAATTTTAGGAAGGTAACTATCAAAGGGAAACGGGAGATCACAGGTGTTCATCTTCAGAACCAAACAAAAATGACAGCCCTGGTCTCTTTGGAGATTCACTTTTCATGTACCTGGAATGCTTCATTACGCAACATTATTCATTATAAATGTCTCATTGTTCTGTCTAGCAACCAGATGTGCTGATGACAACTCTTTCACTCAAGGTAAATTATGTGATAATGGGAAGAAAGAAAATCATTTCATCTCGCATTCAATAGAATGTAATCTTCACGTGGGTGTGTGCAAAAATAGTCAACAGTGGCTTGAGACTTTAAGACACGTATATTTTCCTGGAAACTGCTGCTTTTTTTGTTTGCTTGAAAGGGGAAAGAGATAGAAAGAAATGAATTTGTAATTAAACATAATAGGATTCGGAAAATGCACATGGCTAATTATATGCACACTAGACAGGGTTCAGCTGGCCTGAAGGAAGAATTTTGTTTACTTTGAGAAGGTTCATTAAGCCTGGGTTTTCAATGTGGCAAACAAACATTGGAAAAAATAAGGTAACAGTTTACAGTGATGGGTTGTGGGAGTCGAATAATCAGGTGGACCGGGTAAGTATTCTAATGCAACGTTGTTCATAACTGTGATATTGTCTGCTTGTTTTAAACGCACTCATACATATGCAGACTGTATTATTATAACTATTATTCTTGGTAAGAGGGAAAGTCATACTTTTATTGCCCAGATTTAATCATAGCTATACAAGGAATGAGATCTTAGTCCATGCCTGTATGTTTAAGAGAAGATGTATACACTCAGGCAGGGAACCAGGCAGAATCATGGGCACAGGATATTGTTCATGTGTTCTTATCTTCAAATTCTACAACTTGAAGAGATAAGTTGCAGTTATAAGAATAAGTCAGAAAACAAGCAGGAAAAGCGCAATAAATTTTTATTGAAAGGATACAGTAGTGTAACAGACTAGAACTTTCTACCCTAAAATCTGACATTTGGATGTACGGTTTATTTTGAGCCAAAGGTAACTGATAAAAAGGAGACATAAGTCCCACAGCACCTTCCACTTGTCTACACATGGGCACTTGCAGGAAGATTCTCTTACCCCCTAGCAAGAACAACAAAGACAAGTTACTGAGGACAAATCAAGACCCTTGCCAGCCTGGATACAACACAAGAAGAAGAATTTATACAACAAATTTCAATCTATTCTTAGCGCCCAATGTAGATAATAAGCAAAACTTCTGGCCTCTGGAAGAGTAGTGTGTGCTACTAGCTGCTAAGCCAGCATCATGGTTCCAACCCCCCCCCCCACCTCACCCTGCTCTACTTTGGGAATCAAGGTCTTTTGTTGTACAGAAATCTCACTGATTCAGTAAATCTGGGTCTTCAGCAAACTCCAGCGAATTTGCCTGCTCCCGTCTACCCTGTGTTGAATTACAGGTGGGCACTACCCTGCCAGTCTTCAAACTGCCATGCTTTCAAGGCAAGCACTAGTAGGCTGAGTTATCTCCCCTTTAATCACTTTAATTTTTTAATAATTATTTCATTATCTGCATTAGGTGTGTATCTTCCTAGTATTTGAAACATACATGTTAAAAAGTATTTTCTTCTGAATGTGAAATTTATACCCAGACTCTGTCTTAGTTAACAGCTATGAAAAGCAGAGAAAGAAATAATTATTTTCCCCTGGTGTTGCAAATGAAATAGAAACAAAATACAAGTTCTGAGACCAACCCAAAATTAGCTCCAAGTCACTCTTCAAAGGATGTTTCTAGCAAATGATACTAACACTTTGATCTGGGGAAACGACTGTGTACAACATAGCCAAACTCAACAGTGAAGTTCCTAAAGCTCCTTTTATTAATTATTTTACAGCTTCCTTAATAGTCTTAGACACTCCAAATTCTTCAGATGAAACCTTCTAGGACGCGGGTGGTTACACAGTAACTGATTAGATATATTAGCACTTATTTATAATGTGCAATGTAATAAGAATATGACCTCAGGAACTACTCTTCATGTCTATTCTCTCCCATATCGACACTCCTCTTCAGTATTTATTCTATGTGTAGCTTTCTATGTATATGAAAAACATATATCAATAAATGTTTTGCTGTTTTCAGGGGCTGTAGCAATGGTTGAGTGGTTTAGAGCACTGGCTGCTCTACCAGAGGACCTGGGTTCAATCCCCTGCACAGACATGGTGACTCACTCGCCTCTATAACTAATTGCTGGGATCCAGTGCTATTTTCTGGCTTCTGGCAAGCAAGTATGTGGCACATAGACATACATGCAGACTAAGGATTCATATGCATAAATAAAATATTATTAATAAGCCAGGAGGCAGAGGCAGGCAGAGCTCTGTGAGTTCAAGGCCAGCCTGGTCTACAAGGGTTAGTTAGCTACAGGGAAAACCTGTCTTGAAATATAAAACCAAAAACAAAACAAACCCCCCCCAATAAATATATTTTAAAAATAAGATCTTTTACAGTTTTCCAATTCCCAGTATTTCCAAGTAAGCCTACATGGTGTAAAGAGTACACAGAATGGACGAACATGCACTGAACTGGGATTTGTGTTTGTTAAACAAAGTTGTGGGAGGTCATTGCTTTGTACAAAGTTCTTGTACTAGACCCAGAGGGACATCCCAAAATGAATCTCAAACTGACACATTGTGAGACTGAAATTTTAAAAAAGTGTAGAGCCATCCTAAATAGGTTTCCCTCCTTTTTCTTTTCTTTTATTTAAAGAAAAAGAGAGGTTTACTACTTAACCAATAAAAATAAAGAGCCAATATTTCTTAAGCAGCATAAGGAGTTAGTTTATGCTTTAACCCTAACAAGAAAGGCTAATCAATCTGCCATTATTATTATTATTATTGTTGTTGTTGTTGTTGTTGTTGTTGTTTTTATTGTTGTTATTACTGTTGTTGTTGTTCTCTTGTTCCCACCTTACACAACTCAATCAGGCTCTCATGTGCAGTGGAGCACAAATTCTGCTTTGTTGAGTGTGGTATCAGCTAATATTAGAATCATAAACTGAAGACAATTATACTTATAAACTAACTGTGTTCTCATTTTGTCTTTTCTTAGATTGGTACTGGGGAGATGACTATTGCCTGGCCCTCTCATTAGAGACTATGAGTACAGTGGGTAACTTTGTTAAGGCAATATTAAATCACTAATTTGATAACTTGGCTGCATACTATAAAAATAAACATTTAGAAAAATGGAATTTTCTTTTTAAAATCAGTACTTCTTTAATAGATAATTGTTTTTCAACAATATCCATTCTAAAAACCACCGTAAAAAATTAGATTTACTGGTAAGGATTGAAACTGTTAATACATTGATAGTAGAATTTAAGTAATGTTAACTACAATGTTTGGATTTTCTATACATTTGAATATATCACGCGATACAAACATAGCTATGAACAACAATAATTTTATGTTTATATTGTTTGAGACATTACTTCGTTTGAGGAAAGAATATCTTTTCCTTCCTATAAAATATCTAACTAAACTCACAAGCAAACAGATAAAGAAAACAAAAAGTCATTTTTAAACCTAGAAGTATCAGCTCTGTAATAGAACGCCTGCAGGGCAATGCCAGGCTGGGAGTTTGATCCTTATAACTATAATTATTAATTAAAATTCAATCATAAATAGTAAAAGAAATAACTTATATATTTTTATAATTGAGAAGTATAGTTTAGTATTACATCTGGTTTCAAGATGCACAAAAATTATTTACATGTTCTGTTGATGTCTAGATCCACACATGCATGCTTACTGTTGCAATGACATACATTTCATTTCTGGTCAGCAAGAAGAGTGTTTGTATCCTCTGGTATCCACACTGTCCAGGTTAGCCACAGCTCCTGGCAGGCTCCTATGCTGATGTTCCCTTCAGTATCCTAGGAGATTAGCATGCACACTACAGCCTGGAACTCCTAGATTCAAACAGCCCTGCTACAGTCTCCTATTAGATGGGAATGTGTACTTGACACTGCTCAGCTCCATTTTCAGGAATTGGAATTTTCTTTATGTAAAACAAGTGTAGGTAGGATATTGAAGATATTTCAGTACAAGACTACAATAGGAAGAACATAAATAAATCGATACCTAATATTTCTGGTCATGTAAAGACAATTATCTGTGGACCAAAGGGAAAGGAAGCTAGTAGCTAGAAACTAGAGGTCCAGGAAGCTTTGTTTGTTAAACAATTTGATCTACTGGAGTTAAAAGATTTTATGTCATTTTAGAAAAGGTGTTTTGAAGGGTATTTTTGTTCATTTGGATTTTAAGTCATTTAAACAGGAAAAACATACCTATAGGCCATACCTATACATACCTATAGTATGTGACTATATATATATATATATATATATATATATATATATATATATGTGTGTGTGTGTGTGTGTGTGTGTGTGTGTGTGTGTTTATATTATGGATCTTTTCTGCATTATTTTACCTGCAGCAATTCACTTTGTGTTGATTCTGTTTTGATCCTTATCTTAATATAATGGAATTAAGCTCAAGAAATGCTCTTGTTGAAAATGTGAAAAAACAAATTGATCACAAGATCATGGCCCCCTTTCCATGTGTGACATGATTACGAGTGACCGTTTAAAGTGTTGTTGATGACTACCGAGTGCATCTAGCAGGTGAGAGGGTGAAGATCTGCAAAGGAGTGATGGGGAAAAGCAGAGCAAAAGTCAATGAATATTCAGCACTTATTTTACACAAAATTTAGTTCATTGTACATAATGATGAAGATATTACTATTATGAATTGTGGTGATTTGAATGAAAATGGCGCCCATAGACTCATGGGCAGTGTTACTATTAGGAGGTGTACCTTTGTTGGAGGAAGTGTGTTACAGGGCTGGGCTTTGAGGTTTCAGAATCTCAATCCAGGCCTTGTGTCATTTTCTCTTTCTGCTGCCTGTCAATCCAGCTGCAGAACTATCATTTCCTCCCCCAGCACCATGTCTACCTGCATGATGATAATGGACTAAGCCTCTGAAATGTAAGTCAACGCTAATTAGACGCTTTCCTTTACAAAATTGTTGTGATCATGGTGTCTCTTCACAGCAATAGAAATCCTAACAAAGAAACTAGTACTACCTTAATTTCCATACAAGTAAATACAATTTTACTTATTCTAAATGCCTTGCTTAGTTTTCACAGTAAGAGACTAATAAAAGGAAGATTTGAACAAGAGCATTTATCATTCTAATTCCAGATGTTCTTATTTCTATAGCAAAGAGAATTACTAAAGCGATACACATTGTTCTTACATAATTGCCCAGTTTTGCACACTACCGGCACCATAGCATTGTATTTGAAAGCTCATTTATTGTCTATGTCCACTCTAAATCGTGTGTTTTATATATGTCCCCAAACTCCTTGTTTCTGATAAAAATAATTAAATATATATATATGTATATATATATATAATTTATGTTATTTAAATAATTAAAAGAACCAGAAAATTAAATCACGTTGTTTTCTTCCATAGAAAACCAAAGTTTCCATCTGGATCACTGAATTATCTCAGACAGACCGTCTCTGGCATGAGAAAAATCTCAATATGACCCTAGCTTGAAAACATTTAGCAGTATCCTATTCGTATCTTACTTCCCTTTATCCAATTCTAATGTGAATAACATATGTATATTGTTATGACGTTTCAACATATGTTTGTGTGGATTCTAGAATCACATGTTGTGCAAGATATAAAAGAGCCACATAAAGCCATGATTGCAGCATTTACATTGAATACTTTGTACATTCAAACCTATATTATTTTAAGAATTCTGAAAAAATGATACTCCTACCAAACGGTCTGTGAATCACCTCTAGAAAGCATTCCTTTCTCTTTCCAAAACTATCATGATAGCGTATGAGATGTGATGAAGTGAGTTACAGAGAGAAACAATTTCAAAAATAAGTTCAATGGTAGTTTAACCTGCTACACTAGTAGGGGGAGGCATATGTCTTTACTGTACACCTTCTTGAAGTATATCATATGTTCACATTGCCACTGGCATCAAGCAGATGAAAACATTAAACTCTTTTAGCTCTTTTAGAGCAAAGATCTAGTTTGACCTAAGTCATTACAGGTAAAATGTGCATATGATTTAGGGGCTCTAATGCAATAGCTAATAGCTTTGCTTGAGGACCACTTTTTATGTCCCCAGTGGATGCTTCCTGTTTCACTCACTTTAATTATCCAACATTTTAGGCATGGTTCTCTTTTTCCAACTTCCCTGTTGTTTTAAAGTTAATCACTGTTCCTAATTGCAGTGCTGGATCATTGAGAAAGAAGAAAGGAGCCATTCTCTGAAGTCATGTATTTCCCTGCTGATGGCAGGAGTGTTCCCTAAAGAATATTCCCAGCACATTGGACACTTCAGTGACACCTGTCTCCAGAGACATGCCTTGTATAATTTCCCCTGAAACACCATTTGACCCATTATTAATTTAATGGACTTTATGATTTTTTCCTTTTATACAAAAACATACATTCCATTTCCTTAATATGATCTCATTTTCAATAGATATGAGAGATCATAATGGAATAACTAATTTCTATGCATTTTCTAACAACTAATTTTTCCATAGGACGGTGGCATAAAATGAATACAGAGTGACTTTATCTATACTCTATAATACTAATTGGGTTTTCACTGATTTTACTAGAACATGAACTATATTTTAAGATGTTTACCCCTCAAAGTACCATTGAGGTGATATAAATTCTGAAAGAAAAATTAACACAATTTTCTTGAATAATTACAACCTTCTAATATATTATCTTTTTTGTTGTTGTTGTTGTTTTTTTTTTTTTTTTGGTTTTTCGAGACAGGGTTTCTCTGCAGCTTTTTTTTAGAGCCTGGCCTGGAACTAGCTCTTGTAGACCAGGCTGGCCTCGAACTCACAAAGATCCGCCTGCCTCTGCCTCCCGAGTGCTGGGATTAAAGGCGTGCGCCACCACCGCCTGGCCTAATATATTATCTTAAAATTTGTAAATTCATTCACTTGATATATATTTGAAATGTATAAGAAGTTAAATAACCAAAATAAGTCTCATACATAGTGTCTCTATGAAACATATTACTCTAATTAATCCAGAATTTGTTCAGCTATAATTTCTTATCTTTGGTCTGTGATGCAAAAATGCATTTACTACTAAAATAAGTTGCTAGATATTGTGAGACATTATGAAATGCAATGATAGCCATGGGTAAAGATTAAGTCATATGTTTACAATTATATTAATGCATAGTATTCACCTTCAGTCCATTTGTTCATGGGACTACCTCATTTTTTGATAACTGATATCAAAATTACAGCCTCAGAAGTGATAAAACAAAATTAAGTTCTGGATCTTTTGAAGATAGACCTGATAAAGCCTTTCTTGGCATCAATGATGACTTAAAGTATTTTAACCCAAACTCGTAGAAAAAAAAGGAGTGGAATTAACTTAGACAGAGATTACTAGCAGGGTATGTTTTGGAAATGATAGAAATTAGATTTGACTCTATTAGCTTTCTGATACACATTAACTCATATAAAAGTTTACTACCATAAATAATATATTATCATTTTGTATATACTTGTATTTTATTGAGTCTCTACCCATTATGAATGTCATGTTACATCAAACATTTGTACTAAAACTACAATAGGATGTAACAATTCTTGATTACTTTAAAGATTTATACACAGCTAGAAATCTGATTATCAGTTCTATATAATCAATACCGTTCTTACACAGAAAATAAATAGAATATTTTCTGAGTGCCTGAGGAAAAAAACTCATAGTATCATGCATAGAAGGTATATTTTACCACTGCACTATTAATGACAGTCTTTTAATTGAACATACACACACACACACACACATACACACACGTATTTCTTTACTGGTTTCTAGTTAGACACTGCAGTCATATTTAATAGCACTATAATCAACTGTAACATAATTTAGTCACTTAAAAGCAATATCTATGAAAAATAAAACAGCAAAAATATTAGGTACATACATGTTTAAAAGCAATATCTATGAAAAATAAAACAGCAAAAATATTAGGTACATACATGAGAACAAAGCAGTTTCAAAGGACTAAGCCCATTCACAAATTAGAAGTGTAGGCTTGGCCTAAGTAGGAACAATTAGCAACAGGATATGTATTCTAGCTTTCTCACTGTAAGGCTGCTTTCTGATGAAGATCCCTTAGCCTTAGAGCATTCTTTATCTATAAACCCTAATTTTGCAACTCATACTTTTTATCTACTAACAACATTTTAAGAAGAACTTCAGATATCTCTTCTTGCTCAGATAATGGAGTCTTGAAACTTGTTTCTCTAATGACTCTAGAATTCCTTTGAAACTTCACATTTTCAGAGTAGGTGATTTCCCATCATTCTTTGTGCCTAATCTGAATCAAGACCTTACTAATGCCACTCAATAAGGCTGCATACTGGCCTTGACCATATTACTCTGTCACTGCTGTCTTCATTTGTACGTCTTGTAACTTTAAATTATGTATTTCTCAATGTCAAGGCCATTCCTAACCTCAGAGTAAGTCACATTAGACATTGAACATTTAAATTAAATGTATGACCATATATATGAACACTTATTGGGAAAGATGTATGTCCCTTTCTATTGGCTAATATTAAATACTGCTTATTAAGTTTCATATACTTCTTGCTTTCATCACTCAGGCCACTATGACGTTTTTTTTTCTTTCCTCCTTCCCTATTTAAGAAGGTAAGAAGGAAGAAAGAAACATAGAAAACAATATTCTGTAGGTTTATTTAGCAAATTAGTGGTTTGGGTTTGGGGGCAATGCTTATTTCATGTTGCTGCTCCAATCAATTACCCCAAGACACAGTAACCTGCAGAACTAAAGAGTTCGTTTCTATCTATAATTCCAGGTTACAGATCATCTCTGTAAGTGATGGAAGTCGGTGCAAGAATTTCTAGTAGCTGGTCACATCACATCCAAAATCAAGAGCAGAGATGAAGGAATGCATGTGCTTGCTTGCTTGCTTGCTTAATTTTTCCATGCTTACATGATTCAGGAACACTTACTAATGAATGGTGCTGACTATAATGCTCTGGGCTCTAAGTTAATATGATTTAATTTAATTATGACAATCACCCACAGATGGGTCCACAAGTCAATCCAACGAAAAAGCCCCCTCAGTGAAACACTCTTCCCAGATGATTTTTGCCTGAGTCGTTTACAAAAGCTAACCAATACAAGAACCTATAACAAATGACATACTAACTGACAAGAAAAATAATTGCAATTTGTTTAACGAGTCATGCAGACTACATGAATGGTCAAAAGACATGGAGAATTTGTGTATTATATTATATTTTTTATGAAAAAGTAGATAGTTGTAGGGATGTATGATGGAGATATAATCGTAAGTAATAAACAGGGGTACAGAAGCTAATGGTTCAAATTTGTCGCCATGTTTCTATGTCTTCAGAGTTAAAGACATTGCTTTCTGCCTTGTAGAAGTTGGTTCTTTCACTGGAATTCATTATGATGTACTTCAGAGAAAGTTGTGACCTGCTTCAAAGTGGAGTAGGAGAAGGCCAGAGATACCTCCCTGTTTCTTTCTGAACCTTCACAAAACTCAACAGGCCATATATCAAAGTTGATGCCATCAATTCCACCATTGTAAGTTATTGGAATAAACTAAGACACATAGAAAACTGCATTGAAAGAGAAAAATCAGCCTACAGTTATTTGCAGGGAATTAAAAATTGATATATAACTAATTGGTCAAGAAACAGGAGGTACATTGCGAGCACAAATCATTATAATTTGTAAAGTATATTCACAAATATGTGTGAGCCCAGTTCTGCTATACAGGCATTATGGTCATACAATTTGAAGTCAGGTTATTATTTGAATTTATTTTTCCTCTACAATCCAGCTTTATTTCCATAGAAAGTCAAAATTTACTATCTCATTGTGTAAACATGAAATAGAAATAAGGTAGGAATATTTAGAAATATATTTATTGATATGAGATGATGTTAGAAATTATTTAGTACATAAAAGTCTATCCTGTGTAGACTAGGTGCATTTTGTGTGCTCTCTCTTTCTGTCTCTCTCTGTCTCTGTCTCTCTCTCTGTTCTCTCTCTGTCTCTCGTCTGTCTCTGTCTCTCTTTCTCTCTCTGTTTGTGTGTGTATGTCTGTCTGTCTCTCTTGTCTTGTTGACCTTCTCTCTTCCTTTCTCATTCTCCCCTCTCTCTCTCTCTCTCTCTCTCTCTCTCTCTCTCTCTCTCTCTCTCTCCTATCAGAGCTAATAAATTAAATTCCTAAACCTGCCAGATCTCTAACAGGAAAATATTAATTAAAAAACAGTTCTGCAATGAAACTGGAAGTCAAAGGTCTAGGTGAATGGCTGTTTAATTTCAAATCCAAGTCCCAAAGCCCAAGAACCAGAATTGCTGATCTTTACCTAAAGTTAAATATTCCATATTAAGTAGGAAAAAATGATCTCTTTTCCCTCTCTTTAGATGTAAACTTCCTAGAAATATGTAAAGAGTCCCTTTCTGTCCCACCAACCAGTTCCCAAATAACAACACAGAGGCTTATTATTAATCGTGAAAGCTCAGCCTAACTTAGGCTTATATTACTCGCTCTTATAACTTACGTTTTGCCTCATGGCTTTTCACCTTTCTTTCATTCTGTATTCAACTCCCTTCAGGCTTCGTGGTCACCCCTACCCCTCTGTGCTTTGTTATCTCCTCCTACTTCCTCTCTTTGTGCCCAGAAGTCCTGTCCAGCTATTGGCCTCTCTGGTTTTATTATACCAATCACAGCAAAACATTTTTACACAGTGTACAAATATTCCATAACAGAAATACACAAGGCACACTACAAGTATTATTTTCTAATGTCTGGACATTGTTTACAAGTCAGTTGATACATAAAATTAGCCATAGTGAAGTTAAAAATTAACAAGCAAGTTAGCAAACTCTCTTCCTCAAGTTTCAAGAGTGAAGCTCAGAATGTTTAGTGGTATGCCAAACACACAGAGGAGAGCAGATTGCAAGCGTGCTCAGTGAAGTTGAGCCTTCATTCAATGGTGGTCACCAATGGTGGTCAGTTATGGTACCACTGTTGACTTAAGCTTGCAGTTTTCCAAGCCGACCATTTTCTTCTTAATTGGTATGCAAATTCTTTTATCTCATGTAATTAAAAAATAATAAAATAGGCAATTTCTATGCTTAAAAGACTTCTGTAAACCAAGACTTTATATAAAATCATTCCCTTATCAGCTACAAGGGAGAATAAAATTCATGATGTAACAAGGAGGAAAGATTTAGAATAATAGAGAAGCAATCCCATAATTACATTCATTGATCTTATTTTCAACTTTGAAGATAAATTGCAAAAAAATATTGCTAAGGTCTAGTTATTACAATTTTTTGTTTCCCTGAAGGCTAAGTCCACATAGAGTCACTCTTCCTTGCTTATAAAAAATTTCTAATACTATACAAATTCTCAATCTTCCTAGTGGTACATAAAAGAGAGATTGGACTATGTAATTATGATCTAACACTGTGGGCATCCACCAGTTGCTTCCTGTGTTCATGTCATTGAGGTTCCAAAGAAACACATCAAGAGCAAAAGCTTCAGCCCCTTTCCAGAAAAACCAGGGCAATTGGGTGTCTATTTTTCCTCCATAAGACTTATGCCTACTCCTAACATGAGAGCCTGTGAACAGAGAACTGTCTAACAAGCCCTGCCATCTCCACGAAGCATGTGCTGGAAAGGAAACCAGAGGAGGAGGATTTCAAAGTGACTCAAACAGGCTTTTTTACTACAAAGCATCTTTTCAATTAGATTGTGGAAATCAGACAGGGAGGAGATGTAAGGTAAGGCGGGCAGGCAAGGTAGGGCTGCCAACCTCTCCCAAGGACCCTTCCTTTCACATATAATTCATCTCCTGGAAGATACTTGGGATGCCACAGATAGCAGTCCTACACCCCCATACACATTTTTCCTTAGAATGTTTGTGTTCATCCTGTTATATCTTAAAGCCTGCCATGAAGCAGCTCTCGGTTTTTAAAAGCTTTTGTTTCCGAAAAGGTAGCCTTTGCCTCTCCCACAAGAAAATATAATTACTCAACATGAGCAGGGACCTGTTTCTAATCACAGAGAGATTAAATGGGGGAATCATTTGACAGTATCTGTATGTTGGAAACATCTACTAATGACCTTTATTACTAATGACCTAAGCCCTCGGGCAATGAACCTAGACAACACTGATTAAGGAAGAAGCCTGCTGGTTTTTACAGCTATATAAAATAGAAGGAGTCTTTGTGTTAATGGAAAGGGGTAGGGCAGAGAAAGAAATGTAAAAATGAATGAGCTATAAAAACAGAAAGGCTTTTTCCTTCCTTTGTGCTACAATGTTAGAAAATAAATCCACAAATGTGACTGTTCAGAAGCAATCATTAACAGATATTGGAGTTTAGCATTTAGAATAAAAGATCCTTTTAATGCCAAAACACAAAAGCAGAAATACACCAAATTGTGAACACAGACTTTTCTTAAGAAAAAAAAAAAGAGGTGTTTTTTTTGACTAAACTCTATCCTCTCAACTCACTACCTGCCACACCATGTGTAGTGAGTGAAGTCATTATTGTGAGAATTTTCCTCAGGGGTTTCTCCAAGAGATCTTTCTGATCCAAAGTACTATGCTATCCCTTTTAGCAGGACATTCTTTACACAGATTACTGCCCCATCACACACACACACACACACACACACACACACAGACACACACACACACACACACACAAACACACATAGACAGAAGTTTCTGTCTTGCCTGGTCCCACCGCCATTCAGCCCCAAATAGGCTTATATTAATTATAAACTGCCTACTCTTCGGGCTTATTATTAACTAGCTCTTACACTTAAATTAACCCATAATTCTTATCTATGTTTAGCCATGTGGCTTGGTACCTTTTCTCAGAAAGGCATTCTTATCTTGCTTCCTCTTCTTCTAGATAGCTCTGCCTTTCCTCTTCCCAGAATTCTCCTAGTCAGGTCGCCCCACCTAACTTCCTGCCTAGCTACTGGCCAATCAGCACTTTAGTAAATGAATATGAGTAGCAGAGCTTTCCAGTATACAACAGCACACACACACACACACACACACACACACACACACACACTCACACACCACTGACCCACTTTGTGAAACACTTCCTTAAGAGTCAAGTCAAAATGTGTCTAACCATTGCCATTCTTTTTTTTCCTTCTCTGTACCCTACATGCTTAGTTAATAGACTGGCTCTCATTTTGTATCACAAGGAAATCAAGACTTGAATGAACATTGTACCCAGCAACTCACTTATTTTCAGCTATTAAGATGTTTATATAGAGATGAGACAAGTTGTTAAGACTGCATTAGCAATATATTCTGTTAAAATTACTTGACATTAAAAGATTGTAAAACTGTATAGAAATAATTCATAAAAACATTTTGAATAAAACTATAATCACCCTTAAGTCAAATATCCCCCAGAAGCTATCCCTTTTGAGATTAGTTTATATTACTAAATATTTTTTAAATTTCTAGTACAAATTATGTATAGAATATGTATTTTTTAGTTTATCTTTATTTAAAATGTATCTTTAAAGACTTCAAAGTGGTTTGGACACAAAGAGCATAGGCTTCTTCTCTGAAGGATCAGGTTAGGTTCCAAACACTCATGTGGTAGCTCACACTAAGAGCATGGGCTTCTCCTCCAGAGGATTTACCCATCCAGGTTAGATTCCCACAAGCCATGTGGTGGCTCACACCATCTATAACTTCATTTCCAGAGGTTCTGATAGATTCTTTAGACTGCTTCAGGTGCCAGGCCCACACATGGTACACAGATACACATGCAGTCAAAATACTGTATACATAAATAATGAAAATGTGGTGGTTTACTCACTTCAGATGAGAGGAAACAGGAGAATATATTGGACTCAGCAAGTTCTGTCGCCTTGTTTGAATTTAAGAGCTAAGAGGATGAGTAAAAGAATTCACATTCTCCATGTCGAAAGCCAGATTCTGTGACTTGATTCTACAAATCAGTCTGTAAGCTGGCTTCTTTCTGTGAAGCAGGGTTCTGGGAACATGTTCTTGAGTATTCATGTTTCAAGTTCAAGCTAGATAAAGAGTTTGTCTCCTTGCTATGTTATCTAAATCTACAGCAGCACTTAGTAGGGCTGCTCCGAGGCCTCTCAATTATGTGAACTCCCTCAAACTCAAGGCAATCTTAAGAAGAGAGCATGATGCTTTTCCTAATTTTAAGAATGGAAATTGAGGAATGAAACACTAACTAATCCAATATCAAATACTCTCCCAGTTAATGGTATTGATTCTAGGTTGGAAGTTTCTGACATTTATGTTTCTAAACAAATAATTGATGCTTCTTCAACTCTACTACATGTTTTCAGTATTTTGTAAGGGAAAACTATAACAATAACTAGGGTACATAGCAGACTCCAAGGTAGTCACAAACTATTTAAGCATTTTTTTTAAATCCTTGTATAATTCTTTAATTTTGTCATGGAAACAATCCACATCTTTTGCAAAAGCTAAACCCCAAAGGTTGCTATATATAGCATCATAGTGCCCAACTAACCTGGAGATAATTTACTGGGTCTCTGCCAAGCTGGTTCTGTGAGTTAGGTAGTTCTGAAGAGGCCAAAGTAACAAGCCACTGGAAGTGTCAAGGCCTGAGGGTTTCAGGCTGATGGTCAACAAAGATCTAAAGCCTACCAATAAGCACTAAGGCTTGATGATGAATCCTTGCCCAACTGACTTCACAGCAGTTCCCCTGTAATGAGAAATTCTTAGACTTCAGTCTGATAAAATCCCTGAAAAGGGACTACCTATGTTCAGGTTCTCAAAACACAGAAGACAAAAATTCTGTGCTCCTTCCAGTCCCCAAACTTCTGGTAATGTATTACGTAACAATCAAAAAATTAATAAAGACAGTAATGATGCAATATATGCAGGCTATACAGATAGAGGCCGTGACATGTTTGATCTTTTCCCTGCTTATCTCTTATCTTCTGTAACTTGAGCATCCCTTACAAAACTGTTCACTGGACCCACATCTGTGCATCTCTGTCCGGTGAAGAAGTCTGGTCTCTTTCATGGCCTCACAACTACCCTGGCCCTGAATACAACTAGAATGAATGCCCCTCAGAAGCAGTCACTTCATGTTTTTGACTCAAGAGAAGACATGTTCACAAAAAGTAGGAACATGACTATCAGCTTAATTTCCCTGGGAATTTTTGTTATTTTTGCTTTGTGTGTGTGTGTGTGTGTGTGTGTGTGTGTGTGTGTGTGTGTGTGTGTGTGTGTGTGTGTGTGTGTGGTTAGTTTAGAAATGTAAATATATGCAAACATGGAAATAGTGCTTGAAAAGTCAATAGCAGGCAAATATCTGGGGCCAGCATGAAGGGGGTGACTCTCTTCTCTTCAGATTCCTTACAGTTCATAAACTACTTTCTCACCCTTTCGTCACTGAATGAATGCTTGTTTAATAAACAAAAGAAATGGAGGAGTCGATTCATTGATTTCCTTTAGAGTGAAGGTTTCTAGGCAGTTGCAAGCATTAAGAAGGAAAACACAGAAGAGAATGGCAATGTAAAACAAAGCAGAGACCTGACAGCAACCTGACCCAGTGTTTAAGGTGACAGCTAAGAGCACGCTTTACTAAGTCTAACATCACTTCAGCATTCTCTACCAGGCCTAAGTCAGAACACCTGCCTAAAGTCCTCTAATCAACTCTGTAGAAACATTAAAAACTGTATCCCATCCCCGTGCCTTCCAGCGGCCAGTGCTATCTGCTCAGTGGTGGGTTAAGAACAAAACAGATGAAAACAAAAATGTCATCCAGGGAAGCAAGATTCTTTATGCATAAAACAGTGATGGCCCTACTTTCCTTATGATTCATACTATAAGGAGTTGTGTTGGCTTCTTTATCTTAATATTAAAAGAGACCATATGAAGATTTCATTCTAGAACACGATGTAGGGCAATCGGACTACTGAAATAAAGCATTGTACAAAACTAATAAATCCTTTTAAAAGTTGAATTTTGCTTAATTTTAAATGCTGCACTTCCAATAACAAAGTATTTATGGATGTGTTGTATTGTAGGCTAAGAGGAAATAATATTAATAATACTTAATGCAGAGGGATGATACCATTTATAACATTGACATGACAACCTGGATTTAATTTAACCTCAAATAGTGAAGATACCCACAATGGATCATGGGGAATATTGTACTTAGTCGATTTGATATTATGTGCTCTATAATTCCTAGTACAGAATTTCATGTATTTATTATAACATTGTAAAAAGTTTTCTTAGCACTAAAAGGATCAAGTTCACATTATTAATCTAGATTGTATTTACACAGTGTTATTATTTTCTCTCCCATAGACTTGCTTCTTTCTTTATTTTCTTTGTGAAGATTCATGCTATAAACAAGTGACCCACAGCAAAGAGAGTTATGTTGGCCAGTTCTCCTCTAGCTACTCCCTGTGCTGGACCTTCAAGTCTGAACCCCTAATTATCACAACACTCCCCCAGCTCTGATATGATTCTCTGTATGACCATCTACATGTCTGAATTGTTCTTCAAAACTGTCACCCTGTTTCTTTCAGGTTTTGAGCAAATATTTTAGTCTCAGGGACCCACAACTAGAATCATTCACTTAAAGCAGAGGACCTTGCCTACGTTAAGACACTCTAAGTACTTTTTTTAAATTTAGTAAGAAGGAAGATGTTTGTGTATTGATTGCTCTTCTTTTGCTTTGATGATACACTGTGATCAAAGTAACCTATATAAGAAAGAGTATATTTGGCTATGGTTCCACAGAGTAAAGCTTGGTCATGGTGGGGAAATCTGGCAGCAGGCAGCAGTCACAGCAGCTGGAGTAGAAGCTGAGGGCTCTTATCTTGAACCTCAAGCACCAAGCAAAATGCTAACTGAAAACGACATGACTCTGAGTTTTCAAAGCCACCCCAACTTCCTCCTGCTAGGCTAAATGCCCTAAGCCTACATAAGTGGCATCACCAACTGGGAACCAAGTATCCAAACATATGAGCCTTTGGGGCACATTCCAATCCAAACAACAATGGTTGGTTATATCTGGAATTAAACTATGTATCTGTTACCCTGGCAGAAATTAAATTGAGATAGAGGAAAGAAAATTCTTGTTAGGTTCACATTCTAATCTGCTTTGAAAGTTTGAGACTGAGTGCCCAGACCCAGGGCTAATTTGTTTATGGCAGGCTCTATATTCTACTTACTTTAATAAAAACAGTTCTCATTGAACGTGGCCTCAGTCGCTTAGGAGATCAGGTCAGCCATGCACATATCTATGATTGACAGGATTCCAATCAAGTAACTTTTGCCAATTAAGTACAAACACATAAGCCTCGCTACCTGGAACTGTTATGCTTACTGGTTTCAACTTCAATTAATTTTTGGCTTGATTTCAAAGTCATCATATTTTTCAGGAGCTGAATATGTGGTTTTACAAGAAAAATCGTTAGAAAGTTCCACCATTCCCTCTGACCCACCTGAGAATGACTGGCCTTCACTTTTCCTAGGTAGAATACTGCCTTTTATCTTTTATTATGGAGATGGAAGTCATTTTATTGTTTCCCACACCTGCCTTGGTAGGATCTCTTTATTTTTGTGTTGAATATTTAAAATCTCTCATAGTATTCAGCTTACTTAAAGGCAGTGGTGTTCAGTAAATATTTATTCAATAAACAAGCAAACAAAGAAAAGTGTTAGTCTATTTACATATGTTCTTATTGTATGAAGTCATAATCACAAATATATAGTAGAACCAAATTCATTAGGATACAAAGAATTTGTTCTTCAGTCAGGAAAGATGTTAATACAGAAAATTATTCCCTCTTAAATATTTCAAATGGAGAAGATTTGGTGATGATACGGTCCCTTGAAAAGACCCGCACCCCATGGGGACTATTTTCAGGCATTTATTAGGGCTTTTGAAAGTTTGAAATGACTTTAGAAATCGCCACCAGCTCTCTCCTTCCTGCAGTGAGGTAGACAGGCCTCCCGAGGGACGCTTTCTCTTTGAGTACCTGTGACTCTGAGTCATGCTCTCTTGAAGAAGGTCTTATGGCGTTATGTAATGCACTGCATTTGGTACCAGCTGCAGTCTCCCTATGCCTCTCTGCTCTGGCTTCAGAAAAACACATTGCAGTAGACACATCGGAGCATGATGAATGTAGGGAGCACTGTGGCAGAGGCCCATGCTCTGTGGGAAAGGATGCAGACAGTCAGTCAGATGGAGAGTTTAAAGGGCATCAGGCTGCCTAAGCAATCTGAAAACCATCAAAAGTGATAAATCTCATGATATTCTTAGGTCATGTTCCAACTTCAAAGTTGGAGTAGAACCAAAGTTCAATTCCTGATCCAATTTCTCCCCGACACACCACCAACATAGGGGTTGCTTGTTGGCAATATCACTTTTGTTCACTGGGGTTCCTAAGAATCGGAGCTCTTTACCAGTTCACAGTTAATTTTTACCTCAAACGTTGGATTTTACCTAATCATTCAATATTCTCTTTTTATAATTCTAGCCAATACTTTCCATTAATTATGGCATGTCCTCTCTTGTTCATATCTTTTACCTTGTCTGCTTAGAACTGCCAGATGTTCAAACTATGTTGACAACATTTGAATAAAATAAGTTTTATTATAAAAATAAAAGTAATTTTATATTATTAAGAACTCACAGTAGATTGTAGCTCTTAAATTTTTTATTTATTAGCACTTTTCATAATTTTTCATGACTATTATCCTGGGCACTGTGCTAGTCACCAGCTGTGCATCTCACTGACTCAAACCGACAAGCTACCAATGGTAAATTGTTACTGAGTCAGAGTGAGAAAATCCATAGTGATAATGCGGAAGGCAGGGAAATGGCAGAATGTTAGTGATATCTGGCAGAATGTAATTCACAATCAGTGGCCAGAAAACAAACAAACAAACAAAAAACAAAAACAGAAAGTGATTTGAAAAGGATTAACAGCATTGCAAATTACACGAGTTTCAAGAAATGTGGCAAAGACCAAAAGAATGGCCACTGTAGGCAAATAGCAATTGTGCACAAAGAAACCTAACAGCACATCCCTGCTCATTCATCAGTTCTGGTATCCCTCACCTCTCCCAGACACACACAGACCAAGTCACAGGCACTTTTGTGAAAGAGGAAAATGTGTCATCCTTTACGACACTATCCAGGATTGACTTCCACAGCTGCTTTGACCCTTCCTGTGGCCTCACATCTCTCTTTATGGGGTAACTCTTCCCTACTTTCATTTCTAGAAATGTGCCTTTTGAAGGAGGGGAAGAGATGTATGCCAGTAAAATCTTGGAGGAGGAGGGTGTAGCTTTGACGAACCCTAGGAATAATCCAATCTGGCCACTGTTGCTTCCTGTTTACTAGCATTGGAGCAGAAGCACCTTGAAGTCGAAATATTCAGAAATAGAAATTTTCTGATTCAAAATTATGAGTGGCAATAGTTGCTCTCTTTAAAAAAAATTACGAAGCCTGAAAGAAGCAGAGCTCAAAACCCAATCTGAAGGAAAGGAGGGCGATACACTAAGAACTGGTGCTTCTTTCCCTAGGAGTTTTCAGACTTTCCCAGGTAAACTTGTAGGATCCTCACAGTCTTGAAAAAACAATGCACTCCAAAACAATGCTGAGAGCCAATCTAAACTAGGTCAGTTTGACGGTTTCAACAGGCAGGGGGACAACTGGGCTCTTAACCTGCTGGATTTGATTCAAAGATGATTTAGCATTGTGTGTTCTACGTGAACCCACAGAATTTGTGACCTTGCTCAGACTTTGATGGGAGAGACTGGTCATTAAAACATATGCCTCAGGGGAAAAAAAAAGTAAGACTGACCATTGTTAAAATAGGCAGTGTACTAGAAAACAAAAACCCTTTTTGGAACCTAGAGAAATGAAAGCCTTTTTGGTGATAATATCATGAATATGTTCTAAGGTTTAATTTCAATTTTATGTCAATGTTCACATGACTACAATTAAGATAATCTCAAAATATTCAGGTAGTCTGGTGCAAGGTCAAATATATTCCTTTCCAAATTGTATAAATAACAGTTGCTGAGGCCAAGGTGTGTAAGAAGTGAGATTAATAAAAAAAAAAAAAAAAAAAAACAAGCCCATGTAGCCATGGAAAAGCCTTCATTTCATTTAAGTTTCTAAAGGGCTCCCAGCACTAGTTTTAGCAATATTAAAGCTGAATAAAGTGTTAGCTTTTCTACTTTTCCTTTGTTGATTGCTTTCCTCTGGTAAGTTACATGTAAGCAACTATATGTGATACAGGTAGGCTCCACACTTACTTTCAAATGGCCTGTCCCTTCTTGGAGTGATGGATTATTCACTATGAATCTTGAGGTACTTTATTCTGAAAATCAAAAACTAGTTCACATTCTCTAAGTGTGAGGAAGCAAGGCCTTGGCAAACCTGAACATGAGATCAAAAGGCTTAAAGTTGATGACTTTGCTCAGTGACTCTTTCAATAAAACTGCATCTCCTGTCCTGGAGCCAAGCAAAACGGTACCAAAACCTGTATTCATTTGCTCCCCGACACTCAACGAACAGAATCACAGCACTATGTACTATGTACACTGTTGCTTCCCAAGTCTTACTGACACCTGGTGGTTGTAACTAAATAGGCTGCAATAAACAAAAATGGACCTTTAAAGCTGTATGATGTTTACTCATTCCTTGAAATTTTTATACATTTCATGTGCATCATATCCATATTCTTCACTATGCCCCCCAAATCTAACCCCAGCTCCCTACTCCCTCTTTTTTGTCTTTAAATATTATTGTTTCATATATACAAACTAATAGAAATAAAACCTGTTTAGTTCATTTAGTGTAGCTCACATGTATATGTGCTAACCACTTGGTACTGGGTAACCTATTAGGGGCTCATATCTGGGGAAGATTGAATCTCTCTCTCTTATTAGTCATTAACTGCCTGTTGTTCCTCGTCTAGGGCAGGGCCTGGCAACATTCCCTACTCCCATCCGTGCTGCTGTGTCAGCTGGTATTGTTATTGCTGAGGTCTTGTCTAGGAAGCTACATTGCCGATACAGAGGGAGAGAGAATGAAGAGACATGCTGTTAAGGATGTTTGAAAACCAGGGTGCTGGCTAGATTTGTGCTCAACTTAACTCAGGCTATAGTCATCTGAGGGGAGGAAACCTCAAGTGAGAAAATGCGTCCGTAAGGTTAGGCTGTGGGCAAGCCTGTAGAACATTTTGCTAATTAGTGATTGATGGGGAGGAACCAGCCCATTGTAGATGGGGTCATCCCTAGGGCTGGTAGTCATGGTTCTGTAAGAAAACAGGCTAAGCAAGCCATGTGGAACAAGCCAGTAAGCAGCGCCCCAATAAACTCCACCTGACTTGTATTTAGGTCACGGTGTTTCATCGCAGCAATAGAAACCCTAACTAAGACAAAAAAGTATAGGGGATCATATTATTTTATGTTTACCTAAAGATGCGGTTTTTTTGTTTAAGCTTAGAAAATCTCAGAATTTACACCATTTCTGATACTGAAAGATACTCCAGTCTAATTAGGTTAACACATTGAAAGCCTTTTTTTAAAGCAAAATTTTTTTGTAGTATTTCATGATCAAAAGAACTCTTTAGCATTTATTTTTAAGTTTTCCCAGTTGTAAATTTTTAAAAAATGCAATTGCAGATTCGTTCTTGTGGTGTGTGGTGTGTGTGTGTGTGTGTGTGTGTGTGTGTGTGTGTGTGTGTTCTGTTCTGTGTATGCAGGTGCCCAGAGAAACAAGAAGGAGATCTCCTGAAGCTAGAATTAGAAGCAATTGTGAGTAAGTAAACCATAGATTGTCTTCTGAGTTAAAAACACAGACATGTGTGCATGTACCTACAAACACATGAACATGGACATACCACACCCATGTGCTTATAAACAAAAAGGACTCAATGCTTTAAGTCAATATGTGAAAAAAAACATGGTCATTTAGGGGGAATCCAAATCCTCAGGTGCCCTACTGATTTCAAGTAGACATTTTGTCTCCTCTTCCTCTGTTGGCAAACTACTAATAAAATTACCAATATTCCTTTTATTTCCATCATTATTGTATAGTTGTAAGAACATGAGTTTTGTTGATCCAGTATTTTTTGGAGAAACACATTCCCACCAATCCTTGAAAGTTAGGACTAAGACCTAGGCTTAGGGAAGCAGGAATTCTAAGGTCCAGGCCATGGGCACACAAGCTTTTTATTCTGGGAATTATTGAAGGAACACAGACTCCTTAAATTAACTTAAGTGGAAGATAAGAGCCCTGCAGATGCTACTAATCACCCCTGTCAGTCCTCATGCAAAAAAAAAAAAATCACAGAGACAGATGTCAAAGATGGTAAGATACAGGACAGAGATGTGAACTCTCCTGAAGGGTTGACTGTTATATCTGCTGACAGAGCTTGACATGAGGAAGAGCCAGAGTTCAGTGATGTGAACATGCTCAGGAGAGCCACAAGAATAAACCGAAAAAGAATCAGATGGGTGATACTTACATACCATTTTCATAAGGGTAGGAGAGCTGGGAACTATAGCTACTTTTCCAGAGGGAATAAATGGTTACAGGGAGATGAATGGACCCAGAGAATAAGAAGTATGCTGGAACACAAGGCACATGGGCCCTAAGTGTGGTATTTGATCTTTCAGTCTCATTCTGTCTGGTATGTGCTTAATCCTTCTTAGTTACTGAAATTACAGGATGAAGATTGAAGGCAACTGTGTTTCTCTGGCATATCCAGGTGTAGGTAGATAAGAGAACTTCAGAGACAGCCCTTCCCCAGGTGCTCTCAGCTTGAACTCTGCAGTTGTGTAATTTTGGTGTCGTTTTCTGAGCCCCAACAATAGCTTTTCACAGTCATTGTCTGAGCATGTGCATCCTGTGGCGTCTGAAGCCAGGATTGTCACTGAGGTTCCATGTACTCCCATCATTTGCAATGGAAGATTTTGGAGCTCCAGTTACCAAGTACATGGTCTTCCTTGCCTTTCAGCTCCTGCGGTTTCCTTGACCCATTTCTTGAATATTTTAGATTCTGGTAATTTACAGCCCTCTATCTGATTTGTGATCTAGTTGTTCAAGACTACAGAAAATGATAATATCTTTTGTACTTTCATAGCATTAGTTAACCTAATTATTATACTGAAAATGTTATGAAAATTTTATAGCTTGGTTCTGGCCTCAATTCATGCTATCAACCTCTTTGTCTACATGAGGCAGCAAAATGCAAGACCATTAGCCACCTGATTTACTATTATTATTTTTAAATATATTCTTCATTTTACTTAAGATATATGCATATATGTATATAAATTAAAAATGATCAACTTTTGACATTCAAAAATGAACAGAGATTTCCCTCTTGGTAATCTCAATCAAAAAGTGATCAAAGCTCTGATGCTAACAGTTAGGAGCTGCCATATATAGCATTGTGTGATATTCATCAAGATTGATTAGCACATTAAAATCTCCAGGTATAACTGAATAGATTAATAATAACTATTATTAATTATGCCCTAATATTGAGAGCAACTGGAGTTTTATTTTTGATTTGGGGAGATGGATATATATCTATATGTGTGTTGTGCATATATATATATATGTATAGTATATATTCATAATATATATATACATACACACATATGCAGTCCTAGTTTAGTGTCTCTGATTTCATACATAGATCAAGGTTAAATTCTGTTAAAGTGGTCTAACTTGGTATTCTGCTTACACAGCTCAGGCCTGGCATTCGTCTTGTCCTTTTTTAAAGAAAAGAACTTATCAAACTCCATGTAAACTTTTTTTTAGCAAACTTTAAAGAATCTCTGTATTAAGATGGAATTCACACTGGGCAGAAGTGGTGCGTACCTTTAATACCAGCACTCGGGAGGCAGAGGCAAGTGGATCTCTGTGAGTTCAACTGAGTTCCCAGACAGGGGAGAACTATACAGAGAAACCCAATCTCTCTCTCTCTTCTCTCTCTCTCTCTCTCTCTCTCTCTCTCTCTCTCTCTCTCTCTCTCTCTCTCTCTCTCTCTCTCTCTCTTCTCTCTCTCTCTCTCTCTCTCTCTCTCTCTCACACACACACACACACACACTCACTCACACAAAGATGGACTTCACATGCTCATTTTCTCCAATATCTGTATTGCTAGCTGGATGCTATTCAACTCCGTTGAAAGTTCTTTTGCTTCTGTCTCAAAGAATTTTCCATGTTTATTTCTACCAACATGCCAAAATTGCCTTTTTATTATTCAGACAGAAGAGAAAGCTAATCTCAGTCCAAGTATCAAGTCACTATGCATGGTATGGAGGCAGTTAGTCTACTTCAGGTCAGGTTCAACTACAGCTGGGCAACATCACCAACCTGAGAAAATCAATGAGGGGAACAGAATGGTACCTCACGCTAAACATGAAACATTTGACCTAGACAAGTTGAAAAGAACTATACAAACAAGTGAGTTGGAAGCTAAAATTCTATAGCTTCCTGAATGTCACTTCAACACGAATTCCATTCTCTCCATTCAATAGTTGTGAAACTATTGACCAACACAAGGTATAGCCACATTTTAAAACTAAAATGTGAATTTTATCTTTGTGACAGTCTTTCCCTGAACCTGAAGACACACAAAAGTGTGATGTTTCTAATGGCTTGAAAAATCTCTACCTATCTTTTCTTCTGCTCTTTAAAAAGCAAAAGCATTGAAAAAAATAAAATCATAATAAAGACACATATAACTGCTACTTCTGTTTTGATGATTAAGTCTTAGGGTTTTTATTGCCTCTATTATTAACAATTTAAATTCTTAATATCCCCTTGAAAATAAAAGCACAAGAAAAAACTTAATATTCAAAATCTCCTCTTCCCATGTTCCCCTGCACACTTTTCTTCCCCTAGTAGACCCTGATGATTTCTTCTAGACTGCTTAGGCTGACTCGAGGAATAGCCTTTGTCTCATTTATCTTTATATCTTCTAACAGGCTTAGCACAATGTCATTCAAAAAATAAAACATTCCATAAAAACAGTGAGGTTTTCTTTCAAAAAGTTATTGATAAACAATCTATGTAAAATGACAGTATCGAGAGGCCATATTAGATGGAAACGCTAAAAAGCACATAATAGCTTAGCGAACACTGAGGAATGTGTTCCTCATTGACTCAGACACAAAGCCAGATGTTGCATTCATTGTCCAGCATCTTTCCTCTAAATATGTCACTGTTTCTATAGTTAGTTTAGCTTTTCTCCTAGGTTTGTTTATCTCTTTGTTTGTTAATTATGTTATTACAGTTAGAATGACTAATTAAAAAATACGTGGAGTTCAAACTTAGGTTTTCATAACTTCCAAAGTACAATAAATTTTAGATGATAAACTTTAAAAAAGACTGAAAATTATGAATTATAATGACATGACAGATAGAGCTTAGCAAATAGAAACAATGAAGAATTTGAAAATATAAAAAGTCCTTAAATAGACATTTCCTCCTGATATTTGTCATTCTAGCCAGTTCATAAAGACTATAGAGAAGAGGTGTGCATCATGCTTGACAATACTGAAACGTTGGGTTGACATTTTAACAGTGCCTTGTCCACAGTAGAAAGTGCCTGGAGGCCTGCAGTAAATGCTCCCCCTGGAATATATAAATTGTCTCATAATTCTATTGTTGCTGAGTTGGACTTTGGGCTATTACCTTGGGGTTTTCTAATAAGTTAAGCATCTAGATTTGTATTAAAATTCATTGTTCAGCCAGATAGATCTTCAGTGTGACAAGTTCCATTACTTTAAGACTCTTTTCTAAGCCAAAAAAAGTTTTCATTTTTCTATATATGAGCACAAGATAGAACGAGCAATATCTTTCCCTCCTTCATCACTGCTGAATTTCTATAATGAAGGACAAACAAACAAGAAAATATTATATATATATATATATATGTTTGATATAATTTTATATGACACAAGAAATTTCAGAAATGAATATACAATGAAATGGAAAACCTATGTTATGGAGTACCAAACAAAAATATGACTGGAGGAGAAGGCACAAGAAACATGATTACCTGGGACTAATTCAGCAGCTGTTTGTTTCCCAGTTCCTTGTTTATCCCTCTCCTGCTAGCATCTGGAACACCAAATAGAATGGGCTTCTTATTGCTCCAAATGAGAACAACAGACAGAAATAAAGTTGGGAACCTTCTCTCACAGCCACTTTGGGGGTAGCAGGTTCTGAACCCTACCAAGAACAATAATTGCTTCAGAAAAATGTTTGATAGAACTGTGTGCTTAATATTTTTAAAAATATAGTTGATTTGAGGGTGTTATGACAGTCTGTGTATTGAATGACCATTGGTATTGGCCAAAGAACTGTGGAGAAATCATGATGAGATAATTAGCTGGGTCTGCAAGAAGTGAAAGCTGAGGAAGGTAAGAGAGAAGCTGGGACAGATGCAGAGAACGTGGATATGCTTTCCTATTCAGTTCTCAACTCCTCTGTCTTCTAAACCAAGATAAGCTGAAACTGTAAATCCAAAGAGCTAATGCATCTCCTGTTGCAGTTTATATCAGTTGACCATAAGATACACCCTTGCCCAAAAGGGGGGATTAAGTTAATTTGCCTGTGAATTTATCCAGTGGTAAAAGGAATAAGAAATTAATTAAGAAAAAGGGGTTAGGAAGGGCTTCTTGAATTAGTTGAAATTACTGGCTTAAATACTTAAGTACTTCAAAACTTGCTCCACCGTGGACTTGAAATATGGCATTGAGTAGCAAATGTCCTAGTTGATCAACCTGTCCCTCAGCTGGACTTGAATATATGTTTGCTTTGCAGATCTTGGGTAAATGTCATAAAGGAGAAACGGAAGGCACCATGTTAACTTCTTCCTCTAACTTCTGTGCCTAGGTTCAGGAGAGGTCCAACTCTTTCTTATAGGGTGGGGATACATTAAAACCTAGAGTAGAAAACTCATAGTATCCTTTTTTTAGATTAAGAAAAATCCTCTAAAATGTTGATACAAGTTGAAAAATTAATATTTTAAAACTTCTTCGCAGCTAGCAAAGTGAATTTTCCTTTAGCTAAATCACAGCTCAGGAATAAAACTTACTAATACAAATAGATTCAGAAATGCAGGTGTGGGAGTATGAAGCCCGGACAGCATCATTCGGATGTCTCCCCACTTCCTCCTTACACTCAGACACAGAATTATGCTCTGCCATGAGCAAGAATGGGGAGATGGTATGGCCAGAGAAGCTGTGCTCAAGGCTGAACATGAATGATACGATCAGGTCAGTGCAAGCTGCAAACACCCTATTCCTGCAAAGGAAGTTATACTGAAAATGCTGCCCCGTGTCTGAGGGCCTTGCTAAAGCAAGATGGCAGGCTTCTTTCAACACCTGATTTTTAAAGAAATAACTGTTCATGATTGGAAAATACTTGATTCAGTGAAGCATGGACTCCAGACTAATTAATTCTTTTTTTGAGAGAGAACCAAGGTACATTTGGGCAATGAATTAAAATTAATTAACTTGGTACCACAGTACAGAGAGATTCTGAAATGCACAAAAATACCCAGTGTCACCTGACTATGAGCCAGAAGCCTGGTTTTCCAGACGTAGAACTCGATGATAGCTGTAATTCATGGCAGTTTATGACATTTCATGGAACATTTGGTCATTATGACATTTATGATGTAATGAAATAGGCCATAAAATGCTGTAAATTGTTGGGAACAAAAGACATTCATATTTTTGATGGGCATCTTCATTTCCACCAAGATGTAAGCAGGTTAAATCGAAGCCCAACCTGCAGTTGAGCAGTAAAGTTTTAGCTTGGGCCTTTCTCTCCAGCTGTCTTTCTCCCTCTTCTTCCTCTTCTTCTTCCAGAACACTCTCCCTCTTTCCTTGCTACCCTTTGCACTTTTTCAAATTAAATCAAAAGCCAGATCTATAAATGTAGAAAGAGAAGACTTTTCTCCATATTTTGTTGAGAAGAAAAGCCCTATGATTCTATGGGTGAGAGATATAAATTCTGAAAGTGCAAAATATGCGACTTCTAGCTCATTTGCATATCTTCTGGTGGGGTAAAATGTGAAACATGCAAAATTTCTAATAGTAAGTGATGACTGCAGCTTGCCTATATCTGATAATATAATTCCCGAAACCATTTTTAGCACCTACTGTCAGGTTTTTTAAATATCAGGACTGACCTTGTTGAATTATGCATGGAAATTAATACTAAAGTGTTTTTCCAGGAAATACATTTAAAATACACAAATGTTCTCTTTAGGAAGATAAAAATAAATGTCTTCAAAAGAGCATTTCATTAACAAAGCCCAGCTATTCTTCAAGATCACCTTGTGTTTTTGCGTGGTTTAGTATTTATAAAGTTAGAAAACTATTATTTGGGTGTTAAAGTGGGACAGTATGTACATAACACAGAAGTGTTCTAAAACTGTAGGCAGGGCTCGAGAGATTGCTCAGTAGGGAACAACACTTGCTGTCATGCCTCGTTCCTAGAGTGTGATACCTTTGACCCCTATGGGGTAAAGAAAACCTATTTCTGCAAGTTGTTCTTGGGCCTCCAAACATGCTACATGATAGGTAAATGCTCACTTACATGCACACATACACACACACACACACACACACACACACACACACACACACCCTTACAAAATAAAAATCTGATAAAAATGCATGAGGACATTGTTTTTATCATATATATTTTATACATAGGGACCTTCAAATTAACGATAATTTTGTGACTTCATTGACAAACCTTATCTTGGCAGGTAGGAATATCCAGGTCAGATTGCTTGCTCCTTTCCTGATACTATTTTATTCTGTTTCATTTTT
Source organism: Arvicola amphibius (assembly GCF_903992535.2). Lineage (NCBI taxonomy): Eukaryota > Metazoa > Chordata > Mammalia > Rodentia > Cricetidae > Arvicola > Arvicola amphibius. Next base: position 46,112,839 of record NC_052060.1, on the reverse strand, counting down.
CTATGTGAACTGAAACTATTTCTAGGGTATTTATGATCAGAGATAAGAGCAAGGGCAGAAATTTGTCATGTACTGAGTGTGTGTGTGTCCACTAGTGTTCATTTGTCAGAGGCCTAATCTCCAGTGTGAAGCATTTGGGTGTGAATTTGGGAAATAATTAGGTTTAGATTAGTTCCTGAAATGACTGTCTCTGACTCTATCCTTCGCTTTCTTTCCCTTTCTCCCTCTCTTTTTTCCTTCCCCTTTCCCTCTCCTTCTTCTCACCTGAAGACTATAGGATCTCACAGAGACAGAGTTGTCCTTTACAACCAGAAAGAGACCCACTGTGAATAGCATCTACCATCACCTTCCGATAGGACACCTCTGCTCCCACAACTATGAGAAAGAATTGTCAGCTATCCCAGTCACCTAGTCTATAGCATTTTGTTACAACAGCATGAGGGAAAACTCACAAAGAATGTATTCCAAGAAATAAATCATCTTTAAGGTAAAAAGTATTTCTATTATATAGAAATTTATTACTTACTATAAGTTCGTAAGGAAATTCTCATAGGCTGTGTCGCCCTGGATGGAGCTAAATCATGCATGAATATTGATTGGTAAAGTAGCTATGTTAGACACTTTCCCTAAATGAAGGCAAGAGCAAGAGATCATATTGTTCCTGTGAAATCTGGAGATTCCATGACCTTATTCTGTAGACTTGACCACCTTGTGCAAAGCCACTTGGAAGTTAAGTTTTAAGGTTGTGCTTCTACTTCTTGATATGTCCAGCCAAGAATTTTATTTTATTTCCACTTTTTATTGACATAATTAATGTATCTAGGAAATGTGAAAGTATAGTTCCAAGAATTCACTCTGTTCCTAAAATTTTGTTGGTTAGCGTGCATTAGCCGTTTCTGTGAGTGGAGTCTATAGAAATTGACTAGGTTTCCTAGAGCAGAAACAATTCTAAGAACATTTGTTGTTAGCAGCAGAATCTTGCCCAGCACTCCTGCCTCATCCCCAGAAATACATGAGTATGTAGTCATCACAATAGTTTTGCATTTTATTTATCTATTTATTATTTTTCTCTGCTCCCCTTCTTTCGTCCTCCCTTCACATCTACCCTACACCATGGTCCCCATGCTCCCAATTTACTCAGGAAATCTTGCCTTTTTCTACTTCTCTTGTATACTAGATCCATGTATGTCTCTCTTAGGGTCCTCAGAATGCTATAGAAATGTAATCCTGTGAAATCTTTGGAAATTTGAGAAATTTCATTAAATGAATTACACCACTTTCATATCATTTCATAAAATAACATTTTGTTTCTTTTATTACAAAGTAAAATTAAGTTGCATGAATTTATCACAGCACAAACATAACCATGTTTGAGTTTGGACTGGGCAACTCTGATTACACTTTTTTTGATAACTAAGAATAAAGTGATATATATATTCAGATATAGTATTTCATTTAATTACATATTTTTACTGATTTTTCTGAAAAATAGCCTAGAAAATGTTAGGTCACATGGTAAATGGGTATTTATTTTATTCCTAGCATCCCAATTGAAGCATTCTTCTTGAAGAAAGGATAAAGAAATTTTGAATGAAGAAAACCACAAACAGGAGCTAAAAGTCATAGGACACAGGATGTACAGAAAATTAAAAGACTTGCAAGGCCTCTCCTAAGCTGACAAAAGAAATAAACAATTGCAATCGAGAGATGAGTCTCTGGTGCTGTTTCCTGAAAACGGTCCAGGGAGCTCTAGGAATGCAGCTTTTGTCAACCATCCTTTAAGCTATGGTTAGGTTCTTTGTGTAACAAGTGCCTGCAAGTCACCCATGCTCCTGTAAATGACAACAGACACACAGGTTCACCAGTTAGACTTGAGTGCCCAGCGGATATAACAGACATTTGTTCGTATTATACAATATTGACCTTCACAGGAAGTTACTACATGGTTTTCTGTCACATTTGGCATCCCATTGGCCAAGAGCGCCAGGTGTTCCTTTTCTCCACAGAATTGGTACTTTCACTCTGTGTTTTTGTTAGTTACTATTAACTATAAACTAGACTTTCCTGTAGGTTTTAGTTGCAATTACCCAATGATTAATTGTGTTGTGTATGTTAGCATATCCTACATTTTTCATGGCACCAAGAACTTTTGCTCATTTCTTTATAAAGGTTTGTTTATTTTATTATTATTATTATTTGATTTTTGGAAATTTAAAATTGAGGATATAAGACCTTTGTCAGAAATGGGATGTCATTTTCTTAATATTTCTTTCCTCTGGTTCAAGATCTAATTTATTAGGGTTTTTTTGTTTTTTTTTTGTTTGTTTGTTTGTTTTTGCATTGTGCTTCTGGTCTCTTCTTTCAGAAGTTAGACTAACTCCAGTATCACAGATTGTCACTTGTTATGGCTTTCACTAGTGTTAGAATTTTATATTTTTCACTTAGTCTTGAAATGAAATATGGTCTAAAGTACATTTCTTTTGCTTGTTTGTATAGTTGCTCAATTCTCCCAGCACCTTTTATTAATGGATTAAGTTATTCCATTGAGCTGCTTTTGAAACTTTGTCAGACATAGGTTTATGATTTTAGGGTCGATAAAGAACTATTCGATTGTCCCATGCTTTTGAGTCTATATTTTAGATCACTGGTAAGTCTTAGAATATGGTAGTTTGCGAATCCAAAACTTAACTGTGAAAGGGGAAAATCTTGCAGGGTAGCATCCACTCGTTCAAAGAAACCAGGGATTTCCAGTTTAGTGGCCACCCAGCTTCAAGGAATGTTGATAGAGATAGGTTTTACTTATCATAGATGAACAAAGTTTAGTCAATAGTCTCTAGAACTGTGATTGTCAAATGTTTTACTTTTGGTGACAATCTGGGCAGGATAACCTCATGATATTTCAATTTTCCTTTCTGCCCTGAGTATTAATCTCATTTTGTTATTCATTATTAAACAGTTTGGCTGAAAAGTGATACATTCCTATATTCTATGATTACATTTTTTTGTCCTGTTGCTTCTCCTTTATTCTACTTCTCAAAGCTTCCATTACACATAGCCTCTCTCCCTGTTCACCTGAAAGGGGAATTTTCTGAACTCCTCTGTAGTGCATGATCTCCTTTGCTGCAGCATCTATAATACCTTTTATTAAGATGTTGCAGCTTTTTTCTTTGTCATTATTTATATCATCTCCTAACTTCTATTATGTTTATGCTCCTGGTTGACAAAGGCCATAACAAATAATTATGTTGAATTCATGTCTATATTCCTAACATAAGAACTCAGTAAACATGTTTTATTGTTGATAGTTCAGCCAAATGGCTCTAGCATTCTTAGTAAATTAAACTGAAATCATCACCAGGCCAAAGCTCAAATGTGAAACCATCAAAATCCATATGGCATTTTGTCCTTATGACATGCATCTATGAGGACCAAAGGATTGCTTTCAGAATTATAACTCCTGAAACTTCCAGGGTCAAGGAGGGCAGCTAGAAGTCAGAATGGCAGGGTAGGGACACCAAATCTTAGACTTGCTAGTGAACCTTGTGGCCAGAAACATAAAAATCACACACCTGCCATTGCCAAGTGAAGCCAAGCATCTCCATTTCTCCAGATGCTTCTTGTCCACAATCAGTTAGGGTTTCTAAAGGTGGCAAGAAGGGAGGAGGAAAAGGCAAGGGATGAAAAGGGACAGACGAGACCCTACGGTGAATTAAAGTATTACTTGGCCTTTCCAGATTATCTGTCAGAGAAATAACAAAGACGGAAACAATTCCTAGCTCAAATCTCATTAGTTAAATGAAGAAGGGCAGTCCCATTGATTAACTTAGACTACAATATTCTCATAGATCCACTGGACATTTCCCAGCAATGTTAGATCTCATTGCTTGCTGTAGTCTCTGCTTGCCAAGGTTCTAATATGTAGCATGATTTCTATTTTATTTAAGGCAAATTATGTGATTAAAAAGTGGTTTAACAATATGTAGCATGAGAATATCTTTTATTGATAAATATTACACATACCATGTAATTTCTAATAAAAATTGATAAAAGGACATAAAGATTGGTGATATTTTGTCCTTCCCCCAAAAAGTATTATATGACTTGAATGTAAGTACTCAGCTTATAAACACAAAATCTAAAGTCCTTTTTCTTTTCTATATCTCCTGAACATAAATTACAAATTCAATTACTTATGTATTCTAGATACATGATCTTTCCCTCCCCTGTCACCATTGCCTTGTTCTCCGTTGTTTATCAAGGTTAGTGTAACATCTTCATTGCCTGCTCCTTTTCCCTTAATAAATTATTGGCACTGAAACTATTGTTAATGAATAACATCGATTCACTATCTTTGAAGTTTTTCTAGGAGCTGACCAATGACTTGTAAGATAAAATTCTAATTCTCTGATACATAAATCCTTCTGTTTTTTTCCATAGGAGTCTGTCAGATGTCGCAGTTGAAAAGAGGAACTTGTCAATAAGCTCAATGACCTGAATGTAAACTCCAGAGCCTACCTAGTGGAAGGAGAGAATGGACTGCCACAAGCTGCTCTCTGACCTCCATTCATGCTCCATTGCAGGTGCACAACAGGCACATACACACACATTTAGTAAATATAATAAAATCACTTTCCAAAGACTTGTTCCACTACAGGGTTTTTCAGTTTTGTTTTTAAATTGCAGCCACAGATATCCTTGGAAAAACAGCAAGTTTTATGTTAATGTACAATTTTCTTGTCAGAAAAATATCATTATTTTTCAGAACCCAAGCCTATAATGAACATTCTGTCCAAAATTTAAGGTCTGGTTGTGTTTTTCAATTTTCTTTCTTTTATTTTTTATTACTTTATAAATAATACCATTCAAAATTTCCACTTCCTCCCCTCCTCTCATTTCCCTCCAGCTCCCCCACTCACTCCTCCCTCTCCAGTTCTAAGAGAGGGCAGGGTACCCTGCCCTGTGGGAAGTCCAAGGCCCTCCCCACTCCATCCAGGCTTAGGAAGGTATGCATCCAAATAGAATAGGATCCCAAATAGTCAGTACATGCAGTAGAGACAAATCCCAGTGCCATTATTCATTGGCTTCTCAGTCTGCCCCAATTTTCAGCCACATTCAGAGGGTCCAGTTTGATGCCATGCTAGTTCAGTCCCAGTCCAGCTGGCTTTGGTGAGCTCCCATTAGATCAGGCACACTGTCTCAGTGGGTGGACCAAACCCTCGCAGTCCTGACGCATGCTCTACAACCCAGTGACTCAACATACTTAGTTTGTTGTAGGCTTCAGGGATGATTTGACCCCTTTATTGATTAAGTGTATGCCTTACATTAAAAAAAGAATCCACAAGATAAAACAACTTTGTAATCACTATGAAATACTTAGCCTACAGTTCTAGTTCCAATAACTTTCCTTTAGTTTACTGAGCGCTTACAGATTGCACTGGCTTCTTATTTGAATTATTACAGCACTTTGTACGTGCATCGAGGTAGACTTTTCATACAATCTCCCTAAAGCAACCCCAACTCCTAGCATCTCTGCTGTCATGTAATACCCTTCCTTTGAGTGTGAAATGAATTCCCTTGCTTGCTTTTACTGAGTACAACACAGACAAAGTAATGGGATTTCACACCCACCCTTAGAGAGGAAAGACTACAGCTTGTAACTTGTTAACCTTCAAAGGCTGAACACTGCCATTCTCTCATGCTGATGAAAAAAAAATACAGAAAAATACAGAAGACTAAGAAATAACTCAAGCGTCTGGTCAGCACCTGGCGGGGCACTCATTGTCTCTATCTAACAACCTGGCAGGAGTTGAATTCTCTTAGCACCCATGAGTGAGTCACCAGAGGTCTTTCCTACATTTGTGCCCAAGATAACTGCAGCTGCAGTTGACACCTGGCTGCAGAGGTAGAGGACCCAGCAGCACATTCACAGAGTCCTCATCCACAGAAACTCATGAGAGTAAATGTTGCTGTTTTAATCCCAGTGGATCTTTTGTTATACATTTGTTAAGAGGAATGTGGATTCACAAAAAGAATGTAGGATTGGAATCTAATTGATCAGATTAGAGTTCCATCCTATTGTTAACAGTGTATTTGGACACATCGTTTAGACAGTTTTCTGACAAGTTAAATGACATACTCATGCTGATTCTTATTGTGGAAATTATACCTCACAGATGACAGATACTCAGTATTATTGCTCCTACAGGACCTATTAAGATCATGGATTTGGCTGCTTATGGATCAGTCTTCATCTACAGTTTGATCTACAGGTTTGTGGTATTCAGTAATACATTTTGAACTGAATTAATGGAACAATGAATCCTTTTTGTAAATGGAAACATTTAAAAATACTCGGTGATTTAAATATATAATTTTGGAGTAGGCACTGAAGAATTAAAACATGGGATCTATTGCTTTATATAAGAAAAAATATTTTTATTTTTCACTGTAGCAATTAATTTCTTTTTATTTTAAGCTTTATGTTAGCTTCAGTGTCAAAATATGTTCATCATTAATTACTTTATGTAACTTCAATAAGAAATGGAAACAAAACCTTTGAAGTGTGTTCATGCAAGTAAAGACAAACCAAGTCGGAGGATCATTTATCATTGCTGAAATGAAACCCCATTGTTCTTTTTAATCCCCACTCCCTTAGAGTTCATCATTTGTTAAAATAAAACAAGTAATATTTGGGAGCACACTAATCTTCAATTCCCAAGAACAAAACTTTGTATTGTTGACTAATTAAAAGCAGATTTTCACATAGGGCTTTGAAATTCTACCATTTAACCATCTCTTCCCATGCCCCATCTCTCCATGTTCCGTGAGGAAAACCACAGATGCCCATTCACAGCTGGCATTTATGGCAAAGTGACAAAACTCCAGGTGCTTTTACTTTGACACGATGACCTTCCCTTTTTTATATCTTTATAAGACAGTCAACTGATCCCATTCAGCTGCATCCTGGGATAGGTTTATACTCTTGTATAATAACCAGGAAATGGCCAGGCACTGTTCAGGAGGAACACACACACCTGTGTATTGACAACTCCACATCTACTAAAAGACATCTTAATACAAAGACATCCCTTTTGCGACTCACTGCCCCCATCATCTGATTCCAGTCTCTTCTTCACTACACTTTACTTCAAAAGTTTCCCTATTTAACCTCCTCTGATTTCTTCTCTCTAATTCTTGCTTGTACACATTTCATTTAATATTCTATCCCATACACTCCACAGAAACTACTCTTTCCAAACACTAGTGGTAGCATTGATGCTGTTGTTAATCCAGCTGCCCAATGACAGTCCTTTGAGGCACCACAGGCAATTAAATGTGTGACATGGTAGACCACTCCTTCCCTCTTCAGCTGTTTTCCAATTTGAATGTCTGGAGGTAATTGTCTCTGGGTATAGTACCCTCATCACTAACAGCCCTGTTTTATTTATTTTGGAGAGAGAGTGTGCCTTGAATATTTTGAATAATTTTGGCTTGGTCATTTTCAACATATGGTCCTTGGCAAGTTATTTAATCTTTCAATTACGTATTTTCTTCACATACAAAATAAATATATTAGTATCTTCCATATAGCATTATAGCAAATTGAATTAATCCAAGATACATGGAAAAGTTCCAATAATACTTATACAGCAATATCTGTTCAATGGATGAATTAATATCATTATCATATAGTATGTTATGTCTACAACTTAATTTATCTATACTAATAAAATATACATCCATGCCCTACAGCAATACATCTGCAAAACTTTAATTTATGCTATAATGTTGTCTATATCATCCATACCCCAAATGTGTCAACACCTATCTCTGAGAATGATATCAAAATGTATTTTAGACAAGATCTACTAGGCCCTGCTCAATATTTTCCTTTGTTTTTCCAAGTTTGTTTCACACCCCTCTACTGGCTGCCATGCCCTGTTCTGATGCCACTTCCTCTGTCCATATGACTCGTTCTAATACTTTCCCTCTACTCTCCTTTGTAATGGTTTAAATAAATTGGCACTGTTCCCCAAGTGGCAGCAGTGGGCAGCAGGCCACAAGACCACAGCGGGCCGCAAAGGCGGATGATCCCAGGCAGGGGGCTGTGTGACAGAGATGAATAGTCAAGCCATGCAGAGAAAGTGGGTATTTATTTAGTGGGTTTTAGAAGAGAAGTGGAAATAGGGAAAAAGGAGAAGGGGGATGTGGAGGGGAGAGAGAGAGAGAGAGAGAGAGAGAGAGAGAGAGAGAGAGAGAGAGAGAGAGAGAGAGAGAGAGGAGGAGGACAGAAGAGCTGGAAAGGAAGGAGCTCAAGCTGGACACAGAAGGAAGATCCACCTGCCTCGGGGAACAGGGAAGGAAAATTGATGGAGCATGTCTCTTGAAGAGACAGGACAGACTATTACATTCCCATCTCTCTTTTTTTTATAACTAAAAGGTGGCAGGTTAGACACAACAGGTTAAAGGAATTGGGGCAGTGGATTTTTAAGACAGCTTCCTGCTTTTTTGTCGGTGTTGCTTTGGAGGGTAACCTGAGGAAGCTGTGTACTTGTCACATCCTGGAATAGTTGGTCTCTTTGCTCCTGTCCGGACTTTGGAAATGTCTGGTGTCTCTTACACCTGTTTAAGGTATTGGCAGAACAGAGGATTAAGTTGAGTTAAGGAAAAGAATATTTAGGACCAGGGAATTGAGACAGGTGTATCTGACCTCTTAAGGTGGATCCTTTAATTTGGCTCTCTGGAACTCACAAGAATTTTTGGGGTTTCTGAAAACATAAGATTTAACATATTTATGTCAAAATGAGTGTGACATATTTTTGCACAATGAAAAGTATTTTTAAGACTATGAAAGGCAGCGTGAGAGAGAAATTTGATAGCATTACTTGTCCTCACACTTTTATAACTTTCTGATACATGCCTTAATAACTTATATTTTGTTGAAATTTGTTTGGTGAGTTTGTCCTTTTAAACTGACAAATAGTCTTAGTTGTCAAACTGCATCAGAAATCTTTGAGAAGGCTAAAATTTTACTTGATTTTATTGATTAAAAAGCAACAAAGAACTTACTTTATTAGCACCTAGAGCTACTCCTCTGGGTCTTTAATGGTCACTGAGAGTCATATTTTTCTTTTGCTGTTTAGCACAGGGCTGGCCAGGCTTGAGAAGATTTTGTGGGCTAAGAAATCTATAGGAAGACAAACCTACCTTGGCCCAAGCAGCTAGGCCTTGGATTCCACTGATTCTGCTCACTGTCTGGTGATCTTCAGTTTAAATAAAAGGCAGTTTTCCCCAGTGGTCAGCACTTGACAGTTAAGACAAATTGCAGATGGACGGTGTTTTGTCTTCTGTCTTCTTTGGAGAAAATAGAGTACTGCTGCTAGGACCCAACCTGTCTCTTTTTGTTATGAAAAGTTATTTTTAATAATTAAATATTTAAATTTAATAATTAAATATTTAAATGCCATATTTCCCAGATCTCTGCGCAGTTGTGGTCTGTTTACTGGGTATATATGGATAAGTTATAACTATAGTATAGAATCTGCCTGGAGAGCTGGGTCCAGTTTTGACTATACTGGTTCTCAACTTAGCAGGTTAGAATTATACTTGTAAAAGACAGATAGAAGAAAAAACTGCTTGTAGTAGAAGCTTAACAGTAGAACTAACAATAGTAGAGAACAGCTCAATATATTTTAAAGCAGGGTTGAATTAAATATACCGTATTTTTGTAAGAGATTTAAAAGTACATATCAGTTTAAAACTTGAGACTATTTGTTTTGTAGTCTGGAATGAGATACAATAAATATACAATTATAACATTTAACAGCAAACACAGGTGCATTTAAGTTACATGTATGCACACACATACACAGAGTGAGTAGGAATTGGGCCAAGTGGTTGGAATTCAGGGTGGCAGTTTCTCAACAAACTTGGAGTCAAACTACCCAGTTATACCATTCTTGGGCATATATGTAAAGAATGGTCAATCCCATCACAAGGATACTTGCTCACCTATGTTCACTGTAGCTGTATTCATAATAGCCAGAATCTGAAAAAAACCTAAATGTCCCCCAACTAAGGAATGGGAGTCAAGTCAAAGCAGGAACTCAGTTTATTACTGTGAGCATCAGCTTATGTAGGTTAAGTGTCATCATGTGATGCAGGGGTACCTCCAGCCACTGAGACAGCCAAGCCCCTTCTCTGGCTGGAGGAGTGTCTACCTAGATTTTGATGTCTCTTCCTCACCAGTAGCTTTGAGACTATCCTTCAAACTCAAGCCAGGCTTTTCTCTGCCCTACATGCCTTGAGGTACAGGCCCTGACATAATTTGGGCTCAACATTTATTCTTTTACCTTCTGTATCTAAGGTTAAGTGTTTGTCCTTAGATGACGGTTTGCTTGACTTCCCTCTTTGTGCGTCAGTTAATCTCCTTAGTAATTTTAAATTTATCTTAAAGTGTCATTATTTTTACTCCAAAAATATTTTAATCTTTCTGCCAATTCATGCGGTTCCAATCTAATCTCTTCTATAATCTCCTGATTATTAAAAAAGTGAATCCTTTAATTTTTATGCAATTCAGAGCAGTTGTCTTTTTGGCAACAGTTTCCTTTGATATAATGATTTCCATCTGGCTTTGGCTTGCCTTGATAATTAAAGTTATTGGTTCTAGATAGATGTACATGTTTACTCATATTAAAGCTGAAACGTCACTCTTTGGCTTCTTAGTGATCCCCACAATCACATATGTTGATTTTATTTTAACCTCTTCTTCTTTTTTCCCTCTGAGTTCAATTTAAAACTCCTTATGAAAAAAATCAGTTATTGACAAAGGATTCTGTGGATTTACCCAAAGCACTCTGTATTCCAGCTGCCTTAAGGAAATGAATAATACAAAGGACAGTGAATGATAATATTTGGGATTGTTCGAGTTTTGCTATCTGTCAAATCTGCTTTATGGGAGAAAGTACTGTTATGCTGTTACAATGCATCTTCCCAATCTATTTGATTATATTTCATCTGACACTCACTCCAGGTATATGGTTGTTTTGGTGAGATGAGAGCAAAGCTATTTTAATGATGGCCCACATCCTCTGCCTATAAAGTTGACTTTATTTTTGCTAGTGTTGAGTCGCAATTGCAGAGAACGGTTCTTAAGAGACACATTCCTAAAGATGAAAAATTCTAAAGTTTGTATTTTCTAACTTGAGCTAAAAACATAACATCAACAGTTCTTGTATAATGCTGAACTCAGCACGAAAGCTTTTAAAAAATTGTATTTCAGTAGGTATTGTGCCATTATGTGAAATTTATGAGAATAAAAAGAAGTCTTTCAACATTGATGGCATGTCACTAATAGAAAAAAATGTAATTTTTTTGATAAAGCTTAGAAATACAAATTATTTGGTTACATCTGGGAGAGTAATAAAAGGATACTCATACAAAGTTAACCACATACCATGTGTCATTTCGTGGAGAAAAACACTTGTCACCATTATCTTTGGAGTTAGTTATTGATTTAACACAACAGCAATCATTTAATAGTGTCATTGACAGCCTTGATTTCTTACTGCAGAAGACTCAAGGGAAGTTGTATTTTGAAAAAACCTCCATGGATACTTATTTGGCAGGTTTTCCCTTTTTCAATGTGTTTCTGAAACAGTAGATTTCTTGCACAATATAATATTTATAAAACTATACATTTCAAAGAGCACATCAAGGAAATTTTGCAGGTCCTCATCTGAGTAATCATTACGAGAAAGATAACAGACACAGTGAGAGACGTCTCCTACTCTCAGTACTATCATGTTGCCTTTGGTTCTTTATCTACCGTTGAGATCCCATGAGAATTTCTCCCTCCATGTTAGCATGTCTATTGGTGTATTCTTTGTTCATGTCTTAGCATAATAGTGTAGACTACCCTCAAAAAGGTTTTGTTTTTGAACATTTCAAATCTGTTCTATACACATAGAACTTTTTCAATTTTAAGCATATCTGAAGGTAGCCATAATGTGAAACAAAAGATAAATTAAAAAAAATATATATATGTTAAAAGATTTGTTTGTTTAGTGCTATAATGAGAACAGTAAACATTTATTTGTTCTGTGTGATGTCTAGTTTTTGTCTATGTGATACAAACTAGTTACCCGGGAGGAGGGAAGGTCAGCTAAGGGAGCATCTTCATCAGATGGATTGTGCCTATGTATGTGGAGCTCTTTCTGGATTGTGTATTGGTATCAGAGGGCCCAGTCTCTTGTGGGAAGTGTGACACTTGATCAGTATTTTTCGGAGGATATAAAAAAGGTACATGGACATGAGCCTACAAGAAAGGCAGTAAACAATGTTCTTATATAGCCTTTGCTTCCATTTTTGCATACAGCCTCCCACCTTGAGCGCCAGCCATGGCTTTCCTAGATAATGCACTTTAACCTGTAAGACACTGTAAACTCTTTCCCACCAAGTTACTTTAGGTCATGGTGCTTTATCTTAGCAACCAAAATCAAACTAGGACTATAGGATTTTGCAGAGTCTCATATATTATGATGGCATCTTTTGTTTTTTATTTGCCCTTCAGCCTAGGATTTATTATATAGTTTAGTATGTCCTAGAACTCAGCATGTATTTAATCTATCCTCAAACCAAAGTTTTAGAGATATAGTTTGCATGTTTTATTAACATTATTTATATGTCACTATAACTAAGCATAAGTGTTGTATACCTAAAAGGACCAAATTATAGTTAAAAATTATATTATATTTAAAAATTTCAAATGTCAGACTTCGTAATTTATATGAGTTACATTTTCTCCACTCTCACAAAAATGTTGTTAATTAAATATGCATAGAACTTTTTTCTGTGTATCTATCATGGTGGATTGTACCCTGAACTTGTGAGGCAAAATCAGGACTTCCTTATGTTGATTTTGTCAGGAAATTTTATCATAGCAACAAGAAATTTAGCCAACATGCTTATGGAAGGTAGAACTTCCTGAAAATGAACTCACACTCCTCAAAGCAACAACAACAATTTTTAGAACTGATTTGTGTGGTGGCTGTATTTTTTTCAGAATTTCTTAAATTTCCTTAAAACATAAGACTCAGGAACAATGGTATAATTTGTAATTTGTTTTCATATTTCATAAAAATACAGAGAACTATTAAAACGGTATCGTCTGAAACACATTTAGTAGCATATGTAAAGCTACTTTGAAATATGGATTTTCAATGTAACTGCAAATATCCAATGCAGTAGATGACCTGTTGAATTGTGGAGACTACATGATCTTTTCAGATTGTCCTAACAGCTCCTGTGACTAGGGAAAGTCAACTTCCCCATTTATAACTCAGGGTATCTAACTGAAGAACACAAGCAATTCTAGATGTTGGGATTTACAGGACTCACTCAACTCAAATAATCTCAGTCCTTTGGATTGTAGCCAAACCCCTAAGAGAAGGCAGCCAAAATAGACAAACATAAATCTCTTGAGCTGACTCTCAGGAATTCAGTCAGAGCCAATTCACTGTTATTGCAGGCAGCATTCCTTCAAGCTAGATTAGTGCTCTCCAAGAGTAACAGTGAAGAACACCTTCACCAGAGTGACAAATGTGGAAGGAGAGGACATTTATGAATGCTTGCATATACATGCAACCCTGGTGCATGTGTGGCAGATGTTAGTTCATTTGCAGCAGGTTCTCATTTTGCAGGGGAAGGTAGTAAGCCTCATATAGCCAGAGTTATGATTCCACAATACATGATCTTAGAGATAGCTCAGGTCTGATGTGTTGTTTACTTTTTATTGTCAACTTGACATAAACCAGAGTAGTTTTAGAAAAAGCAATCTCGACTGAGGAATTGATCAAATCAGATTGGCTTGTGGGCATTTCTGTATCTTGATTGGTGTGGGAGAGCCCAGTCCACTGTGAGAGGTACCATGGTGTGGAAGGGCTCAGTCAACTGGGTGATGCACCATATGTAGGCAGGTAGTCCTTGATTGTATTATAATGTCACCTGCGCATGTCCCTCAGTGGTGGATTATGAACTGGAAGTGTAAACTGAAACAAATGCATGCCAATTTGCTGTTAGTCATGTTATTTTATCTTAGCCACAGAAAGGAAACCAGGACAACCACCAGCTCTGTAGTTATAATTACATTGTTTCTTTCCCTCTAAGGATAAAAAGTAGATGTTACAGTGGATCTACAGCCACAGGATGATTCCTGAAAGCTTGACAGATAGAAAGAAGCAAATACTGCAGGACTCAACCCTTGGGACTTGTCAACAAAAGTTCAAGTTCATTTATGTGTAAAGCAAAAATATCCAACAAGGGTCAACTATCACAGGAAGAACGGTGGTAATTTTCCTCAAAGTAGAAATTGAATTCAGAGAAAGAGGGATGGGGTGAGGAGAGAGAAGAGAAAGACAAAGAGAAAGAGTAACTGTGTCTAGAACTAGAATACAAACTTTGATTAGATGAAAGGTGTGTTAGCCCCAGGTTAGTAAGCTCCAGGTCCTGAGCTTTTGCCAGTACTACAACTGTTGGTGAATTCTAACTTTCTCTCTCATGCCATCACTATTTTTTACATTAAAATGCTGAATATAATCATTATTCCTTTTAGGCCTTAAATTTCAGAATGGGCATTTCAAGTGTTCATCTTTAAAGTTACTTCTATTTTTTTTACAGGAGTACAATTATATCACATATCCAAAGCAATACAATCAAACAATATAAAATAAATTGAAAGTGAACCAGGTGATGCCTCCATGTTGAGGGCATTGAACAGGCATATAAATATCCCCCAATTACAGTTATGTACAGGGACTCCAAAGGCAATTCTGTTTCTATATCCAGAAATAAGTAATATGAGTCACATTTCTATCACCATTTTATATAATATTGTTGCAAATTAAGTCATTTTACATTCTTTCATTTAATAATTAATTACATTTCTTACATCTTTCCCAAGATAGTATATATATATATTTTTTTTCCAAGATAAGTATATATATATACATATATATATATACATATACATATATATACACATATATATCTATATACACACAAAGATTTTTCAAGAGGCATGATGCTTTACTGAAATGTATAAATAATTGTTACATGCTTTAAATAAAAACAACAGCACTAATTTGATATTTAAAATGTCCCTTACTTATTTATCCAAGTAAGGCCTATGAGAAACAAGACTAACAAAAAACCTTTTTATTCATTTTGTATTAAATGTTAACATCCTCACCAAAAATAGCATTCATTTTATTTATACTAAAACAAAATCTCCACTCCTGCACTACAAGAATTCGAGGGATGTACAATAAACATGCTTGAAGTTCTTGAAAATCAATAATCATATCTAAAGAGGAGGAAAAGCAGTCTCAGAAAGCTCTGAGAATTTCAGAAACATACCCAAAACTGCCTAGTTAGGAAACAGTACTAGGGATTTCAATCGATACCTGCCTGGTTTAAGGGAAATATTCTTCCTCTGATGCTCTGTTGCTGTGATTTAATTTAGCACAAATCATCAAATATCATCTCCTGTTTTAAAGAATTAAGAAGAAATGGGAGTTTTAAAGTTCTATGAATTAGATACCAGATGATACAAATCAATCGTATAAAATGTGATATTATATAGATGTTCTATACAATTTTTAAGTAGAATCAATGAAAACCTATGTTTGTTAAGTAGTCAAGTATTATACATAAAATAGATTTTAAAACAAGTACACTTAACAATATACTTATTGTTAGGAAAAAGCATTATGCTGGCCTGCCACCTGTCACCTGGTGGTGCATTTCTGCACCAATGTTTTGATCCTAGTCATAACACCAGTGTTATGATACAGGGTGAGATTGGACCTTGGTGAGTGGGTTCAAAACACAGGAGGTGAGAGTCAGAGTCAGTTGGCAGTTGAGAGATAGACATGCCATGCAGACTTTGCTCATGTGGAGAGTTTTATTGGGGGAACCAAAGTGGAGTGCAGAGTGGCTTTGTGGGAAGACAGAGAGACACAGAGGGAGGGAGAGGAAGAGGAAAGGGAGGAAGAAGGAGAGGGAGAAAGAAGGAGAGAGGAGGGCAGTGCAAAGAACTGCCTGCTTCTTCGGAGTGGCAGGGAAAAAAGCTGGAATGTGTGGAGTTTGTCTCTTAAAGGGAGCTTAATCCATGTACACAGACTACATAGTGATGCACAGACTACATACTGACGTAGCAGCCATAGGACCCTAGGCTGGCCAGAGTACTGCCTGAGTGCATCCTGCAAGGTGACAGGGGCCAGGCCAGCAAAATGCTGAATACTAACATTCGTGAATTTTTCTTCTACTTTTTTTTAATTACTGCAAAACAATTTTCATGATGCTTTGGTCACAAAATGTCCTAAATCCTTTAAATATATTTGTAATTCATAACGACTAAAATTATATAAAAGTCTAATCACTTTACAGTCATAGAATTGTTTCAAGAGCAGAATAATTTTCATATTTTAAACTGCTGAATATGATAAACGCAAAAGGAAATGGTTATTTTTGGAGGGGTTTGACAAACTCTCTTTTGAACCAGAAGAAACCTGCTATGCTTATTTTTTTTCTCAATTTTCCACTCCTTAATCACTCAGTTGATGCTTAACATTGTCACACAGTTCACTGCACAGATTTCTCATTAGCCTCATTGAAATGATAAATTATGCCCTGATTGTTTGAGCATTTGGTCTTCCTTTTAAACCACACCCTTTGGAATGAGCTTTACTGTTTTCTCTTGACATAGCATGCTCTTATAACCATCATGTACCAATATACGTCCCACATCACGTAGTTTTTTTTCCTGTGCTTTGTTAACGGAAAACAAATTGCTTGCCACTGCAAGGGAGGGATTCATCATTTGTAATTAGAATGAACCATGACATAGGAAATGCCTGTGCACTGAGCAGTTTGTGCTCAGCTTATTTCACCATTGGCCATTGTAGACTGTCAGGGAAACGCTGAGTAGTAGTACCATTTGTGCAACCTGGACAGATAATGATAAAGTCAACATGCAGACTTTGATATAGAGAATTAATAGAAATTTGGCAGCTGATATTGAAAATACAAGATGATACAAAGATTGGAATTGCCTCTGATCTTGGAAGACTCTTGGAAGTACCTTTTCTGGTATGTTTTGTTCCTATGAGGCCAGTCATTCAGAACCTGAATTTCTTCCTGTCAAATGTCTTTGACCACTGATTCCCTTCAACCAATTGAAAATATATACCACTAATCAAGAATAAGCAATGTAAGAGTCATAGGGGTCAGTAGTTGAGTAGGTTCTTAGAAAGGTTAAAGGGCTCTAGGAGTAGCACCAAACTCATTAAATGTTTTACTCCTAAGACAGTAAGGACAATGGCTTTAAGGAAATAAGCTCATTTCAACTGTTCTTCAAGCATTCATTATTATATATGATATAATATAGATGATATGTAATATATTTACATATTATATATTACTATACTTCTATCTGTGCAATCTTATACATTTATATATCTGGTTCACTCAGTAGTTCTTAGAGAATTTATATCAAAACAGATAGGTTTTGCTTATTCTCCTCTTTTTTTATAGAATATAAACTTAGTAAAGACTCATTGAAGATGTATTGAACCATCAAGGTGAGTGTTCAAATGTGGCCTAGCAGAAAAGATTCCAGGGTAGTTTATCCTGAGCCAGAAGAGCAAAGGTGTGTCTCTTGAACTCTGGTCTCTTCCTTGGGATTACTACAGAGTATCATGTGCCTGAGCAAAATCTTCTTTTATTTACAATTTATTATACCTTCAATCTTAAGGATCTAGTAAGATGTCTATAATATAATGAGTGTTTCTGTTTATTTTATTTTTCAAACTATAATGGATATGTAGCCAAAATTAATGTCTTACTTCAAATGGATGCTTGAAGAATTGGGAAAGACATGCTTTATTCCACTTTACTGTTTTGGTCCAGAGCACTTTTGAAAATAACAATTCCTTTTAAGCATGGGGCTTCTCGGTTGGCTGTGGAGCAGATTGACAGTCATAGGACAACTGTCTCACTCTGTGCCTTTATCCTTTATTCTTTTTCTCGTCCCTGATCCTAGGTCAGAGGTCCTCAGCCTTCCCAATGCCACAACCCTGTAATTCAGTCCTTCATCTTGTGATGACCCTCCACCATAAAATTATCTCATTGCTACTTCATAATTGTAATTGTGGTATTGTTACAAATTGTAACGTAGATATATTGGGAGATAGAGGGTTGCCTGAGGGTCACAACCCACAGGTTGAGAACCACTTTTCTAATGTAATTTTTTCAGTGTTTCGCTCTACAACTTTTGTTGTACTTTCAATGGATTGGAACAATAGCCTCCTTGAAGAATAGAGATTGTCGGCTTAAAAAATCATTTAAACAGATTTAAAGCATAGAGTTTAATTAGAAATGTTAACATTTGGAGCAATTGATTCATTAATGGCACTGATAAGAATATTAAATGAATTAACTTATCTGTTCCCCTTAAGAATAGACAGCAGGCACCGTGATGAGCTGTAATAAATGAGAGACGCTGCTTCTCTGAATTCATGTAGCTTGCTAGGTGCTAAAATAGCTCCTGAGCATTGATAAACTTCTCAGACGAAGGTGATTTCAGGTTAATTAACAAAAAGGCAGGGATTTCTGTGACTTGACTGACTTGCACTCGGAATGATAGTGAACTGATCTGGAAGTTCCTCCTGTCCTTTCTTCGAACCATGTTGCCACCCAGAGAAGGCCTGAGTGTTTTCACCCTTCTCTTAGCCCACATATAGGACAGTGTCTACATTATACTAGCTATTTTACTATTGGATAGATATAGAACACAAAGTGTGCCATTTCAGTATTGAAGCGATTAGTCCCTTTAGAAAGACATTCTGATGATGTGAAACTGGATTTTATACTTTCCAAAAATAATTTTATGCCCAATAGATGAAAGAGAATGGCATGTACGTGTGTGTGTGTGTGTGTGTGTGTGTGTGTGTGTGTGTGTGTGTTGAGAATGAAAGAGAGAGTTAATTTGGGTAAACTAATCCTCTTTTAAAAAGAAATATGATGTGAGATTTTTATTCTTGGTTAATATAAATAACTCTGGGGTGAATATTTGAATCATATAAAAATAGTGATGTATTAAAAAGTCAATGACAGGATAGGAGGATCATTATGGCAGAGGGCGCAGAAAGATTATAGTAGCTGGAAGTGACAGATGGCTACAACATGGAAACCCTATCTTCTTGACACAGCAGATGCACAGTAGATGTGACATCATGGCAAGACCTATCAAGCACAAACTAGACCAAATTCTAGCATGCAGGAAAGCTGGGCACAAAGGTCCACCCATAACCAAAGAGCTATACACAATTACTAGTCACTGAGAGAGGAAAGGTCATTTTTTTCCCAGGATGTAGTTTCTGATAAGCCAATAACGCTCCAGTTGAAAACACACAAATCCAATAATACATGGGCAGTGCAAATTGACCTTAATGCAGGAAAAAAGATACAGAAAGGGTGGTGAGACAACGGGGAGTGGACTTGAGGAGATTTGGGGGTGAGAGGAGAGGGTCAATATGATAAAAAACTAACTTTATGAAATTCTCAAAGGACTAATAAAGATAAAATAATTGAATAAAATATTAAGTAAATAAAACCAAGTCTTGCCATAAAGAGATGAGAGGAAATAAGAAAAACAAAAACAAAATCCCAAAACTATGGTGATTTTCAAATGAAGCCAAGCTCCTCTGATATAATGCAAGCACAACTGATGGGAACGATAAGGAAAGGATTAAGAATGACTTCTCTAATAGAAACTGTCCAGAGGAAGAGTTCTCTGTGGTATTGACTGCAGTAATGAAGATTCCGTAATGGGGAATGTTCAGAAATGGAGCATGGAGGAGAAGCAGAAAGTTATTTTGGAATGGCTATTAAAAATAATTAGACATAGAAACGCTGTTAATTTTGTGGTAGCAGGATGGATAAAGAATGACAACATGGGAATGAAACAGAATAAGAGGCTTGCCAGGTGTTAAAGAAGTCAGGAGGGAGCTTTGGATCATCATGAAGAGAGTGTAGATAAGGTAGAGATGAGACCATGGAAAACTAGGATTTAGCCAACATCCACAAGAATGCAGAGGACTGATCATCACCTCAGAAGGAAAGCTAATTGTGTTATTAAAACAAAGTCAGGTGTCAATCAGACTACTTCTGAAATAGCTAACATGATGAGCCCTTAGAACCAAATGTAGCAGCATTTGAACAAACAAGGGAAAGTTTCGTAAGCCTCCATGAAGTGATGGTAGGAGAGCCATCACTAGTGAGGGGAGGAGGCAGGAGAGCCCAGCTTGTGGTCCTGGGGACCCTTTGGAAGAACTCTCATTGATGTTGCCACTGTTGTTTTCCTGTAAAGGAGAGGGAGAAAGGAGAAGGTAGTTTGGCTGGAATACAAAACAAAGGAAGTTTTCTGTTGCAATTTAATGAGAAAGGCTCAAATATAAAATGACCACCAATAAGGGGAAAATACTATGATTTAGGAGAAACAGAAACAATGTGTTAAAGTCTTTGAAACTTGGCATTATGAAAAGTATAGGGATAAAGGAAAGGTTTGGCATTTCTTAAGATGGGGTGGCATTCCTCACAGCAATCAATTTCACAATTTATCGTAAGTGTTTGACCTTGCCTGTACTTCTTTCTGATTTTTTTAGCCACATACTAGCTAATTACTTATCTGAGTATCACTAATAGTGGGATAATTAATAATAATTATATTATTACATATTGCATTATTTAGAATATATTATATATTATATTCCATTTTAATTAATAATTGAATAATTAATAAAATTAATATGTGTTATTGTATAGATATATGCTAATACATAACACATGCATACTTACATACTAATACATCTGTATAGCATAGACTAGCTGTCTGACTGTAAGAAACTCTTACACATGACATCTAATTGTCTGATGAAAGAGCTTCATTCTTCATTGTCACCACTCTAGGCAGGGTATCTGGGAGAAGGAACTGGTAAGGGAAGCAGAGTAAAGTCTCATTCAATATGCAATTTATGCTCCAAGGGTTAAGAAATGTCACCTGAGTAAAGTTCTCATGAGTTCAAGCTGTGTACAATCACAAGAACAAGCCACACGTGGCAAAAAAAGTCGATTTTTTTCATAGAGACATACAAATAAGAAACAGACAATTGTAATGAACAACCTAAAGTAAACTTACTTTTATCCACTCTACCTTGAAGGAGCAGAAAAGCTCATTTCAAGAAGTATTCTGTGTTTTGAAGAAACAGAGGTCATGAGACTCTCGACTTGTTTCCTTAAAAGAACTCAGAATTCTCCTCACATGACTTAATTCTTGGACTGTTCTGACACTTTAATAAAATTAGTATAGGCTAATTATTTTAGGTTGACATAAAGATAGAGAAATTACTTGTTAAAAAAAGAACCTTATTAAAAACATAATACAAAATTGTTTGGTTGCTGCTTTTCTTCCTTGATAATATAATTTGAAAACTGTTCTAGATTTGTGTTGTGAGCATATTGAGTCCAATGGTTATCTATTGCCAAGTGGTCAGACCAGAAAACATACTTACAGGTAGCATTACACAGACTAAACAAGTTATAGTTAAGAATTTATGGTATTTATGTATGTATGTTATGTATGTATGTGAAAAACATAATGATTCATGAAAAAAGAGACCATGAATTTGAAGAAGAAAGTATGTGACAGGATTTGAATAGAGGAAGGCAAAAAAAAAAGAAAAATCTTGTAACTAAATTATAATCTTATTTTTTAACATTTAAAAAATTAAAAAATTTGAACCCCACCCTTTTGCCTTTGAACAATATATAGGAAGGTAACTGATTTGCATAGTGGACTGACAGATATTTGAAGATCAGTTAATGAGTTTTATTGTATTTAAGGCAAATTTATTTACTGAGTTTTTATTATTTAGCTACAAGGCTAAGTAATTTTTCCTCAGTTGCTTCTGGTTGTGGATAATGCTCAAAGGCAATTCCTGAAATTGATGTTCCTCATGGTGTGGTCATCCCCTGGGGCTCCTACGCACAGCTCGTGACCACAGAGGAGCACGTGTGAGTGAGAGGAGGAAAGAGTGAGCACTGAATAGGAACCCAGGGCCAACCATACCTTTGCTCTTGTCGTTCGTTACATGGCCCTGTCTTAGAAGCATAATGAAACACAATGCTTAAAATGCCCTGGAAACAAGGGAGTTCGTTCCAGATGAGTCCTCGGCAGTTAATTCTCATATACAACCTCTGAGGTCAACGAGTAAGACTTACTACTAACAGCTGTCCTGGCAGATGACACAGAGGTACCGTGACTTTGGAGAGAGGACGGGGGCATATGCATAGGAAGAAAAATAAAAGAGAAAGGCCCCAATTCTTTTTATGCACTTATAATAGACAACTCCCATGATTTATAAAGCCAAAGGGATGAGAGTCAAAGGCTAGGCCTGCTGCCAGTGGTTCAAAAGCAGCAGGAGAGTAAGACTAGAAAATGCCGAGCAACAACAGCAAATCAAAGAAAGAAAGATGGCACTCCAGGACACTGACATCCGGCCCTAGTTAGTCGGTGAAGAGTCAATATTAGATGCTAGTACAGGAAGCTTGTTAGCCAGAAAACAGACACATGTTTAAAAGACTCTAGAGGAAGGCAACAGTTACAACAACAAACATGCCCTCACTGCCTCTTTTCACCTCTCTATGCTCCATTAGCAACAGTTAAGCTAGAAAGTAAAGCCGCTGTAGCTATGACTTACATTCTCCAGGTGTCTCCCCCAGAATGCTCGAGACTCTACGACTGGTGGTTGGCTTGCACCTTCCACATCGATTCAAATCCTCACTACAAATCTGAAAGGCTTAATTAAATTTAATTACACTTACAGAATATCTTGTATTCAATCCATTTATAGATCTCATTTCGTTATGTGAAAACTTTTATATTGAGATTTAAGTATATGCACATTATTAGGGAGCAGACATCTGATAGCTAATACAATAGAAACCGTAGTCACAAATCCCCCATTGTTTGATTCAGCTCTCACCATAGAGAACACTCCTTGTAGCTGATAGTCAAGGTGACAACTTCAACACCTGCTGTGCCATTAACACGCCAGAAAACAGCAGGCAATAAGAGAGAGAGAAAGGTGCACTGATTCTTTTCAGTGAATGAGTTTGATGCAAGAAGTGCATTGTAGCCCAATATCTAGATAATTTCCATGGTTACAACTTATAATTTTCATGAGAATAAACTATAAATTTTATTCCAGCCGTGGATGTATTGAAGTGAGGCTCTGAAAGAACGATGATGAAGATATTGAGACACAACTAGCAATTTAAATGCTACAGAGCTATTTAGGTATTTGTGCGCAGATACAGACAGACAAGTGTATAGTCATCCAGATGGACTTTGCTGATGACTAAAGGAAAGAAACTCAGATATGAACAGTCAGCAGTATTTGCTACAAAACTGTCTGGGTATGTATATGCATGAGTGTGGCATTGTGCAAGTATAAAATGTTGATCCTCTGCTAACATCTTTGGTACTATTTTAAGTTTCATCTTATTTAGCCATAAAGCTTATTCATGTTTCAGATGAGAACACTGGGGCCCTAAATTTTTTGAATTCAAAGTCTGACAACATTTTATTGATGTAATGTTTATGTTATTATGATAAAAATGAATTTACTGAGTTTCAATATATAGAAAATGATAATTTTATAATGAAAATGAAGATAGATATCTAGATAGACAGATTGAAGAATGATAGATGGAAAGGTGATAGATGAGTGGTATATAGATTAGTACTTAATACCTGTAAAAATATTTCTATTTCCCAGAATTGTCATAACAAAGTATAATAATCCAGGAGGTTTAAAAAATAATTTATTGTTTCATACTTCTAGAGCTACAAATCTAAAATTTGAGTGGTGGGAGGATATGACTTTCTAGAACATTCCGAAGAAGAACTTTAGCATTCTTCTCTCTTTCTGAAATTTGTTTAAAACTCATTTAACTCGTTCCATTTACAAATACTCAATTCCAAAACATACCCTATGAATCTGGAACATCCCCACACAGTTTCAGGTTTGGGCTCCTGTTTCTCAGCTGAATGGAGCCAATTGGTGAGGACTGTGGCACCTTAATGACTAGTTGAAATAGGCCTCTTTGGGCAGGACTTTGAAGGTCACATTTGGGCCTTTAGTTCCAGCTATATTTTGCCTCCTGCTTTATATAATGTGTAAAGAGCTACTGCCACCTCTTCCCAACACCACGAAGAACTAGACTCCTCTGCCATTCTATTCTTTACAATAGATTACTGGTAGGGCTTTCTGTCAACTTCACACAAGCTATGGTCATCTAGAAAGAGAAAAACATGGCTGATAAATGCCTCCATCAGATTGCTCTGTAGGGAAGCCAGTGGGGGCACTTTTTGATTAATATTTGATGTGGGAGGACCTATTCCACTGCAGGCAAGGCCATCCTGGGCAGGTCATCCTCGGTTGTATAGAAAAATAGACTGAGTAAGCTGTGGGGACAAGTCAGTAAGCAGTTTCTCCATGTTCTGTTCTAGTCCTTTCTCCAGGTTCCTGCCCCGACTTCCCTTCATGATGGACTGCAGCCTGTAAGCTGAAATAAATCCTTTCCTTTCCATGGGACTTTTGATCATCATCTTTATTACAGCAATAAATAGCAAAGTAGGATGGAATACAATATTCAGAAACCAAGAAACACAATAAATATGTCCTCCCATAAGGTGTTTCCCTGCATCTCTTTGTCCCAGAAACTCAAAAGAAACATTCCAAATAACATTACATTGCTGGGTCTTGAGTAATAATTCAATACATTCTGTGGTATACACAAGTCCATCTTAAATGGAAAGACATTTGCTGACTCTATTTTCTTTCCAATTCATCTCTATCCATAAGGCTTCTTGATTAAAGTTCCAATATAAGAAAAAATACCCATCAGGACTTGTTTAAGTATAAAACAGTTAAATCTACTTGGATTTAATTCCTCTTGCAAACCTAAAAATACAGGTTATAGGGGGAAAAAAAGTACTTCCATTGGCTTAAAATGTCAAATAACCTCTAAAAAAAAGTTTTACATTTTGATAACCTTTGGGGAGATCCTATCTAAACTAATTTTTGATCAGCTCACCAGTTCCAGTGTTTTTACAACAGAGTCTAAAACACATCTATATCCTGAAAGTTACTGAATGAGAGATAAATGAGTAAGTTATTAGTGTTAGAACATAATTGTGGGAACAATCAATGAACCTCCTCTGTCTCTTACAAGAAAGTCAATTTGAAGAAAATCTCATCATTTTCTAGCAATAGATTCTGTCTTGAAAGCTTACTTCCAACATCAAATCCAAATAAGATTCAATATTCAGGAAACTCCTAATGTGTCAAATCTTGTCTAACTCCAACTAAAATTACATTAGGGAATACATAATAGATATTTTTTTTTGCTTGGCAGCAAACATGATGATACATGCTGCTGATATTAGCTCTGAAGAAGTAAATAATGATTCTGTTTGCGGTTGTTTTTAAAAGGATTCTGCTGTTGGTTACACAAAGATTGAATAACATTACTACAAGAATTAGAGACAACACCTGGGTAGGCTGGTAGTTGATGTCTTATGAGGCAATGAAATTGTGGCTTAGGATGCCGGTTTGAAATTAAAATGAATGA
This sequence comes from Arvicola amphibius, assembly GCF_903992535.2. NCBI lineage: Eukaryota > Metazoa > Chordata > Mammalia > Rodentia > Cricetidae > Arvicola > Arvicola amphibius. The sequence continues at coordinate 46,087,084 of NC_052060.1, read as the reverse complement.
TTTTTGATAAGAGATATCATGAAAGAAAATTTGATAAAATGAGGCAACTCATAAGGCTGAAAATCGAAGGGTATGCATGACTTATGTATCTTTTTAAATTTTGGGGATTGGAGAAGAGTTGAAGAGCTGGAATACAGACTAGGAGATTTACAAATGTTTACTTATACATGTAATGAAAACAGGTTGGTATTGGCATAAAAACAGACAAGAGGATTAATGGAACCGAATTGAGATTAAAAAATTTTTATTCAGTTGAAACACACTATATGTAAAACTATGTAAGATTGATTGTACCAAGGAAAGTATTGATTTAAAATATTTTCACACTAAACACAGTAGATCAGTGCTTAAAGGATCTGTACTTACTCAGGTTATTCCTACATTATAGAGTAAATTGTAAAAGAATTATATTTTTAATTATATATACAGGTAGAAGTCACTATTTAGTAGGGCTTCATAATTTCATGTTTCCTTATATTTGCCTGGAAATGTGTGCAGTATACTAGGTAACTTGTAAAAAAAATAAAATGCTGTATTTTAATATTGATGCCCAGAATGTAGTACTGATTAGACTCTGACAGACTACTAAATACATAATCAGTGTTTAAGTTAATGAATACTTGCTTGAAACCCAAATCAAAGAATGCTAATTTACCTTATTGATTATCTGGCGCATGTTCATTGTGTTTGGAAAAACAATTTGTCCTTCTTACTAATTCCATAAACTGTGTTCCTCACACAGTAGTCACCTAATACTTTTCCATGGAGAAAGACAGAATTGCTTAGGAAACCATTTTCTTTCTCATCTGTCTTGTTAGGACACAAATAAGTGAGGCTTACAGAGATCATCATTTCTAGATACCTACACAGTGTTTTTAGTCAATGTCTATATGTAGTTGTAGGACATGAAAACCTACATTTATGTCAATAGGTTTACCTAAAAGTGCCATAAGTTCTCTTAAGGAAATCTCTTTAGTATTTGGATCAAAACTTAGCTTGAAAGCACCCATCTATATATAAAATGATGCCTTGAAAGTTTAAAACCTCCCTTGAAGAATGGCTTTGGGTACACTGTGATTTCCTAATGATGAAGAACAGATGGGATTGATTGCAATCTCAGTGTGAAGCAGGAGGAAAATGCCTGCAGATATCCAAGCTTGGTAGGGATCAGACATAAAAGCCCCACTAGCCCAGGCTTATCGGGGTGAAAGATCCAGGCTGATGAACGCAAGGCAAAGTTTGTGCAAAAGAAGTGAAATCGGCCTAGTAATGACTTGATTACCGCAAGGAAAATATCACTTATGGAAGAGGATGCTCTAAGTGAGCTAACTAAAAAAGAGGAACATTCTGTTCTCATTAGGCTTCAAATAAAAAGTTGCAAGATTTGCTTTATCGGCAGTAGGAGATGCCCAGTAGTAATTTATGTTCTGGGAAGGCTTTCTTATACATAGTTAGCTCAGACCCCCTAAGTCTCCAAGAAAAAAAAAAGATTGCAGTCAAATGGCAAATGAGAAACAAATATCCAGATAAGCCACAGTGGGGTGAATTATGTAAACACCGAGGACTGTGGGAAATGGGCTTCTTGGATGGCTCATTCTGCTCCACTTAACATCTGAGGAAGATAAAAAAGTAAATTGCAATTATGAAATAATAAAGGGCAAAAAGATCTTAATTGCCATCTGAGGATGGATAGAAGAATGGACTGTGGATTCATTTTGATGTGCATTTTTTATAGTTCTTCAGGTACTTAGAAATGCATGGTGTGTATAAGCCATTATTCAGTTAATGAGATGCTAAACTACAATTTGCGTTGAAATTGTCCAGTGCTGCTTCTCATTAAAGAGATAATGACTCAAAAGATATTTTAGGTGTTGCTACAAGCTGCTGTTTTCATTCAATTTTTATTTGGCAAATTGGGTCACATTGTATTACAAGACGATCATCTGTCCTGTAACATGTTCATATCCTGTGGTTGGGAAACAGGGAGATGATGGAAGGTGATCACCCCCTGTGCACCTGGCATGTGGCCCCAGAAAAACGCCTTGGTGAAGCAAGTCAGCAGACCTTCATGCAACGACCTCAATTTTGGTCTAAAGCACTTTTGTGTATATCGAAATGTGCTCTTGGAGGGCAAAATATCTGCAACCATGCAGTATCCTCCAACAGATCATGTTGCACAGGGCGATGAGCAGAGTTATGCTTTTCTCAGATTTCCTGGCATTGCAAAGGAGCTGATGGTGTGATCACCACAGAACTCATTAACGTAAGGAAGGAGTCACCTGGCAGGCACTAACAGGTTTTGGGGAGCAAAGCATAGCCAAGCTCCAGCGCAGCTTTTTAAGCTGCCAGTCCTCTTGTGGCAGAGTTATGTATCTAGAGTTTCCATCTGATGACATTTCTGCTGCAAGAGGACTAGCTAGAAAACGAAAAATGTCTGAGTCGTCCTGATTCCAATCACTGTTGAGAATGTGGGGAAACTGTCCTATACATATCTTTTGAAATTGAAAACTATAGCACAGAATTATGTTTCTTTGAAGGATCTGGTGATTTCTTCTCTGAAAGACTAGGGGGGAAATTCTCACAGCTTGTAGGCTTCGCTATTTAACACTGCTCTTTAAAGGCAGCCACACAGGGTATCAGAATGAATGAGGCTGGCTGTTCAATTCAAACTTTATTAACAAAAACAGCAGCAGCCTCCAGCTTATTCTGTGTATGCTCTTCTGTAAAGCCTAATTCATTAATTATTGCTATGTTGTGCCCAAGGCAAGGCATTTGCAATATTTTTTAAGTATTTGCCTGTACTATGGAGATTTTTCCCTAGACATGGCACTCAAAACCTAAAAGCAGCAAGAGCCAAGCTTGCAGAAATAACCTGCTTAACCAGTGATAGAGGAAGACATTCAAGGTCAACTTCAAACCTCCACAGATTCCCTCCCTCCCTCCCTCCCTCCCTCCCTCCCTCCCTCCCTCCCTCCCTCCTCCCTCCCGTCCCTCTCCCTTCTCTCTCTCTCTCTCTCAGTCTCTCTCTCTCCTCTCTCTCTCTATCAGTCTCTCTCTTCTCATCCATCTCTCTCTCATCCTCTCTCTCTCTCTCTCTCTCTCTCTCTCCTCCTTCACACAGAACCACACACCCGTACCTGAACACATTTGTGCACACCCAAACTGATATGCGAAATATAAATAAATATACCCTCCATGAACTAAGTGGGTAACTGAGTCAGTTAAGAGTTTGTCCCAGAAGCATAAGAACTTGATTTCAAATCCAGCACCCATGTAACAATCTGGGCATAGAAACAGGTACTTGCAACCGCAGTGCTGGGAAGAAGAAACAGGAAGGTTTCATGGACATTCTAACCAACAAGCCTAGACAGCCAATAATCCTCAAGTTCAAAGAGAGACTCTGTCTCAAAAAACAAAGGTGAGAGTGATAGACACTTGATGTCAACATCTTTCTTCCACATGTGCACAGATAGATACATGCACTTGCCACAGACATACATGCCACACACATGCAAATACTACACATTAAAATATCTTCCTCCTAATGTTCATTACAGCATTATTCATAATAGAATGCTATGCTTTTCTTTAACAAGTATTCAAAATGCTAACAAGAAGCATTCTACAGTCCCCTAAATAAATTGCAGAAAATGCATAATAATGTTGAAAAACTCAGTTGATAAAAATATGAATAATTAAAGACAGACAAAACTAAAAATACAGAAACCACAGTATTTCAAAAGTTCAGAATAAAACTGGGTATTAAAATTTTCAAACTTCATACGTTCAAAGCAAAGGGAAATCACTCATCATATCGACACATTAGGAGAACAGCCCATCATTGAACTTCTCATGTGAAAGCCACTGTGCTTAGCTTTGGGTTCCGAGAGATATGTGGGAGCTCTGTCCTGAAAGAATCATACAAACCAAAAGAGTAATTCAGCAGAGCTGATGAACTTATGATATATTTTGTAGGCAGTAAAGGAGGACTTTCTAGGGAGCTGCAACAGTGTAAATGTTAGCGGAATGACTCCACCATAAGGTAATGTAGTAGTTTAAGGATGGAGTTGTTTAGTGGGGTTAAGGGTGAGATGAGGTCCACAGATCCATCGAGAGCTTACTCTGACACAATACAGAACATAGCCTTTATTCAGAAGGCCTTATGGATGATAGAAATAGGCTGCAATGAAAGGATTTAAATTCCAAGTCAAGTAATCACCCTTACATATATTCTTGTGATAATATGAAGGGTCTATTATAAAACACAAGGAAAACAGAAAAAGAATGGGACACAACACATTAAATCATTAAAGTTTTATAACCTGGATGCTACTTTTGCTAACTGTATGTTAGCCTTTCTATCTTCTGCATTTTGTTTGTAAAAATAAGTATTGTAATGCTTTCCCAGATAAAGCATTGTAAAAGTTATAGAAAATAATGTTGGCAAAATTACTTCCTCAATGCATGCTTTATGAACTACACATATAATTGGAAGTTGGTATTGCCAATTATAATAATGCTGGTTAGACATATTAGGTAATTTAACAAATTAATTCGAGAATAATGAGGAGAAATGAAGTATGGAGAAATTAAATAGATCCAGAGAATAGAAGGTAAAGGAGGTATCTGAAGGACCCTTCTATGGAATGATATCATTAATCCATACTGGAATTGCAAGACAAAGAACTAAACATGGAGTTGCATGCTTCAGAACATTCCTCACAAGTCCTGTCTGTGCTATGTAATGGTTACCAAGGCATTGGATTGATACCACTATTTCACCACAACTTCCCCCAAACAGAATATCCCTAGCATTGGCAACAACAAAAATTCTAAGTATAAAATAATTAGAAGGTGATCAAGTACTTAGAGGGAAAATGCAACCTCAGTAGAGTTAGCTGTCAAAGAATGTGCAGGACACAATGTTGGCCTAGGCTGGACTCTGAAGGAGAAAAAGGAGAAAACATCTATGGATCCATGACAGAAACATGAAAGCATAAGCACACAACTCTCCAGTCAAGTACAGGACATGCAGCGCGACTTGATTACACCTTTCCACGGAATGTTACATTTCCTTCTGTATCAACACTTGGCACAATCTGAACAAATCTATTAGTGTGAAATCCAGTTTAGTATGAAAAATCTGTCTATTATTGATATAAAACTTAAATGTTTCTGAAGAAGTCAAAGTCAGTGGGAAAAGAGAAATAAATGACTGAGAACCAATTTTACTGTAATTTCCTCGGTAAGACGTTTGTTTGGCAATGGCAGTTTCCTCACAAGCTTCAGTTGTGCTCTTTAATGGATATCTGAGCACAAGTCACACAGCCCACCTGAATTCCCCCCCCCCCTTCTCTGTCTATTCTAGGTCAATCTGCTCTGAAGTGTCTGACCATGTGCTTACCCACAATGCACTTCTTTGTTGAATAAGTGTCTATATATAACTTGCTAACTTCATGCTTCTGGCTATGATGTGGTATCACATCAAAATACATGTATGTATGCAAATTAATTATACCTTTTGCTCTACCAGTGTCAAGACCTCATTGATGCTCTTGACTCATGAAACTTACTTGGTTATGAAGGCAGACGCCATCTTAATATCATACTGTATCTTCCACACTCTTCTGTCTTTGCTGAGTGCTTTTCATGTTGGTTTTAATAATCACCTCATATATTTAGCCTGACCACTGTTATAACTTTTTCTTTGTGAACATAGTATCTATTGATTATGCATACGAAGAAGGTATTTTCCAGAAACTGTCTCAGCTTCATACTTATATAATATCATAGCAAATGAATTGACTCAAAGTGGAAAGAAACACAGTGATTTCATACAGTTTTTCTGTCAAAATCTCTTGGTTCCAAGTGTAAAAAGTTCATGAGAAATTAAAAGATGCAATTAGGTAGTTATACACCTATTTGCAAGGCAACGAAGACAGAAAGATTCTAGAAAAATCAATTTCTTATTATATCTGCCTGTGGGTCATGTCATTTTCTACTAAATCACAAGCTTTGACAGTGACATCACTTTAATATGGAATGCTTATAGAGAGATCAACTACTTGAAAAGTGTGACTTTTAGATATATGTTATCTTAGTTATTTTAGATACTAAAATTATAACTTTTAGCAACCATAATTTTATTAGGCTCTCATTCTAACTTGGTGAAATAGGGCACAATATACCATTAATCCAAAAATATGACATTATGAAGTAATCAAATGTTGAAAAGCTATATTAAGCTTTCTATCTAGTATGAAATATATCTGTAAAATGATATTGTATCCATTTAGAAGCAGCAAGCAGGACTCATAAATTATGCCTAAAATGGGCAATTTTGAACAATGGAGTAAAATGGAGCAATAAAATATGAATTTAATGATTGACAAGAAATCAATGAAGAACTGACTTGGTCATTTGGCCTCATGCTCAAGAATTAATAAATTTCGGTAGAACTGGTACAATGTTAATTTTATGTACTGCACAGATTATACATAATTTACTTAATCAAATTGATTACACATGCATTTTCAAAAACACTGTTTTATATGTTGTGTGAAAGAAGAAATACTATCTCTACTTTAGGAAGAGGTGGGATGTGTACAAATGGTACCAAGTGATGACCCAAAGGCAACAAGAGATGCACATGTCATCTAGATGTGATCAGGTTTCCACTTCAGGAATGAGGCATACTCTCGTTAGAGCTGAAATCTCAGTTCAGCAAGAATAGATCCCAGAGGCAATGTGCTCCAGTCTGGGGCCCCAATTCTATTGTATAATCGAGCTGTTTGTTAAGTAAGGGATTGTAAATTATTTGTCAAATGCCAGGATATTCCTCAGGTAACTTAAATTTTCACTTTAACACATGCACTAAAGTCTAACCACAAAGCTAATAAAAATGAGGTGTCTAGATGAAAATTTTAAAAAAATTACAAAAGAAAAAATACACACAGATAGTCTTTGTTAATATTCTCTTGCTTTAAGTACCTAACCATAGATAGAAAATAAAGTGACAGCCATTACATGTTACACATTTTAGTGTTTGAATTGGCACTTCACAACTTATAGTGTGACAAATTAAAAGAATAAGTTAGTGTCCATAACTTTAGTGCCAAGGCTTGGCCAATTTTAAAATAAATACTGGAAAATTTTCACTAAAATAATGTTTGATTCTTTCCACAATTAACTTAAGGAAGACTATTATCTATTCTTATTTCAGCCAAAAAAAAAAAAACACCCATAATTGTTAGTAAAGATGATATGCCAGAAATGTTTCTGTTAAGAAGAATAAGTCAATGTTGTGAATTTTATGATAGGGAATATAACAAAAAATTTACCAAAAAATGACATTGTTTGGAAGGTGAACGGTGGCTTGGCGCAAAGAAGAAATTGTGAATTGGCTAAGTATAAGAAGTATCCCCTTGCAGGAAGATTATTGAATATAGAAATGTCAAACAAGCAATTGATTAAATTAACTCCAGTATGTAGATAAACTCTATGGTGTCTAAGCAAGTTAAAAATCACCCAAATACATAGAGAGATACGGATGTGTTGCATGCAGCCTGAGTAGAGACAGATGGAATAGTTCATTCTAGGGCAAACTACTTAATAAAGTATTTGCATCAATCAATTCCAAAGTGCTCTCTGGAAGATACATAAAGTGGTGAAGATACTTTATACTTTGTATCTAAGGGCTATCCCCTAGAGTTGTAGAAGACACCAGCCACTACAGAAGGGAGTGATAAAGGTTCTCTAGAAGCACAAACATTCTCCACACTTAGTAAAGTTTGATAATTGTAGTTATGATAAGGGCATGTGATGAATTCCAGTCTCACAGGGCTTCAGCCCATTCTCTGATCTGGCTCCCAAAGCACAAAATCGAAAATTACTTTAACAGCATTCAGAGTGCCTCCCAGTGATACATTAGTCCAATGAGAAAGGAGTCCTGTAGAAGCTGTTGGGCCCAGGGAACCACTGTGTTATCCTGATAGATCATACTTGAGAGATTCTATTGGAAAACAGATGTTGTTTATTTGTTGTTTCTCTGAGTTGCAGTAAAGGACTTTTAGAACAGAACATCATTGTGACTATGTAGCTACATCTGTGCTAACAAGGTTCTGCTGCCCAGAATCAGCTTGGGTCTCTACTCAATAGTAGCACTCAACTTCTCAATCCAAACCATTTCAATTCACGTATCAACCTGAGACCAAAAGCATTGTTTCCCTGGTCATTGTATTTTAATTCCAATCTTGAACTTCTCCAGCATTGTCTGCACCTAAAACAATCCTTTGGTCTCTAAGTGGTACAAAATTCTGTGCAAATTATGCCTGCAATCTCAAACTTGTAACTCCCTGTCATTAAAAGGCACACAGTAATTTGCAACCAGACTGCCTTGTTGACACCTGCGGGCTGTATCTTTGGTGATATTATAACAAGGTTTAGTTTACTTCCCATGTTTCTGAAGATGCGTGTGAAAAAGCCCATGTTACTTTTGTATAAACATGTAAATGAAGATCACACTTTTCTTCTGTGTCTTTAAAGAAATCATAAGACCATAAAGCTTCTAATCTCCTTCTCTGTCTTCAAACATGACCAACTCTATCATTTCAGACAAATGTAAATATACTTTTACAAAGCCCTGCAGTAAGCCTTTCAATCCCAAGCAAGTACAGTCTTACATACTAGAAATGCAATAAATATTGAATGATGAACTGAAGTCATTCATAATCAACGATCTTTGACATCAGGAAATGTTTCCTCATTGCTACTCTAGGTCCTTCCTATTTTATTTCCCCTTGCCATGATCTCAGTAAGAGTAGAGAGTATCTAGCAATCAATCTCTGTACTGTATCTGTTCCTTACACGAAGACTATTATTAAATTTCCTTCATGATCCTCAAAGCCACTTAGCCTTCTCTTCTGCAAGCTAAATAATTCATCTCCCTTTTCTACTTTAGTCATGTCTGAGATTTTTGCATTAAACAGAAGGAGAATTGCTGAAGCCACAAGCCATTTTTTAAAAATCCAACATTACTGAATTGTGTTAAAAGTAATAAGTAAACAGCAATGGTGTGTGCAGATACCATCAGAATATGGATAAGTAATGGAAATTGTCTAAGAAATCACTAACATTGGGATCATTTTATAATTTGATTTTTATTAGATACAGTGTGTAACCACCAATGATATTTAAAGAGAAAAAATAAAAAGTTGTAATCTTATACTATGTTCCTTAATTTTATATATATATACATATATATATAAAACTGGCTCACAGTTCCTCTGAACAACTTAAAAATTGTTCTTCATATTACCCACTAACTTCATTCTACAAAATGAAAAGTTTGGAGTCTTCCCCATACTCCTGGTTGAATGCTAGAAAGAAGAAAAATGGTCCATATATCTCCGGTGGTTTCAAACCAACACAACAGGAAGCCTTGAATTCCATTTAGAAAAGCTAAATGCAGAAAGTGTAAGCTATTTATCAGCCTGGCCCTCACGTTCAAAGAAGCAAGACATACGAAGTTGTAAAAAAAAAACATAAAAATAAAAAACTCATGGCAGAAGTTTGCCCATCATTTGCATCCCAAGTAATATAACAAAGGAACATCCTAAATTGGTCTCTGTCATCACACCATGGACTTAAGAGAAATTAAATTTCATCCTACTAGGAGAGAATAAACTGTTAGGCATTGCTGGACAGACTCCAAGGTTAGTGTGAAAGACTGGACAGCTACAATTTGACTTTCCTTGTGTATGTGAATGAGTGACAATGAGTGACATGCAAATGATAGAACTTCAATAGACAATTCCTCAAATTCTATGGCTTTGAATCTTTAATGCTCCCAAGAGATTGATGCACTTCGAAATATTTCATTTCCATGCAGTGTACTAGAAATGGCAGTGCCCATCCCTCCCAGATGTATAACAAATTTTTACCCTCAATCCAGGAGAGATCATTGAGAAAAGCTGCCACCTCCTCGTGACAGGCTTGTGATAGAACTCTGTCATCTCCTTGACCTATGCTTAATGGTATTCTGCTGACCCAAGTGGAGGGTATACACCTCAATTTTATTTTGCCACCACTTTAGCTTTTTAAGAGTTCAATTCTACAAAAGGTTTGAGGAAATAAGGCAGGGTGTGGCTCAAATTTTGCAATGTTGTTATTAGTGAGACAAAGTGGATAACTGGATTTCTGCAGAGAATGTTTTCTCCGGGGAATGTACTCACTCTGCTTAATCAACTGGCAAACAAGACACCTAGGGTTATCTCTTTACCATGCTATTGCCCCATCAATAATGTAGACTGTCATTAAGAAGTCATTTCTCCCTTCTGGGCTGAATTTTGAGAGGTCCATCATATGGGGGAAATGGGAATTATGGTGTGGGGACTATGCATCACATCATAATCTCAGAAATATGCCGTGCTATTCACCAGACAGTCCATGAAGATACACTCCAAGGCATGCACCAGTGCATCACAAAATATATAGGCTGAGACCACCAAACTCAATTCATTAGGACCTCTCAGTGTTGAGATTATAATCATGCTTCAGGGCATACGCTGCTCACCAGCTGAGCTCAGGAAGACATTTTGCTCCCATAACAAGACTTCCCAGAGGTCAAATGCACTGCTGGAAGGTTTCAATTTTGCAAATATGTCTTTACTAACCCCAAATGTCTTTTATTATCTCTTTTTTCATGTTATATATTTCTCAGATCATCAAGCAATCCTATAAGCAATTATAACTGTAAACAATTACAGTCTGAACTTTGTGTTTTTTCTTCTTAAATTATTGCAGCATCTCTTTCCAAATAGTAATCTTTCTGCTTTACTAAAAATTCATGTGAGAAGTACATATTAAGATGAATTGTTTTTTAATAATAAAACACTTATTTAAAGTAGACACCAAAAATGCTGCTGGTAACAGTATTATAATAAATAGACTTTATTTTCAGAAAATACTACCTGCAAGATCATGCAGTAGTTTTCTGATGGCCATGGTCACTCACTTGATTAGCAGCTCAAAGGAACACCTGCACTAGCTCTTGTTAAGGGCACATCCCTCAGAGTAGCAGATGAGATGTCCTTGAAACGACACCTGCCCAACACCCTATCCTCCTGTATCACAGAAGCAAAAATGCAGAGGAAAAGAAATGGAACTTTCTATTCCATAACAAGTAGACAGTGAGGACAGAAATGTGGTATACTGGTTAGGTTTTTGCCAGCTTGAAACAAACAGGGTTATCTGGAAAAAGGGAACCACAAGTAGGAAAATAGATCTGTAGGATTGGCCTAGAGGAAAGTCTGTGTGTCATTTTCTAAAGTAATGATTGATGTGGGAGACTCAGACCTATGTGGGCCATGTCACCCCTTGACAGGTGGCCTTACACTGTACACAGGACAGGTGGAGTAAGCCATTTAAAACAACCCAGTAAGCGGTATTTCTCAGTGGGCTGTTTCAGTTCCTGCTTCTAGGTCCCTGCTTGATTTTCTGTCTCAGCTTTACTCAGTAATGGACTGCGACAGGAAGTGTAAGTGAAATAATCCCTTTCCTTCCCAAATTTCTTTTAGTCGTGGTCTGTATCACAGCAATAGAAAGCAAACTAAGAGACATAAATATTATAGGCATATCTTACTGCTGCTCTGTTAACAGGCTGCATCTGGGAATTTTGCCAATCACTTCATCTTTTTCCACAGTGGTTTATATTATCTCAGTCAATAGATTCTTAAAGATCTTAAAGATTCTTAAAGAAAGTGGGAAACAATCCTAAGAAGTGATTTCTGATCCCTCTCCATTGATACTCTTAGTGAAAAAGTCATATTTTTTAGATTTTTTACTTTTGCTATGTAGGGTATATAATCTACACCATCACAATCTGCCTTTGAGTCTTGATCAGCTTAAAAAAATTCCCTAGAGTGGCAGAGCTAATGATTTATCAACAGAGTCGATCTTCTAAGGGCACCAAAGCAGATACCTCAATTCAAAAATCTACCTCTACCACTTAATTAGACAATTATTTAATTTTTTCCTGTTTCACTTCTAAGATCTGTGTCCAGTTGCACTACAAGTGATCTGCAGGGTGGATGTGAGAATTACATCCTGTAGCATAGAGTAGATATTAAATAAGTATTGAATAAAGAGGTGTGATGTACAGAGGTATAAGCCTGGCCAAAATACACGCTAATTCACTTGCATTACCAATGCTTAAGAATGGAAATATTGGCCTCATTTGGTAATAGTATCAAAGAAAACTAACTCTCAGCAAATACTACCTTAGGCAGGAGCTTTGCTATGCATCTCAGAAATCCAAGAATTTCAGAATAGGAAGTCACTTTTTAGGAAGAAGCTTTCAAATTGCATAAGGTTAATTTACTTAAAAAATCCATTGGCATATTTATCAATTTGCCTAATGACATATTCATCTCAAATTCTCATTTATTGAATATGCTTTTCATCTGTGCTAAGATAGTATTAAGCAATTTTAGTAAACTTTCATAGTGTCTGTTTCACCTACGTTTGTCCACGACATTCCCACCCAACTAAGATTTCACTGTTTTAACAGTTGTAAAGCGAATTTTAAGTTCTGACACAACTTACACTAAAAAAATTCTTAAGAGGGCCATCATAGTAATAAGAAATGATATATCTATGATAAATATTATTAGCAATATGACGATTTATTAGGCTAATGGACATCTCAGGGCATTGGTTATAGAATGAATTCATTGTAGATGAGCTGACTCCCAAACCTCTTAAAGAACTGAGTGTGAAAGAACCACCATCAGTGTGGAGTGGCGTCACTTTGAGGAGCTGTCTTGTGATGAAATTCAGTTGCAGCTCAACCTACTCTTCCATTCTCTGTGATGACTGTCAGCTTCAAATATGTGACAGATTTCCAGACGTGGAGCCTGCATGCCCGCACTGGCTGACCCTAGAGCCATGTGGCAAGTCTTTTATTCTGCACCGCCTTGACTAGACCAGAGAAATCTGTTTCAAGCTGGCTTTGGACTCAAACTGCTATGCTCTATTTAATATTCTGGCTTCTTTCCATTTTATCTGTTTTAGTAATGCACATTTCAAACATCTCCTATGGTAAGAAAGACTTTTAGCATCTATTGTTCAGAATATATGAGATATAATTAAGAGGTGAAGGTGTGAAAATTTGCCTGTGAAAAGAAAATAAAAGCGAATTCACAGATATTGGAACATACAATTTCAACATAAAGAAATATTCTAATTTATGGGAGCGAATCAACAGTCTCTTTTTAAAATGGTGGCAAACACATGAGAACTTTCTTTTAAAACATTAGTTTTATTCTCATTGATTCTTGCTCTTACACGGAAAGAGCCACTTCTCTCCTACCTATTTTTACTCAATAAAATTAATCTCCAATTCTACAAAGTTGGGGGATTTTTGTTTTAATAAGCCTGTTTGGCTTTCCTGGCATTCAGGAGGGGTGGAACTGCTAGGCATCCGGAGTTTGTTTAAAGTTCCGTCTGACTAAGTGATGATGTGAGCACATTGGTCCCATCGTGGTGTAACTAGCAGCGTGGAAACTGTCATCTGCCAACAAGTAATGGTGGTCATAGCTCACTGCCACTCCAACTGCTCACGGTCCGGTTCAGCCTGCCACCCTGAGCTCCAGCCAGCTGTCAGGACTGTCACAGCTGCCATCTTATTTACTGCCATAAGCTTTCTTGGCGTTGTGGACCCAGACACTGCTGAGATGGCGCCTGTCATTGGCTGTAAAAGGTACAGGGACAAGAGACTCGGAGGAACCCTGGGAAGGTGCAACATGTTCCAGCCACCTGACTGTAGAACCAGCCGGTCCAGAGTCTCTGAGGTTGTTCTTTGTTGACTGATAAGATTGGACAAGGCACAGTAGGCTCTCCAGAACTCCTATTCAGAGCTGTTTTAATTGAATATGTCACTGACAAGACACAATCACTTGGGCTGTGGCATCTATTCCAAATAAAACAATTGTTTTAAAGTAATTGGTCTGACAAGAAGGCTGGCAGCCATGGAGGGGAAGATGCATGTGTTGCTAGGAGAAGAGACAGAAAACATGTTCCCTGTAATTGCCATGGCTGAGCTTTTAAACTTCTCCCTTTATTCCACATGAAATGCGTCCTTTACCAACCTCTGATTTGAATAAACATTGAGCGGTTCTGGAGACAACACTCTGCTTTTCACGTCTTTTCTGCACATAAGAGGCTCTTTTTCCTCTTGCTTGCATTATCTAGCCACAACAATTTACAATAATTTCAACAGGGGAAAAAAAAGGAAGTGAGGCTGACTAGCTTGTTTCTGAATTTCAGCATCAGCATGGCTAGCAGGAGCTGATCTGAGGGTTGCAATTATGGCAAACATAAGACAGAAGGTCAATTACATCACCTAGTTAGCATATCCAGACCCAACCTTCTACAGTATGGAAGTGGCTTCTCAGGAGAGTCACTGTGCCCACAAGAGCCAAAGGCTCCATCTATCACACCTGCACAAAGGACCGCACGGTAAACAATCCACTCTGCTTCACAGTCTCTATATACCTATATGCCAGCATGTCCCCTTTAATGTGAAAAATAACTATCCTTATAATAATGCTTTATAAGTGATGGGATAAGCAAAATATCATAGTGTTGCATTTTATATCATAATTTTAATGTAAGAATTAATGGCATATGTGTACGAATATGTGTGTTTCTGATTAATATAAAAGCAACATTTTTACTCTAAGTCATTATTGACTCTGTCTTCAACTTCTATCCTGTTCTACCACACAGAATATAATTTTCCTATGAAATTGCAGCTGGTATGAAAGTCCTAATTAATTCCCCAATTCTCTCTTTTATGAACTAGAATTTTTCCTATGAGTTACCAGGTACATCAAGCTACTATAAAGGTTAAACATGTGAGTTTAATAGTGATAGATCTGGTTTTAAAACCTAGATTGTGACATCTAACAGCTGAAAATTGAGGAGCATTACTTGTTTCTTTGTACCTCAGTTTCTTTCCCTAGGTAAGGGTTCTATCTATTCATTTCTGCATCCACTCTGTAAGTATTCCATGTCCATATATATGGGATAAGTGTTCTCGGACACTGAAATATAACAAGGAACAAGCCAATTATAATACTAAGGAAAACTCAGTTAACAAATAAACAGCATGTATTTTGGGTGGAAATATTTGCAATGAACAAGGATAGAATGATGGGGAAGGTGGAGGTAATGGTGTGTTAGATGGAACCTTCTAGAAAACTTTCTTTTCACGTTGGCATTTAGTCCTTGGAAGCTGATTATGAAAACAAATCCTGTGAAGAGAATTCCAAGTGAGGAGAGAAAAATGCATAGCTCTTGATTAACTAACTAAATACACTGTGTCTGTCTCTGTGCATTTGAAGAAGAGCAGAAAGATACAGGACAAACTGTGACGAGACTCAGGAAACTGAGTAAGCAATGGTTAGCTCTAGCTTTGATGGTCTCATAAAAAAAAAAAAGCTCCATATAAAGTGCGAGATGGGAATCTACTCCCTCCTGTGGGTCCTGGACATCATCTCTCCAAACACTGTCAAAATAGCAAAAAACAAGGCAAGAAAGGGCAGGCAGTTCTCTTGCAGCCATAAGCACCCCTGGAGAGGACATCAGCTTTGACAAGGGCTCTTGCTGTGGAGGTGGTGAGTGGTGAGCACGTTATTTGATGATGAATTTGACGCAGGATGGAAGGAAAGGACTTTTCAAAAGAAAATATGTGATGACACTTGCCCACAACTTTTAGGATAATAGTGAAGCTGACCGTCAAGAGAGGACACATTCGGGGACGGGATAATCTGAGGGCTTAAAAATCAGGTTTTTATGTTACAGGTGATTATGCAGCAAGCCATCAATGTCTGTTCTTCAATAAACTGTTCACATTCTTGTGGTTATTGCCATTACCATTATAACTAATGACCAAGTCCTGGAATTTTTATTTCCTAAATGAGCACCATAAGCATATTTTCCTTTTCATACATACGGCAGCAACCTCCTCTGTCTTTTATTTGGATTCTTGGAAGGGCGGCCTAGCTCTCCACTGGAGCATATTTAGTGTTCTATTCACTGCCTGCAGAATCCTCTTCCTGACGTGCAAACATGTCAGCTCCTCCCAAGCTTGAGTTTGAACCTCAGAGACTCTCTGTACTCAGAAGAATGAGCTCTGACTCTGTGGTGATCCAATCCACTACTCCTTCTCAACGCAACCCTTTTATTATTTCCCAAGTTCCCAAATTTGAATCCCTCTAAATTTATAAATAATGTCAATTTCTCTGCATTTTCACAAACTATTTCCCTTGCCTAGAATATCATTTTACTTCACACCATATAACTTATAAATTGTGCTCCTTAATTTAAGTCCTAATCAGAATTCATCTTTTCCATTGAAGCATTTACTAAATCCTGCTTAGCAGTAGGCGGCATATTGTTTCAAGCTTCATACTTAGCTATATTACTGTAAGCAGCACATTTTCTTATATACGGAGATACTGCAATATTGTGTACTCCCTAAGGATTATCTTCTTTATCTCTGAATGAATATCAAACTTACAGTCAAGGGCATATATATTATATTATATTATATTCTTTTTGTTGTGGGATTCCCCTCTGTATGCTGTGAATATGTTTTATTATCATTTGTTAATAAAGAAATTGTTTCAATCAATGACTTAGCAGAGTAAAGCCAGTTATGAAATCAGAACAGAGACAGAGAGAGAGTGTGTAGGTGAAGTAAAAGAGATGCCATGTAGCTGCTGAAGAAGAAAAACACCAGACACCAGACAGAACCTTACCAGTAGGCCACATCCTCATGGTGATTCACAGATCAATATAAATGGGTTAATTTAATATGTAAGAGTTAGACAGAAATATGCTTAAGTTATTGGTCAAACACTTCTGTGTTATTATTCGGGTCTGGGATGCAATAAAACAAATAGGCAGCCTCCGCCTACAAAATGGCACACCAACATGAGCAACTACATCCACATAAAATCTGAGAGACTTTGGGAAGGAATTCTTGACAAAAAAGAACACAGTTAAGCACCATTTTTTGGTAACCATATTTTTTTCAGATTTTCTGTTTGCTAGAAAAAGCAAAGGAATGATCCCTTTAAGAGAAAGCTTCCTGACTCAGCAGTAGCAGCAAAAACTGTGCAGCTTCTTTAAGAAGGCATTCTGGTTCATGCTAGTTGCAGGAACAGCTCTGGCTCTTTTAGGAGACAGAGCACTTGAATATGGTTTGTGGGCATTGTGCTGCAAGTTACTTGGTGGCAGTATGAGCCAACTACTTTCCAGATTTGAGGTGTTATTGACTGGTTTATTTCATTATATACCATGCTTAATTTTTACTCCTAACACCATATAGTTTAAGACAGAAATTTTAAAAGAATCTCTTCATGTGGCAAGGATTAAGAAGCATGCAAAGCCACTTCCAGCTCTCATATGAAGTTGAATGCCCAGTGTCCTCTTCAGACACTGCTTGGGCAGACCTCATCTATTATTTTTTTTTGTCAATTAAATTTTAAAAATAAAATCCCAGGACAAAGGACATTTTAAACAAATTAAAAACTGTCACAACTGCTCTGAGCAACCTGGGAGATATATAGGAAATTTACAGCCCATCATATTATATTCCCTTAGCATAGCCATTGGCAAATGGTCAGCCTGTCATAAGAGTCCAATTAAATTATATAGCATTGCAAGCTTTCACTTCTCCAATGTCAATAATGGGGCTCCTTCAGATGGCCCTTGATAGCCACTCCTGGGTATTTTAATTTCCTGACAAATCTATCATCTAAACTTTACCATTAAGAATAGTCAGCCTCAGAGCTGTGATAAAACAGCACAACTTCTGGTACTTCTCTTAACTATGTAACAAAAGGACAGTCTTTCTGGGTATTATTATGGCTAAATACTGCTATAGCCTTCCCCATGTCTCTGTATCTACATACACATATGTATTGAAATTCAGCCACCAATTTGATAAACTTGCAATGTATAGATATACAATATTTTAAAACAATATTTCCAAATATCTCAAATTCCCATGCTTTCTCCAACCCTCATTATGTTGTTAGTAATATCTTATATTTAGTCTGATAATCTACCCAAGCTATTCATTCCCACTATAAAAATCTTAGAGTATGTTCCAATTATGAATGAGGACAGCTTAAAGTGGAAAACATTTTAAATAGATGAGGTCAAAAGTACAAATGTAGATTGTCGCTGACTTTGAGACATTTTATAAACTGTATAGATATGCATAGAATTTGAAAGGGTTGAACTGAATGGAGGATCCAAGAGGAACGAGGAATTATGATTTTGAATTAACAATTTGTTTTCGATAGATATAATAGAGGCTAGAAATTTAAATATATCATTTCCAAAAAACACGCTGGGCTAAAAATAACAATGCCTTCCGTGTATTAGAGGAAGTTGCTTCCTTTGTTTTCCAATAGTGATAAACTGCTTTGTGGGAGATCAGATGATCTCTGGAATAGCTGTCTAGTAGAAATTGCTAGGTAGCACAAAGGGCAGTGCACATGTCGCAGGCTGAATTGTGTCCCTTCCAAAGATGTGTTGATGAAAACAGATCAGGGTGCTATTGTACAAGAGAAAGGAGAAGAGAAAACTTGGGGCAATCAGAATTAGGGAGGGCTGTGGCCGAGATTGATAATTATGAAAGAGAAAACTATTATATACTGGGACACTCACACCAGTGTCTCAGAATGTGAGTGTGTCTCGAAGGAGTTTAGAGGAAGTTAAAAGGAAACAAAATAAGTATTTATCTAAGCTGAAATTCCATTTAAGGAAAGGAGAATTATACACATATTTACACACACACACACACACACACACACAGAGAGAGAGAGAGAGAGAGAGAGAGAGAGAGAGAGAGAGAGAGAGAGAGAGCACAGAAGAAAGATTACTGTTAAGAAGTTCTGCTAATTAGGTGTTGCAGTCTACCATAGCCTTGCAGCTTTCTCTAAGCTCAGCAACAAGGAGAATTCCCTCATCTCACCCACCAAGGGCTTCCTGCTCCCTACCTGCCCTTATCAGAAGAATGTGTCTAGGCCTGGAGGACTGACCTTATCTAAAGGCTGTCTTTAAGCCTGGACTCCTGATTTATCTCTAGCATGACCCTTGGCTCAGTTTCCCCCAGAAGCCTCCCCTGCTGCACAGATGGTAACTAAGACTTGTACTAGGAGCTTTGGTATAGAACACTGCTGGCATATACTAAGACTTATGGTAGGAGAATGCCACTTAAGGAAAATCAGGGTTTGTCCCCAGGCTTCTCAAATATTTCCTAGACTCTGGAATAAAGTTGAACTCACTGAACACATTCCTGGAGGGCTATCTCCATCATACCCATAGCCATCCAAATCCTGGTCCATGCTCCTGCCCCTTTCACTCTCATGTACAAATGTACCAATGATCCTGAGGAACGAGGAGAACCACAGACTGCAGGACAAAGTTAGCTGACTGCAAGCCAAGGAGAGAGACCTCTAAAGAAGCTAACAAGCCTAAACCTTCATGCTAGACTTTTAAGTCCTAGAATTGTAAGAAATTATTTGGTATCCTTAATCATCTAATATAGTAACAGCAAAACACAAACTCATTATAAATCAGTGCCATCCGGAATTGAAGTGACAAACTTAACAAACACCTTGCTCAAAGTCCATCTACCTTATATCTTTAACAAGGGAGAAAGAGAACTAGAGTTTTCAAGAAGTCATTAGTCAAAGAGCATATAGATTTGGACAATGTGCAAGACATTTGTCCCAATTGGTACCTGTAGAACTCAAGAAAGGTTAGTCAGCAAATGGATTCAAAATAAGCAAGAGTGCTATACTGTGGTAGGGATGTTTGTTCATAAAATGAAAGTAACTCCTCAACATAAGCTGAACAAGGAAGATGCGGTGTGGGAAAGCATATAAGGCCTCAGTCTTACACAAAGAACAACTGGAACTAAGGAATGTTGAAAGTGGGAGAAACACTCTTCCTCAGCAAAGTGTATTTATATTATATAATTATTTTATAAGTATTATATAGCACACCTATTTGTTATCCAATACCAAATGGTCAATTCTGAAAATATACATAATCACACAATGTTACATTATATTAATTGAGCTGCTTATACTTATTAATAAGAAAATATATATGTATATGCATATACATGTCCATATGTAAACAAAAAAATCATGAAAAAAGGATCCAACAATTTGAAAGACATCAAGGACAATATTTTGGATAGTTTTTGTCAACTTGGCACATGCAAGAGTTATATGAATGGAGGAAACCTCAATTGAGAAAACGCTTCCATAAGATCTGACTATACGGCATTTTCTTAATTAGTGATTGATGGAGGAGGGCAGAGTCCACTATGGGGGCACCATCCCATTAAGAGGAAATAGTGGTTTGTGGGCATGGGGAATAATTGGAGAGAAAGGAATGGTTGTGGACTTGATGATTAAAATACACCATATGAAATACTTAATACAAATTATAAATCTAGAAAAGTTTTTTAAAATAAATAAAAATGTTCGCTGTGAAATATAGGCAGTGACTACACATTAGTCACCCAGACCCGAATAATCACAAATAAACTACATTATTTACAACTCTGCTTGGGTTAGGCATAGTTCTATACAGCTCTCATATCTTAAATTAACCTATTTCTATTAATCTATCACCATGAGGCTGTGGCTTACCAGGTAAGGTTCTGTGTAGTGTGGAGCTGCGGGCGGCTTCCTGCCACCCTGCTCTCGGCCACCGGCTAGCTTATGCCCCAAAATAACAACACACAAGCTGTATTCTTTTAAATACTGCCTGGCCCAATATTTTCAGCCTCTTACTCACATCTTGCTTTAACCCATTTCTAATAATCTGTGTAGCATGAAGTGGTGTCTTACCGGAAAGATTCTAGCGTACATCCATCTTGGGCTGGAGCTTCATCGCGCCTGGCTCAGAGAGCAGAGGCAGGGCAATTGTCTGAGCCATCTACCTCACTTCCTTCTTCCTGTTCTGTCTACTCCACCCAACTATTTTCTAACCTATTAGTCCAAGCAGTTTTCTTTATTAATTAACCAATGAAATCAACAGATTGATAGAAGACCCACCTCCATCATTTCCCCTTTTTCTGTTTAAACAAAAAGGAAAGGCTTTAACTTTAACATAGTAAAATTACATATAACAAAACAGTTATCAAGTAAGAATTACAGTTACAATATTTATATCTATTTTATCTTTTATCATAACAAAGGAAAACTATAACTATCTATCTATTCTTCAACTCCATCAAAGACTCCAGAAGAACACAATATTACCTAGATGAACAAGAAACAAACAACTTCCAAACTCTAGAAATAACAGAGACAACTTGCTGCCTGGACAGTCACCCAAAGTTCCTCTGTACCGTTGGGGCATCCATCTTCAGCCTACAGGCCCATAGTTTCCAGCAGACGTTTCCATGAAGCAGGAAATTTCAAAGGCAGTTCAGTCAGTATCTGCTGTGTCCTGCAGAATGTCTCGCAGACTCTTTCATGAGTCAGGAACCCCAAAGAATCATCTCACATTTAGGCAAGTTCATCAGTCCTCTCTGTGGGTTCTCTGTGTCCAGTTTATGCAACAGTCCAAGCAAGAGCAGTTTCTTGCCCAATGGCTATCAAACTCCATAAGTAGCCTCTTCGATGCCCATCTTTCTCTTGAAGTAGCTTGTGCTGCCAGGAGCAGATGTGTCTCATTGTCATGAAAAGTCCTAAGTTATTAAGACATTTAAGTGGAATATTCTGTAGTCTTTGAAAGATATGAAGAATGTCTATCTTACTGAAATATATCTCTATATATCTAGAAAATCTAACTAACATGA
Source organism: Arvicola amphibius (assembly GCF_903992535.2). Lineage (NCBI taxonomy): Eukaryota > Metazoa > Chordata > Mammalia > Rodentia > Cricetidae > Arvicola > Arvicola amphibius. The sequence goes on along the minus strand of NC_052060.1, from coordinate 46,065,183 downwards.
CTATAAGCTTTACTATTATCGATGATTATCCATTAACAACCTATATTTCTTAATTATACATTACATTTTTAAAATGAACTACACAATCACAGTACCTTAATCAAGATCAGAAATACATATACACATAACAAAATTGACCTTAAATTTAAATCACTAAAGCAAAATCCATATAAATGCAAATTATTCATATCTATATCATATCCCCCTTTAAATGTAAAAGAACACTTATAAACAATATTTGGGAACATGGGCGCAGTTATTTCTCTCCAAACTGCTTCCTGCTGAATGGGGACGCTGTTAATCAGATCTTTCATGGTGTAGCCTGTGTGCCAGGTTCATCTCAGTCATCAGTTGAGCGAAGGAATTTTTTGAGGGTGTTCACAGCAACCTTTCAGGAGGGCGTGGTCTATCATACCATATTGGGATATAAGCAATCCAATGGGTCTCATTTTCTGTAAAAATAAAAGAAGAATCTCTTTTCCAAAGTATCATATCCTTAGGTCCAAATTCTGAAGTCAAGGTATTTTCAAGATATCTTTCTTGGATTAGTTCAGCAGCTTTAATAAACAAATATTCTTTAGCAGCTGTTGCTCCTTCCTCAGCATTCAAACAATTCAAAGAGAGCATAATAGTATACAGCATCAAGATTCTTTGTGTATTTTCCATCTTTGTATGGCTTTATTTTAACCTCTATTTTGTTTATTCTTACTTTTATTTTTTTGACAAGTTCTCTGTATATCTTTGACCTTGAATAACTCTTTAGACCAGGCTGTCCTTGAACTCACAGTGCTGGGATTAAAGGTGTGTGCTACAACACCTGGAACTCACAGAGATCTTTCTGTCTCTGCCTCCCAGGCATTCGGATTAAAGGTGTGTCCTGCCACAGTTTGAAGTCACAGAGGTCAATCTACCTCTGCCTCCCAAGTGTTGGGATTAAAGGTGTGTACCACCACAACAAACTACTTCCTTTTTTTTCTTTTTCTTTTTTACTTTTAAGAACTTTAACCTTTAGCCTGCATATATTTTTAACACATTGTAAACCATTTAGATGTTTTCTTCGACTTTGACTCTTTCTTTTACTGTATATCTCTCTTTTTGTGACCACACGAGTCTTTAATTTACCAAGCAATAAAGGTAGGACTAAAGCTGTGACTTTGACAGCTAGATCCAGCCCATTCCCTAGCTTTCCAGCCTCATGGCAGAGGTACCACAACTCTTTGGCGGTTCAAGGTCCCTGCCAGCAAGCAAGCTGCAACAGTGTTAAACAACACTCAAAAGCTCCATAGTCAGGACCGCCTGCTTGAAAGAGTCAGAGTTTGCCCTGGCAGAACGGCCCAGAAAGCTGGCATTTTAAAACGACACAGCTTTTTTCCTGCTACAGCTGAAAACCGAAAGCATGCAGTTAATTTTCATCAACAGCATTTAAGTGTTTCGTAGCCGAACCTCTTAAAAGAGCTGCAATGTTTTGCAGCTGAAGCTGAGTCAGGAAGCCTCTCTTAGATGAGAGTGCTTGCTTGCCAGACCCGAAAAATAGAGCTTTACTCTATTCTTTCCCAAGCTTTCTCAAGCTTTCTGCGGATTCAGTTATCCACGTGGGCGCCATTCTGTATTGTGGAGCTGCGGGTCGCTTCCCGCCGCCCTGCTCTCGGCCACTGGCTAGCTTATGCCCCAAAATAACAACACACAAACTGTATTCTTTTAAATACTGCCTGGCCCATTATTTTCAGCCTCTTACTCACATCTTGCTTTAACCCATTTCTAATAATCTGTGTAGCATGAAGTGGTGTCTTACCGGAAAGATTCTAGCGTACGTCCATCTTGGGCTGGAGCTTCATCGCGCCTGGCTCATAGAGCAGAGGCAGGGCAATTGTCTGAGCCATCTACCTCACTTCCTTCTTCCTGTTCTGTCTACTCCACCCAACTATTTTCTAACCTATTAGTCCAAGCAGTTTTCTTTATTAATTAACCAATGAAATCAACAGATTGATAGAAGACCCACCTCCATCAGTTCTGGCATCTTTTTCTTTCAGCAGCTACATGGCATCTCTCTGACTCCACCTACTCTCTCCATATATCTCTGTTGGGATTTCCCACCTGGCTATACTCTGCCATACCATAGACCAAAACAGCTTCTTTATTAATCAATGGTAATAAACCATACTCACAGTATATAGAGGAGAATTCCACAGTGAAATAATCCTTCTGTATGCTGTGTAATATATGTTGCTATGACTAGTTTAATAAACAAGCTGACTGGCCAATAGCTGAACAGGATAAAGTTAAGCAGGAAAGGGAAACCGATAGTGATGGAATGGGGAAGCGCATGGTCAGAGGAGTCACCAGTCAGACACAGTGGGAACAGAAGATAAACTTGCCATGCAATAAAGATGGCAGAGCATAAGGAATATAGGCTAACTTAAATTATAAGAGCGAGTCAGTAATAGCCTGAGCTATTGGCCAAGAATTCATAATTTATATTAAGTCTCTGAGTCAGTTACTTGGGAATCGGGTGATACTTATTTGGGAGCAGGTGGTCTGGGCAGGTTATGAATCTGGAGATTGGTGAAAATATTTAACCTGAATGTGTGAAACATTTTGAGAATACAGATAATCTGAAGGCAACTTCTTACCAAGGAAAAAAAACTGTGAAGAAGAGATGTGCATTAGGACATTAGCATTCAGAAAGTACAGGATGGGGTACACTTGGGGATTGGAGTCTGTGGAAAAAAAATAAAAGGAGGGAACCAAGATGGAATAGAAGCTACAAGCTTTTGACAATAAAGCCTGGCTTGACCCTAACTGAAACTCAGAAACTTAGATGAACCTTCAGTTCTTCAGCAACAGCCCCAAGTCTTTGTAGCTTTGTACAATTGAGAGAAAATTCCCTGTCAGGATGGAGGGCAATTTTCTTAGACCTGACATCTGACTGGTTGCTGGAAGATTGACCCTTTGGGTCCTGAAAATATATAGCCACCACGATACCATTTCCTTGAGCACATTCTTTGTATCCGAAATCCAGGGTTTTGGTTTGGCTTGGTTTAGTTTGGGTTTTTGTTTGTTTGGTTGTTTTTGCTTTCTAATATTTTTGAACAGATCTTCCAAGATTTGTACTTTCAATTGGTCTTAAGAGAATGCAGAAGATGAGGAGGAGTGTGCCACACTGTAACCCCACTGGTTTCAGGAAGTATAAACAATGCTTGGGGCCCACCCACCATATCGCGCTGCACAGCTTTCTTTCCTCGACTAGCACTTCAGGTGGAAAACACCACGTACCCAGTAATAAGACAATGACTCTGACCCACATGCAGTCTGAGCATAACTTCTCAGGTCATTAATTATGTCTGTGAGATTCCAACCACTGTTAAAATCTGGGCAAAGGTATAACAATAGGTACCAAACAAAATCACAGGTGATAATTTCCTTTCAAACTTTTTGTGTGGAAAAACCCAGTCTGATTAACAGAGTCAGCTGCACCTGTCTGGATGATGACTTCTCCCTTGGCCTGTGGCTTAGGAAGACCCCAACTCTCACACAATAGTCATGACTTATGCAGTGGAGATTTCACTGTCTGTTATTCTTGTGAAAGTTTTTAATGCTGTGATAAAAAACCATGACCAAAAGCATCTTGATGGAGTAATTTAATTTTATAGCCCGCTGTCCATCATCTAGGAAAGTCAAGGCAGAATGATGTGGGAGGGTCTTCTGTTTTAATAAAGAAACTGCCTTGGCCAGCCCTTAGGTGGGTGGAGTAGACAGAACAGGAAGAAGGAAGTGAGATAGATGGCTCAGTCAGATGCCACACCTCTCCTAAGTTAGTAGACTGCAGTGCCTCTCCTCAGGGAGAGAGATGCGATGAAGCCAGCCGCCAGGTCAGACATGCTGAATCTTTCTCGGTAAGACACCGCTAGTGGTGTTACGCAGATAATTCGATATGGGTTAGTCAAGATGTGAGTAAGAGGCTGAAAATAATGGGCCAGGCAATATTTAAAAGAATACAATTTGTGTGTTGTTATTTCTGGGGCTAAGCTAGCCAGGCAGCCAAGAGCTGGGCAGCAGAACGCAGATCACAGCTCATCACTACAGCAGAAAACCAAGGAAAGATGGAGAGACAGGAGCTAATCTAGAGGAGGCCATAAAATAATGCAATGAACTGGCATGCTCCCATGGCTTAATCAGTTTACTTTCCTACCCCGTCTCAGACCACTGCTCACACTGAGCTGGGTTTCCCATACCAATCAGCAATTAAGAGTCCCTCTTACCAAATAACTCTAACTTGCATCAAGTTCACACACACACACACACACACACACACACACACACACAGTAGCAAAGTTGTGGGCCTTGGTGGAAATGATATCCTTTTGAAAATCAAAAATATTACTCTAAAAAGTTGATTGAATAAGTAAATTTTATTTCCAAAGTGGAGGGAACATCTATTTTATTTCTGGGTCCATACATCTACCTAGTGGAGATTCAACACTTTTGGTGTTTGAGGAATCCTGAGGGTTGACTGACCATGATTTTAAGGTTTAATCTGGCTGTTGATCCTTTAAACATGATCAAGAGACAAGTCTAAGTCTCTCATGATAGTCTTTCAAGGTCTTCCAGGAAGCTGCTGGACCTGGTGCTGTGTGATGTAAAAAGGACACACTTTCGCGTTCTGAAACTTCATTGCATAATGAAATTTTATCGCAACAACCTCCCTTACTGTTTTTGTTTATTCATATTAATTCTCACTCTTGGCTATTGTCTATCTTGCTCCTAGGAGAAACACAAGTTCTATTAACTATCTTTGCTATCCACTATGTCTGAAACCCTCCCTTTGCTCTCCACCAATGACCCTACATCTGATTACAGTTGTATACAGCTGGATTCTCTAAATTAATCCTCCACAGATCTCCATATTTTTCTAAATTCTATAATCTACCTTTGCTCCCAGAGATTACAGTTCTCCAATGGAAGAGTGTACCATAAACCTAGTCCGAAGGAAAAGTAGAACTGAGCTTCTTAATGATATGGTCCCCTTACCCGATTGCTTTGGTAAACAATGAATCATCTGGGAACACAGAGGAACATAACCTCTAGCGATATGTTAGAAGACACATGGGTGTAATCCCTCTAAAATGGAATGCTGTGTATGGATTTGCATCACTCTTTGTAGGCCATGAGAGTTGTGGTATTTATACTCTTTAATGATCTGTTCTTGGTGTTTTTTTTTTCACTGTGTAAACCACCTTCTAGATGTGTATTCTTAAAATATGTTTCAGTGTCAGCTCTCACATCTCATAAAACACAACCACATTTATATCTTGTCTAGCATAAGCTGAAAGACAGAAGGCATTTCTTTAGAGACTCTTGACACATTCTTTGTGGATGTCAACAGAAGTAGGAATTGTCAATAAAGGAACTGATAATATAATATACGAAATAATGAGTTTATGATCTTGGTTCAGTTGATTAATGTTATAAAACAAACCAGGTTGAACCTTAACAACCCAGACCGTGCTTAATCTTCTCTAGAATATGCAATTTCTTTAGGATCCTATAGGAATAACTTGTATTTTTTCTATTGAGCAACAATCAGAATAGCTAAGAGCCTGAACCTTCAATCCTATGAAGAGTTGACAGATTATATGATTGGAAATAAATGGTGCTAATCACTAGAAACCTTAGCTATAGATATTAGTGAAGACATCTAAATGAAGCCTAAAACTAGTGGGTTGAGTGTATAAGATGAGAGATGAAGGAAGGGAGTAAGGGGGAATAAGAGGTAGTGGGGGGGGTATCATTTGTCTGGCTTGGACTTAAAATTCACCTGTGCTTCATCCACTGCATATCAGTTGCCACAACATTCTTAAAATTCCGATTTAATTTTAACTAGAGGGCAATAGTTCCCACCTCAGGTGTGGGGTGGTGGCAAACAAAAGAGCACATTGAGAGTGGACATGGTTCCATACCATCTCTGAAAACGGAAAATCCCTAGACTGTTACACTAAAAATGCACAGCAGAAAAGGAATCTTATCAGTTTGACAAACAATTACTTAGACTTAACTCCCGTGCCTACTTATCTTGTTCTAGCACTGCTATCTGAGAAAACAGGAAATTCATGGCCAACTTTGCTCAGTATTTTTTTAAAAGGTAAACCAATTTTTGAACTACAAGTCTTGTTAGGCTTCCTAAAACTTATTATCTCAAGTAATTAACTACTATCACAAGCAGTATTTTATTCCCTGATATGTGGAAGGAGTTGAATAATTGCAGTCTGAATAGGAGAGGGAACATGGCTTACCTTGTAATTGCTTTTCATGTTTTTTTTTTTAAATTCTGAAAAATATTTACATATTTAATGCTCAATGGGGTAATAAAGAAAGTATTATTTTGATCAGAAACTATTTTTTTACTAAACATCAATGCACAATTACATTAAATTTTTATTAGCAATTATTCTGCAAAAAAGATAGTGTTTTGCTTGTTCATTCATTTCTGCCTTGCTCTCTTTCAGGTGACAACATTCAAGGATGTTTTTCCACAATTTGATTCATTCATATATATTGTTTTATTTAATGGAAATATACACACACACTCACATATCATGAGCTGAGACTATGTAGGTTTACTGGAAAAGAATAGCAAGAAAATAACTCTTACTAAAGCCAATTCTGCACTTATCCACCACCTAAATGAAACATACTCGACAATGTTAAAACTAGAAAAACAATTAGTTTTATATTATGCTTTATAACTCATGTTCATCACCTGTGTCAGTCCTTTCTTTCCCCTGACAACTCATATTACACTCTTTTCTACATTTTATAATGTACTCACAAGTACATTTGCTTTTCTATGAGGTTATTTGACCTCATTTAATATTATAAGTTCTAAGTCCATCCATTTATGCAGATTTTAAGACTTCATTTTTCCTCAGGGTTCAATAATATGAAATTTTCATTATTGATTCATCTGTAGTTATAAAATATGTTGAATACAATTCTTTGATATAGTTGATAAAGCACCAAAAACCACAGGGGTAAAAATATCTGCTTGTTTACATAGCGTTAGGGGTATATGCTTCATCGTGAAAGAGTTGTCATAATAGTATTTTTATTTTTAAATATTTGAGTAATCTTTCAACTAATGTCAACAATGACTGTATTAGTTTGCATCTCCACCAACAGTAAATTGGGGTTCCTTTTTTTCTACATCCTCTTCAATGCATGATGTCAGATATGTTGATAGCAGTCATGCTAAATGAGCTACTATCTCAAAGTAGTTTTAAATGGCATTACCTGTGGCTAAGGATATTCAAGAAATTTAAAGATAATTACTGGCCATTTGTGTTTCTTTTACGAAAACTAAATATGAAGATAATTTGCCCACTAGCTGATTGAAAGACTTACTTGGTATTTAATTTCCATAATTCTTATTAATATCATAGTGTTAGTCCCTTGTCTGCAGTGTAGTTGGCAAATATTTTATCACATTTTGTGGGATAACTTTTTAATGTGCAGATCATACCCTTCCCCTATGACCCATCTGTCAGCACTTAGGGTTAGTTTATGTCTTATTAATTTTCTATACAAAAGTTTTTTTTTCCTATCTGAAGTCTTGATGTACATAAGAAATATATTCAATTGGGAAAGTGGGGCATTTACTGGGAAGCTCAGAATGACTGTTCTAGCAGTACAGAAGTTCATGGAGATATATAGGCTAAAGTTCTTATTAATTTTGGTGTGTGGTGTTTATTTTATTTGCAGTGGTTTTCTGATAGAGTTTAGAATTTCTTTAAATGTTCAGTACTAACATTCTTACCAGATAATGAGCATTGTTCTGAAGATCTCGGTTCAAATAATTGTACAGGTGATATGTACTCTAGCCAGTTTTTAGCCTTTGCCTGTCTTGGTCAAAAAATATTACCAGTGTGAATTCTACACTACAGCATTAGCCTCTCTAAATAGATTCAGTGGAGATAACAGTTCACGCCTAGGAATAGACTCCTGTAAATCAGACTGTCACTATGTGAAAATCCTCCTGTAGTAGAAAAGTCAAATAATATTAAGAAATTTTACTTTAGTAGCTACTCCACCACCATATCTGTAATGTTTTTCTTGCTTTGCCTACATTCCATGCCATGAACATCCACAGCAGTTTAACTACTTTCTTCCTGATAATATTCTATGCAAGGATCTGAGATTCAAAAAACTCAACACAGTGATCAGTGCTAAAAATAACAAAAATTAAATAGCTATATAGCAAATTGTGTAGGTCTCTTTAAATAAGAAGAGCATGATCTTACACTGATGCTAACATAATCACTCATGTTCCTGGCAGCTGTGGGGTGATGACAAGGGGCACTAGATGACAGTGTGGAATGAAGGAAGGTGTTCCAGGGTGACATCCTTGATGGTGACAGCATGGGACTCGTGGTGAAACTGTGTGAAGTGGTCAGATTTCCTTCCTATCAACGAGAACTCAGTCCTCTGAAAATACCTGAAACCAAATCCAGCAGCAGCACCAAAGGATGATTCCCTATGGTCAAGAGAAGTAAGAGATGTAAGAATGAATCAGTGTACACAAATAAAATATGTTGCATGTTACATTAGCAGAATAAAGGGGAAAACTCGATTGTCACCATTAAATGTAGAAAACTATTTGACAAAATTCTCCATATTTACATGATAAAGCTATCAATAAAACACTGACAGAAGGAAGGTGCTTCAACACAAGGAAGGGCACATGAGGCAGAGCCACAACTAATAGAAGTAATAATACTAATACTAATAATACTAATAATACTAATAATACTAATAATAATAATTTGAAAGCTTTGCTTTAAGAGTAGAGACAAGAGAAGGATGTCCATTTCCAAAATTTCAATTTAATATAGTACTATAATTCCTTTCCAGAGTAATTAAGGTAAAAATCATATAATAAATACAATAAGAAATGAATATGTGAATTGACATTTTAACATGATGTTAGATTTTTAAAAATACCTAAAATTACTAGAACCAAGACCTGAATATACATGTTAAAATATAGAGTCAGCACATAAAAGCTGGTAGCAGTTTTGCATCCTAGCAAAAAAACAATATAAAATACTCAAGACAATAATCTCATTTACAACAATTAAAATTCCTTAGGAAAAATGCAACAAAGGAGGTAAAATAAATATCTGAACACTGGAAACCCATACCACATTAGCAAAATAAATGGAATAAATGCAAACAAGTGGAAAGATATTCTCCTTATGTTTTGGAGGAATTAATATTATTAAAGTTTCTAATCTAACACAGGTTAATGCAGATTAAGTACAATATAGATTATTTCAATGCCAAAAATATCACGAAATTCATATTGGATTACAAAAGTAATTCCTAGTAGTTAAGGTACTCTTCCATCTAGAAGAATAAAATTAGAGGCACCATATCACCTGACAAACTATATCAAAAAGCTGTAGTAATTAAAATAGCACACTAATGGGAGACAATGGACAGATTGTACCATGGAATAAACTCTATACAAAATTTAGAAAAAAAGGTCATGAATTTATTCCCTGTTCATTTTCAACAAATGTTCTAGAAGTACAAAATAAAAACACAGTATATTCAATAATAGATTTTGGTTAAACTAGATATACATGTGCAAAAGTTATTGGACTCATCCCACATTATCTACAAAAAACTCCAAATGGATTGATGGTGTCAATGAAGATATGAATGCATAAATCTACTAGAAAAAAAGGCTGAAAACTACACAGCATAGATGTATTCAATGAATTTTGGATTTGACTGCAAATCCATAAGCAACAAGAGCAAATAGAGATAAATAGAGTCATATCAAACCAGAGTAAGATTCTGCATGGAAAAAGAAATCATTACCTCAGAGAGCTGACAAGAGTCAGCTACAGAGTCAAGCTACAGAGTGGGATAAATAGTTGAAGAGCACACGTATTTCATATGGAGTAAATATCTAAACTATACAAGGAGCACAGTAACAAGAAACCATCCCAATTAAATACATACAAAGAATGTTAATAGGTATTTCTCAAAAAAGACAGTAAGCAGCTATCTAGAAAATATGTGACAGTATTAATTATCAGGTAAATGTAAATTACAACCATAATGAGCGAAGACTTCACAACTTTCAGAATGAGTATGATACAAAAGGACACCCTTAAAAATGGAGGGGAGAAAGGATGAGGAAGATAGGATGCTCTGTGCATTGTGGATGAGAATGGAAATTAGCATTTTTTGGTAGAAAACCATATAATAAAATATTTTCAGTTCATCGAAATCAAAAGTAGAATGGACATATGATGGGAAAGCCTCACTTCTATGGGACATGTAATATAAAATCAAAGGATTTGTGATCAGAAATAGGAGATCAGCATAGGACTCATTAGGCTTAAGACAGCCGGGAGAGGAGATTGGCGGTACCAGATTCTGGAAAGGGAACAGAGAGGAAAATGTTTGCCAGAAGGTCAGAATTTCAAGTATTTCAAAAAAAGGTAAGATAGTAAATTTCATTTCCCACCAAAAATAGAGATGATAGTCATGCCAATCAGCCTGATTTAACAATGAAAAATTTGATATACAGTTTTTAACTGCATGTGTATCCTACATATATGCAAGTATGGCTTGCCATTCTACATTAAAATAAGGAAAATTAGGAGATCAAGAGGCCTGGGTTAGAGATGAGATACCAAAGCAGGAGTCAGAGGTGACTCCCAATCCCTCAGTCTGGTTACTTAAAAATGAAGCCAAGCTTTTAAACAGATCAGTGCAGATCAGTTTGGGTCATCCTCAAAGTCTGGATCAGCAGCTGTCACCTGAGTGTACAGGACATCCTGGAGGCCTGACAGAGCAGGTGCAGGCCCAGTTCATTGGCATGAGTTTGCAGAGTCTAGAGCTTCAGCAGGTTCCAGATGATTTCAGCAGATGCTGTAGTTTAGGAACCACTGTTTGAGATAAATCATTTTAAGGATATTGATTATTAGCAAAGATAATTATTCAAAGGAAATCAGAAACTGTTACTCTATGACTATGGGCTATTTCTCTTTTAATGTGATTAAGCACTTACTGGGTTATAAGCAATCACTTATTAAATAAATGGCCAGGCAATGGAATGATTATTTATTTTAATTTCTGATGTTTGTTTTTGTTTTTTTTTTTTTGCTTTGATTGAACTCTTCGACTAAATAAACCCTGCAGTTTTCCCTATTGTATTAGATGACTGCATTAAGCCGTGCCTGTTGCCTGTAACCAGTCAGGTGAGTATATAATTTCCTTGCTGTTCCCCAACTCACAGGAAGCAATACTTGCTAGCATAATGGAACACCAGGCCCATATTTTCTGCTTTGTTACACACACCCTCTTGCTCTTTGGGGTTTTAAATTTCCCATTGTGCCCTCATTCTTCCAGCAGAGGAAATTACACCACCCACAGAATGCACACTGTGTTTTCCCATCCTGGTGGAAATGCAACAACGGTCATTCTGGAAGTGGCAAAGCACAGAGCAGAAACAGCCGTCCCTGGATCTGGGTCATCCAGCTGCTGGCTGGAAAGCAGGCCTAGCAAGTTCCAAACTCCCCAGAACCAGTGTTTTGTATGCAACTCATTTTCACACAGCATGTTCCTTCCGTGTGACTGAGATGGTGCCCGATGAGATGCACTGGAGTGATGGAGGCTTCCAAGGGGAGCAAGGACCTGGGGAGAGGCCTGGGCTAGGATGGAAATGAGGCAAAGGTAATGGTAAAGGCCAGCGCTACCAGGCTTCGCTGCTTTCAATAACACAAATGCTTTCAACAAGATGGATTTCTAGGACACGAAGAAGACAGAAGAACCACGAAGCGATTGGCAGACTGTTACAGGCAACTGATTCTATTACACTCAATAGGCAGAATCAGAGAACCTGACCAAACTCATCATACCTTGCAATGATATTCAAAATAGACAGATGCACAGAGGCAACACTGAATTTAACTTTTCTTGGTTTAACTTTGTCATATTCCTTCACATAAGAGCCAAGGATACAAAATTTCAGAATGTCCAAGGTTAAAAACCTTGGTAGATGAATGGTACCCATCTCTCATTAAGGCATTTAATTAGCATAATTGAAACATAAATCAAAACCCCCTCATCCTAAAAGCTATGCAAATAAAATCTCTTCTAAATCCTTACATTATCTGCATCTATGGGCTTATACAAAGACAGTAGATAATTAGTAAACCCTATTTTAGTAGATTACCATAGCTACTGCATGCATTCCAATAGGTATCGATACATTTAGTCAACTTTACTGGCTCACATTTAAAATATGTTTTTGATTTCTTTTCATTTAAGATTAATTTTCTAATTTTGAAACTAGAAATTAAGATCCATTCTATGAGATGTTTTCACAAATGATTTCCTAAAAGCTATAAATACGTATGCGTAATATATTTTTCTATGTTTGGTATTGTAGAAGTAGCCAGCTAAATAAAACTTCAGGGTTAACGTTTTTATTGCTTTTCCTCTCATGGCTTTAATGGCCATGAGAAAAATCTCTGTGTAATATCTATGCTTTGGCTCCTCTGTTGCATAAGTGCAGAGAGTAATAGCCTTGTTTTATATTAGGTTGTCTATTAAAATGCTCAGGAGAAATGTGCTTCATAAATGCAAGGCTGCTAACATTTTTAAGAGATAATTGTGCTACACACCATGGGGACCAAGACACATACTGTCCTAGGGAAATCTTGAAAATAGCACTGGCACTCCTGTTCCCGAGGAGGGGTGACTCAGGAGTCTACCGGGATGAACTCAGAATGGTTCAAATGAGAAGGCACTTTGTAAACTACAAAGAGTTTAAGAAAGTGCGGATTGGGGTGTTGTTATTAAAAATATACATCTGTGTCACAACTGTATGCTGAGTAGGAGAGTGTCTAGCTCTGGGGGTAATCTTTGAGCAATTTAAGAGTCCTTTTTTTTTTAATCTAGAAAAGCCTAGTACATTTTGTAAGCCCCATGTACAACTTGACCTAACTCGACAAGAGAGAAAATGTATATTGCTTTCTCCCCAAATTTTTTGTTTGTTAATTATCAGAAGACGCTTTTCTATCCACCATAGCAGTTCGGGAACTCTTGGGAATCCCAGATTAGGTTCCTTTTGGGGAATCAAATCAAACCCAAGGATCCTCGCTGTTCTCAGTGGCTCCAGCTGACGGAGTTTTAAATTTTAAGAGGCCTTCATCCATGTGAAATCTCCACCCACAAATCTGCCTCCTTCTCCGAAGGAAACAAGGGCAATTCTTTCGAAAGTCATTCACCAAGCATTTGTTTGTGCTCAGAAATGTGCTCTGGAAACTGAGGACGGTGGAGAAAGAGTCACTGCTCCACCCTAGCGGGCAAAGCAAAATGTCGCATAAGGCATCCTTATCATCCCCTCACAAGAACGATGTCTTCTGGCTGTGTGACTACGAGTGAGAAATGACTCTAACGATGACAATTTTGAGTGGAGCACAAACATTGAGCAAGCAAAGCAGATAGAAATAGCTCTTTTTTCTTCTTTACTTCCTTTCCTGCTTTTTACTATCAGACAACATAAGAAAATGTGAAATTTAAGTTTTGCTTTAAGAAATATGTTGCGCTTACAGTAGAGTTAAGCATTTTTTGAGTGACGAAGATGTGAGAGGCGCTATCCCACGTGATGTAGATGCATGTATCGGGGTATTTCAAAGCCCTCTTTTATTCCCATCCATTTCTATGCTTTGATAATCATATGTTCTCACTCAGTGAGCACTTACCTTTGAAAAAATGGTATTTTAACACTCGACTGTCTCTTCAGCAAAAGTCATTTTATTGAAATAATAAAACAGACTGTATCCTGCTGAGCGTGATATTCTGCACAGAGATGAAGAGGATTGCCTCAGGTTGATGGGTTTAAGGACACCCAAAGTGCCTAGAGAGAAGAAAAAATCATCCCAAACCACACACTGATGTGTGTCCTTTATAGTGAGGTACTAAACGAAGAAGCTGTCAGTAATATTCAGACAAGGAAGCATGACACCAAAGCATCCCTCCATTCGGATTGGATCATTTCTCATTTGGGAGTCAGGTCTTAGCACCACGATTAGATAGATGGGTGGGCAAATAAGAGTCAAAGGGATGGGAACGGAGCCTTGGATTCGCTTTTAGAATGTGTCACAAAGTGGATGTGTTCGTATTAGAAAAAGAAACAAATAAAACCCTTCCACCTCTGCAGGTATTTTTTTTCACCTGGAAAAGAAAGCAGAAAGCCCAAATAATAATAATAATAAAGAGAGGCCAGCAGAATAACAAATAGCCACACACAGTCACTTTGGATCTGTTCTGAAACAACAGAATAGACTTTAAAGAGCAGGAAAGACAATAAGCATGCAGCCATTGTGAAAGAAGTGATGCCTGGGCTGCAATAAAGGCAGTCAATAAAGAAGCACTCTCATTTAAACATCAAATGCACATTGTTTTCCAACACCTGTTATTCAGCCATAATAGCTTTCTTAACCTGTCAAAGTGTTTAAGCTGAGGAAAAGAAATGGGCCTCCAGCTGTGCAGCTCTGTGGAGAAAGCCTGTGCTGAGCGATATTAGTTTAATGAAATGTGTACAGATTGTAATTGTGGTAATAAGAGGGCAATTCCCCGAGGTGCCATAGGAAGGCGGTGAGCTCAGTCAGGCAGAAACCAGAAGCGCTCAGGCTGAGGAGGGGAAATATGGCCCCGCTTGGGAGAAAACGCAGGACTGAGTAGAGGGCAATCCCTGGAAGTGGTTTTACCTCAGACCCAGTCTATAAAGGGTTAAAGTCCCTTCCTGGAAGCACAAGTGACCCAGAGCTAATGTGAATCAGTGCTCAGGCAACACTGCAGGTGCTTCAGACCCAATGCCATCAGCCCCTCCGTTCTCAACACGATGACCCGGACCTTTCAGGAACTCAGTTGGAGTGAGAGACAAGCACAATCACAAGCAAGTAAGGATAAGGGTGCTGTTACCCAAGAAGAAATAAAAATAAGCTGAGAACGAAAGAATCCCTGCTCGCTCTTTGTGTTTGTCTGGGCATCGGTTCAGGGCGGTTAGACAAGCTTCAGGAGCACTGCTGACATAAGGAGCTACTCCTGTCTCTCACTCCATAGACAATGTGCCGGTCATTTAAAGTCCACAGAGCAGAAGTCCAAAAGCTGAACCCTCAGTGAGAACCAGCGACGCCAGTTAGGAAAGCTGAAGCAGTAAGTAAGGTCTGGTGTGGCAGAAGCCTTGAGCTCAGCACTCTAGGGAGACCCAGACAAGGCGCCATTCAACCCTTGTGAGCTTTACTCTGAGGCTCCACAGGGTCTCACGATGCATTTCAGAGAAAGACTCTCTTGTTCTTCGATCAAGGAATGAAGTATGAAACGTTTTGAAACAAGCCAGGACATCCTGTTTTCCTTAACGAGGTCTGCCCTCAAGAGAAACGTTTTGCAGAAAGTCTCATGCCCTGGGTGTATTTTATCTGAGTGAGTAAAGGAAATACCGAACTAACCAGCAAACGTCACATCCCAAGTAAGGCAGGCAAGAGCACTGAGTGCTTGTGGAGTTCACATCCTTCTGGTGCACAGCCTTAATCAGAAATAAAGAACCAATCCTGGGACTTTGGAATGCTTGCCTTCTCTCCATGTCATAAAACCCTGCCTACAGCAGCTCCATTAATTCAGTACATTATGTCTGACTGTTCACAAAGGATCACTAGGTTGTCTGACCCACCTAGAATCCCAGCTATTGAAAGGGTATGCAGGAAGGTCTGGAGTCTGTGGTTAGCCTGAACTATGCTCTGAGACCTGTCTCAAATAAAATGAAATAAAAATACTCTAACAAGAAATTTTTTACACTGTAATTATTACCTCAAAGATATTAAAGTTTAAGGAAAAGTCCACGAAGGAAGAGTCAGACAATGGAAGGAGAGAGACAGAAATTTCAAGGAGGACAAGAAAGGAAGTATTGGAAATCAATAGCACTCTATTGGAAGTAGAAAATGCCTTGATAGGTTCAATAGCAGAGAGGACACAGCCTGGAAAGGAACACTGAGATTGAGGAAACTTCAAGGCTCAAAAACCAAGAAGTAAAAAATAACTGAAAATAATTATAGGGAATATGAAGCAACTGTAACATATAACAAATGAAACTTAAGAATTTTCTAGAAAGACAAAAGAACAAGTTCTAACAATCATAACAAAATTCCCAAGGACAACGGCAATGAACATGACCTCTACAGCATGGACGGGCTCACTGTGAGCCTTGTCAGTTTGGTTGCTCAGCTTCCTGGACTTAGGGGGAGCGGGGAGGACCTTGGACTTAACATAGTGAAGGGAACCCTGATGGCTCTTTGTCTTGGAGAGGGGTGGAGTGGTGGGGGTATGGGTGGAAGGGAGGGGAGGGAAGGGGGAGGAGATGGAAATCTTTAATAAAAAAAAAGCAAAAAAAAGCAAAAAAAAAAAAAAATTTCCCCCAAATTAATGTCACAGAGTAAATGACAAATCTAATGATCTCATAAAATATCAAGTAGAATAAAGGTATGAATGGTGTACAGCAGCATATCTATTTCAAAATACAGAAATGTGAAAAGAAGCTGGGTAGTGGTGGCACATGCCTTTAATCCCAACACTCAGGAAGGCAGAGGCAGGCAGAGCGATGTGAGTTCGAGGCCAGCCTGGTCTAAAAGAGCTAGTTCCAGGATATATCTGAATATCACTAGAGATGGCAAATAAAGCAAATGCTGTCAAAAAAACACAAAAAACAAAAACAAAAAAAAAAAACAGGAAATTTGATATAAAAGCCCATGTAATAGAAACATAACCCCACCGTTAGACCATTGCTGTCATGGACTTTCACACATCTCCCTGCATTCGCATCAAGCATGCTCCTTTATCTACCTTACATGACCACTGCACTGCCCTGCTTTCATTTCTGCTGCTGTAACAGACACCCTGATGGAAAACTACTCAGGGGAGAAAAGGGTTTATTTCAGTGTACAGCTCCAGACCACAACCCTTCATTGTGGGAAGTCAACACGGGAACCCAAGGCAGGATCTTGAAGGCTTGCTGTTCCACAGGGCATTATTTCTGACCAAGAAACACATTTCCCAGTAAGATAAGAATGGCAGGAAGCAGGGGAAAGTGGCTTGCTAGCTGGCTCTAAAGCCGCCTTATATCCAGCTAGCTTGCTGTGCAGCTCAGTACTACTTGCCTAGTGATGGTAGCAGGTAGCAGCCACAGTGGGCTGGGCCCTCCTGCATCAGTTAACGATGAGAACGGTCCTGAGCAGACACAGCTGTAGATCATCAGGTCCAGGCAATCCCTCGGGTGATGCGCTCCTCTCAAATAAGTAACTCTAGGGTGCGTCAACAATTAAGGTTTACCAGCACGATAGTCTGACATCACTTTTAAAATTATACTTGCAATGGCTGAATAACATTTATGTTTATAGTTTAATTTTAGCTGAACCTTTATCATAAAAGGCATGAAACACCTACTTGGTGTATTGAGGTTAGCTGAATCTATAGATATATTTGGGGAGACTGCTACATTTCTAATCTATAAAGTATATCTTTCCATTTCTCTATTTTTTTAAAAAAAACTTTTATTAGATTCTATTCCTAGAAATACAATGTATTGTATCCATTCTCATTATTTTAGCCACTTTGAAAATTCATTTAATATTTCTCCTGATTCATCTCTAGACTATTTTGAACATTTTAAATTAAGTCTGTATTTTCTAGTTTCTTTTAATGGGTCATAGATGTTGTTACTTCTAGTTTTCTTTGTTCAAGAGCTTTGGGCCAAACTATTTGATTTTTGTAGCAATTTGTGTTATTGCCAAAATCTGGTTATGGGACGTTAATCAAAATTATATTTCTCATATATAGTCCTTATCTTTAGATCTTTACCCAGGATCATTTTGGACCAAAGCTTTTGAAAGTACCAGACAGTTATTTGGTATGTGTGGGAGTTCTCAACAGTTTCTTCCCAAAATTATAGCCCAGGCGTCTCTGAGACATAATTATCTCCCATTAGTTGGGCACACCCACACTGTCCTGTTCCTTCTGCCCCAATCTTGGCACCAGTTACCCTTCTCGAAGCCTGGGGTGTTTGGCCTTGGTACTGCTGACCCCAGGTGGTTATGCAGATGTGGGCAGGGAGACCATCGCGACTCAGAGGGGCTCAGTGACTAGCAGCTGGAAACACAGCTGGAACACAGCTGGAACACAGCTGGAACACAGCTGGAACCACAGCTGGAACCACAGCTGGATCCACAGCTGGAACACAGCTGGAACCACAGCTGGAACACAGCTGGAACCACAGCTGGAACACAGCTGGAACCACAGCTGGAACCACAGCTGGAACACAGCTGGAAACACAGCTGGAACACATCTGGAACACAGCTGGAACACAGCTGGAACCACAGCTGGAACCACAGCTGGAACACAGCTGGAACCACAGCTGGAACACAGCTGGAAACACAACTGGAAACACAGCTGGAGAGGATCAGGCTCAGCTGGAGCACAGCTGGAGGTATGCACAGCGTACACACATAGCAATGCAGACGAAATGCCCATGCATATAAAATTAATTGACATATTTTAAAAGATTAATCAATTCCAGAACTCAGCATGGAGAGTGTAAATGCAAGCAACAGTACACTATACTGTTTGCTTGAAATGTGGGGGGAAAGTAGGACCCAAGTGCCCTTACATTACAGCCTGGCCTCAACACATTAAGTGTAGTAATTGCATAATGATGGGTGTGTTAATTAATGTTACTGTGACAACAACTTCATGCTATATATCAAACCAGTCTTATTGAGGTATAATTGATAAAAGCTGTATCCACTCAATGGTGACTAGGATGATAAGCACAGGTGCTAATTTGCCGTGCAGTTGCTATCAATGTGCTTGCCATTTTAAAACTCGTAAAATTAATGTACACATTTAAAAAGTATGTATTTGTAATGGGTCACTTATATAGAGTAAGTGTGAGTGTGTGTGTCTGTGTGTGTGTGTGTGTGTGTAACTCACGTGTGTTTTTAATCGTAAGTGATGATGGTTTGGAGGGGTCACTTTGGTTTGGGGAAACACAGCAATGTCGGTTTCACCCCAGTTCCACTCTGAGCAGCTTTTGTTTACACTTAAGTACCCTGGTAACTTACTGAGGTGCATCGCAGATCTGCTGGTAGAGTCTTGTACTCACAGAGAACCCCATAGGTAAGAACTGCGGCATGGGAAGCAGACAGCATGGCACCAAATCAAACCCATTTCCACAAAGCACAGCGAGAACTGCCAGTTGCCCTGCAGGTCACGGATCCTTTAACTTTCTTTAACTTTCTTTAGAAAGAAAACACAATACATCCTTTAACTTTCTTTAGAAAGAAAACACAATACATCCTACAATTCCACAGCTAGGATTGTAGCCCTTGCTGTGTACTCGCCTTCCATACACAAGACCCTGGGCTTGATCCATGCACCAGAAAGGAAAGGAAAGGATGACAGTATGGAAAAAAAGTCATATCCACATAAGGACTGCTAGAGTGTTCAAGAACAAATACATGGGGACAGAGGAAAAAATAATTTTTATTATTTTAGCTGATCTTAACAGCTAACAATTTATTGAAAACATCACAACACATTTAAGTATGCACACAAATATTATGTGTATGATGAGTGACAGCAGTGATCCCCAGGATAAGAAGAGGAGATGCTGATTATCCCGCTATAAGGAAATCCACTGCACAGAGTTTTCTGAAAATGGGATTTGACTAATTGTAGATACATTGGAAACACTATGACAACTGGTACATGAAGAAATAAACAACTGATTTGTTAATAAAAGAAAGAAAATATGCCCCTATTAAGTGCTTATTGTTATCCATAATAGGCAGGGCAGTAGAGACTCACCAAAAATAGGAACAAATAAAAAATATGGCAGCTATGCATTTATAGTTATATGTAGTAATACCTACTAGGAATGGAGTTGGTAAAGCCATCAATTAAAAGATTTCCACAGTACACACACACACACACACACACACACACAAACACCCTAAATGCATGTTGTCCACAGTAAATTAACTTTAAATATAAAGACATGTAAATGAAAAGGCTAGAGAAAGGAAAACCATGGCAGCCACAGCCAAAAGAAAGTAAAAGTACCTCTATTAACTTCAGAACAAGATAACTCCAGAGCAAGGAAATTTATCAGCTTAAAAAGTAGTCAATATAAAATGATAACGAAGTCAAGTCTCCAACAGATACAATTTCCTCATAAGCACTAGCAAACGCTCCTAACATGTCCAGTGAGAGTGGCAAAATTCACTTTAAGAAGGAACATTTATACGATGGAGTACTAGACAGCAGGGAAAATTACATCATCTTGATATTTGCAGGCAAATGGATGGAGCTAGAAAACATCATATTGAGTGAGGGAACCCAGACCCAGAAAGACAATTATCATATGTAATCACTCACAAGTGGTTTTTAAATATAAAGCAAAGAAAACCAGCCTACAAATCACAACCCCAGAGAATCTAGAAAATAATGCGTACCCTAAGAGAGGCATGCATGGATCTAATCTACATGGGAAGTAGAAAAAGACAAGATCTCCTGAGTAAATTGGGAGCATGGGAGAGGGTTGAAGTGGAGGGCAGAGGCAGGGAGGGGAGCAAAGGAAAATGTAGAGCTCAATAAAATCAATTAAAAAATGATGCAGCAACAGACGGTGTGACTGCAGCAGAGTCCAGTGTGTACAGTGGCAGTGATGAGCTGAGGCTCGGAAAAGTTGGATGGAACTTGAAAGTTTGCACCATGAACAATGAAACAGGCTTGTGATCTAAGGTGTGCTGCTAACTTACACATGATTCCATGTTATACGTGTCTCAGACTGTCTCATTACCACATCACTGTGTAATCCTGCTTGTGTCTCAGTTAATACAAGCTTAAGTTTCTTTTGTTTTGTTTCGTTTTTCATGGTAGATATTTGAGAGGAAAATAGGACAGCCCACTAATGTAGTTGGAGATGTCAATAGTCATCTATCAAAAGTAGACAGCCTACAGCGGGAAGTGGTGAGACACGGGTGCAGAGAGTCAGCCTTCATCAGCTGCAGGTAACTGACACCTAATGAGCCTCACCCAACATCAGTAGCGCACACATCCTGCCAGAGCTCTTGTCAGAGCTCACATTCTATCTTTCAAACTCTAGGAAAATAGAGCACAACTTAAGAATTTTAAAGACCAGGACTCACATAGCGATTGCTACCAGACAACAGCTGTGTTTAGTGACAAGTCAAAACTGAGGAAAAGAAAATACTCAGAGAAGCCAAACAGAAGCACAGCTAAGAGTGGCGACATCCGCTCCGGAGCCTGGCACAGGATGATCAAGGGTTTCATACCATAGGTCAAAGAAAAAACATCGTGAGAAAAAATTTCTCGAAGTATTTGTAAATAAGTGCCAAGAACACACAGCCTCCAGATTTGGACTTATACTACAGGAGTGCTCAGGGCAATGTTGCAGCATCGAATGCAAACATTAGAAAATAATACAATTTTAACAGTCCCTACCTCATGAAACCAGAATAATAAAAGCAAATTAAATCAAATGTAAACAGAACAAAAATAATAAAAATCAGGTCAGCTCCAATGAAATTTAAAGCAGAATATCAATAAAGAAAATCAAATCCAGATCTGGCTCTTTGAAGGATGATTAAAATCAATAAGCCTCTAACCAGGCTAACAAAGTAAAAAAGGAAGATACAAATTACCAAAATTGGAAGTGAAAATGAAACTTTACTTCAGTTCCCAAGGATATTAAAATGAAAATTTTATGAAAATCTCTGTGTGCTTGTCTTGGTCCATTCAGGTTACTATAAAAAATTTCATAAACAATATGTTTATTGGAAAGAAAATATTATTTTGGCAGATTTGATGTCAAGTAGAGAGTTGTTTCCTTTTTTTTTTTTGAATTGTACCTACTCAAGGCTTTTTTTGCAGCTTAGATAGTCTTACTATCTCTCAAGTCTTAATGCAGCATGAATCTTAGCCATGACTCTACTCTTGAGTTCTAATAATGGCTAAGGGGACCCACCATGATATTGTCAAAAAAGGATCAGGGTTTCAAGAGAAGAATTCATTAGAGAAACAAAAAGCAAGCCATAGCACCAAAATATGACATCAATGAAATCGGCCCATGCCTTGAAAGTACACAAGAAGAAATACATAAGCAGTGCTTCAGGATGTAAGAATAGCATCGATGACAACTGCTTACATACACACTCTGATCAACATGTGGAACTTTAAAAACGCATTTCCAGCTGGTGATATGGTCCAGTGGTAGCCTGCAGCAGGCCCTGAGTTAAATCACCAGCATCACATACAGGGAAATTCCATCACTATCAGTGCTGAAAAACACTAAAATGTAGGAGCCATCCTGATATATTTTAGCAGGTAAATGAATAAATGAACAGCAACATACTCAGACAGTCAGCGAGCTGTTATTCACCAATATAAGAAAATGCTTTATCAAGAAACAAACATAATATAAAAGCATAATAAGTGGAAAGCAATACATATTGTATTATTCTATAGCGGTCTTGCTTATACAGGCTATGAAATCCATGAAGAGAGAAGTGGTCTTCCAGAATGTGGAGAGGATGAGATGACAAACCTAATCTGTCTGAATCTATAATGATGGATGCATGTCATTATGCATGTGTCCAACCTGGTAGAAGCTATGGGCACTGTGCACCTTAGTGATGATGTGTCAACATAACCAGAGACCGCTGTACCAAGTCACCCCTGTGCTACATGGCGATGAGAATGAGGGAAGATTAGGGATGTGTGCAGGTGCCGAGCAAATAAAAAAAATCTCTCTACTTTCTTCTTAGTTTTGCTGTGAACCTACACTAATTTAAATGATAAATTTTTGGACCTATGGGCATGGTTTATTTATTAAGATGCTGGCATTTTAAGCATAAAGATGTGAGTCAGAGCCCCAGAATCACTTATAAAAGCCAGAACATGGAGGACCACTTGAAAGCCCAGGGCTGGAGATTGGGGGAGACAGGTATATTCCTAGAATTCCATGGCCATCCAGCTTAGTCTACTATATGAATTCCAGGTCAATATCAAGCCTTATCTCAAAAACGTGGGCATGGCAGCTGAGGAACAACCCTTGAGTTTCTCCTCTGGCCTCCACATGCACACAAAGAAACAGTATCTACATCAGCATGAATAGCACAAACACAAAAGAAGGTTGAAAAAATGAATAAATGTTTTTAAGTTTTGCTTCACATTTGAATAAATATTTAATAGATTCACATTCTATCATCTCCAAAAATGCACAGCCTTGGCAGAGTTGGCCTTGGTAACCTATCTTACAAATCTAAAGTAATAAATTTGCATGAAACATTTTAAATTGTATTTACATTTTTGATTATATGTCCAGAGGTTGCTTTCTAAAAGCCAATCAGTATAAATCTTAAAAATACTAGCCAGCCAGGTGGAAGTGGTGCATACCTTTAATCCCAGCACTCAGGAAGCAGAGACAGGCAGATCTCTGGGAGTTTAAGGTCAGTCTGGTCTACAGAGCTAGTGCCAGGACAGGTACCAAAGCTACACAGAGAAACCCTGTCTTGAAAAAAATAAGATAAATAAATACAGATCCAATAGTTCACTTTCTATAAATTATCTATTAAATTTTCTCCTACAAAAACAAAAGTAATATAATAGTATATTAAATGGGAATTTGTTAGATTGCCTTACAATAGAGTCAGAGAGTTTTCCTTATAGTTCAGTCCAAACTGATTCAAGTTTGTAACCATGATTAGCCACCATACTTCACACATATTTATACCCAAACATACTAGGAGATTACTTATAACAAGAAACTTAAAGCTTAATTCATGACCTGACTTTGCATATCCCTTCAATTTTTTTATCTGAAAGTCAGAGTCAATACTTAAAAATGATGATACACATTCTAATTCCTATTGGGCCCATCCACACTATTTTACTATATCCAGACAGACCTAGACCAACAATTGTGGAGAGGTATGTGCTCTGAATATTTATACTAGGGGGAGTGGGGGATGCTACTCCAGCAAAGCAGCTGGATTGATGGGTTGCTTAGAATTTGGTATTAAGGACATATTTTTCAACCTTTATAAGAATTAAAATTATTTAGCACTGAATGTGTTTACTTTTTTAACCACATACTTATTAAACACTAAAGGCACACAAATGTTTAATTAAGTACTCAAAATCCACAACACGGTGCATTATCTGAGACGACTATTATCAACGTGGCTTACAGCTTTTCCATGAACAACATTCACTGTGATGTATTGAAAGACTTTGAAATATAAGCAGAATCTGCTGAGTCCTTTGTTAACAATACTGCTGGTAGTTTTACTTGTCTCAAAATCCCCAAAGACAAAGAGAAATAATACTCCAATATTTACAACGCACAACTTAAATTTTGAAGTTACTCGCTGAAGCATGAGCCCTTAGAAATGGTACCTCAGAAGCCAAACCTAACTGGCGTAATTCCAAATTGTTTATCCTTAACATCACTCTGCAACCTAATCCACATCTCACGGAACAACGACCAAACAATGAGCAACAAAGGGCAAAGTTTAAGGGCAAAAGATTTAACTTTGAGTCTCACCGATGCCATTAAATTTCACTATGGCTTTTCATTTCCCTCCCACATTAAGTACTGTCGTCTACACCCACAGAAACTATGGTTGCACCACAGAAATGGGAAATTTTCATCAGGTAAACTGTTGGAAAGTGAAACTTTTCGCAGATCACAGTATTATTGAAGCCCTATTGTGTCAGAGGCTCCTCTGTCTTTCTCCACCAGCCCCCACATTTAGCCCCCACCTATAACCTTTCATGAGAAATATTAGCATCCTTCACTTAAGGAATAATTGACAAGAATATTGAAGATTAGAGCTGCTAATTCATTGTCCAGGTGAAATAGTTGAATAATAAATGTAATTCAGAGCTAAATTCCTTCAATGTATCATCTCACTAGAGTTCTAGTGAAAAATAAAACAACAAACAAACCAGCTTTAAAATTTTTTAGAGAAAGTGTAAAACTGTTTCTGAGACCGTGCCACAGACCAGCACGATGAACCTGTCCCGTTGAAAATGCAGAGAACAACATTTCTTATTTTCTTGATTAGGAACGGATTCATCTAGAGCATATTGTGGGAAATGTATCCAAATCTGTGAACATTAGAAAGTAGATGGTTTCTAAAGAAAACTTCAAATTCTAATATTTTAAATATTATGGTCAAAACCTTGCTAATTGAGTCTCTTTCTCTTAAGATCACGGCGTCTTTCTCAGACTCAGTTTCTCTTAGGGATGTCATATTAGCACAGCCAGGATGGAGATCACGGGAACATCTGGCAACAACGTTGGAGCAAACTGTAAACTCTGAAGCCAGTTTCTGAATGCATTCAGTCTGTGCTTATCTAAACAATAACAAAACAGACCATCCCATCACTTGGAAAATCTACTTGGGATACATTTTAAAAGTAGCATTCAATTGAGTTCACAGGTGTAACAAATGGTTTCTGAAATAAAAACTGAGCCGTTACAGGGAGAAAACTCTGTAAGCTAGCACCAAACTCAGTTATCTTGACTCAACTTTGTAATCTCTGTTTGTTCCCGTGTGCCCTCGGTTTTTCTGAGATAAAATTTTAAACAATAAGTTCAAGGAGTCTAGTAAACTGAGCATCCACCTCCGTTGTAACAGTTAACAATAGGAGGGAGGATTTTCTCAGTTGAGAGCCTGTATCATGCACTGACGCTATGGTCCTTTTCTCATCCATGGAATCATGTGTAGCAGTGTGACTGATCCTTGTAACATGCTCTGTCATGGAGCCAGATGCACCAAGGGGAAGCCTACAGAATAAATTGCTCCTGCAAATGGCAACTTAGGAGTTAAATTTTTCATATTATTTTTGGAGAACCATTGTATCTGACTTATAGGTAATCTCTCAACAAGTAAGTGTGGTGAATTATCTAGCACAAAAACAAAGTTCTCTTTTTAATGTGGCATGTTTCTATACCATTCCTACATATAAACGCTCATGTGACTGCTTTTAAAAGGTCTCCTTTAACCTCCTTGAGAGCAAAGCCAAAATTAAATTATTAGTAACATCTAAGGAAAGCTCAAATTGCTTGCTCAAGTAGAACTAACAAATTTCTCAAGGCATGGCAAAACTATTATTTTCCGTTGTATCTTAAAACACTACTGGGGAGAAATGATCCTTTTCTTAGGTGACCAATGCAAGAACTTGTGTTTGGGGAATGGGAAGTGTCCCTTCTCTCCTTTCTTCCACCATGGGAAGAAGTCACCTTAGGGCAGAGGCTGATACAAGTTTAACTCTACAATTTTGATATTGTAGCATAATTAATAAAAACCCAGAGACAGATATTGGGGTTCAACCTGAAGGTCAGAATAGTAAAACAGCCAGCCACTAGTTCTTACCTCTACCTCACTCTGAAAATGTCAATTCTGCTTTTAGGAATCTCAGAATGAGACTGTGTCTGAGAACTGTCTCCTCCCATTTTATATTGCTCTCTAGGACTAGAATTAAAGGCGTGCACCATTACCACCTGGTTTCTATGGCAAAATAGTCTTGAGACGAGCTCTCTCACTGAACCCAACATTTGTGGGTATCCTTAGGCTGGTTAGCCAGCTGTTATCTATGCATCCAGGTATTTTCATCCCCTCAGTGCAGGGTTGACAGATGCATGCCACCACATTCGACTTTTCTACATGGGTGCTGGTGAACCATCCCAGGTACTTATGGCTTCCATTGCAAGCACTTTGTGGACTGAGCCATCTCCCAGCTCCTGATATTCTCTTTCCTGAATACTTTCCCTACTCACTATCTTTTCTGTTCCTTCTCAAAGGCCCCAAAATGTTCTGATTTTAAGTCATCACTTTCAATCTGCAAAGTAAAGGGACTCAATATTAAGTTAATATGAATATTAATTCTATTGATATCCAAGCAATTTCTTTAATTGTGAAAACAAGCCTTCCTGGTTCTTCCTTTTTTTTAAAAAAGCATACAACTGTATTGAACAGAATGCAAGTTGAAAATCACATCATGGTCCATGTAAGAAAATTCTCTTACAAAACCCACCTGATTGAAACTGTCCTATCAAAGTTACTAAGTGTTAGCTTTTGCTCTGTGTGTTATTTAATATACTCTCTTCTACAAAGTCTTTCCAGTTAAGATTTACAGTTTTTTTTTTCTGATACTTCATGAAATGAGGTGCACCATATCAATTTGTTTTGTTTTGGTTTAGTTTTGTTTGGCTTTTTTGCTGTGACTGAGCTAAACATTATTTTTATTCTGTTTCAGCCTTTAGCTTCAGCAGCCTACTGAATATAATACATACAGTTTTCTGCATTGAATGGCCTGCTCATTATTAAGCCTTCTGTTTGTGCTTCCTAGCCTCCCAGGAGCTCTGCCATGCTTCCTTCAAGCTGGCCAAGGTTGGCTGTCTATTCACCCTGCTTTGAATCTGAAGCAGTCATAGGTTTTCCAGGACAAGCAGCCTATTTAGGTCCAGGCCTTTCCACCCTCATCTCAGGAAAACTAATGACCACGGATCACTTTTCTCTTCTGTTGAACTTTATTATGTGTTTCAAGGTTGAAAAAGAAAAGGATCAATGTGTTTCCTTTAAAATATGACAGAGCTATTTCTTGCTTGCAGAATAGATACCAGAGATTTTTCCCAGGGCCACTTGTGATTCCAGATGGGGTAGTTTTACCACGTCGATCCAGCCTGATTGACTTCTCTACCCTTCATGATTGTAATTTACTCACCATCTTTTCAGACACCTCTGGTGACATTTTAAGGCAGCCTGTTTGTTTTCTTTAAGTACAATACACAAAACCAATTTCTCCTGCACTTGTATTCACCCAGAGGCTGAGATCATATTTTAAAAAGTAAAAGTAGAAGAATTTTTTAAAAAGTAAAAAGATCATTGCAAGATGTAAAGTCTTAGCTCTGGCTTTGCGCAGGGTACTCATCAAACATGAGGAATGATGTTATCACCACCAGAGGACCAAAGTTGAAAGTCTTTGTATTAAATTGTCAATCAGCTGAATACTGGGACTCTAAAGTAGGCAATTCTTATCATTAAGTTTCATTTTATTTCCTTATAATTATATTTCATCCATCATTAATATTATTTCTCTTAGTTCTCTCTGCTTCTTTCACATTTTGTTCTCTACTGGTAGTTTGAGGAAATATGCATTACAAAATTCTTTTGATAGGAACAAGTTTATTTTTATTTGCTTAGTAAAGAAATAGGAAGAAGGTACAACAAGCCAGATGTTGTGGGGCATGCCTACACACTCAGGTAATCAGAAGGCAGACAGGAGGGAATTAAAAGTTCAGTACCAGACTAAACAACTTAGGGAGACCCTGACTCAAACGCTTCTCAGCTTGGTCGATCACCATCCTGGTCCAGGGGGGAGTTGGGAGGACCCTGATCTTAGCATGGAGTGGGGAACCCTGATGGCTCCTTGGCCTTGGGAGGGAGGGAGGGGAGGTTGGGGTGGAGGGGAGGGGAGGGAAGGGAGAGAAGGAGGGGAGGGAAGGGGGAGGAGGAGGGAAGGAGATGGAAATTTTTTAAATATAAAAAAAAATAAACCATGAGGAAAAAAAAATAAACTTCTCTTTGAAATATGTTTCCCAGAAAAAAAAAAAGAATTTAAGGATTTTAAATAAACTTATAATCAAAATAAAAAAAAAAAAAAAAAAGGGCGGAAGCGATAACTCAGTAGTGGATAATTTGTCTGGCATGCATAAGGTTCAGCTCCCCGTACCCAAATAAAAGATAACTACAAGACACAAAGAAATGTGCTAAGGATGACAAGCATGGGACACTCAAGATAAAATTATTGTCCCTATCTTATATTCTTTTTTTTTTTTTTTTTTTTTTTTTTGGTTTTTCGAGACAGGGTTTCCCTGTAGTTTCTAGAGCCTGTCCTGGAACTAGCTCTTGTAGACCAGGCTGGCCTCGAACTCACAGAGATCCGCCTGCCTCTGCCTCCCGAGTGCTGGGATTAAAGGCGTGTGCCACCACCGCCCGGCAGGATCTTATATTCTTATATTAATAAAAAGAACAAAGCGCTCACACCAAAGAATGCTATGGGGCAGATTCTGTTAATTCCCTAAAGTAATCAACGTAGTGACTAATGGGCACCTGTTTCATGGCCTCCACCCTTCCCTGATCCTATGTTTATCTCACCCTGAAGTCATAATGATGTTCAAACTGCAATTCAGATCCCTGCTTTCTTCAAAACCATTCCACAGCTTCCATGTGTGTTGATCTGTTTACCGTTCCAGCCTTGTAGCTATCCCTTCACCTTCTCTTTACGTGTATCTACCACAGAAACATTCCTGTTGACTACTTCATCCTTAGAACCCAGCTGTGCCTACCTTATTGTAGTGTACTGATAGACATTTTCATTAAAGAGAAATGTTTGTTTGAAAATGCTGAATTCCAAGTTCAGACCTGATAAGAAAAACACACCCATAAAAATGTAGCTGAAGCTTGAAATAGAAATGGGTTCGTGCACTCTGAGTCATGACACCTTGGTTCATTGCTTATTGAGCAAACACAAAGAGTAGAGTTTGTCTCCCCAAATCCCATGTGAAGGCAAGGCAGGTATGGTCACAACCTTTAATCCCAGCATTCTCTTAGCAGAGTCATGAGATCCCAAGGGCCAAGCTATCTAGACTAATCAGAACAAAGGAGCTTCTGGTTTAGCAGAACACCCTGCCTCAACAAACCAAGTGAGACATCAAAAACAACAACCTATACACACACATACACATGTACACCTGTACATATAGGTGTGTCCACACAAACAAATACATGTACAAATATAATTCACAAAAATAAAATAAATGGGTTTATGATGTAGATATTGGAGATGCCTGTGAATACATGATGCTTAGATAAAGTTTCAGGCAAGAAAATAAAGATTAATTTAAAAATAGTTCTATAAGAAAAAACAAACATATTTATGAAGATTTGATTACTAAACTTGAAAATAATGAAATTTTACAATGAAGTTTCAAGATGGTGAAATTTGCCACATTTTCTAGATGTATTTGATAAAAACATCTTTCTCACTAGTCATCACTTAAGAAGGGGAACAAAGAGAAATTAAATAAAAAGTGATCAAAGAGGTAAAAAGTGGATTGTATAAAAAGCATATTGAAAACAAAAAGATCAGTTTTAAAATCAAATAGACAAGTATTTGTGGAAGTTCAAAAACGTTTGTATAATGTCATTATTTCTTAAGAAAGCAATGTAAACAGTTCAGGAAGCAGAGCTGACTAGGAGAGATGGTGTCGTGGCTGAGAACAGTCACATGGTGTGAACAAATGCATTCAGGACTGTTTTAAGGCTAAGTTAGGTGAGATTACCTAACTTAACTGGAGCCATGAACGGAGCCTAGGGCTCTGCTGTCTTAATCCAGTACATTCAGTACAAGCAAACAGGGCCCCAAATAGCACAGCTGATGCTTGTGCCTGCTGAAATTATAAAATTGGTGGACTGTAGCCCGCAAATCGAACTTATTTATTTATTCTTGACAGTCTAATTTATTTGATCAAAACGTTGACTTCTACATTCTTCAATCACTTGCTAAAGGAGGGATAGGAGAGACTGCCCACAGCATAGACCTGAGCTCAGTTCACGTTCCCTGACCACCCCTTAGTGACGTCCTATTGGTGTTAAGTGCCATTCCTCTGTTTTCCTTTACTTTTGTCCTTGGAAAGCAAGCTCTCTGTGAGTCTCATTTTCTGCTTATTTTCTGCCTCCTTCCTTCCCCTTCTCCCAGACCAACAAATGCCATGTAGCAGACAGACTCATTCATCTCCAAAGCCTTATCTGGGGGAGCATATGTTTCCTTTCTTTGAGGTCAGATTAACTATTCCTATATGCAACACAAAGAAGAAATATGCATTGGCAGCAGATTCTCCTAGGGCAAGCCATCTTTTCTGTCCACTGTGTTAAGCCAATTTAACATGCTTAAACATGCCTTTTGTCATTCACAACAAAAGCAAAAGGCAGTGGAACTCTGGTTAATAAATCATTTTCCAAGGCAGAAAGACTGCTCAGGAAATATGATGCCAAACATTTACGGCTGAACTCTAAGAAGTTTCAGTCACAAGTTCAACCAGTCTCCCCACGATTACAACTATTTTAACGAAGACATTTTGAAGAGCAGAAGGAATTTCTAAATTTAAAACAAGCTCACAAAGTAATTGAGGCAGACTTTATTTTTACAGAGGGGTTTACTAGATGAAATAGTTTTCTACAGAGAAGGATGTGTAATTGTAAAGATATATTTTAAAAGGGTATGAATTCTAGTACGTGTTAGCCTCTCTCTGTCTCCCTCCCTCCCTCCTGCTTGCTCTCTTGTTCTCTCTCTCTCTCTCTCTCTCTCTCTCTCTCTCTCTCTCTCTCTCTCTCTCTCTCTCTCTCTCCCTCTCCCTCTCCCTCTCCCTCTCCCTCTCCCTCTCCCTCTCCCTCTCTCACCCTCTCTTTCTCTCTCTGTATGTGTGTGTGCTTAAGTCTTGACAACTTTGACGTAGTTGTGCTTTTTACATTGTTATTAATTCAAATTGAATGCAATCATTTCCTACTTGTAGTTATCCACCCATGCTTTGTAAAAACTTTACCACGAAGAGAAAAAATACTTCAGCACCACAAAAGGGAAAAGAGTCAACTAGGAATAACAGAAAAATGATACTCTGACCAACAAACCCACATTTTCAACTGATGGGGGCTTACAGCTGGTCACAGATACCACATGCACATGCTGTGAAGTATGAGTACACCTGCATACACATGCATAGAAATTTGATGAACTTCCCAAGTGCCAGCTTCTAGCAGGGACCAACTATAACTATCACTGCTAAATGTTTGGGCATGCCTGACTGTCCGTGTACTCACATTCAATTCTGTTCTCTTACAGAAGAATGAGTTGTGCTGCACACCCGTTCATGCTAGGCAGTGCCTGCTTTCATTTCAGGTAAAACATTTTCAGGGCAAGCGAGTGGGATGAATTTTTCTGGTTTGGCTCTTATTGCCTCCTCCTACCCAGCTGCTATATGGCATTTAAAGCTTGAGCAGGCTTCCAAATTCTGGCTGAAGGGGACTCAAAGCTTTTGGACGCACAGGTGCCACAGCATGCAGACTCCCCTATTGCTACGCTCACTGATGGATGAAGGGGAGCTACAAATAATGCTGGCCAGATAACACAGCCTTCTTCCAATTTCTGAAAACGACATTGTTTCTCGGTCAGGTGGGTAATATTGCAAAATACCATCATCCATATGGACGCCGAGAGGAGAACTGGGTTGCATGGTTTTCAGGCTTTTAGCAAGCTGTGCTTTGACAAGAACTGTCTAGAGCTAGTAGAGATGAGCGTTTCTTCCCTGGCTAGTAGGCGCCTTAGTGTGGCTGCTCCAATAGTCTTCTGTATTTAAATGAACATGTAGCCTTAAAATAATGAGGGCCTTAATTTACCTAAATGCACTTATAATAACCGTAGCGCTTACAGTCCAGTTACTGAGCAAAGTGATAAACATTCATTGCCTCTTTTACATGAGAGTGTTGAGCTGATAGAGTAAGTTATTTAGTACATCATTTGTAATTGTGTTTTAACAGCTCACTGCGAGGAAAATAATGCTACTATGGGGCAGCCTCTAAGTAGGAGCAAATTCTACACCGTGCAGCTAATAATAGCCATACCGTCTTTGGAAGCAAATGTTTATTAAACTCCCATTCTATCACAAGAAATAGTCTGCCTGTCGTACTCCATTAACATTCCCAGTGGAACCAAGGCATATCAATTCATTTTAAGAAGTTGAGTGCGCCTTCACTCCTATGTTTTAATCTCTTTGATGTGGGATGGTACTGCAGGCTAAGGAAAGAGAAAACTGGGCACAAATCCAGCCACAGATCCCTTGACTTACAAGCTGTCCATCTTGCAAGATGTGCTAGGGCAATGGTGATGCAGAACTTGAAGGAGTAGTCAATCAATCTCTCGTTTAACTTGATACCCATGCCTCCAGGGGGAGCCCATGCCTGACATGGATGACCAGAAACTGGAGACTGGATGGAAAGCCCAGAGACATTGGGTAGTGGAACCAAGCCCAATTGGCCAGAAAAAAAGAAGAAATGATTTCTAATGATGTTCTGCTGCCTCATAGATGGGTGCCTTGTTCAGTCTTCATCAGCGAAGCTTCCTCTGGCTTTAGATGGGAGCAGATGCAGAGACCCACAGGCAGACATTATTTGGAGAGAGAGTCTAAGTTGGAGGTCTCCATTAGGCCCCTCCCCTTGGAGGAGGGGGAAAGACTGTAGGAGTCAGAACATGAAGGACACCGAGAGAACATGGCCACTGTGGTAGTTTGAATGTAATTGTCCCACATAATCTCATAGGGAGTGACACTATTAGGAGGTGTGGTTTTGCTGGATGGGTATGACCTTGCTGGAGGAAGTATGTCACTGTGGAAGTGGGCTTTAAGGTTTCCTATGATCAGGATCCCACCCAGTGTCTCAGTCAACTTCCTATTACCTGTAATGTATAAGACTGTCAGCTACTCCTACACCATGTTTGCCTGAATGTTACCTGACCCCAGTCATGATGATAATGAACCAACCTCGGAAACTGTAACCAAGTCACTCCCATTATATGTTTTCTTTATAAGAGTTGCCATGGTTATAGTATCTCTTCATAGCAATAGAAAACCAAACTAAGACACCCACTGAATCAACTAAGCAGGGCTCATATGGGCTCTCATAGTCCGGTACAGCAACAGGGCAAGGGTCTGCACTAGGGCCTCTACGTATATGTTACAGCTATTAGTTTGGTGCTTTGTGGGACTCCTAATAGTGGGTGTGTCTCTCCTCTTTTTCCTGATCTTGGGACTCTATTTCTCCTGTTGGGTTGCCTTGTCCATCTTCAGTTTTAGGGGTTTTGCCTTGTCTTGTTGTATTTTGTTTCATCCTGTTAAGTGGTGATCTCTTGGAGACCTGCTCTTTTCTGAAGAAAAAGAGAAGAGGAGTGGATCTCAGAGAAAGGGAGGGGGTAGGGGTGCACTGTGGGGAGTGGAGGAATGGGAACCTGTGGTTGAGATATATCATATGACAGAAGAATATTTTCATAAACAAAAAGAAAGATAAATGGAGTAGTTAATATATCAGAAATTGTAATATGATAATAGGTAAAGATGAGATTTAAATATGACTTTCTTGATGTTCTAGGCTACTTCAGTGTATTAACTATTAAGACATCATGGAATACTTTCCAGGACAAAAGTTGTCCTAATAATATAATGCTGGTAGTGATTCTTTATATTCTAAATCATAAACAACAAATGTGGTAGATATACCATCCCTCTAGAGATCCACTCATTCACTTTTGGTTCTGTTCTGCTAAGGAATGACTCCTCTAGGGCCTAGAGAGGTAGCTCAGTAGTTAAGAGAACTTTGTCCTCTTACAGAGTCCAGATCCTGGCAACTACTCCATGTGGCTCACAACTACCTATAAATCCAGGCCTTGAGCACTGGATATTCTCTTCTGGTCTCCATAGGCACCAGAAAACATGTGCTGTACAGTGATTCATGATGTACACACACACACATAAAAATGAAAACCAATAAATATTTATTTTAAAAGAATCAGCCCATACACTGAGTAACATGCTGTTTTGTCAAGTTGTCTCACATATCAGAGGTTATAACCATATCCCTACCCTTCCTATTTGCCAGAAAAGGGTGAATAATACTGTCTTAAACTGAATCAGTTTTAAAATGCCTTGCTAATCCAAATGTAGATTTATATACATAACATTTTTTTCTGACCACTTTCATGCTGCATTTCAAATCAAAATAGTTCAGACAAGTTACAACTCTCTTTTTTATTTTTCCAAATTAAAACAACGTCCCTCTTCATTTTCTCATTCTAATCCTTCCCCTTGCTCTCTCACCTTGCTCTCTCTCAAATTCATATCCTTTATTTTCAATATTGTTTATATATATTAAAATTATAAATAAAGTACTGATATATATTTAAATTTGACTATATGTAGATACATACGTGTACATTATGCTAAAAACATAAATACAAGCTGCTCAGTGGGTCCATGTAAAAGTACTTTTATGCATGTGATTTCAGACCTTACCACTTGCTATATTAAATAACCAATTTCAAATACTTATTAATAGGATTAAGAGTTCAAATTGTGTTATAATTTGGAAGCATCTGTTTCAATTTTCTTCCAACTTCCTGATGGTGCTCAGAAAAGAAACTCATTCATTAACATAAATGTAAATATCTCAGAGAATAACTTAAAATCAATTTCACATGAGACTTTACATATCGAATTATACTCTACTCTATGCATACTAAAACAGTTTAATGCATTTCAGGTAAAAATGTCTGCTTTACTGGAATTTATACAGTAAATCACTTTGTAGTGTAAAAATTAAAAATCCAAAGATAAAACCCTAAGGAGCAAAAAAATGAACA
This sequence comes from Arvicola amphibius, assembly GCF_903992535.2. Taxonomy (NCBI): domain Eukaryota; kingdom Metazoa; phylum Chordata; class Mammalia; order Rodentia; family Cricetidae; genus Arvicola; species Arvicola amphibius. The sequence goes on along the minus strand of NC_052060.1, from coordinate 46,029,558 downwards.
TTTATAGTGTATCCTAAACATCATTAAAACATAAAGTACATGATCTTTCTACCTTTCTCAAAATGTTGAAATAGTTTCCTATATACTTAGAATACATTTCAAGCCTCTACAAGACTCCACAATATCTTTTTAACTCAACTCTTTTATTTTCAGGGTTTTTATATTTAAAAAAATGTTTAAGTAGATATAGTCTGGTTATGGTTTTCCATCCCTCAACTATCCCAAGATGCTCCCATGTCTCCACCCACTCAAACCTACACCTTTTTTCTCTCTTTAATTAGGATACAAACAGGCATATAATAATGATATTATTATTATTAATAAGAAGGAGGAGAAGAAGAAATAAAACAGATAAACCAGAATAGAACAACACAAACAAACAGAATAAAAGTCAAAGAAAAAGTTCAAGAAACATATATAGATGAAGAGACACACACATTTGCACAAACAGAAATTCCATAAAAAACACATAACAAAAACCATAATATATATGAAAAGGATTTATAAAGTTAAAATAAATCCCGACAAAGTGACTCAACTCTTAACCCCTTTCCTTCTTATTTCGAGCTGATCCTGAAATCATGTGTCCAGGTAAGGCTATGTGCTTGTCATTTTCCTGAGGGAAAAGCATTCCCTTTATATTTGTGTGCCTTCTTGCCTCTTTTCTTTCCTATTTCTGCTCCAGTGACTCCTCTTAACTGTTTCCTAATCCCCCATGGGAATGGAGTTAATATGCTTTCTCATGTTAAGGGGAGACAAACATATCAATGGAAATCATGTTTATGCTTTTTAATATTTATCTGTTACCCTACTAGTACAGAGTCTGAAGTATGTAGATGCCCAATAAATGAAAGTCTAATGAGGAATGAAAAATGAACTCTTTACATTGTTGTTGCAGGATTATGCCTTTGACATCATCAAGAGCAAGTGAGGGAAATTGTTGCCAGACCACATATTTCATAAAAAATTACAGATGCATTTAAAATACTACTTAGAGTACATAATACTAACTTTAGAGAGTAAAGAAATCAAACAAAGATTCACAGACTTTTAGCAGCAGAATCGTAAAAGAACTTATTTTGTTTCCTCTTCTGCACCTTTTGTCATTTTTTTTATTTTCAGTATCACCTCCAGTGAATTAGTGATATCTTTCTATATTTACATGGAGATTATTTTTCTGTATTTATATAGTGATGCAGAATATTTATTGAGTGAGAAAATATTTGGCTATCTTCATATTTGGCTAATACCCCCAAATATTTATGTTGAATTTCTACTTACTATTAAGACTTAAAATGGAAAAATAAGGCTAAATATGGCCATAAAGTGATGTCATGATCCAGTAAAATTAGTGTCGTCATAAGAAAAGACACCAAAAATCCTTGCTCTTCAAAAGTGTGTTTGTGTGTTTTTTGTGTGCATGTGCATATATATATGTGTGTTACACATCAAGATAAGTTAGATGAGCAACCTGTCAAAATACTGTTTGTTCACAAGTTAATCTACCTTTTAAGAGAACTTGGCCAACCTCCAGAACAATGAGAGAGCTAATTTCTCATACTTATACTTCCTGGCTTATTGAATACCAGAAAAAACAATCAAATAGTAATAAAAAGTGCTCCTTGTCTTATTGAATTAATAGACAAATGCCATATATCATTTTGAATTTGTATGATATATAAATTAAGAAAATACAATGCTTTCTTTTAAACTTAATACAAGCTTTCTTATAAGCCCTGTAAGTATTTAAACCTGCCCAGCTCCATGACAGCATGTTTTGTATGACTAAATGATAGTGAACATCTGCTATTTGAAAATTGCCCTAGAGTCAGGCAGCTACTGCTTCTTATCTCCTGGGTAAAACATTTTTCAAATCTTGAGCTACCTTTTATTTCACCAACACTTTACACAACTTACTAGTAGACTGAGTATCTTTTATGAGGGGTACTTTTATTGAAAATAGATTTTATTTTCCTCATATACTATATCTTGATTTCAGTTTCCCCTTCCTCTACTCCACCCAGTTCCTCCTCACCTCCACCATCTGGATCGACCCCCTTTCTGTCTCTCATTAGAAAACAGACAGGTACACATGCAATGGTGGCATATGCCTTTAATCTCAACACTCAGGAGAAAAGGCAGGTGGATCTCTAACTTTGAGGCCACCTGTTCTACAGATCAAGTTTCAGGACAGCCAGTTCTACACAGAGAAACCCTGCCTTAAAAAGGTAATATAAGCAGATGGTTGTGTACCACCATGTGGTTGCTGGGAATTGAACTCAGGACCTTTGGAAGAGCAGGCAGTGCTCTTAACCTCTGAGCCATCTCTCCAGCCCATACTGGAAGTAGACAAGATTGCCGGACAAAAAAATGGGAACATAGGGGTGGGGTGGGATGGGGGAGGGGGGATGGGGCGAGAAAAGTGTGAAGTGGAGGATGGGAAGAGCTTGGGGGAATAGGATGGTTGGGATATAGGAAGGGTGGATATGAGAACAAGGAATTATATATCTTACTTAAGGGAGCCATTCTAGGGTTGGCAGAGACTTGACTCTAGAGGGGTTCCCAGGTGTCCAGAGGACGCCCCCAGCTAGGTCCTTGGGCAGCTGAGGAGAGGGTGCCAGAAATGTCCAGATCCTATTGCCATACTCATGAATATCTTGCATATCACCATAGAACCTTCAACTGGCATTGGATGGAGAAAATGACAGAGCCCCACATAGGAGCACCGGACTGAGCTCCCAAGGTCCCGATGAGGAGCAAAAGGAGGGAGATCATGAGCAAGGAAGTCAGGACCGTGAGGAGTGCGTTTACCCATTGAGACGGTGGGACAGATCTAACGGGAGACCACCAAGTCCAGTTGGAATGGAACTGATGGAACAGGGGACCAAACCGGGCTCTCTGAATGTGGCTGACAGTGGAGGAGGACTGAGAAACCAAGGACAACGGCAATGAATGTGAACTCTACAGCATGGACGGGCTCACTGTGAGCCTTAACCTTTACCTGGCGATGGATGGAGATAGAGACAGAGCCCCACATTGGAGCACCGGACTGAGCTCCCAAAGTTCTGATGAGGAGCAGAAGGAGAGAGATCATGAGAAAGAAAGTCAGAACCATGAGGGATGCGTTCACCCACTGAGACGGCAGGACAGAACTAATGGGAGACCACCAAGTCCACTTGGAATGGGACTGATGGAACATGCGACCAAATCGGACTCTCTGAAAGTGGCTGATGGTGGAGGCTGACCGAGGAGCCAAGGACAATGGCGATGGGCTTGGTCTCTACAACATGGACGGGCTCTGTGTGAGCCTTGTCAGTTTGGTTGCTCACCTTCCTGGACCTGGAGGGAGTTGGGAGGACCTTGGACTCAACATAGTGTAGAGAACCCTGATGGCTCTTTGGCCTGGAGAGGGAGGGAGTGGGGGTATGGGTGGAGGGGAGAGGAGGGAAGGGGGAGGAGGAGGGGAGGAGATGGCAATTTTTAATAAAAAATAAATAAACTGGAAAAAAGGTAATATAAAATGCTAAGAGAAGAAGAAAGAAGAAAGAAGAAAGAAGAAGAAGAAGAAGAAGAAGAAGAAGAAGAAGAAGAAGAAGAAGAAGAAGAAGAAGAAGAAGAAGAAGAAGAAGAAGGGAAGAGGAAGAGAAGCAGAAGGAAAAGTAGGAAGAGAAGAAGGAAGGAAGGGAAGGAGGGATGGAGGGAGGGAGGGAGGGAGGGAGGGAAAGAGAGGGAGAGAGAGAAAGAGAGAGAGAAAGAAAGAGAGAAAGAGTCTTCATGGAATAACAATAAAATAAAATACCATAAGATAAAACAAAAGCAAACACATTAGAATACAACAAAGCAAACAAACAAAAAAAATAGCCCAAGTAAAGGCACAGTAACAGATACAGTTATAGAGCTCTTACTTGTTTGCACACTCAAGAAGCACATAGAAACTAAACAGGAAGCCATAATATGTACACAGCGGACCTGTAAACATAAAGTGTTAAAATATAGCCATCTACTGCAGGGCATGAAGCCTATCCTTAAAAGTAGGTGGTTTTCTTAGTGAGACTCCCTTGGAGTAAAAGAAATTTTCATTTCCAATTGGTTTTTAGTTGTAGATTGCTTCTGTGTTAGAGATCCGGGCTTGTGCTCTCTTCAGCTTTCAACTGTTGGATGACATCTGGTACAGATCCATTCAAGTCTTTTGCATCCTGCCTTGGTCTCTGAGTTGGTATGTGTGTTGATCTTGTTGATTTATTGGTGTCCTCCATTCCCTCAGACTTAGACCTGAGTGTTCTAAGGTCTTTCACTATGAATAGTGTCTGGCTGTGAGTCTCTGTATTTGTTTCTATCTCCTGCAGGAGGAAGCTTCTCAGATGATGGCTAAGTAAGGCACTGATCTATGAATATAGCAGATGCCATTAGGAGTTATTTTATAGTATATTTTAACAGTAGTATTTGGTTTTTCCCTAGGTCCCTAGGCTATATAGTCTCAAGTTCTTGATTACTCAATCAGTGTTGTATGGGTTCAATCTTGTTGAGTATGCCTTAAGTCAAATTAGATATTGGCTGGTTATTCCCACAAGCTTTATGCCCATATTGCACTAGCATATCTGTAGGGCTCAATGTCAGTCTACAGATAGACATTGCATGAAGTTGGTTTCATCTTGGAATGGCTTATTTTCCCCATCTACTGTGACTGGAAGTTTTGCTAGGCATAGCAGTCTGGGCTGGCATCTGTGGTCTTTCATAGTCTGCAGCACATCTGTCCAGGCCCTCCTGGCTTGTAGAGTCTCCATTGAGAAACCATATGTTATTCTAATAGGGCTGCCTTTATATTTTACCTGGTATTTGTCCCTTGCAGCTTTTATTACTATTTTTTTGTTCAGTACATTTAGTGTTTTTATTATTATGTGTTGGGGAGACTTTCTTTTATGATCCCATATATTTGGTGTTTTGTATCCTTCTTGTACTTTGATAGGCATATCCAGGTAAGGAAATTTTTCTTTGCCTTTGACCTGGGTTTATCCTCCTACTTACTATTATTAGTATTAGTATTAGTATTAGTATTAGTATTATACCTATTATTCTTAGGTTTTAGTCTTTTTATTATGTCCAAGATTTCCTGGATGTTTTAAGTCAGGAGTCCTTTTAGATTCAGCATATTCTTTGACCAATGTATTCTTGACCTATCATTTCCTCTCTCATGACTTCTATGCCTGAGATTCTTTTCCATCTCTTGCACCCTTTTTGTGGGTCTTGCTTCTGTGGTTCGTGTTTGAGTTCCTACATTTCCATGTCCAGATTTGTCTTAGTTTGAGTTTTCTTTATTTACTCGTGCATGTCTTGAACTGTTTTATTCATTTCCTTCACTGCTTTTTAGTGGTTTTATATATTTCTTTAAGAGATTTATTTATTTCCTCTTTAAGGAGGTCTATCATAAACACGAAGGCTCTTTTAGGGTTTTTTTCTTGTGCTTCAGTTATTTTGGAACACCCAGGACCTGTGGTGGTAGGGTTGCTGGGTTCTAATGGAGACATTGTCTTAGCTGTTATTGTATTTTTATGTTGACATCTGGGTATCAGGGTTTGGAAAGACTAATTCTAGGTACTGATATCTCATCTTGACTCTTGACATTGATAGTTTGGTGTTCTGTTCCTTGGTTTTTGTTCCCTCTATGATCCTTAGGAGAGTATGGTGACTGTGTGTGCCTAGTAAGACAGTCTTCTGTGGCCATGACAGGCAAGGCCATGTGGTGTTCCAGGTAAATGTATTTCTGGGAATTGGGAGCTGACAGTAATAGGGATAGACTGGGAGGGAGCCGAGGGGCTCCACAGTAGGGAGGGAAGAAGGATGTTTCAGCAGGAACTTAGTACCCTGGGAATGGTCTACTAAGATAAGAACAAGCCACAGCAGGAAGTCTGTTACAGAGCTGGGTATGAGCCTGGGGGACTCAATTTGGAGGAGCCGAGATAGAGGTGGAGATCTTCAGTTAGACTACCTGTTGCTATGGTTGCAGTGGCCTGTGGGTTCCTAGGGAATACCTGATAGAGTTGGGGGACAAACCAAGGAGTGGGGGAAGTGGGGTTAGGAGGGGAAGATCTGTGTTATACACAGGTGCTGCTGCTATGGAGGGGATCACAGTTGTTCTGCTGTAGAGCTGGGGAGGAGATAGAGGTTTGGACTTAGAGGGATGGAGTATAAGGGGAAAATCTGCAGCCGCCTACCTGCTTCTCTGGCAGGAGTGGCCTGTGGGTTCCCAGACAGTGACTGCTGGAGTTTAGGGCTGTGACCGAGCAAAGAGTCGGGTGGGGTGGGAAATGAAGGTCAGGAGCAGAAGAAATGCGGCATCCATAAGAGATGTGGGCAGGTTAGGGAAGGGAGGCTGCAGGAGGTGCTCTGTTGCAGAGATGAGGATATGACTGATGGATTAGATTTGGAGGAGCAAAGGGAGAGATGAGAGTCTGCAATCCGATCTGCTTCCCTGGCAGAAATGGTCTGCAGGTTCTCAGCGAATGCTTTCTGACGTTGGGTCATCTTACAGTCCCATCCAAAGGCCACATTCATGCTTCCCTAGAATAAAGCTAAATTTCAGAATTAACACACCAACTGGCTTAGGTTTCATCAGAAAATTCATCAAGGAGCCTAGTATTTCAGAGATACAGTGGAGGATCTTGTTTGAAAAGCAATTGGTAGGGGAATCACTCCCCGTGGAGTTTTGAGAATGAAGGTCTATCAGTGTCAACCCTAATTGCCCTCAGAGTTTCCCACAATTGATGGAACTGAAGCCAAGAAATCTATAACATATCTCATCATTATGGTTCTCTCACTGTGGGGTTGATGGGCACACCTGGCCACAGCTGATCAAAGGCCGCTCGGATTTGGTGTTATCTTATTGCTCTTGCAGACCAGAGCTGTCCTCAGACTCAAACACCTGTCATGGCAATGAAGCATGGATCCATTAAAAAATAATAAAGAAGCCAATACAAAAATTTAAATCTAATACAAATAGAAGAGGAGTAAAGTACTATAATCACAGGAAATATTCTAATGCCCAAATAGACAGTATTAAACTATAAAGTGGCTAGAAATATAAACTAACAGGGACCTGTGAAGACAACAGCTTATGATGAAATGACATTCAGGAACACAAAGTGTCTCTGGTGACAACTGTGCAGGCCAAGTGTCATCTGACTATAACCCGAGGAATACACGAAGACGGTTGTTATTGGTATCAATGACAATGACGGTCTGAGTCCCATGCCGCATCCCTGGTGCTTTGGCAGTTCTGACAACTGATCCTCCGGCAGACAACTACTTGGGAAGACTACACAGGTGTGCATTAACGGCCGTAGTTAAAGAGGCCATTTTCTCGCCGTAGAGGAGTAATTGCCTATTGTTAAGAGCTCTCCAAACGTTCAAATAAGTCAACTGATACCACGTACTCATATCAGTGTTTGTATGTAATGTTCAGAAAACCACAGAATTAGCATTCTATCTCAAAACCTGGCAGTATGCAGCAATAATTTCACAATTTTTATTTATTAGTCACAAGTATCTATAATAGAGGCACTTTACTGCAAGTGCAATCTAAAAGTAGAATATAGAATACCTTAACAGATAATAAATTATTTTCAGCACAAAATTCAGAATGTGACAAATTCTAAATAAACAAGATTTCTATACTGATTTCTATGTCTGGTGTAGGGGGTGGGGGTGGAGGTTGCATATTGGTTGTAACAGCAGTAATTAATCAACTTAACTTATCATGGTCAATTAGATTTCCATCCCAAAGCCATTATATGCAGGCAGCGTGTTTTCTCATGAAGGTTGTGGAGCAGATGGCAAGTCAACCGGATTTAGGGGAATAGTCTAGATAATGTCATCCTAAGTGACATCTTTCAGCTGGAAGCCAGTTTCATTGGAGGCTGGTGTCCCTCTCCCATGCTACCAGGCTATGTGTGACAATCTATCAGACCTGTTACTACTGGTACCTGAAAGCAGAATTATAGGCATCGAGAAACAATCAAACAGTGTGCCCTGGCTATCCCAAACACCCAAACTACTAGCACTTTGGCTACATCAACAGGGGACTGAAGTGCAACTTTGCTGTCTGGAAGAACTGTTAGATTAATGGACAGCAAGTATGTTCTTTGCTGTTATCAGCAATACATAATTATGACTTTTGGTCAAGGCTGAAAAACAAGACTGGCACATTATTGCCATTTGTTCATCGAATATTTTTCCTTAAAATAGCTGAATAAAATAAAGAATACACACACACAAACACACACACACACACACACACACACACACATATTCTTACCTAGTGAAAATAGGTCTGATTCCTTAATTAGTTTAAGCTCAGAGTAAATATGAGATGAACTCAGGCTTAGCATGAGTTGGGAGCAGAATTCTTTTCTTCCAATATCCCTGAAACTCTGGCTTGAGTTTAGCCCACAGAGTCATTTTCATACCAGAACATGAACCTCACTGGTATTTAATCCTTTGAATTGAATCAGTGCTTCAGCCAATTCCAATAGGCATCATGTAACTGGAATGGCCATGGCAGACACAAGGCCGCTCACTGCCAGCACTGCTTCATCTTTCCTGGGCAGCTTCAGTACTGTGCATATGTTTATGAACATGAATTTCCTTGTCTAAAGCCTTCAGTACAAAGGAAAAAGGTCTCTGCCTTTGAGAGTAAAACCAAAGCTTTAGAATGCACTACATTTGATGGCAAAATGCTTAGCTAGGCCATTGTTATGCTAAAGAAAGTGTTGTTACCTTTGGCCAGATTGTAATCAGGTTCAAATTGGCTTGTTTTGTTGGCTGGAAAAAATGTGCAGACTGTTTTTCATTGGCATATTTAAACCTTGTTTTAATGCCTACTTATTTTATTATTTCTAGAATCAATGAGTGTCATTGAGGAATGCTTATAACCACTCAATTTGATGTGCCTGAGTTCACACGATAAATCACGTTTAGACAGAAAGGAAACAAAAGTCCTCCACTGGAATCTTAATCTTTGGACTTAGCATAAATTCCATGTCATGTGCACTTGACAAAATGAGGCATAACCAACATATTCTGTTCACATTTGAGTCCTCTAGAGACTTGTCTCATAAGGTTAGGGCAGGTTGCAAAATTGAAATCCAAATTCCCAAACGATCAACATTTCACCCAGGTGTGCCCAGGTGCTCATGGTTTGCCAACATTCCACCAGCTCGGTTCCACCATCTCGGTTCCACCAGCTCGGGCGGTCTTCTTACACAGGGCACAGTTAGCCATGCCCTGTGAAACAGTAGCTGCTTTGGCTTCTGTTCTCTGGCAAGCTTCTGTCCCTCTCTACCCTGTCTAAGGCTCCAGCAAGTTTCATGCTTTTGATTATTGGTCAAAGGAATGTTGAAAACATTTTTTTTCTTTAAGATTGTTTTATGTGTGTCTGTATGTGTTGTGTCTGTGTGAATGGATGCCATGCAAGTACAGGCTCCCAGAGAGATCAGAAGAGGGCAGGCATCAGGTCCCCTGTAGCTTGAACTGAAGGTAGTTGTGAGCCAAGGGACATGAGTGCTGGTTCTGAACCTCAGTCTTCTGGAAGAACAAGTGCTTTTAACTTCTGAGCCCCTCACCCACTATAGACATTAAAAAAAAAAAAAAAAAAACAGAGAGATACAGAGATTATATGTAGTTGATTATATGTAGTTCTCTACTTTTGTGGTTTGCTCCAGTCTCACAACCCCCATGTCAAGTGGCCAGGATGGCCTACTACCTTTCCATCCCAATGTCATCTAAAGGAGCAGCATTAATTCGGTATTACAGTTGAGAGAACATAGATCCAGAGTTTAGGTAACTTTCATCCAAGCAAGAGGCAAGATTTAAACCCAAGTCTAAGTGACTTTAGAACTACTCTTTCTGTACTAATGATAATGGTAAAACCATTCCCATATCTTGATACCAATTCTGAGTTATTGGTAGAGAGTTTTAGGGTGTTTGTCTTTTAAAAGAAATGTATGTCAAGTTAAGGCCTAATAAATGAAAGTATAGAGATCTTCAATAGAGAAGGGGCAGTTTTGTCAGGATGCTGTGGTATTGCCATGTTGTCATTTGATCTCCTAGTGCTGACCTGGTCTCTAATCTTATGTTGAAAAATAAGGTTGTATGTATCTCCATGTAGCCACTCAGAGTTGAAGTGATTTAGCAGTGGGCTTGACCACAATGCTTTGCAAGCAAGATTTTTTTTTCCCAGACAGATGGGCTAAGGAACGATTTGAGCATGACGTAAGTGCACAGCTGTTCCTGTCTCGTTCATCAGTGAGCATGGCCAGGTAAAGGCAGAGAATGTTATGCTCCCCAAAGTGAGACACATAGGCACATAGAACACACACGGTGACTCCTGGAATCAGTCATCTCCATTCCCAACAGGCCTGGGAAGCCACGCCTTCGCAAAAGACACCGGTGCTCTCTGACAGATTTAAATAATCAATTTGCACAGCATTCAGATTAGCCTTTTATCAAAATAAAGTGTCCTATTATACCATCCTAAGTCATCTATGTGTGTAAGGGCTGCTACCATGGTTCATGGAGCCTTAAATTTTTTAATAAGGAACTGAAATGATTTTTTGAGGATTGGGCCACTCAAAACTAGTCTCATTTTTCTCCCCCAAACACTAAGGATTTTGAACATAGGGATTTGAACAATGATTTAGAAATCCAAGTATCTCTTCAAGGCAGCATTTTCTGAGCATAGAAGAGCCGGATAAGATGTTGCCATCATGAAGTTTTAGATTTTTACCCAGAAAGAATGCATTAGACTTAATAGCATACCGGAGTGAGACAGTAAAAGTTGTTCAGAACATGGAGACTTAGCCGTACATCAGCAGCACCGAGGACTCTAAGTAATGATGTAAGAAATCACTATTCCATGAAAAATGACCTTTGATAGTTTGAATTTTAAACAATTGTTACAGCTACTGCCATTTTCCTCATCTACAAATGAGATTAGAATTGTCACATGTCACATTGTTTAATGCCTGTTCTATGACAAAATATTTTTCTGCATGAAAGTGGTTTCAGACAAAATCTACTTATGAAATTTGAATTGACTGATACTATACAGATAGATGATAGATATATAGATAGATGTGTGTATATAGATATGCATATACAGTGTCTATATAATAGTGTAAATTCATAGCAGTTCAGAACTGGATATTTTGACACAGTTAATCTTTTTAATGCCTGAGAATCTCTTCTGTTTAATTAGATTGAAAATAAACACATTCTTGAATGTAATTTGTTGTACTAGAAATGAACAAATAGAGAGCAACAATTATGAAGTCAAAGCAGTAAAACTCGGGCTCACTCAACTTTGTTTATTTGTAGGAGTAATTGAAGTTTTTATTTGTGCATAAAATAACAAGTAGTGATACCAGGGGAGAAATACAATTACAACCCTTTGGTTTGAAATAATAAGGGGATGATGATTCCCCTCTTACAATAAGTCATACACAAATATCACCCTAAATCCCAGAAGCTGTGACTCTCACCTAACAGAGCACAATACAGTCCATAGGTGTCTTTAAGTTAATGACCTTGAAACATCCACGTGACTCCACGTCCACACAAGTACTTTGAGGATTGAGAGAGGTTCAAGAGAGGGTGGTGAGAAAGAACCAGACAACAAAGGTTGGGGTCATTAAGTTGCTGGGTTTGGAGGAGTCAGGAACCACCTCAAGAAACAGCCAAGGAAGAGAAAGGGGTTTTCTTCCAGAGGTTCCAGAAGAACTCATCTCTGAGCAGCTCGGTATTAGCCCCAGGAGATTTGTTTTAGAAAACAAGTAGGCTCTGCTTTCTAAACTGTATGACAATAGATTCGTGCCGTGTGAAGCAGGTTAGTGTGCAGTGGTCTATTGCAACAGCAATGGAGAGAAGCCGAGAGAAACCAAGAGAACAGGAAGTGAACATCCTGTGGGGTGACCAAAAGTGAAAGCAGCTCTCCTGCTAAAGTGGCAATTGCTTGAGTAGCAAAAAGAAAATCAATAGAGTTATTATTAACAAATATTTGTCACAAGTCAGGCGTGTTTATAAAAGTGTGATGTATACTTCATCTACATTGCTAGGACTAAGTTTCAAGAGCTCTGCTGGCAGCCAGAAATTGCCATCCACACCCTGCCCAACACATATCCTCTCCCAGCTCTACCTTCCCCTTGCTAACATAACCATTATAATGCTAAATATTATTATCGGTTAATTATTTTAATTGTGCCTATATAAATACACTATCATTCTGTAAGAGAAAAGCAAGAGGATAAATTACTTTAGTAACACGGTTACTCTTACTTCAGGACTGAAATTGTATTTAATTATCCTCAGCACTGAAACAATCATTGGTCATCAAGTAGAGAAATGAAGAAAATGTTATTAATAAATTAACATTGAAAATATGACATCAATATTTTATTATTTCTTTTACTTTTTAATTTTTTAATTACAAATTCACCCCTTGTATTTACTCTCCAAATCCTCCCACGTGCCCTTTCCTTGCATTCTGTTCAATTAACTGTCATTAATTATGATTCATATCTTTTATATAACTCATTGGCCTCTTTTCATTTTTCATTTAGATTTATTTATTTTATTTTTGTGTATGAATGATTTGTATGCATGTATGTAATGCAACACTTGTATGCTGAGTGCCTTCAGAGATCAGAAGAAGGCTTCGAACCCCATGGAACTGTAGTTACAGACGGCTGTGAGCCACCATGCAGGTGCAGGGAGTCACACCTGGGTCCACTGCAAAGCACCATGTGCACTAACCCACTGAGCCACCCCTCCCTCATCTTATAGGGCTTTTTCAATATTCCATTTCAAAGCCAGATGTTAACCAATATTTTCCTAGCTGCCCTCTTTCCAACAATAGAAGTTGTTCCCCAGATTCTGATAGCCTGTCTGTTCTACTGCACAGTTCATGTCACGCACAGCAAAACCAGTTCTGCGAGCTTTTTGTGTCTCCTGACAAACCATAAGTTCTTGATAGTTATAAGAGTGCAATGCATTGGAACCAGTGGTCACTGTTCTACCTCGAGATTGAGTAATTTGAATCTGTTACATAATAATTACTCTTCAATTTAATTAGAAATTGGCATATTTCCCACCTTAATTCTATCAAATGTCTTAAAAGGTATATAAATATTTCTCCATGCTTTTATACCTCTTCACATAAATCACACCATTCCTCATTAGTCTGGCTTATTCTAGGCCACAAAACATTTAAAAATTTTTCTTCCAGGGAGCTGTTGCTCGGAGATTTCAAAATAGCTTATGTCTGTCTCCCTTAAGACAAATGAGTTATTTCCATAAGTACCAAAATTAAACCATTAAAATAAGTCTCTGACATAAACTCGTTTTACTGCACTTTAGAATATTCTCTCTCAGTGCTGTTAAACCCGAATCCTCAGTACTGCTGAGCACATTAATACCGTGTGCTAGATCTTTATCTTCTTGCCTCGTGATTTATGGGCATGGGCACAGCATAAACAGTAGAGACATTAAAGAAGGCTTAATGTGAAACTCCTCACCACATAAAAATGTATCCCTCGCCGGGCGGTGGTGGCGCACACCTTTAATCCCAGCACTTGGGAGGCAGAGGCAGGCGGATCTCTGTGAGTTCGAGGCCAGCCTGGTCTACAAGAGCTAGTTCCAGGACAGGTTCTAAAAAAGCTGCAGAGAAACCCTGTCTCGAAAAACCAAAAAAAAAAAAAAAGAAAGAAAGAAAGAAAGAAAGAAAGAAAGAAAGAAAGAAAGAAAGAAAAAATGTATCCCTCATAGTCTTTCCTGTGACCTAAAATAATCTAATAATCTAAGTGTCAAACTTCTGTCTCCACATACACCGGAAGTAAAGAGCTAGAATTACAAAGTCCAAAGGTCTACTTCCACTTTCAACGCCCTACAAGCCCAAAGCAGACGACACCACTGTTTGCATGTGTGCCTACGTAGTTGTGTTAACATGCTCCCAAAGAATAGGCAGATCTTCCAGAAAAACCATCAATGCAACAACTGTAACAAAGAATTATTTTCAAATCAAACATTTACATCAAAAATAACCCTGCACTCCAGGATCTCAAGGTGGCACCAACTACAGACTAAATTTTGTCAAACACTGGAGAGCTTTGCTCATATTCGAACATAATTTTTTTTGAGCAAACAGAATTAGGCCAAAGGATCCTGAGAAGGCAGAGATTTCTCTCAGATGAAGCTAACCTCCAAAGCATGAAACTTCTGTCTGGGAAAGTGCAGCAATTGTATCATTACCAATAGAAAAACCTATGCATGTATCTTGCCCACAACATTAAAAATTAAATCTAAATAGTGACTAAGGGTATAGTTTCATTTATTAGAGGTTTCAAATATCTCAGACGGTATTTGCAGAATTGTTCCTGTCAAACATAAAAAGTAAGGTACTTGGCAAAAACACATCTCTGCCACCTCTATTAAGCAGAGCAGGAACATGCCTCCCTGAGGGACGATGAAGAGTGAGCTGTGAAAACAGAGCGGTGTGCCAGACTGTGAGTGTCGCAGCAGTCATAAACAGTAAGGAAGTCTTATAAACTATGGCAAGCTTGAGACTGGCCTGCGGGAATATTATACCAGGGAAGTCAGCAAGTCCTACCTCGGAAATTCCTTCCTGTCCCATTCTCAGTCGCTTATCAGAACACTGAGTCTAGGACAGAGCAACACTCTAGCTGGTTTCTCTTTCTCACAAAGCATTGTGAGATCAGAGAACATTCTTGTTAAGGTCAGTTCACGCCACCTCTTCCCCAGAGGGCTTCCTTCATGCTTTTTTGTCATATGTGTGTATGTGCAAACACAGTTAACTATAGATTTTGCATGCGTGTGAGAGAAAACCTGTGGCATTTATCTTCCTCCTGTGCTCTCCACTGCCTCTATTGCTCCCTTTGAACTTGTGTATTCCGTTTTCTATTTTCATGCCCCAATGCACTTCCTTTTGAAGATCTGCATAATTTGTATTTTCTTTTTTGGTTTTTCAAGATAAGGTTTCTCTGTAGCTTTGAAGCCTGTCTTAAAACTAGCTCTTGTAGACC
This sequence comes from Arvicola amphibius, assembly GCF_903992535.2. Classification (NCBI taxonomy): domain Eukaryota; kingdom Metazoa; phylum Chordata; class Mammalia; order Rodentia; family Cricetidae; genus Arvicola; species Arvicola amphibius. The sequence continues at coordinate 46,014,469 of NC_052060.1, read as the reverse complement.
AGGCTGGCCTCGAATTCACATAGATCTGCATGCCTCTGCCTCCCAAGTACTGGGATTAAAGGTGTGTGCCCCCACCACCTGGCAATGTGTATTTTCTATACATAGAAATACATATGAAGAAATAACACAACTGTGCTTTGAGAAAGGGAGTTTTGAATAACTCAAGACTTAAATACTTCATTCACATCAAGGTCAACTTTAGACTATTTTAAAATACAGGTTTATTTCAAATAAAGAAGAGTCAAGTGTAAAGTTAATATTTGATGAAAACGCAGGCAAAAGTTCAATATTATCAGCAAATAGTAACTGCAAAAGCTTAGAATTTACTATATAGACTATATAGGTAGATGAAGGATAAATAGATGTAGATATAACTGAGGAAAAGTTTTACTTTGTACTTCAGTCCTGAAAATTTTCTATGTTTCCAGTGCTACCCTCAGTTTCTGTATCATCCTGTCTCATATTTCTGAATACTGGGGTTCTACTGTCCCACATTTCTGTTTTAACGTTTATAACATCACTGAAATTTCATTCAGTAGTCCAATTTGAAGAGTCTGATGTTCTTCAGTGGGAATTCTTTCTCAATGCTGTTGGCTGCTGTGCAGTTTCTGTATATGTGATGCACACAGATTATTGAAATAACGCCTGCTTCCCATGAAGTTAGGTATGCGACAAGCTCCTGCGCATGGTAATATTGGAAAAGCCATTTTACCACAGTGCACAGCTTCGGCTCTTTCAGACCCAGTTGCAGACAGTGAGACGATGTGGTACTGTTTGCACATTTCTACTAAGTTTTTATACTCTCTGAATACGTTTCCACACTTTCGAATATATTTAAAATTGTCACACATAAAATATGTTTACGTGCGTAGAGATACTGATTTCGATCTGCCGACAGGAGTGTCTGTAAATCTGGATGGGGGTAAAGATCTGAACCATCAAAGCAGAGACAATTCAGCAGGTAACTACAACCCTCCTACTCTTTATGCAAGTCATGCTGTGCTGTTCATAGATTCTGTTAAGATGGCATTAAAGAAGGGATTTCCCTCAAGCGGTTTCTTAGATATGTAAAAACGATATTTCATCTTGTTTGAAAATCTTATGTGAATGTAAATCAAGAGGAGGTGGCAGAATGATATTGAACTGAACAGTTATCTATTTGACCTCCAATGCCTAAGACAAAACCCAATACCAAATAAGACATTTTGCAAGGAAATAAAATGGAAGCCAACATTTTTTATCCTATAGGATAATACTTATTCTCTGGAACATTTTAAACAGAACTCTAGGGGGCTTATTGTTTGGTTTAATATCTAGTATTTTGCTGTAATCATGTTTTTGTTGCTGTTAATTTGGTATCTAAATTGTCCCCACCTGGGCACATGTTTAATTCTGCTATCCACTCCTTCAAATATGTAGAGCACGCAGAGCCTTTAAAGCCCTGAGTTTGCAGCTAGATAAATGGCTCAGCAATTATGAGCACTTGTTGCTCTTCTAGAGGACCTGGGTTCAAATCCCAGCACACACAGTGAGTGGCTCACAACTACCATTACCTCCAGTTCCAGAAGATCCTCGCCCTTTTCCTTCCACTGGTACATACACACATACATCATATGCCCACAAAAAGTAAAAGAAAAGAAAAGAAGCCTTTAAAAAAAATAGAAGTGGGACTTGACAGGCAGATGTGTGTCACTGGAGATGGCATTTGAAGAAGACATCCCACCCTGGTATTAGTCCCAGCTCTCTGTGTCCTGTCTGTCACCATGTGAACAAGACTCTCCTACTCACCCCATTGTCACAAATCCCGCAACACATTTCCTACTCTAAAATGTGAGCCAAAGTAAACACTTTCTAAGTTGCTTCTGTCAGGTATTTAGTAACTAATGCTAATTGGGATTTGTTTGACATCTCTTTTCACATAATCTGTTTTTCTCAGATTTTTCTATTTTTCTCTGTTCTTTCCTTATTTTAGAAATATTTATTTATTGATACTTTAATTTGTATATTTCTTCAGTTTCCCCTTACATTTTTGTCTTTTCCTTATATCTTACAGCTGTTTTATTGATAGTTCAAATGACACATTTCTTTTCATTCCTGTGACTTTTAATGCTCATATTGTTTATTATTCTCATAGTTTCAATCTATTTCTCACTCAAAGCTCTGCCCTTCATTCCTGTACATGCCTTGAAATTTTTAGCCTTATTTTCTTAGGAATCATGTACCTTACTCAGTCTTTCTTCTATAAATTTTATAATTTCCCAAAGTTTGTCTTTTTAAATTTTATTGATTTTATTGAGCTAAACATTTTTCTTTGCCCCCCCCTCTCCATTCTCGCTCAACTCTCTCCCATGGTCCCCACACTCCCAATTTACTCAGGAGATCTTTCTTTTTCTATTTCCCATGTAGATTAGATCTATGTATGTCTCTCTTAGGGTTCTCATTTTGTCTAGGTTCTCTGGGATTGTGAATTGTAGGCTGGTTTTCTTTGCTTAATGTCTAAAAGTCACTTATGACTAGTACATATGATATTTGTCTTTCTGGGTCTGGGTTACCTCACTCAATATGATGTTTTCTAGACTCATCTATTTGCATGCAAATTTCAAGGTGTCATTATTTTTTCTGCTGTGTAGTATTCCGTTGTGTAAATGTATCACATTTTCCTTATTCATTCTTCAATGGAGGGCTTTTAGATAGTTTCTGGGTTCTGGCTATGACAAACAATGCTGCTTGTTATTCCTTAAAAAGAAGAGTAGTCAGCCCGGTTTTTCTTGTGGATTAAATTTGCATTCCTCTAACGTCTAAGGTGTGCATTGACCATTTATGTGGTTTCTGTTCTGACCCTTCCCTCTTTTTTCGACTTGTACTTCATTAACAAATTTCAAAAATTCTTCATACATTTTCTTACATTATTATTTAATAACTGAATATGTCTACAAAATTTATTTACATTTTCTAATATTCCTCTTCAGTTTTTGGTGTTATACATTTAATATGATAAAACTAAACACATATTTGATTCATGCACATATTAAATCACAAGTGCATATAATTATTTGTGCCAATTAGTGCATTGTTCATGTATAAGTATGTGTTTTCTTGTGAGCCTGTATGTCTCTATCTGCAATCAACTACATAGATTATTGGTCACTGAGAGAGGAGCCATGCCTCAGAGGCTTTGCCTTCGGGGACTGAGGGGATGATTTGTGGAAAGCACCTCAGGGGCCAGAGTCTTACTTTAATCTGCTCAGCCACCTCTGACCCAGTCCTTCTCCTCACTCCACCTTCTAAGTTCACCTTAACCCACATCAAATTCCAGATTCTACACTCTGAGCAGTATGGAGTCCTTTTCTCAGATCCTATTTTTATTCAGTTTGAAATCAATATCATCATAGCTTTTGTCTGAATTGATATTTTCCTGGTACATTTCATTTGGTCTCCGACATTGTCTTTTGCCCTGGACTGTTTCTCTCAGAAAAAAAAAAAAAAAAAAAAAAAAAAAAAAAAAAAGTATCTCTTAGATAAAGATCAAGATGAAAACTCTCAGCCACTTATCTGCAGAGATGTTAACTTATTGTAGTTTCTGCTGGACACCAACACTGTCTTATTGGATGTTCCTTCTGGCTTTCTCTAATGTGCTACCTTATATTCTCTGTGTTCACAGGTATAGATAAGTGAAGCTGACCTCTCTGTCCCTGTAAACTGCTCTGTTTTTCCCCTGTGTGTGCCTCTAATTCTTTGACAACTACTCCCAGGGCCCCCGCTGCAGGTGGAGTGCTAGGCATCTTCACTCAGCATGGGCTCCTTGCACTGCATCTTAGGCCATCAGATCCACACTGCCATTCTCTTTTCTAGCTGATTCCCTTTGACAAGAAGGAGAAGCATCTTTCTCTCATGACAACTATTACCAAAAAATTCACCATATTTAAAGGATTTTTATTCTGAACCATTAGGAATTCCTAAAGGCTTGATGGCATGTAACTCATATGTAAAAATAACCTTTGAAAATGTTGTTTGCGAAGATGCCACCAGGGATGGGTGGCAGACTTACACCTTCAAATAATGTTAATGGCATAAGAAAGAGGGAGAGAGGGACAGGCTTGAGAGAGACAGGCAGTGAGAAAGTGCAGTCTTTTAGCAAAGACACACTGTGGATGGCAATTTTAACTAACAGAGGTTATTAGGAACAAAGCAAAAGGGGGAAACAGTGAAAATACCACCTGAGATTATTTTAGACAGGAAGACCCTCTTGTGGTTTTCAATACTGCATATTGTCTGCTTTGTTTACATACTCTGGGTTGGATATAGGCCAAGCTGGGTCAGCCATAGAAGACCCCGAGCTGGGTGAGTCACAGAAGACCCCGAACTGGGCCAGCCACAGAAGACACTTTCTGTTTGTAGTAACTCTTCCCCTCTGCTGCTCTTAAGAGCCCTGAACTTAATAATGCTTTTGAGAAATAATAACATATTGAGTTTATTCTCTTTCATTTCTTTCCTTCCTTCCTTTCTTATTTTATTTCCTCTACTTTTTGTTTACTCCTGACAAAATCTACTTATGCAGCCCAAACTGCTCTGGCGTTCCCGACATAGGCCGGGATGGACTCAAATTTAAATTCTGCAGTTCTTCTGCTAAGAGCCAGATGCTTTCCCATGCCTTCCCTGAGCTTATCCTTTTAACATACTTTATTTAATTCTAACAATAAACAATGCCTCCAGAAAACAAGTCCATCTCAAAATCCCATCTCAATGGCATGTAATGTGCCCCACAGAGAATCCTTACGCATCGGTGTTGGTATATCTGGGAGAACTTGGAAAGTTCTCCTGGTCCCATTTTCAAGAAGAGTGGCAAGAATATCACTTAGAATTTCAGTTTTTACTTCACTAGCAGTAGCTGATGAACAAATTTCAAGTTTGTAATTGTATACTGATAAACTAACTTAGAAACCTCCTGAGGTTTCCAAGCATAGCGTTAAATTTCTGTTGATAGAGGGTGTGATTGGCTATTTGTATAGCTCCTGGACAACTTGGGATGATTTTTACATATTATAAATAATTTCAGGCCTTTGCATTGTAGGCATCCATCTTTGGAATACCAAGTGTTAAGCCTGTAATTATTTACATCTATTACAAAGGTAAATAATAATCTGAACACATTGAAAACAGCACCAACAGACATTCTGTTCTAAATCACAAAGGGTATCTGATTAAAATGTAACCATACCTTATAATTCAAGTTAACATAGATCCAAATGTAAAATGAAACTCTCAGGCAGCTTGCACATTAGCTTCAAGTTATTTTATACTCTTTGTAATTTCAGATTTGAACATTAATCAAAGTTGATAATATTTCTATGATAGATTCATGATTTCAACACATTTTTTTCTGAAAATAATTAAATCTTCTATTTGATCAGCTCATATATGTATAAAATTTATTCTCATCATTTTACTCCATCTTTATCTGCCTTTGGCACCTGTCAATCCAACTTCCCACCTCTTCCCTGCTAACCTCTTTCCTACCTCCATGCCTTTGTGGTTTAGACCAGGGATTTCTGTGTGATCGCTGATTTGGTACTGTCTCTAAGAGTCTGATGAGCACAGCAATGGGTGTACAACTTAAGATGGTGACTTCCCATAATCTATTACTAGACAGTACTTACTCAGTAGAGAATAGGACCCATGACCTCCTTCCCCGTCCATGAGTGAATATTCACAGAGCCAATAATTTCTCAGTAATGAATGGGACTCAGGAACTCCTTCCCCAGCCATTACATCTTAATCAGGTCCGGTGCAGGTAACCACAGATAAAAGAATATGCTGTAAGGTCAGTGAGTGTCAACGCACTTGTCCAGTAGGAAGCCATTTTATACTAGGAGTTTGGTTGCATACAGATGAATGTATTTATGTTTTTCACAGTTTCAGAATCTATTGAATAATAATAAATTCACAAGGTTTAGTGGTTTTAATGGCAGCCATTTGTCATACAATCTCTTCTCTTAGTTATCTGGTCAGGCAAATGCAGATTCTTTTACTCCAATATCAATTACTAATTTTAACTTTCATATTTTATCTCTCATATCATATTTCACACAATACCGATGTCTATATTTCTCTACACATACGTGGTTTGCAGAATAAATACAAATTAAAAAGGCTGTGGCAAAGAACAGTTTCAGAAGTAAGTCAAGAGGGAGTCTGTATTGGTAAGATCACAAACTTGGCCAGTGCCAGGAGGGAACTGCTTGCTGAGTTGCTGAAACCATAGTTTCAGAGCAAAGCTACAGAATCCAGCTACAAGGTGAAAGGCCAAACCAGAGTTTGACATCAGGAAATGATGGGTTCAAGCCCATGGATGAACAGGTGGGTAGACAGGAAGTAGAGTAGGCTACATCAACAACTGGGGACTGAGTGGGACTGAAGGTTCAAGATAGGTGCAGAGTCATCTACTTGTCAGTCTGCGATGTACACACCGTGTATGAGATGTTAAGCTGATGCAGAGATGTGTCACTGTTTATGGGGCAAGTCAGGAGTTGCACCCTTTCAGTGGTCTGGGTGTGTCTGATAAGCTCTTGAGATGGTTTCCCTGATACAAGATTTCCTCTAAAATCCCAATTTTGCCTGATAATTTTATAGGATGGCTCCTTTTTCACGCCCAGGAAAGGTCATATAAATAAAGCTGGAAAAATAAGAAAGTATTATGGTGGGAAAATCTGGGAGCAAGCATTTCAGGGAGCAGAAGGGAGAGCAAACCAGCAGAAAGCCAAAGAAAGCAAACTTTGAGACACTTGGATAGCGGTTTAGACACTTGGAGGTGGAGGAATGACCTCAAGTTATAGAGCGTGTTGTGACATGTCCATATGACCACGCATGTATGCACATTTCTCTGGGGCCAATCGGTATGTTCCTGAGGTCATAGCTCATCCACTCCATCTGGTTTCATAAGGAACTGATTGTAATTATAGACACGTGTGGAAGACTGTGGGAGTTTTTAATATAAATTTATCTTGAAACTCAAAACCCAGAAAATGGCTTTCATTTTTTACTATCTATTTTCTTAACTCAGAAAACAGCTTTCACGTTTTACTATCTATTTTCCTAACCCAGAAAATGGCTTTCACTTTTACTCTCTATTTTCTTAAGTAACATCTTGAAAAATTACTGTTCATTTTAGTTACTGTGTTTTCCCTGCTGAGATCCTTTCTTCTTGTCGGCTACTGTTCTTCTACCTGTGTATTCCGAAGCTGAAAAACCTGAGAAAAAAATTCATCTAAAAACAGCCATCACTTGCAAAGAACCTCATTCACAAGACTACTTTATTTATACTACTGTCCTCTTAATCTGTATAAGATTCTGGGAAGAAGCGCTGTGCCAAAGGAAGTGATTGATTAGACTTTCCCCCATGCTCCTTCATCTGGGCTCGTGTGGACCGATGTTCTAGTTCTCTGCAATCAGAAGCTGTGCAGAGTCTGACAACACAGACACCAGGGACCAAGCACAGAGAGCGCAGTTGAAAGGTGGGATGTACCGCACAAAGGTGCCAACGGCAGGTATTACAACTGTCAAGTTCTGGGAAACATATAGATTAAGAAAAAAGCCCCATGGTACATCCATTGATCAATCGCACAAACACACAGAAAGAGAAAGAGGGGGGTGGGAGAGAGAGAGAGACAGAGAGAGACAGAGAGAGACAGAGAGAGAGAAGGAGGGAGGGGGAGGAAGGGAGGAGAAAGAGAAAAGGGAGAGACAGGAAAAGAAGGAAGGGGGTGGGAATGAGAGAAAATAGGGAGGGAGAGAGAGGAAGGAGAGTGTGCTAGTCCCCAGATGCAACAGAAAGAAAATAACACGAAGCAATTCTATATTTAAAATCTTAAGGCCCTTGAAAAAAATGGTATAAAACGCTAAAAAAGTTAGACTGTAGCTCAAATAGAGAGGCAAATAAATGGGCTAATGTCTCTTGTGGTATTTTTAAGCTATGGTTTATATCATCAGATAAAATATCACCTGTATTTAAGTCACTTTTTCTTCTATTTTATCTAAATAATTGAATAATTTCTAAGACACTGAACTGTTCAGTGGGAAGAAACAGGTTGGGGATAAATATGGCAAAAAGTCACATACATTGTATTATTTTATCATTTAATTTGTGCATGTATACTGAGCTATGAGCTAGATATGGAGAAGCTTATGAATTGAGAGGGGTTATTAACCTTGATGTATAATGTGTTTATCCAAGAGCTACTGTGATCCAAATTGTACCTGTTGTGTGCACTCACCAAAGTCCACTGTGATCCCAGACTTTACCTGCTGTGTGCACAAAGGTAAGTTTCTAATATTTCTTATACCACACTTTGAGGGTAACGTGAGCATACAAGAAAAATACATTTGTAAGGAGATATGCAAAAAAGACAGTATTTATAATATTTAAGACACTATTTAAAATATATCAAATATTATATTTATTTTTAAATTAATATTAAAATATAGTAAAGATCTAAAATCCATTCTTTATTTATTATCCACTAAGTGCTAAGCATGCTGGGTATATTCTTTAGTGATTTTGATATCAATGACAGACACTCACTTATGAAAACATTAGGGATGCCCTCTACTGGAAATTTAAGCTAATTTAGATTATAAAGTTCAACACACACTAGAATGACAGCAGTTTAACGGTGGAACTCTTCACAAACACAGTTTTGACCAGGTTCCACCAGTCAGATGCCCCTTCCCTGAAGCCATTATTCAGCTACCTTACCGTGCCCACCTTTGGGTGGGTAAAACAGCAGAAATTAACATCTGTGCCCTTTTAATTACCTGTAACTGATAAAAGTAATGATAAATATTTTATCTACACAAATCCATTATTTATGGGCATGAAAAAATTCTATCTATGTTTCCTGTTCTTGCAGCCTCACAGTAAGTGAATAATGAGTGGAGTATTACTTCAGATTTGGCTCACTACTAAAATAGCATGAGCTACATTGCCTGAATTCATAGCAGCCACAGATCACAGTTATGACTTTCCAACCTAAACACACCAAACATTGTCCATGGGAAAAGCTGTAGCATCCCAGAAGTCAGCACCTGGGAATCTTGCAAAATCTCTCCCATCTCTTAGCTGCACCCATTTTCCTTCTTCATCTTTCGTTTTTCCAAATTTTTCTTCTTGCCGCTTTGCTTCTTTTCTATACATCGCTTTTCATGTAACCAATTGCTTCACCACACAGGACATGATCTTGACCCGCCTCACACAGGATTGGCCATGGTGATAGCTGCAGGCGGGAAGGGTTCCCTTCAGTGTCTTAAGTATTCATTTATCTGCTTGATCTGGAATTTAGGTTGGGGCCAGTAAAAGTGCTACAAATACTTGTATATAGATTTCTCTTCTGCAAAAGGTCTTCATTTCTCTGGAATTAGTACATGCTTATTGTTACTGAAACACATGCTTATTACAAGTTTAGCTTGTCAAAAAACTGGCAAATTGCCTTACAAAGAGGCTACATCATTCTTTATTCTTATCAGAAAGTGTGACTGATCCAGCTCTCCACATCCTTGCTGGTTTTATGGTGGCTTTTTTGGAACTATTGTTATCTTAGACTTTTTGACAGGTATTTGTGTTTTCCTCATTGTGGTTTTAATTTCTGTATCCCCAATGACAAATTAACTGCCTTTAAAGGCATTCTCCTGTTATTTGTGCTTATACAGCTTCTGATAAAATGTCTCTTCTTGCCTTTGGCTGATTGTCTAAGTGTAATGTTTCTTTCTTGGGGTCTTCTTCCTCTTTCTTCTCTTTTTCTCTATTGGTAATATATTATTTGTAAATATTCTTTATCATATTCTTTATTTACTAGGGACTATATTTTAATGCAAAATCCATGGACTCTTTTAAGTAGCCATATATTTTCCTATATTCACTTTCGTTGTTTAATATTTCATATTTAGGTCTGTGATTCTCATAATTTAGGAGACTTAGGCTAGCTGATCGTTGATGTGGAAATGTTTGTGCTGTTGTTTCCATTAGTCTATGGGTAACTAATTGCCCCCATGCTACATTTCAAAATGTCATTTCTTCTCCATTACTTAACATTAGGGTTAAGTATTGTCGTGGGATTCTCTCTGGTGTAAACCCTGGACACCAACGAGGGTGGAAGAAAGGAGATATCATCAGTGGACCAATACCAAAACAGCTCCTGAAGAACTTCTATCCAATGTCCAGTTTATATTCTTATTTTATACTCTAAAAAACACAAAGTTGGCAGGATTTTACAAAAGTGTCCATGGCAGTCAGCAGCTTGTTAAGACTATCATCATTACTGTACCTATTTCTCCAGGTCAACCTGTTCCAGATAGCAAGTGAAGTCAAGCTTGGAAAATAGTACAAGCAGTGCTTTAAGTAAAGCACTAAATAAATCAATAAATTGGTATCTAATAATTGGACTTTTGACCTTATTCTACTTCAGCATTTGCTGAGTGTTTTTGAAAGAATACACATGGTTCTCCCCTCCACTCTCACATCATGTGAATCAGAACAATCTGACACAGGGTGTTGTTGGGAGTTCCCCCAACCAAGAAATTCTCCATCAGATGTGAGCCAAGTGTTATTCCGTTTAACTTTATTCTGATAGTATCTGCATGGCAGTGTGGTAAGATCCCACAGGGTAGGATCTCAGTCCCACAGGACTGATCCTCCAGTTCAAATACCAATCTTTGCTCTAGGTTGATGTCCATGCCTTCAAACAACTGGCTATAATTCAGGGTCCCCAGAACTCCAAATTTGTATCCAGTTTATTTTCTAAACTAGCTCAGAAAACTCAGGGAAACACTTTATTAATGTTTACCAATTTATTATTAAAGGTTATACCAAGGATAGAGATGAACAGCCAATTGAAGGCACATAGAAAATGGGGAACAGAGCGTCTCACTCTCTTTGAAACAGGACCCTTCAGGCAACTCCATCTGCTTATCAATTTGGGATTCTCCAAACTGTCTTCTTGGGGTTTCAAAGAGGTACCGTTGCTTGGCCACTGTTGATCACATTATTGGCATAGTATTCAACTTTAGTTTCTGCCTCTCACCCACCACAGAGATTACAGGAGTCCCAAATTCCAGTGCTCTAATCACATGGTTCTCATCCTGGAGCCAGATGCATGTGTTCACATGTATACACACACACACACACACACACACACACACAAACTGTAATACGTTAAAAGTAGTCTTATAATTTAGAAAACTCCAACAGATTTACAGACTTTATGCCAAGACCTAGGGAAGAGATCAAATAAATAGGTATTAACTATTTATTATAATATCATTGGCATATATGTGCAAAACTGTATCTGTCTTTTACAATGTTGTGATATTCTATTCATCTTGTCTATATTAAGTTTTGAAACAATTTTGTGATTATAAATAGAACCTTGTTGAACAGTTTTGTTTGATTTCTTGTTTTACTTTTTCTTTTTAAATTTTGTGTGTTATGTAAGGGGAAAAGGTATGTTCACATGAATGAGGATGTTAAAGGAGGCTTTTGTTGGAGACAATATCACTCTGCAACTGAAGCTCACCTAGAATTTGATATGTAGATCAGGTTGGCATTGAATTCACAAAGATCTACCTGCCTCTACCCACAGAGTGCTGAGATTAAGTGTGTGCCACTATGCCTGGTTTTTGTATGATTTCCAATGTTATTTTGTTATCAATGATCACAGATGATGTTATTAATTTTAGTAACTAATTAGGAGATGTGGAGACACAGTGACCTCTGATTCTTTATAACCTCACTGAACTCACTTGTTATATTTCCAGGAAGGTGTTGTACATTCTTTGGCATTTTATCTATTGATAACCATATCATGTGAAAATATTGTCTCATATTCTTCCTTCCAATCTTGATTGTTTTATTTTCTTATGCTAGCTAAAATTTCTTATGATGCGCTAACCAGAAGAAATAGTTCTTACTTTCTAATACTAAGTGTAAGGCACAGAGCCTTGTTTGGGCAGTTGCCTGTTTGATATTTTCATGATAATTAAAAAAATGTGCCTTCAAAAGTTTTTAGCAGGAATGAATATTGATTTCTTTTACCACTCTATGGCAAACTGGCACCATCATAATTATTTTGTAACATGAATAATAAAAACCCAGAAACAGATATTGGGATTCAAGCTGAAGATCAGATAAGCAAAGCAGTCAGGCCATTAGAGAGACGTTTTACCTCTACCAAGTCTTCAAACCAAAAGGGCAAGCTCCTGTCTGCATTAACCCTCAGACTCCACACTCCAGTGAGTTCCTGTCTCTTCCCTCTTTATACTCCTCTCTCTGCCCAGCTATATTGCTTTTGTCCCTACCTCCCTAGTGCTGGGATTAAAGGTATATGAGCCCCAAACACTGGGATTAAAGATGTGAAACACCACCACCTGGATCTGTTTTTAGATCGATCTTGTGTAGTCGAGGGTGGCCTTGAACTCACTGAAATCTGTCTGTCTCTGCCTCCCAAGTCTTTGGATTAAGATATGCACCACCACTACCTGGCCTGTATGGCTGACTAGTGTGGATGCTTTGCCTTTTGATCTTCAGTCAAATTTTATTTTAAAACACAAATATACCACTATAATTTTCCTACTAAGACTGTTAATTGAGAGATAGCATTGATTATTGTTTTCATTTTTTTCTATTGGACATTTTTTTTTCTATTGGAGTAAGTGCTGGGCTCCTCCCATCAATAACTAATAGAGTGTGGTGGAACACATCAGCAATCTTAGCACAGGGGAGATAAAGACTGGAGGATCATCTTTAGAGTCATCCTCAGCTGCATAGTGAGTTTCAGGCTAGCCCAGACTGTAAGAGACCCATCTTAAACAATACTGTTAGTCAATATCAGTCAGAATTCTGTAAAGAGATAACTTCAGAGAACTGACAGAATACATAATTATTATATATAATATATGTGTATGTCATTTATTAGATTGGCCTCCATGGTATTGTCCATGTAGTTCAAAACTGACTGTCTCACTCTGGCAAAGCCAAGAGTCTGAGAGTGGCTCGATCCTGTAGATAACATCTCAGCAGTCCCTATCTGGCAGCCAAGGCCTGGAGGGTTTTGGTGAGCTACTGCTCTTCAGTAATGACGGAAGCCAGGGTAGCTGGTGTAGATTTTGATGAAGACTACAGCAGCCACCATAGCTAGATGTACTTGGCAATAAAAGGAAAACCAGCATAAAAACGCAGTTTCCTTCTACACTATTCCATGTTTGTACAGTCACCAGAAAGTACTGCCCATGGTTATGTGTGTCTTTCTGCTTCAAATAAGCTGACTGGAAAAGTCCCACATAAGAGTGCCCAGGACTTTAGACTTGTCCAGATCCAGACAAGGTGACAACCAAATTAGCCTTGACAAATAATAATAATAATAATAATTTAAAAGCATGCTTTTTCAAAGATAAACTAATATTTATTGTATCACCACACACTGTACACATTGAAGTTTAAATTTAGCACATTTGGTGAAAAAAGCTTTCATATCAATGAGGCAATTAATTATTTGGTTAGACATGAGGTCACCTTCAGTGCTGGGAACCACTCCTAACCAAAGCTCAGGAAAAATGGCATCTCTAAACACTTTCTTCAGTTGAAAAAACAAAATAACGCTATTTAGATGGAAAACATACACAATTAACACAATTCATAGCATGTACTAGCTGTTAATTAACAAATGCTTAAGCTATTATTTACAGTTTGCTACTTATTGTCAAAAATATATTTTATTAATCTGACAATGGGGAACTATCCAATTGGGTTCTAACATTTTCTGATTTACAGATTTGACACCTGTATCTTGTAACAACATCTTTAATGGTAAAAATCATACTCAAAACAACAAACTCTACAATCAGGACCATATACGCATTGTTTTGTACATAATTATTAAGTACTTAAGATGCTTTAGATGCAGGTGGCTCATCAAAAATGGTCTTTAGAAAGATTCAATCTATCTAGTGTCCCTTTGTTTCATATGAGATCACTAGTGACTGAATCTTGGGATTTGAAATAATCAGGTTAAAAGATAATGAAGCAAATTGCTATGGAGTATTAGAGAGAAGCTGTGACATCATGGTTTTTAAATGTTCCCTAAAAGTCAAAAATACTTTATTCCTCCACATGGTCCACCAGGGAACGCTGACACTCTAATGGCAGCTGGGTTTCTTTCAAGCCAGTACGTTTCGGACAAGGTTGAGAGTTTTGTCTTTTAATGCTTCACAGCCCCAATTAGGAACAAAATTAGCCACTACCATGGGATGGATAATTCTTTCACAGAAGACTTCTTACGAGTGTATTTGAATTGCAAATGTCAAAACCCCTCAAGAAAATGCAGCCAAAATAATAAATAAGCAGACAAGTTTTCCTAAGAGCATCAGCAATTCATTATCAGTCAATTAACCTTGTACCAAGCCCACATTTTCAGTCTAGAATACCTCACCCAGTGTCGGAAATATGGTTGTGGTGAAGGTTGGAGGCTCAGGCTAGTACTCAGCTGTTAACCATTTACAAACAAGTTTACATTGATGACAGGCGGGACAGCCATCTGATTACGCTGGAAAGCTGTTTGCCAGGCAGCCTTGCATCTGATGTCTCTAAGGTTTGGGCCTTTACCATTAGAGGGAAAATGCGAAATGGGGCTTCAGGTAATTAATTTTCCCACTATATCTTTCTTAGATTTTAATGAAGGCCTTCAGAAGTCTTTCTGATGAATGGAGAGAAATAATACAGAGCTCCAAATCTCTCAAACCCCCACTCCTTCATCTGTGTGTAAAATCTTGTGATGGCCTGAATGGTGCAAACACTAACCTGATGATGGTCCAGGGGGGCAGAAGAGGACAGCCAAAAGAGCAGCTTCCAGTTAGGAGAGATGGATTATTTGAATGTAACATGTTTGCTACAAAGGCTCTTTCTTCAAAGCTTTTTTGTGTGCAAAAAATATATATATATAAAATGGAAAAAAAAAGTATGAAATGAAAAACAGAGCCAGACCTATGAAACCCCACTTGAAAATGCAGGCCAGGGACAGCCAGGAACTGCTCAATGTGGTTGGGCCCCGCACCTCCTGGCATCTGCCTCAAGGCGGAAACAACTGATTGATTCAGTCACAGGGCTGTTCTGCTCCACTTCCTTCAGTGATCACTTGCTGCATTTCTAGCTCTTTTTATCCCAGCTCTCGTGTTTTCAGTAGCTCAAAAGAACTCACTAGTGCAGCATTTTGTGAACTCCTGGGAAGCTGTCGGAGCTACAACCTGCCTTTGAGCCCAGCCTGAAAGGATAGTTTCAACACTCCCCTGTTGGTTTCAGTTTCCACTTACCTAAACTTGATATAAAACTCCCATTGTCCCACTAAACGTACAGGGTGGAAACTAAAGAATAAAACAATGTAGTCATCTTGATTTGTCAATCTCTCGTGTTCTAGCTTATCCCTAGAATGTTCAAATGATGCAACTGAGCACTTGTTTAAGCCTTGCTTCTTTCAAATTATAATCACTCTATGTTTTTTCCCATGCTTAATGTATCTTTGCTTGTACACTACCGTTATCCATATCTCCATACTTTTAATGCTTATGCCTCTAAAATACCATTAAACACTTTCTTTGCAGCTACCCCGTCCATGGAATAAACCTACTGAATATTCTTCCTGCAGTTCACCTTCAAAGTCATCTCTCACCTTCCAATTGCTAAACGCACCAAAGTGTCTTCATTCCATACCTCTGCTGACCTCACTGAGGTTCTTCAAGTGAAGTCTTTGCAGCACCAGGATTCACTCTCTTGCTGCTCCCCCTCTTATGAGTGGTTATTCTGTTTCGCTCTCCTGTTATCTGTTCTTTCTTGAAGGAATGAAATCTAGAGTTTTCGAAGATCAACACTTGATCTTATCTATGCTGATGTTTTCTTGGGATCTGGATGTTCTCCAGTGGCAACTGATCGAGTCCTCACTTGAATTTCAGAAGCAGATGTTTGAATAGACATTACAGATAGGGAATCTCTTTGAAGTCCCCTCGCCGTCTATGTCTACACAGAAATATATTCCACTTTTTTTAGCCAGAGACCTGATTGATGTCATCAGGACCCACCAAAGGCAAGTCAGATTATGAAGTCCAGTTACGTTTAAAGACAAAAGATACTCAGGTCTTGACCCTGGCTCAGATGAACTTCTCCTGGTCTGTTAATAAAATGGTAATAAAAGTAAAAAGGAGGTAGGAGAGATTGCTCAATGGTTAAGAGCATCTATGTCATGTGTGTACATCTCTTAAAGAGTACCTGAATCAAGCTCCCAACACGTGAGTCAGGAAGCTGATTCCTTCCTATAACTTGAGATAAAGTTACACTGGCACCCAATGCTTTGAGCATATGTATGCATGAACATACACAGTCAAACTTACATACACACAACTTAAAACAAAATTATCCATTAGAAAAGAAGCACACAGGAGACCACTAGTGAATATAGTTGCATACTTTTCATTTTTCTTATGAACAGAACTGCTCAAACTTTGATGTTTTTAAATCTCCACATAGAAGAAGATACTTTCTGGGGCATATAATAGCTGAACTTTGTCTTGTGAGCTTTTCACCTATTGCTACAGCAGAACTCAGAAACTATCACCTCTGGTTATTCTGTTCCTCTGATACCTAGAACTTAGCATTGATGTCTCAGCAATTTAGTGACAGTCCTATATCTATGCTTCTATAAGCATTTATATCTCCCATGTGTTATTTGTAGGCAGTTTTAGTCATAGCTCACCATAACATGATTAGTTATTGTAAAAGCAGAATTTTCTGAGTTTATTTCCTCTGAGTAATAGTCTACACAGCACATGACTGAGAGCTGTCGCTTCTACACTTTAAATATCTTTTGCCTATTGGTCTCTGGCTCACTACTCTTTCTACCAACATCTCTCACATATAAAAGTCTCCAGTCCTGTATCTAATGTCAAACACTGTGTTCATTCTTGTTTGTTCTGAATTCTAGTATCACCAACTAAGTTCCAGATAAATGTAATGTTGCTTGCCTCCACAAACATCCTTCAGTGACCTCTCAACAGCTTCAGGATAAATTCTACCTGTCACAGCACACCAACAGACTCAAGAAAAGCAAGGTCTAACCAAGTTCCAAGATTTCATTTACTCCTGATTTACTTCTTTCTAAGTCCCAAAGGATTTCTAGTTCTTCAACCACATCCTACCTACTTAAGCCTGCATGCTTTCCAAACTGTATGGAATAATTTTCAGTTTCAAACAACCTTTCACAATGTTTGCTAGTCTACAAAAACCTTTAGGTTTCCACATACAACTCCTCTCAGACCTCACAGATTCCATTTTCTAGCATATGCAGACATCATCAACTCCTTACCAACTCTTTCCTATCAGACATGTTCAAGTCATCATGATCTTTATGTTTTTTAATGTTTTTAAATTGAAATATAATTATGTCATTTCCCTGCTTCCCTTTCCTCTTTTCAACCCCTGCCATGTACCTGCTCTCATTACCTCTTAAAATCGTCACCTCCATGATCTTTCAGAGAGCTTGGTGCTATATTTATCTATTAATCTGACTCATATCAACAGCAACCAGAAAGGTCCTTTAAGTCCTATGTCAAATCAATATGTGTTGTAAGGGATGCATCTCAAAGTCCTCAAGATGCTTAAAATGGCCAAGAACACAAAACTGAATCTATTATTTCTTCCTATACATAACAGACCTATTATAAAATTCATTACAACAACAATAATAATAATAAACAACTTCATCATAAATGAAATGACAAATATGACATGAATTCTTTATATGTGAATATTAGCTTTTAATCCTTCAATAGGCATACTACTATGTATATAATTACAGAAGTTATGTATAGTGTAAGAGCCTGGGGGTAGAACTCCCAAAGTAGGGGAAACATAATATATAATTATGGAGAGGTGGGGCAGAGAAGAGAGGAACATGAGTATTGAATGGAGAGGGGGAGGGAAGAAGAAAGTAGAGAGAGAAAAGGGGAGGGCCATCTAACGGCAAGTGCCATTTCAGGAGTCATATAGATACCTACTACTTTACAAGCTTCTTAAAATACATACATTTATAAAAGAAAACTAATGGATTCATCAAACAGCAGGGGTGATAAGATCCCAACTAGAGCTAGTATGACCCCAATTTAAACCTATAGCACCAGGAATGCCCTGCTTCTAATTGAGCTGTGGACTGAAAGGGCCCCAGGTAAACCCTGAAACCACTCATATGCATTCTTATCCATATGCACACATGTACACATTAGCATATGCACACACTCACCACATATGCACAAACTTTAAAAATTAATGCAAAAATAATTACTGGATACATTAGTTTCCTTGTTTCCTAAGTAGCAAGTATGGCTGTAGACCACATAAATGTATCTTATGATAGGCTAAAATTCCAAAGCCAAAATGCTGACAAGACCACACTTCCTAAGCCCCCATCATCCTCTTTTTTTTATCTCTTCCAGATTCTGGTGGCCTCTGGTGCTCTTGGCTAGTAATTACTTGACTCCCATCTCTGCCTGCTTCCAAAAACCATTGTCCCTGTGTCTGTCTCTGTCTTATAAGAATGGCAGTCACACAGGACTATGGGCCCACCCTCCTGCAGTATGATGTAACTTTAACTTCATTTTTACAACTTTATTTCCAAATCAATCATAGTCTGAGACACTAGAAGTTGGGATTTAATTTGTAGGGAAATTTCAAACGACACATTCTGAAAATACAGCTATATATATATTTCAATCATGAATATTGTTTCTTTATTCCTTTAAATTTTATTTATTCAGCCATTCTTTTCTGACATAAAGACATGCTATGAACAGCAAAAATGAGCTAAATTTATCCCTTACCTATAAGGAGATAGAGAAACAAATATTTAAATACAATGTTTAGGTGTGATAACGCATAGGAAAAGTGCTCTGGGACCACAGACTGAGGTGTGAGTCATTCATCTGGTGAGATCAAGGAAAACAATGCAAGATCAACGTTTATAAATGCTGGGAATGCATGAGAGCTAGACAAGCGGAAAGATCAGAGAAGACATCCTAAACACGGGGCCATTCAACACGCATATATTGAGCACCTGCTGTGTGCTAAACATGGTTAGGAGCTGGCATGCTGATGTCATCTGTGTTCATGTCTAGGGAGACAGGCATTAAATGGGTCTGTGTTGATGGAATGTTAATTTAGCAAGGAAAACAGGAGAGTAAACTGGGTGTCACAATGGGATGTAATCGCTGCTCCAATGAAGCTGCAACACAGGTGAGAAGAGAAATGCTGGGGCTGAACATCCTGAAAAGTGACATGGATTATTATACACGCAGCCTGGTGACATGGATTATTATACATGCAGCCTTGTGACATGGATTATTATACACGCAGCCTGGTGAAGTGACGTGGATTATTATACACGCAGCCTGGTGAAATGACTGAATAGTTTTTTTTTTTAAAGATAAAAAAAAACTCCTGTGGAGCATGTAGTACAGATTGAAGAATACCTCAGTGTGTGCTCCCCACAACACACTGCCACTACAAGTCCAGGTTTTCAATCAAACATAAGAAATGGCCTTGGATGGATGTTGCTTGCACATATTTTTATGATCTTCCACGAAGTAGACAGTTAGGTCCGAAACCAAAGGAAATGATATGCAAATAGAGGGTCAAGTATCTAATTACCTGTAAGTATCAAGCTTTGAAAATAGAACAAGTACATATAACACAAAGATACTTTATTAATGTGAATTGAATGTAAAGTTTTTATATACACTTGACATTTTTTTTAAAAAAAAAACTCTTTTTGTACGAATGGTTAAACAGTTAAAATGATTTATAGGAAATCTTTTGTAGAGAACACAGTCTTTATAAACACATTTTTTTCTCATGATATTTTTGTCTCAACGGTCCCTCAGAAAAAGAATATCAGATGAACATAAAAATTCATAAAACAGATTTATGCCTGTATTTTGTCAGTAAATGGTACAAAGCATGTATTTATATATCTATATTTATTTATCATTTATATGTATACATATATACAGAGAGAGAGAGAGCAAGAAAGAGGAAGAAGAGAGAGAGAACTTTGGAAGCCAACTAAAACATTGACAGAAATTTTTACTAAAATTATTAAGTATGAGCACAAAATGTCTTAGAAGAACAAACTTCCCTTCTGCACCCTTAAGTTTCTTAAGTAGTGACATTAAACTGGAGAGAAAACCTGGTTCATGAAAGAGAAGACAGATTTTAGAGAGTGTTATGTACGTAATAGAATTCAGATAGAAATGTCCCTGAAGCAGAGAGGGCAGAGTCTGGGCACTGTTACCTTTCACTGGGTGAAAAGGCGGCAAGGATACTTACCGGAAGACAACTGGCTTCATACAAGGTGGGGCAGGAAGAAACGGAGTACTTACAGGAAGTCAAATCTCACTTAGGAGAGAAAAGGAGCTCCTAGGAAAGGAGAGGAGGGGAGGGCAGGGGAAAGAAGGGAGGGGGAGAGAATAGGAAAGGAGAGGAGGGGAGGGCAGGGGAAAGGAAGGAAGGGGAAAGAATAGGAAAGGAGAGGAGAGGAGGGCAGGGGAAAGGAAGGAAGGGGAGAGAACAGGAAAAGAGAGGAGGGGAGGGCAGGGGAAAGGAAGGAAGGGAAGAGAATAGGAAAGGAGAGAGGGGAGGGCAGGGGAAAGGAGGGAAGGGGAGAGAATAGGAAAGGACAGGAGAAGAGGGCAGGGGAAAGGAGGGAAGGGGAGAGAATAAGAAAGGACAGGAGGGGAGGGCAGGGGAAAGGAGGGAAGGGGAGAGAATATGAAAGGACAGGAGGGGAGGAGAGGACAGGAGAGGAGAAGGGTTGGTCTCTGAACATCTGTGTATTTGATTGTCCATCCCTCAACTCACTGGAGTGCCTCAGTCTCCCTTGGATATTCAATGGAAGGAGACTCAAGACAATTCAGTCTTGACTTCTTTGGGGGGGGGCACTGTTTCTCTACAGAGAAAGGAGTTTAGCAACTGAATTTCCTTCAGTTCAAAATGTTTATAATCCAGTGACCTGTTCCAGATGGGTTCAAGCCAGAGAGCAGAAAGATGGTCCTAGGACTCAAAAGTAGAGGTGCGCCATGCTGAGCATCCGACACCTCACACACAATATAAAAGTGATGTCACTGTCACCATTGCTGGGCATGGATCTGTAGGCTTCACTCCTAAGTCTTGGCAGATGAAAGGCTAACGATATCTGGTTCTGTCACTGTCCTGTGTTTCTGGTTTTTTAGAAAGTATTAAAGCAATTTAAATTTTCCCAGATTCTCCTTGCCTCGGTCATTTTTTAAGGAGACTTTTGGTTTAGAAAAAGAAATATGCAGTCATGATAAAAGTTCAGCTTAGTTGTACAACATATGTTTAATCCCCAGAACCACAGAAAGTGAGACAGGAGAGAAAGAAACAGGGGGAAGAAGAGAGGATAGGAAGAAAGGACAGTGAAAGCGAGGGAGGGGTGGAAGGAGGGAGAAAATATCAATAGATGATAAAAGCTAAGGATTCGTCTTCTTCTATTAGGATTTTAAAATCCTGGCAAAAGCACAGAGTCCTGTATCACAGGACAAAAGACAGCCCTGCCTGTGAACAGTGAGCCCTACAAGTCTGAACCCAGTGACCAAGTTCTAGACACGAAAGACAAAGGAACATACAGGCCATGGCTAGCAGACTGGTGGTGGGCTTCTAGTGCAGAAAGCCAGGTGCCTACACAACTGCACCAGCAATGCTGATTGTGATTCCAGAGCCATCCCACATGCCTTCGAATTATCTGTACTAAACATATGTGATGGAAGTTGTAATCTGAAGCACTTTTCTGTAAAAACATTAAAAATGCATTCCTCTTGCACGGACTGGTGCACTCCACAGTTCTACCACAAGTGCTGCAGCCGCAGCTTCTGTTCGTTCCCATTTTTCACTCACTTTTCTATCCAGATGAGAGGGTTTTAAAGGCATTCTCATTCGTTGTGTATAAAAATGGAAGTGCAACGGGAATTCTTAGAGAGCAAGCTGCCTCCACCACGCTCCATTACTTTGTGCACTGTCTGTGGTTACTGGGCATGAACTTAACAAAAGGCTTCCTTAGAAACCAAGGTCAAGATCCCACCTAAGTGAAAGAATCTATTAAACAAAACCAAAGCCCATGAGATTTGGGAGAAAAGAGAAAAAAACAATGAGATACCTGACCTGGTATTTGCATGATGGAATAAAAGCAGCGACAACGTCTCTCTCTGGAGGTTTCAGACAATGACAGAGGGACAAAGACATTCTAAGCAGGAGGATGATTGCATTATAGTGTGATTGTGTACTCGCCAATTAATATGTCAATAATTATTGGCCAGTGTTTATTCATAACCCATCCTGGTATGCAAAAACACATAAAACTCGTATGCACGCATGTAGGTGTATATGTATAGATCTCAATGTCTTTTTATCAGGAGGAAAATTATGCATACATACCCACATTAAAGTCACATTAAGGTAACTTTAAAAGTACACACACGAAATATATACTTTAATTTTCTTAGTATGTGTCTGTCTTCCATGTATGTGTGAGTGTAGACATGAGTTGGTTCTCTCCATCTATAGATCCAGAAGATCAAACTCTGATTCAAGATTTGGTGGCAAATACTCTTGCCCACTGAGCCACATCTCCAGTCCATGTTATACTTTTTGTTTGTTTATATCATTGTTTGTGGTGGTTGAAGCAGGTTTCCATGTATCCCAGGATGACTTCAAATTCATTGCATAGCAGAGGATTTCTTTGAACATCTAATAACCCTACCCCTACCTCCCAAATGCTAGAATGCACCATCACATCCAGTTTCAATTGATGCTGTCATTGAACCCAAAGCTTCAATCATAAGAGATAAAAAATTCTATCAACTCAGCTAGTCCTAGAAATACTTCTGGGCTTATTCTTTCTCTTTGTTTAATTCAGGTACTAACTATAGGTTCTCAGGTCAAAAGAGGCAACAAAACCAGATCAGTGACAAAAATCACATGGTCCAGGATTTAAGACCCATCCAGTCAAAGTACAGTTGTGCTGTGGCTGCATTATCCAGTGTGCACAACCAGTTTCTGTTCACTGCCATAAGCCAAGGCAACAGTGACGAAAGCCACTATCAAAATTTCCGGAGGGTGCATGTGATACCCACTGTGGTCACAAGTCCTATTACTCAGGTGGCTGCTGTTTTCATTTGAGTCCTTTGCAGGGAACAATGCTCGGCATGAGAACACATATAATAAAACCTTATATTTGTGATCATATTAAAAACAAAAATAAGGGTTGTTTTTATTCTTTTACAAGTAACACTTTTGCTTTATTCTTTCTCACTGCTCTATTTCCATGTATCCAATAAAAAATAACAGTATGAGTGATTTTACTTAAAAAAAAGTAATACGTTGGAGCAACCTAGTTGACCATCCTAGAGCACACTGATGCTTTTTGAATGTGTGTGACAGGACACAAGGGAACATGCTGAAGCTCCCAGACAGAACCTTCCCTTCCCTCTCTATATGATCTTCTCCTTCTATGCAAATTAACAAGCCAATGCATCAAGCTCTACAGTCAATGCACAGACTCAGCTGCTACACTGTCTATTAGAGAAGTTGGCTGGAATCAGTTTCTCTAGGGAAGGACCAAAAAGCAGTCTTTGGGTCTACATTGTAAGTGAAGTATTTATTTTTAGCAATTTTCCATCTGGGCTTGACATTCTGGGACTCATGACGGTTGATAGACAGGCGGATGATTGAGTTGTTTTCTCGATAAGAAGTGCTTAGCAAAAGAGTTATGGGGCAAAGCAGCCAATAAAAGCCATCTACACAGACTAATGGGCAGTGCTGACAGAGCCATAAGCACAGCAGGGAGTGTTCTCGGCTCTTTCCAGTCATGGGGTGCATTCCCTTTGCATTTGCAACATGCAGGGCAATACCTGTCATAGAATTCATTTGGAATCTCAAAGATAAGATGACCTTGCACAAGTGTGAAACCCTGGGTTAGACTCCAATTCCAGCTCTGTGGAGTCTTCTGGCAGTGGCTTTCTAATGGAGCACCTGGCTCCAGCATTCAGAGGAAGAAAACAAGACAAATTATGAGAAATTCCTAGCATGTGGAGATCTCCACTTATTTATGTACAAACGTCAACAAAAATACCTCTTGTAGAGGACAGAGCCTCCAACTTCTCTCAAGCCCTTTCCATAGAAAACCTGCTCGTTGGCCATGCTTAGATCTCCTAGTTTCAGGGTTGTTTCAGGTTGATACCACTGTATCTCCAGCAGCAAGAGCTGTGGGAAGAAGAGAGAAGCTCTGACTTGAAGCTCAGCTGCTAGAACTAAGTCATACCCTGGCAATGAAGAAGCCTCATTTTATGAGAGACTAACCTTTCCTGTGAAATGAATCAGACTTGAAGACATCTGTTTTCATTTGGAGGCAAAGAGCAAAGAGCTTCAGCCACAAAAGTTGTGTTAAACAAAACCAAATCAAAATTTGTTCACCTAAGAACATGAGAAAACACAGACAGAGAAAAAAAGTGAAATATACCAGTTCCCTGAACTGGTTTGTTTATTCCTTTTCAGACAACTTGTACAGCAACTTCAATCCAGCACTTATTTAACAGAGACAATGAAACAGACTTCTTTTGTAGTATTGTTTAAAAATTGAACTACTTTGTTAGTTCCTCTGTCAGTCACACTTGCTAGTGTGAAAATAATTTAGTTATGTGGCACTCTACTTTGCCTTCGTGCTTAACTTGTTATTTTATAGCACTGCTGTGATTTTTCCAAAACTGTTCTAGCCGCCCAAGAAACAACTTGCAAAGTAGATAATCTTTTGGAAAACTGCACCTTGTACACACAACCAACAGGAGAACCTCTGTGTCAGCAAAATTTGCTGCTCTCAAGACATTTTGGTGCCTTTGATTATCTTAGCATAGGTCATGGACCATTTCATAGAGAGCAAACATTACATAGCTGTCTATTCAAGTAAGGCTTCATCTCTATTACATATGAGTAGAAGAACCAGACCCTGGTTGGCATGTGTTTCTCAAAGGCCTCATCAGATCAACAGTAGCATTGTAAGGCACATTCTGCCTTAGGGAAACCTAGTGAATATGGCCAGTTTTCACCTGCATCTCAGAGTACTGCAAAGCACTGGGGGATGCTAACAGTTTTACATGAGCCCTCTTCCTGCAGCCAGACACCCCTCCCCATATGACCTGTGCTCCACAAAAAATGAACTGACGCTGACCAGGAAGAGAAGGAGGGGCTCACATCCTCGGCTGCCGATTTCACAGAAAGTTAGTAAGATTCATGCTTTAGTCTCCCTGTCTCTATTACCAGAAATCAGTGGTTGTAGGACTCTAATTTGCTAATTGTAACTTATCTGTGTGAATGGCCTACTTACCCTGAAATCCTGAACACAGTGTCCAAATGTCAGGACTCAGGCAATTAACAAAGCAGTTCATACATATCAAACTCTCAGGCTGTATTAGTATCATACTTCCAGAAAAATAAAGCTTCATCTGTCTAAATGCATGTACACATGTGCACACACGTGCACACAAACATACACATGTATGTACAAAAGCACAGTTGTAACTTGAAGGGAAGAAAAAAGGAGTACACTGGCTCTTACCCACAGGTCTGCCACATTTAGTGATCGGGGGCAGTGTTCACACAGAAGACAGTGGAACAGGCTGATGTGTGAGACCCCAAAGAGGAAGGCCAGAGCAAGACAAACTAAGAAATTGCAAATGGCATTTGTTACTGACTAAAAGTAAGAGAGATGGAAAGTCAGAGAAAAACCTAGAGAGGAAATCTCAGGAGGGGCTGCAGGAATGTGTGAGCTACGGAGCAGATGACACCA
Source organism: Arvicola amphibius (assembly GCF_903992535.2). Lineage (NCBI taxonomy): Eukaryota > Metazoa > Chordata > Mammalia > Rodentia > Cricetidae > Arvicola > Arvicola amphibius. The sequence goes on along the minus strand of NC_052060.1, from coordinate 45,988,535 downwards.
GGTCGTTATTCTCCATGAGGTCTCAGAAGAGTAAAGCCCAGAAAATTTAGGTGAACTGTATATACATGTGACAGTTATAAACAACTTATTTGTTTAAGGCACTTTTTACTTACATCATTTAATTACTAGAATATATCTGTGGATAGAATAACAAGAATTTTACCATCCACACATTGAGGACTTGCACAGAAAGCCAAGAATTAATTACCCTGTGTTATATAGCTGGCAAGAAGTAAAGAGAGATTAGAAAGATATATAAGCAGGATTGAAATAATATATATGGTCTTTGATTCCTGGACGAAGTCAGTAATACATCACTTGGAATGCTTCATGCCTACAAACTCTCTTTCATAGAAATAGCCAAACAGGAATATGAAGTTATTTATACTTAACTGGATTTAAAAAACTAGAGAAATACGTTAGGGCTTAGTGGTTGTGGTGTTCAGCCAGAGAGAGATTGAATTTTTCCAACAGCCATAAGATCTTGGATGTGGATCTTTCCTTAGCAATTTTCAGAGGAGCGTCCATCCCTGCCATGGAGTTCATCTTGAAATAGCTTGTTGGCAAACCCTCACACAGAGGCCCTGAGTAAGCCTTCCTCTGACTACTTACCATAGAAACTGTTAAGTTAAAAATAAGTGTGGTTTAAGCTTCTAACTTTATAATAATGTAGTTTGTAGCAATCGGTTACTTAACAATTATTTATGCATTTTTTTCAATAAAACTATCAGAATTCCCTTCTGGGCCAAAGGTGTAAGCATGCTTAAGATTACTGTTCCACTTAGCTTTCTGCTTCACAGGCCATTTAAATTGCTGGAGTGGATCTAATGAGAAGCACTTACATTGTATTCTGGAGTAGTAGACACAGTCTTACCATGTGCTCTCTAATCCCTTAGCAGATTTAATACTCAGTTGTCCACTGGCAAGAACTGCAAGGCCCAAATCATTTACTATTGTGTTGAAGAATATTTCCATATTTAACAAGTTCCTGTGACATAAACATTAATGGAGAGCATAATTCAGCTTCAAGATACCTTACGGGACATTTGTCCTGAATTGCTTTAGCAAGGCCTGCAAACAGGTGATGAACACTTTCTCCTGATGATGCATGTAGCCCAGGACTATTGTGACAGTCAAAGGAAGGGAGGGAAGCCAGGAGAAAGAGATATCAACCTCTTCAGATGGTCCCAGGCAGTTTTCCATTTACAATGTCCTTTTTATTAATGTATCTTTTACTCAATTTTTTTTCTTTCTCAAAGGGTTAGAGATGAGTAAGAAATTGGTTTCATCATTTTCTGAAAAATCAGCTAAATTTTAATGCTGTTTGATTACATCCAGTCGCAAAAATGTCAAGTGCATTTCCATTTAGAGTGCCTGCTTAAACAGCCGTGCAAATGGGTGACACCCAAAGCTCAGGCTACAGCATGAGTGAGTTCTGCATTCTTTACAGCACACACTTGCATTAATCCACTCCCTTACTCATGAAAATAATGCGTTTTTCCAGCACATCATTCCTTAAATGAGGGTGATCCATCACCACTGGAGATCCCCCAGTGAGGCACATTAATAAAAACAGACAGCTTCTGTGGTCTTTCCTTCAGGAAGGCTTGTTCCCCATGAGAACAATGTTTGGTTATTTGTGCCAAAAATCCAACCCAGATGTTTCCACAAGTTCTCTTCCCCTGGTGAAACATTTCCCTGGACCATAACGCACGACAGCTCTCATTCACTGTTCATCTTAAAATGACCCATTCGGCATGACTGACTGGGATTGTTCTTCCCTCTTCTAAACATTGAAGGAGTAAAAGTTATATTAACTGTAGAAGTTATCCTACTCTCTGAACAGCCCAGCATTATAATGTGATTAAAATAAACACATAAATCATATAAGTCATACCTATTTGATTAGTAAGTTTCAGATATCTGGAAATTTGTAGAATCTCAAACTTTTACCAATTGTTCTTCAAATTTAGATTTTAAAATATGATCTGGACATGGGCCTGGAGATGTGTCTCAATGGTTAAGAGCATTTGCTGCTCTTAACTGTTTGGGTCCTCTGGACCCCAAATTCAATTTATAGAACCAAAATCAAGTGAATCATGACTACCTGTAGTCCAGGTTAGGGGATCCAGTACCTTCTTCTGGACTCTATGGACATTCGCACCCACACATGCATATATGCACACACAGACTCACATGGGTATACATAGTTAAAAATAAAAATGGGTATTAAAAATATAATTAGAACTGTTGTACTGAACACAGCTGTAATATTGAGATCTACAGAGGCAACGAGTACTCAAATTTCAGTGTCTATTAAGAAATTCGTTAAGTGGTGTTTTATTGAATGGAATCACAACACCGGACTTTTCTCCTAAAACACACATGAATTAATGCCTGGTTATGTATGTAACTTTACATTCACATGTACATCCTTTAGTCTCTAAATCCTGCTATACTGTTTTAGAAGCCAGTCTTCTCACATGGTACAGTAAACTCTCCAACAGAACATTTTTAAATTAATGAACAGATTTATTTATCTGCTCCACATTTAATTTAATCTCTAACAATGATTGAAGAGATCCTAGCTCATGCTGTTGAATGAAATACTTAATCATTAGTAATATTGGAAATAAAAGTATCAATTATAAATTAGCAAAAATCTGTGTGTGTGTGTGTGTGTGTGTGTGTGTGTATCTAGGAAGGTATGACGAAAGCTATAAGCCTGCTCACTTCTTTTTCTCGCTGCTGTGATTCTTAGCAGTGTCTAGAGAATTCAATCAAGAAAAAGGAAAAAAGCAATTGAGAAAATTTATGTGGGTAAATTATAGCAACAGACTTATAGATAGTGGTTATCTGAGCCAGTGTACATGAAATTCTGAGTAGAAACTGTGCTGGGTATTTAATTGCAAGATGTTACTGAGACAAAGGGAAGAGTCTAACTGTAAACCTAGATTTAAGATCAAGAAGCTATGTGTGTTTATCCCACAAAGAAACTGTCGCTCCAAGTCAGTTAATCACACCATCACACAGAATTATATTGAGAAAAATAAATGGATTCCACAAAGGGTGGGCAGGGAAAGGGGCATGGTATTAAACAAAGGAGGAGACTGGGAATAGACTGATCTATATGATTGGTATTTTTCTCAAATTTTCCTAAAGTTGGTTATGAATTTTACAGTGTCTTAAAGCACCAGAATTCAAATTAATTCTGAGTTTCATGGTTTCATTCTCAAAAGTCACATCTAGAGTCAGAATGTAGAAAACTACAATAGTAGAGGACATAGCATCCAAACGACTAGAGAAGCAGGCAAGCTGAAACATCATAGCTATGCAGAGAAGAGATATCAGGGAACTTAGAACGCAAACAACCCAAAGAACTGAGACACAAAAATTTCTGCACAAATTCTGTATAAACAAACAAAATGGAATACCTAGAAGGGGAGAACGCAGTATTACAAGTTTTCTATAAAACTGACTTCAGTCTCCATAAAAGCAGTGAATTTGAAAATCACTGTCAGCAGAGATTATTCTTAGAACAAACCAAAATGAAAGGAAGAAAAGAGGTCCGAAAGTATGGAATCTGGGGGCATAATCAAACAGTGCAATGACTGGCGCTGTTGCTGAGAGTCACTGGGCCCTCACCTGCACCTGCACAGTAACCAAGCGCTCACACCCCACTTTCCTTCTGCAGGATCTGCCTTCCCTCTTCCTGTTGCAGTGACCAAGCGCTAGCCTTCTGCCTCACTTCTTCCTTTTGCCTTTTCCACATTGGGTCAGCTATTTAACCATGCAAATAGGCTCATTAATTATTCAATGGATGCCTGCTAACAACTGGTAATAGTTTACCCATCTCTTTTCTTTCTCAAGTCTGAAAGTAACTGAGTCATCCCACATCCTACCGTCAAGCCTTTACAAGTCCCATTCCAGACCCCTGAAGCTCTCCTCCTGTGTGAGACCCACAGTCACCTTGGACTCCATGAGCAATGAGGTGTGGAAAGGCAGGAGACACTATTGACAGTGTAGCTATCTACAGCCAGACTATTTCCTTAAGCGATAGCAACTCTTAGTTAAAGATGACACAGAACCTGAACCAAGATTATGATCAATTGAGACCACTTTGAACACCTTCTTCATGTGCACTGATCACTTTCTTCTCCAATCCTTTAACTATTTAAAACTAAAATCCACATAAGTAGCCAAAACACAGACCCCAACACTCCCTGGACCACTTTATCTACTCTTTTTCTCAAATATGTAGTCTGAGTAAACATCTTTTCTCTGCTTTTCTATCTGTCTCTCTCCTCTAATTAGCATGTTGGGGTACATGCCCAAGCCTAATCTGCTGATGTTTCTGGAGCCTGCAATTTTTTCCCTAAAACTCCATTACAAAACCAGAGGTTAGAAAATATATTCCCAGTGAGAGCAGCGAGGATGAAGAGGCGGTTCCCCAGGTAACAGCGTTAGCTGCTCCTCCAGAGGATCCAGGTTTGATTCCAAGTATCCAGATGGAATCTGATTTCAGCTCTAGGTTGTCTGATACACTCTTCTATCCTCTATGGGCATCAGGCAGGCGTGGGGGAACATAGATATACAAGTAGGCAAAACACCCATATATCTTTAGAGAAAATGAGAGGGGAAACACCTTTAAAATGAAAAAAAATACATACTGTGCCTGAAGAAGTAGTTGAACTATGACTTAGATTTTCTCCAAAGAAATCGTGGCAACCCATAACACACAAAAAAGGTCATCTGTGAGTCACGTAGCCTTGGTGTAAGAAAATTCTCTCAGTAGTTTCCCCATAGAAAGCAAGTAAAAACTAAATACAAAGAGAAAATAAGCAAGCAGAGAAAATGAGTGCTTACATAGTTAAAGCTGTAGCTGGCTCCTCATCTAACACAGCAAGGGTCAAGTACACATAACGGCATCTTTAAAGTGCTGAAGGAAAGAGACAAGTTCGCAGTGGAATTCCACATCACGTGAAAGTATTCCCCAAAGGAAAAAAACAGAGATTTTCAGAGTAACAGATGCTGAGAAAATTCCACCCTAAGCTTCCTGCATTGCCCACCACACTGACATATCCTTCAGGAAATTTAGGAGTCAGAATAAATAATGAACCAGGTAGGATAAGACTATGAGTAAATATTATATAGGCTTTTTATCTACATGGACACATAAATTTATTTTTAAATATTTTCAAAAGAATATTGACTTATTAAAGCAGTGTCTCTAGCATTATAGAAATAAAATATGTGACAAGAACATAGTCTATGTTGTACTTTTTACATTGCTAATGGAATAGGGTACTGTTGATAGGCAAGTTCTTATAAATTAGTTATAGTTGTTGTGACATGGAGTTATGGCTGTAAAGCTGATGCAAGTGATAAAATGGCATATTTAAGTATGTGATGTCTACTAAACATCACATGAGTTGGATGGGCTACAAACACATTTCAGACAAGGGGAATGAAGTACGAACATGACAGTCTCACAGTACTGATAAGTATATCCAGTTTAAAAGGACTAATCAGAAAAATCACAGTGGTTTATTCAACGCAGTTCATGAAACAAATCTACACACAAAAAAATTTACTTTGACCCCTTGAAGAATACTTAAAGGATTGACCACTTGATATTGGCTAGTCACGCGGTATGCTATTTTCTGGGGAACACTCTTTCTCTTGCTCTCAACATTCCTTAATTCCCTGTAGTTATTTGTCTAAGGGTAAGGCCCCATGAGCTTTCCCCTCCATGTTAGCATGTTTACTAGTGTAGCCCTTGTTGAGGTCATGTTTAGTCAGCCATGGTGGTGAGACTACATGGGAGTAGTTTCTGTTTCATTTCCAGGGGACATAATTTCCCAGCATACTTCCTGTTCCTCTGAGTCTTAGGTCCCCCTCTTCAGCAATAATCCCTGGGCCTTAAGTGTGGTTCTGTTGCTGTTGTATCCTGTAAGAATGGGCTCCATAACTCTGTATTTTGATGAATTGTGGTTTTCAGTAATGGTACCCTGCAATTATACAAGTCATATTATCAGGAATGGATGGGTTGTTTTGAAAGACAGTAGGGTAGTGGTTATATGAGAAGGTCTTAAAATAGAAAAGGGAAGGGTGATATAATTATAATCTCAAGAAACAATTTTTAAATATTACTTGATGGAAAGCATTACAATACATACAAATTTTAAGAACTATCAGATTTTGATATCTGTACCAATAAAATAATATCTGATCACAAGTATTTTTCTTACATTATAAATAAACAATGGATATGTTTTATATACAATTTAACTCTCTCCTCTATTTGAAAAATGTTTTATCTATAGACTGTTCATATAGTCAATATGATCAAAATATAATCTCATTTTTCTATTTAGAAAAAGCAATGCTTTTTTTCCTAAACATTTCAAAACAGATTTCTATATGTGTCCTGTGTAGGAAATGTTGAAGCTGAAGAACTGTATGAAATGAAAGTGAAGCTCCTCTCATCTTAGAGACCAATACATTGAACAGGCACCAAATATCAATCCATATTTGTTTAGGTCATAAAAATTTAGGTACATATGCTCATGTTTGTAAAGTATCACTTATGTATACATGCACTTGCAAGTATACTGACCTATAACCTGATTTATTCATATTATCAGCTATAAAATACAGCTATATACAGCTATTCAGGAAGCCATATTTCATGAATCACTGTAGGCAACAATATCTGTCATTTAAAACATCAATATGCTGAGTATTTCTTTCAGAACTTGACAAAGGATAGCTGAGAGGTTTTTACAATAATCTATGTGTTGGATATGATTATCTTCACTTACTCATGACAGATATGACAACTAGAGAGTCAGATAAATTGTCAAAGCTCATACCACACAGAATAACAGAGGCTCTTACTCCCCTGAACCCACCTAGTTGCATGCTTTATAGACATGTGTCAACTAATCTGATTAAGGTCATATTTGTAGTCTTTTAATCAGTGCTGCAATCTGTATTCTTGGCTCCCTGGCACGTGGGAACCTTGCAGACCTAAGGAAGACTGTCTCTCTAGGGAATGCTAATGCAATTTACTTAGGAATATGAATTTTATTTTATTTGGAATCAAACCCTGAGGCACCAATAGCCCCAAACACACCCACCTTCAACTCTCATAGTATGTACACTAACCTAATTGTCCCTCTATCCTGTATCTTCCCAAGGTTGATTACAGGGCAACTGAATATAACAATAGCCCTGTAAACCAGAATTAGTCCGGACTGAGCTCTCTTCCCCTGCTGTCTATATTTCCACCAGAACTGTTAGATTAAAAAAAGATCCTTGTCTGTGGCTTCGCATGGCTCCCCTGGCTTCTGCCTCCTCTCCATCCTCTCTTCCAATGAAATGCAACTAGAACATTCCAGTGGCATGTTCTCTGTGTGGCTACTCTGACTTTTGTCAATTCAAACGCTGCTGTACCACATGAGAAAAATTATCCTTGAATACCGAAACATCCAAATACTTAAAAAACCAAATATTCAATCATTATTTCTCTCATTATTAGTGTTATTATACAACTTTTTATGTAGCTGTTTGTTTCATTTTTCTTTCCTAAGAGGCTTTGAGCCTATTTTACCTCTTTTGGAGCAGCATTGCTTATTGTGGTTGAATTGGAATAACTGAGATTTCAAGCTAATCAGTGCTCTCAAAGGGAGACCTCATGTTCCCTGTAATTCTTTTATGGTTAAAACCAGATTCCTGGGAGTTAGCCTCTGTGGGAAGAACACCTGCTCAGAAAGTGAGAAGTGAGAAAAGCGGATACGTAAGTCCCAAAGTGTGTTATGCTTGCCTGCTCTGTAATGTGGAGCTACTAATAAGACCCAGCTGTCTCTTACCAGAGGTAGCATTGCTACACGGAACAAGATTGCTAGCAGATGCTCTCCCAAGGACAAGCAACTGGACAAGTGTCCTCTAGCTCTTTGCATACGACAGAACAGGGAAGTGGTTTACAGACACATTTCATAGAACTAAGGAACAAATTAAGAAAACCTGTTGATAAACTTACACGGATACTCAAAAACAGAAAACCTCAATAATGTATAGAAATCGCATTTAAGATATATAACGCAGGGTAAGTAGTTCTTGGCACCTTTTGGCCAGGCATATTCCCTTCATGTGCACCAACTAATACAAGAAACTTCTCTGTCAATGAAGCAGATCTCCTTAGTTACCCAAAACTTAGCTCAATGATCTTCCTTTTAGTCTAATGCAAAGGAATTTAAAGATCATGTGCTGGATAGGTTCTGTCAGCTGGACACAAACTAGGGTCACCTGGGGAATTTTCTTGACAAATGACTAATGTGGGAATGTCCTGGCCATTGTGGGTGGTATAATAACTAGGCAGGTGGTTCTGGGGTGTCTAACAACAACACAAAAAGCAGGCTGAGCAAGCCACCCATAAGAAGCCAGTAAGCGGCATTCCCCCAGGGCCTTGGCCTCAGGAAGGACTGTTACTTGAACATATATAAAGAAATAAAAGTTTTCTTCCCCACATTGCTTTTGGTCAGGATATTGTTATTACGACAGAAAGCAAAGAAGAAGATATTATAATGATGCCTTAAAAATACATTATAAATAACATCATTTGTAATAATAGTTCCTAGAATATCAAAGAATATTGTTTTGTTAAAAAATATATAAAAGGATGACTTAGCAGAGAATGCTGCTTGTCATTGCTAATCAGACACCTGGATTTGATCCCAAGGACCTGTATAGTAGAAGCAAACCAACTCCTGCAAGTCTTCCTCTATCCTCCACACCTATCCCATAGCAAATATGCCCCACCCCCACACACATGCATGTATGCATACACACACACACACACACACACACACACACACACGCATAAATAAATGTAAAACTAAGATTTAAAAGAATGTATTTTATTGGGAAAGATGATAAACAGTATTTAAAGAAAAAAATTGTAGAGGGGAATTTAGTTGCTAAACACATGGTTTATATTTGGAACATTTCTAAAAATAGATCTTAGCTGAATGAGCTCCTTCAGAAGAAATTCCTACATTAAGACATGGTTAACTTAAATAGTGGTTTGTTGCCGTTGTCCTACAAATCCTGGAATATCTAAACCAATAAACTCCACTGCACAGGAATTCTCTAAATTTCTGTGGATTAACTAAACTTCCCCAAAGCTGAATGAGACCAAAATGCAACCCAAACTATAATAAGATAGAATTAACTATGGCCTTAGGTTTAAAGCTCTCTTTCATACCAAAAAAAAGGGACACTCTTTGGGGTGGAGAGGCATGAAAAGATCTCATAAAAAGTCAACAACACCTACATGGAATCTCTAAACACTGCTGAGAGGAACGGTGTAGGGCTGAGACAACTGACTGACAAGGGGATGGTGAAGGTATCTGAAGTACAGTGTCTTTGTTTGTTTTTACCTCACAGGACTCTGTGAAAATTAAAATATGAATACATGTTTGACTAGTATATGGTAAGAATTTAAAAATTGCCATTTAGTATAAAAATAAACATTACATGAACAATACTAATTTGATTGTTTAATCAAAAATTTAAGACACTATCCAATGTTTCTATGATTTTGAGAAATAAACATACCATGAGATATAAGTAATCATCTGCTCAAAAATGAATATACATTCAGTAGAAATAACATTACAAATTTTGAATCTTAACCTTATTCCAGGCTAACTCCAGACTTTCCTACCTGCAGTACTGAGATATAGTGGCAACGAGTCAGCTAACTGATAATACAGTTTAGTTTAGCTGTAATAATTGGTAGGTCGAGTGTCGGGTCTGAGGGGTCCCTACATTCCAGAGGAGAAGAGAGGATTGAAGAAAGAAATAGGCAAGAGGCACCAGATAGAGTCCAGAGGGCATCCAGTGAATACTCTGGTCTGCCTCAAGTTTATTATTTAAAGTTTTTGTATACTCAAATCCAAAAGCAGGGTGTGGGGACAAAAGACTTCAAAAGAATAAACAAAGTAATTTCTTCCACACATCTCCAAACATCCTGTAACCACATCCTAGGTCAAAATATCTATTTGTCTAGGAAAAACAGCTTGTAACAACACCTTAGGTCAAAATATCCTGTTCTATAACCTTGAAGAAACAAGAATAGGTCTAAGGTCTCCGATTTTTAGTCAAGGTGGAACTGATTCATTCCTGTGAGCTCTCACAGTTGAGTGAATTAAATGCATCAAGTTGCATTTATTTTTGGTATGCTAGGTTGTTCAAAACTTGGTGTGAATATGGATACATACTGTCACACCCAGCTCAACTCAGAATGGTTTCTATCAGGACATAATACAAACACACACACACACACACACACACACACACACACACTTCTTTTAAGTTATCTTATCTTTTAAAACCTTTCCCAGAGAGAAACACAACTGCCTCTAGTCTTACTGAAATTTCATGAACTAAAGACATTAAATTACTAATCCTGAGAAATTGATTAAAAACAAAATGTTGAACTTACAGCTTAATGTAAGTTCCCTCTTGTGGTAATTTTTTATGCCTTCCTTTCTTGTTACCTCCTGGCCAGTGCACTATCATCGCTTACATAGCACACTGTGACTCCTGACTTCTTAGGCTTTTAGACCCTGCCTGAGGTTCTTTCCTAATCATTACCTACTCTTGTCTGATTTCTTCTCAAAATGACCTCTTCTCAGTGGACTCTTCCTTGACAATTTTGGCTAAAATCTACCTCTCTCTCTCTTTCTCTCTCTGTCTCTCTTCCTCGCTCCACCTTCTCTCTTTTTCCTTCTCCCCTCCCCCTCACATATACATACACTCACACGCACACACACACACACACACACACACACACACACACACATACACACACACCATCCTTCCTCCTCTACTCTACTTCTTGCTACATTTAAGTAACTGATTTAGCTCAGCCCCCACCCTGCCATCATACATATCATGAGGGCAGGGTATCTTTGTTTTGCTGTCTTGCAAGTGCCAAACAGACAAGATGGGGACAAAGTTGACACCAAATAAATAGTAGATTAATACACAATTGACCCATGGAAACATAATAGCAACATGGGTGAAAATCTCAATAGAATGAAAGAGGAAAAATGGAGGGAAAAAGCCGAGAGAGAGGAAAGGAAGGATAGAAGAAGAAAGGGAGAAAGAGGGGGAGGGAGGGCGAGGGAGGGAGGGACAATGGGAAGCAGGGTGTTTGTTCAAGTACATTTCTGACCAATAGGCATGACTTTTCCTATCAAATGGCTTAAGTAGCAACAATCAATCACTACTAGCCTATTTTATTTTCACTTTCCTTATTTACCAGACCCACTGACAAAAATCTCTCCAAATACCAAGCTATTTTGCACTGGTAATTTCTGTCAAGCTTGCCACACCCAAATAGCTCTGATCATAGCCCTTTTCCAGCTGATGCAAGAATTAGAAACAAGGTTTTCCAGCCCTAACTGAGTATAAGAATTGCATATTTCAGTATCCCAAATTTACATAATGAGGATTATTTATTCTAAGATAATAAATACAAACAGTCCTTGGAGTCTTTTACTGGGCTGAAAATAATTTTGAAAAAGATACTGTACCATCAGAATTGAGGTCATAAAAAGGGAGTAAATAATTTAGAAAGTGGGATTGAAAAGTTTTACTTAGTTTTATATTTCACAAGATCACTGGCTAGTACTTTTCACCACATTTTATGAAAATCATCTGCTACACAGTGAGCTCAAGCAAACACAAATGACCTCCTATTTCCATCTCTGAGGCCCACATCATAGAGACTCAGAAGTGCTGTATTCAGAATATAATTCACACACAATTATGTTCCATATTTGTAAGAAATCCAGTACATAAATCTCTAAATGGAACAGTTTAACCAACTTTAAAGGCATGAGCAGCTGAATGGACTCATAATGATATAATGCAGAAGCATAAAAATTGAAAGAATATAGCCACCTTGTAAATTCTCTCCATTTCATATTTATGCTCTCTTTTCTATTTATTGTATCATATATCAAATTATTCTGCTTCCTTAGAAAGCCATTTTTATAATAGCACTGGGGACACACATCATGCAACTCTGAAGGAGAAACTTAAGAATACCTACCCTCCCATATGCTCCAAGCCACTTTGAACTGATTCATGTATGACTTTGAAATGCAAGGACGTCCCATGGACATCAGTCAATTGGCAGCATTTGCATGTTCATTAAGTTGAGATTCTTTTGGGGTGAACAAAGAGTCTAGATGAATGTCCACAATTGGAAAACAGCATAATCCTATCTGTTAACATTAAACACACACACACACACACACACACACACACACACACACACACACACACATATATATATATATATATATATATATATATATATATATATATAAAACAAAACTGCAAAATCCAACACCTGATCTGGCAATTAATCTTGTCTTTGGAAACACTCTGCCCTGGTGCTCCAAACCAGCATTTTCTATATTTGCTTTAAATGAGTATACATATTCTTTGAAGGAAACCTAGTTATACACTCATTTTCAAAGAACTGAGAAGTTACATAAAGTGATGAGATCTGATTGTAACCCCCACACCTGCAATGGTGACTGGGGCTTTACTGTAAATGTCTTGCCTGTTAATATTCACAGTCCGCCACAACGCTCTCTCCAAAATTGGCTTAAAAAGAGCTGTTTTTACTCCTTGAAATAGGTCCCTCCTCCTTCTATTACCCTTGTGAAGGTTGACTGACTTGCTCTCGTTGGACCAATGAAGGATGCAGGCAGTGCTCTGTTGAGAATACCCTTCCTCAGGGCAGGTGGCTGCTGACAGCCTACAGCTTCCACCTCAGTATGACAGCGGTTTATGTCCATACAGCCACAAGGAAATATATTCTGTAATGACCCAGAAGTGAGTACTTTCCCAAGTGAGCCTTCCAGTGAAAATGCTACTCCACCACTCCCTGGATCTCCTCCAATGAGAACTCGTCCAGGGAGCGGTTCAAACTGTGTTAGGATGCTTAATCTACTAGACTATGAGGCCATAATGGGGTGCTATTTTAAGCACTAGTGTTGTGGCAATTTGGTATGAAGAAATATAAAACTCGAGATGGGAAAAATGCTAGTCAGAATGTTCCAGAAGGAGGAATAAAGAAGATACTGCTGTTTCCTTAAGAAAATTATTGTGCACTGCTGGTGTTTCCTCACCTGTCTTAGCTATGGTTTTGGAACAAATCCAAAATCACTGGAACTCAGAGGACAGTCCTGCCAACTGTACGGGAGCCTTCCTTCCTCTCAAGCTCAAGTATTTTTATTCAGAAAAATGAAAAACCATCTCCTGAGTCATTACTATTCAGGATCAAGAATGAAATGTTTGAATTGAGATTTCTCACTTGCTCGAGGGGAAAAATAACAATATTCTTTTGTTTTTATTGTATCCCTTCATTTTCTTGGGTGCCCTTTATAAAAAGTCAAGACATGCCCAGGGAAAAGGGCTGAATTTCAGGGCTTTGGAGTCTTGTTGCCTAGTGCATAGACTATCAAATGTCAGGGAATCATCGGGAAGGAAGGTTAAAAGTGTTTGTAAATTACTGTTATTTTTCGCTGTTGTAAAGTTGTGAAGAGTGTTCAGGAGAAATTTAGCTAGCTTACTGACAAGCAGTACAAAGTGTCTTGATACTTCATGTTCGGTTTCTCTCATGGTCACAACAGAGCACATGTCTGGCATCCTGCAACTATAAGATTGTGTTAGCTTATGCTTGTACAGGTAAACAATCTGAGAGGCCTGGCAGTTGCTTTGCTCTGAGACACCAAGGTCAAAAACAAGGTTTTGGGAATGCTTTAACTGGGATTCTAGGGGGAACCCATTCCTTGCCTCATTTAGAATCCCATCTATTAATGTAACTTAATGCCATAGGGTTAGCTACAGCACTCTGTTTCCCTGTGGCTGTTGGATGTAATTCTCAGCTTCTAGTTGCTGACAGTGTTCTTTGGCTCATGGCCACTTTCTCCAATTCCAAAGCCAGAAACAACAGCTTGAAGGATTCTTGTTTTTCAGATTTATCTTCAACCTTGCTCATCTGCTGCATCTCTCTGACTCTAGACAGAGAAAATTTCCAGCTTCTCAGGGCTTCTGTGACTGGACCACACATCATCAGGATAATCTCCCATCTCAAAGATGGGGCCTTCTTCAAATCCCTTTGTCAGATAATTATACTGTATTCACTGGTTTGGGAATCAGAGAGAGGATACCTTTAAAAGTCATTGTTCTATCTACCACATGATTCTTAAATTCAGATAAAAATAACAACCTAAATTACAAACAGCTATATGGAGCCAGAAAGAGCTTCAAACTCAGAGACACAGTGTCCTAAAGGAGTATTACTGTTTAGAATTGTAATCTTGGGTTAAAATTGATCAAACCTGCTTGGAGCAAGGAACGTAACTTTTTATCAATTTTTTCTTTCACTTAAAAAATATTTTATTAGCGCTGGAGAGATTGCTCCAGAATTTGCCAGAGAAATCCAGGCAAATTCTTAATTATGCAATAATAAACATGCAAATTAAGGACATTCTTATTGAGAGAAGAAAATGTAGATCCTTCTCTTCATGCATCTCTAAACCATGAAAAAAAATCCAACTGGGCAGCTACAGTTTAAGATATCCCTCATTTTCATTTCTGGTTTGCTCTCAGTACTTGCCGCCATGTCTTCCACCTTCCCCACGATGATGGGCTCTAGAAAATCAAAGTCAAAGAACTCTCTCATCTGTTTGTTGTCTTGGTCATGGTATACAGCAACAGAAACGCAACTGAAGCAATGAGATTCCATTTTTTCTTTATGAATAAATAATACTCTAGTTAGTATTACATAATATATTTGTCATATTTATCTGATGATTGGTAAGTTTTATAATCTTGGTTTAGAATTAATAAATTCTAGATTATGTGACAAATTTTAGTCTTAATATTTACAGGAACTGTTTTTGATGACAATCTGCACTCCCACCAGCAAGACACAAGATTTGAATTTTTCTACATCTTTGCTCATAATCAAATCCTTAATACATCCATTGCCTTTTGCATAGTAGTTCCAGAATCTAAGGTGTTTTGTGACAGCATGCTGGAGACACTGATATAATCAGTGCCATCTGATGTCTTTCTATGTGTTTGATGTTGACTGGTCTATCCTCTTGGGGGAAATTTTCTACTGAAGTCTTTTCTTTTCTTAAAATCAGCTTGCTTCACTTTATCACATTTTCCTATTGTTAGTATTTGGTTCACAGGAAATACATTATTTAAAATAAATTCATATCATTGTGAGTTACCTTTTATTTTCTCTTTCTCTTTGATATATAAAAAATAAATTTAGAAATGTATGAGATTTGCTTTTGTTCCATGTAATTTGGGTGCCTTATTTGAAAACTATTTCCAAATCCAAGATCATCAAGATTAAAATCTCTTTTTCCTATAGAAAAATGGTTTAGTTTTTATATGAAGGTCTTTCTTTAGTTCACATACAATTTACCTTGACTTCTATTTTTCTCCTTAAAAATATAATTTATTATTATCATAATTATTATTACTATTGTGCATGTAATATGCATGTGGTTTCATGACTTGGCATGTGCATGGAGGTCAGAGAATAACTTTTTGGAGCTGGTTCACTCTTCCCAGCTTTGCAAGAATTCTGGGACTGAATTCAGGTCACTAGACTTGTACAATGAGTCTTTACCCACTGAACCATATTTCTGGCTCAACTTCTTTTTTTTCCTTAAGATTTCAGTCCATATAACAAAATATCTTGTTAGTGGCATTATCATTTGTAATAGCACAAATATTGAACTCTTCTTTTGGTTCAAAAGGGGAACTTAAGTAACAGTGTGTCTCTTTATAGTGCTGTATCTATTGTGATAAAGAAGGAAATGAAGATCAGAGACTTTTCAAGCTATAGCTGCCCATTTTTTCTTACATGGTTTCAAGATACATGAAAAGCAAAGATCTATATTTTCTTCTCACCAAAAGAAATTTCTTAAATTTGAAAATGTACTATTATGTAACTAAAAAATTCTGATTTTTCCTTTGAAGATGATTGTATTGGCTTCCTATTACTACAAAACCTTGTCCTCTGATCACATGGATGATAAGATGAGCTTCTCCTATGTTAAGTAATTTCATTGGCATAAGTTATTGGTGCTGTAGGAAATCATACGGACAATAGCCTTCAAGTTACCCACCCACTGGGGCGTGGTCTCATATACTATTAATGCCAATATAAAGCATTTGTCTGGCCTCTTTTCCGACTGTGGGATTCAGTTTCTGTTCTCTGTTCCAGCAGAGGATTCTAATTTGTGAGTCTACCCTTAATTAAATAACCATCTATTATTCTCAATTCTGAGCTAGTGTGAGACTTCTTTTAAGTGTCCTTCTTCATATCTAAGGACATTCTATAGTATTTATTGGCCCTGTTAGTACAAAGTACCAAATGACGCCCAGTGGTTAATAATGGATAACAGAGGAATTATCCACTATTCATGACATTTCATGAGATTTTAGGTTATGCTATGATTAGATGAGTATACCCCTGCATTCCATGTATTAATGACTTCCCTAACCCTGGTTGCTAGGGGCATGTGGTGGAACCTCCTAGATATGGAATCTAGATTTAAGACACTAGGTCATCCCCCAGAGGAGATTGTAGTACCTTTGTCTCATTTTCTTTTCTTTCTTGCTGGTTCATGAAGTTTGTGGGTCACTTCATATGCATTCCCTCCATGATTTCCTTCTTTTACCGCCAGCCCCACATAATACAGCCACTCAGTCTGAAAGCTTTGGAATTGTCAGCAAAATAGCCTGTTTTTCCTTGTAGTTAAGGCCAATGATATGCAATGAGGCATGGAGAAGTTCAGTCAAGGAGGATCCCCTGTGCTCTGCTGAGTTGTTGAGATATTACAGTAGCTAAAGGCTTGACACAGACTGCAGCCACACTGTGGAAGAGAGATAGTTATATGGCAGTGGGAAGGGGACAGGGAGACAAGTAAGAGGTTGTCCTGCTTCCATTCTGTTCCTGTTAACACTGTGACAGAAAGCCACCGGGAGAGGAATGGATTTGCTTCATCTTACCCTTTAAAGGTTAAGTCAAAACAGCACCAAATAAGCAGGACCGTTTTGTCTTCCATGGAGTATTACCTCTGTCCAGGGATCTTACTCACAGCCAAAGTATAAGAACAGTAGAAACTGAATTTAGCACAAATTCTAATTGTTCTTAATAATAAAAGCCCAGAATCAAATATTGGGGGGGGGGGGGTGAAAACTGAAGGATCAGAGAAGTAGAGTGGCCAATCACTAGAATTCTTACCTCTACCAATGCTCAGACCAAAATGGGTGATCCTGTTCTTCTGAATCCTCAGAATGCATCCTTAGACTGAATCCTCAGACTGCATCTGAGATCCTATCTTCTCCCACCATATATTCCTTTCTTCACCCAGCTATATCACTCCTGTCTCTATCTTCCTAGGGCTGGGAATTAAAGACATGTGATCCCAAGTGCTGGGATCACCTTTGTGTGAGCTCTGATTCTCTTTTAGACACATTCAATCTTGTGAAGACCTGGGTGCCCTTGAACTCACAGAGATCCATCTGTCTCTGTCTCCTAAGTGCTGGGATTAAAGGTGTGTGCCACCACTGCCTGGCCTCTGTGGCTAACTAGTGGCTTAGCTCTGCACTCTGACCTTCAGGCAATCTTTATTTGTTAGATTACAAAGAAAATGTCACTGTGTATAGAGAAATACTGCTTGCTGGATTGCTCTCAGGCACCTGCTTAACTAATTTTCTTATGAAATTCAGGACCACCTGCCTAGGGGTGGTATTGCCCACATTGAAGTAAACTATTCTATATCAATTAATGATTAAGAGATTTCCCTACAGACATGCCCATAAATCAATCTGATCTAGAAAATTTCTCAATGGACTTCTCAGATGATTCTCAGCTGACAAAGCTAACTGGGATAAAGGTTATTGAAATAAACTTACTAAATAACTATGAGTGTTTAATAGTGGAATTTACAGGAGCAGATCAAGAAAGGTGAGGAATTTTAGGTAATACAAAGATTTTATTTTCAATGGCAAAGCTATCCACCGCACAAAAGAACAGTAACTGATGACTAGGTTTGTACATAGTATAGATTGAACATATTCCAACCCACTCATAGATTGAAATTAAGTCCTGGAGGTGATGGTACTAGGAGCTGAGAGGGTTGGAGAGACCAGATCGTAGGAGTGGAGCTCTCATGGTAGATGGTATTACTGTCATATACAAGAAAAAAATAAAACAAGACAACTTCTTCCCTTCCTTCCTACCTACATTCCTTCTTTCCTTCGTTTGTTCCTTCCTTTCTTCTTTCTAATAACAACACAGCAAGAAGGCTGGCTATGAGCTGAAAATGGGCCCTCAGCAAATGCTAAACCTGCTAGTGCTTTGATCTCAGAGTTACAGCTTCAGAAATGAGCATCTTTTTTGTTTCTTTGGGTTTTTGTTGTTGTTGTTTTATTTTTTTAACTATCCAGTTTATAATACTTTGGTATAGCCACCTGAACAGATCAAGATCAGGGTAATAATATTCATTAAGTAATTCAGTTTTAACATGTAGTGATTAGGCACCAGTGGAAGTTCCAGTGCATGTTTTCATAGAACAGATCAGGATGTAAAGGGAGTAGTCAGAAGGAAAATCTACAGAGCGACACATGTAACTGATTCCAGTTGAATGCCACAAGTAGGTGTAATCACACACAAGAAAAAAATAACAAGCATCCAGAGGAAATCTACTGGCAAGTGAGGACATGACAAAGAATCTAGGAAGGACTTATGAATAATTACCCAAAAAGCAGAAAGAAAATAAGGGGGACAGTGTCGCACAGCCTGTGAGTGTCTTTCAACCATGTGATAGCTAACAGTGTCACTTGCCATACAGAAGACTAAAACTTGACATTCAGATCTGAGAGGTAGGAGATAGGATGGTGACATTCAGTCAGTCATGTCAGGCAAAAACTTAACATCAAAACTGAAGAGGCAGCAATGAGAGAGTATTGCAGAGCTTAGCTGAGAAGAGGAAGGAAAGGCCAGATTACTCTGTGATGGAGAAATCTTCAAGGGCTCTGGAGAGGGAGCAAAGCTTGTCTGGAGTCTTGAAGGCAGATGGGGATAATAATAGGAACAAAGATGAATAGTGGCCCAGGCAGAGAGCACTCTGGAGGCAATAGGAGAGCTGAAAATCTGTTTTCGCAGACGTTCTAAGAGGTGAAGAGCTAGATGTACAAGTGGAAACTGAGAAATGGTTTTACTCTTGGAATTTCTCCATAAGATTACAAACCAAACTTAATTAAACTGTAAGAAGATGACAAATAGAAAACTTTGCTATCAATACTCTAATATGACAGGATATTGTCATCTTCTTGTATCAAATACAGCATCAGAAAAGGAAGGGTGTACAGCTCAAAATCCAACACTGTCACTCACCACATGAGGGACTGAGGACTTAAGTCTAGTTTCTTTGGCTTTCACTTATAGAAGAATTTTATTTTCAGTATATATGTATGGTATAAAGGTTATTTCAATAAATATAAATAATCAATAAAATCATTCATATTGCTTTTGTTCAAAATATGACAGCTATTAATAATAACTATGTTCTTCATTAAAAGTCCTTCAAATCTGCGCACTTTTACATGACTGAAATGTTATAGACACTCATATTGAGGAATTCTAAATAAGCCAAATAGGTTTATAAGAACTTTTCTGTGTCCTTAAACTAGCTTCATAAAACATATTAAAGGATTTAAAATATATTCTAATGTTTATGTCTTTGCCTGTTATTAAATATTGAGTTTCACTTTTTCCACAATTCTAAATGTTAATCATATGTATGAGTTACTACATATACTGTATATTGTTACCTAATTATAGACCTCTGTATACTGTACAGTAGAATCAATGAAAGTAATTAATATAAAAGATTGTAACTACTCATTTTACAAAAACACAAAAGACTTTATTCATATAACTTAATGAATGACCAAAAACCCATACATAAAAAATACTATCTTTGCTCTTCTGCATTCTCACTGTAATAACCATACGACTTTTGTGGAAAATTTGCAAAATTTGGTCAGTTCTGTTGAAAGAACAAGAAAAAATGCCCATGGTTATACCACATACCTGAAATAGTCATGCATATCCATTACAATGGAATAAGATATGACTTGCAATAGCATATAGAAGATAGTAACTTGTACTATCAAGGACCATTCACAGAAGGGTGGTTGACAATGGCCTGTCAGATACAAAACCAAAAACTGCATAGTGCTATCTCCCATCCAACAGTGACATGCAGTGACTCTGACAAAAATCAATGTGTAGTGATGGACAGATTATACATAGCTAGAGGATTATATAGATATACAGGTCAATAGATATATAAATTTTTTTTTTTGGTTTTTCGAGACAGGGTTTCTCTGTAGCTTTGGAGCCTGTCCTGGAACTAGCTCTTGTAGACCAGGCTGGTCTCAAACTCACAGAGATCCACCTGCCTCTGCCTCCCAAGTGCTGGGATTAAAGTTGTGCGCCACCGCCGCCCAGCCTAGATATATAAATTTATATATAAAAATGTATAGGTAGATAGACAGATGATGAATGGATAGATAGATAGATAGATAGATAGATAGATAGATAGATAGATAGATAGATGATAGACGATATACAACTGGGAGACATGTAGATTACAAGTGTTCAGATTGATTGACTAATAATAAACAATAGACAGCAGATACACATATGGATGATATATAGTTATGTAGATAATAAATGACTGATAAAAATATAGAGGTTATAGAAGATATATAGATGATAAACAGATAAGAAATAGATAATAGATTGCGAATGACTGATAGGCAGATTAGATTTAAGATGATAAGATATGCAATGGATGATAAACAGAGACAATAAATTTTCTGTGTGAACTTGGGTGGCTAGGCAGTGACACCTTACTGGTTAAATGTCAGTCTAGATGTTGTGAAGATATTTCTGATGTGACTAACATGCAAATTCATAGAATGGATAACCATATAGCTTCTATAAGGGTTTTAAAGTCATTTGTACTCATATAACAAAATATCTCAGGTTTCATGGCTTACAAACAACAGAAATTGTTTATCATATTTTGGAGGCTGTGAAATCCAAGATCAAGGCATTAGCAGATTCATCTAGTGGAGTTCATCTTATCAACATGTGGCACCATCTGATCATCTTCACCGGAGGAGGCTTAGCTAGTTTTCTGGAGTCTCTTGTGTAAGTGAGGCAGACCAGACATGATCTAATGACCTCTCATAGCTCCTCCAAATACTGTCTTATTATTAGGATTCAAAGTAAAAATCTAAGGGATCCATGTATTTAGGAGTTGCAGAGAGAAAAGACAGCTCCCTCAGGAACTGAGGAAATCTGACTCTTGCCGAATCCTGTGCTCAAGTTTTTGACATGAGCTATTAGAATTTGACAGATCTGATTAGAATTTTAAGCCTGTTGGTGTGCTCCATAAATTGCAGGCTTGTCTTAAATAATGTATTTCAATGGCTGGGTGTATGGCTGGGTGGATGGATGGATAGGTAGTGGGTGGTGGTGGGTGGATGGATGAATGGGTGGATGGATGGGTAGGTACACTGAGGAATGGAGGAATGGAAGGATGGACCTTGGAGGGAAGTTAATACAATACTGCTAGATTGACATGAGGCCCAAAAAAGCTGGATATTGTGTAAACCAAGCAGTTACTTCCACTTGAACCCTCTAATTCCTTTCTAGAATGAGTCAACCTCAAACAGACAATTGGGGAGAGTATAAAAAAATATACTGAAAAAGAAGTGTTATTCCTAGGGAAACTGATAAGATAAGTCATAAATTACAAAGAATTAGAATTCTAATATTTTTACCATATGGTGTTTCATTTCTTCTTTATTGACAAGGATTACAAGGCTTATTCTCCGTATACACATTTGAATAATGAAGAGAAGAAAATGGCATTTCAGAATATGATAGAGAATATGATAGATGCGTTCCTGCCTTTAGAGAGGCATTCTCTGCCCAGGGGCCTAGTTAGGTTATAATTTCAAAAGAGTATTTTGACTGGCCCTGTGATAGAGGCCACCATTCTCAAGCTTCATTTCTTACACACCTCCCCTCTGAATGGTGTTGCTCACAGCCCATCCACTATGCTAATGGATATCAAATTTTCTTTTTATATGTGGTATTAGAAGAGAAACTCTAATTTAGTTACTTTTTCAGTGCAAAGTCAAAGTAAATGATTACTTTCCTGTTGTCTGTGATTAATGTTTACAGATGCTAAATGTAATGGGACCTGTCTCGTTTGGTGCACTAGGGGTTGAATTTTGAGATCTTACCTAGAAAAATTAAGCAACTCCTTAGCAGGCTAGTAGTTCTCTTTGTTGGAAAGTTAAGTTTGGAATGTTCTGTGAATAATTATGGAAATGATTTGGTGATCATCGCGAGTGAGACAAACTGAGCTCTGGCATGACATGACAATACTTCAATCCTCACGCCTGCCCTTCAGTGTCAGAGTACAGCTTGCAAGCAGTTGGCCTCAAAGGGCTTAGCTATTTATCTTTGATGACAGGTTGTAATTTGATTAGCTCCATTTTTCTCAACATTCGCATACCTCAAATGAAGCCCCCTTCCTTCCTCTGTCATTGTATATTACTTATGTTTCCATTTCAATATCATCTTTTAATCTCCCAACCATTCCCCTTATGCATTTTTTTTCTCAATTTTTTGAAAAAAGAGCTCATAGAAGGCACATTACTGTATCAGTAGATTACATCTTTACAAGAATATAACAAATGCACACTCCCCTACCAAGTGTTCAGAATTTCCCAGAAGCCTCAATTATGTATTTCTTTTCTACTGAACAAAGTGACCTGCTGGAAACAACATTTGCCCAGCATTACAGTAAGAAAAGACACGTAAAGAAATTCTCTTCTAGGTGATCGATACTGAGGGAAATCATATAAGTGGGCTCTAGGTAGCACACGGTCCTTTCTGTCTCTAATCATCATCCATCTTACTTTAAACAAAGAGAGAAGCAGGAGTACTTGCTTGTGGAAGTTTAAAGAGAGCTATGGAAGTAGTCTCCAGTGGCCAGGTGAATTACACGCCACAGAACCAAAGAGAATGTATAGGAAATCACCTGGCTGAACAACAAAGCTTCCTTTAAAGGTGTTCATAAAAGACCCAGAGAAGCTGGAAATAGGAGTACAAGGTCTGTCTGGGCTAAGAGCATGTTTGTACGTGAGGTTCCGGCCTGGGAGAATGCATCTGTACACTGATATGGACTGTTCTCACCTTAATACCTCCAGGAAATCTGTAAGTCTGTACATAAAGTCTTCCTTGAAACATGTCCTGATGGACTCAGGCAACCAGCTTGATCTGGATCACTGTAAGCTTGTGACTCAAATACATCACAGTTTGAGGTCTCTTTCCTACCACACTTTAAAGTTTCTTTTTGTGAGTCTTTCAAAAACCCAAATGAAATCAAGACTGTTTGCAGCTCAGTTTCTTTCAGAAGGACAAAGACTCACAGCTGCCTAAAGATACTTATTGAATAGAGTTAGAGTCTTTTGTTTCTACCTTTTTTTTATTGCTGTGTAACAACTGCTCATCCCAAACTTCCTGGAGCAAGAGGACAAGAATCCCTTACCAGACTGCCTGGTTCTGGTTTTGATTCCTCCAGCAGGTGGTCCTCTCAGAGGACCTGGACTCATTTAGAGTCTGGTGGAGTGGGGGTGAGGAGGAGCCGCCATTGACTAGCAATAAAATTGATGCTGGCGCTCAGAAGGCTGTGAGGTTAACTCCCCCATCTGTACAGTTCTTCCCTCTACACTCGGGAGCTTGTGTTCCAGAAGGAAACACTCTGGGGGCAGAAAGGAGAAGGTTCAGAAAGACCTGCATACTGAAACAGGGTCACTTCAACAGAAGTGCACAGAAGACAATAGTGGCTACTTCTCAGGCCTTATCTCTTTGCCTCTCCTTCCTCATTTGTAACCTTTCTTTACCTCTGTGCTATCCCTGGAACACTGTAGGCTTATCTCTTCTTTGGCCCTTGCGCTAGTCCCCCTTCTATACCCTAAGAGAAAATCACACACACACACACACACACACACACACACACACACACACAGACAGACACACACACACACACACACCACCCAGCATACACACTATCTATATCTGATTGATACTGTGCTTGCCAGCAAAATCCAAGAAGCCCCCAGAAGCTAAGCTATTTTGTACACCCCATTATTCATTTCTTAAGGAAACTTAATCTTGCTCTTCCTTTGGTTTCCTTAATGGATCAAGTCATTACTGAATATAAAGTGAGTTGAAGGGCAATTTATCATTGATATTTACAATAATGACTTAAGTGCATGAAAAGATATTTGACTCATAAAAATTAAACTATTTTGTATGATGTAATTATTAAAGAAAGGAATAAACATTTAATTTCAACAATAAATACGTATTGAAGAAAATAATATTGGTTAGTTTAGGGCCAACCAGAACACATTCTTAAACACCTCTAAGGCTTGTATTTCTTTTAATCATAGCTCCACTGAGGTAAGCATGTGAAGCTTCCTCGCTGTAGACGAAAATTGCTTCTTGCATTAACCTATCTATGCTTGAACATCATGTTCTGAATTTGTGCAAGAAAATGATGTGATAGCGGCTTAGAGATACATTTTACTTTTACTATCTTAAGAACTGACAATAAAAAGAGTATAGATGGATGAACATTTTCAGGCTTTTAACAAGGTAATTGAAAAAAAAATGCATGCTTTCGTGAAGAAGTGTAAAACGCTGGAGGGGATCATACACTGCTACAAAAATGCCCTCTGATGAATGATGAAGGAAAAGGGGGCATAATTATCCTGTGTCAGGTCTCATGTCCAATTAACCACTAAGTGCTATCTGTTCATCTTGACTCTGTCCATTCTTCTCCACCCAGCCCTGCATCTTGAATGATGCCATCATTATTTTGTAGACCACTAAGGTAATAATTTCCTAAATGGTTTCCAAGACTCCTATCTTGCCCCTTTAAGTTCACTTTTGACATTGTCACTTGAGTAATATTTCTTAAAATGAAAGTGCAGCGTACAGAGACACAATTCCCTGCTTAACACTCTTCAATAGCGCTCTGAGGCGCTAAGGGAAATAAAAGCGCGAACTCCCTTGAGTGACATCCAGGGCCTAAAAGGGAAGCCGCTGCACACCCACTCTCACTTTTAGCCCTTCTTCCTCTACCTACAGTCACCATTTCAATACCAGGCTCCGTAGAACCAGCTTCTCTTGCCTCCTAAGCTCTGCCCTTGTACTTTTTTTTTTTTTTTTTTGTTTTTTCTTTTGCCAGCACACTCCTTTATTCTGCTGTGGGAGCCTAGAGAGGAATTACAATCTGACACCTGTCTGGTCCTCCCGCATACAGGAACTGGGATAGTGAATACAAAAGATGGTTCTATACAAAATGGTAATAGAACAAGTCAGGAAGAACCGAAGTGTACAAGCTCCCATGCACAATACCCAGATGGAAGAACATTGCAAAACAACCGTTGACTTTAAGCTGGACACCAACTCCATTGCTGAGAGTGAAAACCAGTGGATATACTTCTCTTTGTGTTGTCCTGGGATATATCCAGTTAAAAAGAAAAAGAAGGAGGAGGAGGAGAAGCATAAGTACACACAGGCTTCCCAAGAATCCAACAACTGTGATGGATTTTGTGCTTGTGACTTGAGGCCTTACAGCAGGGAACTATTGGCAATCACATCTGATAACAGCTCTTCTCCTGCTCCTGGAAGATTTCTTTGTTGCTCTGTCCAGGATAGGTGATAGCCTTATCTTTTTGTTGCTTAGTAGCCAGTGTTTATCTTTGTAGCTTCATCAACCTCTATTGTAAATAGCCGGTTAGTATTTTCCCTCCCCATTTGTCTGTGTTTTATTTAAGGACAACTACCAATAATACTCCATCATCTCCCACATGCCCAATACATCATGACTTCTGACTTAAGGAAATGAAGTCCTGAGACCTTGAATGACACCCAAGTTTGGAACAATCACTATAGAATACTTTTTCTCATATTGTGGGGGACAGACAGCAAAATAAGATGAAAGATTCTCTGGATAAGAATGTCTTATGTGACTTATAAGAACCTAAATTTCAACATACATCCAGCATTATTTCATAAACTCGTGGACACAACTGATATTCTTGCATTATTTTTAATCTCAACAGAAAATGAGGAGTGTTTCATCATTAAACATAGCAGGGTCTGTAGGTCAGCAGAGATGTCTTAATTCATACGGAAAAGATTCTCTTTTGCATTATCTAAAAATTATATTAAAGGGGTACTGAATTATACCAAATGCTTATTCCAATTCTACTGGGGTTATTTTTAATTTCATTCTTATTCTTGTGAGTTAAATTGGCTTAAAAATTAGTGCTGGATAAATTTAGCATCCTGGGACAAACTCTCATCATCACCTTTCTCATGATTTCATGATATGTCATCGTTTTCTTCCTTTGCTTGGCTTAATTTATGGGTATTCTTTGAGAACCTGTGTTTAGTTTCATAGGTTTCAGATTTGATAAGTTCTTGGGAGAGATCACATTCATGATCCTTCACTGTCTACACCAAGATCACCTTAGCTTATCAAGTCCTTTAAGATTCATATAATTGTTTTTATTCTTGGCAATCCCATTTTCTTATTTTCCATTTCTTTCTTGCTCTTCTCTCAGATTGCTGACCTTTTCTGTTGAACATGTCACATATTTCACAAAACTATTTTACAGTCCGTGCCTGAAAGTTCCAGCACGTAGTCTACTTTTGAATCTAATTTTGTTGACTCTTTTCACTATTATAACCCTTTTCTGTGTATATTAGCTTTCATTACACGATAATTTTGTTTAAAAACACTGAATACCCTACAATATTGAATTATAGGATGTTTATCACCCCCAAAATATTTATTCTTCTTTGTCAACAAGGCTGCTAGTATGTATTAATTTGACATGTATTTTATTTGGATTTGCACTATCTTGTACTTCTAGTTAGATGCCATAACCACTGGCTTCAGATTACATGGAAATGGGATACACTCTCCTTTAGAAGACGAGAGACCAGAAATGCAAGGTGATGTTTTGAAAACAGTGTTATGATTTGTGCATGACCTTACAAGATATACCATACTTCTTAAAATCTTACTGATGAGCACATGTTTATTATTTAGACATGCTTAGCATTTCAAAAAGTATTTTTAAAAACTCAATAAAATATCTTAGCATCAAAACTGTTTATGAATATGCCCAAAGGGAAAAAGTCTTGGTACAATTACAGTAAGGTAGTGTGGCCACAACAAAAACATTCTGCTTTCTTCATGTGTCATATGTTCTGACCTGTCTTAGTTGGGGCTTCTATTGCTGGGAAGAGACTCCATGACCACGACAAATCTTATAAGAAAAACATTTAATTGGGGTGGCTCACTAACAGTGCAGAGGGTCAGTCCATTATCATCATGGCGGGAAGCAAGGCAGTGGCAGGCCAGACACAGCCCTGGAGAAGGAGCTCAGAAGGGAGAAAGAGCTACATCTTGATCCAGCAGACAAGAGGAACTGATCTGTGACACTTGGTATGGCTTGAACATAAATGAGACCTCAAAGTCCACTCCAAAAGTGACACACTCCTCCAACAAGGCCATACCTATTCCATCAAAGCCACCCCTCTTAAGAGTGCCACGTTCTATGACGGGTCCAAATACATTCAAACTGCCAGATGTCCCATAAAAGGTTTCAACCAATGACAATGCCTTTGGATTAGCAGTAACACTCAAGCAATTACGTTGTAAAGGACAGTATGTTTGGGTGACTAATTTTTCTTTCCTGCCTGTACTTCTTAAAACATAATGTATACACAAAATCACATGGGATAATATTAAAATATAGTCCAGATTCAGTATGTCTGAAGTGTTATTGTGAGAAAGCATTTCTACTCAGTTCTAAAGTTAGGATCACTCTTGGATCACACATTTAGGTTCAGTCTCGTAGCTCTGACAGCAGAATTGCTGGCCCCCTATTATGGTAGCCAACTTCCAAATAACTCCCTCTAATCCACAACCCCTAGCATTTGTACACAGCCCAACACACTACCACAGCTGCTCCATAAAACAAAATAATGGATCCGAGATTTGATGCCAATGGTTTTGTGGCTTCAGCCTTAGGTAATAACTCTTTTCCTCTCTACCTAAGATCACACAGTCAGATACCAACTGCCTGATAAGGACAAACTGACAACAGGAACTGTGATGGTACTGTTCCTACTGAACCCACACGATTTCCACAAACTGACAACAGGAACTGTGATGGTACTGTTCCTACTGAACCCACACGACTTCCACAGAGAACCAGAGTCGCAGACACGCACGTTTCCCACCCTCAGAAATCCCTAGAATATAAAAACATTTAGTTTTTAAATTTAGGGGATAATTTCTTACACATAGGGAACTGTTTCACTGCTTAAATTCTGTGTTTTAAATCCAGTATTATCAGACACATGGGAAAAGATGGCTCCATGACAACCATCACAAAGAAAAGATGGAGTGATTTAGTCACAAGCCCAGGTAGGCTCAGGGTTAGCAGCTGCAGATTCATAAGCCAGGTGAGGGATGGTAGAGTTTCGCCCATACCACAGGACAGCTCTCAGGGAGCACAGCAGGAGTGGGGCCACTCCTACCCAAAAGAGACAATGGCCACATCATGACAAACTCAGTCACGCTTCTGCCCTCGGCTGCCCAGGGAACATGCTCCTCAATAATTATGTGACCTGCATGCAGGCTGCTGACCTGACTATAAACTTGCAGAAAACTTGAAGAACCCTGCCCCTGCTGCAGCACTTCCGAATGGGTCCCCTGGTAGTTCATAACCGCCATACTCACTGCAGCCTGAGGCCCCACTAAACAGCTCCTCTGCATCCTGGGACCTCCGGTGTGCAGCAGTGGATCAGGGTTAGGGGACCAACACGCAGCCATTTTCAGAAAGAGGAGGGGCTTCGGAGTGTGGGTGGGAGAGTATTGCCAATAGGTTTCAAAGGTTGTGTGGCTGTCAGCTCTTTGATTTGGACTTCTAAGACTCAGAATGATACAAGAATAATTTTTTGACTAAGTTGACCAGTATAGAATATATTATAGCAACTCCAGGATATGATATAGAATTGTTTAGATTGACGCATGCAATACATAAAAATATACATACCAGATTGCTGTTGAAGAGCTATAATGAACAAGACTTTCAAACATGGGAGAAAAGTATACACAGCTTATAGTCAATAGCCCAGGCTAGGAACACTGAACTAGATGACTTTGAAACATTAATTCTAACCTTCAATGTCTTCAACCCCTGGTGAAATTTTTAAAGTATGTTAATTTATTGTTCCACCACAATTACTCATGTGGGCATTTAAATGCCATTTGTAATTTTTTATGTGAATACATGCATGAGCCTAATTAACTTTTTTCTCATGGGTATTCTTTGTGTTGAGTTATTCACATTAAAATGTTTTGGAGTTGATACCAGCTTCAAAGACAAACATTTATATTTTGGGGAATTTATAATTTTCCTTAAAAAGAACAACATATGCTTTTTCTCCTGTATGTATTTTCTTGAAGAATAGCTGCCTCATTTTGCAGCATTTTATTTTATTTTGTGATAAAGTAGAAAATTATCAAGATCTGTTTCTCTAGTTTTTGCAAAAATAATTATTGTGAAATTGAACAGATGCTGTATATAAATAAATTTCATAAATTCACACATGTGGGAACTTGGGTGAATCCTACGCATCACTTGTAGAAATGTGTACTTACAATGCTTTTGGTGAAAGCGCTATTTTGTACTTTTCCAGATCAGTACAGTAAGGTGAACTTCTTCACCCTAACACTGAGACAACAAAGATATTGATGTCAACATTCTACCTGGCACTGGGAGATAAGCAAGCTCTTCTCTCTGCACTACCAGAGACACAGTGGTCTTCAGACACTTTCAAAATAGTGCTACTCTGTTTTCTGTTTTCTAACAATACTACCAAAACACAGAGAGCAAAAGTGCTCTACTGGAAATAAACGCTCTGAAATAGATCTTTATGGTTTCAGAACGAAACTGAAACAACTGAAGCCAATAAATTAGGACCTCAGAGCTATAAATCCATATGTTTTTTGTAGGAAAAGTTAGCCTTTCTACTGCATCAGCAAATTTACCAAAGATGAGGATTAGGCCAACTGACAACCTCTATTTCTAGGAAATTAAGTTTAGGACTGATATCAGTATCACGCTCAGAAGAATTCATGTGCAATAAGGTATGTAGCCAGAGAAAAGGGAAGAAGGCTAATCGTGTTTTTGTATATTAGAGGTTTACCATAGGGCACTTCCTGGTTAAGATTATTTCTGCATATGAGCCAGGCATAGATATGTAGCAGAAGATATGATTCCCACATGAGCTTCAATTAAGGCCATCAAGGAGCATCAAGGGAACAAGACACAGAGGAAGAGAGGCAATCAGAACTTACTCCTTAATCAGAAATAGCATTCCTTAATTGACAAATCTTCATTAGTAGCAGATGGTAGGTGAGCAAGAAATTGGGAGGATGGCCACCTTTTTGACATTACCTCTAATTAAGAAGGCTTTCTCAGCTATCAGGACAAATTTTGAAACCTTCATATTTTCCCCAGGTCAATAATAACTCAGAAGGGATAATGAAGTCTGTTCCCCTTCTGCCTATCATTACCCTGGCTGTTTCCATCTGCTCTAGGGTGAAAAGATGAACTATTCAGTGATGCCAGTCTAGACTGAGCACTCAGGAAGCCCACAGTGACTCATGAGTGCTACTTCATATTAGGGAAGAACAATCCTAGGCGCCACTGACACAGACCAGCAAAAGAAAAAAATGGTCTCAAATATGTTCATTATTCACAGCTAGAGTGGAAAACAACAGGGAGACCAGCTGATTCTACTTCACATCCCCTGGAAAACAGCACACTGGAGAGGGGAGCCAACCAAGGCCAGAGCAGCAGTGGAAACTTTACAACAGCCCTACACAAAGCAAACACATCAGGTGATAACTCTGCCCAAAGATTTTATCTTACGTAAGCATTTGAAAAATTCTCCTGCAGAATGTCCTCAATGCAACTTGATAATTTTAGCTTTTCTTTGCATAGATATTTGTCAGTTAGTTACAGTAGCAATTTTCAAAAGTCCTCAGAGTGGCTGGTTCAGTATAATCTTGTATGTTACTAGACATGTACTCCTCCAGCTTCATCCAATTTAACTCAATGAGAAACTCAGGAGATAGGATGAGAAACCTGTTTTTACAGTCCTCCAGGGGGAGGGGCACGCTGTCTTAGCCCCTCACATTGTTGTCGATTTTGGAATCTGACCCAGGCATTTGAGGTCTTTCTGTGATTGCATGTGAGACTCTGTCCTGCCTTAGCTTGAACCAGCACAGGAGCTGTGTGACCAGAGCTGAGTCACCAAACCTGGTGCCTGAAGTGCTTTATTGAACCAGGAAAATCTGACTCCAAACCACAGGACTGGAGTTAAGCATATGGGCATGGAGACTGTAGCAGGAGTTCATGAAACATGAAAGGGTCTAAGTGACTCTTGGACAAAACAGATTTGGAGGCCAAGGGTCTGGAGCCTATGGATGTGGCAATGGTGACACGCAGGGAGCCGAGAGGAGCAGGAGGTGGAGGGGATCCGGGGAGTGGAGGGAAGCAGGGGGTGGAGGGGAGCACAACAATTACAAGAGAGGAAAAGAGATGCTTGGCAGGCAAAAGTTTTCAAGCGACTAAAATCTAACATTAAAATAATAGAAATATAGTTAATTATAAGATGATACTGAACACTGAACTAGATTCCTGGCCATCTTTTGAATCAGCTATCTTCACAGTAACTAGCTAGACAAACATTATTGTTACTAAATTTGTAGGCTAGGAATCAGAGTTGACAGTGAAAAGTCACTTGCTCATTCTTTTAACCACCTAAGAATATGCATAAAACAAAGAAAAATATAATAACCTCCCCGATTTTGCATAGAAATACTTAAGGAAGTTTTAAGAGGCAAATTCAGACATAAAATAATAAAAGAAGCCATAAATATATTTATTATATATTAATTTTAGTATATTACATAAATATATCTACTATTTCATTTTTCTACACACAGAAAAATATGAATGTTGGAAAAGGAAAGAATTAATAATTGACATAATGCAGAGCAAGTAATGACTTCTATGACAGAAATACAAAGCCCTGTATTGCATTAAAAGTATGCCCTATTTTAAAATATAAGAACATGCAAATAAATAGTTCTCCAAATTCCAACAAGGAGGCAGGAATTCTGACATATAAATTTATCACCTACAATCTTAAAATTGTAGTGGATAGCTTGTGTCTATCTTCATTCTGTCTAGTGACCATAGGACAATTATATGCAGTTCAGCTCCCCTGTGGACCATCTTTAGCACATTGTATATTAATATTTTTTATTTTTTAATTTTTTAAAAAAGTATGAAACACATGCAAATAAAAGAAAGTATAACATTTGTCTTTTTTTCTCATTTTTTTTATTAAAGATTTCCATCTCCTCCCCCTTCCCTCCCCTCCCTTCCACCCAAACCCCCACTCCACCCCTCTCCAAGACAAAGAGCCATCAGGGTTCCCTTCACTATGTTAAGTCCAAGGTCCTCCCAGCTCCCCCTAAGTCCAGGAAGATGAGCAACCAAACTGACAAGGTTCACAGTGAGCCCGTCCATGCTGTAGAGTTGAGCCATTCTAGGGTTGGCAGAGACTTGACTCTAGAGGGGTTCCCAGGTGTCCAGGAAGACGCTCCCAGCTAGGTCCTTGGGCAGCTGAGGAGAGGGTGCCAGAAATGTACAGATCCTATTGCCATACTCATGAATATCTTGCATATCACCATAGAACCTTCACCTGGCATTGGATGGAGAAAATGACAGAGCCCCACATAGGAGCACCGGACTGAGATCCCAAGGTCCCGATGAGGAGCAAAAGGAGGGAGATCATGAGCAAGGAAGTCAGGACCGTGAGGAGTGCGTTTACCCATTGAGACGGTGGGACAAATCTAACGGGAGACCACCAAGTCCAGTTGGAATGGGACTGATGGAACAGGGGACCAAACCGGACTCTCTGAATGTGGCTGGCGGTGGAGGAAGACTGAGAAACCAAGAACATTTGTCTTTTTAAAGGAATTTTATAAAAGAAACTCTGGATTCCATGTCTGAAGGAAAAAAAGAAACTCTGGATATATCATTTAGTGGCCCTCTAAGGACCCCTATCAAACCCCATGTTAGGATGACTTTTTCATAAGGTTATTCACATGAGATGCTGTTTCCACAAGAATTTAATGAATCTCCCAGAAAAAAAAAATCACTGTTCTGTTGATGAGCTCTGTGAACACTCATTTATACTTGTATTTATGTCTCTGATGTATGTCTTCTCAGAGATGTTAGTTCTGTAAAGTTTCATAGAAATTATAGTGGAATAAACATTATCCTTTTTTTGAGACAGGGTTTCTCTGTAGCTTTGGAGCCTGTCATGGAACTAGCTCTTTGTAGATCAAGCTGGCCTCAAACTCACATAGATTCGCCTGCCTCTGCCTCCCGACTACTGGAATTAAAGGTGTGCACCACCACCACCCGGCTTGAAACATATTTTTAACCAATAATTACAGAGTTCTTGATTTGAGAAAGGCATATGTGTTTTAAAACTGTGAGTGGAGTTTGAACCTTAATGGAAATCATGCGTTTTTACAGTTCCATTTGAAGTGTTGGGATTAAAGGCATGTGCCACCACCACCAGGCTATGGAATAAAAATTCTTAAATGCATGGGGCATTTTTGAATGACTATGTGAGATACTGAGATTATTAATTAATTTGGGGGTTCTATAACTTAATATCTGAAATAAGATAACTGTAAAGAGAAGCAATGGTTTAAGTAGCTTACGGGTCCAGGATTCAGGAGAAGGGCGTAAGCATCTACTGGGTTCTGGTGACAGCCCTCGGCTGCATCATACAGTGGACAGCTGTGGAAAGGGCCTGTGGAAAGGAGTGGACATGACAGGAAGCCAGCAAGTCTGACTTTGGCCATGATCAGACCTTTAAACGCCTATCTGCTGAGCCCTAACAGAGTGCTAAAGAAGTGTGTTGATTCCCTCCAAAGCCACAGCCCAAGTGCTTCTAGGGTCTCTTGGTTGTTTTTTTTTTCCTCTTAAAAATCTACATCATATTCATACACCACGATGCTTGAGAACCAAGCCTCTGACACATGAACCTTGAAGGACACAAAAACCTCAAAACCATAATAGCACTGGGGTTCTGTGGAACGTTAGGACATACTTATATAACTGAACATCAAGATACCCTGAGGTATTGTTTTGCTGAAGTTTTGCTTTATATACTATGATGCAGAATCAACTACAAGTCTGGTTGTGCAGAGTTAGCATAGCATAAAGGACAAGAACTAACAGCGAAACCCAAGTGTTTGCGTTCCAAGGCCGTTTCTTCCACTTGTTAGGTACTTGTACTCACTCGTGAGACTCTCTACTTACTGTGTTTTGTACCTCTGTTCTGAAAATATAAGTTTTCAATAAGAACCTCTTAGAGCTGTTTTGAAGATGAACATTTGTGACATGTTTAGAATACCACATGGAATTCTATAAACAGCACACAGTGTACATTAACAGATAATTCAGCAATTTCTGTGGTTGATATTGTTGCCTTGTCCTTTGACTTTTGCCTCTCAGCATATATTTCTCTTTTAGTAATTTCATGTACCCAAGTCATTAGTGGTTGACCTGCCTTTGGGGGATTATATAAATGATATCATAAGGGCATGCTGTAAAATAAAACAGATGGGATAAAAGAACTTTAAAAATAAATTTCTTCTGTCATTTTCTGAGAATAATTAGCCAAAGTCAGTGCTCTGTCTTCTTAATATTAATATAGTCAATGGAGTCCTCCCCAGGAAAGCTTCTATACAAAGACTCAATTGGCAGAATATTCTATTTCTCTTAATAGTATTTTTATTTATCTATTATTCCTTCCTTTATATGAGTAGCACATAGTATTTCACCAGATCATGAACACTGTGAGTGGCCTAATAGAGTGTGCTCTTCCCATGACAATGTAAGAGGCAGGGAAGTTGCAGAGGAAGCTGAAGTCAACACTGTGTTATTCAGTCAGCTCCACTTCCACACTGAGGACCAGCACAGTCTTGCTACCATGGTGATGAAGGCATCATTTGAGAGATGGTAGAAAGGTGTTTGCTATGTGACAAGAGCAGAGCTGAGAGATGATAATTGTGTCAAGATGGAGACCAGGTTTGGAACTCTCCAGTGCTAATGAAGATTTATTCACTAGTGACATTTGATCAGATCTTCTGGGTGGATGCTGAGATTTCATTAGTTAAAGACATAAAGTAGTCTGTCTGATTAAAGAGGGAAGGAACAGTAGGGAGTACCCATAAATTACTATGGCTCAATTAGGTGCAGACAGTTTAGTGAGTGTTTATTAATAGTACAAAGGAAGATTTTCCAATTAGATTAAAAGGTTTAGAAAACAACAGTTACAGTCACGGTGATTTAAACAGAACTCTAGAATAATGCATCGTCAGAAACTTTATTGATTAAAATTGAACTGGGCAAGTTATTTGCAGTGTTCATTGTTTATCAGTAGAACTCCTGGTGTGAAGAACAATTTTTCTCACAAGATCAATGGGAGTACTGAGCTAATTTCTTCTTGCCCTGAAAATTGATAAGAACATAAAGGGCAGCTTGACCACTCCTGAAAATACCAACATAATTTATTCAGGTTAATCGTCAAGAAAGTGGCATTGCATAAATCACTGGAGATGATCATGCCACACAAGGCCCTAAAGGCTGGTTTTGCTGTCATAGTAGGACCACAGTAAGAAGCCTGGAATTTAATCAGAAAAGTCTTTAACTAGCTCAGCTGTAAGCAGCTATCTGAACATTGGAACTGGTAAGAAATCAAGGGGAGGCTGCATACATAACTTCTCTGGTGGTGACCACTAAAATTTTTGAGGTTAGTTTTGTGGAAGGAAGCCTAAGGTACAGTCCGGGACTTCTCATATCTCTTTGTCTTGAAGTCTCCAAATAACATCCATAAGTGTAAAATAAGCTGGAAATTGCTTTACCTGAACTGAGGTCTTAGAAATCTGTGTTTCACTGACCACGAGATTAACTATGAAAGGAAGAAAAAAAAAGGCAAGGAACTGATAGTTGAAATCCATAGATTCTTGTCAAACAATGCAATAATATACTTTTACAAACCCACAATGTGATTAAGTGTGATGTGGGATTCCCCTCTGTATGCTGTGAATGTGTTTTATTACCATTGGTTAATAAAGAAGCTCCTATGACCTATGGAAGGGCAGAATACAGCAAGGCAGGCAGAGATAGAGGAGGAAAGAAGACCAAGTCAGGGGATGCCATGTAGCTGCCGAAGGAGAAATATACCAGAACCTTACAGGTAAGTCACAGCCTTGAGGTTATAAACAGATTAATAGAAATAAGTTAAATTAAGATGTAAGAGATATCTAGGAATACACTTTATCCATTGGCCAAACAGTGCTGTAATTAATATAGTTCTGTGTGATTATTTGGGTCTTGGTGGCTCACAAATAAAAAGCAGTCTCTGTTTTTATAAATGTATTGCAGCTATCACATTTAAAAGAAAGAGGTGCATTTTTTCTAGTTCTACAGAAAAGGAACAGGAAGGATGTTTGAAAATAAAACAAAAATCATACAATTAATTATCTATGTAAAAGTATCTATTATACACCTAAGTGGAAGTGTTATTATACATACATGGTTAATGAAAATTTTCCATCTGGGATGGAAATCTTCCTTCCAAAAGTCAAAGACCAACAACTATCCCTCCAGGGAGGAAAAATCTCTGTTTTGAGAAGTGGATCAGGTTGTCCAAGAGAGTCTCAAAACCTTATAATTCACTGATATTGTCTTTTGTTGACCCACAAGCAAAAGGTAAGTCCCTATTGCTGAAGACACCCAAAGATTCCAGAACTGCTACTGACCTCAAAGTCTTCTCCCCAAGGACTAGCTTTCAAGGTACCAGATGGCCCCATAAAAGTTTCCAAAGGAAAGACGCAAACTACAGTTGCTCCTGACTATGATACCTATGTTATGATACCTATGCATAATAACAAAACCCAGTATGACACAATAACCCTAAGGGTGCAGCATGGCATGACTTCATTGACAGTAATCAACAGTTCTTTAAGTAGAATTAAGCCCCACAAAACAAGTGATAAATCATGCTAATAATTGACAACCAAGTACTCAGAGCTAGTGAATGATGGATCTTGGAGGAAAGTCAAAAACTGACCCTTACTCAATAGCATAAACCCTAACTCCAATTTAAACATCTGTCCCTATGGCCATAGGTAAGTATAGTCTTCATTCCTCATTAAGGAAACTCCCCTTTGCAATAGACAGAGACCATTATATAAAAGAACAACTTATCAAAACGAAGAGCTGTGCAGCCAAGTTCCAACTTATACATCTATAATACAACTTGAGCACCTATGACTCAGGGATCATTGCAGAAGAGGGGGCAGAAAGATTGTAGAAGCCAGAGGAACAGGAAATTTCCTGTTTGATTCTAATTCCTAGAAATATTAAAAGCTACACCCACAAAGTGTCACCAGCATGACTACTTAAACATAAACTGAACAAACACAACAACAATAGGCATGCAAAAGTAGACAGGAAAAACACAAGAACTGGATACTATACAAAGGACCACAGGCAACTAAGGAATGCTGAGTGAGGGTAGGAGAACTATCTTCCACAGGGCACAGCACATCAATTGATTATCTAATATCAAATGATCAGCCCTGAAAACATACATATGAGAAACATTAGACAAACTGAGCAGGCTGTATTTATAAACTTAGAAACATTACATGTTTGTATACGCATATATATACATATATATATATATAATAAATATAATAGTTCTAATGAGAAAAAATGGCCATGATTTTGAAAAAAAGCAAGAAGTATATATGGGAAGGTTAGGATGGAGGAAAGGATAAGAGAAAATGATATATTTATGTTATAATCTCAAAAAATAGATGACAAATTTTTAATTAAATGATAGCTATTAGATAATCAATACTCCCTTTCCACATCCATATTGAAGAATGTTGTGTGTTTTGAAAACAGCATTACCACTGTGGTATCTTTCCCACATGCTTTTCCTAACTTTGTTTTCCAAGCTAATTATGAAGCAGGAAGCTGCAGTTTGAAACATCCAAAGGACAGAAATAACACAACAAACTGGAACTCTATCTTTTCAAACTTAATTTATTTGCCAGAAAAACTTCACAGTGAATCATTTTCATATTGCCATCAAGAAAGTAAGATCTTTCTCTCTCTCTCTCTCTCTCTCTCTCTCTCTCTCTCTCTCTCTCTCTCTCTCTCTCTCTCTCTTTCCCCCCCCCCACACACACTAACACACACACACTCACACACCTCGAGTATTTGAAATAAGACTTCTTGTTTGAAAGGAAACCTGAACTGCTGGTCCTAACCTTTTAAATATTAACATGGGACTAGTCCTGATCATGCCTATATCTCAGTTTGCTATCCTAGATACATGGAGATAATTAGTTTTAATGTGCTTGAATGTTAAAATGAGTAATTAGGCCAAAATGCTTATAAGATGTTCTTCACAATAACTGTCACATAAGAAATGCTCAAAAATGTAAAGTTTTATTAGCATTACACTTTTGTGTTGTTTTTCTTTTTGTTCTCCTGAACTAACATTGAGTAAGAAGCTACTGATGCAGTGTAAGCAGGCTCCAGTGCTTCATAGCCAATGCTAGGATCACAAGCATAAGGTGTTTTAGTTTGTTTTTGTTTTGTTTTGTTTTGTTGTGGTTCTGCAGACTGACCTGTGGTCTTCATGTTTTATGACAAGCTCTTTAAAAACTGAACTATCTGGCCAAAAAGGTATGAGTGTCCTCTCTGAAGTTCTGGAAATGCAGCTCAATGGGAAGTGGTCTTGACCAGTATACATGAGGCACTCTCCTCTGTTCAATTCCCCAGCGCTGTATAGCTCAGATTTGCTGGCACTCACCAAAGCACAGGGAAGGCAGCAACAGAATAGGGAGGTAAAGGTCATCCTCAGCTACATAGTAAAGTTGAGGTCACCCTGAGATATGTCAGATCCTATTTCAAAAAAGTATATATATGGACTTATCCACCAATGCTAGGAGACATTTCCTGAAAAATTGCCAGCCAGGCCAGCCAGAGAATCAGGTAGATAATCTTCAGTTTCCCTCCTGTCCTCTAATTCCAGTATCCCATAGTATCCCCAATTTGTAGCAGACCACATTCTGTGGCCTCTCCTTCCTCTCTGCCCCCATTCCCAGGAGTCTGTGCATGGCACACTCAGTTTTCCTTTCTCCTGTGAATACTCTCTGTGCCCCATCCTCTAGTCCATACCCATTTCTTAGTGTCAGCTTCCAATACCTAGAGACAAAACACCCCCAGTGACCACACCTGAAAGGATTTCAGAAGAAATCCATACTAGGCATCCCACACTAAAGAGTGCAACAAATACCAAGGAACAGCACACCCACCCAACAAACAAACAAACAAAAAGATCAGATATCAGCACCTAAAATTATGATCATCCCAAACAGAGAAGCCTAGACACTGGCATTAAACCAGTATCAATAATTACCAGGACAATATGTCTCTAATAGAGCCAAGCAACCCTACTGCAGTGACCCTGAGAATTGCACCATAGCTAAAGCACAAGACAAGGACTGAAAATGGTTATTATAAATATGGTCAAGGTCCTCAAAGAGGCTTTTAATGAATCCACTAATAAAATCTGTGAAAGCATAAACAGTGGAATGAAAACAGCTCAAGACATGAATGTAGACATAGAATCATTAAATAAAAGTCAAACGAAGAGAAATCTGGAAATGGAAAATTTAGAAACTAGAACAGGAATGTCAGAGGAAAGCTTCACCAACAGAAGAACAGAGATGGAAGAAAGATTCTCAGGTATCAAAGACAAGTTAGAACAAATGGATATCCAAGTCAAAGAAAATGTCAAATTAAAAAAAAGTCCTGACACAAAATATGCAGGAAATCTGAAACACTGTAAAAATACCAAATCTGAAAATAACAGGAATAAAGGAAGGAGAAGAAACCCAGGCCAAAGGCACAGAAAATATTTTCAATAAAACAAGAAAAAAAAATCCCATAACCTAAAGAAAGAGATGCCTATCAAGGTACAAGAAGCATACAGAAAACCAAATAGATTGTAGCAAGAAATAACACAAAATAATCAAAACATGAAATGTACCAGGAAAGAACACAAAGGAATCAAACACTAAATGTTCAGAACAAAGAAAGAATATTAAAAGTTGCAAGGTGTATAAAGACCAAGTGACATATAAAGTCAGACCTATTAGAATAGCACCTGATGAGGGAGTCTTCTCTGTATGCTGGGAATACCATTGGTTAATAAAGAAACTGTCTTGGGCCTGTGCAGGGAATAGAGGTAGGCGGGGAAAACCAAACTGAATGCTGAGAGAAAGGAGGCAGAGTCAGAGAGAAGCCATGGAGCCGCTGCAGAAGACAGATGTGCTGAAACTTTGCTGGTGGGCCACAACCTCATGGTGATGCACAGATTAATGGAGTTGGGTTAAATTAAGATGTAAGAGTTAGCAAATAAGAACCTAGAGCTAATTGGCCAAGCAGTGATTTAAATAATATGGTTTCTGTATGATTATTTTGAGAGTCTGGGCAGTGGGGAAATGAACAAGCAACCCCTTGCAACAAGCACCTAACTTAAAGGAGAAGACAGAGACCCATTCCTAAAACAGAAGCTAACTGAAGTTGATAGCCACTCACAAATGAAAAATTAGTTTTCTCCCATGAAGTCTCACTTGGGATACAACGTGTTCTTAAGAACAGGCTCCATGCCCAACAGTAGATGGTCAACACAGAATGAACCTGAAGGCATCTTTGAAAATCCACTTTTTTCATAATGTTTACCCAGGGTGTTTGGTATTTATGTTTATTTTATTTAATTATCTATCCATTTATTTATTTTACCTTACAGTCCGTTTGCAGATATATTATATCTTTTGGTTTTGTTTAAGGAGTATCTGTGCAAAAGTACTCACTCTGCATCCAGATTTCTTTCTTTGCCTTTTCTTTGGCTCTCTGTCTTCTATTTGTTGGTTTTGTCCTATTCTGATTTATTTTTTGTTTTATTTTATTATTCTTCATCATATACCTGTTTCCTTCCAAAGTACAGACAAAAAGAGTATAGATTTTGATGAGAGTGGAGGGGAGTACCTCATAGGAGTTGGGGAAAGGAAAACCATTATCAGAATATATTGTATGAAAAAAATCTATTTTCAGTCAAAGAAAATAAGATATAATATATATATATATATATGAATATATAGAGCTATAATCTATATGTGCATGCTATACATGAATAAGAACCAGCAATCATCAAAGGATGAATTGGGATGATAAAATAAACTATGCCACTTCCCACTAGCAAATTAACTCTCAAAACAAACAGAAATAAGTGATAGGGGAAATGAAGATTAAATAAACTAGCCTGTTTTAGTATGCAAGCAGAATGAAGAAATTTTGTTTAGAAAAGGCATGTGCAGAAGATGAGAGAGGAGGGGCAATATGCAAGCACTAAGGACATAAACACAGAGTAACTGGTTCAGCTCACTCTACTTTGTTCTTGTCTTGCTCAGTTTTTGCTTCTCTAATATTTCCTCCAGAATCTTTCTTTCCTGCCCTTACCTTAGATTTTGGGAAGAAAGGGTTGGTTAGTAAACATCTTTATGACATGACAAGATAACACCTAAGGTCCAGAGAACCTAATGGGACCCATCATCCCCCAAATGAGGGATTTGCACGTGATGCTGAGGCTGCACCCTAGAGCAGGGATTATCACATTAGGGGAATCAGATTACCCCTCATAGGCAATGAAGACTTTTTGAGAGGCCCTGCAGAGCCAGAAGTAACACAATGATTCTCCAGGCCACACTACTCAGGACTGCTTAACTCTGCATACATC
Source organism: Arvicola amphibius (assembly GCF_903992535.2). Taxonomy (NCBI): domain Eukaryota; kingdom Metazoa; phylum Chordata; class Mammalia; order Rodentia; family Cricetidae; genus Arvicola; species Arvicola amphibius. The sequence continues at coordinate 45,946,240 of NC_052060.1, read as the reverse complement.
TTGCCCCAACAGTGATCCTTGATCTATTTAAACCTGAAGTTCAAATCAGTACCCTAACGACAGACTGGAGGTCACTGAGCCCTTTATCTGCGCCTCCTCGCAGTGCAGCTACATTGGTAAAATCTCCTTAGCTGCCTTTCACCAATACTCTTCTCTTAATTGACATAACTGGGACAGGTGGCTCAGCCTCCTCTGCTGGGACTCCCTGAGCCAGGACTTCTGCCTTAAACCCCCGGAACATAATGAGCTGTGAAGGGCAAATGCAATATTGTTCCCCAATCTAAGCTCTGAAGGCAGATTCAGAGAGAACTTGATAGGAATTTGCAGAATTTAGTGTACATTTGAAGAGGATGAGACTCAGAGATTAGGTTCTTTAATAATTATGTGCAAGAGAAAGATGGCTTTGCAGATTTAATAGTTTGAATCTTCTAAGTGTGTTTAATATACTTGTTCATATTTCCAGGTATTTAAAAAATTCAGACAGACACAGTGGGAAGGGAAATACTATGTTCATTCTTTCACACCCTCTAGCACTCAGCCAAAAATGGTGCCCCAGTGGTCAGAGGGAGTTAATTCATATCCCAGATGCCGCACTCTCTCCTTGGGAGTAGCTCGCTCATTGGCATGACAAGGTCATTCTTCATATTAACCATTACCATGGTATTTTGTATTGTCAAGCACTATGTGGTTTTGCAATCCTTAAAATCCCCTAGTGAAGTAGAGGAGATGACAAATACAATTATGTCTGATTTACAGACCAGGGAACTGGGGCTCAAACAAGAGACAAAGCCATCATTGGTAAGGGCCATCCCAGAAGACAGGGCTAAGGTCTGTGTTCATCACATGAAGTACAGAAATAAGCCTAAGGGATATCAGCTATGCATACAGATTCTTATGTTTCTTGGAACTTTAACTTCCCACCCAAGCTGATTCTTGTCAGCAACCATCTGTCAAAGACTAAAGGTACACAGAAAGAAAAGCACAAAATTAGGTACTGTGTGTTATCGTTTTAGCTACTCAAGAGTAGAAGTGCATATAAAATTAAAATGAAATCCATAGTAACTTAGCATTGACCCTCTGAAACTATACCAGAGGAGTGAAAACCAACCTTTTTTACTATTTATACTGCTTTGACAGCAAACAGTTAGACTAATCAAAACAGAGGTCTCTGATTGCTTAGGAAAACCTGAAAGGATGCAGCTCTCCATTATTTAGTAAAATTCCTTCAAAAAATTATATAAACTTGGAAATACCACAGTTTTTAATTTGTTACTAATGTTAAGATCAGCCTGTGATTAAGCATTCCAACAAAGGCGCTTTTTCTTCTTTGTCAGTGTATAAAACCCTCATTTGTCTAGATACTGATTGTCAAACAATGCTAGGCTTTTTGTCGTGTTTGAGGGAAGTGCACTCCTAAGATCTCAGACCCTGAAAGCAGATACAAATTTAAAATGAAGAGTCTGAGAAACCCCTTCAGAGTGAGTCAACATTTGATTCTCAACTGGAATCCGAGCATTGGGCTAAAGGTCAAATGCTTGGCTGAATTTCACACTTCTGAGGTGGAATGTTGAAAATTTCATATCTATTTTAAGCTCAATCCAGAGATGCAGACAGCCAAAGGAGATGAGGCTTTATGTAATTTAATGCTTACCTGCTTTGGTTTCATAAAGTTTCAAATGTTCTAACTCAGTTTCCCCCTGCCAATCAGAGTCCCAGGTTTGCCCTGATGTCCCATTGATTCTAAAATCAATGACAGTACTCTGGTGTTTAAGAGTATGATTGCTCTTTCAAAGTGAGCTGGGCAGGAGAGGTGGTCCTTTAGAGTTTGATCAATTTTTACCACAATGAAGTAGAAGAGTTAAAAATCAATACGATGACCTAATTATGATGAAGTTGTTCAGTCTCTACTGTTGTAAAGATGCACAGGGTGAATTTACAGTTTGGTGGCTGACAAGCGCAGGGATAACTGGTGCAAACCTATGGCACAGGATACAACAACTTTTCCATTAAACTTACAATTTAATAAAGGAACACAAATTAGAATTGTATTCTGCCATCCAATTCATTCACTTTTATACATTACAGAATTCCCGTTATTAGTGGAATCATGTAGTATATGATAAGCCAAGTAACTTACTGACTGAAGGAGCAATTGACATTGTTCAGTCACATATAATAACAGACATTAGTCCCCAGATACTAATACATTAAAACAGTATCTTCCCTATCATAATGAGGAGCAGAAGGAGAGAGAACATGAGAAAGAAAGTCAGAACCGTGAGGGATGAGTTCACCCACTGAGACGGCGGGACAGAACTAACGGGAGATCACCAAGTCCAGTTGGAATGGGACTGATGGAACATCCAACCAAACCAGACTCTCTGAAAGTGGTTGATGGTGGAGGCTGACCGAGAACCCAAGGGCAATGGCAATGGGCTTGGTCTCTACGACAAGGACAGGCTCTGTGTGAGCCTTGTCAGTTTGGTTGCTCACCTTCCTGGACCTGGAGGGAGTTGGGAGGACCTTGGACTTAACATAGTGTAGGGAACCCTGATGGCTCTTTGACCTGGAGTGGGAGGGAGTGGGGGTATGGGTGGAGGGGAGGGGAGGGAAGAGAGAGGAGAAGGAAATTTTTAATTAAAAAAATGAGAAAAAAAACTGAGCTACAGAACTGAACAGATAATTCTCAAAAGAAGAAATGCAGATGGCTAGAAAACACATTGAAAAGTATTCCACATCCTCAAGCACCAGGGAAATACCAACCAAAACTAAAAACTTTATCTCACCTGAGTAAGAATGGCTACCATCAAAAACACAAATAACAACATAATGTGTATTGAAAGGGAACCCTTACACACTGATGGTGCAAGTATGAACCAGTGTAACCAAACTGGAAATTAATCTAGAAAAAAAATAGAACTGTCACATGACACAGCTATAACACTCCAGTGCACACAACCCCAAGGAGTTTGGAATCAACTGCAGAGAGCTTTGTGATCCTGATGGGGTAGCTGACCAATCCCTTGTCTGAGGAGCATGACCCCTCAGGGGCACAAAATACCTTTAAAAGATCCGTGTTTTGGTGGTTTGCTCTCTTGGTTCCCTGCTCTTCGCTGGAACTCTGGCTTTGTAAGTTTCTCCCATTTTCTCCTTTTATTAAAGCTGAGTATTTCATATAAAAAAAATACTTGACAGGAGTTGCTGTTTGAAGGAAAAACTAAACTTTGAAAGACTTCAAATGTTCCCTTTATTTGTAGGACATGCTTTACTTGAATTCTTTTTTTATGATTTTATTGTTTTAAAATTTTACTTTTTATTTTACACTCCAGTTCATTCTCCTCCCCTTCTCCCACTCCCCACCTCTTCCCCTTCCCATTTCCCATCCACTCAGAGGGGGTAACGCCTTCCTTGGGGAATCAACAAGATCTGAGATACCAACATAAGGTAGGACAGGGTCCCTCTATCCCATATCAAGGCTATGCCACCATAAGGAATGTGATCCAACAAGCCAGTTCATGCATCTGAGATCAGTCCTGGTGTGACTGGCAGCCCCTACCAAAAGATCAAGCCACACAACTGTCACCCACACTCAGAGGGTCTAGTCATCCCATGCAGGTTCCCCAGCTGTTGGTCCATCGTCCATGAGCTCCCATCTAGCTCTGGTCAGCTGTCTCTGGTTTTCCCCATCGTGCTCTTGATCTCCATTGTTCATAGGATCCTTCCTCCCTCTCCTCATCTGAACTCCAGGAGCTCTGCCCAGTGCTTGACTGTGGGTCCCTAATCCTTTCTCTAGCCTACCATCCACTCTCATACCCAGTTCAACTTCTTTCTTGTTCTATTATTTCTTTTTAACCCTTTATAAACCTTCAGGGTACCTCATCTGTCAATCCAACTCCATGGTCTCTTAGTGATTTCCAGACCTTTATGGTTACTCCACATAAAACACACACATATCTTAAGAGTCAATGTTAACATCCACAGATGAGAGAAAGCATAGTAACATCTGTCTTTCTGGGTTTGAGTTACATCACTCAGAATGATTATTTCCAGCACCATTCATTAGCCTAATAATTTCATTTCTCTTAGTAGCTGAATAATATTCCCTTGTTAAATATAGCACATGTTCATTATATGTCCATCATTTTATGGACATTAGGTTTATTTCTTTTAATAGCTATTGTGAACAAAATGGTAATGAGCTTGAATGAGTAGATGTCTCTAGAATAGGATATGGAGTAGTTAAGATACATACTGAGTAATACAGCTGAATGGTGTGTTTTTAGCCTTTTGAGGGGCTTCTGCACTTCAAAGCTACAAGAGTTTGCACTCCCAGGAACACTGAGTGTTTCCCTATCTCCTCATCCACACCAGCATCCACACCAGCAATGGTTCGCAATACTATGTCTATATGATTGTTTTTAACCTCAGCTATTCTGACTGCTGTAAGATGAGATCTTAGAGTCATTTTAATTTGGATTTCCCTGGGTGGCTAAGGATGTTGAATGCTTTTTAAACGTCTCTCAAACATTTGTATTTCATCTTTGGAGAACTCATGGTTTATTTCCATGCCCCATTTTTATGGTTTTTAAATTATGATTTTGAGATAATTATATCATTTCTCCCATTCCTTTTCAGACCTCCAGATAGTAGCCTTGTGTTAGACGTACTGCAGGCTCAGGTCTTTTCTCATTCTTCAGCCTGACTCTTCCATTGAAGGGGGGTATCCTTTGCTGTGCAGAAGCTTCTTAGTCTTAGGAAGTTCCATTTGCTTTTCCTCTGATATAGAATTGCTTGTCAGGTTTATATATTTTCTTTTGTCATTTATATTTTAGTACTGTATCCAAAAATCCAAGGATGAATCCAAAATTATGATTTTTTTCTAGAGTTACATGGTGTCAACTGATTTAAATCTTTTATTTTTTTCAATTTTGACTTGAAGTTCATACTTAATATGAAGAAGGGATCCAATTTAAATCTTTTGTATGAGAGCCTCCAGTTCATTTAATAAAGAAACTATTTTTTCCCATTGGATGGTCCTGGTACTTTGATATAAGGCAGTTAATAATAATTTATTTATTTATTTCTACATTCACAATTTTATTCCATGGATCTAAATATCTATCCTTATGTCGCTACAGTACTGTTTTTATTACTATAGCTTTGTAATACGTTTTGGAATTAAAATTTAAATGAAAAGATTCATTATTTATTGTTAAGAATAGATATTTTAAATTTTACACAAAGTTTAGATTTTTCTCATCCATAAATCATTTAAAGCTTGGTGGTAATTAGGCTGATTTATGTTGTGTTTTGGTGAATGATTTCTATTTAAAACAGGACTAATGTTAAAATTCATGAGTCCAAGATAATTTTTCACCTCATTAGCTTTTTGATTTAATGTCTTATAGTTTTAATTATTATTAAATACTCATCATTATGTTTTCATGTTGTTACTTTTTTATCTTAATCTACCTCCTGTTTTACTATGTTTTCCCCGTTAGAATCTTTTAAATATACAGATTTGGAGTACTTAGATGTACAGAAAATTTTAGATATATCTCTAGTATACAAAAAAGACTAACAGTGCTGTGCACCATGTCCCTGTCTGTGCTCTGTGCGCTAGAATCCAGTCTGCGAGCTTCGGCCAAGGGGCTGGAGGTTAAGGAAACACATGCAGAGACAGACCAACACACAGACCTCTAATCGCTGGTACAAAAACCCCTCTTTAATAGCACCATATAGGCTTAAATACCCTGCAGTCAATGGCCAACAGGTGAAAATCCCATCCTCTGATCCTCTAGGCAAAGCACAGTTTTTAGTAACTTCAATTAGAAGGCTCTAGACAGGGAAGAGCAGCTGAAGGCCAGGACTCAATTGGTCCCAACATAACAGCCAATTTTGGAAGTCCCTGATATAATACCATCCCATTGGGAGGCTGAAGCAGAAGGAATTATATGTTCAAAGTCTTCCTCAGCTACATAGTGAGCTCAAGCTTGATTAACTTACTACAGACCTTATATCACACTAAAAAGTTAATACATGGTTTGGGATATATCTTGTTGGGAAATGCTTGTCTAGTGTTTGCAAAATCCTGGATTCAACCCCAAATACTGAAAAACCAAACCAAACCATGATATGGGAAGAGAGGAAGGAAAGAAGAGAAGAAAGGGAGGAAGGAATTGAGATGGAAGCAGAAGAAGAATAGAGGGAGGGAGGCAGGAAGGGAGGCAGGGAGGGAAGGAGGGAGGAAGAAAGGAAGGGAATGAGGGAGGGAAGGAGGGAGGGGAAGAGGGGAGGAGAGAGAGAGAGAGAGGATAGAGTTCCAGGGTATGTCCACAGCCACTATCTTGGTATCCTGATGTGACAAGCATTGCTATGATATCACCATAGAAGGTCTCACATTTAAGGTCGTTTTCTTTTTTTCCCTCCTTTTATTGAAAAGAGATTCTTTTCTCACATAATTTATATTAATTATGGTTTCCTGTACTTCTACTTCTCCCAGTTCCTCCTCAGTGCCTCTCACATCGAGATGCACTCCCTTTCTACCTATCATTAGAAGTACAGGCTTCTAGACCTATATTTATCACCATGCACAAAACTTAAGTCCAAATGGATCAAAGACTTCAACATAAAGCCAACCACACTGAACTTCACAGAAGAAAAAGTGGGAAGTACACTGGAATACATTGGCACGGGAGACCACTTCCTAAATATAACCCCAGTAGCACGGACACCGAGAGAAACAATTAATAAATGGGACCTCCTAAAGCTAAAAAGTTTCTGTAAATCAAAGGACATGGTCAACAAGACAGAATAACAGCCTACAGAGTGGGAAAAGATCTTCACTAACCCTACATCAGACAGAGGGCTGATCTCCAAAATATACAAACAACTCAAGAAATGGTCATTAAAAGAACAAATAATCCAATTTAAAAAAATGGAGTACAGGCCTAAACAGAGAACTCTCAACAGAGGAATTTAAAATGGCTGATAGACACTTAAGGAAATGCTCAATATCCTTAGTTATCAGAGAAATGCAAATCAAAACAACTCTAGGATTCCATCGTACACTTGTAAGAATTGCCAACTTATGCTGGAGAGGTTGTGGGGTAAAGGGAACACTCCTGCATTGCCGGTGGGAATGCAAGCTGGTACAAACCCTTTGGATGTCATTGTGGCAATTTCTCAGAAAATTAGGAAACAACCTTCCTCAAGACACAGCAATACCACTTTTTGGGTATATATCCAAAGGATGCTCAATTGTGCCAAAAAGGTCATGTGCTCAACTACGCTCATAGCAGCTTTGTTTGTCATAGCCAGGACCTGGAAACAACCGAAATGCCTTTCGACCGAAGAATGGATCAGGAAAATGTGGTTCATTACATGATGGAGTACTACACAGCAGAAAAAATGATGACATTTTGAATTTTGCAGGCAAATAGATGGAGCTAGAAAACATCATTTTGAGTGAGGTAACCCATACACAAAAAGACAATTATCACTTGTATTCACTCACAAGTGGTTTTTCAACATAAAGCCAAGAAAACCAGCCCACAAATCACAATCTCAGAAAACCTAGACAACAATGAGGACCCTAAGAGAGACATATATAGATCTAATCTACATGGGTAGTAGAAAAAAACAAGATCTCCTGAGTAAATTTGGAGCATGGGGACCTTGGGAGAGGGTTGAAGGGGAAGGGAGAGGCAGGGAGGGGTGCAGAGAAAAATGTAGAGCTCAATAAAAACAAAAAAATACCCTAAAAAATTACAGGCTTCTAACAGATAATAATAAAGCAAAATACAATTAAGATGAAACAGAAACTATCACACTGAGGTTGGACTAGACAAACAAACAAAAGGAAATAAACCCAAGAGAAGGCACAAGAATCAGAGACCCTCTCATTTGCATATGCAAGAGTCCCGTTGAAACACTAAACTGGAAGCCATAGTCTATACTCAGAGGACCTGGTGAAGACCCATGTAGGCCCCATGCCACCAAAAGAGAAATGTAAAAACCAAGCCAGCCATAAACCCTTTGATCTACCCTGCCTGCAAGATATGCTAGGGTGAGGGTGGCGTAAGCTTGTGGGAGTATCTTCTTTGACTTAAAGTCAAACCATAAGATCAAACCTATACCCGGCACTGTTGGGTGACCAGGGACAGGTGTCGGTTAGCCCAGGAAAGTAGGATAATAGCAAACATTATTACACTGGTCTAGAATGAAACAAAACACAATATAGTAATGAAATGATTCCTAATGAACAAGAAACTGTTGCTGCAAAACACACAAAAAACACGTTATAATAGGATAGGCAAACATGGTCAATAATCAGGAAAGATTCACAAAATAAAATTAAAAGCCTAAGGATGATGAGGTAAAAATGAGCAAATACATAAAGAATATGGGATAATTTCATAATTAGATGCAAAAGTTATGAGCATTTAATTCTCTATCACTAAAGAAAAAGAGACCAAGGAATGAAAATTGTGTTCAGTGATGATCATAGGGAACAACTAAATAAGTAAAATGAATCATCTTCAGGTATAGGAGACTAGAAACTGGGAATGAAGCAGGATTCAAGCACATGCTCAATAAACTAATTCAGCAATGTGTGTAGCAAACTTGACCAGCATCATTACAAACCTGTGAGCCTACCTAGCTGAAACACAAAAATCACCTGAGGTCTCAGGCATAAGCGTGAAGTAACTTCCTAAAAAATACTTTATAAATAGTAAAGTAATAACACAATTTATGCTATCAATGGCACCTGATTTACAGTAAATTATAGTTAAGGAACAGCCAAAATTCTCTTGAACAATAGCAAGAGATAAGTGGCTACGAAATAACACAGAGTCTTCTCTTTAGAAGAATGGATCAATGCATTTAAAGGTTTTTTTTTATCAGAGTCTGTAAATGTAATAAGTAGCACTCAACATCTCATGGACAATTACATGGAGAGGTGAACTCTGACTTTACCAATGCTAACATGAACATAATGGTGTTCTAAAAATCTAAAGGCTTAAATTGGTATTTTATTCATGAAAAAAATAGTTTTTCATCTATAGAAGTTTTTAAACATATGACATAATTCGTCTGAGACTTAAAACAATTAATGTTCTTTTTTAAAAATCAATTCATAAACTTTTTGGTATTCCTATGGTTGGTAATGCTGCCATGTAGCGCTCCCTTGCTGAGTGCTGATGTTACCAGATAGCTCTGTCCCATCAGACACTTTAAACAATTGACTCAGTGGCCAGGAGTCACCTGGCACAAGATGACATTTATTCTAGGATGGCTGTTTCCAAAGTAAGATAGCCTGCTTAACTTAACAACGTATTTCTGCTGTTCCATCTCACCTCCAGATCATGCTAGAAAGAAACAAGGCTGCCATAGACTCTAGAGCGATGCCTCGTTCTTCCCTTGGCTCCTGTTCTCTTCTGCATTCCCTTCTCAGTGTTAAATTCAAACAGCCTCCCCTACACACACACACACACACACACACACTCGCACACGCACACACACACACACACACACTCGCACACGCACACGCACACGCACACACACACACACACACACACACACACAATGTTCAGCTGCATAGCCAAGAAAAGCGGGCTGCAGAAAAATTATTTTCTAACCACTCATAAGGCTGAGGCCCCCTGGGCTTTTCTCCATGCAGTTTTGCGCGCTCATTGGTGTCGTCCTTACTCAGCTCACAGTTTGGTGGTCATGTTGGTGAGGCTTTACGAGTATAGTTTCTGGTTTTGTGTTTTTGATTTTTCGAGACAGGGTTTCTCTGTGGCTTTGGAGCCTGTCCTGGAACTAGCTCTTTTAGACCAGGCTGGCCTCGAACTCACAGAGATCCACCTGCCTCTGCCTCTGCCTCCCGAGTGCTGGGATTAAAGGCGTGCGCCACCACCGCCCGGCCGGGTATAGTTTCTGATGTTATAAGGAGACATAATCTCACATCCAACTCCCTGATCCACTAGCTTTTAATTTTTCTTCTTCCTCTTCCACAGTGTTCCCTGAGTCTTCAGTGTAGGAATATTTCGTAGCTGTATCTGTTGGGACTGACCTCTGCAGTCTTCATTTTGATTGGCTGTGGTTTTCTGTTGTCGTCTCTGTCAGTTGCAAAGAGGTTTCTTGGATGAGAGGTGAGGACTCCACTTAACTGTGGGCATACGGACATGTTATAGATCATTATTAGGATTCTGCTGCTTTAGCAAATTAGCATCTGTAGATTCTCCTCCAATAACTATGACTTCACAAGCACTGAGTAGTGAATGAGGTTTCCAGCAACAGGCAGGGTGTCTCTCTTGTGGATCAAGTTTCAGGTCCAATGAGAGAACTCTTTGTTTAACATCAAGGTATGTGTGCAACTGTTGCACCCTTTGTGGCGTGCTGGTACTTGACGTGGTGCACAGGTGCCATAGCTGGGCAGGACTGCTGTTTGTCTCCTTCTCAACTGTACAGAAAAATGACAGGCCACTGGGTAAGGTCTGGAGCAGCAGAGGGGGGCGTCTCCAGGGAAAGGCACATCAACTGGTTGTCCAGTGACAGCTGGCCATAAAAACATATATACACATAATATTATATGAACTCAATGGGCTATATTTAGGAATATATGCATATACAAGTCAATATATCAATGCAATAACTACTAATTTTAAAAAGAGGTCATGAGTTTGAAGAAGAATGGGAAGAGCTACATAGGAGGGCTTGGTGGGAAGAAAGAGAAGGGATAAAAAATAGGTAATAATAAATAAGTAAAAAAATAAATCATTAGTAATAGATGGTAGGAGGAATTAGTTTTTAAATTAAAAGTCATAGATAATGTAGAACAGAGAATTAAGGCTCAATCTATTTAAATACAGAAGTCAAAAGAAATAGACATGAGTTTATTTTGAATAATTTTATTCATTGTTTCATAAATTTTACAATATTTCTTCTCCATGTACATATGTACATTTCTGTTGGTAGACAAAATAAAAAATATAAATTAAATAAAATACAGGCATAAAATGTGAAAGCAGAAAAAGAAAAAGAAATAAATTCTATGATTAATTTATAGTACTGGCTCTCCCGTGGTTTGTTTCTGTTTTCATTTCTGATATTAGTTCATAAAATTGCTCTAATATTATACATAGATTTTGGCTGACTATAAATCACTCACATTCCTTTTTGCTTCCAAAGCTTATTTTAATAGCTAATAACTGAATACATCTTCTGTGGTTTAAGTAACTACATCTAAAAATTCAAGTCGCTTGTGATTGTCACATTTTTTTCAGAATATTTGAGCAGATATAGCAAAATATCACAAAAAAAAGAGCCCAAACAGCAGAAACTTTGGCTTCATGGTTCTAGAGTTCAAGAGCTACTTCTCATTGGGGTTGGTTCTCCAGGGCCTCAGCCGCAGCACCATCACCTCTGCCGTCATTGTCATATGATGCTCTACTGTATATGTTTCTACACCCAAATTTGCATATTTTATAAGAACCCAGTTACACTGAGCTAGGCCCCAATCTGATTACCAGCATTCTCCATACTATAGGCTGCTCATTGCTTACTCACAGAGAGTGTGCTCGTGGATAAGGCTCCAGAGACTCTGTTTCCTCTACGAACGTAACTGTCATAGTGAAAATCCAATTTCATGATTCTCAAGATTCCGCTTATTCCTGCTGTATTTCTTTCAGACATTGCTTTCTTCTGTCTCATATAAACCATGTAAACTAGAGTCCTCCTTCAGAAAATTTGGGCAGCTCAGAACAATCAAATATATTTTATGTTTTATAATATTCTTTAAATTATTCTTTTAAAAATGCAAGTTCCACATTTTGCAAAAAGATTTTCCTTGTCTTCTGAATTCTTTTCTTTATAGCACATGCTGTGACATAAAAAGTTGTTCAGCCACAGAACACGTACACAGGTGATTCCACGGCTAGGACATGAGGTCTAGGGCTCCTACCCATTATCTCGTATTTTTAAAGTATTTTCTTTTTTTTATATTTATTTATTTATTATGTATACAATATTCTGTCTGTGTGTATGCCTGCAGGCCAGAAGAGGGCACCAGACCCCATTACAGATGGCTGTGAGCCACCATGTGGTTGCTGGGAATTGAACTCAGGACCTCTGGAAGAGCAGGCAATGCTCTTAACCTCTGAGCCATCTCTCCAGCCCTAAAGTATTTTCTAAAAATCATTTTAGTTTAATTTATTCAATTCAGTGGAAGAATACTTATTCATTCATGAATTATCCTCTTTGTTATTTTAATCATTAGTGATTCTTCTTAGATGCATTAGGGACAATATTTTCAATAGATTTTCTTGAGTCAGAATACATTGGAACATCTCCAAAGTGCTTGATTTTTCCAAAATTACATTAATTTGGTTATATAGATAAGTCAATTCTGTCTATGTCATTTCTGTAGCTTTTGTCAAAACTCACAGTGTCAATGATCCTTCTGAAAAGTAAGCAATTATTGAAGTCATTCTCTGTGATTGATTTGTTTTCCAAAATAGTATTAGTAGTAGAGCATCTACCAAGATTTTGATATTTAATATTTAATCTTCCACTATGGATGTGCTAATAAGAATCTGACAGAGCAGGAACCAGAGGAAGAGAAGAAAACTGAATTTTGAGAATGATTGAGAGAGAGAACTCTGTAAATCAGCAAAGAAGTGCCTGGAACCCTCATAAGGAGAGTTAGAAAAGCAATGCAAAGGAAATAATACAGAAAGTTCCAACTATAACCTCACCCATCCATAGGGTCCCTACCATTTCTGCTAAGAAACAAGCAAGCAGAACAGTATCAACAAACCCCAATCACAGCATCAGGCAGGGACCTCTAAATGCTGGAGAATGCCATGGTCCTACAGTGCATCCATTCTGGGGCCTGACTGATTTTCCTATCTCTTTTGCTAACTAGGAATACACATTAGGGATTTTTTATTCTATAAAACACAAATTGCCACAAAGGTCACTTTCTTTTGCTGCCTTTCCTTAGGGCCTGCAGCTGTGTCCTGAAGGGAGCAGAATCATGGGCTTGTGTACCCTTGTTCAGTGTCTTGTTGGTTTAGGTGTAGGCAGTTTCATAGCCACAAGCTTGAATCCTACTCAAACTTGCCCCTCCTGTAATTTCAGACTTATAAATGCTGGTGCCATGCAAACTTCTGATTGATTAAGGGTCAAAGAGGCAATAAACTTTACATGTTTGGACTCAGGAACCATGCATACTGATATTATAACTCTTGGCATTACTGACACTTTTCTTCAAGGGATTTGGAGATAGATAGTACTACCATACAAAACTGAGACTATAGCAGCTACTGGGATATAACCAAGTGTCACAAGTGTTCACTTTATTGAAACTGGGGACATATATGCACGGGGTCCTATATCCATGGCAAAATTATACAACTAACTTAATTTACTGCTATAGTCTAGACAAATGATATACTCAGAGAGACTGACAGCATTGAAAGATGAAGAAAAAACATCAGAGCCAAATTTAGAGATCCCTTATTACCAAAGTTAAAGCACCAACCCTACTGATGTCCTATATCTCACCTAATAGCCGAACTGTTTTCCCAGAAACACTACTCCATAAAATGGGGGGGGGGGGAGTGACTATCAGAGCATATGAATGTACGTCGGTGCAGGGAAACACACATAAAAGGAAACATGGTTTCTCCAAAACATCAGTAATTTTCCAGTAGAAAAAGAACTAAAAAAAAAGATCCTAAGAAAACGCAGTGAAATGCCAAGAAAACACAGATAGGCAATACAAATAAGTTTAAAAAATACAGTGGTATGTGAATCTGAAATTCAACAGAAAAATACATATTTTAAAATGTCAGAACTTTGGAGCCTAGTTTGGAATCAATGTGATAACATTTGTTCTTGTCTTGTATAACAGACTAGAACAAAGAAAAGAAAGTATTTTGGAATCTGACAAGTCTTTTGAGTTAATCTAGACAGATAAAAGAAAGGAAGAAAAGAAAGAAAAAGATGGCATGAGATGAGATTTTTTAAAACTTGACAAAACATATTAGCTGTGATACCATTAACTGAATCTTCCCATTATAATAAGTTCAGAAAGTCAAGAAAGAATGAGCTTAAATTTCAAATGAAATAATGGCTGAAGATTTTAGACAGTTTAACAAATATGGATACCCATATATAAAGCAGTTCAAAGGAGCAGAACCAAGTAGATTTACCCCGAAATGGACCATTACTGTCATGTGTTGTGCTCACTCACATGTCATGTTCAAAATTGTGAGAAAGAGTAAAAAACCATGAAGAAATTCCCATTAGACTTCCAGCATAGTTCCAATAAAAAGTTCCTAGGCTAGCATCAAATGTTGCCAGTCATGACAACTCTATGCAGCAGAATCATCGTTCAAAACTGAAATCAAAATAAGAATTTCTCAAACAAGCATAAATTGAGGAAATTCATCACTACCATATCAGCTCTATAAGTAATACTTATTTAGTCTTGTCTTAGGGATCAAAGACAATACTCACATGTAACATGTGCAGAATTGTCAAAAGGATCCCCATAAGGGTATTTAAATTGTGCTGTTACAGAAAATCAAATCAATATCTATCTTCCCAAACATACAGGCCGTGGAAAAGAATGTGTCACAATTTAATAACTTTTTCCTGGTTTTCCTATTTGTACATAAAATAAACACCAAGTGAAACATGGTGAATATTCCTTTTGTGATTATTTATAATTTTATACTTTTAGAATTTCAGAGCAAAGCATAAGAAAATGAGCCATGTAGCTAGCCCCCACACACAGTAACAGCACTGCTTTGTTGTGCATGTTGGTGTTCAGAACATCAACACGTTCTCTGGTTAGAGACAGAGTCTAAAGTTGAAAAGAAAAGCTTTCCTCAGTCGTCTTTATTTATGTCCTGTGGAGGCATCAACATTGTGTGTTTAGAAAGAATGCAATGAGGGAAAAGAATTAAATGTGTTTCAGCAACAAAAGGGTCTGTGTCTAGAGGTTAGAATGGAAGCTGTTCTTTAAGAAGTTGATGGATGACATCATAATGTAGGAAGAACATCTCTGAGAAGATGTCAGCTTACCCTTCTGTTGAAAGATGTTACCTTTGGGTTGCATCTGTGAGGAGAGAAAAGTTGTTTAAATAACTGTTGCCTCTACTGTATACAGCTCTACCTAAACCCAAATTTTCTTTCTCATTATTTCTTTATTATCCCAAACAAGAAGCCAGTGTGATAGCTCAATCAAACATCATAATACTTATAACATAATAATCAAATATCGTAAATGTCATAACATGTTCTGTTTTAAAACCAAATTTATTAAGTGTCTTCAAGTATTTGCCATAAACCTGACTTTTGGAGTTGTCCTAATGGTCTATTGGAGACATGGGTTTGCTAAAAGTGGATGTTACTGTGTGAGCTGTACCTGAAACTGTGTGTTGTATTGTAACAGCAGAGTTATACAGACATTGCTGCATTGAAACAGCAGTTACAACACATTGCTGCACATACATATTGTAGCACATCTAATAAGATGAACCCCAGAGAGAGTGAAAGAGAAAATATCATCAAATAAGATCTTAAAAGTTTTATGGTGTAACTTAATACACTGGATTTTACCAGGGACAAATGGTCTGGGAGCGAAGTCCTTTTACAGTGCAGTTACTTATATAATCTACTTGCAGCATGTAAGAGGCTCTATTAGGGTTCACCTGTGGAGAAACACTAGTCTATTTCTCAGCTTTGTGTCTGTGAGAAAACACATAACAAACAATGGTTTGACACCTTTGTGGCCAGGAGCAGTTGGACACAGATTATCTGACACAGGAAAAACTGGGAGTATGAGAACTTGTTCAAGTTCTTTCTCTTTTACTTTCTGATGTGTTTCCAAGGTCAGGAGGTGGTTATGCTTTTACCTTCAACCATAGGACACTACTCTATTGTCCACCTTTTCCACAGACATGGGTTAGACTGGTGTCAGCATTAAAACATATTATTAGCTCACTCATCTTGAGAGTTAGTATTGTAGCTCAGTCAAGGTTTAAGTTTCTCTCTAACTGTGACATAACTAACCTTGTACTTCTCATAAAAGTCAATTAAGGGACAGAGACTCCAAGTGGCACTACATTTACTACAGTGCAGGATAATCCTGCATGCAAATATAGTAGTTTGTTCTAAGTTTGTAATGACAATGTAGAAATGCCTAGACACAGGGAAGAAGGAGGGTAATGTTCCTGTCCATCTATAATGCTGAAGTTAAACAGGGCCTTTGTTTGAGGGAGCCTTCACTCACAAAGTTTTATTTCAGAGAAGCAAGTCTAGAACACTAGCATGGTTCTAGAGGAACCTTTTTTGTAACACACCATGTAGAAGAGGTCAATAAACACATAATAGTAATATGTGCTGTCACAATATAACCTTCATAAACAAAAAATATAAAGGTAAGTGATACCAATAAGTAGGCATTCTAACTTAGAGGAAATATATCCTTGCAGAAAACTGCATGTAAATTGTGATAAAAAGATATTTTAGATATGGCAATGAGCAAAATATTGTAGACTGTATCTGAAAACATATTACTAATACACATAAATGAAAGAAGATACCGAGATAGCCTGAAGAACCAGTAACCTGATAAGAAAGAAAAGGAGAAAGTAATACAATGCAAGACTTGCACTCCTTGTAAAGTCAAGACTAAAGAGTAAGACGACATCACAAAATGGGCAAGAATCTATGCTGGTGTTGTGGCATTCTTGGGCCCCTATAGGAAGAACCTGAGAGAAGGGAAGAACATGATGGAACCTGGTATTTTATCACTTCCCAATCGAAGACATTTGTCAAATGCATTGTGCATTTGTCTACCAGATAATAATACAGCATTAAACATGGCAGCATGATCTCAATGATCTCAGCAGCGCCAAAGCATCTGACCATTGTACACAGAGAAGGAAAAGAAAAGGCATGATAAATTAACTGACCTCATGGCAGATGACAGAAAGGCTAGCCTCTGAGAATGTGGGTGATAAGAATTATGTGAATCCTAAAAAATGAGGGAACTTGTGTTCTAAAAATACTGGTCTCAGCCAGCAGCACATCCATATAAAGAGATCTCCTCCTTCCTCTTCAGAGGAAGATGGACATCAGAGTATCAACAATGTTCTAAATTTTCATAAGCAATATTCATTTAGACCAGCATAACAGTCATTTGTGAGATATGGCAAAGAAACAGAAGACAGATGCTACAAGCAGAGCCAAAGCTGAGTCAGAGTGGGGGTTCCCGTCTATGGTGTAAGGATGATGGCAAGTGGAACGCTTACAACATGTTAACATGACAAAGAGCTTATGAGTCAAATGGAAGGTTTAGAGTTGAAAAATAAGCAATAATTTAACACTACAGTAGATGTACTGAACTTCAGGTTAGATGATAGAGAATTAATAAGTACAAAAGTACATTCAACACAAGACAAAGAATGCTCATAATCACATTGCCAAATTAGGATGAGGCAGGATGTGGAACATCAATACTTGAAAAAAAACAATTGGTGATAATTTTTATGACTGATAAAAACCACCAAATCACACAATGCAAAATATTGCAAACATCAAAGAACACTGAGGCAGACATTGAAGGCAAGAAAACCTAGGAACATTAAGCTTGTGTGCTGGCTTATGTTTTGTTTTTTCTGATCTCTGAAAGAAGATAAAAGACACAATCTTCAAAGCCAAAACAGCTCATTAAGAGCATGGGAGAGAGATGATAATAAACTGGCAATTTTGATATGCAGAAAGAAAATATATTCCAACCTGTCTTTTTTGTAATTTAGCAAAAATCCTCCAAAAATTAAAATGAAATAAGGACATTAGTTTTCTATAGAAAATACTGATGTGGTCACTAACCTAAAATGTGGATATTCCAATCCAGATCATCATTAACCAATAGAATTATAACTTTGACCATAGGTACTTTTAAATTATCTACCAAATAAAAATTAAAGAAATGAAAATGGGATATTATATTTAGTCTAATAGGTCTGAAATATTATTCTAGCACACAATGTATAATATTATTACTATTAGTATCAGTGATACTAATAAAGAATTTTTTCTGTTCCTCTAATAGTCTGTGATATATCAGACTTTTTAGGTTTAGATTATTCCTTTGATAAATAACTGTTGTCTATTTAGAATCTAGTTCCTAATATAATCATAGTAAACTCCAGAAGTACAATGTCTTCTAATAGTATAAACACTGAAATGGGAAAGAATCTTTGGATACAGCATCATTAAATGTTTAAGTAGAGTACTGCCTTACAAAAACAATGTCTAAGGCACAATCATAGTCATTATGGTTAGTTTGCAGCTTCTATATGTTAATGTTTTATACGAGAATATCTATTCATTTGTATAAATGTACCCAGAGTTATAATCTGTCCAGAAAATACTCAAGCTGCCAATCATATAATTTCAAAATATTTGGCTAAAGCACAATTTTAATGTATTATAATTTATTAAAATACAATGTATTTCTTTGTAATGGAAAAGTATGTCAACTAAGAGCCTGTAACGTAATCACGTTAAGGTAACTCCCCTGTCTTAACAATAAAACAACAAAAGAAAAGCTATCAAAATCAGGTTAGCAGTCAAATATAGAAGCACGAAGATGATTTTCACTGTAATCTCTTAATGATTGCTTGACACCATCAACCTAGGTGATCATGGTGAGTGAAGTTAAGGATCTGACCAATGCATCTCTATGAGCCTGTGGGCCCACCATACTCACCAGTTAGAATGCTGCACTTGGTCTCTTCAGTGTTTCTGTTTGGCTTTCTGTCCCGTAGGAGAGGCATTTTCTCTCTTAGAGGGTGAATATGGCAGAGTGACATTGTATGTTCTCTTCAGAACAGAATGTCTTAAAAATGGACTGAGCTGAGGAGAGAACCAGAGCAACTTATTTTAATTACATCATCCATATACTTTGGAGGATTAGTTTAGATAAATGAACGTTGGTCTTATTAATACAAACTAACTCACTGATGTCATTCATTAATACCCTACATGTTTAGATTTTATCCATGAGTATTCTTTAACAAACAAAAATGTTATTAGTTATGATCTTAACTAAACTGTTCTTAATATTCTTGACAAAAGTTATATGTATCTGAGAGAAACCAAACCCTTTGGTAAAACCTACAACTCTTTAATAATGAATGGGTGCATTAGGACATGTAACTTTTATTTTTTTAATATTTTGTTTCCAGTGAAAGCAGCTACTAACTTTTCACATATGCTTTCTCCCAACATTTGCCATTCTGACAAATATCTGGTGTAAAAATATACAAATATCATCTTTCCAAGGCTATTCTAGTAATGTGAATGTGAGATAGCTTGACATAGCCCATTTAGCTGACCCAGGCAACAGACCAATGAAAACAATGAGAAAAAAAAAAGAGTTTGAAACAACTTTACAAGTGATCAAAACTAAAATTAAGGCAATATTCATTACCCCACTGTTATCTACGTGCCTTTTTGGAGACATCTACAAAATCAGGATGATGAACTTGTGACTCTGCTTTGGTATTGCTGTAAATATTAACTGAAGTCAACCATGTGAGCGAATCAAGCCTAACACAGAGTTTGAACACAGCCCTTGCAACACCTCCTTCTTATTTACATTGCCTTCCCAGGGCCCAGGGGACACACACAGTAGGATGGATAGAGGAGCTGGAAACTGAGGCTAAAAGTTTCAGGCAACGAGTTGAGAATTCTGCATTCTAGAATTATAGTTTTCCACTGGGGTCTGAATGTGACAATTAACAACCACCCTGCAATGGCTCTGCTTACTTACTCTAGAGCCGTGGCTCTCAACCTTCCTAATGCTGCAATGTTTTAATACAGTTCCTCATGTTGTGGTGATCCCCAACCATAAATTTATTTTCATTGCTACTTCATAACTATACTTTTGCTATTGTTATGTTGTTATGAATTGTAACGTTAATATCTGTGGTTTCCAATGGTCTCAGGAAACCGCTGTGAAAAGGTCCTTAGGCTCGCAAAGGGGTCACAAACCACAGGTTGAGAACTGCTTTTTTGGAGATTTCTTTTTCCCCTCTGTTGGTTCATCTGAAAAAACACGCCTGTGGTATCTTCAAGTTACCTGTTTCCTTGTCTGTTGCTCCCCTTGCCAACCTTACAAACAGGAAATACAGTATTAGAGCAACTGTATTCTGATTCTTAAAACCACAGATTTGCCACAACTCTCAGTGTGTGTGTGTGTGTGTGTGTGTGTGTGTGTGTGTGTAAAATTGGGGACCACAATGGACTAGAAAGAGGAAAAGAGAGTTAATTCAAACCACCTACTGCCTATTCCTTACCAACTTCCAAGCAAATACACAGACTTCAGAAGGTCGAGAGTCTGTCATTATTGGAAATGATGAAGTGCGGAGAACCATTAGAAACCAAAGGCTGGAATAAAAATGTGTCGTGAAGCCCCAAGTTTCCGAGCTGCTAGTTACTCTGCACAATCATAGAAGTAGGTCTCTAATAATCTCATCACAGAACTGAGATACAAACAGAGCTGAATTTGGGCACAAGGAAGTAGAAACAGAGAGGATGTGCAAAGGCTCTATCTACATCAGAAGCAAGAAATGACCAATTTACTAAGGTCTATGCCCTTCCTTAAAGGCTCCCATGCTAAAGACTTCTGATATGGGAGGTCTCTCTTACTAAGAGCTGATGGCACCATACATTAGAGAAAAAGTGAGCTCTATATTATCTAAGATGGAGTGATTCACTCGGCAAACAATGGTGAATGAATAGAAGTGTATCTTAAAGTACCAGCATTTAGCATCATATGACAAAATTATGATTCAAGCAACAAAAAATGGGTGCATTCAAAGGACACTTGTGTTAAAATGATAAGTTTCATATTTATAAAAATAAATGACTACATATCATCTAGATATTATGTATTTATTTAAATTAAAATATCTAAATGTTTAAAATGTATATTACAAAATCAACAGATGAAAATACTACTGGTTACTATACCTAGGATTTTATTTTAGAAAGTCATTTTGATTATAAAAAAAGTAACTGAAATTTACCATATTGTTTTAAACAAAATTTAATATTATTTCAAAAGTCTAGGAAGAAATCGGCACAATGGTTTTTACAGTTACTAAAACAAGGAAATGACAAGGCTGCCATAATTATTTTACTAAGTTAGAGGACAAGGCTTCCAAACATGCTACTGCTTAACATCAAAGAATATGTAGACTCTGAAGGATCTGATACTGTGTGACATCTAAGGACACGTAGAAGCTGGAGGATCCGATACTGTGTAAATCTAAGGATAAGTAGACTCCAGAGGATCTGATACTGTGTAACATCTAAGGACGCGTAGACCATGGAGGATCTGATATTGTGTAACATCAAGTATATGTAGGCTCTGGTGGATTTTAAGACTCACTAGAAAGAGGCGACAAAGCACTGAAGGACAGGAGCAGGGTTTTGGAAGATAGCCCACACCAAGGGCCAACTAACCTTTGACATGGCAGCAAAGCAATACAGTGGAGGAACAAAGACAATTGTCAGGGTTACAGGAAGCCAGAGGGAAACAGAATTAGTGATTTAACTTTGAGGAAGATGTGATGATGACCAAAGAGACAGCCATTAAGAATTTGACAGTGAGTGAGAAAACTGAAGTGGATGACCACAGCTAATCCTAAATTCTAAACCACTAAGAAAATATCAAATTAACAATCTTGTTCTTCCTAAGGCACATGCGTGTAGAAGAAAACTTGCTACCATTACTAGAATCTTTTAACCATCATTTTATGCCATAAGATAGTATTGAACTTGAGATAGGCCTTTTGTGTATTTGAGCTTCCTAAAACCATGTGCAGACTGTAACGTTAAGAATGGAAAAGTCTGAAAGGGCCTCCCTGTCGCAAAGAGTAGCCTGACATGCACCTCGGAGTTTGATATTCTATATCAGATGGCTTGCAAAACTGATTTAAAATTAATCTGAACTAAGAACAATTTATATATGTTGTTTCATTTAAATGATGATGAATGTACTTGAATTATGAATTACAGCTGAGGAAAAATCAATGCACCTTTTAAAGCTGTGTTTCTGTCTCAAATGGCTAATGAAATAAATTAGACTATACTCTAACTTTCCATTGGTTATAGCGTTCAGTAAACTTACAAATAATATTGTATATATTCACTATGTGCTCTAAAATATATTGCTTAAATCACTTTAGTCATGAAAGGTTATTAGTGCATATTTGTTCAAACGCTTGCGAGGATTAAAAGCATATATTTTCTTCTCCAGAATGATGAATGCCTCCCCAAATCTCAGTAAAAAATACTTTTTTTCTTAGATGCAGCACTTTGTTCCTTGTCAGAAAAGAAAATGAGAAGGTAAGGAGCTGTTTGCTTTTGTGGTATATGAATGTAAGAAGATAGAATATTAAAATTATTAGCAAATAGTTTTTAAAAAGTCACTGCCAGGAAAGACTAAGATAGAATATCTGTTCTAATGTAAAGGTGATTAAAGGAACATAATGACTAATGCATGATTCTCGATGTAAAATATTAATCAAAGAGTTAGAGAATTAGAATAAGATCTATATTACAGATAATAGCATAGTAACAATGAGAATCCCTAATTTTTATCACTGCTATGTGGTTTCAGAATATAATACCTTCCTGGAAAGGAGATAAATTCTGATGTACTTAAAAGTGAAAGATTATGATATATTATAGATCTAATAATATCATAAAATACAGTATATAAAATGCAGAGCTATTTATGTGTATGAGAGAATAAAAGAGAGAGAAGGGAGGGAAATTTAAAACATATTTCATGATAACAATGAAAATATCAACCTTTGGATATGTTTCAAAACAAATGCAACAATGTGTAATTGTATTTTTTTGGTTTTTTGAGACAGGGTTTGTAATTGTATTTTTTAAATTTTTATTTTATGTGTCTAGGTGCTATCGCTGCACATATGTAAGTGAACCGTATTGTTTCTGGAGCTCTCAGAGGTCAGAACAGGTGGACTAGGAGCCCCTAGAACTGGAGTTACAACTGGTTTGGGACCATGATGTGGAGGCTGAGAATTGAAGCTGGGTCCTATGGAAGAGCAACAGTACTCTAAACCCCCGAGTCAAGGAGTAGTATAACTGCTTCATGTGGTAGATATACTTTCAGTTGTTTTTGAGAACTCTCTGCATTGATTTCCAGAGAAGATGCACCAATTTGTATTCTCACTAAAAATGAATGAGGGCCCCTCTTTCTCCACAACCTTTGTTGCCAGTTACTCTGCTGATCTTGGACATACTGAGAAGAATGACTTGAAATCTCAAGGCAGTTTTAAATTGTATTCCCTTAATTGCTAAGGGTAAGGAACACTTCCTGAAGATCACTAGACCATATTCTGATTGGGTCATTTGTTCCTTTGACTCTTTGTTTTATAAATTCTTTGAATATTCTGGATAGTAATCCCCTTCCAGATCTAGCTGACAAGATTCTCACCCATTCAGTGAGTTTCTTCTTCACTCATCTGATTGTGGCATTAGCTGTTGTTGAGAAGCATTTGAGTTTTATGAACTCCCAATTATCAAATATTAGCCTTCATTACAGAACAAATGGCATCCTGTTCAGAATGCCCTTTCCCATAACAATATCACATAGGGAGCTGCCAATGTTTTCTTCTAGAAATTTTAGTGTTTCAGGTTTCAGGTCCTTACTTTGGTTCACTTTGATTTAAATTTTGTGCAGGATAATAAATATAAGTATAATTTTATTCTTCTGCATTTGCTTATCCAGTTCTCCAGCACCATTTGTTAAAGATGCTATTCTCTCTCCAGTGTGTGCTTTTAAAAAAAATAAAAAAAAAATAGCACTTTATCAAATATCAGCATGGCAAGATATCCCTAAAGTTTTAGTAGGTGGCTCTCACATGTTAGTAGTAACCAACAGCTGTTTAATTAGACTTATGGCCCACTCAGCAGTGCTCATGCCTACTACCGAAAACATAACCAAATCCCCAGGGCTAATGAGGCCATAGACATGAAACAATAATTTACCACTACTGTTTTGCTATATCGGCATATATCCTTAGCTTGTAGATATAAATCTCTCTACATCTCACCCTTATACCCACAGATAAGTATAACTGTCATCTGTCATCAAGAAACCTCTTTTTGTAGCAAATGGAGATCATCATAGAAAACCACACTGGATACAATGTAGAGACCCATGAATCACGGCAGAAGATGGGGCAGAAAGATTTTAAGAGCCAGAATACCAGGAAGTCTTCTGTAAACAGTAACTCCTAGAAATGGAGGCATAAACAAGATTGGAACAATGGTGATGATGATGGGCATGTTAATGAGGAGGAAGCAATTTTTTCGAGGGCTCCACAGCTAGACACAGAATACAGGCAATGCAAGACTTCTGGGAAAGGGGGGATTTGTTTCACCAGGAATGAGCTCCAGTATTGGTTGTCTAATGCTAGTGGTGATCACTGGGCCATTTACACACAGAAAGTAAGAATGGACTCAGCAGGCTGTGTTTACATGTTTGTGCATGCACACGCAGATACACACACATACGTTCATAGAAAGGCTATCAACATTACTGAACTACTTATGGCCCTTCTAACCATCTAATCTAACTCTACCGGTTCTACCCAACACTCTACAGTTCGGGCAGAGTGTTTCCTATTTTTTCTATCAGCATTGCTCTATAATATGGTCCTTCACATTTCCACTCTTTCACATAACTAGGATCTCACGAAGCAACACGTCATGCAGTCCCAGGGTTCATCAGAGTCAGGACACCAGACACTGGATTGCCCTTTGAGAATCTGCAGCTGTGCTGACAGAGGAGACGTCTCACTGCTTCCTGCTCTATCACCCCTCACAAGCCACCCTGGTTACCCACCCAGCTGCGTCTGGGCTTCTGTAGTCTGTCTCCTCACACACAGGAAGGCTTACTCCAAACCTCTTGGAAGGCTTCAGTATTGTCCCAAAACCTAAGTAGCAAAAGCCTCCCTCTGTTGTTTCTGCCTCTTCCGTGCTTGTGTAGTCTGCATTACCTGAGCATCCTGTTCAATTTCTTACCCAGTTCAGAACTGGTTTTGTCCATTCCTTCCTACAACACTTGAAACGACATCTGACACAAAAACATCTGAACTTTGTGAGTGTGTGTGTGTGTGGAGGGGGTTTCAAGGCAGGGTTTCTTTGTAGCTTTGGATCCTGTCCTGGAACTAGCTCTTGTAGACCAGGCTGGCCTGGAAATCACAGAGACCCTCCTGCCTCTGCCTCCCAAGTGTTGGGATTAAAAGCATGCACCACCACCATCCGGCTTACATCTGAAGTTTTTGTTTTCTTTTGATTTGATGTGAGTTCTGAGAGCATAGGTCACTGTCAATTTCTAGAAAATCCTCAGGGAAGACTGTATTGTGTATACTTTTCTATCTTCTCCACTTCCCACTTATCCATCACAAACTACTCATGTATTTAGGTCAGTCGATATTTAAAGTATTACATGCATATGAAAATGTATGCAAACAAGATATAACCATGTTCAGAAAAGCATTGCTGTGAAAGCAGGACTCAACTCGGGTTATTATAAGAGCGCTGCATGTACTCTAGAAAGCTCCTATGTCTCCACCCAAGCTCAGCCTCTCAATCACCTCACATCTCCACCTGATGCAACCACAGAGAGATCTGTTTGGATCTGACTCCATTCATTCACATTAGGCTTAGGATACAGAGCCTTGTGGTTAAGTATAGCATTCTTTCTCAGTTCTTCCCCATACTCATTTCATAAACACTCTAAAATAAAGTACTTTATATACTCTGTTGTTGATGATCAATTCCAGAGAGTTGTCTGTTTCAGCTATAAAAATTAGTGCTGCTGTCCATCAGTGCACGTCTGCTAATGCATACACATACACATCTGTGATAATATCTGCACATTTAGATTTACAGAACTGACTGAGGAGGCTCTGTAGTTGTCTAGGAATTCCATTTTGCGTACATTTCCCCGGTGTCCTGTGTCTTTTGTCTCCACCCCCATCTTGTACTTTAGGTATGTTCATGGAAATGAAGTGCTGTGATACTGGCATGAACAGAATGTCTGTGTTTCCTCGAAGTCCACATTCTAAAACCCTGCTCTCCAACATGATATGAAGGGGTTCAATACATCAGTACTTTTAGAGGCAGCTTTCATGAAAGGACCAGTGCTCTTCTATGATGGAGAGGCAGGTAGCTAGCTCTCTGCTCTGTGAGGATGCAAAGCCCAGGAACTGTGTGCAAGCTGGAGAGAGCTCTTACCAAAACCCAACCACACTAAGGTCTAATCTCAGCATTCCAGCTTTCAAAAAATTTGGAACACACTTATTTTGCTTATAAGCCAATCACTCTATATTATTCTGTTATAGCATCATGAGTTATCACAAGACATATATATTTGTTTGTATGTATGTATAAAATGTGCCATTGGTAGTTGGTATTAACTGTCAACTTGACAGAATGTAGAATCACATGGGATTGATGCCTTTGGGGGTCATCATGGTTACCGTAATTAAGGCAGGAAGACCTGCCCAAAGTTTTTCAGCTTCCATTCCATGGTTTGGATTGTGGACTGTATAAACAAAAAAAGGGAAGTTAGCGGCAACATGGACTCATTACTTTTTTCTTCTGTAATGCAGATGGAATGTGACCAGCTGCTTCAGGCTACAGCTACCTTGACTTCAACCATATGAACTTGGCTGTGAGCTACAATAAATCCTTTCCCTCTTAAGTTGCTTTTGTTAGGGTGCTTTATCACAGCAGCAGGCAAAGACTCTTGGAGACATTCTTCTATTTCAGTTTTTCTGGAAGATGCATTGACTTTGCTTTTCATGCTTAGATACACAACACCTCTAGAACTGGTTCTGTTTGTGAGTTAAGGCAGCGCTTCACTTTTTCCCATATGAAAGGCCAACTGGATGAGTGTTATTACTTGATGAGACCAACTTCCAACTTCCTTGTAAGACTGTATTTTCATAGAATCTTCATGGTAATATTTGATAAATACACTCTTCCATTTGTTTACCTCTATGACATTGTCTTATCAAAAGTGAATTTCTAGAAATCTGGGCACTGGCTATAATCACACTAGTTGTGCTTTTACGCATGGCTGCTTTGGCTGAAGAGTTCCATGTACAGAAACAAATAAATTACAAAACACCCTGCCAATCATTCACACACATAAACAGATGAAACTTTTACCAGAAACTACACTTATTAGCAAGGACAGGTTAAGCCCATGTCCTTAATTATCAAAGCCCAGCACATAAATATATACCTCCAGTTTCTTGAATCAGTCATAATCTTTGACATTGGTTTTTTTAATATTTAACTCAGCAATGACTTTTGTATATTTTATAATTTTATGTCATTAAAATTAAAGCTTTTCTTTTATTTCCCAAATATTTAATAACTAAATTTTATTGATTTTTATTGTCATTGACTCATATAATTTATTTTTAATAATTGTAAATTTTCAATTTATGGTATATCATCAGAAAATTATCACAATTTAATTTTCCCAATATTTATACTTGTAATTTTAACTTCTATTTCCTTCTCAGGGGGTTGAGACAGTGTTTCTTCATGATGTCCTGGGTGTCCTGGAACTCGCTCGCTCTGCAGATCAGGCTACACACAAACTCAGAGATCTGCCTGCCTCTGCCTCTCAAGTGCTGGAATTAAAGTCATGCACCACCAATGCCCAGCTCTATATCCTTTTTATACCTATATTTCCAGGTTAAATAGAAGTTGTAATTAACATTAATTCCTAATGATAAGCTTTTACGTTTTAGGATCATCATTCTTTTTAATAGTCTTTATTTAATTGTGTCATGGGCCTTCTATCTCAGTTTAAGAGGTTGTGTGTGGGATAAAAAAATCCAAGAAGATATACTTCAAAGGGGGAAGTCTAAACAGGAACCTCAGAAGAGCTCACAGTAACTACTAGAAGAAAAGGATCACTCTGCATCTCACTCAACCTGTGGTCCCTAGGAATTACTCATTTGCAGTCGTTCAGAATTACCATGGAAGTGTGTCTCCGATCAGGAGCTTCAACCCAGGAACACAGTTGCTGGCGCGATTATTTTGCTCAGTGAAACAGCAGAATTCTTTTCAACATCACTGCCCAGGTGCATCCTACGGAGAATGCCTTTTCCGTCCTTGTTCTATTGCTCTGGAGCCTTACCAGCCACTGTCTCATCAGTGCGGGGGGGTTCAGTAATTGTTATGGGCCTGTAGTAGAATGTTAGTGTTGTTTTAATCTGTATTTCTTAACAAATGTGGGACATGTTTTTAAATGCTTATTTGCGGGTCATTATGCTCAGTTCACAATGCCATGAAATACTAGCAACAGGATGCAGGAACTAAAATACACCATCGCACAGATGGCCAGCGGTGTAAAAGGACACACTTATGCCCTCTGCTGTGCTCTCACTCTTAAAAGTCACCTACTGGTGTTCAGTTGGGAAACTGCCACAATTGTGTCAGGTAATGTTCCTTCTCCTAAGGAGTAGTCCTTTATTGTGGATGGAGTTACCTTCTTTCTGGGCTGAGTTCTCTACTTCTGAGAGAAGTTGGTAGTAAGTGCTGGAGGCAAACCATGCTTTTGTATTCCATGATGACAGCAATGTCTAGGAATTACCACTTTCATTTAGCAAAACCCTTTCTGTGTATATCCCAGTCAGCTACGGGCTCCAACGGCCTCTGCTCCAGATAATGTATGTGCTCACCAGAATTTTCGTTCTGAGTTCTGTTATATGAATGGTTTGCTAGCATTAACTAAGCATACTTCATGGTCTATTATCAAGGTATTACACTGTGTTATGCTGGAGTGTTAATTACCCTATCTTTTATGCATGGTGATTTTCCTTCGTGGTGGCTTGTGATTTGGTTGTGGTTCTTGTCATCTCAATCTCACTGATTAGTGATGAAAAATAAGCTCAAATAAAAAACATCAAGGAAAAAGAAAAACAAACAATCTTGCCAAAGTGTTTTATCTTTATATGAGTCTAGGGTTTTTAAACAATCCTTAAAAATCTACTTATTATTAAATCACAGGGCAATAAAACTGTTATGCATGCCTCTGATTATAACAGGTCTAAAACTTTGGAGCTGCCTGTTAAATACTAGCCATATCAAGCCTGCAGCACCAGGGCCATAGAAATTCCTGCCAAGTGCTACAGCTTCTGCAAGTCTATTTCCCAGTGTGTAGTTGACAGTTGCTAGGACACACCCATCACCTGTGCTTACCAGTGTCCAGTTATTTCCCAAGCACTGCTCAGTGACTTCTTTGTGGATTGGTTGTTGGCGATGCTTTATTTTGCCTCGTGGCAATGATCCACAGACTGCATGCTTGATGCGAAAACTGACTAAGGGCTAGTCCATTCCTTTAAAAGCATAATTTAGCATTGCTCAAAATGATACTATGTTTACATACATTTGAATTTAAGAAGTTTGACTCACATTGCTCTATTTTATTTTTTACTTCTTACTACCAACATTTTCTGATCAAATTCTTGCTAATGTGATTACGACTCAGTATTAACTGATTCTCTTGGGGGGGGGGCGGTTAGGGTAGGGGCTCAAGACAAGCTAAAGACCAGCACTGCCCATCTTAACGGGTTGTTTTGAGGAATACAGCTTAATTATTGTACATTACCTCCCATTCTTCCTGGATTAGTTAAAAAGGGTATGCCATCTGAGCTATAATTTACATATTTAAAGTCACTTCTCTGCCTCATAATTTTTTGAGTGGGTGTGGGCACTAAGTCTC
Source organism: Arvicola amphibius (assembly GCF_903992535.2). Taxonomy (NCBI): domain Eukaryota; kingdom Metazoa; phylum Chordata; class Mammalia; order Rodentia; family Cricetidae; genus Arvicola; species Arvicola amphibius. The sequence goes on along the minus strand of NC_052060.1, from coordinate 45,916,356 downwards.
CTATCTCATCGCTAAAAATAAGCTCTGTTAGAAGAGTGACTGGCTTATAGCAAGAGATCTTTGATCTACTACCTGAGTCCATTATCACTATTAGTGTGGGCGGGGGGGGGGGGACTCTTTGCATGTCATAGTGTGCATGTGGAGGTCAGAGGGCAACTTCATTGGGTTACTCTTGTCTTCATATTTCACATTGGTTTTGGGGGCCAAACTCAGACTGTCAGGTATGTGTGGAAGGTGCTTTTCCACTGAACTGAGAGCTATCTCACCGTTCCTCTCTGTCATATTTGTTAATAATAATTTCTATAAATGCTATTTCTATTTATTTCCAAATGTTAAATGCCATCATTTTCACACAAAAATTTTAACATTTTAAATAGCTAAATTGACTAAATTCTTTTGTGGGATTCTTCATTTGTAGTCATAGTTAACATATGTTACTCATACTTTCCCAGGGCTTAGTAAAATTTTCCAAAATGGACACAAACATAGTTAAAAAAAAAACTTAGAATGGGGCTTCAGACATGTCTCATTAGTTAAGAGAATTTCCTGTTCTACAAATGAACCCAGGTTCAATTCCTAGCACCCATATCGCGTGCCTCACCAGCACCTGTGACTCTAGATCCCAGGGATCCAATACCCTCTGCTATCCCAAGAACACCTTCCCCCACCCCAACCCTTCAACCCACCTCTTTCCCTCTCTTTCTCAGTCACATACTCACACCCACATGAAATTAATAAGCAAACGGTGGTAGGATAAAATTAAAAGTGTGAAATTAGTTAATATAAGAAACTAAACTGGTGATCACTTTCCATCTCTTCTCAGATGTAGAAAATGCATTCAAGTAGGAAATGTGATTATCTATAAGTTCAGAAATAACTAACGCATTTGTTAAAGATATCTGCAGTAGACCTTTTGGTACCAATGCTAGTATAGTCAAAATTCACAAATGTGTAAAGAAAAAAATAGTTAACATTTAGTGACATTTTTTAAAAGTTCACAGCATTCAAACGAAATACTGTAGCTGAGATGTGGAAAATGACTAAGTTGTCTCCTTTCCGTTCAAAAGGTCATGAGGACGGCCCACCCACCAAGTCCACCCATCTGCCAGAAAGTCAAAACCAGACAGAGCATTGACACTATTCCAGATGGAGAAGATAAGCCAGGCCCATTGATTATATTCAGAACGTAACATGATTATTACTCTTTAGTGTTCATGGCAACCACAAGAGATTTTTTTCATTTCTTAAGTTAAAATGTTAAAAGTATAAGGCTTTACTTTAATAGTTTTTCTGTCTTAACTATCAAATTCTTATTTTTAAAATCGTAATTATACATTAGCATAATTAAAGGTTTTAATTTTACCTATGGTTTAAAAACTGAAAGCATCATCTTTCAATGCTAATGGCAAAGTACAACTGAATAACCAGATGAACCAAAAGAAGTGTTCAAGTTTAAAATAAATTACATGTATAATGGGTTCAAGAATCCATTTTACATTCATACAGTATGGATATTATATGAAACAAAAAGTATATAATAATAAAGTGACTTTTAAAAATCTATTAAAAGGAGACCAGTCTGCTTAGATGATTCTACTACAGACAGAATTGGAGAAAAATGAAAAAGCAAGTAAATAGGTTAAAAAGTTTAGGTTTTTGTTGACTGGGTCAAGAGATATATGCAAACCCTGATGTACTAATGCAAAATAATTAGATTGTGAGTAAGGAACACTGCCAAGGAACACAGATGAAATGAAAGTCATCACATAGTCTGAATGGAAATATGTCTGACAGCCATTAAGACTGCTCTTGCAATTTCCTTAAAGAGGCAATTCAATATACTGCCATGAGCTTGGGTTTTCTAGGAAGCAAGATATCTATCAGGCATTTATGCAGACTGCTATAGACGATAGTCTTTCTAGTCTAGTTAGGAATATAAAAGGTCAAAATATAGGAAATGACCCCAAAGAGGCTTGCATTATTTCATGGCATGCCATCTTAAAGATGGGTCCTATGGATAAATCATAAACAAAGCCTATCATGGACTGCACTTAAAACTAACAAAGACTAAAAAATCCTTCTGCCCCAAGAGGAATGTTTACAAGACTCTAAGACATTAGTTGGTGAATAAAATCTTTGCATCAATATTTTCTCAAAATTCATAAAGACTGTGAGAGTGGAAAAGTTACCTATTAAGTTTTGAATGTCAAGTGTTATAATGCCAAGTTATTTCCTCATATTTCAAAAATTCATGATGAACTAATATGTTTGCTCCTTTGTTGTTAATTAATCAGGAGAAGAACTTTTCTCCTCTGAGTCACGAGAAGGAAACCTCCCACTTGTACTTTCTGATGCTATAGTTGATGACAACTAGAATGTGCATTCCCCACGAGTTTCACTCTTATGAGGGCTGCGGTCCAAGTGTGGGTCATGCACACCTAAAGTTATGTTTCTTGGGTCTTCTATCATTTTATAAGATCCTACAAACAGTTCTTAAAAAGTCAGTTTCTCTGATTATTAGAAACACATTCTCCAGCCTGCTCATTTTTTATTTATTTTCCCTCCATCTTCTAAGCACTACAAAAAAAGCAAATTCATTCTCTTTATAGAGCACACAAAATTCTTTTAAAAATTATTTCCTATATTCAATTGGTTAGAAGCTCAAGAATAAAAATAAATTACAGTGTTTACAATATCACTTTATTTTATTCGGACTTTAATAAGAACAACTCTTCTAAAACTTACTCTTGTGCTTGCTATCAGGATGTTCTATGTAGCAATTACTTTATTTTAATGCTCTCTCAAATCATAATATAAAAAAGCTTTTTGTGGAACAATTTCCTGAATTTTAGAAGTGACTTGGCAGCATCCTTTAGAAGTCAATTTTTTGTGACCTTTATGGCTTATGAATAAATTAGTTATATTACTATTTTTCAGATATAAACTCTATTTGATAAGAAATGTTCTTTTAATTTAATAATTCAGCCACTATTTAATGGGACTTTGAACTAGGAAAGCAGCTGGCTGATGTAAGTGGGGCCTACGGGGCAATCTTAATAGGAGCTTGGGAGACAGCAGTGTTAAGAGCAATGTGGAGGCCCAGTCCAAAAGCTTTCAAGACAACAACTCAGATACAGACAAAAATACTTGTGATATTTTGCCAACTACTGTGGCTACTTTTAGTCTTTGTCTGATGAATTTGCCTGATGCTAAATTGAGAGTTTGGGGAATAATTTTGTTGGCAGAGGCGATATCAAGACAGCCTAATATTGATTCTGCTATATGGCTATTAGTGATCACTCCTATGCAGGTCTAAAATGAGAAGTACAAAGAGGGCAAAGAGAAATATGAAGTGCATAGTACTGGGAGGAAATGAGCCATGGGAAATTTAATGTTGGAGGGGAGGGCTGTGCCGAAAGAGGTAAGAAGAACACGATGTGAAAGAGGATAACAACCAGAAATGCAGTCCTCAGAGCAAGACCCTACCCAACTAATCTGGCAATTAGTGAAAGGAAATGCCCAAGGAAATTTCTCCACACAGAACAGCATCTACAAAGGAAAATGTATACAAATGCAATTCAAAGGGAGGGCCAGATTCTACTCCAAGAGGGCAGTCAATTTTGGTAGTGTCCTCTGTGTGGTTCTGGCTATAGAGTCATGGAGGAAACATGAGCAAAGGGGTTCCGAGGACAGATGTGTGGTAGTGAAGTCTCTGCCATGATACCCTGAGTGCCCAATGTATGAAGCTTTGAAATAAATTCTATTTGGAGCTTTCCCCCCAGAGCTTATCTTCATGTCTTCCATAATTCTAGCTAAACTAAAATACAGCATAAAATATAATATAAAAAATGCAAAAGAGGCTCCAAAGCCACAGAGAAACCCTGTCTCGAAAAAAAAAAAAAATACCGCAAAAGGTCATTTGGCAATGTCAAAATTTTAAATTACTTTTTAAATAATAGGATGAATATACATTAATCTTAAAACAACCCATGTAAATTTTATCTCTCATTTTTACATCAGACAAGCTAGTCTTCCTAAATTTACTTTCTTACACTTAGTATTGAGCTTCATGTAGCAAAATTGTCTCTCATTCTTTGAGGGGAATATATTATATGTTTCATTTTGAAAATTTTAAATTTTAATCAAAAATGGTATAAAGGCAGATAAATATATTAAGCATCTTGATTTAAAATGTTTAAAATGAATTCTATTTTGAATAAAATCATTTATTTTTACCAAATATTATAAAATAGTTATTTAAGAAAGAGATATTTAGGCAAAAGTTAAAAAAAATAACCAAAACAACTATACACCAAATTTTACTTCCTCAGACTTAAAGTAAATCAAGTTAAAATGGTGCAGTGTTGGAGTAGCAAGATAGTTTAGCAGGTCCATTCTCTTGCTAACGTTCTGAAGCCAATCCCCAGAACTCACATGAGGGAAAGAGAAACCAGAGTGGATACGTTGTTGCCTGATATCCATATGCTGCCATCTTGATACACACATATGCATGCATACCCACACCCACATATGCATGTGCGTACACACTCACACACAGACACACACACACAAATGCAAAGTATAGTGTTTTACTGTATTTTGAGCTGTTGAATATCCCTACATCAATGAACAGCTGCAATCCCTAGATGTTTACAACTTTTCCCACAGTTTTCCTATGAGGAAAGGTGAGAAAGGAATGTTCACTGTGCTCATATATGTCTTAGACACATTGGATATCAGTTCAAAACGATTCATGCATTCACACATACCTTCCTATATAACATTTATATGTTGAAAACTCAGAGAAGACATTTTATACATAATATATGTTATAAATATGTTAAAATAATAAAGGCAAAGTTATTGAGTAATTTCATTTTCTGTGTTTACATTATTACTCTGAACATGAAACAACACACTTCTGAAAAGATTCCACTTATATGTATGGATGGAAGTGTTTCCTATAGCTATATATATTTAAACAAGGCAACTAAAATAATTTTCATTTTTTTCCTTTAATTTTAACTGTAAGTTCTTGCTTAGATCAATATAGAATTTTAACATGGAACAGAATGTCTTTTGTAACTCTAGGCAAACAAAATAGAGCTGCCCTGGGGAAAAATTATCCTGCATGCTTCCTCCAAGACACATGCTGAACTCAGGATTACACTGTAACTTCTTCTCACAAAAGATGGTGATTTGCTTTGCAGTCATCTGCTTCCTGCTGCTGCAAAAAATGTAAGCTTTGTTTCAGAAAAGCTTTAACCTGAGAATTACTGCGTGCCGTGGTCACCACGTGAAACAGACGAATAATCTCGAAGGCAGCCAGAGAACTAGGTTTGGAAAATAAAATGAACTGTTGGGAAGGCACAGCCATGCCCCCTGAGTTCCTGCAGGCATTGGTACAATTCCACACTTTTTCTCAGGAGTACCCTAAACTTGAAGGAAGTTCCCACAGAGCACAATGTGTCTCCCAGCAGTAGCTGAATCTTGCATCTTATCTAATAACTGCCTGCAAATATACCTTTAGCTGTTGTTTCAACTGTCCTGAGAGGTGAGACTCTCTGTGGGGCATCCATTTTGCCTGCCAAATATTTCTTCAGAAGTTGTTTGTTTTTCTGTTGTTAAACTTTAGATAGAAGCTCAGGATTTCATGAAAGGGGAAATCAATATCCATATTAAGACATATTAAAATATTAAAATAATTTTGCACACCTATTAGCAACATGTGTTGCTAAGGGTCAAGAAAAGAAACACGGTCATAGCCGGGCGGTGGTGGCGCACGCCTTTAATCCCAGCACCATCCTCTCCATCCGGGCGGTGGAGGCAGAGGCAGGCGGATCTCTGTAAGTTCGAGACCAGCCTGGTCTACAAGAGCTAGTTCCAGGACAGGCTCCAAAGCCACAGAGAAACCCTGTCTCGAAACCTCCCTCCCCCCAAAAAGAAAAGAAACAAGGTCACAAGAAAAAGAAAAAAGAAAAGTAAGCAAATGTTCATGATTAATCCCATCATCTTTTTAAACAGAAGAAGCTTCTGTGATCAATTGCACAAAAATTTGAGATGAATTGCTTAAGGATTTAAAATAAAAATGAGAAAATAGTCTGCGAGTGTTCCTTCTATTTATTCTTAGGTGTGAAGGAAAATTCAAACAGGAAACACCATATGCAGGCAGCATATATAATTCTGACCACTTGCCAACCTCAATGCATAAAAGCTAGATCACATCAAACTGATAGCAATATTTACCATGTCTCCCATGTTAGTCATTTCACTACACTGTCGGGGCCTAGACGCTTAATAACTATAAATTTGAGTATCATTAATCACATTACATAAACACAATTTATAATAGTAATACAAATACAAATGTTCCACTTAAAAATACATACGGTAAGAAAAAGCAACATATTTCTGCCCTACCATGTTTTCTTTGTTGTTTTCAAACTTTTAGGAACCATATAGCTATAGAAATCTTCCAATGGATATAGCCAGTTTAAAATTGCCAGCTAATGGTAAAGGAAATGGCCTGAGTTCCTTCTCTGGAATTTACATACTGGAAGGAATGTACAGACTCTAGCAAGTTGCCCTTTGACCGTCATACAATGCCATGGCACGTGTGCTTCTCCACAGGTGAATGAATACACACACATGCATGCACACATGCACACATACACACACATGCAAGCACAGAATTTTTTAATATTCAGTTTACATAGCCACACACATTATGGTAAGTTTCTTTCTATAGTGTTAATTTGAAATATCTTACACAGAATACAAAATAATTTTTCAGAAAGTACAATTAAAGATTGTTACATTGTTAGAAGCTTTAAAAATAATTACCAAATTCTGTAATAATACCCAGTTTTCTATATCATATGACTCTGCCTTTTCATAACATCCTGAGAGGAATGTGGTATAGTTTATCAGGTAAACGTGTTTGATTTTCACACTGATGAGAACCACACAGCTCAGCAAGTTGACACTGTAAATCCATCCAGGATTCTCATACTCATTGGAGCTGGTCTCTTGATTCCTAGACTTCTCATTATTTATTCGATTTAGTGTTGTTGCTGCAACTTCAATATGCTCTACTGAGAGGAGGGCTGAATACATTTTAATGGACTAAGAGTGAGTTCCAAACTAGTGTACGCAGGAAGTCTGGCAAGAAGCTGCCACTGCACATTTCCCTTAATAGGACCTATGAAAACCAGGATTCAGGAGCGCCTTCCTTTCCTTAAGAGAGGGGTTAAGTGACCAGCGTGTGTGTGTGTGTGTGTGTGTGTGTGTGTGTGTGTGTGTGTGTGTGTGTGTGTGTGCTTAAAATGAAGTAATCCAGTAAGCACCAACCTAGTCATGGACATCTATTGTAAGTGAGTCAGTCAATTAACAACCTAAGTTTGATTTCTAAAGGAAACCCTCCTGAGAACATTTACATATGAGAGAGGGTTCTCCCGAATCAGAGAGTTCCTTGAGTAGCGAAAGTATTTTTACTGATGCATCTCATTTCCATGTATGGCTTAAACATAGCCTAATATAAGTCATGTTTTTGTTTGCTTGTTTGTTTGTTTTTTAAGATTTACTCAGCATTTACATAATATTAATAAGGCAGAGGCTAAGTCAACCCTCCTTACAAACGTCTCCCTTAGCATTTGGAAAACTGATATTTTTATTATATGAAATGGTGTGTTATTTGAAATTTAACAGTTAGCATGCTTGTACTCATTGTAAAGACTGTTATGAGTCACGAAGCATGCCTGTTCACAGCTAAACAAAATAAATGCATAATCACACAGTTTAGAAATAAATGCTTCATAGCAATATTTAAAATCTACAACTCTTAAGATCTTTAATCTTAAGAGAAGCCATGAGCTTAAAACTTGCAATTAATCGACACACATTTTAACTGAACCATGAAACAGAACTATACTGATGGCACAGATTATTGGTGTAATAAATATTAAATGTTAAAAATTAATCAATTAATACACTTCTTACAAAGATTAGATAAAGGCGTGACTGAAAAATGCTTCCCTTAATATTTAACAAAATACTAAGACAGTATTTTTTGTTTAAAGAAATGCCGGAGTTCTGCAATGGACTCACACTGTGAAACCGGCCCAGTGCAGAGCTCAGGCGAGAAAAGCAACATCTAAGACAAGAAAACAGGCATGGAGGTCATATTTGATCCATTCTTTGTCCTGAAAGATACTATTTACATACAAATTAGGCAAGTAGATCCTGACAGTTTCAGTAACTGTGTGGAAAGCTCCCATGTCACATAGGATATGCCACACACAGCTGCAGCATAGACCTACTCTTCCCCTAATTCATTGGCTTGTTCTTTTTTTTTCATTCAACCAAGCTTTCTTGAGAATGTAGTATTTATCTAACATTGTTCTAGGCACCAAGAAAATAGCAGTAAATACAAACGCGCAAATTTCAGGTTTACAGAATTTAACCATAGTAAAGATACTAAAAATGAACAAAAATTAATTAAAACTACATTTTACTAGACTATCATGGATGTTGTGAAGACAATTAAAGAGAGGAGACAGAGAATCTGGAACAAAGGATTCCAACATGTCATGGGGGTGACTAAGGAAGGCTTTGGGAGAAGGTGACATAGGAGCAAAGGCTGGAAGACCGTGGGCAAGCCACGTGGACAGCTGGAAGTGGAGGCCCCAGCAGAAACAGCTGGTACAAAGGCAGGCATGAGAAAGAACCTTTCAGGTGGTGTCACTTATGTGGAGTGAGCACGTTGGAGATGGTAAACGATGAGACAAAAATCAATTGAGCTGGAGATGGGGGCAGAAATATATTATATATTATGCCACTGTAACTATTTTCGTTCTCATATGGGATCAGAAGTGAAGAGAGAAAGAATTTTGAAGCGAGACACACATTCACTTAAACTCAGTCATTATGTTTGACACGTGATAACCATACATATTAGTGCTCACAATGTCATATTTCAACACATGCATACATTTTTATTTGGAACACTTCTGATCATGATTATCATAATAAATAATAGTAGCAAGAAGCACAGAAGGAGCCGAGCCAGTTATAAAGCTGTCTACAGAGGAGATGGTGATGAAAGCGGGGGGGGGGGGGGGCTGTACGACGACCTCCACATTCGGGTGTGCCTGGAAAGTAGAGCTAATAGGACTCACTCACTGGGAGAAGATGGCAAAGAGGAGTCATGTTTGTCTGCAAAGTGTTTCCCTAAAGCTGGAAGGATCATGTGGCTGTTGAGACAAGAATGAACAGCAGAAAACAGTTCCTGGGAATCAAGAGTTATCTGTCATGCTGAAAAGCGCACCAGGACAAGGCGCTGCTGCCAAGCCTTCAGACAGTGGAATCCCAGGATCTACAGTGTAGAAGCAACAGCTGACTCCTGCAAGTTGTTCTCTGACCTCCAGACTCATGCTGTAGAGCATACATACACATACATACACACCCTTTTACCCACACGTTTAATAAATAAACAATTGCTGAGTATGAATTTAAGCTTGGCTTCAAACAGTGAAGTGCCTATCACTCAACCAAGCAGAGACATACACTGGATTTAGTTCAGAGTTCTGGACTAAGGATAAAACACAGGACCAACACAGACATCTTAAGCTCTCACCAAATACATAAGTAAAATATGTGAAGGACCGTCCACTTCTGGAAGCCACTTCAGCTTCACCAAGTTCAAAAGTTCAAAAGGAATCAGAAAAAGAAATTGAAAAATGTTTGTTGTGTAAGGTAAAAATGTAGTTCTTGGTCTCAAGAACAAATGTTTCCAGAAAGAATGGATGTCAAGTACTGCGTTAAATGCTGCTAATAATAATTAGATTAGATAAGAGAGGACTGAGGACTGAAGAGACAGTCTGATCACATGGTAACTGTTGTGAACCATGATAAAGTGTTTTGTCTGTACTGCAGAAAGTGAAAGCTTTCCAGACTCAATCAAGAACAAGAGGAGTTAGGGAAAGAGTACTTAATATTATTCAGTTTCTCCATCTCAAAGTATTTGCTTTTTCATGTAAAATGTTAAGAAGCAACAGAAGATGCTGCCAAGAGCCAGAGAGTCACATCACTTTCTGCAGTCTTTCAAAGATAAAGGATCGGAAACAATGAAAGGTGAGCATGGAGCTGAAGAAGGACTCGGTGGTTAAGATCACATGCTGTTCTTCCAGACGACCACAGTTCGGTTCCCAGCACCCACATCAGCTGACTCACAACCACCTATAACTCCCGCTTTCTCCATCCCCATCATAACTGCTTGAAATCAGATGGAAGCAAGCAAAAACAAGATCAACTATTCTGGAGTGGCTTTGTGAGAGGCAAAATAGTAGCTGACATCCTGATGTGAGCACTGGAAGCAAAGACAACCAGAAAGAAGAAAGGGAGCAGAAGCAAATCTTCAAAGCTGAATTCTGCACACAGGTTAGAGATCCATCCCATTGGAGGGCAGAACAAAAGCAATTCAAGACAAACTAAAACTGACAAAAATTGGTGCAGTAGGTCAAATGAAAAACTAAAAGGAATTCTTTAGGCAGAAGAAAAAATGCGTTGCTTATCACATAGATGAAAGTAGCTCACATGTAATGAGCTTTAGTGTGATGATTATCATACAAAGTCATAAAAGTATATATGGGACTCAGAATGTCCAATGAAACAAAATAAAACACATAGGACCATAGTTATCTAATCCTCAGAATTATGTAGGACATATGAGAAATAAATACCTTTTAACTGCTAGAGAGTTGACGCAGTAGATAAAGTTCTATGGAAGCAGCATCCAGGAGAATCTAAGTTCGGATCTCCAGCACTCACAAATGTGCAGAATGGGGGCCTGTGTCTGTAAGCTCAGCACTAAAGGAGGAGATGCAGAAACGAGCCTTCATGTTCAATAAGAGACCCTGTCTCAAAAAATAAAGTGGAGAGTAATCTAGGAAGAGTTCCACCTTTGGTATCTGGCTTCTATGGGGACATGTGCAGATAAACACGTATAAGCATATGTATATACACACACACACACACAAAAACTGACATACATACAGATACACCCCATAACAAAAATCAATCTGATGTCATACAATGCAAAATATTTCTTTTTGTTTTCTATTTCATAATTAATAAATTTGCTTAGAACTTACAATAATTTACAAAAATAAGTGGGATTTACTGTCTTTTGAACAAATTTTACAATACATTATGAAAATATTAAATACAAGTCAGTATTTTGAGCTAAATTTATTAGAATAAAACAATCATCCCACAAACTCTGCGTCTACACTGCTTCACAGGAGAGGCACCGGATTGAATGTTCTGTGGGGAATCGGCAATGTGTTGTCGCCTACCCTCCTTCTCACCAAGGGCACCTGTCACAGTTTTATACTCTTCGTTTCCTTCCTGAGTCTGCATACTGCACCTCTGAACTTACTGTAATTAGATTGCTGCTTTCCTGTTGTGCACTTTAGCACTGTAATGTGTAACCATGTACCTAGGAGGAACACTCAAGCATTATGGAATAATCTGTACTGTAATACATGATTCTTATTACCATGTAAGTCCATAGGCTTATTGCATTCCTTGTCCTTGTCTTAAATTCCTGAGTCTACATACAGCTCTTTCTTTCCGAAAAATGTTAAGACGTTGGTGGTGGTGTAGTGCTAAGAATGGTAAGAGCCAGAAGGAGGATCTGTCTGCACTGAAACAGTATTCCAGACAGCACAGCACAGAGGCACAATGAACTCCCAAGGGATGAGACCTGCACAAGATCAAGCCATCCAAAATCTCAGCATGGATGTAAAGTGGCTCATGAAGTCCTACCTGAGGCTGAGATGATGGCGACTGAGGACTGCGGGGGCTAGAGGGAGCCAGTTATTTCATGGATGTGGCTATCTATGCTCCATTAGAAGGTCCTGTGTCCTATGTCCATGTACATATTATGCAGCACTAAGTATATTCAGTAGGTATTAAATAAAATTTTAAGAGAAACGACATTAATTTCAGAAGGAAAAATAGTGGGAGGATAGGGGAGAAATTAAAAGGGAAGTAAAGGGGAATGGATTTGATCAAAACACATTACATGCATGTCTAATTAATTAAAATCATTGTGTGGAACAGAGTGACAAACATCAATGGCTTCAATGGGATCTGCAAACATAGGTATTTAAGGTGGTGTTAGGGCTATTGGTAACTTACTAAGGGTTTGTGTGATGGTGACTTTGATGGGTGTGTGTGTTTGTTTGTGTGTATGTGATTGTATGTGTGTGTGTGAGTGTGTGAGTGTGTGTGTTAAGCCATGAAAAAAAGTTACTGGGATTTGAAGGAAAAATTAATGATATAAACTCTTAATGCTTTCTATAGGAGGAAAATGTAAATAAATATTAATCATTTTTCACTAACCTCATAATGGCTCCCTCTATCAAGATATCATTTTTCTTGTTCTCTCTCTGTTCTTTCCACAACTCAAACATCCCATTCCCTCATGTTCTCTAAGCAATAGTGGAGGGGGTGCCTGAACTGTCCTTCCCCTGTAATCAGACTGATAACTAATTGTCATCATAGAGCCTTCATCCAGTAACTGATGGAAGCAGATGCAGAGCTAAACACTGGGCAGAGTTCCTGGAGTCCAAGCAAAGAGAGGGAAGAGCAATAATATGAGCAAAGGCTTCAAGACCATGATGGGGAAACCCAGAGAAATAGCTGACTCGAGGTAGTAGGAGCTCCCTGACTCTGCAGTGACAGTTGAGGAACCTACATAGGACCAAACTAGGCCCTCTGAATTGTGGGTGACAACTGTGTGGCTTGAGCAGTTTGTGGGGGCCACTGGCAGTGGGACCAGGATTTATCACTAGTGCTTGAACTGGCTTTTGGATCTCATTTTCTATGGAGGATACCTTGCTCTGACTAGATACAGGCCTTGGTCCTACCTCAACGTGATATGCTAGACTTTACTGACTCCTCATGTGAGGCCTTACCCTCTCTGTGGAGTGGACAGGCAGGCCATGAAAGGAAAGTGGGGCTTTAGGAGGAAGGGAGAGAGGGGAAACTGGGAATGGTATGTAAAATGAAAAATGATTGCTTTAAAAAAGAAAAGAAACAAATAGAAATGTTAATCATATTATATGGTACTTGAAATGTCAGTCGTAGAAATGATTAAAGATGGTGAATACGTAATGCAGGAGTAGGGAATGAAAATCATCAAAGTTAACAAGAGAGAGAAAATAGAAACACCTGAGACTGTTGAAACATAATTTTGTTCCTGGCAAAGTGGTCCAGTTTGTTTGGAGACTATGAAAAATTTCATGTCAAGATTTTGGCAAACATTTGCAATATACTATATAAGTATATAATTAAGATTACAGGCTACTGTATTCTATATTTTATAGACATGAATACTATTTTTATTAAAAACTAGAACCATATGTAATAGTTTATTAAGTGATCTACATCACAGTTGAGTAACTTTTGCAAAAGAGGAAAAGTAGGAAGCTTCTTGGAACATTTCTAGGCTCTGAATTGACACACTTGCATTACATCATTATTTCTCATTAGCCAAGTATCACTTTCCTAAGGAACTACTGAGAAGATTTTATTTAAATTATCAAATGACTTTTAGTATTAAAAAAGCAAAGTATACTGCTGGCTATATGAGACATATGTATCTCAAAACAACTGACCAATTTATTCAAACTCAAAGGAAAACTTTTAAAAGCTTATATAAATTTATAAAAACAGACCAAAGTTCCTATTTAAATTTTGAAAATGAAACCATATTTATCGCTATGAACTTTAGAAATCTAATAAATAAAACTATGATTTGATGTTCTAAATTTTAATTATATTCAGAAGAAATCTTATAAGACATTATTATAGTGTCTTATCTCAAAATAAACTGTAAAGAATGGTGAAATTTCATTAACACGTTGTTCAGGAAGTCATAGAAAAGTTACAAATAGGAAGGAAAATGTGATAAAAAACAACTTAATGAGGACATGCGGCTTACAATATGAAGAAAATCTGAAAAGTGATTGTAGGTGTTAACTTTAGAACGTTACTAGCAGGCATATATGAATATAAACCTGAACTTTCAATTTGTGTGTTTAAAGACCAAACAGAATTCAATGCATTGCCATTGTTTACCACATTTTTGTCACACTTTAATTAAATGGAAGATTCCATCCACTTTTAGGAGGAAAAGCAGTTGTTAGTATTTCAGAATCCCAGAATGGCAACATAAAGCTTTATTTCTGGTACCACTTTATCAAATTGATTGCTAGAACTAATTTTGAGATAAAAACACTGACTTATACACACTACCAAGTGGCCACTAAGAGGTAATAAAAGTGTTACCACCAGCAGAGCGAGTTGCTTAACTCTTGTCAAGGTCAAAGTTGCAGTCTGGGCAATAAAGTACACCTTACTATTAGAAAATAAACACGGTCCTGACTTTCTCATGTTCTCTCTCCTTCTGCTCCTCATCAGGATAGAAAGTCATATCACATCAGGATAGATAGGACCGTGAGGGGTGCGTTCACCCATGGAGACGGTGGGACAGAACTAACGGGAGATCACCAACTCCAGTTGGATTGGGACTGATGGAACATGAGACCAAACCAGACTCTCTGAATGTGGCCGACGGTGGAGGCTGACAGAGAAGCCAAGAACAAAGGCGCTGATCTTTGACTCTTCTGCATGGACAGGCTCTGTGGGAGCCTTCTCAGCTTGGTTGATCACCTTCCTGGACCTGGGGGGAGTTGGGAGGACCTTGGTCTTAACATAGAGTAGGGAACCCCGATGGCTCCTTGGCCTGAAAAGGGAGGGAGGGAGGGTATGGGGGGAGGGGAGGGGAGGGAAGGGGGAGGAAGAGGGGAGGAGATGGAAACTTTTTAAATAAAAAAAATCACAAAAAAAGAAAATAAACACGGGAAAACCTCTTCAACAAACCATCCAAAATATTTCAATTGATATCATTTACTGAAAACATATGGAACCACAAGAAACAAATTTTAGTCACCTATATGCTCATAGGAAGGTAACTACATTTTCACATCATGTGTTCACTTCACCTTCTGGACAGCATAGAAACAATGCCAGGGATATTGGACTAGAGTCTTTAGAGTCTGTAGGGGTGGGTAAATACTACCCGTACACACCTTCAATATCCCCACCTCAGCACCCCTCCATAAAACGTCATTGTTATCAAATAAGTCCAATGACAAAGATAGCACGGATTATTGCCATGCTACAAATACACTTGAAAAGCACAACCTGAAAATCCCTAATTGTTTGTTTCTGTTCTGTATAAGACGTGGAACTGTCGTTTGCAACACTTGCCTATGTCTCAAGACACTGGAGTGTTGTTATTTAATGGCTGGATCAATTAATTTCCCAATGAGCTTCACTACCTAGATCACTAACTGATTACTTCTAAAGAGCATTCATGTGTGTGATCTGAGGATCAGGGCATCTACAAAAGGCAATCTACCGAAATAAGGAGAAAGAAGTTATCAGATGAGTTACACAGATGAAGTGAGACACTGGAAGGTTAGAGAAGACAAGAAAGCATTCAGTTATTCGTGGGCCTTTATGTGGCTAAGTGGTCCAATATAAAGCTGGGGCTTAATGTCAGGATGAAGCTGTTTACATCATGCTTGTTTATGAGTCAAAGTGCTGCTAAGCGCCCCATCATATGTTTCACTTGGCATCCTGTTGAGATGGAAAGGATCCAACCAAAACTAAATCTCACATACTATTTCAGAAGAAATGAGACAAAAGTTTTTCTGACTTCCATTCAGAAGCTCTGAGAGGAAATGTCAAGGAACAGAGATAGACCAAAGTGAATTATCTTAACTAAAACTGGAACCTAGACTTGATCCTATGTCCTAGACTGGCACAAAATGGGTTAGACTCTCATGGGAAAACCTTCCCCTCACCAAATAAATTATAGCATTGAAGCTTTTACACTGTTTTATACACGTGATCTGAGATATAATCAAAAATACTGGTGATGCAAAGAGGCAGGAAAATATGGCCATCAATCAAGACAAGAAGTGAGTAATGGAGGCACAGGAACAAATGACCTAGATACGAAAGTTACCCAAGAAGAACACTAAAATAACTAAGATCAATATGTTATTAAGAGCTAAGGTAAAAACTGACAAAATGGATGGAAAGAACGAAAAACTCTACAAGTAGAATCCATAAATAATCCTCAAGTAGACATTCATAATTTTAAAAATTACAATATCAATAGCACATTACTCAATTCGATGAAGCTAGGAGTAAACTAGACAGAGAAGAAGACAGAGCGAGTGAACTAAGAAAATGGTCATTAAAAAGTCAAACAGAAACAAAAAATAAACCCAGAGAAAGAACACAACAGAGGAGAGGAGGCGTGAGGCATGGCAGTGCTCCAGCACATTTTATTCCACCACATGACAGCAAAAACAGACAACAACTTTTAGTCAAAGATATTTTGAACCAGGAATAAGCCAAATTTTTCTGGCTCTTTAAGGTATCAATTCACATATTCTAGAAGATTACAAGGTGAAAGGACAATACATAAAATGAAAATCTTGACTGAGCAAGTTAAGAGACCAAAATAACCATTAACGCAGTAGTAGTCAAAACAATGAATGACTCATCATTAGAAATAAGCAAGTCAGCATAAAATACACTGAGTGCTGAATGGTATTTAAAGAACTCTTAAACAAACAAACAAACAAACAAAAACCTTTGGAGATTTTAACAGAGTAAAAACATTCTTCTTTGGTTATGATAAAACTATTATTAGCAGCTAAAATTAGTGGGGGCTGAGTAGAAATACTACAGGTCACTTTTCAAGTTGAATGAGAAATGATTCCAATTGAAAGGAAGAACAAGAAAACAGCAGTGGAAAAGATGACATTTTAGAAAGACAGAAAAAAATAGCTGTTAAAAGAGAACTATCTCTTGTGTCTTATGGATGTACAGCATGGGTGGAAGAAGGTATCATAGTCTAAAAAGTAGGAGGGAGCAAAGTGAAGATAAATGGATTTATGAGTTGGTATTGAGTGTGGACTGTAAAAAGGTCAGAGATTCATTTTTGAAATCTCAAGGATAATCCCTGAGTGGAATACATAAAAGATAATAAATATAGCCATATATAAATAATTTTGAAGATGAAATAACAAGAAAAAAATATTCTTCAGCAATCAATTAGTAAAAGAAAAATGAAGATAAAGCAAATATATCACAGGAGGCATGGAAATGTATCACAAAATAGTAGATTTGTACACAGCTATATTAATAATCATATAAAATCTGAAAATATTAAAATCTACAATGAAAATACTGAAATTATAAGAGTATCAAAACATAAGAAATGTGTTCTATGTACGTTTTCACACAGAAGAGAGCATGGATCTCACGGAACTACAGCTGTCAATCACTGTAAGCCACCACTTAGACTACCAGGAATTGAGCTCAGAACCTCTAGAAGAGCTGAGTGGTACAGTCAGGGAGTCTGCATGGGCCAACCTCAGCCCTCTGCATGTGCGTGACAGCTGTGCAGCTTGGTCTATTTGTAAGGCTCCTAGCAGTGATATCAGGACCTGTTCCTGGAGCTTTGCTGGTTTTGGGGAACCTGTTCCCATGCTGGATTACATGGCCTAGCCTTTATACAGGGGGAAGGAGTTTAGTGCTATGTCAACTTGGTGTGTCATGCTATGTCCAAGCCCATGGGAGGCCTTCCCCTTTCTGAATGGAGACTGAGGAGGAGTGGCCGGATTGTGGGGAGGGAACAGGAAGAGAGAAGGGAGGGGAAATGGAGGTTGGTAAGAAAATAAAGGAAAAATTTTTAATAAAAAGAAAAAGAAATGTGCTCTAAGAAAACACTGAGACTACAGAACAGTGAAAGAAAAGGGACGGGAACATGGTACCAAACATGAGCTAAAGAAAGATCGCACAGTTTGATAAATAAGACGACTTTTAAGAGAAGAAACAATCATGGGATCAAAAGTAGGATAATTCAAGTGATGAATCAGTAATATTATATGAAGATAAGGCAGTAGTAGCTATTATGTAACTTACAAGTTCCACTGCAAAATGAAATGGGGAGAATATGCCCATTTGATCTTTTTATGTCTATTTATTTATTCTTTAGGAATTTCACATCATGTATCCTGATAACACTCATTGCTCTCTTTACATACATACCTCCTACCCTTTCAATAGCTCCCTCCAAAAATAACAAAAACTTAAAATTAAAAGAAAAGGGAAAAAAGAACAAAAAAGAAGAAGAAAGTCCAGTTTTGGTTATCTATATGCTCACTGAACATGGTCAAACCCTCAGTGACCTGCATCTTAAATAGAACTGAATTGTGCTCCCCTCTACCACTTGGCCATTCATATTCACAGAAAAGTTTAATGTGACTTCTTTCTGAGTATTTGGTAGAACTTACAGGTTTATAAAATTACCTTATACCTAACATTATAGAAAAATTAAATGAATAACCAGCTTAATATAAAGGATACATACATATATATATATATATATATCAGATTATATAGTAAATATAACAATTATCTAGTATAAGTACAACACTGGAAAATGTATTACTAAAGGATCACTTTTAATAAATAGGCAATAAGTACAAAAATAAATAGGCAATAAGTACAAAAATAAATAGGCAATAAAATAAATATAGAAAAAATAAATATAGAAAGAAAACAATGCAATTAATTGTATGGTTATCTTTCAGCATGTTAAAATGAATGTTCATGTGTGGATAGGCTTTACAGGCAAATCGAAGAAAGAAAATACTACCTCTGACCCAGAAAAGAAAGCTCTAAAGAGCAGATTACTTCCTGAGACCTGCGAGTCAGATTTTACATGTGGAAGAGCGTTTGAGATAGGGCTGGAGTGACAGGCAGCCACCCTGCATGACGTTCAAAGTTTGTAGAATGCTTCTTTTCTCAATTCTAAGATTGTAGAGAGAAATAAAATATTCACAAGATGTGGAGGAAAATCACACTGGCTGGTGGAAAGGTTCATACTGGCAATATTTAGAAATTGGATTAGGAATGTCTAAGGTCCTAAACTGCCACTGCAATAATCCGAGTGAAGAATAAGAAGACCGTGATACAAAACAAGGGAGAGAAAGTATGGGTGATGTGTTATAGGCTCACATAATGAACAGTAGATAATATATAGTACTAGGTGATCTTAATCAATAACTAAGGCAGGACAAATGAACAAAGCACAAGATGTAAGGGGAAATGAAGCTGGTTCACATCCAGGTGGAACTTTCTGTCTTTGAGCCATGTGTGGAAATCTATAGATGGAATACTTAGCAAAAATCAATAGAGGCTGGACACTCATGAAGAAAATTTGAACCAAATCAATAGATATTGCATTTCTCAGCAGATAAAGCAATCATCACAGCTGAGAATATGAAAATGCCAAAGAGAGGGGACCCTGGAAAGAGAATAAAGGACTGAGGGCAAAAAGAAATCTAGATCCTGTGGCAAAAAAAAAAATGGTTACACTGGTCCATTCAGAAATGAAGAACTCAATGGGAGAAGGCTTACCTACAATGGCCAAGACCCTGGCTCCCAGTCTCATCATTAAAAACAAATAGTTGCTGTGGTAAATTTAATTTTATGTGTATTTTATCATAATAAAGTTATTTAGCAGGTAATTCAGTCTTTTGATTATTTTACTATACTATCAAAACACTTCTATGAAACTAGAACACTCACACATAATCCAGTAATTCTGCAAATGACACCAACTGATTGTTCTCCAACTCAGTTATGAGACCATCACACCACATAGGCTCAGTTCCGTAAGATTCCCCCTCCCAAGTTCAGACACTATTTGCAAACCTGCTGTATTCTGTTCTTCTGCCTGCATAACTACAAATCAGTATTACCTTGACCTCTGGTTTAACCTATAAATTTATTAGAGTCATTCATAGAACTAGGGGAAGTACTTAAGTTTATAACAAAGAATATGAAACGGAGACATGAACATTTCTAGAAGTAAGAGATGAACAGCAGAGAGGAGAGAAAGGGAAGGAGGAACAGACCTTCCATTTCTTCACAGAGTACAACACTCTACATGGCTCTACAGGTGTTCAACAATGCAGAAGCTCATCAGAACCCTGCCCTTCTATTGTCTTATGGAGACTCCCTTATGCAGCAACACATTTGTGGTTATTGGTGATGAATTCAGTGACTATTTCTTTCCTAAAAGCTAAAGATAGAGCTGAAATGACCAACTCTAATTAGGAATTGTTTCTTAGTCTTCATAACCAGCACTTATCTTGAAAGCATTTAGGACCCCCAACTAGTAGTATCCTAACTAGTGTGTAACAGATACATCTCATTCCAGAAAGTACAAAGTTCAAGAAGCCATATGTCATGCAACAATACACACTGTACTATAAACTTCGGTATCACAAGGCCACTAAAAACTTACTTCAAAAATGTAATCCTAGCACACCTATAAGAGAGATAAAATGTCTCACCACTTAAATAAAAGGAAAGCAGATTTAGAACATTTATATTGAAAGAAAAATCCATTGGTCTTTCAGTCATTTTAATGAAATCAAGCAAACTACAAAATAACCAGACTGTTTAACAAAATAAAAAATGTCTGTGAGTCATGATCTCCCAAAAGTGAATGAGACATGACAAATATATGTTATAAGGACTTAATGTTATAAATTGCACTACACATCTGGTTTGTTTTGCTGTAGAACACTTTCAGAGATGAAAACATTACTTACTTACAGGAATTTACATGTCTCTAAATCATGACTTTAGCGAATCCATGTGGTCACATTATTATTAATAGTTATGGATACTACTAGCAAGTCATATATCCTTCTGGCATTCCAGATTTAGGGTCCTGTATACAGCAATGTACAACCATCTGGTACAGAGCATTCGAGGATTTTGAGCAAGATATAAAGCTCAATTTTCACAGAAACTCAACCTCTTTGTAGAGACCACATACCAAGTAAATGAGAAAAGACATAGACACATGTTCGTGGGTGCTCAGAAAGAAATGGTAGGAAAAGGGGAAGACAAATCAGCCGGAAAATAATCACCCCGTAAACAGTCAGCCAGTGGCTCTGGAGTATTAAATCTGTAGGAAGGTGGAGGCAGCAATTTAAAACAGGAACTTAGGACGGAATCCATGGTTTGTAAAGTTCAAGTACAGAATTTTAAGGCAATGCTAAGGCATGAAAACCTTGGGAGCCATATTCTTTACTTTTCCTCATATCTGGGTTTTGTTAGACTTCCTTCCCTCACATAGTTAATTCCCTATGAATTCTACCTGCCAGCAAAGCACACTAGTGAATATGATTTTTTTCCTTTATACAATCAATAAACAAGTACATAATTTTATTGCCATCTAAATTTAAAATACTGATTTAAAAGTTTCCTGTATGTTACTCTTTTTTTTTTTTTTTTTTTTTTTTTTGGTTTTTTCGAGACAGGGTTTCCCTGTAACTAGAGCCTGTCCTGGAACTAGCTCTTGTAGACCAGGCTGGCCTCGAACTCAGAGATGTATGTTACTCTTAAATTGATGTATTTAATATTTTTAGACCGATTAAAGACATAACTGAAAAGTCACTATGGGGTGTGGACAGGAGTGGAGGGTATAAATAAAATTCGGACCAAGTGAGTTTTTTTGTTCAGGACTGGCTCCAAGTGTACTCTGAGAAATTCCAAACTTCTTTAGAGTACCCTTGGTAAACCTCCTTCCATGTAATTCACAGTGAAATAAACTTACATTAGGAGAAAGTAGAGTGTTCAATAATAAATTATGTCTGTCTTTATTTAAAATATCCATTTTGAACACTAATTTTTATTTATCTGTATTACCTTTGGTGATGAATTCAGTTACAAATTTAAGGACTAAAAGTAACTCTGGAAAACAATTTAGTCTAATAGATTTCTTATGGACACAAATTTCAATGGCAATAGCAATGCTCAGGGCATCATGCTACTAACATTTATACAGGCTTGGCTCTCATCTTCATGGTGGTTAATACTGATTATTAAGGACTGAATCTAGTCTCAGTAAAGAGAAGAACTCTGGACATGTATGGGAAGGGGTCTCTAGGGTGGATTTATCTAGGGAGGAAGATCCACCAAAAACGTGGGCAACACTCTTCTATGGCCTGGAGTCCAAGACTGAATAAAACAGCTACTTCACATTCCTATTGCTACAACTGTCCCTCTCTGTTCAAACTGTAAGAAAAATAAACTCCTTCCCTCACACTGCATTTGACAGGTATTCTGTCACAATAATAAGAAAAGCAAACAATAAAACTTAGACTATTTTAGGCCATCTAAGATAATCTTCCTTAACTCCTATATGCCATTCTTGGATATATAGAAAAATCTGCATTTTATTAAATTTATAAGCTTGGGGCAAAGGATGTAAATTTGTTTTTTTTAAAATTAGACTCCTTTTTTTTTTTTTTGCTAAAAACATTGAAATGAGTCCTGAAAGCTACACTGTAGTAAGCATGAAGGAGATGGCAGATTTATGGAGTCCTTACCGGGGCATGTCCAGATCCAACAGCAGTAGCAGTATCATGAGAATCTCTCACAATCATATAGAAAATGAAACAGGGTTGAAGGAGAGGGGAGAGGAAGGGAGGGCAGCAGAGAAAAATGTAGAGCTCGATAAAAATCAATAAAAAAAAGAAAATGAAACAAATTTAAAGTATACCTCAAGTTCAACTCTTTTAGGCCTTTTAACATTTGAACTTTGTATGGTATTAGTTTTAAAATATTTTTTCAAATTTCAAACACAATATACATAGCCTCATTATATTTACTACATTATGTATTATAAATTTGTATTTATTAAGTACATTATGTTGTCTATATATTTTTCTCTTCAATGATTCTAGATGTCCAAAAGTTATTAGTTTGACAAACTGCATTACCAAATCCATTTCTATTAAACACAAAACAATAACTTAAAAGATTGTCCCCATGATTAATTTGCAGCTAAAATGTTAACAACCGAATTAACTTTAATATGTGACCACCTTGCTGGTTTTCCCATTTGAAGGCTTCTATTCCTCTTAGCAGAGGGAACATCAACCATGTTGTCTTTAGAGATTGCTCTCTTATTCAAATAGCTATTACTCATCTACTAAAAATAAGGTGAATAACAGAGCAAGCTTTCTGAAACTATATATCAAGAAGAAAGTTTTATAGCTTTAGTATTGCTTACAAATCAATTCCTTAGACCTGGGCTGCCATTAGGAGCTTTTAAGACTGCCGAGAGCTGTGTCATTCACTGCTATTTTGACACATTAATGCACTAATGGTATGTGCAGGCTGACATAACTTCTTTCGAGTTCTATTACAATAATTATCAGGACCCTATGAGACATGCAAAGTTACGCAAGGTGACAAAGAGTATGTAAATACTCAAGAATTCCTGAAGCACCCACTTTAAAATGACAGTGAATAATTAAGAAACTATAAAAACATCAAGGTAAAAACCGTCTGCTAAGAACCTTATCAGAGGAAACAAACCATGAATAAAGGAGACAGTCACTTAGAAATAAGGGGAGGCACATTCAAGTATTGCTTGTCATTTAAATCAGAAGTATTACATGTATATATTTTTATTTTTGTTAAGTAAGAATAAAATTTCAGACACAATCACATGGAACATGCTAAGAGTCTATGAGGTGCTGACAGGCTTAAATTAATCAATTGTATGCTTCAGAAGTACATGATTTTGATGAAACTGTAATTGTGTTTAGAAGTCATTCACCATTACTGGGAAGATACATGCAGTTCTGTGGTGAAAGCAAATAAAACGTGAATATAAATTAGTAAATACAGTTTGCAGGTGAAATAAAGTAGCTACTGCCAATAGAATACTTAGCAATCTACTTTCTCTACTCTCCTTTTTCTATCTGGTTATATTCCTGCTAAATGAATAAGTTTCTTCAAATAAATTTCTCATATATAAAATACATCTTCCTATTATGTACTTTATTACATTAAGACAAGCTTTCTGTTACCTGTACTCTCTCCTAGCTCAGTCTGATGCTGGTATGAGCAAGTGACAGGATGATTCTGTCATATAAGTGTGTTTTACTCCCACGTCTATGCTGTAAACAACCCAAATGTGTAGCAGTCTGCTACTACAAAAAATGCTGGAATTCCAGTATAGACACACAATGCACTGATGCTTTGATTGATTCATGTTTAACAAGGCGAATTGAAAAGGTAACTGTGTGGATGCAAAGCACAGGGAGACAGTGAGAGGGAAGAAGTTTGGGTACCACATGTTCCGCTTCCTTCTGCCCTAGGGAAAGCTTCAAAGGTGATGGGGAAGAGTGGTATGTAGTGTGATGATCTAGACTGCGAGATATCAGTGCTTGCCTCTGGCCTGCTTTTCCTGGGAGACATTAAGTTCTAGAAAGTTCCTTCAGATTTCAGGTAACAGCAAAATAGAACTGAGATAGCTGTATGGGGGAACCTGTGTGGGAAAGCCCACTCAGACTCCCGAGATGTGGGAAACTCCTAAATATCCTCTAATATGAAAGGGATTAAAAGAAAGAAAAATGGAAAGGAAAGGGATGAAGGGAAGAAAAAAGCAATGAGCCGGACTCCCAGAACATGAAGGACAGTGAGGGCTGCTGAGAAGCCAAGGACAATGGCACTGGGTTTTGATGCTACTGCATGTACTGGCTTTGGAGGGGCCTAGCCTGTGTGGATGCTCACCTTCCTAGACCTGGATGGAGCGGGGAGGACAGTGAACTTCCTGCAGGGCAGGGAACCCTTACTGCTCTTCGGGCTGGAGAGGGGGAGTGGAGGGAGAGGGAAGGAAATGGGAGGCGGGGAGGAGGCAGAAACTTTAAATAAATAAATAAATAAATAAATAAATAAATAAATAAATAAATAAAAGCAATGAAAGAGAGCAAACACAGAGCTACCTGACTTTGAAGGACCTGGTCATGGCAATGGATGTGTCAGAAGAAAGTGGCAGAAGAGCAGTTCAGACATATCTGGAAAATGCCAACAGAGAAGCACCGCCTCCAAAGACTCACTAACTCAGCAAATGAAAACTCAGACTCAAAAAGAGCATTAAATAAAATGTCATGGAGCTTCTTCTAGTCAAGATAGAACCCAGTTGCGAACTTAGATCCTGAAAATGTAAAAGAAGAGCAAAGGGGAAAAAACAGAAGGAAGAGAGAATGTAGGGGAAATTCTAATTGGTTTTAATCATAGAAACTCTGAGTCAGATATAGGGGTAAATGCTGAAAGATTCGAGAAGCAAAGCAGACAGCTACTAGATATTATCTCTACTGAAATCTCGGACCAAATGGGTGATCCTGTCTCGAGGAATTCTCAGACTGAATGTTTTGAGCTCTTGTCTCCTTCCACCCTATATTCCGCTTTCCACCTGGCCATATCTCTTCTGTACTCTCCTCCCTTGTGTTGGGATTAAAGGCATGTGACTCCTGAATACTGGGATTAAAGGTCTGAGCCACTACCACCTGTTAACAAGAACATGTCACTATCTCCAAAAAGTACATGCTTTTGTTCTTTATATTATTAAATTTTGAAGTTGTAATATTTTATATCTTTTATTGGCATTCTTGTAAAGAATTTTATGCTATTGAATATATATTGAAGAGAATAATTAGTGTATTAGTTCTTTTCCTGATGCTGTGGTAATAACCTGATAAGGAGACCTATGGGGAAAGGCTTTATTTCAGCCCACAGTTACAAAGGGAAACAGTCTGTTATTGTGAGGAAGACATGGGAGCAGGAAGAGAAGGACTGAGGCAGGTGTAGGAGGCAGCGTGGTCACACTGATTCCACATTTAGGAGGCAGAGAGTGAACAGGAAGTGGGACTGGTCTGTAAACCCTAAGAGTCACACCCAGTGATCTACTTCCTCCTTCAGGGTTCCACAACCTCTCCAAATAGCACCACCAGCTAGAAACCTGGTACTTAATCATGAGAGGCTATGGGGGACATCTCACATCCAAGCCATGACAACTAGATATATTGTATCTCCATGTAATCCAGAATAAATGTAAACTCTGAAATAGTTGTGCTCATCTTTGAATGATTATTCATTTTCACCTGTATACACAGCAAATAACCCAGCTTAGGCTAACAAAGTAGCATCAGTAATTTATAGAAATTTACAGATTAAAGAAACCTGCAAACCTGGGGAATGAATCCCACTAAGTTCGCAGACTAGAACCACTCAAATGTTTATTAAATTGCCAAGTTTGGTATAATTAGAAACAGAGCTGGTAACGAAGGGGGATTTGCAGTGCTCACAGGCATGCTTTCCTCAGTCCTGAGTTCCATTGTCTGGAACTGGTAAATGAGCAAATCAAATTTCAAAACTGTAATACAGATATACCGTGAGGTAAATACCGTAACAAAATGGGTATTAACAGCAGACACCTGTTACTTATTTCCTTTTAGTTTGTTCTCTTTAGTAGGTGTGGTGGCTTGAATAAGATAGCCCCCCTCCTCAGTCCATAAATTTGAATGCTTAGGGAGTGACATTCGGATGTGTGGTTTGAGGAGTGTGTCACTAGGGGTGGAGTTTGAGGTTTCAAATGCTCAAGCCAGGCACGGTGTCGCTCTCTCTTCCTGCTGCCTGCCAATCCACATGTAGAACTCTCAGCTACCTCTTCAGCACCATGTCTTCTTGCATGCCACCATACCTCCCACCAAGATGATAACGGACTAAAACTCTGAAACTATAAGCCAGTCAATTAAATGTTTTCCTTTATAAGAACTGCCATGTCCATGGTGTCTCTTCCTAGCAATAGTACTTTGACTAAGACAGTGTGGCATCTGAAAAATTCAGCTAGAATCTCATTTTCAACAGAAACATGCCTATTATCCAATTTGCCCAGATAGAATTTACATCAAAAACCATATTTAAAAGGGAGCCAATAATAACATGTATATGCTTCAAGCATCTAGAACACAGTGGTAAAGTAAAAAGCCAGGATAAAATGAAAGGTACTCTATAAAAGTATTTTTGAGATGCAAAATTAATTTTCAACTTTAAAAAGTAAGTTAAAAATAATACTTCTAATCCATGTATACTTTAATAAATATCAGTTAAAAAGCAATATATGCCAATGAGCAACATAGTAAACATCTATCTTTTTTAAGTTAAAGCACAGACGTTGCTATCTTCTTTCAGTGGTGGATACCACTTCCTTTACACCTGACAACTTACATCTTGTTGAAAAGACATGGAGGAGTAAGTCATGTCCACTAAAAGTACTCAAATAGTTGCTCCCGACTGCATAGAGCTCATCTGATGTTTTGATCAATAACTAACACAGGAAGTGAGCACCATGCTAAACCACACACTATCAGAACTTTAGGACAGTGTTCGTCATAGCTTTTCCTTTTTATTTGAGAAAAAAGTAAGAATAAAATGTCTGTTTTGTCTAAAACCACTAAATATTTTCTTTTGTGTAGAACCTGCAAAGTTTTTTTATAGGCTGGGAAACTTTCATAATGTTAAGAAGCTAAACACTTTCCCAGGGTTTTACATTAGTATGTCAGAGGAAAAGTAATTTCTTTTTATTGACCTTTGGTAAAACTTACTTTTCTACTATTCAACCCGATACTCTACCCAATGCAGAAACTATGCATTCCTTGACTGACCTTGGCAGACCTCGGTCACACGCAGGGTTGACTGACGTACACATGCAGAGAGATGTTAGGACACTGTCCTATGTACCAACAGTGCATAAATGAGGAGTAAACACAACATGATTATGGCCTGAGGTGATTTAAGCCTGAGGACAGTGGCTTATCATATTACTTGGATTCTATATACATCTAAAGGAAGGGGATCATAGAATACTCTTTATAAATTATCAAATTTATAAAATTATAATTTTCATTTTCTGAAAAGTTGTATAATCTTACAGCTTAAACGGCATTTGTCACCTGAGAATAGCAAGGCTCCCTAGACAATGGTAAAATGGCTCCTTCTAGAACTGAACTAGTCAAACAATTTAAAATGTCATGCTGCTTTTAAAGTTACACTTTAATGTGATGCAAAGCATTTTCATCTATTATATAAATAGCACATGACACTTGACATTTTCCTACTGTTTTATGGCTTTTAGATATATAACCTAAAATTCACAGTACAAAAGTTGAGTCCCTATACTGGAAGAGTAGAAAGCCTTAAGGAAATTCAGTATCAAATAATCATCTGAATTGCAATATAGGTCTTTCTGATGTGTCAGCGAGACAAATGTTTCCATATGTAGTCTCATGTTCATCTTCAATAAAGATAGCAACAGTGCCAATATACGCTTAGGTAGCTGTAATTATGAAGTATAACAATTATTACATAAAGACCTATTAAACACAAAAGAGAAGGTCAATAAATATCTTTTTGTGATTGTACTCTACAAGTTTCACATCCTCCTAAGACGGAGCTACATAAAATGTGATTTTGTGATTCTCAGCATTTTGCTACTAGTTAGTAACAGGTGAATCAATAATAAATGACTGTTAGATTTGAGAAGCAAGAGTATTAGGAAAATGTTTACTATAAATGTAATTGTGTAATTATTTGATTATCCACCCTATTATATTATGAAAAGAGAGTTCAGAAAATAATCTGATAATATTACTTAAGTATTACTTACTCAATATATAGAGAGAAACAAGCAACAAGAAAAAGTAAGTTGAATTTAAAAATCACTTGTTTAATTCAACATCAAATTAAGGTCATTCTTTTATCATCATTAATTCAGGAACCATATTTTGTCTTTACTGCACATGATGTTCACAAAACAGTGACAAGAACAGACACTAAGATCATAGAAGTAACACGAAGATAAGCAATAGAAGCCATTCAGAAAACCATATCAATGATTTTATGAGATGAAAACCATAGATAAGAAACCTGGACCTCTAACAGAGAAATCTGTCATGTAGTGGAAGTGGAGAACTTTCTGAAGAACAATTTTTAATTGATGTAGCCAGCAAGCTCAAATAGTTTTGGTGGTAAGAGACACAATAAAGACCCAATGTAAATATCAGAGTAGACTGCAAAGATGAGCAACAGAAAAAAAGGGAATTGTGTGTATTTACTTTGTATTTAAAAAACAAAATATGAAGGAAAGGAATTCAGATAGACTTGACTACCTACAGATAAATATGTTATGTCTAGTTTCCAACTGTCATCTCTATCTACATTGCTTCCATCAATCACAAGAGCAAAATCAGAGTAATTCCTTTTGTCTGGTTGTCTCAACTTGATAACAGAAAATAAACTAAACTTATCAAAGTTTTGTAGTGTTTGTGGTCTTGAGAGAACATTTTCAAATGTGTTGGATGAGCAAGATCCATTTTTTTGTTGTGATTTTTATTCTCCACTAGTTCCTCCTTGTTTCTTATTGCTTTAGCTTCATGCCAATCACCACATCTTGCTGGGTGGTAGAAACTAGAAAAGTCAGAAAACTCTCATGTAAGGTTGCTTATTATTATTGATTTTTAAGAAAACAGCCCATTTGTTTACATGGAAGGGATGATGAAGACCACACACTACAGCAACTTCCTCTTTAATAGAATCATCATTCTGAGATTTTTCCTAGTGATGGTCTTGTCCCCACTTCAGAGGTTCAGTCTCAGCAAGCTGTATATAACCAATCACTAGACTTCTGAGATGGCACAAGCTAACATTTTAAAAATGATACTTCAAACAAAATTATTCTCATCCTTTCAGTGGCCCTTGTTTATGTCTCTCCCTTTCAAGATTCAACTTCAGTACCCCAAGCTGAGTGAAATATAAATTAACTTTCAAATTACAACCCTGTCTTAACATAGAACTTGTACTCTGAAAAATGGATCACTTAGCAGTTACAAACAAACTGTATTTCATCTGAGATTTTCAAATATTCTCTAAAACCATACTGATGTGACTGACTTTCCAAGAGTGATTCTTTGCAGATATTTATAGAAAGATCAACATCTCAGACCAAACCAGCCTTTTTACTCTAATTTTACCATGATATGCTTTAGAGAACTCAATCATACATATTAAATCCATCCATGATCTTATATGAGTATTTTAAGTTGAGTATAATTTACAATTATTTAAAAATGTCATTTCTACTGCTGTTTTATAAGAATTGTGATTGCAAGGGAATTAAACCTTGAAAATTGAGTAAACGGATCATCACTTGCTGCTATTTCAAGAGGTAGAATACGTTATTCAAAGATGGCATTTTCAACAGCCAACTCGTCTATGAATACTTTTTTCCTAGCAAGGCAGTGATTATACTTAAGCTCACGCTGGCCTGAAAAAATGCATAAATTTTGATGACCTTGATTCAAGTATATGTCACTATAGCAAAATTAAATGATAATCCTGCTACTTGATTTGTGATAGAGAAAAACATGTAAAACCTCTGAAAGTTACACTTTAACAAAAATTAAATAGTCATCAACAGGCACCATACTATTCTTACTGAATAAACAATGAAAAAAGTTTTCTAACTCACAATTGGAAATGATAGAAAAGAGACAGAGGCACATATCACTTCTGAGAGCAGAATAACATTGCAACCAAATCTGGTCAGTACCTGATTTCTGTCTGAAGCCTTTTACTGTACTCACTGTGCTTATATGACCATACAGCTAGAGACTCTAAAGCAGCTAGAAAAAAGGAAAAAGGTAAAAGACTAGAGTTGTGGGAGACATAACTTCACAAGCTAGAAAATGTGTCCTTTGTGTCAGTCTAAATTATAAACAGAAAAAGAGCATGATAAGACTTCTTAAATATAAAATACCTGAAGAGAAAAACTCAAGGTCATCATAGCGTGAACAATACCGAGAGTTCATATGGAGCTAAGAGAACTTTCATATCAGGGAAGCTCAAGGAGAGAGACTTGATTGATGACTAGTGTTGTGTGATATTTTGATTTCAATTTGAAAATAAAGCTTTCATTGAGTGAGAGGGCAGAGAGCTAGTGACTAACTGAGCTGAGCAAAATTAGTCCTATTGGTTTGGAAAGTAGTAGGCGGGACTGAGAGAGAATCTGAGCCCTTTTGGAGGAAAGAACAGAAGAGGTAAGAGGTGACTTGTGCTTCTGTGCAGCCTCTTTGATCATTCAGGTTCTTACCCCAATATCTGACTCATGATTTTTTATTGATAAAGAATAATTAGCTAAATAGCTCACCTGGGAGGACTTATATTCTAGGGAGTAATCTGCTACTGTTGTTTAAGTAAATTGACATAGTAGCAAACTGTTTTCTAAATATACGTTTATATCTCCAGACAAAAGCTACTCTCAGCTTTAATCAGAGAAGCCTCTCTTTACAGTGAACCAATGTGAATAAACAGACACATTGGTATAAAAAAATGCTACAAGAAGAGTTGAGGATTCACCCATAAACAAAATCTTTATACTAACTCTTAAAGTCTCAAGTAACATTGTAAACAAAAACAGGAGTGGTGCTCTGGGATACTGTAAAGATTTGTCACTTGCATTGGTTTAATAAAACACTGATTAGCCAGTAAGCAGGCAGAAAGTAATGCCGGGCAACCAAACTAGAATTCTGGGAAGAGGAAAGACTTACTCTGTAGTCACCCAGCCAGATGCGGAGGAAGCAATAAGAGAATGCCTTACTGATAAAAGGTATAAAGCCACGTGGCTAAATATAGATAAAAATTAAAGATTATATTTTAAATTGTAAGAGCTTGTTAATAATATGCCTCAGCTAACAGGTCAAACATTTTATAACTAATGTAAGACTCTGTGTGTTTTGCTGGAACTGAACTCCTATGGTATCAGGCAAGAGAAAAACTTCTGTCTACAAATGACGTCAACATGAAATAACTATATCCACATTAAACCTGACAGAGCATAAGAAGGGATTCTAGACAAAAAAAAATACAAAACACAAAACAAAAAAACAGAATAAGCACAACTTCTTGGTAGAAGCATTTTCTCAGCTGGGCTCTGTTTTCTAGAGGCAAGCACACCTCCTTTAAGAGAGGCTTCCTGTCTCAGTGTTAGAGGCAAAAACATCACAATTCTTTTTAGAGACTCTGCCAACAAAATCTTAAATGGTGTATATGAGCAGCTGGTATTAGGCTTCTTGGTGCTGGTATGGACCTAGAAACTCCATAGAATTGTAATATAAAAATAATCATGGCTCCTGCCAGTACATCCAGCACAAAGCTAGATTCTCAAGGAAGCCAAGGAGAGGGGCGGATCCAAACACCAAAGCTGTGACTTTAATCCTACTCATACCACTTCGCAGACTAAAGATTCATGTGGTCAGAAAAAAGATAGAGATATACAATAAAAACAGATTTAGAGGGAAAAAATAGAAAAAGAAAGAACTTCAAAAGATTTATAGTGTGTTTGAAAACATACATAGGCATGGGAGAAAAAAGAAAAAGGATAGAGAAAGTCCTTTAAAAAAAGAAATATAGTAGTGTGTGGTGTCACATACCTTTAAGTCCAGCACTTGGGAGATGGAGGCAGGCAGATCTTTGTGAGTTTGAGGCCAGCCTCGTCTACAGAGTGGGTTCTAAGACAACCAAAGATACACAGGAAAACCCATCTCAGAAAAAAAAATTAAAAATAAAAATAAAAGAAATAGAGTAAAAAAAAGTCATGTAAAGATGGGAAATACACAGAGAATCTGGATACCGTATGTTATTGTGTTGTCTTTGAATTGTTTGCTGAGGAAGGAGCAACAGCAGCTAAAAGACATTTGATTGTGCCGGGCGGCGGTGGCGCACGCCTTTAATCCCACCACTCGGGAGGCAGAGGCAGGCTGATCTCTGTGAGTTCGAGACCAGCCTGGTCTACAAGAGCTAGCTCCAGGATAGGCTCCAAAGCTACAGAGAAACCCTGTCTCAAAAAACCAAAAAAAAAAAAAAAAAAAAAAAAAAAAAAAAAAAAAAAGACATTTGATTGTAAATGCTGCTGAATTAATTCAACCTATATATTTTGAAAATGCCTTCACTTCAAAATTTAATTCATGGTGTGGGAGTCCCCTCTGTGTGCTGTCATTCTCATTAATGAATAAAGAAACTGCCTTGGCCTGTTGATAGGGTACAACTTAGACAGGCAGGGAAGACAGAACTGAATTCTGGGAGGAAAAAGGGCGGAGTCAGGGTGAAACACCACGGATCTGCCAGTGTCAGATATGATGAATCTTTGTTGGTAAGCCACTGTCACATGGCAATATACAGATTAATATACATGGGTTAAATTAATGTAAGATTAGCCAATAAGAAGCTGGGGCCAAGCAGTGTTTTAATGAATATGGTTTTTGTGTGATTGTTTCAGTTCTGGGCAGCTGGGACAAACAAGCGGGCCTCCTCCAACAAATTCAAAAGATATACTACTTTGGAAAAGAGGTTTTACTTTGGTTTCTACAGGAAATGAGAGGCTGTGAATTCATTCTCTGTTAAGAAAAATCAGGTTTGATCAAGGAAGACCCCCTGAAAAATCTCCAATAGGAGTGGATAGTCAGGATGATCCAATATCTCAGAGCACCTCTGTTGCAGCTTCCTCTGAGTTTTACATTCAGAACAGCTTCAAGACTGCTGGCTGAGATGATACACTCTCACAGAATACTGCAGTCAGGACTTAACCATAATTCTAAATTTTCTTTGCAGCCCCACAAGATTAGTGCCCACACTCAGCAGGAAATAGCCTAAAAAACTATTCCACATTCCTCAAAAATGGATTATAAATGTTCAATTTTGTTTAGTGTGTCAGTTACAAGTTATTATTGGTAATGGTCAGGAAAAAAGATCATGCCTACTCTAACAAAGTCACATCTTTTAATAGTGCCATTCCCTTTGAGGATCATTTTCTTTCAAACAACAACACTCTGAAACTATAAGCAAATCCCAATCCCAATTAATTTTATTTTAGTAAGAGTTTCTGTGGTCATATCTCTTCAAAGCAAGAGAACACTGACTAAAACAACTTTCTGTGTTGAAATTTGCCTGCCTAACTATTGGAGTGTTTCTAGATATTTCTAAATTAGTCTAATTATATAAACTATTACTATATTTTGGTAATTCCTTATTTAGATATTGAAGTGTACAGTGAGTGATTTGATTCTTGCTTTTGTTTTTCTCCCACACTTGTGTGTGTGTGTGTGTGTGTGTGTGTGTGTGTGTGTGTGTATATATATATATATATATATATATATATATGGGACTTGAGTATGCCTATAAAAGCAAATGTATTTACTGTAGAGGTCTAATGTATTACCATTCTCTCTTTGTGTGGAAAACTCAATAGAATTTCCATAACTGAGAACTAGGCCACTGACCTAATCACTGACATCATATTCAGATTCCTGGTAATATAAAAATATACATCTTCACAAGAGCATATCCTTTCCTTTATTATGTTACTTCAGGCAGGGAAGGAGAATATAACAAAACAAAACTACCATTGATTTCAGAAACCAATCAGTGCTTCTAATCACCACAAAGAAGACCCTTGTAGAACAGAAATACCAAATTGGAATGGCCTAAAATTGAGGATATTTTCTTTGTAAAAGATATTATATCATTTATTTTAATTTATGGATTTGTTTTATAGATTCTAACTGATTATACTTTTTATAAATCATAAGTATTAGTGAACAGAAATGACAAAAATGTGTAATACAAGCAAAACGTTAGTAAATTATTTTATAACATAATGAATTTGTCAGTATAGGGTAACCATGATAGCTATTGAGACTGAGCAACAAGGACAAGGATCTCTGGGGTGTGACTAGGAAAGCAGAGACACTAAGACATGGAACAGTTGGCTGGCATGGATGCTAAGGCCAATCCAGTCCTGGAACAGAAGCAGCTAGAACTGCCATGAAGAAGTCATGTGTGGCTGAACTACCACGAGGAAAGAGTCACAACATGATAGAAACCATATTATACAGAGGCTGGAAATAGATGTTAATAAGTGTAACTCAGATCCTAATGTACAGTTTCCTCAGATAAGTAACAAGGTAAACCCAAAGAAAAACATATAGATCCTCCTGGAAACTGGAAACAGACAAGATCGCCAGGCAAAAGTTGGGAGCATGGGGGTGGGGTGGGGTTGGGGGAAGGGGAGAGGAGAGAGAGAAGGGAGAAGGGGAGGGTTGGGGAAAGGTTGGGGGAGTGGGATGGTTGAGATGGAGGAAGGACGAATATGGGAGCAGGGAAGGAGATATCTTAA
The DNA here is from genome assembly GCF_903992535.2 of Arvicola amphibius. Taxonomy (NCBI): domain Eukaryota; kingdom Metazoa; phylum Chordata; class Mammalia; order Rodentia; family Cricetidae; genus Arvicola; species Arvicola amphibius. The sequence continues at coordinate 45,881,099 of NC_052060.1, read as the reverse complement.
TTGAGGGGGCCATTTTGGGGTTGGCAAGAGGCTTGGGTAGAGGGGTTCCCAGGTGTTCCCAGCTAGGACCCTGGGCAGTGGAGGAGAGGGTGCCTGAACTGGCCTTCTACTGTAATCAGATTGGTGATGACCCTAATTGTTATCATAAAGCCTACATCTAGTAACTGATGGAAGCAGATAGAGTGATCCACAGTCAAGCACCAGGCTGAGTTCAGTTGAAGAGAGGAGGGATCATATGAGCAAGATGTGTGTCAAGATCATGATGGAGAAAACCACAATGACAGCTGATCCGAGCTAGTAAGAGCTCACAGACTCTGGACTGACATCTGGGGATCCTGCATGGGACTGAACTAGGCCCTCTGAATGTGGGTGATATTTATATGGCTTGATCTGTTGAGAGGAGTTGATAGTGGGATCAGGACTTATCCCAGGTGTATAAACTGGCTTTTTGTAGCCCATATCCTATGGTGGGATACCTTGTTCAACCTTACTGTAGGGAAGAGGGGCTTGGTCTTTCCTCAACTTGATATGCCAGACTTTGTTGATTCCCTATGAGAGGTCTTAACCTTTCTGAGGAGTGGATGCTGGATTTGACTTGGGGAAAGGTGGCAGGGATCAGGATGAGGGGAGGGGGAGGGAACTGTGACTGCATGTAAAATGAAAAAAAAATTAAATAAAAAAATTATGATAGGGATGCTGCAGTAGCTCTTCACAAGTGATGGTTACTGGTGGGGGTGCAATTGGGGAAGGACTCAGTATCTTAGACTACAAGATTTCACAGTTAATGCAATCTAAGGAGGTAACCACACAAGTGTACAATTCCAGATCACAGTGCTGGAAGAGACTGAAGCTTCACAGATGATATCTACAAACTGTAGAGCTCATTAGGAAATTTATCTGTGGGAAGAAAGTCATGATACACGGGTTAGGAAATTTTAAGGAGGATAATGGGAATACCATCATTACCTTCAAATATTCAAAGGATATTCATGAAGAAAACGGCAGCTATGCACACTGCAGCATAAATAATGGAAGACAATATCAGGGAAATAAACTATGTGGGATAAATACTCTATGGAAATTATAGTTGTGCAGTTAGACCTCTGCACACGCAAACTTTATAAAACATGAAGAGAGGGCGATTTTTAGGTATCCATAATATTATAAAAGCAGGGAATTAGCACACTATTTTACATTTCTCAATATATCAATGGCTATAAAATACGTATGCAACCCCAGTATATAAGAGACAAGTTATTAATCTCTACTTAAATATTTTTTAAAAAATTGTAAAATGAAGTTAAACATACAGTCCTAAGTAGTAAATTCTGCCAGGCAAGGATTTTAAGCCTGGCATTCAGCTCAGTATCCAGGAAAAGGAGGCACTAAATAATCTTGAACCTATGTCTAGAAACACTGATGTTGGAGGTACGGGACTTGAGGATGAAATGGCATTTGTGGTAGTTACTGTATAATGAATTCATTGTTTTATTGCACTACACTTTCCCAGTGCATCAGGAATCTAAAACAGCCCCCACTCAGATCTCACTCAGTGGTCTGGAAGGTCCTGGAATTCCACAAGTCTAAGAAAATCGGTTTCTTCTGAATGTTTAGGTTACTAGAATTCATCTAAATGTTTCTGTTAGTAGAAAGTGGTTTAACAAACCATGCTAGATTTCAACACAATACAAACAAGGAGAGGCCCACATTTTAAACATGTTCTTCTTGTACTATAAAAGCTGGGGTTCACTGTGCAACCAGGGTGGGGGTGGGGAGCAGAACCTGAAGGAGAAGCTGGAAGGAGATTTGTTACCTATAAACAATAGCCTCCTTTGCACTTCCCTCCTGGGACCTTTTATACTTTAAAATGTCCTTTATATTAACTTTCACAGGAGTTAAAATGAATAAAACTGTTAGGGCAATGAGATTGCAAAATGATTTGCTCAGGGCCCTCTACCCACCTGGGAATGGCCCTAAGCCATTAAAAACAGGTTAAGTGGTAGAAATTGAGTGGAAATAAGTTTCAAAGCCTCAAGAAGACAAGAGGTTAATTATTAGGGCTAGCCCAGGATCCAGAACCTTGGGCCCTTGATTCAATACTTTCCTTAATGATCTGGAAAAGGTGACGTTTTAAAATTTGCAGGAAAATTTCATTTTAATTTTCTTGAGATTAGGGAAATTGGCTGAATTCCAGAAAGTCTTAACAATGTGAAGTAATTAAGAAATACAAAGGTTTATAAAATCTATTCAAAATATGGAAAGGCAAAGTACATTTGAAAAATAAATTCAAATTACACACCCACACTGATGAGTTCTGAACTGAATGTGGTTTCTCGGGGATAAGATTTGTATGTCTCCTGGTGCAATAAAGATATTTGTTCACTACCTAAGGGCAATAAAAGTGGAATGAGGCATTAAGCCATATTTAAAAGGAGGCCAAACTAGGACACATAGATATCCCATTTCTGAATCAATATTATCTCCTTATCTTTGGTATGGTAAAATAGAATTTATCTTAGTAGTCTCATTGTTTTGAAGCTAAATGAAAACCAGGAAACAAGAAGAGCAATGAGAAATTGTTCCATGCAAAAGGAAAATGATGTACCTTTTAAAATAAAAGATCAAGGACACAGAGGACACATTTAGTTGAGAAAAGAAAATTAAAGTATAATAGTATACAAGGTAATGAATACTAATGGCAAAACCAATTGGAAACTCTGATCTACCCATATTTCCAAAGACTATTTTCTGGTAATAAAAAAAAAACTCAATTATATTAGAAGATAGATAAATATTATAGGGAAGTAGTATAATCATTATTAACAATGTCGTTCTATGAAAAGTGCATTGTAACGTATTATATTATCAAGGTAAATATAATGACAGAATAAGATTAGCAGGCACTGTGTAAGAGAAACGACCTCTAGCAATAACTGAAGGTGAAGTGAAGAGTATTGAGTAATGTGGTCATTTAGAAGAGGGAGATGCTTTTCTTCTTCAGCTCTTACATTACTTTGTAGCATAGAGAAAAAAGATAATGAAAAAGGAGAGAGGAAAGTGTGACTGTTTAACTTGACTAGTACACAGGATCTAATTTCTTGGATCTACTATGTCTAAAGCAAAATTAAAACTATTTTATAAAAACTCATGTACCAGGGGCTAAGATGTCTGCGGGTTGAGATGTCCTCCTCCTCTGGAGAGCTAGAGCTTCTGCGTTGACTCCTGCTACCCACATCAGACGGCTCACAATGACCTGCAACTCCAGTACTAGGGATTTTCCTATTTATAGAGGAAATGCCTTAGAAATTAAGTAGATATTGGAGATGGGGATATAACTCAATGCCATAAGATTTGCTTACCACATGCATGGACCTGAATTTAATGCTTAGCACCATATAGGAATTAAAACATCAAAAATCCAGATTAAGTAGAAGTCATTGAAAAGACGAAACCATGAGACCCTAATCACTCAGTAATCAGGTAATGAATTAGACGTGCTGTACTTAAAATTAGTAAGAGCAAGAACAACCATGTAAACTTTCTCTGACCTGCTCAAAAATAATTGTATAATATCTACACAAATGACAGTCACCCTGAATGCCCTGTTTTTCATAAGTAACTTTTGGAACCCAGAATCAGTGAAATAACATTGGGTTTAAAGTATGAATGACTGGGATCAAGACCTATCTTTTGTCTATTAGTACTCATAAAAAGAATGGACTGGTTGAATTGGGGATATCCCCCAAAAGATACATCCCAGAGCCTGCAAATTGATCTTGGAAAGGGAATCTTTGCAGATGGAATTAAATTAAGGCTTTTAAGGTGAAATAATTGCCAAGGGTCAGATAAATCCCAGAGAGGAGGCAAGGAGTAGGTGAGGGAAAGAGTGAACCAGGCCATGGTGGTTAAGAAAATATCACAGCCTGACTAACTAGCAGCCAGAATGCTTACTAGCAATGCAGAATTCAGTAATGTAGACAGAGGCTGCTCATTCATTCCCTGTTGTTCAAACCCGAAATAATCACACAGAAACCATATTATTTGCAATATTGTTTGGCAAATAGCTTAAGCATGTTTCTAACTAGCTCTTACAATTTAAATTAACCATTTTCTATTATTTTATATTTTACCATGAGGCTCGTGGTTCACTGGCAAGGTTCGGGCACTTCTGCGGCGGCTATATGACAACATCTCAATGACTCTGCCTACTCTCTCTCTCTCTCTCTCTCTCTCTCTCTCTCTCTCTCTATATATATATATATATATATATATATATATATATATATATATATATATACACACACACACACACAAATCCCAGAGAGGAGGCAAGGAGTAGGTGAGGGAAAGAGTGAACCAGGCCATGGTGGTTAAGAAAATATCACAGCCTGACTAACTAGCAGTTAACTGAATGTTTAGGTTACTAGAATTCATCTAAATGTTTCTGTTAGTAGAAAGTGGTTTAACAAACCATGCTAGATTTCAACACAATACAAACAAGGAGAGGCCCATATTTTAAACATGTTCTTCTTGTACTATAAAAGCTGGGGTTCACTGTGCAACCAGGGTCACAGGGTGACTATATTCTACCCTGCTATAGGCTGAAGAAGCTTCTTTTATTAACCCAATGGTAGTAAAATACATTCATAGCATACACATCAAGCAAGCAGAGATAGAGTCCTGTTGTTCCAAAACAGAGATGGGATCATTTTTTTCTGGACACGTTTAACTTTTTCTCTCGCACATCTGGGCCATAAGTTTAGTCATTATTGATAAACCATGACAGAAGAGAGTTATCTTCTACAATTGTTTTAGCTTAAGGCTAGTCAGCATTGATAAACACAGCTACCTTTTATAATCATTTTTATGCATGAATCACCTAACCCAAATTTTAGTAAAGAGGCATATGGTAGCCTGTTCTCCCTGTTCTCAGGCTGGCAGTTCCTTGTCTTCAAGGACACTAGAGAGAAAGAAAATCTCCAAGTCAGTTGGGGCAAACTGACATTTTCCCAACAGTGTACTGTTAACTCTTGATGGTCAGAGTACCCAAGAAAAAATTCTCAGGCCAAAGATGCTGAAATTATTAAATTTCTGGCATAATATAATGTTTACATTTTATATCTTTATAGAATTGTTTTTCTAATCCTGGCATTCTTTCATTTCTTGGTCATATGACATCCACAGTGGCTCTGCACAAACTAACTTTCCTAAGAAATGGAGGTCCTGACCCTTATTCTTTTATCGTCTTTCCACACCATTCTTTGTCCATCAATAGATGTCTGTGTGCGGGGCAGAGGTAACTTCAGTTAATCTAACTTTGTTACTGTAGATGTCACAGAATCACCTGAGTGTATAGTAGGAAGAGGCTTGCAGTCTGATCGGTTGTCAACTCCCTTAGCCTACTGAATGTTGTTGACCTTTTTAAGTTTACTCGGTCATGATTATCTTGCTCCAGAGTAAATACAGGGGCAGATGTTTTAAGAATACCTCAGAGTCTCATAAATTGGTGACTTTATGTACATCACAACCTCCAACGCATAAGAAAGACCTTCAAGTAGACATGGATATCTACTTGACAGGTAGGTAGTATGCTCATGCTCATGCTCAGGACCTTCCTGAAAAGCTTAGAAGCAGTATTCCTGGGAGAAGGTATAAATGATTCATGAGAAATTTTCTAGCAATCCAATATCCCCTAGTTGTACAAATATTAAAAGCATGCAGCCATGCAACACATAGAGATCAGAACCAAGAATGGCATGGCTCAGCTTTGCTGGATCTTTGCCAAGCAGCTTTGCTGACTTTATGACTTTTGCTGTTCATACCGGGTATGACTTCGATTAGAATATATCCTCAAACAAATCATAAATGTCTGAATTTAAAAAAAAAGGCCAATAGGATCAAACAGCTAGCTATAACCCAACCAACAATCACAGAGAGACGCTCCTGGGTAATCACTGTGTTCACAAAACAAAATGAATGGAGATAAAATGAGAGCGGGAGATTCGGAGATGAGCAGGAGGGTTGAGAGAAAAATAACCAGTATGCAAGGCTAATTTGAAATAGTAACAATAATTTCTACATCTATAACTGCTGCAAGTATCACAGAAGGACTGCGAACACTTTCCTGAGGAAGCGAGGACTGGAAACTGTAGCGACATTTCATTTGTATTTTAATAAATGAAGCTTGCCCGAAGATCAGAAAAGTAAAACAGCCACACTGGCCAGCCTTGCAGACCAGACAGCAAATCACACCATTAATCCCAGGAGCCACAATGACACACACCTTTAATCCCAGCAGTAACACTGGCTTGTCATAGAAACCAGGTGATAGTGATCCCAGAACTAGAGAGGATTTTAAAATGGGAGGAGACAGCTCTCAGTCTCAGTCTCATTCTGAGCTTTTCTCACTCTGAGGCAGGATCATCATTTTCAGACTAAGGTTGAGTGACTGGTTGGTCTGCTTTCCTGTTCTTCAGGTTGAATCCCAATATCTGTTTCTGAGTTTTTATTAATCATACTTCAGCAAACTCAACAACGGAAAGACTTGCTTGTAAAACTGTATATCCAGGGAACAGAATGCCCAGAGTGCTTCCTTGTATGTGTGGTCTGACTTAGATTCCATGAGATTCCAAATACCATGAGAGATTTGCCTCAGGTTTACAATTGGAGTTCAGAACTGGAGCAATCCAGAGTTTTCACATTCACGGGTCAAATATTTATTAATCACTTGCCACAACAACTGTGTTGCAAAGAAACATTCAGAAATCCCGTCTGTAGTGAAGCTTTAGGTAGTTTTTGCCTTTGTAAATGGAATTGATCTGTAGTTAAGGTAACTTGCTATCTTTCTCAGCACTACTAGTTTTATGTGATTTTATAAGATACAACTTTCTTGATTAATTTTTTAGTCCTAAACAATTTGAACAAAATCATGGGTTTTTCTATGTATCTGATCATGTCATTAGCACTAACAAATATTACTATCTCCTTTCCAATATAGACACTTATTAAGTTTCCAAATCTGGTGGCTCTAAAGAGGATTTGTAAATGATGTTGAATAAACTTAGAGAAAGTGGGGCTCCTTGGGTTGTTACAGATTTCATACTGGTAGGTTTCGGCTAGTGTCCCTTCAGAATGTTTTCTGTTGGCATGCTATATGGCCTTTATTTTATTGAGACACACTCTTTATATACATAATTCATTCAACATCTTATGATAAATTAATGCTAAGTTTTATGCAATGTTATTTATGCATCTATTGAGATGATAAGATGGATTTGTTCTAATATACTAATGTGTTAAATCACATGTATTGATCTACATCTATCGAACCATCCAAATATGCCCTTGGTAAATGCTCTTTTTAATGTGCTGTTGGATTTGGTTTCCTAGCATCTTGATGAGGACACCCTTCATCAATGCTGTTTAAGTCTTTTCATGTTACATGTATGTTTGGATTTCGTATTGGGGAAAAGTTGGACTTATAGAATGATTTGGCAACAAATTCCTTCACTGCCAGCTTTAAACATTTTAATAATAATTCACAATCATTATTTGAATATTTGGTAGACATCATCAGTGAAGGCATCTTATCCTACAATTATCCTGTATGGGTGTTTGTTACAGATGTGCCCACTTTACAGTTTGGGTCTATTCAGATTTTCTGTTTCTGAAGAATCAAATTTGATAGAATACAAGTGTCTAGGAAGCAGTTCAAGTTTTCGACATCCTCAGTGGTTGGCATGAATTTGATCATTTGTAATGGCTCACATTCTATCACCTCTTCTTTCTGCTTTTGTTTGTCTTCATTGGTATTTGTATATTCACTTTGTGTATTCTTTCAAAAACCATGTCTGTACCATTGGTGTTTCGTGTATAGTTTTAATCTATTTTGTTTTACTCCCATTACTCACTTTTTCTTCCATCTACTAATTTAGTGTTTATTGTGGTTTTAATTCATTGAAGTTGTTTCAGATTTTTTTCTGGTCTTTTGATTTAGTTGTAATACTGTGAACTTGATGAATGTTGATCAAACCCCACATGAAACACCCTCCCTATCAGGGCTTGAATGCTACAGTTTTTTCATCTTGTTTTCAGAACCTAAAAGTGCCTGTTAGCTGGGACACAGGATTTAGATTTCATAACTAAAATCTCAAACAATAAAAGACATAAAAGAAAGATAGGTAGAAAGAAAAGAAGTCTTGTGAGAATGGATGCATAGCCTGGGGAAAATCTTTCATAAGCCAAAGAATTCTAAGAGTTGCAGAAGCTATAAGAAACAGGAAAGTTACAAGAGGAAGCAAGCTTTCTTCAGGGCTCTAGGATGGAGTAGCCCTGGATGAAACATGTGTTCTCAAACTCCTAGCCTCAGTAACGCAAAGGAATATATTTCTGTTTTAAATCAAGTTCACAATAACTAATGTCAGCTCCTGTAGAAATGGATGCAAGTATTCATAATGTGGAGCAAGGATTTTAACCTGTTTAAGCTTCAATTTCCTTCTTGGTAAAATGGTAAAATAATATCCTGTCACATGGGGTTATTGTGTTAATTAAATGAAATTATTTATATAAAAGTAGTTTGAGTGATATTTAGTACTAAAGATTTATTATGTTTTCTAATCTGTGGGATGAAGACTTATAAAATGCAGAGAGCAGAAAATAGGAGAAAATAAAAGAATGTCAATATTTATAATACAATGAGACAAGGATAGCATATGCCTAAAAAATAAGTAAAGAAAAGAATAAAAAACATGAAGACAGAATAATACAGCGCACACCTTCTAAATCAATCTAGTGGCATATAGGGAATAAAAAGGATATGGAAAATTGAGGATTAGATTTAAAATATGAGAGAGATTAGGGCAATTATAATTCTTTATTTGCCATCACATACAGAATGTTACAGAGTAGGTATAATTAATTACCTATCTGTCAGGATTGCCCATACGAGGAGAAAATAATGCATATTATGACTTCTAAAAGAAAATACAGCTCACTTCAGAATTAATAAAAATCTGGAGCTGGAAAGATTGCTCGGTGGCTAAAAGCACTGGCTGGTCTACTAGAGGACCTAAGTTCTATTCCCAGGACCCGCATGGCAGCTCACAACCATCCATAGCTGCAGCTCCAAAGGATCTGCCACCCTCTTCTGTCCTTCAAAAGCGCCAGACACACATGTGAGGCTGCCAAACACCAACATATATAAAGGTTAATAAAGTGATTTCAAATTTTAAATGAATAAAAATCTAAGTGCATCTATAATTGAATAACAAAAAAAACAGTAAATAAAGGTGTTCTGAAATAGAATCATGATAAATTCTAGGTAAGGCCAGTTCCTATAGCCATACTGATGAATTTCTTGCATATCACCATAGAACCTCCACCTGGTGATAGATGAAGAAAATGACTGAGCCCCACATTGGAGCACCGGACTGAGCTCCCAAGGTCCTGATGAGGAGCAGAAGGAGGGAGAACATGAGAAAGAAAGTCAGGACCATGAGGGGTGCGTTCACCCATGGAGACGGTGGGACAGAACTAACGGGAGATCACCAACTCCAGTTGGAATGGGACTGATGGAACATGTGACCAAACCGGACTCTCTGAAAGTGGCTACTGAGAAGCCAAGGACAATGGCACTGGGCTTTGATTCTCTGCATGGAAGGGCTCTGTGGGAGCCTTCTCAGCTTGGTTGATCACCTTCCTGGACCTGGGGGGAGTTGGGAGGACCTTGGTCTTAACATAGAGTAGGGAACCCTGATGGCTCCTTGGCCTGGAGAGGGAGGGAGGGGAGGTATGGGTGGAGGGGAGGGGAAGGAAGGGGGAGGAGGAGGGGAGGAGATGGAAATTTTTAAATATAAAAAAAAAAAACATGGAAAAAAATTCTAGGTAAACTAGGTTTATGCAGCCAACCCCAATCACTATGGCACTGTGTACCAGGCCTTTCCCGAGACTCTGCATTGTAAGTGCTTCTTAACATGCTGTCTCCCAATCGCTTTTGATCCACAGCTGCTGTACATGCTTTCAGTTTGCAGTAGAACAAAGTAAATTTCAATTCCTATTGACTATCCCCACAGGAGACCTAATTCTAGTCTCAGTTCCTTCCACAGCTTTGCGGTTGTGATCTTTATTATGCAAATTACCATTGCAAAAGTGAGGAATTCCTAATCTTGAGCCTGGAAGAAAATGAGTGTGATTATTGTTTTAAAAATTTTCTAGATTTCTATGACAATGATCAAACATATAAATATAGATTTAAAAAGTTTTCAAATTAGTTCCTCGGTTTTATTGGACCCCCATATTTTAGGTACTCTCTTGTATGTACTTTGACAGGAAGTTATTTTTGCTGTGCTCATTAGATGAATTTCAGAGATGACCTAAAGCTTAGATGGTTAATTAGTATTGTGACATGCTATTCTTAATATTTCAGAAATTTGTAATATGAGATGACAGAAATGTCATAAAATGAAATGTCATGATAATAAATTTAAATACAGAGTTTTAAAGCTACAAATAAAGCATAACAGGCATTTTTATGACAAAAGTCCTTCTGAAAAGGGCTTGGACACTGGGTTGTCAAGGAGCCCTAATGGTGTCAAGAAGGAACAGAGGCTGATCAAAAGAACAAAGATCTAACCTAACTGTATCTATGAAAAAATAAATCCACGCTTTTCTTCCTTACCGTAAATTACATACAATAAGCACATTTACCACATAAGGCTATGAGAAGGAGCAAACTTGAAAAGCACTCAGAATGCTTTTAACACAGGATACGCCTTAGGAACAGATGTTCATATGATAAACATTTGCCTGAGTGATTAGAACGTGATGAGCTAGAAAATTCGGACAGTTAATAAATTTCCTAGCCAATGCCACACCTTCCTCTTTCTTTCTTGCTAAATTTGGCCAGGTTTCATTCTAATCTCTAATTAATCATACTAAATAGCATAATGAAAATAGTTATAAAAGTGTGGATTTGAGTTATGCACAAGCAGTAAGCATATAAAACAAATGTAATTATATCAGAGTAAACAAATACTCTGTAGGAATGTAAAATATTAGGTGCTGGAGTTCTTCAATCCATAATCACCACGCTTTACATCATATATTTTCAGATACTAAAAAAGAAAAAAATGTTCCAGGAACAGCACACAAAACCTGAGAACATTTGTTTCAAGTTTTCAGAGGCATACAAGCAGTTGCTTTTCATAGCAGCAGCAGCTCAAATAAATTATTTTATTTAATACTACTGATTTCAGGTCCTCAAGTCTTACAAAAGTTCAAGCCAGGTCTCGAGCTACATTCTAAAGCCAATCAAGGCGGACTGACCATCTTAACATTTAATTGCTTTCTGCCAGAGTAATGAGTGCAATCATAAGGCTCTTTTCAACGGAGCTGTTCTCCGAATAATCCAGCCCCATTATGGAAATGTAGCAATGGTCCCCTTTGGAGTTCTCAAGTATGTCTCCAATTTTCTCTATTATGGAGACAGTTAATGGCTTACATCCTATTTCTATATGACGTGAATGCTAAGAACAAAGGTCTGCAAGATAATGACTAAATTGGAATTGAATGGCTTTGTTGGAAAAATTCTAAATTATGACAGAAAATGAAATGGCTTCTTACTTCCTTCTGCTTTCTTCCATACTTGCATTTCATGACTACTACAATTTGTTACAAAATAACATGTTGCTATACATTCTTAAAAAGAGATTCCCCAAACAAGTGGTGTATATGCATAGAAGGTAAGCTGCTCTTTTTAAATCACTATCAAATATTATAAAAATTCTAATGGGAAACTGATCTAATGTCTATATAAAACATGTATATAGAATATTGATTCTAAACCATAATGGTTCTCAGCATTTTTCCTGACCTATTTCTATATGAACACATTCTTTCTAAGTCCCTTTAGCATACAAGCTTGTTAGTTACTTTTGTTTTGGTGAGAAAGGCATCAGAACACCTAGAAGAAGAGCACCACAGACTGAATTTTTGGTAACTGGTTTCAAAGTAATTCATCTACACAGATTCTGCATAGTCTGTGGAAGCTCCCTCAATCCTCTTTAGAACTCTCATCTAACACTGTCTTAGCGTGAGTCAACCTGAGTCTTCCTGACCAATGACAGTCAGCTGTCAACAGCATGAAGCTGATCCTTCTCGGTTGGACCGTTTTCCCTTTTAGTTATTATAGTTGTTATATCTTCAAAAATGTTAATAAAAACAGCAACAGCTGAGTCCAACTGCTTTAGTTTCATTCTGTATTTGTTAGTCAGCTCAGAAGTTGATGTTTTCAAAATACAGAAAAACCTGCTACGGCTCCAGGGAGAAACTGGGAGTTGAGGTTTTCAACTGTTCTCTCCTTTGTGTACTGCTCACAAATTTCCAACCTCTCTTTCCTGGTCCGCAACAACAGTCATCTCATCACAGTCTCAACTCTGATCATACAAAAGATGGTACCCAGGGAGTCCCTGTGGAGAGGCTGGGAGCTAATTGTACAAACCAAACCCTTCCCTCCTCTGTAAGAGTGTGGGATCTGAGTGTCACTTCCTTCACGCACAGGAATTATAGTGGACGGGTGTCCCAAATATCCCAAATACACTGATGTACTCACTGGATGTGCAGAGGCCTTTATCCTCATTTCTAGGTTCCCACAAAGGGATTTGCCCAAGGCTCTGGTTCTATCAGTGCGCTGGGAGGAAGAGCCGAGAGTCTCTTGTCACCACACTTTTGTGCATCACATCTTAGTTTTAATACCT